>NC_136069.1:1015825424-1017157924 GCF_964261635.1 Lissotriton helveticus | reverse complement strand
ATGGAAGCAGAGGCAGCAGTGAAGCTCAGGCAGATACCGCCCCCATGCTTGGCATGGTGACCACTCTCCCCAAAAAATAAATCTTGAGGTGATAAAAAGAGTATTCAGAAAGAAGCATTGAGTTCAAATTTGACTGCATGATAAGCCTATTTCCAAATGCAAAATCTACCCCCCTAATAAGAGATTCATAGGAAGATGCTAAAGTTTTTTTAAATAATTCACATATCTTTGATGAAAGAATTCAGAACAAATGATTGAGAATCATGTAGGGATTCTTCCAGTTTTTTTTATATTGGCCCAGAGCTTGACAGTAGCATTTCATGTTACAGTACACATCTCAGACTATTACCTGAACTGATTAAATTCTTGCTACATAACTCATACATCTGTGATGATCATACCCAGATTATCTTAAAACTTGAGAAGTCATCAGAAAGGACTAATTGCTCTCTAGAATGTGCTCAACAGCAATTTAAAACTGGATATCCAGAAATCCACACAAGTCCTATACTACCATAACTGAAGGCCTGGCTTGTAGGGCAGGGCTGCATTTGAGTCCTGCAACCATCTGCGGCTAGAGGTGTGTCCTTCTCCAGTAGCAAATAATGCCAAAGTCATGAAGTCATACTGAGTACTAATCTCATTCAGGTCCTGCAGGTTTATCAGTAGCTAAACCTGATATCTATACATGGAGACTACTAGAAAGGATATTTCCTTTTCTTATAGTTCCACAATGCTTCCAGGCAACTATTTGAGTACTAACCAGAATGGAGTGTGTCAATGGACTGCGGGCACCTACCTACATCTTGCACAGAGTCTGAAGGATGGGGAATGCTGCTGCTTGACTACTTCTGCATCTATTGGACCAAAACTGTGTTGCAAGAATACAATATGCACCTTCCTTAAAATTCTCTGCATCACTCAGAAAGTCAATATAGCCTTACAAGGGGCATTGTGAACACCCCACTTTAGCTTCTACAGTGGGGTTGTGGTTCTTTACGGGCCTCTTTTATCTGGAGTTTTGCAAATAAAAAACCTAAAATAATGGTTAAAGATAAAAAGAAAAATAGGTTGATAGAAAAGGGAAAGAAGAATGGACAAGTGGATGCATGAGTGGGTAAAAAGATGGATGGATGAGTGGGTTAAAGGATGGAAGAATGAAAGGATGGATGGATGAGCGGATGTTGGAAAATGTTCCTCTCTGCCTTCCTCCTATTTTTTGCCATTCTTTTTGTTTCTTTTAGTACTCTAAGCACTTTACCACTTCTAACGAGTGCTAAAGTATATGTGGTCTCTCCTTTAAACATGATAACATTGGCTCATATCCAATTGACCTATTTAATTTACCTGTAAGTCCCTGGTACAGGACCTGTAAACTATATGTCACAAGTGGTACTGAAGCACTGATTGTGCTACCCATACAAGTAGCCTTTCAAACCTGTCTCGGGCCTGACATTGCAGGGCTTGTGTGTGCAGTTTTCTGCCACATTGACTTGGCATTTGAAACTACTTTCCAAGCCCTAACCGCCACTTTTATTACACATAAGTCACCCCTAAGGTAGGCCCTAGATACCGCCCATATGGCATAGTGCAATGCATGTAAAAGGCAGCACATGTGCTGTAAAATTTTGCATGTCCCGGGTGACTAACACTCAAATTTGTTTTTCACTAGTGTGAGACCTACTCCTCTCGTAGGTTAACATTGTGATTCCTTAATACACTTTTAGGCCGTAATCCCTGATTAGAAAGGAGTGGCTGTGCCATATTTTATATCATTGGAATTGTAATGATAAATCATCTTTACTAGTCAAGTTGGATTTAACATTACTATTTTAGAAATGCCACTTTTAGAAAGTGGTTACCACCAACAGGGGCACCCCTAAGACCTGAACCTGGGGTAAAATAAAGACTAGAATACTAACAAAGGTTCAAGTAATATCTCATATGTAGTGTAAAATACAAATGCAATATCAAAAAATTAAACAGAAAAATTATGAAGTCAAGAGAAAAAGGCCAGAAAGAAAAAGAGAAAAGAAAGAGTAAAGAAATATGACAAGATTAATCAATTTTTTTTAACAAGTAAATAGAAATTATGTCAAAATACTTAGAAACTATTAAATAAGTGATACCCCTACACAGTTTCAAATATTATGTATATCATCATCATTTTAACTTTATTTCGGTTTGTTTATGAACCATAAAAGTACATCAAGGAAAAAAATACATTTGTAGCAATAAACTAATACACAGTTACATCTCATTTTATATATATTCATTAAATCAGTTAGCATGTGGTTTATAGAAAAATGGTTAAAATACTAAGACAATAAAATACATAGATTAAAAGTTTAAAACGCGGTAGAAGCCTAGATTTTGCTGAGACAAACTGTCTACCTACATTAGAGTACCTTGCTACTATCGAATCATTCTCCTTCTAATTAACCACATTGAAAACAAAAATTTAGCAATAGCAGTAACTATTAGTGCATTAGTATCAGTTTTTAAAATTCTAAAAAACTCTATATAGTTCCTGACTCCTAGGTTCACACATAGCTGTGTGATCCATTTCTTTCTGCTAACGGAGTAAGCAGGACAGAACAAAATCACATGAGTTAGGGATTCATTTGGATCATTACAACCTGGACAGGGACGAACTAAACCCGTTTTCCATTTATCGGTGTAGGAGTGGAGGGGTAGTGTACCATATCTGAACTGTAGATACAGTTTTTTTGCTAAGACAGGTTCTATAATATCTAGTTCCTTCTCAAAGCTGTAGACATTCTTGAAATCCAGAAAGCTGTCAGTGAGACTAGAGGGCCTGGCTGATCGAAGAGCTTCTTGTAAGTTGTAATATTTTATAGACTCTGCCAGGGTTCTTATGTATATATATAAATGTCAATTCACTGCAGTGTTTTCGGATGTAGTGAGCAAGGCGGACTCGTCCGTTGAAACGTATCTGGCTGTATTGCATGGAATAAATACTTTTCTCTTTTCTTTGATACATATCCCACGGAATGGCTGCCTGTTTCTCTGATCTCTGAAGCAGGATTGGACTGAATATATATATATATATATATATATATATATATATATATATATATATATATATATATATATATATATATATATAATGTGTTAGTAAGACAATAGTAATAACAACAATAAAACAATAATGGCACTCAACAGGTTACACAAACAACAATACAGACAATACACAGACAATAGTGGAGAAGTGTGGCTCAATGGTTAGAGCGGCAGACCCTGATGCAGAGGTCTAGCCCGGGACCAGGGTTCAATTCCCTGCCTCGGCGGGTCTTGGGCTCAAAATTCCACGGACCTGATAATTCTCGCCTCGCTGCCTATTCCAATCATGGAGTCCCACTCTGCAACTCTGGGCAATAGCTTGCTTAATCTCCACAACGGCCCCCACAATGCTAAGGATGTCTGGCCTCCACCTTGGGGGTGCCCAGGAGTGGACACCTCACAGGGAAAGCCAGGATGGGTTCCACAGCGGTATTCGTACAAGCGCCTTGAGACCCTTGCGGGTGAGTAGTGCGCTATACAAGTATCAATTTACATTTTACATTTACATTTACACTGTGTAAACATAAAAGGGTGACTGAGGAAAATTACATATATGTAGTTTGAACAAGACAAAAACAACACATAGCAAAAATGTGTCCTCTTTAGTCAGGGCCACAAGTAGGCGTCGACGGCGTTTCGACCATATTAGAATTAGACGGTTACAATCAGGACAAACAATAATGAATAGCAGAACGTCCAATTGGAAATTCGATAAAAGTCTATTGATGATAAATCCATAGCACGGAAATAATAGGGTTCCAAAAGCTCAAAGTCAAGGGGCTCCAAACCAGAGATACAAAACCGCTCTATCCGCTGTAATTTGTGTGGCAGGGCTCTTATATAAGTGTGTCCTGGGATCACAATATAGAAACACCAAATAGCCAATTAAATAAGGTTTTGGTCCTCGAATCAAACGAGGCTACTCGATCTACGAGCAAATCAGTGCTGGGCAGGCCACGATATTAATTTAGGGTCCCACTGAGCGACCCAAACTGCCCTCATTAAGAACTATATATAAGAAAATGGTCCTAGACAGAAATTCAAAAAACGTCAATTGATGTGAATCTTAGTTTTCCACAAAGCAAATTGAATCTGAGACCAAACGGAGATGTATTGCTTGCATATTATACTATGAATGCAATGTAACCAACACCACAAAAAAAACAAATTTGTATCGCAATTTTATTTACACATTCATAAAATGAGAAAAGGATAGAAAGGGGTGCTCAAGTGGTAAGGAAAGGAAATCAAAAACACAGGATTTAAGGTAATTCTGTACAACATGAGAACAATTTGGATTGCACAAACAAAGCCTAACCATACACTTCTATGTACATTATTTCACAAGGGGAAGGGAAAAAATTGGTATCGGCTTTAAAAATTAAATTATAAAAAAAGGGGGCGTAATCGTCGACGTTTCGACCCTGCCGCAATACGGGAGAATTCACGACCTCTGCTGCGGGTCTTCTTCAGGACGTTGGGGTATGGGGTTTGGAGGGGGGGGAGGGGAGGGAGCACCTAAAAGATAAATTTAAGCGCGTATTAGATATATTTACAGTATAAAAGGGTTCCTTTGTTCATTGAATTAGGAAGGTGTTGGGTACATTACCACAATTATTTTTGTCGTGGTGTGTCAGGCCAGGTCTGTTGGGTGGGCCACCTGAAAAGAGTAACGACAAAGGGGAGACTGTCAGCCCATCTCCCTAGGCACAGTCAACCCACTACTATTGGACCAGATATCAAGTCGAATTCGACTCAACTCTGACTGGTGTGTCCGTTGCGTTTCAATTAGAAGGGATGATTTAATTTGATAGCAAGAAGAATCGTTCTACATAATTAAGAAAGGAAAAAGGAGGCCTAAATTAATCACAATTCACAAGGCCTTAGTTACAGTCAAATAAAACCATAGGGAGTGAGACACGTATGTAACTCACCCTGGTCTGTTGACACGATCGACGTAATGTCAGTTGTTCAGGAAGGGCGCGCTGTTTTGGGGACCTGTGCCGGAACAAACAAACCGAGGTTTGAGTCCAACAATTCGATGCACAGACAGATAAAATTCCTTCAGCATTACATTTAGGATTTTACCTTATGTCCTCTCATTAGATGTTTAATAATTCCTCCGAGGAGTTCTTTAGGCAATGAAAACGCACACTCCGAACGGATCAATTTTCGCGGTATTGCAAAGGCACGTCCCGTCTCTCTCTACGAGGAAACCACGTGATGGGTGCTGCCAATTACATCCCTTAGTAGTAAGGATGACTCGCGAAAATAAACAGAGGACTGATTCACCCATATAACAAGTCTAGCAGTTACTGGGTAGAAATAACGAAAGGACTAAGTTGACTGATAGGAGACAAAGGTGATCTAAAGCGCCACATTAGAGGGTATAGCAGAACCACTCGGTTCTCAATAAATCTACAACCCACGCGTGTCTACAAAATATGTATATCCACACGAGCCAAATACAATTAGGTAATCCAAAATGTTTAGTCAAATTTAAATACAAAATAAGCGGCAATTCTGACATCCAAATTAATCATAATCATTCCGATGGAATCTTAGCGGCTGCACCGGAATTGGTACAATAATGAATAGCAGAACGTCCAATTGGAAATTCGATAAAAGTCTATTGATGATAAATCCATAGCACGGAAATATTAGGGTTCCAAAAGCTCAAAGTCAAGGTGCTCCAAACCAGAGATACAAAACCGCTCTATCCGCTGTAATTTGTGTGGCAGGGCTCTTATATAAGTGTGTCCTGGGATCACAATATAGAAACACCAAATAGCCAATTAAATAAGGTTTTGGTCCTCGAATCAAACGAGGCTACTCGATCTACGAGCAAATCAGTGCTGGGCAGGCCACGATATTAATTTAGGGTCCCACTGAGCGACCCAAACTGGCCTCATTAAGAACTAATCAGTCAGAGTTCTATCATGCCGATTTGGTAACTGTCCTGACGGTAATTTTTCTGCTCTTACTGCTCTATGTGCCTGCAGCCTATCTCAAATACACATCTTGTTGCGTGACAGCTTCACTTTGTGTATTCCCCCTAGACTTCCACAACTGCAGGGAAGTTAGGTGTCTCTGAGCACTCATCTACAATCTGATGGCCCTTCCTGGGCAGGAAGAGAGAGAGGAGCTGGCACTTTCAACTGAATAGATAGTGTGCATTCCTTGTTGAATTCTTTCACTAACCTCATGGAGGACTTGGGTTTATCTGTTAATGTTCAAAAATCCTATGTGATGGTGGTTAGCCGACTCAAGACCAAGGCATGCAGGTTTACCCTGGAAACCATTTTTCTGCCAAAAACAAGAGTTTTTTCTTCCTTGGGTCTGTTATTTGATTCTTCGCTGTGCTGGCATCGTCTTGTGAGTAGGAAGAAGAAAGAATTTACAAGGGAAAATGTGCTGGTGTTTACTTTTGCCTCAAGACTAGGGAGAAGACTGATTAAGGTCGTGCTACAGATCTGTTAGGGAAAAAGTATCTCCAAGGCAGCCTATGGGAGTGAGGTATGGGGGTTTGTTACTCAGGCCAAACTGAAGACTGGTAAAAAATGTATAAGATGTCTATTATGTGTCCGGCATAGCGCACCAACATTTTCAGTTCATAAAGAACAAGGTTTGTGGTATATAACAGATATGCCGGCATTCTGCCCTTTTTCTGTATGGTTAGATATTTGGGCAAGACCTGTAGCCAACTTGAATAAGGAGATTTCAAAGGACTGTATGTCCCTTCTCCCTATGTCTGTTCATATTCCCTTGCTCAAGTACATTAAGAACCTATCTCAGAGCCTAAGTCGGAGTGAGCTGTATAGCTCTCCAGAGGGAATTGTGAGGACTGACCGTAAATGGGATAAAGATATTTTTTGTTGGCTCAGGTCTTCCTCTTGAGAAGAGGCTGCCCTTTCAAAATCCCGAGTGCGCGCCCACCTACTGCTGAAGTCCACTCTTTTTATTGAGCCATATCTTTTAACTGTAAAAGTACGTATGAGGGATTTCTGTTGACCAGATTTAGATTAGGTCTTTTTCATTTTTTATTAGCATTTCCTCTGGAGAAGAACATGTGTCATTCACTGAAGTCAGCAGCAATCTTTCCCCGCAGGACCCCATGCATTTTATAATGTTCTATACATTTTACGAGGTTCCAAGGAAGGCATACATTATACCATTGTAAAAAGAATAATCTTTCTCTAAGTGGGCCCCGCACTTTTGTTTTTACAATTGTTACCTGAAGAAGCTATTTGTAATGTGGTATGCTTTTTGAAAGCTGCCATGAGATTCAGGAAAACCTGTGATTAAATATTGAATCTGTCTGATAATGATAGTTTTCTTATAAGCTGGGTGTGTTTTTATGTATACCTCTTTTTACCTAATTGTACTCATATTAATAAATATATGCTTGATGTTTTATTGTTTATGTTAGGCATATTTTAACCATAGTCATTGCTGCTGTTCTCGCTTTTATGGTTTCTTTACAAAGAACCGAATAAAGCTTACTTTGACTGATTGATAAATCTTCTTTACTGGTAAAGTTGGATTTAACAGTACTATTTTAGAAATACCACTTTTAGAAAGTACATGAAAGCAGAATGCACTCCTTCCCTTAATCTGTTTCAACATGTATGATTCTGTAATTTCCATTTGTATTGCGTGCGTACTTATTCCGTGATCAATCCTTATAAAATTAACCAAAAGACGCGTATTTAATGTGCTCGTCAGTCGAACTGCAGCATGAAGGATCCTATCCTGGCTGTAAACAGGTTAACTTATTTTTCCACACTTTTTCTTTGAAGTCCAAATAGTAAACCAATCATTATTCACTTTCCAAACGTAAATTCACTCAATTATAATCACAACGAAGACAGTGTGACGCTGCTATATTTCTTTATTTAGAAAGTGGGCATTTCTCTGCACTTACAGCTCTGTGTGCCTTGGAGCCTGTCTCCAATACACGTCTAGGGTGGGTGGCAGCTACAATTTGTGCATTCCTTCTAGCTAGCCAGCCACAAACACAGGAAGGGTGGGTGTGACAGAGAACGCATCTGCATTCATCTGCATTCTGATAGCTCTTACTGGGTAGGAAGGGGGGCTGACACATATCTGAATAGGCAGTGTCCTGTTTCCTATACAAAAGGCTGATTACCCCCTACTGATAGTCTAGAGGCAGGGCTGGGAAGAAAGGGGGACCTCTTCACTTTAAGGGCCACCTGCTTTGAAGTCACCGCCACTTCAAAGGCACAACTGGGTATGAGTACTGGGGCTCTAATCCTACCAAGACAGTACTCTACTGGCCCTGTGAAAAACTCTGCAAGGAGTAAAGACTGCTGGGGTACAAGAAATGCCACTCTGCTTGACTGCTGCTCTGGAAGAACTGCTTTTGTGCTTGGTTGGGCTGATCTGATGCCTGATGATCTCTGGCCTGCTGAGGATAAGGACTGGACCTATCTCACTTAAACCCTGAGTGGCTCCAAGGGCTCACTGGCTTTCCCCCTATTCTGAAGTCTTAGGGCCATCAAATACTTCCTTCTAACCCTGCAACACCACCTGTACTCTGCCATCTGTGAGTCCTACCCTGCCAAGTGGTGGCAATCCAGTACTGGGCCTTTGAAAGGGGACATCTTCTGTCCAGAACCAACAAAATCGACACAGTGACGACTTTGCACTGATCGGCACTGATACATTTCCCTTTAACGCCAATGCAGGAGTGGAGCGACTACATCGTCTCAATGGACTGTGCGGCTCGAATATGATGGACAGTGCAGCTCGACAACGACACAGTGCCTGCATTATAAAGGGGTTTGGCGATGAAGCCTTCAATGCCTGCATGGATCAGAACCAGCATATTGAGTCTTCCACATCGACACTTCCTCCAAGGTACCTTTTCAGTGAGCCATGCGTGAGTGCTCTAGCCAGCTTGACATCCATTTCAGTTGACCTGAACTTTGGATTTACCCCGGTGCAGCGCAACCTTAAGTAACCCCTAAGTGCCATATGTTTCTAAGCACTATTTTTTATATATTGATTAAAAATGAATACCTTTGGTTCAACTTATTGGATATTTGTTGTTGTTGTGTTGCTTTAGTCATACATATATATTCTAATTTTTTTAACCCTGTGTGGAGTATTTTATTGGCATTTTTATTGTGTTACTTTGTGTGTTGCACAAATACTTTACACATTGCTTCTCTAGGTAAGCTGGACTGCTCTCTGCCAAGCTACCAGAGGGTAAACACAGGTTATCTTTTAGTGTGTATCTAGCTTACCCTGACTAGGGTGGTGTTTCCTGTTTTAACAGGAGGAATACTCTGCCAATCTGAAACCCCAATTCTAACATTGGTAATCAGCGGTGAAGAAAGGACTTGTGTTTGTGCAATACCATATAGTACCTCATTGTTCACTACTACTCTATACATAAGACCATTCCAAGCTTTAAATTATTTTTTTCTTTTAGTTGGTCATTTTCATAAATTTTACTCCTGCTTCACCTTCATTATTTTAGGACTCTTTTTGTTGTTTTACTCGTAATACCTAGTCAGGATGTCCATGGATCTTAACTACCTAGCATACTACACTGGGAGTGAGCTGAAAGAGTTCTGCAAGGAAAGGGGGTGAATGTGGGCAGGAAAGCTTCCAAAGTAGACCTACAGATAGCCCTCCAAATCTATGAGGAAGTCAGGAGGTTGCATCAACAACAGAGGAGGAGAACCCTGCTGGGTAGAAGGCCCCCCTACCACAAGGCAGTATGTAGCGTATCTACCAGGTGCCTGTAATATATGAAGTTGGATATCAATGCCATTGAGAACTACCACATGACTGAGCTAAGGATGTTGTGCAGAGAGAGAGAGAACTGCAAACCCCTGAGGGTGGTCCCAAGTTTGAGTATCAGTTATCCTTAAAGCATGGGAGGAGGTCCACAGAATGCAATCTGCACCACAGGAAGACTGTGAAGAGGACTACTTCACCACTCCGGAGAATGCAGCACCCTGGTTAACCCTGACTTCAGCATCCGGGCCCCGAGAGGGCAGTGGCCCTAAAATAGAAGGCGAGGAGCAGAAACATGACTGGACAAATGCTCCAGGGGAGAGAGAGGATCCCACAGAGAGGGAGTCCCCTGATGGATCCTATGCAGGAAGCAGTGTCTACTCTCAAACCCTGTCTCCTGATGAGTTAAAGGAAAGACAGGTTGAGAGTAACCTCAGGCTACAGCTGGCCCAAATGGTTGCAGAGGTCAGAAAAGCTGATGCTAAGAGAGCCATGAAAAAAAGATCTTGCTGGCTCGTGAACTGAGTCTCAAGGAGTTGGACCTGAAGGCTAAACAACTGGCAGAGTCTTGCAGAGATGGTGGCAGCAACTCTACTGTGTCCAGTGTGGAAGAAAGAGCCCACATACCCAGGGGATTAGTGCCTGACTTCAAGGGGTGATGATATTGACAGGTGGTTTCAAGGATATGAGGTAGCTCTAGAAGTCCACAGGATCCCTGAGTAGGATTAGCGCGCTGGCATATGTAGTCATATTCCTGCTGATGGAAGGGAAACTTTACTGGCCCTAAAGAAGGGGGAGAATTTGAGGTATCCCACCATGAAGGAGGCTCTTGTCAAGCAATATTGATTCACCCCAGAGGAGTGCAGGTTGAGATTCAGGGGCAGTCAGAAACTGACTCACCAGCCCTGGGAGGATTTTGTGGGGTATTTATGCAAGGCACTGGATGGTTGGTGAAGGGTAGCATTGTAAACACTTTCGAGGGGCTGTACAATTTGATTGCAAGAGAGCACATGTTCAGTCACTGTTTTCCATGGCTATGCCAACAATTGGTGGATTGTAAGTTCTCTGACCCCAGGGACCTTGCAAAGGAGGCAGTCCTGTGGGTGAGTACCAGTGTGTCTGAGAAAACATTTGGGAGTGATCCTCAATATAGTGGGGGGAGGGTCATATGTCTCACTATAGTGGGGGGTTCGGTTGCCACTTCTAGGAGTCGGAGGAGAGGTGGGGTGGGCAGAGGCCCATCTTGCCCTATTTCCAGCTCCAGAGCTTGTATTGCTCCCAGAGGGATCACAAACAGCAGGGGAACCTGGTCTGTCTCCCCTGATGGGAGCTTGCCAGTGTCACGAGAGCTGAGGAGGTTGGCTCCCACAAGCACCTGCCCAGTTCTGGTTTCTATGGGTACCACTCCACAGTGGAGAGTACAGAGGCCCAGAGGTAAGGGCAAGAGGTGGAAGCAGTCCACAGTGGGAGGACCAGTTGGTCAGGGGTTGCCAGCTGTGAGATAAGAGCATCTCAAGAATGACCCTAGTAAGGCCACTTCTGACCTGGGGGGGGCTCCATGCACCATCACAGGGGCAGAAGGCTGGAGATCTGCGTCAAGCAGACTCCTGTAAAACACATGCAGAGTGTGTTTCCCGGGGGGGGGGGTCTTTGTACTCCCCTAGAAGTCCTGGCTTGCCATGGTCCTGTTCAGGCTAAGGCTACAGGCCCTGGGTTGAACGGCCAGTTTCAGAATACCACACCTGGACTGGTGAGAGGGACAGTGGTAAAAGGGTGCAAGAAACCTAGGGCTATTGCTCCCCACTCTGAGACACCACAGAGGACAGAGAGCCCTGAAAGGCTTGTGGCCTGGCTCCTAACACTGACGGCTGCCAGTGGCCTCTTTTGGTTACTGTTGTTGTGGACTTAGCTTTCCTTGGGCTGGGGACAGAAGTGAAATCAAAGGGCTAGAATGGGTCATATCCCTTTGTTGGCCATGGTGGTACTGTCTACCTACTGAGATGCATCTGTGAGCAGATTAAGGTTAGGCGCTGCACAAATTGGGTTCACAGGCAAGGAGAAGGATTCCCCAT
Organism: Lissotriton helveticus; assembly: GCF_964261635.1. NCBI lineage: Eukaryota > Metazoa > Chordata > Amphibia > Caudata > Salamandridae > Lissotriton > Lissotriton helveticus. The sequence continues at coordinate 1,017,146,000 of NC_136069.1, read as the reverse complement.
GGATTAGTTCAGTGGCCCCTGAAAGTATATACAGAGGAATCCAACTGGGTTCAGAGAGGCATAGAACTGGCAAGTACCCCTGCAGCAGTGGGCCATCGTTCATGTTTTATCATCCTCAGCAGGAAGGCCATCAAGGTATTGATTAGTCTGCTCTGGCTTTAGGCTGGAGGGGGTTGAGTTGAAAAAAAAGGCCCTCTTTGAAGGGCCGACCCAAATGTTTTGCCTTCCTCATCCTCTTTTTGCTGAATTATTTCTGTTGGCTTTAGGACTCTGAGCAGTTTACCACTGCTAACCAGTGCTAAAGTGCACATGTTCTCTCATTTAAACAAGGAAACATTGGCCTATTTAATTTATCTGTAAAGCCCCGGTACAGTGCACTGCATGTGCACAGGGCCTGTAAATTAAATACCACTAGTGGGACTACAGCACTAGTTATGCCACCCACACAAGTAGCCTTTCAAACCTGTCTCAGGCCTGCCAGTGCAGGGCCTGTGTCTGCAATGTACTGCCACTTCGACTTGGCATTTAAAAGTACTCACCAAGCCTTAAACTTTCCTTTTATTACACATAAGCCACCACTAAGGTAGGCCTTCGGTAGCCCATAGGGCAGGGTGATGTGTACGTAAAAGGTAGTGTTTTTTTTAAGTTTTGCATGTCCTGGTAGTGACTAACACCCACATATGGTGAGGCTTGCTCTTCTCATAGGTTAACATTGACAATTCCTTATTACACTTTTATGCTGTAATCCCTGATTGGAAAGGAGTAGCTGTGTCATGTTTTATATCATTGGATTGGTAATGATATATCTTCTTTACTAGTCAGATTGCAATTAACCTTCCCATTTTAGAAATGCCACTTTTCGAAGGTGGGCATTTCTTTGCTCTTACTGCTCTGTGTGCCTGCAGTCTGTCGTCAAAACACATCTGGGGTGGGTGACGGCTTCACTTTTTGCATTCTTTATAGACAGCCACAAACACAGGAAGGTTAGTTGTGCCTGAGCACTCATCTGCATTCTGAATGTCCTTCCTGGGCAGGCAGGGAGGGATGATCTGGCATTTGCAATTAAATAGGTAGTGTCCTGTTCCCACACAAAGAGCTGAATCCCCCTCCTGATAGTCTGGAGCCAAGGCTGGGAAGAAAAGTCTTCTGTGTACTGCAAACACAATTCTCTGAAGTCACCCCCACTTCAAAGGCGCAACTGGATATATGCACTTGTGCCCTGATCCAGGCAAATCAGACACTTCTGGACCTACAACTGGACTCTGTCAGAAGAACTTTTGTGCTGTGTCAAGGACTGGCATTATGCTGAATTGCTGACCTGGGACACTTGCTTTTCGGCTGTACTGTCCTGCTATCTGCTGCTCTCTGACCGTGCTGAGGGGTAGCTGGACGCTGCCTTGCAACAGAAGTGATCTCCAAGGGCTTGTTGGCTTGTCTCCTGTTGCTTGATTTTCAGGGATATCAAAGTTGCTACCCTTGCTCCTGTGCCTGGTTCACAGAAAGTGGACCCAGATACTTGCATAATGGTAATTGAAGCATCTTCAGTATGCATGAAGCACAAACGGCTCATCAGCTCTGTTGTGGTAGTAGAACCTGGTGCATCACACTCATATTAGCTGCATTGTGTCTGAAACCACCACTTTAAAACCAACACATTGCCACCACTGTGTGGAGAAGATTGGTGCATCATCCCTCTAGCATGGATTAACCCAGTGAATCTGCTTTGGAACCAATTCAATCAGAGCGGGCATTTCCCTAATGGACCGACGCATCACTGCCACTGCGTGATCAAAATCGATGCATCACCTTGCTTGCGGGCCTGACATCGATGCATCGCTCCTTTGCACCCCGCATCTTGCTGTTGCAACCAGGATCAAGGTACTCTGATCATAGGGGCCTGCTTGGTTCTTGTCTCCGGCCTGCGTTCTATTTCAGCTAGCTTGAACTGTTGACTTTGTTCTGGGCCAGCACGATCTCAAGTAACCCATATCGCTATTGCTTCTAAGCACTATTTTTACACATATTCTTTAAGTTCCCATAAGGAGCATTACATTTAATTCTCAAATACAAATTGTAAGAAATTGGGTTACTCGTTAAATGGGGGTGAAACCCTACTCAGGCAGCAACCACAGTTCTTGTTAGGGTGAAACACAGGCAAGTCCCAAATCAGGCTTATAGCAACAAACAGAGGTAGGATATAACCCAGCTACAGAAGACATGGCTCTCTATCAGAGGACTTTCAGGTCCAGTTTCCAAGGGTCCAGGACTGGGGTGGCATGACTTTGGGGAGCAAGACACACAGCAGACAGATTCTAGGTGCTGGGTTCACTGTAGTTGGAGCCTTTCCTGTCCCTGAATCTCTGACCAGGAGGGCAGCCAGCTAGCCCTTTGAGTCACTCTGCTGAGTTTGAGATGCAAGTACAGTATTTCTCTGTCAGGCAGCAGGACAACAGAGTAGCCATCCTTCTTGCAGAAGAGCAGCACAGCAGTCCTTCGGTTTCTGCCACAGGTCCAGAGGTGTACTGAAGAGTTGGGTCTGAGCGTCAAGTATTTATACATAGTGTCAGCTTTGAAGTAAGAGAAGGTTCTAGGGGCTTCCACTCCCAGAGATGTTTTAAATTTCCTGCCTCCCTGCCCTGGCCCCAGCTTCTATGGAGGGATAATAGACTGATGTGAAACCCTTTGTGAGTGTGCTGAAGCAGAGCCTTTGTTATGTGCATGTGTGACGATGACAGCTCCTCCCCCTATCAAGTCTGAGATGGACCATCTTACCAACACTTATTCCCCTCTCATCTTACTGTCTGGGAGCAATACACAAATACCGACTACCAGCTACACCAAGTCATGTGACCAAGGATACCAGCTACAGACACCAAATGGTTGGGACAAGAAAATGCCAACTTACAAAATAGTGAGATTTTCAGAATTGCGACTTAAAATCTGACTTGATCACAAAAGATGGTTTTAAATTACAATTCTTCTTTTGCCTCCTGCTCCCAATTGGAAGTTATCACTTATTAAATTTAATAAGGCAGCCCAATGTTATCCTATGAGAGAGACAGGCCTTGCGATAGTGAAAAACGAATTTAAGATATTTTCACAACCAGGACATGTAAAACTTAAAAGTATGTGTCCAACGTTTTAAGTACACTTAACCTACCCTCTGGGGTGTGTAGGGCCCACACTAGGGCTGATTTACATGTATTAAAAAGGAATGTTTAGCTCTGGCCAAAGCTTTATTTTCACAGGTCGAAATGTCAGTTTAAAATTGCACTCATTGGCTGCAATGACAGGCCTCTTAAGGGGGCCGCAAAGTTAGTGCTGCAGATCCACTAGTAGCATTTAATTTATAGGCCCTGAGTACAGATACAACCACTTTACTCGGGACTTATACTTAAATTAAATGTACCAATTGAGTATAAGCCATATTTTAGGGAGTGAGCACACACACTTTAGCACTGGTCAGCAGTAGTAAAGTGCACAGAGTCTTAAGCCCAACAAAAATGAGATCGGCAAAAATGGAGGAGTAGGGCAAAGGTTTTGGGGGAAGATCACTCTAAAACTGACAGATCTAACAAATGTATATCCATACTTTCCAGACACTTCAGCTGGGGATGTTCCTCATTTTCTATACAATCAGCTAATCTTTTGAAATCAGTATCACTGTACATGCGCAAGCCAAGTGGGATTTTATTATTTTTTGAACCGCGAGCCATCAGCAGCAGACTCGACTACGGCAAGGCACACTATACCAGAACTACCCGGAAATTACTAAAGAAACTGCAGAACATCCAGACTGCCTCCTCCAGACTCACACTAAGCATCCCATGTTGCCACCACATTACCAGCCACCTGAGAGACCTTCACTGGATACCTACCAACCAAAGAATTTCCTTCAAGCTCCTCACGTATGCCTACAAAGCCCTCCACAAAGACAGACCTGTATACCTCAACCACTGCCTCTCCTTCTACATTCCCACAATACAGCTTCACCTTGGCCAACTGGCCCTGGCCACTGTCCTACGGATCCACAGACCATGGCTGGAGGAAGATCCTTCTCCTACCTCGCTACAAAAATCTGGACTCCCTGCCTCTTCACCTCAGGCAATCACCATCGCTGCCGCAATTCAGGAAAGGCCTTAAGACCTGTCTCTTCGACTGAACCGCTGATCTCCATCTCTCCCCCTTAGTGCCTTGAAACCCTAATGGGTGAGTAGTCACGCTTTACAAGAAACTTGATTGATTGACCAAAACGTCTTTCTTCTTCATTAACCATTGAAATACACTCATGCAAGCTAGGTCTTGGTTAAACTGTATGGTAAATCGGAGCTACTTTAATGCTTTCTAATGGGGCTAAATAGTAAAACAATGAGCATTGGTACAGGCATCCAATGCAGGTTCTGAATCAAACCTCCGTATCCGAAGAAGGACTAACTGCTTTTCACCAATGTTGACTTGTCTCATTTCTAGCTATACCCTCCTAACATCTGGTGGAACCCTCATCTTGTCACAAAATTTCCTTATATACATTCCATAGTGCCTCATGCCCTGGTGATATAACAACTACCACTGCAGCACAGCAGAAGAGCTCGATGGATGGGTAACTGTGGATGACCGAGCTGATCATTTTCATGATCAGGATCTTCTGGCTAGGCATAAAAATATGTATCAAACCCTCAACTCTTCGCTTACATATACATCATAGGATGGACTGGCGTTGCAAATCCATTTTACTTTGCCTTGCGTAGAGACCACCGTGGGGATCACTGAAACTTCAGTTGACTGCTTCACCCATCCTGATCTGGACTTTAATTATGTCTGATTGAACTATAAGCTCCTACTTAAAGACTCGAGTCTAGCCTCAGAGTCAGCCTCCTCTGATCTTGGCTAGATTGTTCGTCACATTCGCTTTAGGACTAGGAGTGTCAATAAATGAAGAAATCTAACCTGAAAACATCAGATGGAAACTTGAAGGCATTTGACAATGACGCACGTCAAATCCCCAGACATCCCGCACGCGTAGGGGCGGTGTCTGTGTACACCACTCCGAGCGACGCCTGGAGTCTCACTTATGATAGCAAATGCCTCACACTTCTACCTTCTACAAACTCCGCCAACCCCGATTGTCTACTCCGGCCTGTAAAAGCAAATAGCGCTGCGTGTCCCGCTCTGGTTATAGAGGAATGCCGTGACTGGAAAGTACTATTTACCAAGGACCACATTTCTGAAGCTTTACTGACACCTCCGGCATATTTCCTAATTTATACTTGTGCCGCTGAACTCTGCCTTGTTGCGTGACCTCACGCAAGAAAACAAGTAGCTATTTCTAAGCTGAGCCGGTGTCTTTACCTCCTGTTTGTTAAGAAATGAGCTGCAGGCAGGAGAAGAGGTCAGAGGCGTGCAATGTTCAAAAATAATCACCCGATACATGTCTCAAGCCCACGCCCCCTCTTGCAAACTGTGATTAAAGTATTATAGAGAATGGCCGATCACGTCACGCGACTTCCCTATAAAACCTTGCCACTGACTCTCCCATCTGTAGCAGGAAGTGTCCAGCATCCGAATCCCTAGAGAGCAGCAGCGCCTGAGATGCAGTCACTTGCCATGAAACTTCTACTCCTCTCCGCACTTCTGGCTGTTGCCCTGGCCCGTCCAGGCCTTGGCCCTAACGGTAAGCGTGAAGGCATCTGCATGACCTTCATGACACAGTCCCGAATCCTTCAGCTCCCAGTGGATGGGTTGGTGGAGAGAAAAAAGCAAGGGAGGAAGAATGTTGTGTTTAGTTAAATGAATGGAGGGAAGGGCGGACGGTTGAATGGAGAGATAGACAAGTTGAATAAATGGATGGAAGGTTGTAGTGATGGGTGAAAGGATGGATGGATTAATGGATATGAGTTTTAGCAGGATAGATAGAATGGATGAATAACATGAAATATGGCTAATATTCAGAAATTATGAATTGATGTAAAAGATGAACAAATGGATGAGTGAGTGAGAAATGGATACAATAAGGTGCAGAGGGTGTTATTTAACAATAGCAGGCTAAACGTAGACAATGTCTCAGGGAGCGAACCGGCGAGCTAGGCAGGTTTAAGCAGATAGGTGATGGAGCCCAAACAACTGTATGTGTGTGAGGCAAGGAGAGGATCGCGGAGGTATCTTTTCATTATCTCTTCTGTGTCTGCTGGACGGCTGCGAGCATCCTTGCAAAAAATGGTGGGTGTTAAGAGGCGTGAGGAAGAGGGCATCTTTGAAATGCGAAATTTGAAAATGGCCAAACTAATCTTTTACAATCAGTAGTGTGGGGTGGGGCGATAAAGGGCGTTTTCAGAATCAGTTTTGATTATATAGAGGGGAGGATGCATAGAATATTGGAGGAGTGGTGCACGTGAAAGGAAATGATGGCAGAGACAATTTTTTAATTCAGTGTTTTGTGTGGAGGGAGATAGCACAGGACACTTTTGCAATACGTGGAATGTGTACTGGGAGGAGCAAGTCAGAAATTTTCTTTTTCAGATGTGTGTGGGTGTTTGTGTGCTAGTGAGTGTGCGCATGAAGGAAGGCGGAGCATCTTTGATATGAGAATGTGACTAGTGGGGAGGTTGGGATAGGACATCTTTGGAATTAGGGTTGTGTTTGGAGGAAGGGATAGCAGAAGGCTATTGCAATCAATGGTCTACGTATAGAGAAGTATAGAAGATTATATATTTTTTTTTAAATATATTTTTAACGGGAATAATTGATAAACACATCAGTTCGCCTACAACCCTGGGGCCGGCAGCGTATATACATGTGACACATCACACAGCTACTTTGCCCACATCCCGGGGGCCGGGCGGCATTGTTCTTTAAGGGTTGCAGTTCCGATCCAGGTACAAAGCCTGTCTGCTGCGTTCCAGTAATCTTAAGTAAATCTCAGAAATACATTTTTATAACAAACAAAGAGGTATCAGCTCAGCCAGTCACTGTCAGGACCCAAACAATAGCGTACTATCACGACAATAAGGCTCTTAACCTGTTGTCATTCCGTCCCAGTACCCTCCTGCCAACTACGTTCCTCCTACTAATTTCTGCCCTTTGTTCCAACCACATCTATTAAGCAAAGCATGGCACCTTTCCCTGCCCAACATGTGCACCCTGCTCCACAAAGTAGATATATCCTCTATCGTGCTGGGGTATGAGTTCCCTCTTCTGCCCCTATCGTAGTCTCTGTCGCTATGCACCCTCCCCCGTCTTTCAAGTATGTGGTATAGGGTCCCCAAAAGTTCTTCGGTCTGCTCCGCGGCGGGAGTAGTTCGCTGAAGTTTTCTGATTGTGTGCAACAGTAAAGGACATCGTGTGACCATTGCGACACTGTTGGCTAGGTCCCCTTAACCAACACGTTGCCACTCTACCTTTTGCCATCAGCAGGCCTAGGTCAACCAGTCTGCAAACTGCCTTCGGCAATTTTTTAGAGTAACCCAACAACGCCACGGCCAGGTCCGGGGGGATCTCCAACTCTGCAATAGTGCTTATCTCCCGGAAAACGTTTTTCCAAAAGTGAAAAACACCAGGGCAACCCCACGCCAAAATGTATAAAATCCGCCATCGGAGAACGTCATCTGTCACAGGTTGAGTCCTCTCTCAGTTCATACCTGTGCAGTCTCTCTGACATATAGTACACCCTATTAATGTATTTAAAATGTATCAGTCTATGTTTGCCATGTAGTGATTTGCGCCTGGTATTAGTGCAACAGTATAACCACATGTCATCGTCAATCATTATGTCCAAGTCGCGTTGCCAGGCCAACCTGGATTTAGTATATTGATTAGCTCTCTGGGACATTGCCAATATATATATGTTGGAGACCAATTTGCAGGGGGATATAGTGTTAATGATATACGATAGTTCTCGCACCTCAGGAGGCTCGTATAAATCGTCCCCTAGCTGTTAGCGCAGTGCTCTGTGCACTCTGTGGCTCTGGAAGCTCTGCAGTAAAGTGGGTGCCTCTATAGCAGCCGTGGCCTCTTCCCAAGTTTTAGCGACGTCCGCTGAAAACAAATCGCCCACTTTGTGAATGCCCAGCGCTTGAAGCACCCGTACGACCCCTTAGCACTGAGGGGGGCAACCAGACCGCCCAGGCTGTAGGCATTTCTGGAGAATATAACAGTGCCCGCGCTTTCTGTTGTAACAGGCAGTGCCAGGCATGCCACGTTGAGTTCAGGGAGTCCAGGATCCCAGTTCTGCGATCCACCGACTCAAAAATGACAGCTGGAAGGGGGAGGGGGTCTGCGAACAGCCTCTCCATCCTAAGGTATGGTGTGTTATCTGCTCCGTGAATCCAACTATGTGCTTGCACACCCTGCGCAGCTCTGTAGTACAGCTCCAAACCGGGAGCCCCCAATCCCCCAAAATGGTATGGCAAAGTGAGTGTCCACCATTGAACACAAGCCTGTTTGCCCGCCCAAGCCAGTCTCACCAATGATTTATTAAGTCTCACAAAGAAGGAGCATGAAAGCACTATCGGTATATTTACGAACAAGAAGAGAAATCTAGGCAGCACTACCATCTTCATGATGGAGACCCTACCAATTAACGATAGCGGCAGCCCAATCCAGGTTTCGATGTCATCTTCTAGTTTCGCTATGGCTGTCCCATAGTTTTCCCGAAAAACAATTTCTGAATTTGTGTGCAGTCTAATGCCAAGGTACCTAACCGAATCATCAGACCACAGCAGACTCCATCTCAAAGGGTAAAGTGGCCGGTGTGAGCGGAAAGGCTATGGATTTGGACCAATTGACCCTCAACCTCAAAATTGCCCCATAGTGTACTACCTCTCGCAGTACTGGGGAAAGATGGTTTTCAGAGTCACTCACATATAGCAGGGTATCATCCGCATATGTTGACACCACTATTTCGTAAGTAGGAAATCTAACACCTCTGTGGCCATGATATTCCCTGAGCGCGCACGCCAAAGGTTCCACAATTAGTGCATATAGCGTGGGTGACAAGGGGCAGCCCTGCCGAGTTCCCCTGGCAATGGAAGTGGCACTAGTGACCAGGTTACCCAACCAGATGCGCGCAGAGGGGGCATTGTACAACACCCTGATCATTTGCAAAAAGACAGGCCAAGTCCCATTCTGGTTAGCACCTGTTGCATAAAGGGCCATTCTACAGAGTTGAATGCCTTCTCCATATCCAAGAAGACTGCTACCGCCTTTGTATCTTGTCGGACATGTTGCATTGCGCCAAAGACCATACGAAGGTTGTAGGTGAGGTTTCTCTCAGGTAAAAACCCTGCCTGTTCCGGACCGACTAGTTCCGGGGTCAAAAGGGCCAGACAGTTAGCCAAGATTTTTGCAAACAGCTTGGTGTCCACGTTAAGCAGGGAAAGCGGTCTGTAAGATCTGCATTCCTCAGGAGATTTACCTGGTTTGGGAATGGCTACCAAAATGGCTTCCCTCATAGAGTCCGGCATCTGTCCCATTGCACACATATCATCAAATAATACCGCAATCTGAGGGAGCAGTAAATCTATGAAGGTCTTATAAAAGTTCACTGTAAGACCATCTGCCCTTGGGGCACTATTTGCACTCATTCCCGTCAGTACTTCCAGAATCTCGTCTTTTTCAATGGGTAGAGAGAGGAACTCTCTATGCGTGTTTGAGAGAAAGGGTAACTTAATATGCTCCAAGTAGTCTAGTACTTCCTCATCCATACCTGACAGACGTGAGGTGTACAGGTCCGAGTAATATTGTTAAAATCTATTGGCGACTTCCGCTTCTTCCGTAAGCAGATCGCCCTCCTCCGACCGGATCATGGTGATTGTGGTCTTGCCATGTCTGGCTTTCAGCATATTAGCCAGGACAGATCCCGGTCTGTCCCCCTCTCCAAACACACGTGCTGAAGCGCATTTTCCTAAATGCAGCACCTCGCTGTCTGGCGCCTCGTGGTACTCCTCTAGTGTTACCTTCATCATGGCTGTGGTCTCCTTGTCCATCCCGGGCAACTGACAAGTCTCCAATTCACCCAATCTGCACTCCAGAGTCGATAGTCTCTGTCGAATGTCACGGAGTAACCTAGAGTGTTTGGACATAGCCACCCCCCTGATGTACACTTTAAAAGCCTCCCATACCGTCTGGAAACTATCCACTGACCCAATATTAGTGGCGAAAAATGTTTCTAACGCTTCTGCTATCTGTTCTTTAAAGAGGGGGTCCAGCAGTGAGTAAGGTGGAAAATGCCATGTGAACGGGGGGATTGTATTTTTAGGGGTGGATAAGACCAACAGGAGAGGGGAGTGATCGGACAAAGTGCGCAGCAGGACCTGACAAGAACGGATATTGGACATGAGAGACGACGATGCGAGCCAGTAATCGATGCGTGTGTGTAGGTCATAGTAAGCAGAGTAATGTGTGAAAGCCCCCTCCAGCGGGTGAAGCTCTCGCCATACATCAATGAGGTCCGTGGTAATCATGACATCATGACTCTTTCTATAGCTCTGACTGCCGTCGCCGGCCTCTGTGACGGCCCCCCGATCTATCTAAACTCGTGTTCTTAACAAGGTTGAAGTCACCTCCCCAGAGTATTTGTGTCGTCCCGCATCCACTCAGAGTGTTAGCTAATGTAAAAAACTCCGGGCAGTCGTAGTCAGGGCTGTATACATTAACCAAAAGTAGGTCCAGCCCCCTGCCCTTACATCTAGAGATCACAAACTTGCCGCCTGTGTCCACTGTCAGCTGTAGCAGTGTGTATTCAGCTCTAGGATTCACCCATGTGATTACTCCTCTAGCATGAATTGTGAAACCTGCTGTGTTAACATTACCCATTAGACCCCTGGGATGCATCATTGGGCTTTGCAGCGAAAAGTGCGTCTCCTGAAGAAAGGATACATCTATGCTATGCCTATTTAAATAGTTTAGCACTTTGCGCAGTTTACGGTGATCATTAAGACCCCTCACATTCCATGACAACACTCTGAGGAAGTCTACAGGTCTCCAGTCAGTGGCTTCCCCAGTCGTTGCCATCTTGTCTGTCGTGCGTGTCATATCGTCCTGAGTCTTTTGGCTGATACCTGTAATGTATAACATACAAAATCTCGGCTGTCCTCTTTAACCTCCCAAACCCAAACCGCGTCCCCACACTTCCCTCCCCTCCCCCCGCCCACAGCTGACCACCCCTAACTCGCTCACGTAGCATCCCCTATGGGGACCACCCAATCCACCCCCAACTTAGTTGACAGTGGTGGTGTTTGTCACGCGTGGGCAGAGGTCGCTCTATGTACAACTATAAGTGCAACTCTGGCTTTCCCCTGTCCTGACCTCCACACACCGACTTCCATCGTCACACCCACCGCTAAACAGCGTTTCGCAGCATTACGTGTCATTGCAGCGCACCCTATCCCTGAGTCGTCGCCCTACTAGTAACGTACATCCTAATAAGCAATATTTGCACCCAATGCTGAGGCTATGATTGGATCTCTGGGTTACCCTCTAACATCCATATGCCTGACTACAGTGGTTAGAAATGAAAAAGTCATACATATGGAAGTATAAATAAATGTCCGCCCCAGCATAACAATAGATACAAACCTAACATATTTACCTTCTCCCCCCAACCCCCCAGCCCCTATGATACTTATCAGCTGCCTGTAACAAGTTGAGACTCAATCTTCATCATCAAGTGACCCCCCTGCCGCCTCGTCCAGCAGAAACCACTCCGGGCTCCGCTGCTGCTCCCTGCTCCAGTCTTTGAGTGCCTTCTGCAGAGCCTTTGGGTCTGTGAAGATGTGGGAGCGACCTTGTCTATTCACTTGTAATTTGGCTGGGTACAGAAGCACATAGTTGAAGACCAACTCCTATAACTGTTTTTTCATGGGGACAAATTGCCGTCACGCCGCCTGTACTCGGGCGGTGAAATCCGGATAGAGCGAGATATTTGATCCTTCATATGCCAGCGTTTGTTTGTCCCTCACCTTGCATAGAGCAGCATCCCTGTCCCGGTAATTTAACAGTTTTGCTATGATTAGACGTGGAGGGTCTCCCGGCTTGGGTCGGGGTCCCAGAGAGCGATGCGCTCTCTCCACCATGAACATGTTCGAAAACACCTCTGTCCCTAGCAGGTCGTGTCCCAGCTGTTTGTGTTCTGTATCCAGTGTCATCTGTGCCTCTTTAACTTCCATGAGTCACTGTTCGGACATATTCAGCCTCTCCGTGTGTTTGTCCAGCCGCGGCCCCATTCTGTCCATCCGGCATGAGAGGGCGTCGATTTTCGTGCTCAGGGAAGAGATACCACTTTGCAATACCTTTTCCATTGACAATAGCAAACTTCGGATGTCCGGTTCGTCCTCCCTAGGGGTTGTGGACCCATTCACCTCCTCCTTGGCGGAGTCTTGTGACTTAGAGCATTTTTGTTCATAGGACAACTTAGGCTGGGTCCTGTCCATTCTACCCATCGTCTTCTCGTATGTGGGGTGGCTGCGCAAGGACTGCTGCGTGATACCAACCTGTCCGCGAGCCGTCTGGGGCCAGATTATGAGACCCTGCATGGGAAGCAACACTCGGGGCCTCTATCCAGCAGAATTCCTGCCACTGGGAGCTCCGCCTAGAGTTGCTTGTATCTCATCTCACTATCACGCCACCTCTTCTCCAGGGGCCGCCCGGCTGCACCGCACCACCCCCGAGCATTGCTTTGTACGGCCAGGTCTGACTAACGGCCACCTCCCTGTACTGCTCTTTGCCCGGTCTTCTTTGCCCCGCGGGGAAGTCGCATAGTAGTATAGAACCTGCTGGGTGTGTCGGCGTCTGTAGGGATGATGTGGCTCCCCACCGAGGTACCCCTCCGCCACGACCACCAGGGACCAGCCTAGCTTGTACCTTCAGGCCTCGCCGCCAATGGCCTGTTATCCCCAGTCATGCTTACTTCAGATCTGAGTCACCCAGTCTCCCGATGTGGGCTCCAGCCCGCACAACTCTCAATAGAACTGCAGTTACCCTTCCCCGCATAGCCCCCAGCAGTGGCCGGTGCTCATGTACCTCCTGGCAGCACATTGAGAGGCAGCGCGCCGGGCTCCACGCAGTCAGGATTAACAATGACGCTTGCTGGGGCAGTGCAATATCCACCTGGGTCCCCTGCCTTGGCCCTGGTAGACCCACAATGCCTAGCTGTGTCACTGTCTGCCAATTGACTCGGGTGTATGCCCTTCAATGCTTTGCCTCACAGATCTCCACTTCAAGCGCTGACCTTCACAGCACTCACTTCTACCGTGGGGTGCTCACTCCATGTATGCCCACATGGCAGGAGGTGCTCTGGGACCCCTCGGATGTGCAGAGAATGGCAGCGCCGCTCAGCCTCACGTCTCCGCCCCCGCCCCCGCTTTTAAGCCATGCACCTCTGAGTGGTCCACCTCTGCCCTCGTTCATGCGGGCGGCCCCGCCACCGGTTACCTCCGCTAGAGGCGGCCTCACTGCATTTCGCCGTGGCTCCGGCCGCGTCACTCCCGCCAGACGATGGGGTGGGGGGGAAGGGGGGAACATGGCTCTGTCTACGGCGGGCGGACCTCGCAGCTTTCACCCTCATGGTGCCGTGGTGGACCCTCATGCCGTTACGAAGTCAGCGGCAGCACCATCAGCAGCCCTGTCAGGCCGCACCGGCTACCGCCCAGTAGGAATTCTGGAGACAGAGAGGTCCGGCCCGGCCAGGCCACTCGCCTCCACACGCACAGGCACGCAGCTCCGCCCCGCGTCCAACTCCAGTCCGGGGATTAGCGGCCCCGCATTCCAGCCCCTAACTGTCACCTTATCTCCGGGCTGGAAGGGTCTAGGAGGGTCGGGGTTCAATCTGCAAGTTGTGGCAACCTTCCGGTACCGAGGTGTCGATCCAACGGCGATTATGCAGCGGTGGGTGTAAGTATAGTTAAAGAATGCCTGAACGGTGTTGTGGACCTCTAGGCTCAAGCGGCCATCTTTGTCGCGAGCCGAGCTCCGCCAAGTGTAGAAGATTATATATTTACAATAAATTGCATGCAGTGTAGTAAATTAAGGCATCTTCACAAGTAGAGTTGTGTGTGTGTGTGAAGGGGAGAATGGCAATGGACATATGTACAACATGTCTTTCTTTCTTTGTGTCCGTGGATATCAGGATGGCCGAAGACATCAAGAAAATTAGCAGTTGTGTGCAAGAGAGGGTGCCAGAGGACATTTGCTAATCAGAGGACTGTGTGGAAGAGAGGGTGGCAGAGGATATCTCCAGAATCAGAGCTCTGTGTGCAAGAGAGGGTAGCAGAGGGCATCTTTCCAATGAAGTTTTGGTGTAAGAGAATGTGGTAAAGAACATCTCCAGCATCAGAGCTCTGTGTGTAAGAGAGGGTGGCAGACGACATCCACAGAATCAGAGCTCTGTGTGGAATAGAGGGTGGCAGAGGACATCCACAGAATCAGAGCTCTGTGTGGAAGAGAGGGTGGCAGAGGAAATCCACAGAATCAGAGCTCTGTGTGGAAGAGAGGGTGACAGAGGACATCCGCAGAATCTGAGCTCTGTGTGGAAGAGAGGATGGCAGACGACATCCACAGAATCAGAGCTCTGTGTGGAATAGAGGGTGGCAGACGACATCCACAGAATCAGAGCTCTGTGTGGAAGAGAGGGTGGCGGACAACATCCACAGAATCAGAGCTCTGTGTGGAAGAGAGGGTGGGGGACGACATCCACAGAATCAAAGCTCTGTGTGGAAGAGAGGGTGGCGGACGACATCCACAGAATCAGAGCTCTGTGTGGAATAGAGGGTGGCAGATGACATCCACAGAATCAGAGCTCTGTGTGTAAGATAGGGTGGCAGAGGACATCCACAGAATCAGAGCTCTGTGTGGAATAGAGGGTGGCGGACGACATCTACAGAATCAGAGCTCTGTGTGGAAGAAAGGGTGGCGGATGACATCCACAGAATCAGAGCTCTATGTGAAAGGGAGGGTGGCAGAGGACATCAACAGAATCAGAGCTCTGTGTGAAAGGGAGGGTGACAGAGCGCATCTTTGTAATGAGGTTTTTGTGTAAGAGAGGGTTACAGAGGGCATCTCCAGATTCAGAGCTCTGTGTTGAAAGGAAGGTGGATGAGACATCTTTTTAATCAGAGGTTTGAGTGAATAAGAGGTTTGTGTGGACGAGAGGGCTGTGGAGGGCATCTTTGTAATCAGAGGCATGTGTGAAAGAGAGTGTGGCAGAGGGCATCATTATCATAGGATTGTGTGGAAAAGAGGGTGACCACGGGCATATTTGTAATCAGAGGTTGGTGTTAGAGAGAGGGTACAGAGGACTTGTTTAGAATGAGTTGTTTGTGGAAGGAAGGAGGATAAAAGGCTTCTTTACTATCAGTTAAAGTTGCTGACACTTTTTTAAAGCAGTGATTAGCACAGTTATTCTTTAATTCACTCACTTTTAAATCACTCACCAACTAATTCAGCCATTAGATTGGTAATGTATTGGTTCTCTGATGCATCAGCTGATGTGGTCAAGGTTTAATTAAGTGGTCCATTGTGTGTTATATCCATCAATTCATTCAATACTATTGCTGGTTATCTGAGGTAATAGAAAATACAGAACATTTGCTGTGATCACACAGGAAAGGCAAGGGCATATCAGGTTAAATGGCATATCATGTGTAACAATAGCTGAAGGAAGCTGTGACTCCCAGAGCTTGTTCTTAATCCTGTTTATAATCTTTACTTAGTGTTCCAGCACAAAGATATCATCGGTTCCATCTGCAAAGTCATATTTTGATGCCCCATTCTCTCTGCACAGTAGCCCACATTTGCCTCAGGGGCAATTTCACCATCCCCTGCTTTTATTACCCTGGGCTACCACCTATAGTTATCCATCCTTGAACCAGTCCTGACTAACTGCATGTATGTGTCTCTATCTAGAACCAAATAGCAGTGAACGTCGTGGTCCTCCCCAAGGTCTACCAGTCAACACTTTGCCCCCTAGGCATACTGCTGGTCTGGGCAGTGCCGTACATCAAACTGAGAGAGAGAACCATGACTCTGGGGATAGAGCACTGAGAAGCCAGCCTCCTCCACCCCGATCTGAGAGACCAGATAATGAGAGAGACCATCCACGTCCATCTACCAATGCACCCGTCAGAGGCACCAATCGGCCCCGTCCTGAACCAACTCACAACCAAGCTGAAAACCGTCCACGCCACTGAAAACATTGGGTGAGTAGCCGACAGATTATCAGTGTAAATAATATTGTAGACAATTTAGGAGTTTCTTTATAGAATTTTAGAGAAATATTTGTACAATGTGGAATTGCTTCCTTGTCAAACTCACTCAATCCTTGCTAATGTCAAATTTCAGTAAACAGGATTATTCACAGCAGTATAAATGCTTGCTTGTATATGTTTGGATGTATACAGATGTAAAGTAGAGGATGGCCCAATTCATCAAGAGAGGTTGGGGCTTGGCAGCTCGATAAAGGAGAAGGAAGACCAAGGCACACAAGGAAGAGTAGACTGACCTTTGAGTGGGAGTAGGGGGTGGAGAGTGGTAGGCACTTCGGCGGAGGAAGGTTGGATCTGGACATGGGATAGGTTGCAGAGTGCAATACACCTCAGATGCATCTGATAACTGGGAAGTTAACAGATGTATCAAAATAAGATATTTATTTTCAAAATCATAGAGGTATCAATGATAATCATATCATATCAATGAAATCAAAAGCTGTGCATTTTTTCACCCTCTTGAGACGGAAGCCGGGAGGTCCTCCCTCATCTGTTTTAATTCTCGAGTGTCTTAAGCTTTGCCTCTATTAACCTCGCTTGATTTAATAAGCGTTTTACTTCTTTTCATTTTGTGTTTGCCACTCAGCTTGACTAGTGTTTTACCTGCCAGATATTTTTACCTCATCTCACCGCTGCCTGGGCCACTCTCAGCTGAGCATTGACGCTGAGAGTTTGGTCCCGGGGAGCCGAAGCTTTCACGGCGGCCATATTGGGTGTGACTAAGCGCTCTGAGGCGCTCTAGCTGCATATAAAAGGGGACGGCTTCCCTCCGTGCAGCGGACGCGACCTGCGGACGCGCCGGACTCTCGCCGGAGTCATGCCAGAGTCCTGCCCGTCTGCGCCCGTCTGCGCCCGTCTGCGCCCGTCAGCGCCAAGGAAGCACTGGCGGCTGGTCAAGCTGCCCGAATCCCCTCCCAACGGATAGGTTACTTTCTTTATCCTCTACTGACACTGATCGCGGCCAAACCCCCGTCCTTGCCTTGCCATCATATTTTTACCCCTGAGCGTGCCCTGGAAGCCTCCGCCTGTCAGTGCACTGACACTCCGGCAGCTCGCAATAAACGACCTAAGTCTACTAATAACATCCCCTCTCGAACGACCATAGAGAATGGGTTCTTGATCAATGTCAGATCATTGATTAAGAATAATATTGCCTTTAGGGATTTTGACTCAGAGAGAAAACCTCTTTTTGTATTCATTACAGAGACCTGGGCTACCGATCACTCCGGACCAGACCTTTTGAACGCCATTCCGGAGGGTTATTCTCTGGCCAGAATGGACAGAGAAAGACGAAGGGGTGGGTGGGATTGGGATTCTTCATAGAACTGCAGTCAGATGCAAAACTGAACATTTATCGGCACCCACTGATCCCTATCAGGCCCTCTTCTTCGCCTTGAATCCTTCCCCCTCTATCACTTTCTCCGGAATCTTGATCTATAGGCCTCCCGGTCCTAGGTCAGAATTCTGTCAGAATTTTATAAAGGTTCTAGAGCCCTATTCAGACAGACCTAACCTCACCATTTTGGGGGATTTTAATTTTCACCTTGAGAAGGACAATTCCACTGATACTGCCCTCCTGTTGGACCTACTAGCCTCATGTGGCCTGTGCCAGAGAGTGGATGGCTGTACTCATATAGCCGGACACATCCTGGACGGGGTCTTCACCAACGACCCCAGGGTACGGACAGGGACCCCCCTCCCTCTGTCCTGGTCAGACCATATGGCCATCCCCTTTGATTTCACATACTCAAATTCCATCCCAGCCTTAGCAGCCACCAGTAAGTGGGGATTTAAAAGAAACTTTAAGGGGATAAATTGTAACACATTAGCTCCCCTATTATCCAGCCATTGCCCTCCATCTGCAAGGAGCACTCATAGTGCTGGGCTTGACCTGCACCACTCTATCCTGAAGGCAGTTGATATACTGGCCCCTGTCAAGCCACACTATTCTGCCAGAAAACGTCCCTCGGCTCCCTGGTTTTCTGACACCCTTAGGTCCCTTAGGCAGGGATGCAGAAGGCAAGAAAGAGCTTGGAGAACCTAGTTAAATCCGGAAGTAAAGCAAAAGCATAAGACCCTCCTTAAAGAATATAAATCAGCGGTGCTTGCGGAAAAGAAACAACACTTATCTAAGCTGACCACCTCCCTTAGCTCCACCAGGGAGCAGTTTAAAATCGTGGACTCCCTGTCAACCCTGCAATCCCCTGACCCCATTTTGCCATCTCAAGAGCTTTGCGAACAGATTTCCACTTTTTTTCACGCAAAGATAACTGATATCTATTCCAGTCTGGAAACTCTCAATCAGGACCTAGAACCTCCGACTACTTCCGTTCCTCCTTCCGTGGAAGTAGTTCCCTCTGTATCATCACTTGGCACTCTTCACAACTTCCCTCAGCTTACACTAGAACAACTCAATCTGTATCTAGATAATCTGAAGTCAGGCTCTCCTCTGGATCCCTGCCCTTTAAAGGCTCTTAAAGAATGCAGAGACGTCCTCCTCCCCGCCTTCCTTGAAGTTATCAATCTTTCCATTCCGGAAGGTGTCTTTCCCACGCCTTGGAAAATGGCCATAGTTAAGCCCCTCCTCAAAAAAGCCTCATTGGATCCCGATATTTTAAAAACCTTAGGCCCATTTCATTGCTTCCTGCCCCTGCCAAAATGCTAGAGGCCCATCTTAACATCCATTTGAGTGCCTTTCTGGAGAATGCCAGCCTTCTTGATCCCTCTCAACACGGCTTCCGCAGAGTGCATAGCACCGAGACCGCTCTCACATTTGTCACAAATGACATCCGTGCTAAGGTCGACAGTGGCCAGACTACCCTTCTGGTCCTGCTCGACCTTACAGCCGCTTTTGACACCCTAACTACCTCCATCTTAGTTAAGCGTCTCATGGAGATAGGAGTGAATGGTCCCGCGCTCAGCCTATTGAAATCCTTTCTGGATGACCGAGTACAAAGGTTCAAGTTGGGCAACTTTCCCTCACCAGCAAAGCCGGTGCAGTGTGGGGTTCCTCAGGGGTCTTCCCTGAGCCCCACACTTTTTAACATTTATGTAACACCGCTCGCCAGACTTGTAAGATCTTTTGGGCTCGAAGCTGTATCCTATGCCGACGATACCCAGATCATAGTCTCCATCTCACACTCAGCCGACATAACAGCCCGGAATTTCAGAAGCTGCATGGAGGCAGTAGCTAACTGGATGGTGAGGAATTTCCTCAAACTGAATGGGGAAAAAACTGAGGTGTTGATCTTTGGAGGCAAGGAAGAAATATGGTCAAATGATTGGTGGCCTCCCGCTCTTGGGGTCTGTCCTAAGCCCTCCCAGTCCACTCGAAATCTGGGTGTCATCTCTGACAATAAACTTTCTTTTGACAAACTGGTCAGCAGGACAATCTCCACTTGCTGTGGAGCTCTCAGGACCCTGAGGAAGCTGGTGCACTATCTCTCTCCAGAATCCCGGAAAACTGTTACTGTAGCACTAATCTCCTCCAGGTTAGACTACTGTAACGCACTGTACTTGGGTATCAATAAACGGCAGGTACAACGCCTGCAATTGGTACAGAATGCAGCTGCCCGGTTTGTCGCTGATGCCCCTAGACTCTCATCAGCAACCTCCATCAGGAGGGACCTTCACTGGCTCCCTGTGCAGGCCAGGATAGAGTTTAAGGCTGTATGTCTTACTCACCGTGCCCTGCATGCCGGTGGATCAGAAGATCTTAAATCTTTACTTACACCTTATATCCCCACTAGGGCCCTCCGATCTGCCAATAAAAATCTTCTTGCGAACCCCAGAATCTACAGAGCCAGATGGGGCGGGAGGTTCTTCCACTCCCTTGCCCCCAAGATCTGGAATACTCTTCCAGCAGACATTAAAGATCAGCCAGCTCACTTTCTTTTTCGAAAGGTTCTAAAAACCTGGTTCTTTAGGGAGTCCTATCTGTAATTCCTCCTCTTTTCCCCACAGCCTATACCATCATTAGCGCCTTGACGCCTACGGGCAAAGTTGCGCTGGTCAAATCCTTTTTCAATTCAATTCAATTCAATTCAATCCTAACATTATCTTTTGAACTACGTATGGACCCCCATTTTCAGATCATGAACATGTTTGAAGAGCTTTAATACAAACAAGGGCAAACACAATGGCTACATTGTTGGCCCGGGAACCCAGCTAGCTGGGTTCAGTTCACAGCTTTGGCATTCAACCAAAAAAAACCTAGCTAGGAAAATCTCTCTACGTACCTGTGCCTCAAATTATAAATAAACAAAAAACAAAAAATGTCCAGGATGAAAAACATGGAAGAGTGGTGACCTAGTTCGACACTAAGCTTCAAGGTTGGGTGCCACATGCCACCTGAATCAAGTATCCAACCCATTCTTAAAGATGTTCTACTTCCATCTGTAGAAAGCAGTTCTGCATCCAAGTTAGATTAATTTGGAGTCTTTTGCTCATCAGTGGGGGGTTTTCTGTTCGCTTGCAACTTTTTGGTGCCTGTGAATGCTGCTAACACTGGAAAGGTATGACTTATTGGTATTCAATCAATCAAGTTCCAAGATCTTACCCTTTCTGATCTTCACTGCAACACCATGATAATGTGCTATTTGTTAAGAAAACCCCCATGTTTTTACAGGTTACCCATGAAGCTCTAATCCCTGTGTCTATATTAGACCTGGAACTAACCCTGAAACCTTCACAACAAATGGCGAAAAGGTAAATGCAGCTGTGGCCTACAGAGGCAAACCCAACATTGTTAGCTCTCACAGTGTCAGAAATTTTACCAGCACACAATGCTTTTAAAAAGGTCCAAAAGGAAGATCAATCCAAGGGACTAATCCAAGGAAGAAGTATCATTTGTCTTTATACCACTATGGCAGAAGCAGAGCTGACAAAAATATGGATTATCTCTGCAGAAAAGGCCACAAAGTTCTCAATATCGGTTGCTGAGAATGAGTTTATTATGTCACAAGAACGTCTTGCCAGGTCTAGGAAAGAACTATCATCTTGGCAGGCTCTTCCTGCAGGAATAGTGATGTTGCAAACAATGTCTTAGGAGCAGGTCTCAGTCACAATGGACCCTCTCAATTTAGTGAATCCAGACCAACTCTCTAGAGAAATTTCTCAGGATCCCGCTGTTGACCTAGGAGTATAGTCAAGTACTCAGATATTATTACCCTTAGGGCCTCTCACTGATAGCTCACCACAGGAGTTTTATAATAATTCCCCTGGTGGAAATATAAGCATTTTTTAGACAATTTGAAAAAACAGACTGTAAAACCTCTCCAACACTGGTGATTATTATGGATGCTTTAGCTCTGATACAAGTGACAGTGGAGCAGATGGTATGCAAGGCAGAAACAAGAACTCACGACTAGTGTATATCCGCCACATGTTTGAGGAACAAGGGATTACATTGGAGTCATCAAGGAAACATTCAATGTTATATTATGTGTATTTAGCGCACTATCACCAGTGATTGGAGCCTGGTTAGATAACATCGGAGTACAGACTGAAGTAGTTACAGGTTTTACCTCATAGCACTTCAACACGATGCAAGATTGACACAAGAAAAATGAATGGCTTGAATATAATATCGATTGAATAGAAAGCGAATCATGTGGAGATAATGTACACCTGTTTGGGGTGCCAGAGTAAGCTGATACCAATAAATCGATACACGCCTAAGTAATTAAGCTGCTGTGTGAAAATATTACTAGTGTAGACACTAGAATGGATCCTGTGGATCTAGATGCTGAAACTCAATGGGCACACAACAGTCATCCTTGGTCTCCAAGAAGTATCCTACTTGTCCGCATAAAATCTTACTCAATTTCTTATTGAATTTGGTGGTGAGAAAGCCTTACATAAGATCTTCAAACCTATCCATACAAGGTATTTAAACTGTTGAATAGGCTCGATTTGTTCAGTTCACAGATCAAGAGAACTGGGAGCTACAGCAGTAGATCCTAATATTCAAGGTTATAGAGGCTGAAGCCTATATACAACACATATCCTTGGCCCTTATTGTGAATGACCCATTGTTGTCTGATCCCTGCACAAATCCACTAACACTGGGGTTGAAATTCTAAGGTAAGTGAAAGTTAATGAACCCAGTAATTACACTATACAATAAAGTTTGCTTTGCATTTCTTCAGGCCAAACCTTTAGGAATCTAACAGGAGTAAAATGCCGGGCAAATACAGAAACCTGCTGATTTTTCATGCAATTAGCGCCAAAATCTAGTTGTTCCACATTATGAGGGAAAGCCTAGTTATGCATGCTATATATTGTACAGAATGAAATTCTAACACCTTGCTGTATTGGATTTTATCACATTTATTAAATATATCCCATCTGATAAATTCCATCCCTTGTGGTGATCGAATTAACAGGGTGAGATCAATAACTTAACCTCCTAACACTCATAATGAGAGTCTATTTCAAAAGTCCAAGTTAATGACTAATGAGATGGAAAAACTATTGAATTAAATAGCCAATTTGTTTCAAGACACACAGCCTGATTATGAGTCCAGCAGAGTGGAATTAGCTTATGAAATTCCGCTCTGCCTGTAAGGTGTGGGAGAACCAACCTAATTGTTCCATCCGGTAAAACTGATCCAAAAAAACACTTAAGTATTTCGCTGCAGCAGGAGTAAAGTTTTATTCCCTACTTCTCCTGCCCCATCCCTCACCCTCTACCCCACCCATAGGACAGTGCATACATTTACCACCTGCTCAGAGCAGGTGATACAGGTATGCAGTAAAACCCCAGTTATGAGGGGAGGGAGCTATGCAAGAAGAGGGGGGAAGCAAGCTCTGGCTATGGCTAAACCAATGGAGCACCCTATAACCATTGGAGTTCCGTAGATACAGAGGGGTGCCCAAACATGGGTAAATCAACTTTCGTATTTCCCACACAATCTCATTCATGCTACAGATAAAATGTAGTTGGAAACAATGGGATTCCGTTATGACTAAGAGCATTGATTTGCATGTGATAGCCTCTATGTATGGTCCCATTGGGATTCAGGGACACATGACCTGTACACTATTACTACAATCAGCTGCTACCAACTGGTAATAATGTCATAGCCGTGTCACATCGTGCTGACATCATGTAGCGGTGACATTGGGCTCATGCACAAGAGCATGACCCAAGTCTGTAAATGTGAAAATAGGGAGCAGTTTGTTACATGGATTCTACTACCAGGGACCCTACTGCTCGTCCCTACTGCTTAAACTGCTCGGCACTGTGGTGGGAGCAAAGGAACAGAGAATTTTGAATAGGCAGAAAACCTTTGAGAGAGGTCTTTCAGCAACTGAAAGTTATAAGGGTTTAAGATCACGCGTCTTTGGAAAAACAGGCTTTTTAAAAGATGTCACAATGTCATGAGGTCAGTTTCCAGATGTGTAAACAGCACAAGCAAACTTTGATAAGGTGCAGGGCCGACTTCGGATATAAAAGCAGCCCTGGCACAGATGCTGAAACAAGACTCGCTCCCTTCATCTCCTTGCGCAAAGCGCAGTCCTTTTGTTTCCATACATCCATTTTCTCCCTTGCCTCCTCTCCTCTCGTTTTTTACCTCTCTGATTGTGTTGCATTCTCTTTACCTTCCCCTCCCCCTCTTTCACTCCTGCAGCCTTCCTGTACCTGCTGCAGTTAAACTAAAGAAGCTTAAGAAGGTGACAGAGACACCAGGAGTGGCCCTGGGCTTTCAAAAACTGGCCTCCAAGGGCTCCAGCCCACCAGTGAACTGCTTGGTGGAATAAAAGGCCTGTCCAGCCCTGATAAGGAGGAACATTTTATGGTTCAATGTTTTGCTCTTGAATGTTATCTTCTCAAATAATCGTCCTCACGTTAATGCATCTGCTGTCAAAATTCATTGTTGAGCCCCTCTGTCTGAGCCTCCCATGCTACATTCTTTTGACTTCAAGGCACGCAGCATCAACCATTGGCTGCCACAGAGCTCCCAGGCCCCTCCCCCCACCACCACTCCAGTCCTTTGCATGGCCCCATGGACGACCTTGATGAGCTCTGTGAGGAGGGGCAGATGAGCACAAGGGAGCAGAGTTTTGTGATGTCATCCACCCTTAGGGGCAGATTTACAAGCCCCTTGCGCCAATTTTTCGTCACTTTCCCCATGTTAAAAGTGATGCAAAAGTGGCGCAAGGGGCTTGTACATCTGCCCCCAAGTGCCCATCTCCAAGACGGAATGCCTCTTTAATCATAATTCCTGCACTATTTATTCTGGGCAGTAGCATTTCCCTTTTAGCTTAGACTAATGCAGATCAAGAACCTGAAGTGACATCCTAGTAACACTCAAGCCCAGAAGACAAGCTGCAAATGTGCAGACGTTTTCTTTACTACAATTTAGCTCTTTAAATCTTTTTTTATTGAAGTCAGTGAATATTCATATCTATAAACTAAGTACAAAGTCATGATTACTAATGAGAGCAAACAACAGAAAAACAGTAGCTGGACAAACCTGTGTGGACTATAACCCTAGAGCCTAGGAAGCGAAGAAACATAATTCGTATTACTTTGCATACAAAAAACAGCACCCCAATAAATCTGATGTTAATGTGATATCACAAAGCAGCAATTTGGGCACTGTGTATAGCAGTGGCACAATTTTGAGAAATCAAAGTCGAATTCCAATCTCCCCAAAATCTACTTATCACCATTGATTGTTTTGCAGATGCATAAAGTTTGGGCCCCCTTTCCCTACTCCCTACAATGGTAATTTCCTAGGTCCCTGACAAATAAAAGGAGTTAGGATTAATTACAATTTAACAATTACAGTGTAACCTATTTGGCCACACAGTAATCGGAATATGGGATTAAGTATATATTTATTACAAATTCAAAGCCAAGCAGATATAATTCAGACACAGAAACTTAGTATAAAAATATAGACTCACCAATGGGACTACATAGAGTGGTGCAAAATGTGTCCTCAACAACAGGAAGCAAATGAGAAATTTTGTAGCCACAATACAAAGAATAAGAAACACAGTCTGGTGGTTAGATTGAAGGTTATGATCCTCCTGCCTATACACGAGGTTGTCTTGGAAAATCCATTAAGCTCTATAATAATGTATGGATTAGGGGAAGCCTCTTTAAATTATGAAAGCAGGGAAATGTGTCAGGGTAGCAGACCTTCTGTAGAATGTCTCAAAATGGAATGAATATGGTACAGCATGAAGGCACACAGCAGTGGTGTCGCAAAGAGGTCTGTAGTTCTCAAAGTCTAAAAGGAATCTCTAAATAAGCTGGAGTGTGCTCAATAAGTATACCCACCAAAGAACCTCCTAGAATCACAGGTCACATGTCTCATTATTTTCCACCTTCAAACATAATAATCTTGGCAACTACATTTCTGAGTCCTTTCTTTTAGTCCACACATTCAAGACATCCTTGAATTCCTTCTGTGTCCTAATTCCACATGGACAGTAGTCCTCCCTTGCTTGTTACCACTTCTCATCCTTGCCAAAAATACTCCTCCTAAACTTCACTATCTCTTTTACACGAAGTACATTCTATATTAATTCGATCACATGACTGCACATGCAGAGGAGAGCAAAACATTGCAAAGGAGAGCAAAACATTGCACCCAAAGCAAATGTTCACACTGGAGGTTAAACATTGAGAAATCCAAATGCTAAAGTCCTCTGGTCAACTTAATGTGGTAAATACCTCAATACACAGTTAAATGTGTGATTATAAGTACGTGTACATTAAAATTTAGATACAGAATACTAGTCAAAGGAATGCGTTTTCAGTTATAAAATAAATGCATAGTATTATTCAAATGAGTACATGAATTAATGAAAATAAACATTATTCAAACCACTCAAATGCAGGTATACATGAAAAATGCAATTCGTTGTCACTGTAAGGGAAAACATTAATTATGCATACACACGTACATGTCAAGATTACAGAGTAAATGCACTTACTGTACTATTAGCACATTACATCACATTAATAATGTTACATCACAGGATTATAGGAGGCCATGTGTAAAAATATGCATATGTATCTATACATGAAAGGGTGGAGACAAAATTATGCTGCTCCAGTTACATGAATGAATACCAAGAACAGGACAGTAAACACTCACTGCTGTAAATTACCAATTTTTAAAGTAGCAGTGGCTCACCTATATAAGACACCTGCTTCTGCTTTGAGAAGTTCTACTTCAGGCAAATTCCTAGTCAATACTGTCATCCCCAAACTTTGTTCTTGTTTGAAGGCACAAATGTCACCAAAAAGTACAATTTACGGGGGTTGATGTGGATTATTGAACGTCAGCTTTAGACTCCTCTAATACTTAGAAAGTAACCTTTCTTTTCTATCAGTTATATAAATGCCCATCAGCATTCAATATAATTGGCATCAAATGATTTGCCATGAATTACTATTTGAGTCATTCTTTATCATCCTTAATCAGGCCACTTTTGTATGCTACTAACTTGAATCTGACCTACTGAGCCAGAGGATTTCTTTTTACCCTATACCAACCACAACCCTTTTCCAACTTCTTCCCCAACTAAAGCTCCCACTTGTAAAGAACACATTCGGAGCACCCATGCACCACTGGCACACCTGTCTCGAAAGGGGCAGTAAAAATGGACACCAGAACAGATCCAATAGGACAGGAGTTACCAAGTAGTTTCAAAATCAATCTAGGTTTCTCATTTAATAATTTTCTTTTATTTTGTTTGTTTTCATTTTTTTTATATTTCCCCACATCTTTTTGTATTTTTTTATTTACTTTAATCTACATTCTCATATTCCTTAACCTTGTGTTTCCTATCGTCTTTGTTTCCTTGTTTGGAAAATAGAGTATATGTAATCCCAGGCAACCTAGGTGATATCCTGTTACACTGATAAAAGTTTCAAAGAATCACAGAGGGTAAGTGTTAGATCTGTAAGTAGCTTGGAATCATCACCTTCAATTTAGATAGGTGTTGCAAAAATACAAATGCTGATTTGCTGTAAATCTGCTTATGTATTATCTCAGCTCCAATCTCTGAGACCTGTTTGGTTTAATGAATGCGGGAAAATGAGAATTTAATCATTTGTATGTCAAAATGATTTCTGAGTAGTCAAAATAAATTGTCTACAATTGTGTTAGTCAAAAAGTACATCAACACTGTCCATGGTGTCATGGGACCTTTTTGTGGCAAAAGAAGGTTCACAAAGCCCACACTGTATTTCAGTGAAGCTTTAAGGTCCTTAGTAATCCATTTACTTCTTTGTTAGTTCACGATTGCCTGCATTATTATCTCAAATGATTATCAAACAATTCTAGAGAATACTCTAATAATTATTTTAAAATGTAGTTTATATTTTGTCTTCATTAGCATTTTTGAATGAACAAGCAATAGAATAAGCCATACGACATGGCAACATGACAATTCTGCGGCATTGTCTTTCAGATCGCATCACAAAACACAGAGGTCAGGGGTGGCCCTTCCAGGCCCATCGTGGGGGGCGGGGGTTATAAGCCACTTTTAAGCGTTTTGACATTTATGCTTCACCAGGGCTTTGCATCAACTAACACCCATCTGATGCGCAGTGCATCTGAAAAAGGGAAGTCTGGTGAGGAGGAGTAGTCGATAGCAGCACGCAGCTGCCCAGCCATCATTACTTGCATCCAGGCTGTCCCACACCCAAGGAGGTCCCTACCTCATCAACGGTTGAGGCCGAGCCCTGTACCCCTCTCCCTTCACAACCCCCCAGTCACTCCAACATCTCTCCCCACATCTCCAAGTCGCGCACTGCATATTCATTAGTCTGCACTCTTTTCACCCAACACTAATTACTTTTATTTAGTTTAGACTGACCCTTGCCTACACCATGTATAGGTCCTGCTTCAGAGCTGTGCACCACAGTTGTCTCCCCATAATACCGAATCACGGTAATGGAGCTGAAAGATTACTAGACAGTTCCAAGTTAGATAAAGACCAGGTGCATGAATTTTCCAAGTATCAGGACACATCTGATTCTGCTGTAGTGCACTCACTAATTTTATTGATGTGTTTCTTGCAGAGTTTTTCAATTGAAATTATCCAACTTTTCTACCCATCTAGTGCCCATGCCTGGGTATTCTACCCAAATATCATACTTTACATATAGTTCTGTCTTGACGATATATATACATATCTACATATTCAAAGTACATAAATCTGGAGTTAAGAATAGTACTTCTATCCAAATCTATGTATACCTACCTCCTCAATATTGTTGTGGTCAACATTTTAGCTAAAATATCCTTGTAGTATGATAGTTTTGTGCATGGGAGTCTCACATTCCTGGTTATTGGGCACGTCATAGTGAATAGTTGTATCATCATTCTTGAACTAAAGCAACAAACCATGAAATAAATAATGTTATCTCTAATAATGAATCCACAATTGCAGCATTGCCTGTCACGCCTTCGATTGCTCATACTTTACTTTGTACTAGAACTCATTGTGTTCCAATTTCTCCAAAGACCTTGAAATTTGCCATAAAAGCAGGATCTGTCTACATGCTGACAATTGTTTCATAACTTTGGTGGACTTTGGTAGAGGACCACCGGAGACATTACCCTCCATCTGCATTACCTATTAGGGTCCTGACTGGTTGTATGTGAAACCCATCAGCCATTCACCCCCACAACATGCTTAACTCTCCACAGTCCTACAGTCTAATGTCAAGTTGTCTCAACCCACTGCCATCTTGCTTCTCTAATGAAACCAGTGCTCCTTTTCTTGATGTGTTTATGTGCTAATCATCATAGCTATTTGTGATGATTTAGAAATAGTGAGGAGCACTAGTGCACACCATTCTAGAGCTACAGATGTGATATGGTCATTCACACAAATAATCTAAATGGCATTATGGACATTACAGTACACAAGAGATCTGCTGGAAACAGACTAAGGTATGGGGTCATTTAGAAAACATAATTTGGTAACCAATTTAATTAATTTCCATACCCCTCAAGTGCCTCAAATTCAAAGCTGTCAGACCATTATTCATGGGACCATGAGGCAAACACTGTCTACTGGGCCTCAGCCATAGGGGCTGGGGTAATTTGCTTCTGAAGTCATGTGGTCCAGTCTACTTTGGGTCTGCACAATAGGGCAAACACAACCCCTTCTGTCCTTGTCTCTCTTTGGCAGGGATGGCAAGCTGTCATAGGCTTCTCAGGGAGGTACTTTGGAGGTATATTTTGCCCAAAACTCTACAATTAACCAGTAGTGCAATAATTGATTGTCCAACTCAGTGCAGGTCTTATATAAAAAGGAAATACTTTAATACTCTCAGAAACAAGTAATGCACACACTGCAATGTACAGGTTAAAAACTTCACTGGGGCGGGTCCACTGTACCTAGGATTAAAGGTCCCCTTCAACCCGTTGTCTCCGAACTAATATATGACGTTACAACGCAAACAATTACAACGCATGCTTTTACAATGGGGTTTTTTACATCACAACTACCATTACATTGCATGATTTTACAACGCATTCCATTACCGCGCATTTTTAAAAACTACCATTACAACGCATTCCATTACAATGCATAATAATTTTAGGGCAACAGTAGGGTAAGTGTTGGATAGTGTAGGGGTAAAAATTATTATTACCACTCCAGTGAGTGCAAGAGTAGGGTATGTGTTGGATAGTGTAGGGGTAAAAAAGACTATTCCCACTCTAGTGAGTGCCACAGTAGGGAAAGTGTTGGTTAGCCTAGGGGAAAAAATTACTATTCCTAGCAAACCCCAAAACCGATACCCACCCTAAAACAAAATAATCTCCATTACTTACCTTATAATGCGTTGTAATGGCATGCGTTGTAATGGTATGCATTGTAATGGCATGCGTTGTAATGGCATGCGATGTAAAGGCAGTTACATTGTAACAGTTGTAGGGTAAAAGCATTGCGATGTAATGACTGCGTTGTAATTGATGTTTCCCTCTACCAACTAGGTGTAAGATATGGTACAGCCATTTTCAGGCACAGTGAATAGCTACCCCTCTAATTCAGAGTTTGTACATTCAGTTTTACAGTCTTAGTCCTAGTATGTAAATCTCACCAATGTGAGTCCTTTTCTTCCACTAGTTGCGTTCAATGCTCAGAGCATGTAAATGTAAATGTACAGGAATTTATATAGCGCAAATCACCAAGCGGTTTCTAAGCGCTTGCTTAGGGAACCCGTCCTGGTATTCCCCTGTGAGATAACCCCGGCAGGGTATCCGCAAGGTGAAAGCCAGGCATCCCGCCGCGAGGGGCCGTTGTGGAGATTAAGCGAGTTATTGCCCAGAGTCGCAGAGTGTGAACCCGTGAATCGAGTAGGCACTGCAGCGAGAATTGTCGAGTCATGGACATTTTAGGACTCAAGACCCCGCCGAGCCGGGAATTGAACCCTGGTCCCGGGCTGACCTCTGCTTCCAGGTCTGCCTCCTCTAACCAGTGAGCCACACTTCTCCACTAATGTATCTAGTCCCTCTTCACTCCTCCAGGCGGAAGACTTGTTGGCTGAATCTGCATTAGCACTCTGGTCCCATTCATGGAGGTCCTCACCTAGAGTGTGGCTGGCCGGTAAGCTGTGGCAAAACTGGTGTCTGTACTATTTTCAAAAATATATTGTACCGGGCACAGTACTGATTTTTTATAGACAAGCAAATAGACTCTAGACTCACAAGAATATAGTACAACTCATGAAAACTGACAAAGAAAAATATACAAAAATATTCTATTTTATTTATCAATTTGTTTGCTTATTTTGTGGTAAAAAAGATATATATATATATATATATATATATATTCATAAATACAATTCACATATAGATAATTGTAATATATGACCAAATACACATAACAGATAATATAGTGCAAATTAGAACCACATATTAATTCACATGATGGTATAACCTGAGAGCATGATAACTTCAATTGATATATGCAAGATGATCAAAGACAATTTATGAGACTCATGATAGTCTGTATGAAGAATATTGGGCTGAAAATACTTTGAGCCATATGTGGAAACACTGGTATTGTTTGTAGAAAACTGGTGTATGTAGTCATTCGCAGGCTCTCGTCTGGACGCAGGGTGAGTTGCCTTGGGTCAGGGGCCATGGGCCACAAAAGGCAGTTCTCAGGGCGTATATTCAGTTCCAACACCACTTATACTAGGTCATAGAGATTCGGGCTGAACAAATCCAGCTAGCCATCATGGCGATGCAGTCCACTTTAGCCACACTTCATAACTTGCAGTTACAGGGTCTGCTTTGTTAACAGGTATTCAGTGTCACAGCAGTGCATTCCACTAGATTACCTGCAGTCCATATAGTACTATGCAGACCACCTCACTCCTTGGTCAAAGACAACATAGAATTGAAACAACAAGTTGGTCAGAAGATCTCACTTCATACAAATAAAGGATGTGGATTGTCTGTCTGTACTCGCAGAACAGGTCTGGGTTGGTTCTATTTTCATGTTTCCTTTTCAGGCTGTCTTCCAGACACAGCCTTTGTGTGGCATGCTGTTCCCCATAGCAGGGTCATCTCAGTAGGAGGAGTCACAACAGAGTTACAAATTGGTGTGAACGTCTGCAAGTGGCTACAACAGCCACCTAGAACACTGATCAGGAAAAGAGCCAAAAGACTGTCCTTCCATAAAGGACCCATTATACTCTGAACAAGAGAGTGCAGCCACACACTTCACCCTCACCTTCTAGCAAATTGAAGTGTTCTGGAAGACAAACCAGCAGCTCATTGCAACAAATGGACACTTAGTTGAATGTATGAAGTGAGTCCTTTCTCATCTTTCTCCAATTTGTTTTCTAGATTTCCTCTCTCCAGCTTCACGCATGTCAGCAATACACATCTTGTGCAGATGAATAGGCCAGGAGATTCCAAATGGAAACCACTGACCTCCATTACTCTGGTACACTCATGCATACAATGAAATGTACAATGCAGGCCAAACATATACATAGACACATGAAGCACTGGGATGTTAGTACTATGCACTAGATTAGCGCATAGCAACAGAACTTTGCATGAGTGGGTCAGTAGGCCTCCACTGCTGTGAAACAGAAAAAATGCTCAGGTCACAACTACCAAGTCACAAAACACCATCTGCTGCCACCACTGCTCTACATGCTAAAACCATGAAAGGGATAGTAGATTGCTATCAAACAAATGAGGGCAAGCTTTGTGCGCTCTTAGTACAGGACAGGCAGTGGCATTGCAATGGGAATGCTGGGCCGTCTGCTCCAGGCGGCGGCCCCCCTCTCTTACCTTCCATCTCGGGGAAGCAATCCCCACTGCTCTTCAATCAGCCACCGTGGGATGGTAAACGAAATGGTGTAATCTCAATAGCACCAGACCCGCTCTTCAATGCAGCCAATGGGCTAGCAACGCCACTGATGACAAGTCCAGGACCTCACACTTGTCAAGGGACAGACCTATGCCTTCGTTCACACAGTATATTACTATGAGACTGGGGCCAAAATCAGAAAAGAGAACACTAGAACCTTGCAGTTAAGCAGTCATGGCCCAGGAACACAACAGTACCCTATGCAGTGACATTTCCATTCCAACAAAAGCACAGGGCCTTTTTTCAACTATTTGTTTCCATATTACATAATGTCAGACAGTTCATTTATAGTTGTGCAGTTCATATAATGTCCTGGTTTATATGCTTTTTAGGGCTAGCGTGGACAGCTTTTGCTATCTGTGGGACCTCATTCAATCAGTGCATAATGCACTGAGAGGATGGAGCAGCCATTGCTTTCCAAGTGATGTTCAAACTTTGGATCAGCATATATTATTTGGAATGGTAACTAACAGTCATGACATACAGTGTTTTTCCATTTTACTGTATAAGTCCACAATACAGTGGAGTCACTATCCATGCATCACCATGGCTTCTGCACACCAACCCATTGTGGAACTTTTCTGTGAGTTATACAGGCTTATATGGTAGAGGCACTTGCAGTCATGGCCAGAGACCATGGACATGCTTAATATAGGGCACAAGAGAAAAGGCATTTGGTAGTGACAGTAGGTATTTCTATTTATATAGGGGCCTAGTCGTAAAGTACATTTTGTAGTACGTTTAGTAGAACCACAATAGTGCTACTAAAGTACTGCAACATGCTATTGACAAACCTACAAGTATAAATAGCTACCACTCTTATCTTTTCGATGGGGAGATCAACATACGTGTACGTTTACTTCTTAGGGCCTGTTTCCGATGTGGTTGGGAACGGCTCCAACCATCGGTCAGAGCAGTTCCAACTGCATTGGAATTGCCCCTTAGGATTCCTTTCCGACCAAGCCATTTTGATGGGCTCGGTCGGAAGGGAATCTGAATCAGTTTTCCGAATGGCCTCCGTCGGGCTCAGAGAGCCGGTCCGCTGGTTGAAAAGCCCTCAGTAACCCCTCAGCCGGCTTTTTCTGGCAGCGGGATTACGATGACAGCTTTCCACTACCATTCTGTGTTGGCCTTTCCAACATTGGGAATCTGTCTTTGGGGTCCCAAAGCAGGGCCCCCATGTGTGCAAGGCCACCGAATGGAGGCATAAGGGGCACCTATGGTACCCCCTTATTGATTCATGCACCCAGTGGCAGGCACCTTGAGGTGCCTGCCACGGAGTGCAGGTATGAAGTGCACCCCTGCTCTTTGCAATGAGAGCATACATTTAGTTGGGAATTCATGGCTCCATTGTAAAGAATAGGCATGCGACTGAACAGGGTTCGGTTGCATCCTACTTACTGGACTGGAACGGACAACAGGAGGTCTTTTGGTTCCTTTTCCAAACCGATGTCGGATGGACTCCGGTCCTTCCAACATTGGAATCAGGCCCTTGGTAGTAAATGTGGAAAGGACCAGGTGGAGTGGCTGAAAAAGGATCTTTCTTACTACTAAATGGGAGGGGTTTAGGGAGGAGAAAGGCGGGCTTTGGGGGTTAAGGAGGGTTTGCGGGTTAGTAAAGTGTATAGGGAGGGACATACACCCAGTCACAAAAGAGTAAGCATATTGCTATTCACACACTGCACTTCTAAAGTTAATGCAGAAAATAGTAATACATTGCCCCACACATGGCCAACCAATGGTCGTGCAAAGCCCCTCCCAAACAAAAAAATGGTGGGAGGGACTTATAGGAAATAATGTTAAATTAAATTATTTAAAATATAAATCCTTATAATTTAATTGAAAACATATTTAAAAATATAACATTGATTATTTAATTATAAAATATTTTACAACCTGTTTTGAATTTATAATTTAATGTAACACTAACACACTGTACTTCTATATGTACTACAGCCAGAAAGTATCCAAAATAGTAGTCAATTACACAAGCTCAGAGCTGGAGTAAGGCCAGCACCATACATTTAAGACCACTGGTACTACAACAGCCCTCACACACAAAATAATGGTGGGACTGACTTAAAATAAAACCTTGTGGGAAATCATGTTCAATTAATTAAATTAAAATAGTTAACATATAAATATGCATAATTTATTGTTAAAACATATCTATTAACTTTTACAAAAATATAGATAAATTAATTTTAATTAATTGTATTTTTTAATATAAAGTTCAGAATTTTTATTTTATTTAATGTAATATATTGATATTGATCAAATATTAATTCCAAATTAAGTTGATAGTGTTGTAACATTTTAAAAAAAATGTTGTTCTACATTTAAATATATATTTATATATATATATACACCCACACACACACACAATTAGTTTATCTTAATATTTACCATAAAAATATACTGACTCATTTCTTTCAAGTTAGATTAGTTTTTTTTATTTCCTTAGTACTTTACTACAACATGGTTGGGTGTGGAGATCTCCATATGGTACAATATAGGGAACGCATTACAAATTTATTACACTTTTTAATAAATTAGTAAGCAAATGTTATGTTAAATATTAATGTAAATTATTTATATACACTTATTTAAGATGTAAAACAAAACATAAAAATACCATAGTGTTATTAATTAAATGTTTAATTAAACCTTTAATTGATTTCAATATTTAAAAAAATTCACATTTATTTTCACCTAAAGTAAAACAAATGATCATACATTTTTATACAATAAAGGGAATAATAATTATTAAAGGAGATATAGAGATGTAATTAAACATTATTTATTTACATTTTGATTAAAAAAGTGTCTTGCATCATATTTTAAATTAAGAAAGATTATTAGAATATTTTGTAACTAACTATGTATAACTTTTAGATTTTTTAATATTAAACTATATGTATTTATTTTTTAAACTATTTTAAATAATGTAGCTTATTGTAACATTACTTCCAAGGGGATTCTATTTTGAGTCCCTACCTCCATTATTTTCAATAGTAAAGTGTTGAAGTATCAATTGTTGGCCATGAGAGGTTCTTGACTTACTACTTTTTCTTTGTTGGCAGTAGTAACTTATGTTCGTAAATTTGTCTCCACCCCCGTTTTCAGGGGATGGAGGAGTGTAAATCTACATGCTTGAATAACTTTGCACTTGGATTATGTAAATAGCCAAAAGAAATAAAGTTACTCACAATGCAAGAGTAAATTGCTTGTGTAAATTATTTGCAAATGTAAGTTACCTTTCTAAATGTGTTCATTCTTTGTTATTTGTATGGCATTTATTGCAGCACAAAGCCGGAAAAAATGAAAGTAGATTTTTATATAGATTACAGATGGAACTTAATAATTACTTTAAGTTTTGCTAAAATGAGTCATGTTACAGAATGTTAGTTTATACCGCATCAACATATCATTTACTGCATTTATCATTGAATTCCCCATTTGTGATGCATGCCATTTTGCACTTCAGAAGATTCGTTGATGCATGCATTCAGTCAGCACCGTCAAATTGACACATGCTGCCTACCTAGGTCCACTTACGCACTTTCTGCTATCGTTAGCCCCTGTCTCCTTCCTTCAGCTTTCTTCACAACGTCCTCTGGTCCCTCAATGTCAATCCTGTTTGCCCCTTCACTCTATCTAGTTGGAAGCCTGTCCCTGACGCTCTTTTATTCAGAGATGGTTTATTTGCGGATTAGCCATCCAAGCCTAGCAATGGCTGAGGCAGTCTGCTGCAGAGCAAGCCTAATTGGAGTTGGCCTAACGACTAGGGCGCTCGACCTCGGACCTGCGGATCTGGGTTCGAGTCTCGATAACGACGCCAAAACCTCCTGTGATTCTGGGCAAATCACTTAATCTCCCCGTGCCTAAAATGAATGTGTCCACATGTAACGTAACTGGTGCTATGTAAAGCGCTCTCATACCCGATTCGGGTCTAGTTCGCGCTATATAAAACTCTGCAAAAAAATTAATCACATGAGTACTCCTCTTTTGGTCCTGTTCTGATTGGAAATCACTCTGAATGGTCACAGCTCATAAAGATCTGTATTTATTGATCCTAGTGCAAGGCACCATACATTTATGAAACCATGCACTCATGTCTGTTTGGAACAGCCATCCTTTCATGCAGCCATGCAATCATTCAACCTTACAGTAACACTTTCACCACATAGGCAATTACCTATGCATTCATCTACACAAATACAGATACAAACTTAGTATTTGATATAAAGCGCTTTCACTTAGAACCCAGAACCACTGGCTTTGTCAATGGTTTCATAAAAAATAGCTTTTCCACTTTACCCTTAACATTTTCTGCTTGTCACTGTTCCTGTTCTACTCTTCTTGTCTACTACTTCTATGCTGGGGAATTGATGGGGGGTCTCCACGTCCTTTAACCATTACACTTGAATAGATGCTGCTGTCTCTTTCCCTCCCTCGCTCTCACATTATCACATTTTGAGCATTTTTTCTAGTTGTTCCTCTACTTCTTTCTCTACTTTCCATCTGTTCCACTATCTTTATAATCTCTGTATGGTGGCCTGTCTTTACACCTTCCCTTATCTGCTCCATTACGTCTAATGTACCCTCTCCATTGTCCCTCTTTCTAGCAAGAGCTCAGGACAGAGTAGAAGTGGAACAAGACTTATTACTGTTTTTCCTTTTTGTCATTCCCTTTCTACTGTGATCAACAACCCTTATTTTTGTATCTAGCAATTCCTTAAATGCTGGAAATTATATGTTCTTTTCAATAAATCAATCCAGCCCCATCAACATGCCCCTGATTTCCATCACAGGCCATTGAGTATTTTTGTCAATTTTTAAGATGAGACTTGACCCTTCTTTATTTAGGTCATATGTCAACAAGATGTCCTTAAGTCAACAAGGATTAACCATCTTGAGGCACTACAACAAAGGGCATCACAATGGTGTGTGCACCAGCAGAGGGCCTTCAGTTAAACAAATCCCTTCTTTAAAAGTCAGTGTGGAGAGAAAAATACACAAAGGTTGTGGCCTAGGTGTCTCAAGTTAGGAATGAGGTGATGTATGTGGTATCCGATAGTTGGAGCTTGTTCATTCCAATTTATTAAACCCCCTTAGATGCTAGTGTATAGTTGATTACCGTGTTGAAGTAGGACCAGTAGAACCATGACTCAACAGAGGGCATGTTGGTGAAAGATAACACTTTAAATGACATTAGTGATCTTATGCATAAGTGACTGATTGGAACTGAAGGTCACACCCACATTTCAGCCCCCTTGAGTGAGTGATGGTGTTAGTCCATGGTGGTGGTAGTCAAAGTGAGGAGAGCCTCATTACAAGGAGGAGATCATTTGTGCCATTTTTGATTTGAGACTGAAAAGTAATCTAACGACCAATACGGCATCCTGGGTTAGTCGTGTTTCTATGTGAGGCACAGATGGTTTGTGGCTACCTGGAAAGGAGGATAACATTAACTTTGTTCTGTATCTTTGCTTTCAGACAACCACGTTTTTCAGGACTCAGTGGAAGCTGAAGACAGCAAATTTACTAAGTTGAGAGTCCACCTGTTTTTAATCAAAACATGCTTATCTGTGAATTAAATTTGGTGATTTCATCCAACTGTTTCTTGTTATGTTATCTGTGTGCTTGCTTGTGACATAAAAAACGCACGATCTAATTCAAAGTCATTCCTGCAATCTTCATTATGTTGTGTTTGCATGGTTCCCTCCTGATTGGAACAACTAGTTGCCCTGGGGAAGCTACATACATTAGTTTGATTTTGAAAAGGATAGGCAAGTGACTTTGGCTCGCAGGAAGTTTTCCTAATCTGCTAATGGACTTCATCACAAGCGCCTAAGGCAATCCTGATGGGGACAGATACAGGAGTTATCTGCTCCATCAGGATTACAAATTGTGGTGTTTCTCTCAGAGAATATTCTGCTTAAAGCAACATACATATCCCTGTGAACAGCAAGGAAAAACGAGGGAAACTGGTTCAGAAATACAGGCTCCCATGTTATCCCCTAAAGATTTTAATCCATGTACTATCCTTAACCCTGCAATTACTTAGAGCCCTGTAATAGTAATTCTAGGGATAGGGAAATAACGGGTATCATTACGAGCAATGTGTAATAATGCCCTATGCATATCGTCTGTGTGGCAAGTACTGAGCATCATGTGTCTCTACACACTGCACCTGTTCAAAGAGAAACCATGTGGGCAAGACATAGACTACTGAAGTGAACTTTCTCCTGGCATCTTTTGGATATAATAATAAAACCTGGACTCCCACAGTGCTCTTTCACGTACAAAGATGGAATGGGAAACAAGTTCAGGTAATGAATACTGGGATCTTTGAGTGATTTATATTTAGAGATGACAGAGACGTTATAATCTACTGCAAGGAGCTGCTTTCTTTGAAATATCATCTGATCTGATCTCAGCAAACACCCTCCATGACCTACCTATAATGAACACAGGTGTTTCGATTTAGTAATCACATGCACGGTTCAGAAAAAAAACACTGGGTAAACGTTGTTAGGCCGTTTAAAAATCAAGTATAGATTTATAGAGAAAACATTAGTCAATAATTAACCTCATTACAAGATCATACATTAGAGAAATCTAGCCTTTTGCCTGTCAATAAGCAGACAACTCACCAAGCTGCACAGCAATGGACGCACAAGAAAGAAAACACAAATGCAAAACTCCCTCCACCTTTGAAAGAAAGAAAGTTCAAAAGCAAGTTGATGCTGGTCATTGCCCTGGAGCATGCTATTAACCTGTATACCTCTCGGTCTATTCACAGAGTATACAGAAAATAGTATACCATGAGAACAGTCCAGCCCAAACTGCTAAGTCAGGTCCTCCCTGGACCCAAAGCAAGCACCCTGGGACCAGTTTCTGTGTAACACCCCTCATCAGCCAGGCTAGCTTGAATCCAGTGGTGCAGAGAGCAAGGGACCTACATCTGGGCATACCCTTAGGCACTTGGGGCGCATTTAGCAAAACCAAAAAAATAAAATGATGGACAGACTGTTGAAACTTTTCAAACACTCACCCCAGTTACAGATCTGGGTTTTATCCATTGGTATTTTGCTTGCCACGTCACCCAGTTTGAACATAGCCGTATGCAAATCAGTTTTAACCCTGCTCTCCATGGGAACAGTCCAGCCCAAACTACCATGTCAGGTCCTCTCTGGACCAGAAACAAGCATCCTGGAACCAGCTTTGGGATATCACCCCTCATTAGCCAGGCTAGCTGAATCCAGTGGCACAGCGAGCAAGGAATCCACGCCTGGGCATACCCTTAATCACTTAGGGTGCATATAGCGACATCACAGAATTAAATGATGGACAGAGTAGAATACTCACCGGCAATCACAGATCTGGGTTTCATCCATCAATTGTACTTTTTGCTGTTATCTTGTATACTCTTCTGTCTAGTCACAGAGGAGTATACGGGATAATAGCGTGCTCCAGGGGAAATTCCCCTGTGGGCTGTGTGGCAACGGTAATAATATAATAAAAGGCAAAAACACCATATTTGATGGTGTTGTACATTTTCTTAATCAGATGGTGAACTGTAAAAGCAGAAGTGCGATTTACCTTATAATTTGTCCATGTGGTAAAGATCACACTAGGGAAACACTGAGAGAATTCAGACATGCAAAAAGAATGCAACCACATTTGGAGAATTTTAAGGAGACGAAACTTAAGGAATGTAACATGAAGTAGCGCATCTTGGAAAGGTTAGAACTGTCACAAAGGAGAGGGAATCTTACCCTAAAGTGAAAACAGTTGGAACAATTTTTCATGTCTAAATATTCTACTCATTGGAAAGGCTTGAATAATCGGGAAGAGTGGGACAGGATATTAAGATAGTCTTCCTCTGGAGATATTGTATATAAAAATAAGAGTTCTGTCTTAGCTGAATAAAAACAATGACACTGTGTAACAGTACATCTCAAGTGGTGTAGTGCAGAATATTGTGCCTGAGAATTTGATATAACATTGATGTAACAAGATCTACAAAACTAGAATAATGTAGGGAATCTACACTTAATAAGTAGGGTATAAGGTGCCACCTGCTTTTAAACACCATGGTATCAGGACCAATGGGAAACCACAAACACAAGAATAGGAGGGCTAAATAGGTAAGGATATGGACTGATTAAATAAGGGGCGAACGGGAAAACATCTTCTTATATAAATCAAGGCTGGTGATAGGTCCCTATTTTTCAAATAAAGGGTTTTATTCTGAGCAACTTATAATGAGACCCTCTGCTTTCGTCTGTGTGGAAAGTATGTGCCTGAGCCTCATGTGGCTGTACACTCTGCACCTGCTTAAAGGAAAACCACGAGGGCAAGACATAGTCATCGGAAGTGATCCTTCACCTGGCATTCTTTTTGATATAATAATAAAACCTGGACTCCCACAGTGCAGTTTGAAATACAAAGATGAACTGAGAGACCAGTCCAGGTAATGAATACTGGGATCTTTGAGTGATTTATATTTAGAGAAAGGGAAGTTATAATCTACTGCAAGGAGTCACTCTTTTTAAAATATAATCTGATTTGATCTCTGCAAACACACTCCCTGACCTACCTACAGTGAATACAGGTTTTTCTATTTAGTGATCTCAGCACATGCACGGTTTACAAAAACACACAAGCCTGCAGAAACACACTATTATCCTCTACACTTCTCTGTCTATTCACACAGGAGCATACAGGATTATAGCATGTTCCAGTGAAGTTTCCGCAGTGGGCAGTGTGGTAACTGTAATAATATAATAAAAGCCTATTACCATGTATAGCACCATCACAAAATAAAATGATAGACAGAGTGTTGAAACTTTTCAAACTCTCACCCCGTCACAGATCTGGGTGTAATCCATCGTTATTTTGCTCGACACGTTACCACAGTTAGAACCCAGCCATATGCAAATCAGTCTTACCCCTGCTCACCATGGGAACAGTCCAGCCCGAACTGCCTGGTCAGGTCCTCCCTGTACCAGAAACAAGCATCCAGGGACTGGTTTCTGTGAATCCCCCTTCATCAGCCAGGCTCGCTTGAATCCAGTGGCGCATCAAGCAAGGGACCCACGTCTGGGCATACCCTTTGCCATTTCAGGTGCACATAGCCACATCACAATATAAAATGATGACGGAATGTTGAAACTTTTAAAACACTCGTCCCCGCTCGCAGATCTGGGTTTAATCCATCGTTATTTTGCTCGCCACATTACCTCAGTTTGAACCCAGCCATACGCAAATCAGTCTTAACCCTGCTTGTCATGGGTACAATCCATCCCGAACTGCTAGGTCAGGTCCTCCACGGACTGGGAACAAGCATCCTGGGACCGGTTTTGGGGTATCACCCCTCATCAGCCAGGCTTGCTTTAATTCATTGGTGCAGTGAGCAAGGGATCCACATATCGGTGCATACAGCAACATCACAAAATAAAATGATTGATGTAGTGCTGAAACTTTTCAAAACCTCACCCCCAGTCACAGATCTGGGTTTAATCCATGGATAATTTGCTCACCACATCACAGTTTAAACCCAGACATATTCAAATCGGTCCTAACCCTGCTTCCCATGGGAACAATCCATCTTGAACTGCTAGGTCTGGTCCTCCCTGGACTGGAAACAAGCATTCTGGGACCGGTTTCGGGGTATCACCCCTCATCAGTTAGGCTAGCTTTACTTCAGTGGTGCAATGAGCAGGGATCCACGTCTGGGTGCACATAGCAACATCACACAATAAAATGATGGATGGAGTGTTGAAACTTTTCAAAAACTCACCCCAGTCACAGATCTGGGTTTAATCCATCAATTGCACTTTTTGCTATTATCCTGTTTACTCTTCACAGAGGATTATGCAGGATAATAGTGTGATCCACTGGAATTTCCCCTGCAGGCAGTGTGGCAACTATAATAATATAATAAAAGGCAAAAGCATCACATGTGTTAATTAGATGGTGAACTGTAAAAGCAGCAGTGTGATATCCCTTGCAATATGCACATGTGGTAGAGATTACATGATGGAAAAACTAAGAGAAATCAGAGTAAGCCCTAACAAACATGAATCTGCTATTATGACATGCAAAAAGAATGTACCGCTTATGGAGCATTTTAGGAAGATGAATCATATTGAATGTAACATGAAGTGGTGCATCTAGGAAAGGGTAGAACTGTCATAAAGGGGAGGGGATCTTACCTTAAAGCAAAAACAGAGGGAACAGTT
Organism: Lissotriton helveticus; assembly: GCF_964261635.1. Lineage (NCBI taxonomy): Eukaryota > Metazoa > Chordata > Amphibia > Caudata > Salamandridae > Lissotriton > Lissotriton helveticus. Next base: position 1,017,103,117 of record NC_136069.1, on the reverse strand, counting down.
TTTAATGTCTAGATTTGCTACCCATTGGGAAGGCTTAAATAATTGGGAAGTGTGAGACAGGATATTAAGACTGTCTTCCTCTAGGCATATTGTATATAGAAATACGAGCTCTGTCTTAGCTGAATAAAAACAATGACAGTGTGTGACAGTAAATCTCAAGGGGTGTAGTATAGAGTGTTGTTCCTGAGAATTTGATATTAAATTGCTGTAACAAGATCTACAGAACTAGAATAGTGTAGATAATCTACACTTAATAAGTAGGGTATAAGGAGCCACCTGCCTTTAAACATGGTGGTATAACGACAAGAAAGACAGGCTTAAAAGATAAGGGTGCAGATTGGATAGATAAGGGACCAATGGGTAGTCACAGGTACAAGAATAGGCAGGCTAAAAAGTCGACAGGAAGACTAAAAAAATAAGGAAATGGATTGGATAGCTATGGGACCAATTGTAACCACAGGCACAAGAACAGAAGGCTAAAATGTCAAGGGTATGGGTTGGATAGATGAGGAACCACAAACACAAGAATCGGAAACCATCTTCCTTACAAATTAAGGATAGTCATAGGGCCCTGATTTTCCAAAAAAGGAATGATGGTTTCTATTCCTGGTGGACCCTGATTTTAAGAAGGGAAGCTGTAATTAGACAAACATTATATCCAAATAAGTAGCTCTAACATAGTACCAATCAAACTATGCCTATTTGTGTTGTTAGAAACAGGGAGCACCATATTGGCCGCCTGCAAATCCTGTGTTGGGTCGCAAACTATCAGATTCAACTAACTGTGTTAACTGCCTCAAACAGACAGGTGACTTTTTTTAGTGATTAGCGAGAAATAGGAAAATTCATGGTGCCTCTAGGGTATAGAGCACATTGTGAGAAGTTAGCCTGGCATATGATGTCCACTATCCTAGTGGGCACCTTGCACCAGTCTAATCGACCCTTTTTGATGGTGGTTGTAAAGTCAACCTTATAGACAAGCTATTCTTTTGGTAGCATGGACCAGCAGTCATAGGCTAAGACTTCAGAGAGCATGTGAAGCAAGCTGTTTAACCAATTATAATCCCTTGAATACCAAATGAAAGGACACCACACAAGGTATATATATCAAATATATATGTATTTATTTCTAACACAACCCCTCTGCACTCTTTATGAGGTCAGAGGTAAAAGTACATCACAAGTTACTCAATTAGCATACGATAAGTTGCACAAATACAGTTATGCCCTAGGGGCCTCATAAACCATATACTAAGAAAGTGGTATAAGAACCACGTCTGAAACAGTGAGTAGGCCTAGGGCCTGGGGAATCACTGGGGCTTCAATAAACAACCAAAGGTTAGGAAGTAGGAGGCCCACTGGAGACGCGTGCAGTGTCTAAACACAGTCGCAAGTTACCATTAACTTATAATGGGAAACTAATAAGTTACAAAGTTACTGTTTAAGGGCACTTCGGATGGACTACGACAAAACCCCTTTAGACTAGGACACTTCAAGAGTCTAGACCCATGGGAGCACCGGAGTCCTAGTGTTACCTCACCCAGTGAAGCCGGGTGCATAGGTGCCTTTTGGTGTCGGGTTTCGTCAATGTTTTCGATGGAGATCTGCAAAGAAGTGCAGCAGGCGACCAGAGGAAAAGTGTCTGGGTGGATCCAAGGGTGGATCGAAGATCTGAAGAACCTGAAAGCAGCGGGCACAGATTCTGGGTCACTAGCCAGTGACCAGGAAGGTACCAGGAAGGAACCAGGCGATGTCGTGATGATCTCAGGTGAAGAAGTGAAGTTTGTCTCTGCAGCCACGAGGACCAGGAGGTGTCAACGATGACCTGGAGCTGGATCCGAGTTGTCCCACAAAGGATCTAGTTGACTGCGGTGTCAGTTTCCGGACTGGACCCAACAAGCCTTGGCAACCACAATCCACGCAGGAAGTGAAGATGGGCTTTGGTGCAGACCAGCAAGGTCTGAGGAGCTTCTCCTTTGCAGGGACGCTTGAAAAAGCTTGGAGCAACCAGGAAAGCAGTTTGGTTTTAAAGGACTGACTTCAGGGAGCTCACTAGCCAATGGGCTAGCAACTGGGAAGATGCGTCAAGCTGAAATGTAACTGCAGGCCGCACATGGCACTCGTGGAGTGTGGACGGCTGAGCTTTGCTGCAAATGGTGCAAATGGTTTCTCGTACCTCAATCAACAATTGCGATTTACCTCATGAGTTGATGCGGTTAGCAAAATGCAGGATGTCCAGGGTGCCCGGTCCCACCTCTCTCGTTTCAGCCACGGGTCTCAGCTTTGCTGTGGAGGTGGGTCGGAGTCAGAGAAGTCTGGAAGTTTAGTTCTTGTGTCGCTGAGTCTTTGGGTTCCAGTGGGAGCATCGGCAAAGCAGACTGGCAAGTTACTGGTGGTGCCTGTTTGCACAGGGTGGTCACTCCTTAATCACAAGGGAGATGTCTTCCGTCTTCTAGTCAGAATAGAATGTCGAAGGTCCAAGAGTTCTGAATCAAAGTTTCGTTCCAGGATAATCTAAAGTCCTGGGGACACAGGTCCTATACTTATACTAAGCTAAGGGGCTGGATTACCTTCCAGGTCCCTCCTATGGGAGAACCTGGGAAGGGGGTGGTTACACCCCTTTCCCTTTGTCCAGTTTCGTGCCAGAGTGAGGCTGGAGTGCCCCAGCAACTGGTTCGAACCGGGCTATGCATGGAGCACCTTGTGTACCCCAGGCAGTGTCTCAAAAAGCATCTGCTGATGCAGCCCTCCCTGTCCAAATACACATCAGCCTGTCTGGGGAGGTCCAGTGCCAGGAAACCTATTGTCCAGGCCTCCCCTGCCGGAGTTTCGTCCAGCAGTAGGAAGTCAGACTTGTGTCTGTGGCAGCAGCATTCATTTTGTGATGCTGGGGCTCTGTTTAACTTTAACCGGGTAGAACAGTAACTACATGTCTTTTCCCTCTAGAAGGGTGGAATGCTACCCCCCCCGCCAGAATTGGCGGGGGGGGGGTAGTTTTCTAAAGTGTGTGACACCTTACATGACATGTTTTGATAAAGCCAAACCAAAGTTAGCATCAACCGCGAGGATTATAATGCACTTAAGAGTATATGGTATGGCTATGTCATGGAACAGCTATAAGGAGATTGTTCCGAAAGCTGCAGAGGGGCTCAGCTCATGCTAGGGCACCCTCTCAAATAAAACCAAGCACTCTGCCTCCAGGATTGTCGAGGCCTACCATAGGAGTGACTTATAGGTGCATATGTGTCTATATGAATAGGTAGATATAGATATACTATATCTAAGTAAGGGGTGATTACACCACCTTACCCAAGCTGAGTGATCAGCCTGTGGTGTCAGTTTGGAGGGCCCACCAGGGGTGGCATAATACATGATGCAGCCCCTGGTAGGCCTTGGATGCACCTATGCCCTGGGTACCTATGGTACACTATACAGGGACTCACAAAGGTGACCCAATAACCAATCTGGTATGTACCTAAAGTACATGGTATCAATTTAGAGAGAGAACAGCTGGGATGTGGGTCTGATTAGCAGGCCCACAGCCCCACTAAAGTCGAAAAACTAGAAAATCACAGCAAAAAGTGGGGGTGACCATAGGAAGCAGACCCTACTCTCCTACACACATAAAAAACGAACTTTACATATTATAAGTTGGGTTACCAAATGGATTTTTATGCTGTGCAGGAAATTGAAAAAATGCAGCTTACAAAAGCAGTTTATTGACTGCTGAGATCTGCATTATCATAGCAGTGTACTTTCTTGGGGCAAGAAAGGAACAGTAGACTTGCCAAAGTTGGTTTACCCACATGAAATGTGTGCTGCAAAGACTTAAATATATGGTAGGACCTTGAGTGACATATATGGACTAATAATAACTTATTATTGTCATTATAAAGGCATGAAAAAATACTTTTATTCATACAATTTCTTATCTCATTGGGAAGGAAACACACTGTTTGTACTATTATGGGTAAAGGACAATAAAAGCAAGGTACCTTTAATATACATGATATAAAATCACGGAGAATATCAATGGCTACGAACACTCTTATAACATAAAATATAAATGAAAGAAATTAAGGATGTCCCTTAGATCTTTTTATTTGATACTCATGGTGACAATATACCTAAGCATTTTACTTAAATGTTTTTGAAATCAGACCTGATAAAGAATAATATATAAAAAAATCATGTCTATTGATGATTGATATGTAAATAACTACACCATGTTCATAATCATGGATCTCATTATGATGGCTGTCAGACCAACCATCCAACTGCCATCTTCGCGAGCCCTTTCCGACCACTGAGACCGGGAAGATTCCCCCTACCTTATTACGATGCAACTGCTACTACTGCCATGGAGTCATTTATGGCAGAGCACATACCCCAAATATGTTCCCTGCAAATGCATATAAAGCTCACAGGAAACATGTGAATTGTAGACATATGCATTACATGTGTGGGGCTGTGCCTTGTGCGGGGATGTGCCTTGTGCACAATGTGTCCCATTGCTGGAGTGTGGCGGAATATGCACAGTCCAGGCAATGTGGATTCATACTGAATGAGCACTTACCATGATTCCAGCACCCACAAGGTGGCAGTCATTGGGGTTCAGCTGCCGAGGCGCAGGGGGGGACATGGAGGAAGGGATCCACGCCAGAGACTGCTACAAAGAAGCGAATATTGGTGAGTATGCACCCCAAATCCTTTGGTTCTGAAGACTGTAGGCAGGCTGTTGGACCGCCATGGTCGGGCCATCGGAACACCTCATCGTAATCTGGACAGCAGTCGGAGGTCCCTGTACTGCCCTATGGATACTGTTTTCCTCCGACTTCCATCTCAGTGGTTGTAGAAAAGCTGTCAGCATTGACGGTCTTTCAGAGGTGGGTCGGAGCAAAGGATGCATGCATCGTAATCCGGTGTTAGGATCGACTGCTTCAGATGAGACCGCGGTGGTCTGATCATCTCCAACAAGGCTGCCGAAGCCAGTCTGACCGCCATCGTGATGAGGCCCCCTGTATTTTTGTTTTACTATTTTATACATATAAAATGATTATAGCAAACACAACATTGTATGCCCAACCGCATGTGTTTAGCTAATCTGTTTAACAGCTAATTTTATGGAATTATATATTTTATGTTTTCTCCTGTTTTTAATTCAGTTATTGGCCCTGAAGAAGTTGGGATAATAGTCAACGAGTCACTGAAACGCTGCTTTGACACAATTAAATATTTCGTATTTTGTATTCAGTTGTTTTCTATGTTATTTTTGGACCAAATGTTTTCGATGGTGTATCTGGTCCAATTGATGATAAACTACATTAACAAATGTCAATAGTATTTTGTGTGTAGTTTTAAAAAAAATATTTATGAGATTCAGAGTATTGTGCTTCAGCATAATTGGCAATTTTTTTACATCGAAGTTATATCTGTTGTTTTTGTGTTGATAATTAAGCATCCACGTAGAAAATGTTTGGATTTTAACAATAAGACCAAGCTGGATTGCTTTGGCTGAACCCTATCCCCTTTGCCTAGATAAAAAGGGTTACTCTCTAAATTGAAAGATTCTGAGAACTACACAGGAGCGAAAATAGTCAGTGCCTTCATAACATAAGCGATAGACTTATATTTTAAAAAAGATAAGCAGGCTTGAAAACTCCGAGCAAGGTGGTGCTAGTGGTTTTGTTTTCACATACATGAATGGATTGAGAGCAGAGATCAGTAATCACATTCAGCACACAGAATTTTGTTGACAGACAAAAAGCATTAGCAATGTTGGTGAAACATAGGAGTGAATACTTTGAGGCAAATCTGAAGAAGCTTAAAGAACAGCTAATGATTGCTCAGATAAAGCAATTTAAGAGGGGGAACCGGAATTGAATGGGTTGAAATATGATTTCTACACAGAGTGAACGGAAAGAATCAAGGAATGCAAGATGTTAGGAATGGTGGCATGAATGTGAATGTTGAGATGTTAAAAAATAATAAATCTTCTCACTGTTAAGGGAAAATCGGGCATTGGATATGAGTGTGTAGACAGAACTAGGACAGGGTACAGGTAAATTTAGAACAAGTCCCACAATTGTTGGGAAATGTTGAAATGCTGAGTATACAGAATCCAGAGCAGAATTTACAAAATCAGAAGTTATTTCAAATGCTCATACAAGAAGCTCCAGTGATACAGCAAAACGAGAAATAAAATGCCATATAATTAAGGATATTAACAAATGCATTATTCTAAAATGAGGAATTGGTTGGGAGCAGTTCACAATGATGGTGCCTTAAGAGAGAGGAGGGTGGCTTCCTCTGAACAGTCTTAGAGGCAGATCCCACTTCTACTGATAGGTGTATTTTTGACTTTGGCATGCATAGAATCCCAATTTCTTATTGCATGCGGCATAACAGTTTGGCTATTTGCATTTGTTGCTATTAATGATTTATTTCCCTAACTTATTTTTTGCTCTCATTAGGTCGGTTTTTAGAACTCCACAGGTATACCCTACTTACAGAGGGTGTGAATATTTTGTATGATTGGATATTTCTTTAATGTTAGCACATTTTCACTTCCCCAATCAAGTGTCCTTGGTCCTGATGAATTGCCCAGATAGACAGTGACAATCATGGGAAGAAATATGGCAACCCATTTACACACTACCTTTTGAGTTGTCTTGGATCATTGATTCCACACTTAAGCCTTTCAGTGGTTTTACTCAAAACAAAAAATACCCCCACATTAAATAGTCTCCTGGTACCTCTTAGTTATTTTGATATCACTTCACAACAATCTACACATAGAGCACTTCCATCCACACTTCACATGAGCTTCTCATTCTAAAGACCTCTGACAAAGAGCCCCCTTGAGCCACCCGTTGGGCATTATGGCAATAACCTCTTCTTGGCGCTGATGAATTGCCCAGATCGATAGCGGCAATTATGGCAAGAAACATGTCGACCCATATACACACTGCCTTTTGAGGTTTTGTTGTATCATTGTATCCACAATCCAACCTTTAATTGGTCATATTCATAACAAGAGGACCACCACATTAAATAGTCTCCGGGTACCTGTAAGTTATTTTTATACCACTTCACAAAAATCTACACATAGATAACCTCACATCAGCTTCTCATTCTAAAGACCTGCAGCAAATAGTCCCCTCAAGGGGCCCGTTTAGCATTGCAGCACCAGCCCAACAAGGAGCTGCCTGATGATGAAGCATGACACCCATCAGGGTGTGTGAGGGTTCTTGCTTCTGAACGATCAGACCCCTTATATCAGCTTGCTCAGTTCCCTACTGACCTGCTTGCTTCCTCTTCCCCCTTACTCTCAAATGAACTGGATACTCCTTGTGTTCACATAATTTATACAGATATCCAGTATGATTTTGCTGTTATTCATGACTATAGGCAGTTATGACCACAAAGGGGATTCCTGACATCCTCAGGAGCTCCAAGACAAAATGGAGTGTACATATTGGATGGATTTGTTGAAAGCTATTCAAAAGCAATAGGAAATAGCTGTTGTCAAGTACACTGCTTATAAAACAGGCAAGGATTTGGTCACCCTTGGAAACAGATATAATGACCAGATGGCGGAGTACTGAGGATTACAGTAAGAGTCAGTGGTATAATAAAGTGAAAGTGCTAAATTAAAAAAGTATATCGTACAGGAATTAAATGATGTCAATTGTTTCTTTATGGATTCAATGCAAATTTCTTTCAGTGAACTAGGTGATTTGCAGGATGAAGCTCTAGAAGAGGAAAGAAAAAGGTGGGAAAATTGAGCTATAAAAAGAATTATCACTATGTGTATGTCACTGCAGACTGAAAGGACATTTTGCCAGATGCAATGCTACAGCCTATGTGTCAATATTTGCATAATCAGTCCCATGCAGGAAGAGATGGTTTAGATAGACATTTTACAAAGTATTGGGAAAAAGTTGGATTTAGACATGTTGCTGAAGATGTATGTAGCCGCTGCATGGTCTGGCAATTGAAAAACCAGGGTAATACATATATTACTATCATGATTCACAGTGGGAAATCAGAAGGTCCATTTACGAGATAATAAGTGAATATTATTGAGAGGCCATATTATAATAGATTAAAGTGCATCGTAGTAGTTATCTGCCTGTTTTCCAAATGGGTGGAAGCATATCCCACAAGAAGAGCAGATGATCTCACTGTTGCCACATTGCTGTTGAGGAAGTTGATAACTAGATCTGGCCAACCTACTTACTGTGAAACAGATTGTGGTGCTCACTTCAAGAATGAGTTGGTACAGATAATTTGCACAGATTTTAATATCAAGCACTGTTTTCATCCTCTGGAATAGTGGACAGAATTAATAGAACTCTCAAGAACAAGATGGTGGAGGTGTGTGCTTCAACTAGTTTGAAATAGCCAGATGTTCTTCCTATTTTCATGAATATGAAAAGTACCCCAATCAAGAAAACAGTGTTATCTGCTCATAAGATAGTAATAGGCAGAGCAATGATACTCACATTTGTACCTTCAGCTACACAGGTTTAATAACTGATGACATTGTGTTGGGCAATTCTAACGGTCTGGCTGATACAGTGAAATCCATCTCTCACCAGGTGAATGTATTTACAGAATACTACAAGGACATGCCCTGCCACAGGCTGAATACTAATGACTGGGTCATGATCCGGAAGCATTTCTGAAAAGAGTCCCTGAATGAGAGGTGAATGGACCCTTGCTAGGATGTGTTACCAACAAATGCAGCAGTCAACTGTGTGGGAGTACCTCACTGGATTCACTCTGCTTGCTCGAAGAGAGTGACAGTAGCTGAAATAGTGGATGAAGCGGTTGATGCCAATGATCAAGATACACAGCAAACACAAGAGGCTGAAAGTGAAAATCAGAGTCAAGCTCGAGTTTGCAGCATGTATCCAGAAGGGATTAAGATTTTTCTGAAACTGGTTACGACAGAACTGGTGAAAACAGTGATAAATCTCAAAGACAAGTGGGGGAAGTAATATTTCAGGTGAGTGAAAGTTCTGATAAAGAAACTGAAACTCCAAAGTCTAGTTTCAGAGTGATACGAATGATGAGCTGTTGCAGGGCAAAATATCAAAGTATGAGTGACAAGAAGAAGACGTGATCTCTAATCAGAGTGATGGCAAATTACAACTGAAAAACAAAATCAAAAAGGTATATTTAGCTGCAGGATCAGAAAAAAAAGAAAACGAAATCCAGGAGGATTATTTCTTGTTAAAAGAGTGCCAGCAAAGGTTTGGTGGAGAGTCAGTGTCTGAAACTGAAACAGAGGAAGAACCACCTTGAAATAGACTGAATAATGGTGAAGATAATAAAAGCTAAGCTGGAAAGAATATAAAATATTTTGAATTTGATGATTTTGTGAAACAAATCAAACTTCTTGTGGCTGAACCTGAACTTTAAAAAAGACAAAAAGTTAAAGAACACTTGAGAATACCCTGGAAAATTTATTTTAGTTAGCATTAGTTTTATTGTAATCTTTTTACCACAAATAATTTATTTTTGCTTCAATGGAGCTGGGTAACAGCAAATGGTATAAAATGTTAGGGATCATAATGCTGATTCCAACTCTAATAGTATTAGTTGGGTTGTTGTGCTTGTTGATTCCTTTGGGTTATGTTTCAAGGCATAATATTAAAAGCGTTGATGTTTTAACACATCATGATGATCTCAAAACTGTAGCAGTACACAAAGAGCATTTTGATTTTAAAGATAATGGGCCTGATTCACAAAGTAAACTTACACTTTTGTGTAAGTTTATGACGTTTTGCTATTTACAAAGTTGATTAATGAGTAGTATCTGTAGGACTGCGGAGTCAATGCACATAAACATATAGGACTGTCCTATCTTTTTATGTATGGAGTTTTCACAGACGAAAGTCACTACACGTAAATTTCCTTTCTGAATAGCACGCAATCATAAACTTACGCAAAAGTGTAAATTTACCTTTTGTAAATCAGGTCCAGAGTGTACACAAGAATGGTGAGGGAGTATGTAAAAATTAGGATAGTGGGTGAATGGTATGTATGTATGTCAGCTGCGGAGGTTTCTACCTATACTCAGTTGGCTATTTCTTATGCACTAACTTGTAATGTTCTAAGTTCTATTATTAATCGTGAACACAATTTTTTCCCTTTACTGACTGAGTTTAATGTTTCTTTAGAGAATTTGTGTATTAAAAAACATTATAGCAAATTTGTATATGGTGACTATTTGAGAGTAATTCCAAAAAACAGGTATAATACTAACTTGGAAAAGGAACATTTGTATCTCTTCGGTTGCATCCTACTTACTGGACTGGAACCGACAACAGGAGGTCTTTTGGTTCCTTTTCCAAACCGATGTCGGATGGACTCCGGTCCTTCCAACATTGGAATCAGGCCCTTGGTAGTAAATGTGGAAAGGACCAGGTGGAGTGGCTGAAAAAGGAGCTTTCTTACTACTAAATGGGAGGGGTTTAGGGAGGAGAAAGGTGGGCTTTGGGGGTTAAGGAGGGTTTGCGGGTTGGTAAAGTGTATAGGGAGGGACATACACCCAGTCACAAAAGAGTAAGCATATTGCTATTCACACACTGCACTTCTAAAGTTAATGCAGAAAATAGTAATACATTGCCCCACACATGGCCAACCAATGGTCGTGCAAAGCCCCTCCCAAACAAAAAAATTGTGGGAGGGACTTATAGGAAATAATGTTAAATTAAATTATTTAAAATATAAATCCTTATAATTTAATTTGAAAACATATTTAAAAATATAACATTCATTATTTAATTATAAAATATTTTACAACCTGTTTTGAATTTATAATTTAATGTAACACTAACAAACTGTACTTCTATACGTACTACAGCCAGAAAGTATCCAAAATAGTAGTCAATTACACAAGCTCAGAGCTGGAGTAAGGCCAGCACCATACATTTAAGACCACTGGTACTACAACACCCCTCACACACAAAATAATGGTGGGACTGACTTAAAATAAAACCTTGTGGGAAATCATGTTCAATTAATTAAATTAAAATAGTTAACATATAAATATGCATAATTTATTGTTAAAACGTATCTATTAACTTTTACAAAAATATAGATAAATTAATTTTAATTAATTGTATTTTTTAATATAAAGTTCAGAATTTTTATTTTATTTAATGTAATATATTTATATTGATCAAATATTAATTCAAAATTAAGTTGATAGTGTTGTAACATTTTTTAAAAAATGTTGTTCTACATTTAAATATATATTTATATATATATATATACACCCACACACACACACAATTAGTTTATCTTAATATTTACCATAAAAATATACTGACTCATTTCTTTCAAGTTAGATTAGTTTTTTTTTATTTCCTTAGTACTTTACTACAACATGGTTGGGTGTGGAGATCAGATTGGTGGTGGTCCTGCGCTCTGATTTGTATTTAGATTAATCATAGGTACTTGCTTGTAACAACTTCAGTGGTGCTGAGTGTGTAAACTCTCTCTGAGCATAGAGTTGAATAATGATTAATGATGTGTGTTTCTTGATCACAAGATTCACTCCACATTCGCACTCAATTCTCTTTGTCTTCATGTAATCAATAAAGTTCATTGGTGGTTGAATCACTTTTGTATTTATTTCATTGTCATTTCGATCATAAATTTTCCTTCGTGAGTTTACATTTATGTAATCAATGTTATGCCCGATGCATTTCGAGCAGAGCTCTTCCTCAGGGGACTTTCAATCTACAAACAATATGATATATATCCTTAATAACTGAAACATAAGCATGTTATTTCACATTAGGTCTATCTGCCTCCCCATCATGTGTGTTTATCTCATACTGCCACCATGATTGTGCGCACCTTATATCCCTATGTGCAATCTTCCTAAGTAAATGTGCACAAACTAACCTTCAATCTCCTCTGAGTGCGTTCATAACTCGAATATATAATGGAACATCACACGTATATCTGTAAATTATAAAACGCTAATGAGTATCCGTTCACTTAGACGATATGTCAACCTTAAACTACATGTTAAATTAGGTACACTAACTATATGCGTTCCATCGTATCTTACCCATGTGTAAGTGTGTATCTTCATTTCTTTCGCGGAGATCGGCGTGTGGCGCTCTAGCTGTGCTCACTCTATGGTATGTATCTATGTACGCTCTTAGCGTGAGCCGGTCACATGGTAGTTCCGCGTAAACACTAAAGGCGGACTACCCATTCTATGTGAGTTCACTCGTGCAAAGATATTTAATAACTATTACAACTAGATTATACTACTAGGTAGATGATCTGAATGCGTACTCATCTCCTATATGTAGGAAAATAATAATTAAATCGCACTCTGAAAAAAACGGAATTCTAAAAAATCGGAGGTAATAACAACATTATTAACAAATGTGTATAATGCATGTTATGGATAGAGGTGAACATTCGAGATGGGGTATCTTATGTAGGCTGCAAACATAGCCCAGGTACCATATGTCAACACCAACGTAGGCACTACTGCCTTTTGACCAGATAGTAACAACTCATTCATGTTCAAGAGTACATGTTATGTACAAACTCATATAGTCCAAAATAGTAACCTCAATGGATTACAAGTAACAACTGAGATCTAAACGTTCATTGAGCCCCTTCGGCTGTAATGTACATAAAAAGTTCATCCAGAAGATTTCCCGTTTCAATAGGTTTGTGTGATTGTCTCTTCCTGGTAATATATTCACCACTTCCAAAATACAGTATTTTAACTGGGATACATTGTGACTTGCTTCTGCGAAATGTGTAGCAATGGTAGACTTCAGGTTTTTCAACCTGATGTTGCTCTTATGTTCTATAAGTCTGGTTTTCACCTTTCTCTGTGTTTTACCCACATAAGAGAGTCCACAGGGGCATCTTAACAAATATATGACATTGCTTGTGTCACACGTACCTGATACTTTCAAGTTCACTGGTGTACCTTTGGTAGGGTGATTAATTGTATTGCCTCTAATGATGGCTGAACAATTTCCACAATTATGGCACGGAAGAGTTCCAGTGTATTTCGTGGTAATCACTTCTTTGGGAGTTTTAATCAATTCTTTTATGTTCTTGGTTCGTTCGTATGCAAATATTGGTGTTTTAGAAAACAAACCTTTGAAATCGTCTTCAAGGGCCAATAAAGGCCAGTTCTTCATGATTGTTTTTTTGATAAGGTGACTCCTTGTCGAGAATTTTGACACAAAAACTTGTCTTTGTTCATCTGGTTTGGGAAGTGTCTTCAGTAAATGTTGTCTTTGTAGTTTGTCTGCACGTCTGCAGCGGATTCCAGGATAGATTGGGGATAACCCCTTCTTTTGAATTTCATCAATGTTTCATTCTTGTGTTTGATATACAGTTCGTGTGTCGATGCTATTCTTTTGATCCTTAGTAATTGAGAAAATGGTAGATGGTTTTTTAATGACGATTGGTGAAAACTGTTGAAGTGTAGTAAATTGTTTCTGTCGTTTTTTTTAGAGAATACGCTGGTCACTAGGTTACCGTTCTCATTTGTAATTGAAACGTCCAAGAATGATATTTGTTCCTTGCCGGTGTTGTATGTGAATTGAATTCTTGTATTAATGGTATTTAATTCTTGCAAGGCTCCAATAAGAGTATTTTCTGATCCTTTCCATAGTACAAATATATCATCGATATAACGCTTGTACAAAATTAAATTTTCTTGCCATGTCTCCTGATTCAAAATGTAGTCTAATTCAAACCTATGCATAAACGTGTTGGCATAGGTGGGCGCCGCACAATTGCCCATGGAGGTACCAGAGCATTGAACAAAAAATGTGTCTCTCCAAGTAAAGTAGCTATGGAACAGAGTAAAATGAATTAATTCCATTAAGAAAACTTTGAGATCTTCATTTTTTTCTTCCTTCACCAGAAAACTCTCAACTGCTGTCATCCCTAGGTCATGCGGAATTGATGTATATAAGGATTTTACATCCACTGTAGCCATAATCATATCCGATGTAAATGATGTTTTGTGTTCGTCTAATATATTCAAGAAGTGAGTAGTGTCTTTAATATACGTGGATGATTTTTGAACAATGTCTTGGAGGTGTTTGTCAATGTACTTGCCCACTGGTTCGTGAATTGACCCAATTGTAGATACTATTGGCCGCAGCGGTGGCTTTGTGGGATGTTTGTGTATCTTTGGAGTCATATATATGTATGGGATTGTAGGATCCTTTTTCACCAGATACTCTTTCTCTTTAGAACCAATAGTACCATTATCCATGGCTTTGTCAATGATCGTCGTTAATATTTTCAAGAATTCTTTGGTTGGGTCCATACTCAGAGTCATATATGTATTGGTGTCTTGGACGTGAATGTCAACTTGTTCTTCATAGTAACTAGTGTCCATGATAATTAGTGCTCCCCCTTTGTCTGCTTGCCTTATAGTTATTTGATTGTTGTTGGCTAGATTTTGCAGTACGTTTTTCTCCTTCTGTGTTAAGTTTGTCTTTTTGGGTTTAGGTTTTTTGAAAATCTCTTCAATGTCTTTTGATACCACCCTTTCAAATGCATCTAGTACTTTGTGGCTGATGGGTGCCACGAATTTACTTTTGGGTCTCAATCCCATGAGTGTGTTTTCTTTTTTGTCATGTGTGGTAGATGGTTCGATGATGTTGGTAAAGAAATGGCGTAATCTGAGAGATCTTAGAATTTTGTATAAGCAAACTTTAGTTTCCAACAAATTAGAATGGTATGTAGGTACATACGATGATCCTTTTTGTAACGTTGTTAGTTCTTCATTAGTGATATGATGATGTGAAATGTTAATTACAAGGTTTTCTGACTCCGTGTGTGTTGGGCCACTGTTTCTGTGGTTGCCTGTCTTTTTCCCCCTCCTGGTTCTATTGTAGGAGCAGGGCCTTTCTCTAAAAAAGAAGAGGTAGAAGTAGATGCTGGCATTTGTTCATCTGTTTCTGATATCGTAGGATTACTGGTTGATATTGTTTTTAAATGTTTCCCTCCTGGGGGTTGTTTCGACCTTCTATTGTCATAAGGTACCCTTCTATGTTGAGAATCGTCAGAAGATGTGTCGTCTGAAGTTTTGTCGCCATATGGTTTTTGTTGCCTCCTACGTGCATAAATATCAGCCCATGTGTATACTTTTCCTAACCGGTAATCAGTGGTATCTCTTTTGAATTTCCTAATTTTCTTGTCATTTATTTCTTTCGTATATTCATTTAGTTTTTTGTTGGTGTCTTCCAACACTTGGTCCCATTCCTCCTTTGTAACCATTTTATTGAGATCATCTTTGAGAAGGTTGATTTCCTTGGTTAAATCCTCTATTAGTTTTGCCAATTCCTCTACTATTAGTAGTATTAGGTCCAACGAACATTTGTTTAGGATTGCGAACCATCTCTCTGTAAACCTGGCATTGTTTTTACATAACGTAGATTTTAATGCAATCCTCAATCCTCGTGGAATCCGTTGTGCTTTGTGGTATTTTATTAGCGTACTAGCGTGAAGTTTTTGGTTAACAATTTTCTTTGACATATATAGTAGCTGTTTTATGTTTGCCTCTTTTGATTCGTATCAATTGTTGGCCATGAGAGGTTCTTGACTTACTACTTTTTCTTTGTTGGCAGTAGTAACTTATGTTCGTAAATTTGTCTCCACCCCCGTTTTCAGGGGATGGAGGAGTGTAAATCTACATGCTTGAATAACTTTGCACTTGGATTATGTAAATAGCCAAAAGAAATAAAGTTACTCACAATGCAAGAGTAAATTGCTTGTGTAAATTATTTGCAAATGTAAGTTACCTTTCTAAATGTGTTCATTCTTTGTTATTTGTATGGCATTTATTGCAGCACAAAGCTCGGAAAAAATGAAAGTAGATTTTTATATAGAGTACAGATGGAACTTAATAATTACTTTAAGTTTTGCTAAAATGAGTCATGTTACAGAATGTTAGTTTATACCGCATCAACATATCATTTACTGCATTTATCAGTGAATTCCCCATTTGTGATGCATGCCATTTTGCACTTCAGAAGATTCGTTGATGCATGCATTCAGTCAGCACCGTCAAATTGACACATGCTGCCTACATAGGTCCACTTACGCACTTTCTGCTATAGTTAGCCCCTGTCTCCTTCCTTCAGCTTTCTTCACAACGTCCTCTGGTCCCTCAATGTCAATCCTGTTTGCCCCTTCACTCTATCTAGTTGGAAGCCTGTCCCTGACGCTCTTTTATTCAGAGAAGGTTTATTTGCGGATTAGCCATCCAAGCCTAGCAATGGCTGAGGCAGTCTGCTGCAGAGCAAGCCTAATTGGAGTTGGCC
Source organism: Lissotriton helveticus (assembly GCF_964261635.1). Classification (NCBI taxonomy): domain Eukaryota; kingdom Metazoa; phylum Chordata; class Amphibia; order Caudata; family Salamandridae; genus Lissotriton; species Lissotriton helveticus. The sequence continues at coordinate 1,017,086,771 of NC_136069.1, read as the reverse complement.
TAACGACTAGGGCGCTCGACCTCGGACCTGCGGATCTGGGTTCGAGTCTCGATAACGACGCCAAAACCTCCTGTGATTCTGGGCAAATCACTTAATCTCCCCGTGCCTAAAATGAATGTGTGTCCACATGTAACGTAACTGGTGCTATGTAAAGCGCTCTCATACCCTATTCGGGTCTAGTTCGCGCTACATAAAACTCTGCAAAAAAATTAATCACATGAGTACTCCTCTTTTGGTCCTGTTCTGATTGGAAATCACTCTGAATGGTCACAGCTCATAAAGATCTGTATTTATTGATCCTAGTGCAAGGCACCATACATTTATGAAACCATGCACTCATGTCTGTTGTTCCAGCCATCCTTTCATGCAGCCATGCAATCATTCAACCTTACAGTAACACTTTCACCACATAGGCAATTACCTATGCATTCATCTACACAAATACAGATACAAACTTAGTATTTGATAAAAAGCGCTCTCACTTAGAACCCAGAACCACTGGCTTTGTCAATGGTTTCATTTAAAAAAAATAGCTTTTCCACTTTACCCTTAACATTTTCTGCTTGTCACTGTTCCTGTTCTACTCTTCTTGTCTACTACTTCTATGCTGGGGAATTGATGGGGGGTCTCCACGTCCTTTAACCATTACACTTGAATAGATGCTGCTGTCTCTTTCCCTCCCTCGCTCTCACATTATCACATTTTGAGCATTTTTTCTAGTTGTTCCTCTACTTCTTTCTCTACTTTCCATCTGTTCCACTATCTTTATAATCTCTGTATGGTGGCCTGTCTTTACACCTTCCCTTATCTGCTCCATTACGTCTAATGTACCCTCTCCATTGTCCCTCTTTCTAGCAGGAGCTCAGGACAGAGTAGAAGTGGAACAAGACTTATTACTGTTTTTCCTTTTTGTCATTCCCTTTCTACTTTGATCAACAACCCTTATTTTTGTATCTAGCAATTCCTTAAATGCTGGAAATGATATGTTCTTTTCAATGAATCAATCCAGCCCCATCAACATGCCCCTGATTTCCATCACAGGCCATTGAGTATTTTTGTCAATTTTTAAGATGAGACTTGACCCTTCTTTATTTAGGTCATATGTCAACAAGATGTCCTTAAGTCAACAAGGATTAACCATCTTGAGGCACTACAACAAAGGGCATCACAATGGTGTGTGCACCAGCAGAGGGCCTTCAGTTAAACAAATCCCTTCTTTGAAAGTCAGTGTGGAGACAAAAATACACAAAAGTTGTGGTCTAGGTGTCTCAAGTTAGGAATGAGGTGCTGTATGTGGTATCCGATAGTTTGAGCTTTTTCGTTCCCCTTGATGAAACCTCCTTAGATGCTAGTGTATAGTTGATTACCGTGTTGAAGTAGGACCAGTAGAACCATGACTCAACAGAGGGCATGTTGGTGAAAGATAACACTTTAAATGACATTAGTGATCTGATGCATAAGTGACTGATTGGAACTGAAGGTCACACCCACATTTCAGACCCTTTGAGTGAGTGATGGTGTTAGTCCATGGTGGTGGTAGTCAAAGTGAGGAGAGCCTCATTACAAGGAGGAGATCATTTGTGCCATTTTTGATTTGAGACTGAAAAGTAATCTAACGACCAATACGGCATCCTGGGTTAGTCGTGTTTCTATGTGAGGCACAGATGGTTTGTGGCTACCTGGAAAGGAGGATAACATTAACTTTGTTCTGTATCTTTGCTTTCAGACAACCACGTTTTTCAGGACTCAGTGGAAGCTGAAGACAGCCAATTTACTAAGTTGAGAGTCTACCTGTTTTAATCAAAATATGCTTATCTGTGAATTAAATTTGGTGATTTCATCAAACTGTTTCTTGTTATGTTATCTGTGTGCTTGCTTGTGACATAAAAAACGCACGATCTAATTCAAAGTCATTCCTGCAATCTTCATTATGTTGTGTTTGCATGGTTCCCTCCTGATTGGTGTGGTAAATAAATAAATAATACCCTATTTTTGACTAGACTTATAGCATAACAGATAGCTCAATAAAATAAGAGTCAAGATTCGAGGTAGTAGGAGTTCCTGCAGGTTTATTACAGCATAAGGACAGGATCAGGACAACCTGCATGGGAATAGGACAATAAGGCCCGGCAGCTGCCGGAGCTGGGTCTGGGATGAGCGCGCTAACATTCAATAACAAAACATTGACTTATATACATAGCGCAAACACATAGCATTACATTGCAGTAGGCGTAGCAGTGGGTGGAGCAGAAGGCGTGACGCGTAGCAGTCGCGAGAGATAACAGTAAAAGTAGGTGTAACTGGGCGTATACATAGACATGTGGTGCAAACGTAACAGAATATGTCATGAATGGGCGGAAACTTTGGAGGGGGCTACCTAAGGAGCCGGGACCTCTAACCTAATGGTGCGCGAAAACTGGCAATGACGTGTCACTAGGAGAAGCTGGGGGCTATGAACTCTGTGCTAGGAGCAGAGACTAGAGTCTGAAGGGTCGGAGCGACATGTACCTAAACCCTATCTGGTATCTGATGTTTAGGGAACATGTTGATATAAACTAGAAGTCATGAGGGGAAAAGCTAACTTGATTCTAAGACTGGACCATGCATTATTCTACATGTAGTGCGTGATGAAGAATATTAAATGGCCATTAAATACAGTATTTCTCTAACATGGAGACGAGAAGGCTAGACAATGACGGAAACTATTGATGCAGTTCAGTAGCTTAGGAATGCAGAGGAGGAGGACTGAACTGATAACTGGAACTATAACATACTTTTGGCAGACTCAGAGGCAGAGCCAAGCTGCACCGGGCACTGCGAGGCAGGAAGTAAGTGAAGGGTCGAGGATACAGGTGGGGGCTGTATCGCTCCTTAGCGAGGCTTTCAGGAGACAGGAGCTGAATCTGTGGTCCGGGCCCTTTTGAGGCCTAGAAACGGGGATTTTATAATGGAATAACGTGCACACTAAGAAACGTGGCAACATTACTTTACATAGGCCTGATATTCGTAGTATTCACGAAGACTGGAAACTGACATATCAGAGGTGGACACAACTGTAATTGCGTCATTAATCGGACATGGGGAATAACATATGCATATTGGTCATGCACACATAACATATGATGGATGAGGCGTAGGGACACAGAACATGGCAAAATTTACTTTTCCACATTCCCTCCTTGTCACTACGTTTCCATCAGGAAACATCAATTTTCATGATACCATCTATCATTTCATACAGTACCATTTGCTCGTCTCGAATTGTCTTGGAACGGGATTTAGAACGGGGCTTGGGACTAGGAATACAAGAGGTAGCACACATGCTGCAAATCGCAGGGCCACATTGTATACAGAGGCAGCAGCTAAATATGATTGCTACTGCAATACCTAAAAAGGACAGGACTTTCCATCCCCATGCGGAAATTATATTCCAGAACCAACCGGACCATGTCCAGGTGCCTGGATCTTGGTGTAACAGATGGGCAATTTTATGGAGTCTGGTTATAGCTGAATAAACAGACGGCGCGTTATTTGGAATGAAAATGCAGCAACTAGATCCGATGACTCTACAGGCCCCGCCCCTATCGGCCAGTATGACGTCAAGGACGAGACGATTTTGCAAAACAACAAATCTCATAGCAGATTGTTCTTCGGTTAGGTTACCTAGAGCAGAGGCAGTCTCATTAACTACAGCTTCAAGGGTTCTTGTTAACCTACGGATCAGTTTACTATTCTGGACAGGTCCTACAAAGAAGAAGAAACCTTTATTGAAATCTGTATACTGTTCTAGAGTAGTTTCAGTATAATCGACAATTGGGGACTCCCTTCTATGTCTAATGTGTACTAGATGTGTGTTTCTGTGATAATCAGATGGGGCTAGGAAAACAGGTGGCAGTAGGAAGGCAATGTAACAGGTTCCCTCCCAATCGAGGGGCAGACGAACATATGCAGTTTGACCACAAACAAAATAAGAATGACGTGAAGCTTTGAAAATAGATTTCCCACTGTCACTATATTTGACAACAGTAGTACATTCACTATGACCTATGCGTACAGAACCATAACTACGGACACATAATTCGCCTTTGACAGGTAGTACTGAAATAGCAGGTAAGTCTGGAGTAGTATCAGACTGAACATTCAGGACCATGAAATTCGACGAATAATTACCTAAATTATATACTTCATTTTCTAGATCTAAACCTGTTCTGTGGGGAAGACCTTGCTTGTCTGGAAAACATGTACTGTTAAGAAAAGACATATCTGTTGAGGATGACGTTAACGTGGACCATGCTCCACACGAACCATTGTGTGAGAATGGATAAGGAAAAAGTGGCAGAACTCCCTTCGGTGTCTGGAAAGGGGGGAGTCGACCACACACCCAACAATTAGTGGCATTGCTGGTCTGGTGTGAATAATGTAACATACGGATAAATGTGTTGTTGCGCATAGCGAGGCGGTAAGAATATTCGTGAGGAGGCAGATCACTAAACGTGTGCTCTACTGTAGCATTAGCAGACATATTTACATGAGGAACTGGTAAATACAGGAAAAATGCGTAGCTGGTGCAGGAAATCATTATGCTGAGAAATAATATGAAACTCAGAAAAACGATACATTGAAGTGAACTTCGACTGACTCTCTCACTATGGGGGTCTATTTTATACATGTCAGAAACAATTTAACCGTTTCACCTAGGGGAGGACTTATACAATCAAACTGACTGACTTATTTTACTAGACCTTAATTTGAACTTATACTCCTGCTGCGGAGTTTTCTCTAACAAGGGAGGGGTTGTAATAATGTCTTGTGCGGGACAGTCCTTAAGAGCAATATTTTGGCAGTCTTTCGAATCCTGGAAAATGTTTTTAGACGCTGGTTTCAATCCTTTGAAAAGTTTTACATGAGAAAGGTGGACCCACCCCTTCCTGCCTTCCAACTTGACGGCAGTTCGGGTGGTCAAGAGGACCTGACGTGGCTCCTTCCAACGTGGTTCCAGCGGACTTGATCTGTCAAAATTTCTGATCATCACAAGGGAGCCTGGAACGATCTCGTGCGGTGCCACCTCGGTATTGTCTGGAAATGCGGCAGCAACCTGTGAACGACATGAGTTGAGGGCAGACATCAAGGAAGCTAGGTAATCTGTCAGCATATTACATGAAACATCGGTAATACTTCGGGGTCTAGGAGTACCCCACATGTTAGGGGGGCGGCCGAATACGACCTCATACGGGGACAGACCTGATCTGGAATGTGCGACCATACGCATATAAAATAAAGCGACTGGCAGAGCTATTAACCAGTCCACACCTTTGTCCTTACAGACTTTTGCAATGCGGATTTTCAGAGTCTGATTATGCCTTTCGACTAGTCCAGCTGCATCTGGATGGCGTACACAATGAAACTTCCACTGGTACCCTAACAACAGGGAAACGTGTTTCATGAGTTCAGATGAGAATGGCTGGCCGTTATCATGATAAAGTTTTACATGAGAAAGGTGGACCCACCCCTTCCTGCCTTCCAACTTGACGGCAGTTCGGGTGGTCAAGAGGACCTGACGTGGCTCCTTCCAACGTGGTTCCAGCGGACTTGATCTGTCAAAATTTCTGATCATCACAAGGGAGCCTGGAACGATCTCGTGCGGTGCCACCTCGGTATTGTCTGGAAATGCGGCAGCAACCTGTGAACGACATGAGTTGAGGGCAGACATCAAGGAAGCTAGGTAATCTGTCAGCATATTACATGAAACATCGGTAATACTTCGGGGTCTAGGAGTACCCCACATGTTAGGGGGGCGGCCGAATACGACCTCATACGGGGACAGACCTGATCTGGAATGTGCGACCATACGCATATAAAATAAAGCGACTGGCAGAGCTATTAACCAGTCCACACCTTTGTCCTTACAGACTTTTGCAATGCGGATTTTCAGAGTCTGATTATGCCTTTCGACTAGTCCAGCTGCTTCTGGATGGCGTACACAATGAAACTTCCACTGGTACCCTAACAACAGGGAAACGTGTTTCATGAGTTCAGATGAGAATGGCTGGCCGTTATCAGAATATACGACTCTAGGGAGTCCGTATCTAGGGAAAAATTCACGAACCAACTGCTTGGCAGTGGTCGCGGCTGTGTAATCTGGGACTGGATATGCTTCTGTCCACCTGGACAAAGCGCATACAACTACAAGGACATACTTGAAACCTCGACATCGCTCCATCTGAATATAATCCATCTGGAGGACCTCAAAAGGGTGGTCAGGGGGCTCGAAACCACCTTGTTCCACCGGGACACTTTTACCTGGATTAAACTGACAACATATCATACAGGTACGGACTTTCTGCTTGGCTGCAGCTCGTAAATGCTTGTTGAACCAAATGTTCTGGATACTGTCTAACATAGCTTTTTCTCCTAAATGTGCTGGACTATGTGCGGTATTGATAATGACTTGAACCATAGAATCGGGGAGAAACCATGTGGCTCTACCCTTCGTTAACCATCCTTGATCTGTCTGGACCCCTCCTTGTTCGGACCATTTCTTGATTTCATCGGGAGTAGCATGTAACTGTATATCTATGACATCTTGTGTAGGGTCCTTAACTGTCATGCATGTAATCGGATCTGGAGTATGTGTCATATTAACTGGAATGTCTGGAGTCTGTGCTGTAAGCTTGGCTGTGCGGTCCGCTAGATCATTACCTTGGGAAATAATGTCAGTGACTTTCGTATGTGCTTTGCATTTCATGATAGCAATAGATGTCGGTAAATGTATGGCATCTAACAGGGCTTGAATAAGGAGACCATGCTGAATCTTGGTTCCATGAGAAGTCATGAAACCTCTCTCCTGCCAGAGCACTCCGAAGTCGTGTACAACTCCGAATGCGTAACGTGAATCTGTGTAAACATTAACCTTCAGGTTCTTGGCATGTATACAGGCTTGTGTCAGAGCGACTAGCTCTGCTGCTTGAGCGGACAGGGTATCAATACGGTGTGTTTCAATAACTTCAGTGTCAGTAGTCACTGCATACGCGGCGACTAGTTCTCCTGTACTAGTTCTCATACATGAACCATCCACATAAAGTGTCAGGTCGGGATCTGGTAACGGAATGTCTGTCAGGTCTTGTCTTGGCTTTGTCGTAATGTTAACTACTTCCACACAGTCATGTGTGTCTGGATTTGAATTAACTGATGGTAACAGTGTAGCAGGATTCAAAACGTTGCAGCGTCTAATTTCTATGTGTGGCTGGAACAGTGTCAATTCATAACCTGTTAAACGTGCAATTGTCAAGTGCTGAGTTTGTGTTCGGTTTAAAAGAACTTCTACTGAATGTGGAACTTGTACTGTCAAGGAATGTCCTAAAACTATGGAATCACTTTGTCTGATAGCTAGTGCTGTGGCTGCAACTGACTTGAGGCACGCAGGCAACGCCTGGGCGACTGGATCTAATGTGCTCGAAAAATAAGCACAGGGCTTGTATTGACCTGCTTGATCTTGTGTGAGAACAGATAATGCTGTACCTTCGCGTTCAGTAACGAAAAGTGTAAAAGGCTTACTGTAGTTCGGTGTAGCTAGAACTGGAGCTTGACATAGGGCTTTCTTTAACTCATTAAAACTAAGTGTATGGTCAGATGTCCAAGGGAGGACAGTCGATACGGCTGCCTCCTGTGTCGTTAACTGTATCAGTGGCTTGGCTAGAAATGCATACTGGGGAATCCATTGTCTACAATAAGAAGTAAGGCCGATAAAGGCACGTACCTCCTTCTGGGTTCTGGGCTGGGGAAGACTCGCTATTAACTGGATACGGTCGGGTGTCAACTGCCTACCCCTCTTGGACAGCAAGTGTCCTAAGTATACCACTTGCTGGACACAAAATTGAAGCTTCGAAGGTGACACCTTGTGCCCCATCTCGGCTAGAAAATACAGAACTGTAAGGGATGCTCGCTCGCAAGCACGTTCAGAACGGGCTGTGATCAGTAGATCATCGACATACTGGAGCAGGGCAGTGTCAGTTGGCATGTGAATATTGTCTAGTTGTCTTTTAAGTGCTTGACTATAAATACTAGGACTTTCTGTGAAACCTTGAGGAGCACGTGTAAACATATAGCTCCTTCCATTTAAACAAAATCCGAAAAGAAACTGGCTGTCTGGATGAATTGGAACACTAAAAAATGCATTCTTGAGGTCTATGACAGTGAAAAACATGGCTTCGGAATCAATGGCTGTTAACAGGGAAGAAATATCTGGGACAACTGGGTACTGAGGAATAATACATTTATTAAGCTCTCGTAAATCAATCACTAATCGATATACTGGGGGTGCATTTGGATCAGTACGTTTCATGACTGGAATGATCGGAGAATTGCATACATTGGAGTCAGTTTCTACAACTACTCCTTGAGCCATGAGCTCGTCAATAATTTTGGATAAGGCTGCTACAGCCTCAGGTGGCAATCTGTACTGTCTGATTCGTGGTAACACTACACCTGGTTTGAGAGTCACACGATGGGGTGTGATTTGCATGTAACCTACATCAGTTGGACCTTGCGCCCATAAATGCTGTGGAACATTAGACAATCTTGAATCAAAATCTCGTAACACATAGTGACCCTTAAAGTCACGTAGGAACAGACGTATTCCCTCTGGGGAACAGCAAATAACTGCACCTAACTCTTTCAGTGTCTTAATACCTAATAGATTTTCTGGACATGACTTAGTAAGTAACAGATCAGTAGTGCGGGACAATGGACCTACTTCTAGAGTAACTGGCTTAGATATCTCATTAACGATGGGTTTTCCTGAAAATCCAAGGGAAACATTTCTTGAGCCTGAGAGCGGAGCCCCTGGAACTTCGGCATGACTAATTGTGGTCCTACTTGCCCCTGTATCGATCAAAAACTTTCTGTCTTTCCCCAATACTTGACTGTGAACATAGGGACCTTCTTGATCTACAGGTATCTCGATGAGAGGCAAGCCTACCTCCCTCTCTAGGCTGTTTCATGAATATGACTGGTACTCTGGATACTCGGACTGTGCATACTGGTACATCTGTGATGTAACGTGCTGTGTTGCAGCAATAGGCTGCGGTACTGAAACTGTCTGTTGTGCATTCTGTGGCTGAGAAGTCTGTGAAACTTGTTCTTGTCTAAGCGGACGTGGTCTTTCTTTAGTCTTACCAGTAGCTATGTTGTGTTTCAGAACTGCACACTCATTTATAAAATGACCTGGCTGTTTACAATAATTGCAGTTCCCTTTAACGGGAGCTGTAGGATGACTGGCTTGATTCGGACCCCTCTTCTGACTGTCTTGAGGAACAGATTGTGCAACTAGCACTTTCATTTTCGTGTCTTTCATACGTTTTCTCTCGTGTTCTTGCTCTTCCCTGATTCTATTCTGGTGATACTGGAGCATCTGGAGCATCTGGGACGGAGTATTTGCTTGCCAGGTGCTTTCGACTTTCAAAACTCGGTTTTTAATTTGTGGACTTGAATTCTCGACTAATTTGGTAACGAAAAGATGAGGGTATGACTCACTACTTGTCTTGAGACCACTGTTGATACTGAAACATTTTTCAAATCTAGAATAAAAATCACTAATATCCTCATCTTGTTTCTGTTTACAGGCTGAGATTGCATCCCAGTCTTCTTTCCTAGTTGTTAATAATCTGGGTAAAACTTGAATCAATAATTCTGGTAAATCTTTACATTTATCTCCAAGACCGGTACCTGGTACTCGTGCCTTGTCTTCAGCTTCTAGAGCTGTCCAATCGATCTTTTTCTCTCCCACCTCCCATTCTTTTTCCTTTAACTTTTCATACACCCCTGCGGGTAACAGGACCTTTAACATTTTAATGATATCTGGGTAAGTGTATTCTCCCATACGGAGCATGTCTTTTAATTCTCTATGGAACCCTGCTGGATCTTTGTCATGACAGGGAATTAATTTCTTCATTTCAAGAAGATCCATCTTTGATATTGGAGTGTATACAAACACTCGTTGCATTTCGCCACCCGCCCCTTGGACTGGGTGGACTTCTCGTAACGGATTCTGTCTGTCTATGTAGAATGATTTACTTTCTGGGGGTGAGACATGAACAAAATGCGGGTTCAGAAACGTTCTATATTTGTGGCGCTGTTCTAGAATGACACTAATTAAATCGGTACCTAGACCTCTCCATCTATACTGGAGTAACTCGTTCAGGATATCGTGTAACGGACCTGGATCAGAATGTTGACCCTCATACAGAGTAATGAGGTGCTGGATCATATACATACCCACCAGTCGTTGCTCGGCTGGGGGCAGTTTCAGAAACATTTGTGCCACTATTTCGCCTGGAAAAGTGGTAGAATCAGTAATCCATCGGACTGCTGATCGGGCTAGTTCTTGTTCATGCATAGTACTTAGTTCACTGTAACCGACTCGTGATTTCAGAATGTGATCGGTAGCTTGAAATACTTGTTCTAGGGAACCTTGTTCTGGTGCTGGATGAAAAATAGACTTGGGTTCTAGGCGTAAATGGCGATCTGGAAATCTAGATTTTCCTACATACGCTATTCTGGCGGGATTCTCGTTCTCTTCCTCTTCAGGATCAGAGATACTTTCTTTCTCGCTTACTTGTGCTGCTTTACGTTGTTCGTGTAACCTTATTATTTCTTTACGAATTTTCTTGTACATACTCTCCATGGCACTGACGGTCTTGTGCTTACCCTCGGCTATATTATCACTCCACCTTGTCAGGATTCTCATTTCGGCGGGATCTTTAGACGGGTAATCTTGTTCTCTTCTTAAACAATTGATCAGGAACTTTAATATCATGAGCTGAATCTCGGCTTTCCTTTGAGACATAATCTCGCCAATACTTTCTGGATCATCCCCTGTACGGATGAAACGATATATTCTGTCTAGATCTTCTTTCATATTCGGCAAGGTGACTAGATACTCGGTCACTCTCCTTACACGTAAGGAATATAAAACCATAGTATATTCGCCTGGGACTGGATCATAGACACATTCGTTAAGGGCTTGTCTGATTTCTGTAACAGACTTATTACTTTTAGGAGTACGCTGTGATGCTTGAGCATGTAATTCGAGTGCTGATAAACGCTTGTGTGGCGGCGGGGTTTGAGGAGTAGCTCCTCCTGCGGCCCCTAGACTGGAGTCGTCTACTGAGGCTCTACGTCCTGGCAGAGTGGGAAATGGAACTATAGGCTGGACCGGGGGTACCGTAACAGGTACTCCGGTGTCTGGAGGAACATGAATTACCTGGTTTACAGGGACTGGCGGAGCGCGAACAGGATTGGCATATTCGGGGACTGTGTCGTCCAAATAGGACGAAATAAAAATATCAGCTGCGGTCGGTTTGTGACGTAGCTTGGTCGGAACTAATGGCGGCGGGAAATTACTGGATGCCTCTGGGGTCGCTTTTGGCAGGCCCTCGGCAAGAAGAGGATACATACCCTTAATGAGGGCATGCCTCTGTCTGTCTGACTGTTCGGCTTTGACTTGTTCACCTATCTCGATTAACTCCCTTTCTTGGGCTCGTTCTTGGGATTCTCTACTTAACTCTGACTTTCTGACTTCCTTTTCCGTTCTTTTATGAGCTTCCTTACGCCATAACTCGATGGCATCTTTCTGTGACTGTCTGGCTTTCTTTTTCCATAATGCTTCTTCTACTCGCATGATACATTCGGCATCCCATGTACCCGATACGGGCCATCTATACTTTTCTTCTAACTGTTTGGTATACTCTACCCATAAATCTAGATACATTATGGCGCTTATGCCATGTTTCTGATACATAAAATGACCTGGACTGTCCCTAGGCGGGACAGGAACTGCTTCCTCTAACAGACCCTTTCTAGTTTTTAACTGACGTAACTTGGAAAAGAGCGGCATTCTAAACTTGGATCGGAACACAATACAATACACGAAAAACAATAACAATTGGGAAAACAATTCAGGCATACCACGACATTGGAAATACATTAAACAATATCATAACATAACAGTTCGAACAGAATACTACCTGAAAATACTGAAAACAGAAACAGAACAGAATTCTCGAGAACGGAACAGACTAGAGTTACTGGATGCACTGCTGTAACAGTACGGAACATACCGGTCCCATAAAGGAACGCATCAAGACCCGTATCCACCTAGGTGAACACTTCGTTTGTGGGCTTGGGTACCACCAACCCACGGACCAGGAGTCAATTTAGATTGGTCCTGTCTAGATACTACCCCAGCAATGGTACTCACCGGGCAGCACGGAACGGAAGGCCTCGAACGGGACTGGACTACGACGGACTTCGGACTTCGGACTTTAGTTACGGGTGGGCCTCCGGATACCTCGGACCTTGGACTCTCGGCTTGGGCTCTGGTCGGGACTCGCCGCGTTCCTCCACCGTCTCGTTTGGATGCTGGACCGCCTCCTCCGTCTCCTCCGTGGGCCTGAGGGATACTTGGAGCAGAAATATCTGCCAGTGCACGGTATGGTTCCGTCACGACTGCAGAGGGTCAGGGGGTCGGCGTGGCTTCACCGACGCGTGGGGAAAGGGCAAGTCCCTATTCGGGCGCCATTATGTGGTAAATAAATAAATAATACCCTATTTTTGACTAGACTTATAGCATAACAGATAGCTCAATAAAATAAGAGTCAAGATTCGAGGTAGTAGGAGTTCCTGCAGGTTTATTACAGCATAAGGACAGGATCAGGACAACCTGCATGGGAATAGGACAATAAGGCCCGGCAGCTGCCGGAGCTGGGTCTGGGATGAGCGCGCTAACATTCAATAACAAAACATTGACTTATATACATAGCGCAAACACATAGCATTACATTGCAGTAGGCGTAGCAGTGGGTGGAGCAGAAGGCGTGACGCGTAGCAGTCGCGAGAGATAACAGTAAAAGTAGGTGTAACTGGGCGTATACATAGACATGTGGTGCAAACGTAACAGAATATGTCATGAATGGGCGGAAACTTTGGAGGGGGCTACCTAAGGAGCCGGGACCTCTAACCTAATGGTGCGCGAAAACTGGCAATGACGTGTCACTAGGAGAAGCTGGGGGCTATGAACTCTGTGCTAGGAGCAGAGACTAGAGTCTGAAGGGTCGGAGCGACATGTACCTAAACCCTATCTGGTATCTGATGTTTAGGGAACATGTTGATATAAACTAGAAGTCATGAGGGGAAAAGCTAACTTGATTCTAAGACTGGACCATGCATTATTCTACATGTAGTGCGTGATGAAGAATATTAAATGGCCATTAAATACAGTATTTCTCTAACATGGAGACGAGAAGGCTAGACAATGACGGAAACTATTGATGCAGTTCAGTAGCTTAGGAATGCAGAGGAGGAGGACTGAACTGATAACTGGAACTATAACATACTTTTGGCAGACTCAGAGGCAGAGCCAAGCTGCACCGGGCACTGCGAGGCAGGAAGTAAGTGAAGGGTCGAGGATACAGGTGGGGGCTGTATCGCTCCTTAGCGAGGCTTTCAGGAGACAGGAGCTGAATCTGTGGTCCGGGCCCTTTTGAGGCCTAGAAACGGGGATTTTATAATGGAATAACGTGCACACTAAGAAACGTGGCAACATTACTTTACATAGGCCTGATATTCGTAGTATTCACGAAGACTGGAAACTGACATATCAGAGGTGGACACAACTGTAATTGCGTCATTAATCGGACATGGGGAATAACATATGCATATTGGTCATGCACACATAACATATGATGGATGAGGCGTAGGGACACAGAACATGGCAAAATTTACTTTTCCACATTGGAACAACTAGTTGCCCTGGGGAAGCTACATACATTAGTTTGATTTTGAAAGGGATAAGCAAGTGACTTTGGCTCGCAGGAAGTTTTCCTAATCTGCTAATGGACCTCATCACAAGCGCCTAAGGCAATCCTGATGGGGACAGATACAGGAGTTATCTGCTCCATCAGGATTACAAATTGTGGTGTTTCTCTCAGAGAATATTCTGCTTAAAGCAACATACATATCCCTGTGAACAGCAAGGAAAAACGAGGGAAACTGGTTCAGAAATACAGGCTCCCATGTTATCCCCTAAAGATTTTAATCCATGTTCTATCCTTAACCCTGCAATTACTTAGAGCCGTGTAATAGTAATTCTAGGGATAGGGAAATAACGAGTATCATTACGAGCAACTTGTAATGATGCCCTATGCATATTGTCTGTGTGGCAAGTATGTGCCTGAGCCTCATGTGTCTCTACACACTGCACCTGTTCAAAGAGAAACCATGCGGGCAGGACATAGACTACTGAAGTGAACTTTCTCCTGGCATCCTTTGGATATAATAATAAAACCTGGACTCCCACAGTGCTCTTTCACATACAAAGATGGAATGAGAAACACGTTCAGGTAATGATAACTGGGATCTTTGAGTGATTTATATTTAGAGATGACAGAGACGTTATAATCTACTGCAAGGAGCTGCTTTCTTTGAAATATCATCTGATTTGATCTCAGCAAACACCCTCCATGACCTACCTATAATGAACAGAGTGTTTTCGATTTAGTGATCACATGCACGGTTCAGAAAAAAAAACACTAGGTAAACGTGGTTAGGCCGTTTAAGAATCAAGTATAGATTTATAGAGAAAAATTAGTCAATAATTAACCTCATTACAAGATCATATATCAGAGAAATCTAGCCTTTTGCCTGTCAATAAGCAGACAACTCACCAAGCTGCACAGCAATGGACGCACAAGGAATGAAAACACAAATGCAAAACTCCCTCCACCTTTGAAAGAAAGAAAGTTCAAAAGCAAGTTGATGCTGGTCATTGCCCTGGAGCATGCTATTAACCTGTATACTTCTCGGTCTATTCATAGAGGAGTATACAGAAAGTAGTATCCCATGAGAACAGTCCAGCCCAACTGTTAAGTCATGTCCTCCCTGGACCCAAAGCAAGCACCCTGGGACCAGTTTCTGTGTAACACCCCTCATCAGCCAGGCTAGCTTGAATCTAGTGGTGCAGAGAGCAAGGGACCTACATCTGGGCATACCCTTAGCCACTTAGGGCGCATTTAAACCAAAAAAATAAAATGATGGACATAGTGTAAAAACTTTTCAAACACTCACCCCAGTTACAGGTCTGGGTTTTATCCATTGTTATTTTGCTTGCCACGTCACCCAGTTTGAACATAGCCGTATGCAAATCAGTTTTAACCCTGCTCCCCATGGGAATAGTCCAGCCCAAACTACCATGTCAGGTACTCTCTGGACCAGAAAAAAGCATCCTGGAACCAGTTTTGGGAAATCACCCCTCATTAGCCAGGCTAGCTGAATCCAGTGCCACAGCGAGCAAAGAATCCACGCCTGGGCATACCCTTAATCACTTAGGGTGCATATAGCGACATCACAGAATAAAATTATGGACGTAGTAGAATACTCACCGGCAGTCACAGATCTGGCTTTAATCCATCAATTGTACTTTTTGCTGTTATCCTGTATACTCTTCTGTCTAGTCACAGAGGAGTATACGGGATAATAGTAGCGTGCTCCAGGGGAAATTCCCCTGTGGGCTGTTTGGCAACGGTAATAATATAATAAAAGGCAAAAACACCATATTTGATGGTGTTGTACATTATCTTAATCAGATGGTTAACTGTAAAAGCATTAGTGCGATTGATCTTATAATTTGTCCATGTGGTAAAGATCACACTGGGGAAACAGGGAAAGAAATCAGACATGCAAAAAGAATGCAACCACATTTGGAGCATTTTAAGGAGACGAAACTTAAGGAATGTAACATGAAGTAGTGCATCTTGGAAAGGTTAGAACTGTCACAAAGGCGAGGGAATCTTACTCTTAAGTGAAAACAGTTAGAACAATTGTTCATGTCTAAATTTTCTACTCATTGGAAAGGCTTGAATAATCGGGAAGAGTGGGACAGGATATTAAGATAGTCTTCCTCTGGAGATATTGTATATAAAAATAAGAGTTCTGTCTTAGCTGAATAAAAACAATGACACTGTGTAACAGTAAATCTCAAGTGGTGTAGTACAGAGTATTGTGCCTGAGAATTTGATATCACATTGATGTAACAAGATCTTCAAAACTAGAATAATTTAGGGACTCTACACTTAATAAGTAGGGTATAAGGCGCCACCTGCTTTTAAACACCATGGTATCAGGACCAATGGGAAACCAGAAACACAAGAATGGGAGGGCTAAATAGGTATGGATATGGACTGATTAAATAAGGGGCCAACGGGAAAACATCTTCTTATATAAATCAAGGCTGGTGATAGGTCCCTATTTTTCAAAAAAAGGAAATAAAGGGTATTATTCTGAGCAACTTGTAATGAGACCCTCTGCTTTCGTCTGTGTGGAAAGTATGTGCCTGAGCCTCATGTGGCTGTACACTCTGCACCCGCTTAAAGAAAAACCATGAGGGCAAGACATAGTCATCGGAAGTGATCCTTCTCCAGGCATCCTTTTTGATATAATATTAAAACCTTGACTCCCACAGTGCAGTTTGAAATACAAAGATGAACTGAGAAACCAGTCCAGGTAATGAATAATGAGAACTTTGAGTGATTTATATTTAGAGGAAGAGAAGTTATAATCTACTGCAAGGAGTTAGTCTTTTTAAAATATCATCTGATTTGATCTCTGCAAACACACTCCCTGACCTACCTACAGTGAATACAGGTTTTCCTATTTAGTGATCTCAGCACTTGCACGGTTTATAAAAACACACTAGCCTGCAGAAATTAGATAAACGTTAAGCCACAGCAATTAAACTCATTACAAGATCATATATCATACAAATCTAGTCTCTTGACTGCCAATAAACAGACAACTTAGCAAAGCTTCACTGCAATGGAAACACAAGAAATCAAAACACAAATGCAACACTCCCTCAGCCTTTGATAGAAAGAAAGTTCAATAGCTAGTTGATGCTGGCCATATACCTGGAGCATACTATTATCCTCTATACTTCTCGGTCTATTCACAAAGGCGCATACAGGATAATAGCATATTCCAGTGAAATTTCCCCAGTGGGCAGTGTGGCAACTGTAATAATATAATAAAAGCCTACTACCATGTATAGCTACATCACAAAATAAAATAATGGACAGAGTGTTGAAACTTTTTAAACTCTCACCCCCAGTCACAGATCTGGGTGTAATCCATCGTTATTTTGCTCGCCACATTACCCCAGTTAGAACCCAGCCATATGCAAATTAGTCTCACCCCTGCTCACCATGGAAACAGTCCAGCCCGAATTGCCTGGTCAGGTCCTCCCTGGACCAGAAACAAGCATCCAGGGACTGGTTTCTGTGAATCCCCCTTTATCAGCCAGGCTAGCTTGAATCCAGTGGCGCATCGAGCAAGGGACCCACGTCTGGGCATATCCTTTGCCATTTCAGGTGCACATAGCAACATCACAATATAACATGATGACGGAATGTTGAAACGTTTAAAACACTCACCCCGCTTGCAGATCTGGGTTTAATCCATCGTTATTTTGCTCGCCACGTTACCTCAGTTTGAACCCAGCCATAGGCAAATCAGTCTTAACCCTGCTTGTCATGGGGACAATCTATCCCGAACTGCTAGGTCAGGTCCTCCACGGACTGGGAACAAGCATCCTGGGACCGGTTTTGGGGTATCACCCCTCATCAGCCAGCCTTGCTATAATTCATTGATGCAGTGAGCAACGGATCCACATATCGGTGCATTTCCGCAACATCACAAAATAAAATGATCGATGTAGTGTTGAAACTTTTCAAAAACTCACCCCCAGTCACAGATCTGCGTTTAATCCATTGGTAATTTGCTCACCACATCACCACAGTTTAAACCCAGCCATATGCAAATCGGTCCTAACCCTGCTTCCCATGGGAACAATCCATCCCGAACTGCTAGGTCTGGTCATCCCTGGACGGGAAACAAGCATTCTGGGACTGGTTTCTGGGTATAACCTCTCATCAGTTAGGCTAGCTTTAATTCAGTGGTGCAATGAGCAGGGATCCACATCTGGGTGCATATAGCAACATCACACAATAAAATGATGGATGGAATGTTGAAACTTCAAAAACTCACCCCAGTCACAGATCTGGGTTTAATCCATCAATTGCCCTTTTTGCTATTATCCTGTTTACTCTTAACAGAGGATTATACAGGATATTAGTGTGATCCATGGGAATTTCCCCTGCAGGCAGTGTGGCAACTATAATAATGTAATAAAAGGCAAAAACATCACATTTGTTACTTAGATGGTGAACTGTAAAATCAGCAGTGTGATATCCCTTACAATATGCACATGTGGTAGAGATTACATGATGGAAAAACAAAGAGAAATCAGAGTAAACCCTAACAAACATGAATCTGCTATTAGGACATGCAAAAAGAATGTACCGCTTGTGGAGCATTTTAGGAAGATGAATCATAATGAATGTAACACGAAGTGGTGCATCTAGGAAAGGGTAGAACTGTCATAAAGGGGAGGCGATCTTACCTTAAAGCGAAAACAGATGGAACAGTTTTTAATGTCTAGATTTGCTGCCCATTGGGAAGGCTTAAATAACCGGGAAGTGTGAGACAGGATTTTAAGACTGTCTTGCTCTAGAAATATTGTATATAGAAATACGAGCTCTTTCTTAGCTGAATAAAAACAATGACATTGTGTGACAGTAAATCTCAAGGGGTGTAGTATAGAGTATTCTTCCTGAGAATTTGATATTAAATTGCTGTAACAAGATCTACAAAACTAGAATAGTGTAGATAATCTACACTTAATAAGTAGGGTACAAGGAGCCACATGCCTTTAAAGATGGTGGTATAACGACAAGAACAGGCAGGCTTAAAAGGTAATGGTGCAGATTGGATAGATAAGGGACCAATGGGTAGTCACAGGTACAAGAATAGGCAGGCTAAAAAGTTGACAGGAGACTACAAAGATAAAGAAATGGATTGGATAGCTATGGGAACAATTGTAACCACAGGCACAAGAACAGGCAGGCTAAAATGTCAAGGGTCTGGTTTCGGATTGATGAGGAGCCACAAACACAAGAATCGGAAACCATCTTCCTTACAAATTAAGGACAGTCATTGGACCCTGATTTTCAAAAAAAGGAATGATGGTTTCTATTCCTGGTGGACCCTGATTTTAAGAAGGGAAGCTGTAATTAGACACACATTATATCCAAATAAGTAGCTCTAACATAGTACCAATCAAACTATGCCTATTTGTGTTGTTAGAAACAGGGAGCACCATATTGGTCGCCTGCAAATCCTGTGTTGGGTCGCAAACTATCAGATTCAACTAACTGTGTGTACTGCCTCAAACAGACAGGTGAGTTTTTTTAGTGATTAGCGAGAAGTAGGAAAATACGTGGTGCCTCTAGGGTATTGAGCACATTGTTAGCCTGGCATATGATGTCCACTATTCTAGTGGGCACCTTGCACCAGTCAAATCGACCCTTATTGATGGTGGTTGTAAAGTCAATCTTATAGACAAGCTATCCTAGTGGTAGCATGGACCAGCAGTCATAGGCTAAGACTTCAGAGAGCATGTGAAGCAAGCTGTTTTACCAATTGTAATCCCTTGAATACCAAATGAAAGGACACCACAAAAGGTATATATCAAAGATATGGTTTTATTTCTAACACAACCCCTCTGCACTCTTTATGAGGTCAGAGGTAAAAGTACATCACAAGTTACTCAATTAGCATACAAAAAGTTGCACAAATACAGTTATGCCCTAGGGGCCTCACAAACCATATACTAAGAAAGTGGTATAAGAACCACATCTGAAACAGTGAGTAGGCCTAGGGCCTGGGGAATAACTGGGGCTACACTAAACAACCAAAGGTTAGGAAGTAGGAGGCCCACGGGAGACGCGTGCAGTGTCTAAACACAGTTGCGAGTTACCATTGACTTATAATGGGAAACTAAGAAGTTACAAAGTTACTGTTTAAGGGCACTTCTGGATGGACTACGACAAAACCCCTTTAGACTAGGACACTTCAAGAGTCAAGACCCATGGGAACATCGTAGTACTCGTGTTACCTCACCCAGGGAAGCCGGGTGCATAGTTGCCTTTTGGTGTCGGGTTTCGTCGATGTTTTCTATGGAGATCTGCAAAGAAGTGCTGCAGGCGCCAGAGGAAAAGTGTCCGGGTGGATCCAAGGGTGGATCGAAGATCTGAACAACCTGAAAGTAAGTATGGGCGAATTTTGCAGATCTGCGGTCCACGAATTTGCTCGAAATCGCAAATTCGTGGATTTTCCCACGAACTCGCAGATTTGTTTGCGATTTGCACTGGAGTACTTTCTACTGGCTAATACAGTAAGTGCTACCTCGTTGGGTAAATGTATAGTGCTGTTCCTACACTGCAGCTGCGTAAAGGGCCAGATGATTTGTCTCCACTGACCATGTGTGCCTGTAACTTTGCCACCGCGCAAAAAGGCACCGAGGTCCCTTGAGTGAGCTGTCCATCATAGTTGGGAAAGGGCGGGAAGACGTTTGATACCGCTAGTGTGTGGTGCGGGGCCAAACGGGTGGGGCTTCTATGCGTGTCAACATGCCTCTTGTGTATAAAGGGTCAGAGAGCGAGCAGGGCAGCTGGTGAGGAGAAAACAGTCTCCAGGTCACAGGAACTACACAGGGATTGCGCTCGAGAAACTCATGGATTCAAAGACCTCCCTCGAGTATTACAGCTAATTTTCGACGGCAGATATGGGGTAAAAGCACACTTGCCCAGCCTCGACCGTGCTCACTAATGTTTTGGGCTGATTAAAACGTTACTGAATTTGAGCTTCAACTCGGGCACCTGCTTTATTTATATCTGTAATTGCTTACTGTTGAGGTTTAATTTTTGTGACAGGAGCCTCGTGCCAGAATGAATCCTGCCCTACATAGTTATCCATGACGATGCCACCGTTTTGTCATGTGCAATACCTCTACTCAACTGGAGTACTTTCTACTGGCTAATCAGTAAGTGCTACATCGTTGGGTAAATGTATAGTGCTTTTCCTACACTGTAGCTGTGTAAAGGGCCAGAAGATTTGCCTCCAGTGACCATGTGTGCCTGTAACTTTGGTCCCTTGAGTGAGCTGGCCATCAAAAAAAAAAAAACATCCGCCCGCGAGCGTATTTGCGAATTTTGTGGCAATTTTGCAAGATTCACGGATCGCGAAATTGCCGAAAATTATCAAATTTCGAGAGCGGAACGGAATTTGCGCCCATAATTATCTGAAAGCAGAGGGGACGGAGTCTGGGTCACTAGCCAGTGACCAGGAAGGTACCAGGAAGAAACCAGGCGATGTCGTGATGATCTCAGGTGAAGAGGTGATGCTCGTCTCTGCAGCCACGAGGACCAGGAGGTGTCGACGACAACCAGGAGCCGTATTCGAGCTGTCCCACAAAGGATCTAGTTGACTGCGGTGTCAGTATCCGGACTGGACCCAACAAGCCTTAGTAACCGCAATCCACGCAGGAAGTGAAGATGGGCTTCAGTGCAGACCAGCAAGGTCTGAGGAGCTTCTCCTTTGCAGGGAAGCTGGAGCAAGCCTGGAGCAACCAGGAAAGCAGTTTCGTTTCAAAGGAATGTCTTCAAGGGGCTCACTAGCCAACAGGCTAGCAACCAGGAAGACGCATTGAGCTGAAATGCAACAGCAGGCCCCACGTGGCACTCGTGGAGTGTGGAGGGCTGAGCTTCAGTGAAAATGGTGCTCGGGTCTGGGGCTTCTTGTACCCCAGTGCACAACTGCAAGTTACCTCAGGAGTCGATGCTGTTAGCAAAATGCAGGATGTCCAGGGTGTCCGGTCCCACGTCTCTACTGTCCACCACGGGTCTCAGCTTTGCTGTGGATGTGGGTCGGAGTCAGAGAAGTCTGGAAGTCTAGTTCCTGTGTCGCTAAGTCTTCGGGTTCTAGCGGGAGCATCAACAAAGCAGACCTGCAAGTTACTGGTGGTGCCTGTTTGCACAGGGTGGTCACTCCTTGACCACAAGGGAGATGTCTTCCGTCTTCTAGTCAGAATAGAATGTGGAAGGTCAAGAGTTCTGTATCAAAGTTTCGTTCCAGGATAATCTAAAGTCCTGGGGACACAGCTCCTATACTTATACTAAGCTAAGGGGCTGTCAGAAAGTACCTGAAGATTCGGGCTCCGCTGGAGTATCAGACCGAAGGTGACGCTAGTTCCCAATTCCCCTTCACCACTGAGCCGGATTTCTCTTGCGACAGTGATAACGGGGAAAGGGGAAGTGGATAGACATACAGAGAGACTGCTCACACAAATATCTTCTCCCGCTCTAGGAATTGTGAAGAGTTATTCTGCAAAACATAAGGAAAAACATTACTAAGTTCTGGCCTTCCCAATACACTGGTTTCCTCTTACTATCTCTCGTGAGAACCTAACCTCTATTACCTGTGTGTGTATGAGCCTTAGCTGCTCTCTTGTAGGTCTCAATTAAAACTGCTGTGTAGATAATTAGCAGCTGAGCAGACAATAATGAGCAGGAGATATTGTAGGTACACAAGAATATATATATATATATTTTTATCTACTTGAAGACACAGTCTGTAGGGTCTAGTAATATAGCTCCTGAACTTATACCAAGCTTTCCAACAGGTTAAGTTCCAAAGTGGTCTAGATCAAAGTCTTTTGCTGACAAGCTTTAGTATTAGTTTTCAAAAGAAGCTCAATGAAACTGCGGGTGAGCAACTGTTCAAATAGTTCTGTAATGAAGATATTGGTTCGAGCTCACCAACTTGAAGCTGCTTGGCCGCTGAAGAATGAACTGTCTGTGAAGCGAGTCTCTGGTGCTTCTGCTGCGCACAAGGAACCGCTGACAGGACAACGAGGGAGCCGCTCCAGACGACTCAGAACGAAGAAATGAATATCTTGCAATGGAGGAGCTAAGGGGAATCACTGGAAGCGAGATAAGGGGACAAAAGGAAGCCTCGCTAAAGTCCGAGAGGCTAATGAGTAATAATGGGGAGATAGACGCAGCCGGAATAGCCGCCGAACTACGAGAAATACTGAGGGCAGGTGACGGGGAAAGTTGGAATACCAACCCGGACTGACCTAAATTAACTTTGACTAGAAATAGCTAACTGTGAAGGAGAGCGCGAATGAAAACGTTCGCCTCTCGGGGAAAATCAGTTGAAGTGCGACGTTTACCGAACGCTCGCGCTCCAAGTCACAGAGACCGCGTTCCAAGCAAACACTAGAACGCTAACTGGCCCCACTTCACTGGCAACAGGGAAATGACTTCTCCCAGGCGAAACGATAATTCGCCACAAGCTGAGTCCAGTTGAGGGAAGGGGGTGAGGACTTAGTGATGGAGGAAACCTGCAATGAGCTGCCTGCAATGGGTCCAAACCTGACAGTACCCCCCACCAAAACCCCCTTCCTAGGTTTGTGTGGATAAGTCTTGTGAAACTCCCTCACTAATCTGGCTGCGTGAACATTAGAACTGGGTTCCCAGGATTGTTCTTCAGGACCAAAACCCTTCCAATCCACTAAATAGAAAAGTTGTCCCTTCCTGATCTTAGAATCTAATATTCTCTTTACTTCATATTCCTCCACTGAATCTACCTGTACAGAAACGGGTGGAAGAACCTTACGAAGATTAGGTGGATTTTTCCGAATCAGAGATACATGGAATGTTGGATGAATTTTCAATGTTTTTGGCAACTGGAGTCTCACACTAACGGGATTTATCATTCTGTCCACAGAATAGGGTCCCACAAACCTGGGTTGAAACTTTCGATTTCCCCGCAAGCGCATATGGCGCGTGGAAACCCAAACCTGCTCCCCAGGGAGATAAACTGGATTAGCCTTGCGACCCTTATCAGCTTGTTGCTTAAAAGCTGCCTTAGCCTTGATCAAGTTTGCAGTTGCTGACTGCTGGGCACTCAGTAACTTGTGAATGACTTCTTCAGCAGCTGGGACATCCCCTTCTACTCTGCCCACCAACATATTAGGATGTCTACCTGAATTCAAAAAGAAAGGAGAAAAACCAGTGGCGGTATGAACTGAGTTATTATAGGCAAATTCAGCTGGAGCTAGTAAAGATGGCCAATCTCCTTCCTGATCCAATAGATACAGACGCAAGTACTGTTCTAAATCTTGATTTACTCTCTCAGTCTGTCCATCGGTCTCGGGATGATAACCGGTGGATAAACGAGAGTCCACCCCCAGGCCTCTTAGGAAAGATCTCCAAAATCGGGATACAAATTGGGACCCCCTATCTGAAATCACTACCTTCGGAATCCCATGCAATTTGACTATGTGTTGAACAAACAAGGTGGCCAATTCAGAGGCATTAGGAAGACTCTTGAGAGGAATAAAATGACTCATTTTAGAAAATTGGTCTACCACCACCCAAATGACTGACATCCCTTGACTAGATGGTAACTCAACAATAAAGTCCATGGATACTGTGTGCCAAGGATAAGGTGGTACAGGTAAAGGCATTAAAAGACCTTGTGGGGATTGCCTGAGACTTTTCCCTTTCAAACATAGTTCACAAGTGGCAACATACTGTCGAACCTGAGTTTCCATACCTGGCCAAAGAAAATTTCGCTTTATCAGCTCCAACGTCTTCAAGACTCCCTTGTGGCCAGCCAAAGGCTGATCATGGAATCTTCGAATGGTCTCCTCTTGTAATTTCTCTCCGGGGACAAACATTTTTCCTTGAAAATAAGGTTTCCCATCTTCCACAAGCCGATCTGGACCCTTATCCTCCCAATTCAAGTAATCATCTTTTTTGAATTCCAGGACAATCTTCTCTTCCAACTCATTCACAACTGTGACTGCCACAATCTTTTCGGTGGGGATGAGGAATTCCTCAGTCTTTTTCTCTGCATTTTCTCCCACATTTAGTCGAGAAAGGGCATCAGCTTTTCCATTAGTTATTCCCGGCTTGTACGTGAGCACAAAATCATAATCGGCAAAGAATAAAGACCACCGAAGCTGTCTCGGGGTCAAAGTTCGCGCGGACTTTAGGAACTGCAAATTCCTATGATCTGTAAACACAGTTACCACATGCCTGGCTCCCAACAAATAATGTCGCCATTCGAGGAAGGCTACCTTTACTGCCAGCAACTCCTTGTCCGCAATGGCATAGTTTATTTCCGCTGGGGTAAGTTTTCGAGAGTAGAAGGCTACAGGATGAAGTTGCCCCATCTTCTTATGGCGTTGGGACAAAACTCCCCCAATAGCAAGATTGGAAGCGTCTGCCTCTACAAAAAATGGTTCCAACGGATCTGGATGTTGCAAGATTGGTGCTGTGACAAAGGATTCTTTGAGGAATTGAAAAGCTCCTTCTGCCTCCGTTCCCCATAAAAACTTTTCGTTCTTCCGCAACAAACGAGTAATGGGGCTCACTTTTTCTGAAAAATTCTGAATGAATCGCCGATAAAAATTGGCGAACCCTAAAAAACTTTGGATTTCTTTCACCGAACTTGGAGCTGGCCAATCTCGGATTGCCTTGAGTTTGGATTCATCCATGGAAACTCCCTCAGGGGAGAGTATGAACCCCAAAAACTCCACCTTGGTCGCATGAAATACACATTTCTCCAATTTCACAAAAAGTTGATTCTTCAACAGACATTCCAAAATGGTACGAACATGCTGGATATGCTCCTCAGTATTCTTGGAAAAAATAAGAATGTCATCTATATAAACCACTGCGAAGCGGTCCAGAAATTCTCGAAGAATGTCGTTGACAAAATGTTGAAATGCTGCAGGCGCATTGCACAACCCAAAGGGCATGACCTGGTATTCAAAAAGACCATAACGAGTTCGGAAAGCCGTTTTCCACTCATCTCCTTCTGCCATCCGGACCAAATGATAAGCCCCCCTCAAATCCAATTTAGTGTAGATCTGGGCCTCCTTCACCTGATCCAAAAGTTCTGAGATAAGTGGCAACGGGTATCGGTTCTTTCTTGTAACCAGATTCAAGGCCCGATAGTCTATACAAGTCCTCAGGCTTTTGTCTTTCTTCGGAATAAAAAAAAGAGGGGAGGAAACTGGGGATTGAGAAGGCCTGATGAATCCGTTAGCCAAATTCTTGTCAAGGTATTCCTTCAAATGCACATTTTCAGATTCCGAAAGAGCATAGATGCGACTACAGGGTAGCGAGGCTCCTGGTTCCAACTCAATAGTGCAGTCGTATTCTCGATGGGGAGGAAGTCTTAGCGCCTCTCGCTCATCAAAAACGGATTTTAAATCTTGATACTGTGCAGGAATTTCGGGGAGTTCCACCAAGCAAATTACTTGCGGTTGATTTGCCAAACAGTAAGTTTCACTTGACTCCGTCTTCAAAGAATGGGGATGAAAACAGTGTTCCAGACAGAATTCAGAGGTCAAATCTACAGTTCTCTTAGCCCAGTCAATCTTCGGGTTATGTTCGGTTAACCAAGGCAATCCCAAAATCAATTGGAACTGAGGAGCATCAATCAAACTGAATTGAAGGTAACTTTTATGTTCTCCTGGTCCTATCACTGAGATTCTTTCTGTATCAAAAGCGATCGGACCGGAAGATAAAGGGGTTCCATCTACAGCTCGCACTGGCTCTGGCTTGTCCTTCCTCACAAAGTTAATGCCCAATCTTTTTGCAAACAGAATATCGCAAAAATTTCCTGTAGCTCCAGAATCAATCATGATAGCTACATTAGCACTTTGTTCTTTTCCAAAAATAATTTGACAAGATAGGATGAGATGAGGAGCCGAAAACTGCATGGTGTTAGACAATGACTGAATTAAAGGAGTTGACTTAGAGTCGGCTTCCACCAGGGCAACCCCGTCTACTGGTGAAGCTTGTCTTTTACCCATGTCGATGTCTTGGGTCTGCGTGGACACTCCTTGACAAAATGTCCAGAACCTCCACAGTACATACATAATTTGCCTTGTCTTCTCTTTTCCCGTTCCTCAGTACTAAGCGGTCCCCGGACTGTTCCAATTTGCATTGGTTCTTCTACCGTGACTTCTTCCTTGGGCTTAACACTCTCTGAACGCATGCGATCAAATCTTGGAGGAAATGTTCGAGTTTCCTTTCGCCGCTCCTGGCGCCTCTCAGATTGTCTCTGATCTATTTGAAGAACTAGGTCTATAAGTTCAGAGACGTCGGTGGGTCTCTTGGGAATCTGGGAGAGTCCATCCTTCAATTCGTCACGCAGACCTCTGTAGAAAATTGCTGCTCTCTTTGCTGTTGGCCAATTAGTCTCAACTATAAGTTTGTTGTACTGCGCTAAATATGCCACCAACTCTCGATTGCCTTGTTTTAAATCCAGAAGCTCGTTGTCGGTGGTTTGAGAGATTGCTCTCCGATCAAATATTCGTAAAAATTCTGTCTTGAATTCCCGAAAATTGTACAGCACAGGATCATTTGTGGACACTAGAGGCAATGACCAAGACGCGGCATCTCCACTCAGGTACGACAGCATGAACGCCACTTTGGATTGATCTTCTTTGAAAATTATCGGTTTACAGAGAAAATGTAAAGAACACTGAGTGACAAAAACCTGTGCCTTATTTGGGTCACCCAAAAATCTTTCGGGAGGGGCTAGTGGAATAGTGGGAGACATAGCATGCACTACCTGAGTGGAAAACTCACTGGTGGCTGGTGAAGGGTTAAAGGTTTGGGACTTCGGACCCCCAAAATCAGGACTTGGACTGGTAGTGAGTTCATTTATCTTTTGACGAAGATAGTTTGTCTCCTGATTAGATTTCCTAACCTCCTCTCTGGTTTCTATCAATTGCTTTTGTAAATCTTCCAAAATGGATCCCAGGGCTTTGAGGTCTAATCCTTCGGCCATGACAACCAAGCGGAAATACAGCGGGCACTTCAATCTGTCAGAAAGTACCTGAAGATTCGGGCTCCGCTGGAGTATCAGACCGAAGGTGACGCTAGTTCCCAATTCCCCTTCACCACTGAGCCGGATTTCTCTTGCGACAGTGATAACGGGGAAAGGGGAAGTGGATAGACATACAGAGAGACTGCTCACACAAATATCTTCTCCCGCTCTAGGAATTGTGAAGAGTTATTCTGCAAAACATAAGGAAAAACATTACTAAGTTCTGGCCTTCCCAATACACTGGTTTCCTCTTACTATCTCTCGTGAGAACCTAACCTCTATTACCTGTGTGTGTATGAGCCTTAGCTGCTCTCTTGTAGGTCTCAATTAAAACTGCTGTGTAGATAATTAGCAGCTGAGCAGACAATAATGAGCAGGAGATATTGTAGGTACACAAGAATATATATATATATATTTTTATCTACTTGAAGACACAGTCTGTAGGGTCTAGTAATATAGCTCCTGAACTTATACCAAGCTTTCCAACAGGTTCAGTTCCAAAGTGGTCTAGATCAAAGTCTTTTGCTGACAAGCTTTAGTATTAGTTTTCAAAAGAAGCTCAATGAAACTGCGGGTGAGCAACTGTTCAAATAGTTCTGTAATGAAGATATTGGTTCGAGCTCACCAACTTGAAGCTGCTTGGCCGCTGAAGAATGAACTGTCTGTGAAGCGAGTCTCTGGTGCTTCTGCTGCGCACAAGGAACCGCTGACAGGACAACGAGGGAGCCGCTCCAGACGACTCAGAACGAAGAAATGAATATCTTGCAATGGAGGAGCTAAGGGGAATCACTGGAAGCGAGATAAGGGGACAAAAGGAAGCCTCGCTAAAGTCCGAGAGGCTAATGAGTAATAATGGGGAGATAGACGCAGCCGGAATAGCCGCCGAACTACGAGAAATACTGAGGGCAGGTGACGGGGAAAGTTGGAATACCAACCCGGACTGACCTAAATTAACTTTGACTAGAAATAGCTAACTGTGAAGGAGAGCGCGAATGAAAACGTTCGCCTCTCGGGGAAAATCAGTTGAAGTGCGACGTTTACCGAACGCTCGCGCTCCAAGTCACAGAGACCGCGTTCCAAGCAAACACTAGAACGCTAACTGGCCCCACTTCACTGGCAACAGGGAAATGACTTCTCCCAGGCGAAACGATAATTCGCCACAAGCTAAGTCCAGTTGTGGGAAGGGGGTGAGGACTTAGTGATGGAGTAAACCTGCAATGAGCTGCCTGCAATGGGTCCAAACCTGACAGGGGCTGAATTACCTGCTGTGTCCCTCCTAAGGGTGGACCTGGGAAGGGGGTGGTCACACCCCTTTCCCTTTGTCCAGTTTCACGCCAGAGCGAGGCTGGAGTGCCCCAGCAACTGCTTTGAAACGGGCTATGCATGGAGCACCTTGTGTGCCCCAGGCAGTGGCTCAAAAAGCATCTGCTGATGCAGCCCTCCCTGTCCCAATACACATCAGCCTGTATGGGAAGGTGCTGGCACTTCCCTGGACAGGAAACCTATTGTCCAGGCCTC
This sequence comes from Lissotriton helveticus, assembly GCF_964261635.1. Lineage (NCBI taxonomy): Eukaryota > Metazoa > Chordata > Amphibia > Caudata > Salamandridae > Lissotriton > Lissotriton helveticus. The sequence goes on along the minus strand of NC_136069.1, from coordinate 1,017,057,392 downwards.
CCCTGCCGGAGTTTCATCCAGCAGTAGGAAGTCAGACTTGTGTCTGTGGCAGCAGCATCCATTTTGTGATGCTGGGGATCTGTTTAACTTTAACCGGGTAAAGCAGTAACTACATGTCTTTTCCCTCTAGAAGGGTGGAATGCTACCCCCACCGCCAGAATTGGCGGGGGGGGTAGTATTCTAAAGTGCTTGACACCTTACACAACATGTTTTGATAAATCCAAACCAAAGTTAGCATTAACCACGAGGATTATAATGCACTTAAGAGTATATGGTATGACTATATCATAGTATCATAGAACAGCTATAAGGAGATGGTTCCGAAAGCTGCAGAGGGACTCAGCTCATGCTAGGGCACCCTCTCACATAAGACCAAGCACTCTGCCTCCAGGATTGTCGAGGCCTACCATAGCCATAGGAGTGACTTATAGGTGCATATGTGTCTATATGTATAGGTAGATATAGATATACTATATCTAAGTAAGGGGTGATTACACCACCTTACCCAAGCTGAGTGAACAGCCTGTGGTGTCAGTTTGGAGGGCCAGCCAGGGGTGGCATAATACATCCTGCAGCCCCTGGTAGTCCTTGGATGCACCTATGCCCTGGGTACCTATGGTACACCATACAGGGACTCACAAAGGTGACTCAATACCCAATCTGGTATGTACCTAAAATACAAGGTATCAATTTAGAGAGAGAACAGCTGGGCTGTGGGTCTGATTAGCAGGCCCAGAGCCACACTAAAGTCGAAAAAACTGAAAATCACAGCAAAAAGTAGGGGTGACCATAGGAAGCAAACCCTACTTTCCTACACACATTAAAAACTAACTTTACATATTATAAGTTGGTTTACCAAATGGGTTTTTATGCTGTGCAGGAAATTGAAAATGCAGCTTAAAAAAGCAGTTTATTGACTGCTGAGATCTGCATTATCATAGCAGTGTACTTTCTTGGGGCAAGAAAGGAACAGTAAACTTGCCAAAGTTGGTTTACCCACATGAAATGTGTGCTGCAAAGACTTAAATATATGGTAGGACCTTGAGTGGCATATATGAACTAATAATAACTTATTATTGTCATTATGAAGGCATGAAAAAATACTTTTATTAATACAATTTCTTATCTCATTGGGAAGGAAACAGACTGTATGTACTATTATGGGTAAAGGACAATAAAAGCAAGGTACCTTTGATATACATGATATAAAATCCTGGAGAATATCAATGTCTACAAACACTCTTATAACATAAAATATAAATGAAAGAAATTAAGGATGTCCCTTAGATCTTTTTATTTGATACTCATGGTGACAATATACCCTAAGCATTTTAATGAAATGTTTTTGAAATCAGACATGGTAAAGAATAATATATAAAAAATCATGTCTATTGATGCTTGATATGTAAAAAACTACACCATGTTCATAATCATGGATCTCATTATGATGGCTGTCAGACCAACCATCCAACTGCCATCTTCGCGAGCCCTTTCCGGCCACTGAGACCAGGATGCTTCCTGCCACCTTATTACGATGCAACTGCTGCTACTGCCATGGAGTCATCTATGGCGGAGCACATACCCCAACCCCAAATATGTTCACTGCAAATGCATATAAAGCTCACAGGAAACATGTGAATTGTAGACATATGCATTACATGTGTGGGGATGTGCCTTGTGCACAATGTGTTCCATTGCTGGAGTGTGGCGGAATATGCACAGTCCAGTCAATGTGGATTCATACTGAATGAGCACTTACCATGATTCCGGCACCCACAAGGTCGCAGCCATTGGGGTTCAGCTGCCCAGGTTCAGGGGGGACATGGAGGAAGGGATCCACGGCAGAGACTGCTGCAAAGAAGCCAATTTTGGTGAGTATGCACCCCAAATCCTTTGTTTCTGAAGACTGTAGGCAGGCTGTTGGACCGCCATGGTCGGGCCATCGGAAAACCTCATCGTAATCTGGACATCAGACGGAGGTCCCTGTACTGCCCTATGGATACTGTTTTCCTCCGACTTCCATCTCAGTGGTTGTAGAAAAGCTGTCAGAGTTGACTGTCTTTCAGAGGTGGGTCGGAGCACTGGTGGTCTGATCATCTCCAACAGGGCTGTGGAAGCCAGTCTGACTGCCATCGTAAGGAGGCCCCCTGTATTTTTGTTTTACTATTTTATATATATAAAATAATTATAGCAAGCACAACATTGTATGCCCAACCGCATGTGTTTAGCTAATCTCTTTAACAGCTAATTTAATGGAATTATATATTTTATGTTTTCTCCTGTTTTTAATTCCGTTATTGGCCCTGAAGAAGGTGGGATAATAGTCAACGAGTCACTGAAACGCTGCTTTGACACAATAAAATATTTTGTATTTTGTATTCAGTTGTTTTCTATGTAATTTTTGGACCAAATGTTTTCGATGATGTATCTGGTCCAATTGATGATAAACTACATTAACAAATGTCAATAGTATTTTATGTGTCTTTTTTTTTAAAATATTTATGAGATTCAGAGTATTGTGCTTCAGCATAATGGCATTTTTTTTTACATCAAAGTTATATCTGTTGTTTTTGTATTGATAATTAAGCATCCACGTAGAAAATGTTTGGATTTTAACAATAAGACCAAGCTGGATTGGTTTGGCTGAATCCTATCCCCTTTGCCTAGATAAAAAGGGTTACTCTCTAAATTGAAAGATTCTGAGAACTACACAGGAGCGAAAATAGTCAGTGCCTTCATAACATAGGAGATTGACGTATATTTTAAAAAAGATAGGCGGGCTTGAAAACTCCGAGCAAGGTGGTGCTAGTGGTTTTGTTTACACATTCATGAATGGATTGAGAGCAGAGATCAGTAATCACATTCAGCACACAGAATGTTGTTGACAGACAAAAAGCATTGGCAATGTTGGTGAAACATAGGAGTGAATACTTTGAGGCAAATCAGAAGAAGCTTAAAGAAAAGCTAATGATTGATCAAGTAAAGCAATTTAAGAGGGGGAACCGGAATTGAATGGGTTGAAATATGATTTCTACACTGATTGAAGGGAAAGAATCAAGAAATGCAAGATGTTAGAAATGGTGGCATGAATGTGAATGTTGAGATGTTAAAAAAGAATAAAGCTTCTCACTGTTAAGGGAAAATCGGTTCATATGAGAGTGTAGACAGAACTAGGACAGGGTACAGGTAAATTTAGAACACGTCCCACAATTGCAGGGGAAATTTGAAATGCTGAGTATACAGAATCCAGACCAGAATATACAAAATCAGAAGTAATTTCAAATGCTCATACAAGAAGCTCCAGTGATACAGCAAAACGAGAAATAAAATGCCATATAATTAAGGATATCAACAAATGCATTATTCTAAAATGATTCATTGGTTGGGAGCAGTTCACAATGATGGTGCCCTAAGGGAGAGGAGGATGGCTTACTCTGAACAGTCCTAGAGACAGATCCCACTTCTACGGAAAGGCTTATTTTTGACTTTGGCATGCATAGAATCCCAATTTCTTTTTGCGTGCATGCGGCATAACAGTCTAGCTATTTGCATTTGTTGCTCTTAATGATTTATTTCCCTAACTTATTTTTTGCTCTCATTAGGTCGGTTTTTGGAACTCCACAGGTATACCCTACTTACAGAGGGTGTGAATATTTTGCATGATTGGATATTTCTTTAATGTTAGCACATTCTCACTTCCCCAATTAAGTGCCCTTGGTCCTGATAAATTGCCCAGATAGACAGCGATAATCATGGCAAGAAAAATCGCAACCCATTTACACACTACCTTTTGAGTTGTCTTGGATCATTGATTCCACACTTAAACCTTTCACTGGTTTTACTCAAAACAAAATATACCCCCACATTAAATAGTCTCCTGGTACCTCTTAGTTATTTTGATATCACTTCACAACAATCTACACATAGAGCATTTCTATCCACACTTCACATCAGCTTCTCATTCTAAAGACCTCTGGCAAAGAGCCCCCTTGAGCGACCCATTGGGCATTATGGCAATAACCTGTTCTTGGCGCTGATGAATTGCCCAGATCGATAGCGGCAATCATGGCAAGAAACATGTCGACCCATATATACAATGCCTTTTGAGGTTTCTTGTATCATTGTATCCACAACCCAGCTTTTAATTGGTCATATGCATAACAAGAGGACCCCCACATTAAATAGTCTCCGGGTACCTGTAAGTTATTTTGATACCACTTCACAACAATCTACACATAGATAACCTCACATTGGCTTCTCATTTTAAAGACCTGCAGCAAATAGTCCCCTCAAGGGGCCCGTTTAGCATTGCAGCATCAGCCCAACAAGGAGCTGCCTGATGATGAAGCATGACACCCATCAGGGTGTGTGAGGGTTCTTGCTTCTGAACGATCAGACCCCTTATATCAGCTTGCTCAGTTCCCTACTGACCTGCTTTCTTCCTCTTCCCCCTTACTCTCAAATGAACTGAATACTCCTTGTGTTCACATAATTTATACAGATATCCAGTATGATTTTGCTGTTATTCATGACTATAGGCAGTTATGACCACAAAGGGGATTCCTGACATCCTCAGGAGCTCCAAGACAAAATGGAGTGTACATATTGGATGGATTTGTTGAAAGCTATTCAAAAGCAATAGGAAATAGCTGTTGTCAAGTACACTGCTTATAAAACAGGCAAGGATTTGGTCACCCTTGGAAACAGATATAATGACCAGATGGCGGAGTACTGAGGATTACAGTAAGAGTCAGTGGTATAATAAAGTGAAAGTGCTAAATTAAAAAAGTATATCGTTCAGGAATTAAATGATGTCAATTGTTTCTTTATGGATTCAATGCAAATTTCTTTCAGTGAACTAGGTGATTTGCAGGATGAAGCTCTAGAAGAGGAAAGAAAAAGGTGGGAAAATCGAGCTATAAAAAGAATTATCACTATGTGTATGTCACTGCAGACTGAAAGGACATTTTGCCAGATGCAATGCTACAGCCTATGTGTCAATATTTGCATAATCAGTCCCATGCAGGAAGAGATGGTTTAGATAGACATTTTACAAAGTATTGGGAAAAAGTTGGATTTAGACATGTTGCTGAAGATGTATGTAGCCGCTGCATGGTCTGGCAAATGAAAAACCAGGGTAATACATATATTACTATCATGATTCACAGTGGCAAATCAGAAGGTCCATTTACGAGGTAATAAGTGAATATTATTGAGAGGCCATATTATAATAGATTAAAGTGCATCGTAGTAGTTATCTGCCTGTTTTCCAAATGGGTGGAAGCATATCCCACAAGAAGAGCAGATGATCTCACTGTTGCCACATTGCTGTTGAGGGAGTTGATAACTAGATTTGACCAACCTACTTACTGTGAAACAGATTGCGATGCTCACTTCAAGAATGAGTTGGTACAGATAATTTTCACAGCTTTTAATATCAAGCACTGGAATAGTAGACAGAATTAATGGAACTCTCAAGAACAAAATGGTGGAGGTGTGTGCTTAAACTAGTTTGAAATAGCCAGATGTTCTTCCTATTTTCATGAATATGAAAAGTACCCCAATCAAGAAAACAGTGTTATCTGCTCATAAGAAAGTAATAGGCAGAGCAATGATACTCACATTTGTACCTTCAGCTGCACAGGTTTTAATAACTGATGACATTGTGTTGGACAATTCTAACGGTCTGGCTGATACAGTGAAATCCGTCTCTCACCAGGTGAATGTATTTACAGAAGACTACAAGGACATGCCCTGCCACAGGCTGAATACTAGTGATTGGGTCATGATCCGGAGGCATTTCTGAAAAGAGTCCCGGAATGAGAGGTGAATGGACCCTTGCTAGGATGTGTTACCAACAAATACAGCAGTCAAGTGTGTGGGAGTACCTCACTGGATTCACTCTGCTTGCACAAGAGGCTGAAAGTGAAAATCAGAGTCAAGCTCGAGTTTGCAGCATGTATCCAGAGGGGATTAAGATTTTTCTGAAACTGGTTACGCCAGAACTGGTGAAAACAGTGATAAATCTCAAAGACAAGTAGGAGAAGTGATATTTCAGGTGAGTGGGAGTTCTGATAAAGAAACTGAAACTCCAAAGTCTAGTTTCAGAGTGATGCGAATGATGAGCTGTTGCAGGGCAAAATATTAAAGTATGAGTGACAGGAAGAAGAAGTGGTCTCTAATCAGAGTGATGACAAATTACAACTGAGAATCAAAATCAAAAAAGTATATTTAGCTGCAGGATCAGAAAAAAAAGAAAACGAAATCCAGGAGGATTATTTCTTGTTAAAAGAGTGCCAGCAAAGGTTTGGTGGAGAGTCAGTGTCTGAAACTGAAACAGAGGAAGAACCACCTTGAAATAGACTGAATTATGGTGAAGATAATAAAAGCTAAGCTGGAAAGAAAATTATATTTTGAATTTGATGATTTTGTGAAACAAATCAAACTCCTTGTGGCTGAACCTGATCTTTAAAAAAGACAAAAAGTTAAAGAACACTTGAGAATACCCTGAAAATTTTTTTTTTCGTTAGCATTAGTTTTATTTTAATCTTTTTACCACAAATGATTTATCTTTGCTTCAATAGAGATGGGTAACAGCAAATGGTGTAAAATTGTAGGGATCATAATGCTGATTCCAACTCTAATAGTATTAGTTGGGTTGTTGTGCTTGTTGATCCCTTTGGGTTATGTTTCAAGGCATATTAATAAAAGCGTTGATGTTTTAACAAATCATGATGATCCCAAAACTGTAGCAGTATACAAAGAGCATTTTGATTTTAAAGATAATGGGCCTGATTCACAAAGGTAAACTTACACTTTTGTGTAAGTTTATGACGTTTTGCTATTTACAAAGTTGATTAATAAGTAGTATCTGTAGGACTGCGGAATCAATGCACATAAACATATAGGACTGTCCTATCTTTTTATGTGTGGAGTCTTCACAGACATAAAGTCACTACTCGTAAATTTCCTTTCTGACTAGCAAGCAATCATAAACTTACACAAAAGTGTAAATTTACCTTTTCTAAATCAGGTCCAGAGTGTACACAAGAATGGTTAGGGAGTATGCAAAAATTAGGATGGTGGATGAATGTTATGTATGTATGTCAGCTGCGGAAATTGCTACCTATACTCAGTTGGCGATTTCTTATGCACTAACTTGTAATGTTCTAAGTTCTATTATTAATCGTGAACACAATTTTTTCTCTTTACTGACTCAGTTTAATGTGTCTTTAGAGAATTTGAGTGTTAAAAGACATCATAGCAAATTTGTATATGGTGACTATTTGAGAGTAATTGCAAAAAACAGGTATAATACTAACTTGGAAAAGGAACATTTGTATCTCTTGAGTGATCAGGATCGTGATTTCATTAAAGAATGAAAGGGGAATAAGAAATGTCAAAAGTTTAGAGGATTAGAGGATTGCCTTTGAAGAAATAAAGGAAGAGGAAACATTTAGAACATCAGGTGTACTTCCTAGAATGAGAATGAACCAGGGAAGGAGAGAAGAATCATTTATAATAAGGCAGATTTTAATTGAAGGAGACAACACAGAATTTGTAGGAGAGAGTAAATGTGAGACATCCAAGGAAGTTAATGGAAATGAATTAGTTGGAAGAGAACTAATTATGAAAGGAACTATTATGTCTGTGGGAGGAATGCTTATGTATTCTGCCTAGAAATTGGGTTGGATCATGGTATCTCGCTTACATTTTTCCTAGGTGAATGGGAAGATGAATATGGCTTAAAGAGAGTCAGATGGAGACAAATAGTACTCAATATTTTAGGACTATTGTGCCTACTGTAGCAGTGACAATGATAGTAAGGTTAGAAGATTTTACACAGTAGTGGATAAGCTTGCTTGAGATACAGCAGGAATTGTTGAAGCTGGTGAAATAAAAGTATTGGAGCTAAGAGTGATGACTATTTCAAATTATTATGCTTTATCAGAATCAGAACAAACAATGTCACAAAAGATAATTTTAACACTAACCCATTTCCTAAAGTACGATAACTTGTTCCGTTGCTCCCTCACTAAAGATAGCCCAGAGATGCAGTAATACAATGCGAAATGTTTCTGCACAAGCGCCAATTTAAAATATTGCCTTCAGCAGACATAAATCAGAACTTCCAGCTACTGTGCAATATAGTGCAAATCTTGCTCCTATTACATATACAGGAGGAGGATGAAGAGGTGTGCCATATGGCCGTTTCAGCTGCTAAGTGGAGGAGTACCTCCCGGCGTTTCCTCATATACGACCCTGTAATTTCTCCATGGATGCAAACAACTTTCATCTGATAAAGCAGGCTTTGAAGAGGCTCATGTGAAACTACTCCACCTTCAATGTGCACTAGTCAGATCAGCCTTATTATGAAGTGAACCTTTTGCTCCAAAGGTGTCAAATTCAACTCTATGACTCAAAGGCATTTCCCTCTGATGTTACTAATGTGAAAGGTGTTGCAATGTGAGTATTTGTGTCACACACTTATACTTGTTCTGGGTAGGTGTTGGCTGCATCACCACCACACTCTATCGCTAACCAACTGACAAAAACAGTTTGCTTCTATTTAGCAGTCCCCATCCCAGAGCCCTCAAACAGGACCTACCTTTCGGTCAATTCCTTCGAATAAGAAGGAACTGTAGTTCATTGATTGACTATCTGAAGAAATCTGACACATTGCTAAAGACCTGCGACAGAGGGATTATCCTCAGCACACTGCGTCACTGTCTCGTAAAAGAGCCAGAAGCGACAACCGGGAAAGTTTGCTAGAGAGCAGATGAAAAGACCCTGATACCACAATTACGTGTGTTAAGACTTCCACTCCTGACTCGAACCAAGGCAGGAGTATTATCAAGAAACACTGGGGTATTTGAACACAGGAGAACCTGACCTCCCTGTACCGAGATTTGCGTTTAAATGCACAAGCAATCTGAAAGACATACTCATACATACACGACCAAGCCCCCATTAAACCAATGTACAAATAGGACTATGGGATTTACCTCCCGTAGTGGGACACTACCCGTGTGGGTCATGTTCGGTCTGCCCTCTTACCAAGACCACAAAATAAATAACGTTCATGAATGGGGTCAAATGGGTCCTGATGAGACACACCAATTGTAACACCAACAATTGTATCTATTAATTGACCTCTCCATGCAGACTCCTATATGTAGGGATGACGACTAGACCAGTGAAAACCCAGATTACAGAACACAGGAGCAACTTCAGGTGTCATAAAACCAACACCGAGATGACGACCCATTTTGAACAACACAAACAATCACCTGACTTGTTTTGCCGGGTGGTCCAGGAAGCTCACCCCGGTATGCATAAAAATACCTTGTTCCGCATAGAACAGAGGTGGGTACTGAGGTTGTCCTCGGACAAAGAGGGATTAAATAAGGAGTTTGCTGACATAATAGATCTATGATGTACTGTCTCTACTTCAATCTCCCATAATTGTATATCTTGATTAAGACTAATACTGCCATGCCCTAGCCTGAGCATCATCAACAAGAGTTACACCATAAACCTTCAGTAGCACTCCCTATGACACATCACTGAGAGGCGCCCTACTACCTGATGTGACCATATATGAACAGTGGTGCACAACCCCTCTGAGTGTCACCTCTAAGACCTTGAATACTTGGTGATATAGTTATCCTACAGCAAACTCACCGACATCTGGGTGATTAAGCATCCCAACACCCACACATTAGAAAAAGGACTTGGTCATTACAAGGAGGACAAAATGTGAGTTTGTCATACACCAATGATAAATCAGTTTTTGATTAACAATGCATATCTCATGAGTGTGAGATTATGTTGCTCTTCCTTTATATGAATTGAGTTGCAACCCCATGTCTTGACCTGTTTAAACTGGCCCACAATGAGTTAAGAGAGGAGATCTGTACTGACACACACAATGGGTATTCCAACATGGCGCCCGGAAGTGGTTGTTGACGCACTAGTCTTTGCCCCGACCTCGATACCGGAAGTCCCGCCCCCATCGCTGTCCGACCGGTGGATATCCTTCGAACACGGAAAAGAAGTGACACCACTGGGGTCCAGCAGAGCGAGGGGTAGGTTGACCGTAATCGGACGGATCGGAAAACGTGAGCATCAAGGGGATGGGCTCAGACTCTGGAGTGCAGGACCCTCGCTTTACAACTCGGAGGACTAACATGGACTTTGACGCTATGTTTTTACTGATTACCTGGCTAGACTAGCCTAATGTGTTCCACCCCTACTGACGTCTCGGATTGGGTCCCACCTGTGAGATGACCCCCAGAGGCAGTTCAACCGCTACGAATAGGCATAGGATGTACAGGTGACACAATATGGCTCAGCTCCATGGCTGATGGGCTCACCTTTAACCGCGCTTACTGCCAGTGTGTATTTTCCTAACCTTGGAGGGATGGTAGCGATACCGGGTGGGTGCCAGCAGTGCGCAACAGCGTTCCACTCTAGATTACTTGTGGATACTGAGTGGTTGCTGGGAGCGCACCGATCTACCGCCTGCTACCTACGTTAATGGAATGCGATGTCATCAGAGTAATAGCAATCTGTGATACATGGTGACGGACGCCTCGCGGGTCCCATGTTGGAAACTGTTACCCTGCTTTCTTAAGTAACCTGCATTGACTTCCTGCCAAAAGTTTAGCTTAAACATTCATACTCATGTTACATTTCTCCCCTCCCCTTTTTAATCATTACAAACATTAGGACACTGAACTTTGCAGTGTCTACACCTGCCACGACACATGATACATAGAGTTGACCTAATCTGGGTGAGTGATGTAGTGTGCTTTGTAATTTTTCCTGCTACTTCTGTTTTTAACTTTTCCTGAAATCGCCGAATGCATGATCACATACACCCCTATGTGAAGCATGCTTATTTTACAAATTTGCTTTGCATTACCACCATAGCATGGTCATATTACAGACTTTTGCATTAAGGATAAACTGCAGACCATAGGAGATCGATGCACTAAACATTATGATTCTTCTCTCCTACAGGCATAGTTGTTGATCGACAGGTACCACTTTTTAGGGTGCTGTATGGGTGGTCACTAAAATTGTTGAACTAAGAGACCACCACCAAAAATTATAGAATGCTCAATAATAGGTCCTGAAGAATTGCCGTCAAACTGACATTAGGCAAGAAACATGTTCGCCGGAGTTTTAGTGCACAACCCTGCAACCTTAGAGCAGGCATGCGTGCCTTTATTAGTTTTAATCAGGATAGTGACCAGAATCATTAAAATAATTTTGGGCGGACCACTAACTCCTGTTTTGTATTTCACACATTCCACATTCACACATCTACACTCACGAGGGCCCTTACATGCACCGCACCCAACGGCTAAGAAAAAAGATCTCCGCCAAGAAGGCCCCATCACGGGCGTCGATCGGGTATTGCAGCGCCGACCTGATAAGGAGCAGACCCAGTGATGAAGCAAGACACCTAGCTAGCTGGGTGTGTGAGGGTCTTTTTCTGAAAGGCGAAAAGATTTTCTCTGACCTTCATTATCACTCCTGTGCTCGCTTTACATACATTGACCGTAGGATTCTTTAAGAAGAGCATACCTCTTCTTGTTTTAGCTTGGAAGAGCAGACAGGTTTATCCCAGAGGCAATATGTACAGCGTTTGCACAACACACCCACACATCAGTGACACACTTGGCACACCACAATAGAGACTCCACACAAGGTTATATAAACATTTCCTTTGTATTGTTCATAAAACACATTAGACCATAATCATATAAACAATTGTGCCACTGGGCACTAGTCATTATGTCACATGAATTATAAAATCACTTTGCCATAGGGCAATTGCCATAACATTACAAGGCAATGCAATTCAGTAAATGCTCATATGTTGCACTCCTCATAAATGCACCATTACAGCACATATCCTCTTAAACACGTCGGGTGAATCCCATACAACTGCAGGGAACCTATAGAGACAGCACAGCTGTGCATCTCATATATGCTACGCGGTACTTTAAGGATTCCACTCCTGAGACAGGATCCACTGCACTCCTTTTAGCAGAATTACAGTAGTCTTCGGAGGCATTCCTGTGCGTTCCACTTATTGTCGATTGGGACTGACTGGGCAGCAAGAAATGCAGCCACTCAGGTAGGTCACCAGAGGGGGGGGTGAGGGGGGCGCACACAATTGGGGATCACTGGGAAAAATGCCTCCAGGTGGGTGCCGCTCGCAGCCGAGGTTTAAAGGACTTAAAAACTTTCTTTGTGTGCAAATCACGGGGATTCCCTAGCTGCTAACCTGCTAGGCATGCTGAATTGCATATCGGACAGAGCAGTGGAGCTCAACAGCTGACGACGGGACTGCGAGGACCACAGGCCAGTGCGCGAGTCATCAGTCGCACCTGGCCCTCTGCACGCCCTCTTCCCGCCCATCGTATCCTGGTGAGCACTTATACGGCTCGCGGACCCCGCTCCGCGGGAGCCGCTCGCAGCCGAGGTTTAAAGGACTTAAAGACTTTCTTTGTGTGTAAATCATGGGGATTCTCTAGCTGCTAACCTGCTGGGCACGCTGAATTGCATATCGGACTGAGCAGTGGAGCTCAACAGCTGACGACGGAACTGCGAGGACCACAGGCCAGTGCGCAAGTCATCAGTCGCACCTGGCCCTCTGCACGCCCTCTTTGTGCCCATTACATTATCTATTTAGCTACGCACCCTTTTTCAGCCAGCGGGACGCGCCGGGGCTAAGCCCGGGCAAAGGGCGGGTCATCCGGGGCCGCACGAGGCCGGGCCAGGCTCTGTCCCTTTTGTTTTTATTCTTGTGGACTTACGATGTTATGTATATATAGATCTGTTATATAGTATTTTGTTAATACTGGGCACGATGGTTCTTCGCTCGGGGAAGAGGAGGAAGGTAACCCTTAATACTGCTGGTGGGGTAGTAACAGGGACTATGGGTCAATTTCTCAAACGGGCTACGGATATATTGGAAAAGGAAATAGCCTTTACCGAAAAAAGACTGTCTATAGATTTAGTGACAGGGAAGCGTTCATCCCTGGGTCATATTGGGGTAGGTGTTTCCCCTGACCCAGGACTATCAGACTTAACTGCTGCCCAACGCCCCACGTCAGATTCCTTGTTACAAGAGTTAGATGCTGTAGAAGCCAGCTTAAATTCCACCAGAATTAGTATAGCTCTTGGTGGATCTAATGAGTCCTTATCCTTACAAGGTATCTCCATAAATTCTCCCCTATCACCTTCTCCCCCCATATCTCTTAGCCCTCCGGAAATAACACCAAAACCGGCCCTGAGAGGGAAAACCAAGCCTAGCTTGGATAAAAATAAAAATAACAACAGTAAGAGGAAAAGAGGGGATGGTGCCCAGAAGAGGAGTTTGGCTAAGATACCTAAATTTACTCATTCAATAGGGAGCAAAACATATAGATCCTGACCTGAGCACAAATAATGAGCTTTTGGCTAAAATAGAAGTTATGATGAAGTCTCTCATACTGCCTCTAGTTTAACGGACAAGAATGATTATAAGTAAATTTGACCAACTAGAAAAACTAGTAAAAGATTATGGTAGAATATTGGATAAGCTAGTTTCTGTTGGGGAGCCTGTTAAGACACTTAAGACATCTGTGACTGTTAGCCAGCCACGGGGACCTTGTGGTGCTGCTCAGGTAACTACTAATATACCTGTAAGCAAAAATGTAGTCACCCCAAATGTTGCCCCTCAGTCATGTCAGGGCGGTAACAAACCTGATTCTACCAATAAGCCCGCAAGTAAACCGTCTAGTGGGCCGCTAGCGGCAGTTCATGTTACGTCTAAGGAACCTGACTCTCTGCCCAAAGAGAAGGGGGAAGTAGGTTATAGTAAGAGAGGGAGATTTCTAACACCGGTGCTCCCACCTGAAGCCAGCCCCTTAGTGGTTATCTTAGCTGGCGTGCCAACCCTGAGGGAGCATGTGCAGGAACCTTTTGCTTCGCTTAAAAACAAGGTCATTAATTGGCTTAGTTTGAACAGACCGTTGCCCCCCATCTCATCGACGAGATTGTAATGGTAAGGAGAACACCCTGGATAGGCAGAACGGCAAGAAGAATAAAAGGTGATTGTATAGTGGTTACCTTCAGAGATCCCAGAACCGTCTCCCATATAGGTGCCTGGCCTTACCAAGGGTTAGATTAATCTATTCAGACCCTCCCACTAACCTTTTTTTACCCACCCCCCAATGCAGGGGCACCAATGGGGAGGTCCAACGAGTGGACAAGTGTAGAAAGGAGGGGATTGAATAGGGGGAACTGGAATAGACCGGACCCCCTGTTCATACCAGATATGTTCCTTAGCTATAACCGCTTTAACTGCCTAGAGGCGGTGGATTGACTGTATTCAATACAAAAGATAAGGTTTCACCGGGATCAGGAAGGGGAGGGAAGGACCTCCCTGAAAGAGCCCCTAAGTCATATAGGGCCTAATCCTGTGGACGATGGTGACCCGAAAGACAGCATGGACCTAGGCGCGCAGTAGGAAGAAGATTATGGGGGGACATGCCGCCAACACAAACTTTTTATGTCAAAGAGTGGTGACCAGGGGGTTGTAGATGTCATATCTAGGGAGCAGAATACAATTCCAGAATTAGAGCAATTAGACTGCCAGAGGGGGTACACATTAGCCTGCTGGAATATTGCAGGCTGGAACAGCAAATTAGAATCCTTGGGTTGGAGAGATCTTATGGATAGATTTGATATCCTCTGTCTCCAAGAGACATGGAGTGTTGAAGATATAAGCTGTGAGGGATTTGTCTCGTTCAACCTACCAGCCCAGGGATCAAGCATGGGCAGAGCTAAAGGAGGCCACCTGATCTTGCTCTCCATTAATTTCCCGGCGAATGTTATCTTGTATGAGAAGTTTGGATATCACTCCCAACTGCTATGGCTGCAAGACACAAACGTCTGTAATGTCCTTCTGACTAATTATAATAATAGCTTGCCGGATCTTTTACGTTCGGCTGCAGTAAATGAACTGGAGAAGGCACTGGACAAAATATGTCAGGTTAATCGTGCTAACTTTGTATGTATTTGGTGGCTTGTTTACCTAATGTGTATTGTTGCTTGGATGAAAATACTGACCCGAGGAGCATTTTGACTGGTTTTAGTGAGATTAACGCCGTAATAGGAAATGTTATGACTGTCTCTAGGCCTAGTAGCAAGAAACCGAGGTCTGGCTGGTTTGATACTGCATGCTCCGGGGCATTACGGAAGCTCAAGAAGGCTCTAGCAAACAGGCCTCGGGATATGTTGTTTATTAAGAACCTTAGGGATGCTTACAAAAGGCAGTCAAAGCGTAGGAAGTATCAATTACAGGAGGAAGCATGGGATAAGTTGGCCAAGGCGGTTGAATGTTCTGACAGTAAACTTTTTTGGGACACTGTCAATAGCCCTTTCCTCAGGAGTGAGAATGCCCCGGTCCTCACTGCCCAGGTTAGTGAGGAATGTTGGGTATCGCACTTCATGAGTATTTTTGACCCGGAAGGGGAGGGTGCCCCGGTGACCCCGGCGGCCAATCTCTGGCCTATTATTCCATTGAACATCACTGTCCTTGAGGTAGAGCACGCTATAAGACTTAGCAAGGGTGGGAAAGCTCCGGGCCCTGACGAGGTGCCCATTGACCTGTATAAGGCCGATATTAAACTATGGGGCCCCGTCCTCACCAGGGTTTTTAATGCGGCAGTTGTGGAAAGTACCCCATTAACTTGGGGGAAATCTACAATCATCCCAATATATAAAAAGGGAGATAGGTCGGAAGCGAAGAATTACCGACCTATCTCCCTTTTAGACTCATTACTTAAAACGATAAGCCGAGTAATGTTGGCCAGGCTGGAGGAATGGGCCGAAGGTGGTGGCATCCTTGCACAGTCCCAATATGGGTTCCGTAAAGGTTTGGGAACCATAGAACAGTGCATTAATTTAGACCTTCTAATAGGGAAGTATACGCGCGCAAAGCAGGGAACACTCTATCTCTGCTTTGCGGATCTTAGCAGCGCGTTCGACCTTGTCGATCATGCGCTGCTATGGTCAACCCTATTAGAACAAGATGCTCCTGCTGGGATTATTTATTTTCTGGCAAGATTATATACCAAGTTATCCGCCCGTATAAGATATGGACAAGGGGGAGAATGTACAGATAGTATTCAGGTAAACCTGGGTATTAGACAAGGGTGTGTCCTTGCGCCCCTTCTTTTCTCCCTCTTTGTTAATGCTATCGATATCGAGCTTAAGGAGGTTAACTCTGATGCCCCACAAGTAGATGGCTTGGCTACCCCCGTCTTGCTTTATGCCGATGATTCAGTGCTTATATCTAGAACCCCCCGCGGCCTGCAGAAGCTAATGGACAAATTTGTGGGATTCATTAAGGGCAGGAAGTTGAAAATTAATACTACTAAAACTTTTATTATGCAGTGTGGGAAGAAAATGGGGAAGCTGAAACCCTTTTATATAGAAGATGAGAAAATTGAAATTGTGAAAAATGTCTGCTATTTGGGTATAACGTTCAGCAGTAACGGCATGTGGTCTCAAGAGGTAACTAATGTTAAAGCTAAAATGTCTAGGAGTGCTCACGGAGTTTTTAAATCTGCAACCAAACTTGGGGACCGTCGTATCTATGATATGCTGCACATCTACAGGTGCAGATGTGTTTCAATTGCACTATACGGATCCGGTGTTTGAGGGCATTGTCGCCATGTGGATCTACAGGTGGAAGAGAATTGTTTTATTAAAAAATTCCTATGCCTACCCAGATCGGCCTCAACTGAGATAACACACCGGGAATTGGGGTTGGAGTATTTATCTGATTTAATGAGTTTAAGACCTTTGTTGGTGTGGAGAGCAATCTGGTTAAAAGAAGAAACTGGTTTTACCAGGAGTATTATCACCGATTGCCTCCGCCTAGATAAATGTTCACTAATCCCATGGATTAATTATGTTATGACAACAGCCAAGGATGTATTTAACTTAGACGTCCAGGCAGACCCCGAATGCCTATCTGATATCTCCAAGAAAGAGCTAAAGTGTCGTTATATGGGTAAAAAAGCGCACGCACGGAGAAATGTTAATATGTTGCTAGCTACCCCACAATTTTATTACTCCAATATATTTACTCCTGGCTTTCAAAATTATTTGAGAATAGTTACCAGGCCATCCCATCGGTTTGCCCTCACCAGATTATGATTAGGAATTGTCCACCATTTGGTGGCATTTCCGCATATGAGATACCATCCCTCTGTACCCTGCCCTTGTGACAGGGCTACTAAACAGAGCACTGCACATTTTTTATTGATCTGTGACCTTTTCCTGCCCTTTCGTATTGTTTATTTGAAACCCTTATTTAAAAAAAAAAGCAGTAAGAACGATTAATTCAGCAATGAGTTTGTTATTTTCCCTAGAGGACCCTGATGTTTGCTTCTTTACAGCTACATTTGTCTTGAAATCAATGGCCGCTAGGAAAAGTATGGTCTTTTAATCACTTAACTGTTTATTAATTAACACGAGCAGGACCCGCTTTTAAGCATCTGTTTTAACCACTGTTTTTAATTAGTACTTGTTACTAAAATTTACATTAGAATATTTTGGAATGGATGTATATTATATATACTTTGTACGCTTTTATGATTGTTGTGAAATAATCGAATAAAGCTTTTGAAACAAACGCCTCCAGGTAAACATCACTGGGGAGACCTCGGTGGGTCCCCCCACTCCACCTAGGCAGCTGCCCGTGTGGAGCAGCTGAGTAACAACCCTCGCCAAAAATGCCCTTTGGTTGCAATGGAGGCACACTCCCACCACAACCCTAGCTGTGAGACCTGCCATGGCCTCCTGTTTGTGAGCTTGAGCAATGGACTGTTGGTTGCGAAGGAGCGTGGGCCGCTCCCACCTCAGCTGTCTGCTCATGCCCTGTTTGTTCGGGGATTACCAATGGGTGGGGCAGGACAGGCGTGATGTTGGTGGAGGGTTCTCTAAGTGCCGGTGTGACTCTCATCCCTGGAGAAGCTCTGCAAGGAAAAGGGTTTAGGATCTCAGCAGTGGGGCCCATGTCTCTGGCTTTAGCCCTCCAGGTGTAGCTACCATGACGTTGCTGCGGCCCCAGCTCACTGGCTGCAGTCAGCTTTGAAGCAGAGTGGTGCCTCAACACGGTCCTCCCAACTCTAGTACCACTCAGACAAAACGGGGAAGCGCTCCACATGCGTTTGAGTGCTCCTGTTCAGATGGGCACTACTGCACTGTGCCCTCGGCTGCCCACAACAGGTAAAAGAGGCAGGCTCAGAGAGTAGGAGTAAAGCGCTCTCCAGACCCTGAACAGCACCCGCATGCCCTTTAAAAATAAATAAAGGGGTGAAAAACACAGCTTTCAGTACTCGTGGTTTCAAATCACACAGGGCAAGCCACAAAGCCGCACACAAAGCCACAGCACACAGGGACCATGCAGGCAAATATGCAGTACTTTCAACAGGCCAGCAAAACAAGGCAAAGTCCAGATGACAGTTCCCTGCCAGCACAGCAAACCTCTGGGGCAGCATACAGAACCAGCAGGGTCTGGTTACACATCCACGTAGAGTCTACAATGATAGGGTCACAGCCCCTGTACTTATCCTGCAAACGTCTTTGTTCTGGGACACTGCAAACACTTTTTAGGAGTGAACAATACCCCTTTTCAAATCCCAAGACCGGTCCTCAGACACACTACAGAAGGGCGGAGACAACATTGTAAAAGAGAGGCACTGCCCTATTCAGGTGAAACTCCTCCCATCACTCCAAATTCAGACCAGGCCTATTCAAATGCAAAGGAAAGTCGTCCAGCCACTCTAAATGCAGCCAAGGTATTTTCAGCCCAGCTTTGAGTCACCAAGGAAAGGCAGGACACACCTGAACTCCCCTAGTGACTGTCTAGAGAGTGAATGCACATCCCCTTCACCAGTCATACTAAACCAGATAGTGAATACACATCCAGGCAGTGGACAAAGACTCATAAGCACACAGAAATGCCCAAGAGGCATTTATAAAATAGTAATAACAAATCTGCTTTCATCAATAAGCAGGATTTATTACTACTATTCTAAACATACCAAATATGGCCATACTACCCTTCTCATATTAGAAATTCCCACTGACGCACATATCAGGGAATTCCCAATGCAAACCTATGAGGGGTCAGCCTCACAGCCATGAGAAACCAAATAGGCTGTTTGTCACTACAAGGACATGCCACACAGTTAAGGCACATCTACTACCTTTTTCCTACACAGCACACTGCTCATATGGATAGCTTGGGTCTACCTTAGTTGTGACTTTAATGTAGTAAGAGGGGTGTTTCAGATGTGGCAACCACTTTACATGCCATGTCACTGCAGCACTAAACTGTGCGCACAAGCCATGCAGGCGCAGAGGCCTGAGACATGTTTGAAAAACTATTTCTGTGGGTGGTGCAAGCAGCGCTGCACACCCACTAGCAGCTTTTACTTTACAGGCCCTGGGTGTATGGGATACCACTGTGCAAGGGACTTACGGTGTACAGTCATAATATCGAGTCAATTATTTCGACTGGACAGAATATCGAGTAAAAAATATAGAATGGACATAATATCGACTAGACATAATATAGACAACAAAAATATCGACTAGAGAAAATTAATATCGAATAGAATGGACATAATATCGAATCAAAAATATAGAATGGACATAATATCGACTAGACATAATATAGACAACAAAAATATCGAATTTAAGGTAAGTTAATAATAATTTTTATTTTTTGTGTAATATAAGTCTGTAGCGGGTTGTGGGTTTATAGGGGAATAGGGTGGGAAGTAATTTAATTCTAATTAATTAAATATGTTAATTTATTTATTGATATATATTTAGAATTAATTGTTAATTAATTATTAATTGGTAATTAATTAAAATATAATTGGTAATTAATTATAATTGATTAATTGATAAATATTTTAATTTTAGTAATTTATTTTCTGTAGCGGGTTGTGGGTTTATAGGGGAATAGGGTGGGAAGTAATTTAATTATAATTAATTAAATATGTTAATTTATTTATTGATATTTTTTTTAAATTAATTGTTAATTAATTATCAATTGGTAATTAATTAAAATATAATTGGTAATTAATTATAATTGATTAATTGATAAATATTTTAATTTTAGGGTTCAGGGTCAGTTTTCAGTTTTTGGGTAAAGGGGTATTTTTAGGGTTCAGGGTCAGTTTTCAGTTTTTGGGTAAAGGGGTATTTTTAGGATTCAGGGTCAGTTTTCAGTTTTTGGGGTAAAGGGGTATTTTTAGGGTTCAGGGTCAGTTTTCAGTTTGTAGGTAAAGGGGTATTTTTAGGGTTCAGGGTCAGTTTTCAGTTTTTGGGTAAAGGGGTATTTTTAGGGTTCAGGGTCAGTTTTCAGTTTTTGGGTAAAGGGGTATTTTTAGGGTTCAGGGTCAGTTTTCAGTTTTTGGGTAAAGGGGTATTTTTAGGGTTCAGGGTCAGTTTTCAGTTTTTGGGGTAAAGGGGTATTTTTAGGGTTCAGGGTCAGTTTTCAGTTTGTAGGTAAAGGGGTATTTTTAGGGTTCAGGGTCAGTTTTCAGTTTTTGGGTAAAGGGGTATTTTTAGGGTTCAGGGTCAGTTTTCAGTTTTTGGGGTAAAGGGGTATTTTTAGGGTTCAGGGTCAGTTTTCAGTTTGTAGGTAAAGGGGTATTTTTAGGGTTCAGGGTCAGTTTTCAGTTTTCGGGTAAAGGGGTATTTTTAGGGTTCAGGGTCAGTTTTCAGTTTATGGGTAAAGGGGTATTTTTAGGGTTCAGGGTCAGTTTTGGGTTTTTGGGGTACAGGGGTACTTTGTAAAAATAAAGTAAAATTACATTTAAATTACATTTATTTAATAAAATTAAATTATATTAAATTATATTATAATATTTTTTATTAATTTATATTCAAAAAATTATTATATACTTACCAATACTTATGTTGTAATGGTATGCGTTGTAAAGGTATATGCGTTGTAAAATCTTGCGTTGTAAATGTATGCGTTGTAAAAGTTTTTGCGTTGTAAAAGTTTTGTTGTAATGGTAGGCGTTGTAAAAGTATGCGTTGTAACGTCATACATCCCTGGAGTGGGAATAGTAATTTTAACCTCTACGCTACCCAGCGCTTTCCCTACTGTTGCACCCACTGGAGTGGGAGTAGTAAATTTTACCTCTACGCTATCCAACACTTTTGCTAATGTTGAACTCACTATAGTTGTAACAATAAATTTTAAACATTTTCTAAAATGTTATATATGTTTATTAATAATATATATATATATATATATATATATATATATATATATATATATATATATATATATATATATATATATATGTGTGTGTGTGTAATTTTTGGTGATATAATTTTTTTAATTATATAAATTATTTATTAAAATTATATTTTTTTAATAATTATTTCTAAGTTTATATTAAATATATTTATTACTATATTACTTTTAACTTAATTTTAAGACATTTTAAAAAATCGATATTTTGACAGTCTATATTTTTGTAAGTCGATATTTTGGAGTCGATATTTTGGTACTTACCTGTTTGAAGATAGGGAGTCGATATTTTGTCAATCGATATTTTTGACTCGATATTTGTGTATCTCGATATTTGTGTCGTCGATATTATGTCAGTGATCCGGACTTACATGTAAATTAAATATGCCTAACAGGTGCAGGCAAATCTTGCCAAGGTTACCAGAGAGAGCACATGTACTTTAGCACTGATCACGCAAAGTGCCAAGAGTCATAAAACCAATAAAAACTGGTCAGAAAAAATAAAGGATGAAGGGAAAAAGTTCTGGGATAAGCCTGCAAAAAGGGCCCGGTCCATCAGTTTAAGTTTCAAACTACCAGGTTTGTGGAAGAGACATTTTCATAGGATTGGAGAAAGAAACTGACATATCTGAAAAAGAACAAAACAAAAACATTAAAATTGAATTTATATCTGTTCACTTATTGCTGAATTCTTGCAAAAAATAAATGTTTAAAACCCTTTGAGGTTTGATATGGGGTGATTTAAGAGTCCCAGTTCAAGAAGATGAAGAGGCACCACTAGAAGGTACACCAGCTCATTAAAAGATAACAAATGTAGTGTGCCAAACATGTTTGTGGCTTCATCAGTGGTGAACCATTACTGAAATTGAATTTCCATTTTAATTCCACAGTATGGTGTTACATCTTGCATATGCTTTGCATTTCCCATGCTTAGATTTTCCCATTGCTTAGCCACTGCATCTAATAGAATGTTTGATGACACCTTACAATGTTTAGTACCTGACTGCTCTAGGTAGAGGCAGTTGATAGAGACAGGCTGAGCAAGAGAAGAACTGCTCCTGGTGGGATCTTTATTATTACAACTATTGATCATTTAATTGTTAATTTAACTTGGATTAATCTACAATAAATCATACCTACTTATATTCACTGGATCCAAGAACATTATTCACTACAAATTGGCGACGAGGTACAGAACAGAACCTATGTGTGGAAAAAGGACTCTTTTAATGAAATACTACTGCAACCAAGGAACTACCTAAGCCGGAAAAGAAAAGGTAAATTTACAGAAACGCCCTACTTAGCCCCACCAGTGTCCCCAACCATCTGGACAGCCTGCTATCCCAAGGTGTTTGAGTTCAGACTGCGTGATTTGGGTTTGAATCTGAAGGAATTATAACTGCATGATTCAATCTGAAAAATACTGTTTTAAAGAGAGAGTCTCCCACTGTTTACTTTTGGATTTAAGAAGACCTGTTTTAACGATATCTAATCTACATGCTGCATGTGTAACTTTTAAAAATTACTCAAGCCTCTAACAAAGCCAAGTTTCAGCCTGCCGCTGAATTGAGACAGTTTTGGCCTATGTCTTAAGACATTCAAATGTGTTTGGGCTGTGCTAAAAAAACTAATAACGAAGAGGAATCCCTAAACTATTTTAAAAGTAAAGAAACAGCTTTTTCTTATGAGGAATGAGATATGTGTAAAACTGCATTTAGCAAGAAAAATTCAACAGCAATATATTCAGTGACATTTACAGGAAGAACTTGGCAGCTTCGTTTTATTTTAATCTATGCCTTGTGTCCTGTGAGAGAAGTCAAGACCGGCATTTCCGAAAATGTGTCAAGGCATTAGTCCCAAGTTTGTTTGTTTAATGGGAGCGCATTTCAGCCCTTTATTTGCGAGAGCACATACAAAATATGTAATTGTGGGCTTTTATCTGAAACTTTTGTGACTGTTTTTTTTTTATTACAAAGAAGTATTAATTAGCCGTTAAATTTCTCAGTACAACATTTGAATATTCAAATATGCGCAACAGGCTTTACCGCGCGCTTCTCACCTCTGCCCGTTTTGAATGTCTATGGCTGGTGAACCACGAGGCGCCAACACGAGAGCGACTTCTGGATCCTGGACGCAAGATGCAGCGCGAGACCGATGTCTTCATTGCGGGTGCGCTCTTTCCTTCATTTCAGACGTCACACAGGGCAGAAAGGGAAACAGCGCAAGTATCGTGTGAGTGCGTCAAGGAAAACAGCGTGAACATCACGTGAGCGTGTCCTGCACGTACTGATGCAATCACGCACGTTCTAAATGCGTGGAGGCCATGTTAATTTGTTATTCAAGTTACCATAACAACGTGCACCGACGGACTTCTAACAATATAGCATTAAGATCTACAAATAGGATCAACAATTGTCGAGTTTTCGAAAATTTTGCTGGTGAGAAATTTGTTTTTTTTACTTCTTGAAGATGAGTTAGGGTGAAGGATTACACTATCGGCAGCATTTCAACAAAAGACTTCGGAGTTTGGGTGAGAGATCACACTGGCAGTGCTTCAACAGTCAGACTACGATGACTACTTTTGTTATTTTAATTTATTATTTTAGAAACTGTTCAATATGCTTTACTGTTCATTTTTACCAACTTGCCTATTCTATTGTTGATAACATAATTCACAGTGTTAGTGATGTCTATGTTAATTTTGTGTCTCTACTTCTTATTCATTGAGCCACGTATGTACACAACTTTTGTTGGGATGCTAAATTTATTAAATTTTTGTAATTATTTGCAGATATGTTTGATATCTATATACTGTTTTGAACCACTATTTAGGTGCTCAATTTCTATTGAGGTGTTCAATATTATTCTTCCTTACTTTTGATGTACCAAGTTATATAGTGCTCTAAAATATTAGAGGAGTTCACATGTGTTATTGAGTAGAGTCATGTATTTTCTTTTATTGTTGTGAACCACTATATGCTCAAACTAATTCAGATGTTCTTTTCAGAGGATTCATTGTCCTAGTGTTGGATTTATTGAATAAGTATTTTGCGGAGCCACATCTGTGCTCATTTTGAGGTGCTCCATTTATTAATATGAACTCTGAGGAGTTGAGATTTATTGAGTGTGTAGTTTGAGGAGCCACATTAGTGCTCATTTTGAGGTGCTCCAATTTTCTTGATATGAACTCTGAGGAGTTCAATTGTTTCATGTTATGAAGAGCAGTAAGTTGCTCAATTCTCTTGTTATGTACTCTGAGGAGTTCAATTATTTAGGTTGATCAATTCGTTTGATATTCACTCTGAGGAGTTCAATTGTTTTATGTTATGAAGAGCCACAAGTTATTCTAATTGGCTAATATGAACCACGTAAGTGCTCTAATGTATTAGAGGCGTTCAGTTTGTTAAGCTTAAAGGAGCCATCGATTGCTCTATTTACAAATATATTTTGTTTACCTAAACCATCCATTTTCATTCCTGTGGATACTAGTATGTATCAAATCCATATTTTCTATTCTAATAGATTTTATTAAGTTAAGCATGTAATCCATAATTTTCCATTCTATTGGATTTTATTAAATTATGCATATAATCCATAACTTTCATTCTAATGGATTTTATTAAGTAATGCATATAATCTATAATTTTCCATTCTAATAGATTTTATTATATTATGTAATATAACACATAGTATTAATATTTGTTATGGAAGTATATGAGTTATGTACTCCAATTCAATTTTTAAGTTTAAAGACCTTTGTGTCCAAATTGTGAATTATAGGAACATCTATATAAAAATTTTAGGGAAGGGGATAAGGTCATTAAATTTGAAAGATCATTATATTTGAAAATACAATCCTTATTATATTTCAACTGTTAATTAACAATGCAATGTAATGTGTTCCTTTAGTCATTATATTTGAAAATACAATCCTTGTTATATTTCAACTGTTATATTTAAGAATGCAATGTAATATATTATCTTATGTTTGTTTGTTGTTTTCTAAGAAAGGGGATGTGTTACATCTTGCATATGCTTTGCATTTCCCATGCTTAGATTTCCCCATTGCTTAGCCACTGCATCTAATAGAATGTTTGATGACACCTTAGAATGTTTAGTACCTGACTGCTCTAGGTAGAGGCAGTTGATAGAGACAGGCTGAGCAAGAGAAGAACTGCTCCTGGTGGGATCTTTATTATTACAACTATTGATCATTTAATTGTTAATTTAACTTGGATTAATCTACAATAAATCATACCTACTTATATTCACTGGATCCAAGAACATTATTCACTACAAATGGTACATTTGATTTAAAGGTTATCGAACATTTAAGGGAGAAATGATATGAGATGAAACCACCTCCGAGTCCTAGACCCACACAATTTCAAGCTTTAAGTGCTTGGAAGAAAGCCGCACAAGCTGAAGAGAAAGAGAAATACTAGAATTGGGCAAAGAGAGGTGTGCAAAATTATGCAGAGACTCAATGGTATGAAGGACAGCAAAGGTGGAGAAAATGTATAAAAAAAGAGCTGGAATTTTCCCAGTCATAGCCACAGAAAAGACAAAAAAGAATAGGAAACAGGGAAATGATGATGAAGGAGCTGCAAAGAAAACAGACACTGTTAGTGATTCAGGGGATGAGATTGTGGATGCTTTATTGGCTTCACGTCCATCACCATATGTAGCCTCCAAAACTTCTAGTGCTACAGTAGTTACAGCCCCTATTGATCTGAATGCAATTCAGATTGAGAGACCATTTCCAGCGCTTCAAATTGCAACTGCACTTGTTGAAGCAATTCATACTGTAATAGCTCCAGGTGTTACTGCTTCAATTGTGACTGTTCCTCCACTGTGTCGCAAGTTGAATCAACACAGACAGTAGTAGCTGTGATTTCACCAATAAAAATTGTCCCGAATGCCATAGTTCAAGGTGCTGTAGAAGGAGTAGTTGCCAAGGGGTTCATTCTGAAAACAAATCATTCATAGATTGTTGCCTGGACGCCACTGCCAAATGTTTAATTATTGATAGAAGGGAGGAAGATGTCTTTCCAACACCAGTTGCACAAAGTGAGACAGGACCATTTAGGGAGGACATGTTTCCCCTGTGGTTTGAAGAAATCACAGACAATAAAAAGACAGGAGGTGCAGAGAGATCCTATTCTAGTCAAGAAAGAGAATGACCATGAGATGCCTCAAAATTGAAGGTAGAATTAGAAGAATTTATTAGAGGATGATAAGAGATTTCACTTTTGGATTACTACCAGGAAAATGACCTGATATAATATAGTAAAGAAATCACAAGGGGTGCATCTGCTACACATGACACATTAACTGAATAAGTGGGAAAATATGAAGTGGATCGTTAAAGAGTGTTCCATTACAAAGAAGCTTTAGGGCCTTCCCCTCATGCCACCGTTGGGAGCTGGTGCCCTATTAAATTGGGTAATTCCTCTTAGAAAACAGCGGCAAGTATCAGACTTGTTCTAAAAAGATACTGTAGTGTGACACATGTTAATTGCATGCCCACTTTGCACTCACGTCTCTGGGGGAAGTGACTTCTTTGCATCCCACACTGACAAAAGTCCAGGACCGTCAATAGGCCAATACAAAGGGCTGAAACATGTTGGTGTCTAGTTTAGGGTTACAGGACCATCATATCCTCCCACACTACTATAGTAATTTTTAACCTTCACTCTCGCTCCTCTAATAAATGATACTTTAGGATTAGGGGAGGAATTCTCTCTTTAACATTATGCCCCCATACACAATATCTTCATACATGTTCCCTGAAAGATGGTTAAGCCCACCGTGACCTTTGGGATTTGGGGTGAGCCCAATGATGAAGCATGCCACTATTAGAGTGAGTGAGGTTTATAATAAGAAAAGGGTGTTTTTCCCTTCCCACTTTTAAATAGGGAGGTGATATAAGATTAGGATTTTTAGTCTTTACATGATATCATTCAAAATAGAACACCCCTCCTCTGTGTCTCTCTCTCTCCCCCTTTCTCTCTGAAAGGAACCATTCTGGTTCTAGAAGGGATACTTAGTTGTTGTTGTTGCTAATTATTCATAGGGAGGACGAATCCCTTCCTACCTCTTTGGTGAGGACCTCTCTATCCTTCCGAGGCCCCCCCAAGGGCCCCCAACCTTTGTGAAATAGAGGATATTTTTATGTACCATGAAGTAGAGGTGATATTGTAACATTTACGAACAATTTTCCAAAATTGACAGGGAATCCTGCACAGTGGCATGCACATGTTGACAAGGTTGTTAAAATTTCAAAGATTTCGCAAACAGATTTGAATATTTTCTTTGACAATATAGTACTGAATGTTTAGTGTGCTGAGTTTAAAATAGCTATGCAGTGGCCACTTTCTGAACCTCTGAGAGATGCTGGTTCTCATGCACCATCATCTGTGGTCATGACTAAGAATGATGAGATGATTACCATCTTGAAAGAAAAAGTTCCAACAAGAGACATTGATTGGCTGAAAATCATTTGAATCACTCAAGAGGCAAAATAATCAGTGCACGCTTACTATAAATGATTTTTGCAGGTGTTTAAACAGAACAGTGTACACAAAAACCCTGAGAAAAGCGATATAGGGAGTGTTGTGTCACACTTTGTTCTTGGATTGTGACCAGATAGCTGTATGACTAGACAGCGGAATGTGATTTACTGGCAGACAAAACCTTTAGACGAGAGCCTGAGGTATGCAAAATACTGGTGTGATTAGCAGGAAATGAAGCAGAAAAGACTTGAGGAGAAGCTAGCTCCGAAAGGATTCCAGATTCAATCATTTGGAGAAAACATTAGTGGAATGCAAGGAGTTGGTTTTCAAGCTGGAGGTCAGGTTGACAACAGGAGGAGATGGTGTCTCACAGGGTAGAGGTAGAGGTGTTCCCATTGACCTGGATTCTGGGATAGACATTACAGCATTGAGCAAGTCAATTCCTTGTCATTTTCATAAGAAGATTGGGCATTGAAAGAGGGAGTATAGACATAATCTAAATAGAGTGAGTGGCAGTGGGCAATTGCAGGGAATAAACCAAAGCAGATACAGAATGTTCCAATTCAGGTGCCTTCACAGCAAATGCAAATGCAAGTACAATCGCAAGTTCCTATGATGCAAGTTCTGCAAGCTGCAACGGCCCCACAGAATATGGCAAATCCCAGGTTTAATTAGAATCAAGTACAGAGAGCAAATCCAAACCCATTTCAAAACCAGAACGCATTCCAACAGTTTCCCATGTTGGATAGCTGGAGTTTTGACTCTTAGTATTCTAAATGATGGTGCCTGAGGGGGAGGAAGGATTGCGTACTTGGCACAGTCTTAGAGTTAGAGCAAAATGGACTAGTTGTAGAAGGCAAAGCTAATGGCCACCAAGGGTCATTCCTTATTGACACCAGTGAGTCCCGATCAACTGTTAGAACAGCGGAAGTCTCAGACCTACCCCTCTCACGAAAGACGATCCTATTTGTAGGTGTTACAAATAAACAAATAACTAATCCTGTTTCAGAGAAAGTGTCTGTATAAATAGGTTTGTTGAGGAAGTTCAGCAATTTGTAGTATGTGATTCAAGTCCTGTAAATCTTTTAGTAAGGAATATTTGATAAAAGTTAAATTGCATTATTTACTGCACGCCAGATGGTGTTAAATTCCAAAGTATGATGAAGATGTTGAATTTAAAATGGCCCGAAGAGGAACAGGTGTAGGATGTTATACAGTGAGGACAGTAGAGGATTTACCTCCTGGTTTGGAAGATACATGAGTCCCAGATGTACTCTTTTTTCAAGAAACTACTAATCAAAGGTGTACAACCGTCCCAAGTTACTATAAAGCTGTATGCAATTTTCACAAGAACGCCACCTCATAATTTATCACCAGACACAGTATCAGGAATAACACCAGTGATCGAGAGCATGCTAAAACAGGGAATTTTAAAAGAGATTGTTAGAAATCCTTTCAATTCTCTTATTATGGGTTTTACAGAAACCCAATGGGAAATACTGAATTGTACAGGGCCTTCAAAAAATTAACACCATAGTTGTTCCATGTTGTCCCATGTTACCGAATCCAGCAACAGTACTTTTCCAGATTCTTTGCACTGCAGAATGGTTTTCAGTCATGGATTTCTGCCAGGCTTTCATCTCTATTCCATTGCATGAGGAGAGTCAATTCTTGTTCTCATTTGTTTTTTTGGGAAAGAGTTTTGGCATGGTGCTGAGTTCCACAAGAGTATACAGAGAGCCCATCAGCCTTTAATCAGATCTTGAATAAGAATCTTAAGACTCTTCAGATGCCTTGCAATTCAGTTCTCATGTAGTACCTTGATCACCTAGTTGTGGTCTCAAATACATAAGAGGCTTGCAAACAAGATACAATTGCTTTACTAAATCATTTTAGCCGAGAGTGGGCATTAGGAGTCTCCACGAAAGCTGCAATATTATTTTTTTTTAAAGTCCAATATTTGGGACATATTATTGAGAACGGAACAAGAAAAGTGCTCAAGGAAAGATTTGAAACTATCTTAACAATAAATTCACCAAGAACTCAGAGAGAAGCCCGGATATTTCTGGGAATGGTTGGCTACTGTAGGCAGTAGATACTAAACTTTTCACTAGCCTTTACAGAGGCTGACACACAAAGATGTGCGTGAGCTTTCATGGGACAACGATTGCTTGAAAGCTTTCCTAGAGCTGAGAAAACGTATTTGCCATGCCCCAGCACTAGGAATGCCTGATTGCAGTACAATGTTCACCTTGTTTTGCAGTGAGAGGGAGGGCTGCACTTTCTCAGTGCTTACTGAGATGCATGGAGATTCATGAAGCGCTGTATCATATTTTTCTACTACTCCTGACCTTGCTGCAGCAGGATTGCCTGGCTGCCGTTAAGTGGTTGTGCCAGTTGATGTCAATATTGAGAGATGGGAGAGTGTAGCAATGGGACATCCTCTTATATTGATGGCTCCTCACTCTGTTCAAATTTTGCTCACTTGAACGAAAACACAATTTTTGACAAACAGCAGACTTACCAAATATGAACATCAGATACCTGCCACTAAAAATGTGATATTGAGAAGAAGTTTCATGCTGAATCCAGCTATCTTTTTGCCATTACTTGAAAATTAAATTGATGGGATGAGGTTGAAAATGACTACCTAGATGTTATGAACTTATGCACCAAACCAAGACCAAACATAAGAGCTAAACCTCTTGATGAGCCTCATTATGTAATAATTGTGAACAACTCATGTCTAAGAACCAATGAGGGAATTTTGAGAGCAGCGTATGTGGTCTGCACAATTCAAGAAGTGGTAGAAGCTTCATAGCTTCAAGTTTTCGCCTCTGCACAAGAGGCAGAATTGATTGCCCTTACCACAGCATGTTGCCTTTCAGCACAAAAAGAGTAACATTACAGATAGTCAGTATAGCTTTTGTGTGGTCCACAACTCTGGACAGTTATGGTCACAAATGGGGTTCTTAGCATCAACAGTATTCTCCATTAGAAATGCAAAACATATGAAAGAAGTATTGGATGCTTTACAGTTGCCCTAGGAATGTTGAGTGGTTAAGTGTGCAGCACACAGAACCGGCAATAATTATCTCACAATTGAAAATTGATATGCAGATGAAGTTGCCCAGATTATGCACTTGTGGTTTATACAATTAATTGAGAAAATGCAAGTGAATCTGATAAGATCACTGCTTTTCTATGTTGTTATCAGTTGCTGACACTTGGGAAGAGATTAAGAGATTGCAAGAAGAGGTTTCAGAAGCAGAACAGCAAGGTTGTGTAAGAGCAATTTGTTTTAAGAATGGAAATGACATTTGAATTTCAGCTGATTCAAGCCCAGTGTTGCAAGATAGTTTGTTATTTTCCAGGATGCAACATTTGAATTGTACTGCACACATCAAAAGGGATGAAGTGGTTAGGTTGCTTAGCCAAAATCCCGACTCAGAGATCTAACAGAAGAATTGTGACAGAGAAGTGTAACATGTCACCAGATAAATGTAGGAAGGAGAACACCAGTAACGCCAAGTCACGTAGGAAGATCAGATTGACCATGGCATAGGATGCAGTTAGACTTTATTTAGATGCCTGTATGTAATGGGCTGAGCTTCATCCTAGTTGTAGTGTTCCTTTTTATCTTGATTGCTGGAAGCCTACCCAACACGGAGAAATAGCA
This sequence comes from Lissotriton helveticus, assembly GCF_964261635.1. NCBI lineage: Eukaryota > Metazoa > Chordata > Amphibia > Caudata > Salamandridae > Lissotriton > Lissotriton helveticus. The sequence continues at coordinate 1,017,025,840 of NC_136069.1, read as the reverse complement.
TTCTCACTGTAGCTAACCTGATGTCACATGAACTCATACCAAGGTATGGATTTCTGATTTCTGTGGAGTCAGACCGAGGGACTCATTTCATTAATGAGGTCCAAAGAATGCTGTGTGGGGCTCTTCAAGTGAGACAACGATTATATTGTATCTATCGTCCTGAGGCTTTGGTGATAGTGGATCAAGTAAATGGAACATTGAAGTCATGATTGGCCAAAGTTTGTGCTTCTACTTCCCTGAAATGGCCAGATACTTTACCATTGTTTTGATGCCTCTTCAAAGTACTCCTGACAGGATAATAAGATTCCTCATGAAACTCTCATGGGTCATGCAATGAGACTGCCCTCTGTACCTGCGAATACACTTGTGAAGGTCACGGATGGCATGATACTTGATAACGGCAAAGGACTGGTTGTGCTCTCCAGATTGGAGCTGTCACTGCCAATCCACATCAGGAGGAGTGCCATGACCCTAGTCCCAGTGAATGTTTTTTTTGTAGAAGCATTTGCTGAAGTCCTGCTTGAAGCCAAGATTGAAAGGCTCTACCAAGTCATCCTAATCACAAACTCTGCTGTTAAATGTGCTGGGATATCTAACTGGAGGCATACATCACACACTCAGAGAGTAAAGTGTTTATACTAAGAAATAGTGGTCTTTGAGCGAAGGCAGAAAGTGCCTGTAACAGCACTTCCAAAAGAACAAGCGTGGGGTGAAAAACAGCAAAATCTCACACCAGAACAAGTTCCTAAAATATCTCAAAGTGTCGTAGAAATACCCACTAAAGAAACTGTTGGCGTATCAACAGAGCAGTTGAGTGACCTAGATGAAGGAGCAAGTGTGAGGAGAGAATGACCCATCTGGAGATTTTAGTGGCCAAGTGGTAGGAGGTGTCAGTTGAACGTATACCATAAACAATCATCAAAGAAATAGAATCCGGCGTTATAAGCGAGGGCTAGCATATACTAAGGAGATCCAAGAGAGCGTGAGTACCTTGCCAAAGGTATTCAGCAACTGAATGAACTTTCAATGCTAGATACGTACTAAATAAATGATTCAAATCAAAGTCCAGATGAATTTGAGCTCTTAGTTGTTTGAACCTCAGGACTTGCCACACTGACAAACAGCATTCATTGAAACAAAATATTTAATACAAATATTACAATTGAGAACTTGACAAACATTTTTATTTGAACTTGAGACTGAAAGCAGCTTCAATGACAAGTGATTTTCTGTGTCAAAACCATGAAGCAATAGAGACTGAAGTTAATGTGACTGATAATAAAACGATTAATAAAAACAATTAAAAAGGATGACCTTCTTCAGCTGCAGTTGAGATGACCTATCACTCCATCCCAATATCAGATGCAATTACAATTCAATTCAATGTAGTCTTTATTTTGATCGTTCAGATCATAAATGACACATAAAAGAATACAATGGCACAATTAAAAAGCTTAGATAAGAACCTAATCACTAAAATAATAAAAAATAGTGCATCAGAATAAATAGCAGCACATAAGTATAATAGCGTGGTAAAAACAATCGATTAAAAGAACACGCAATTCATTATAGAAGTCAAATCTTCGTAGGATATTGAACTAACAACAAGAATAGTTTAACTTTGTGCATTTCATTCGTGCATCGAACTCAAAAACAGCCCAGCAACAGTAAATTAAAACTGATCTATAGCAGCAGATGCTTTTAAAAGAAATATTAGACCATATTCTCCACATGCAGCTCAAGAATTTCCCTATCACAATGGACTCATGAGCACTGGTCTTCAGTAATCTTAGAGCAATTGCACATGACCTAGTGCCCATGTTAAGACAAATTGATGTTAACCACTTACATAGTGGCAAATTATAGGCTTGGCATCCAAATAGTATGTGTAGTATTGTTTCATCCTGGTCCTGACAGAATATACATTTAGGATCTGGGATCTTTTTCCATTTAGCAGTAAAAGATGTAATTGGTAAAATGCCTACTCGAAATTGATTAAAAAGTTTCCTATTGCCAGGCCTGGTGATAAAATCCCCCAAATCCCCCAAATCCCCAAAATGTTCAAACATGGGCTCTGGCTTATGTTCAAAAAAGGTGCTGGTCATATTTGGTTACTAGTGGATCGCATGTTATTTTCTTTAACCATAGTCCAATAGACCTCTTTAGAAACTTTTTTAGAGGGAAACATACTGCCACCCGAATCTTCCCATAAATGCGACATGCTTATGTTCACGAGGGAACATTTTATCTTTTGCAGCCAAATGATCTTATGTGATGTATCTGCATCTCTGACATCTTTGAGCGCACTTGCATAGTGTATCAGCTCCAGGGTTGTCGATAGTCTTTGCCAAAAATCAAGAGGTCTAAATCTTACCACCTCTACCAGAGTGTTACATCCCAAATAGTAATAAAGGTGTTTAAGGGGTGTATTCTGGGAAAGGCCAGTTAGACTTCTCACAAATTTATTCTGAGCTAAAGTGAGTGGTGAGACATTCTCGAAGCCCCAAAGTTCCGCATCATAAAAGGGTAGAGGCCAAGACCTTTGTATTGTAAATCTTAAGAACAGGGCCTATCAGCTTGGTGTAGGAACGCCTATGCTCACTTAATACTGCTCCTGTCATTTGTGAGTGCTTGAGTGCCGGGAAGTCTATCTGGGGCTTCCAATCTAGCTTTCTGCCCAGGTAGGTGAATACATCTGTTTGTTCCAATGGGACCTCATTCATAAAAATCCTACCCTTAACCGCCTTCTGCTTATGCAGAACCATGAACTTAGTTTTATCGACATTCACCTTCAACTCATGGTCACTGTAAAAGTCCTCTAAGTGACAAAGCACTTGCTGGAACCCCATTTGAGTTTTTGATATTATTAGGGTGTCGTCGGCAAACATAAGTATTGGGCCCTTTGAGCCAGCTGACGGAGCATCAGTAGGAAGTGTTGAAAAATAATTAACAACCTCATTAATAAACAAAGAAAATAATGTGGGGTTCAAAACACACCCTTGGCGTACCCCTTTTAAAATCAAAAACCTGGGAGTGGTGTTGCCCTGGGCACCCCATCGTACCTGAGCAAAATTAGCTTCGTGCAATATGACTGTAAGTGATAAAAGTTCCAGGGGCATGCCTAAGACTTTCAGAACTGTCCAGAGCTTATTACGTGGGACTGTGTTGAATGCTGATTTTAAATCACAAAGGCGGCCCTAATAGTGCCGTCAGCTAAGATTACGACATGCCAATAAATTAAAATAAAATGAAAGACCTGATCAATGGTATTTACATGTGCCCTAAAGCCTGCCTGTAAGGGAGACAATATGTTGTTTTCATCAAGCCATGACTGGATTCTATTTAACAGTAGCCTAGCCATTATTTTTTGTGTAGAATCGATTAAGCGGATAGGCCTTTAATTACTGGGGTTAGAGCGATCCCCCTTTTTATAAATTGGTAAAATTTCAGCTCCTCAACAGGAATTAGGTATGTTCGCTCCACTAGCAATCACATTCACGAGCAGCTGGATATACTGTAACCAATTATCTTTGTCATGAGTGAACAAGTCCACCGGGATGCAGTCATGCCCTACCCCTAAGCCCTACATTCAAGGCAATTTCCACCTCACTCTTTGTAAAAAACAATGCAGAATCTGGTCTTATATGGTTGGAACAAATCATCACCAGCGTCACTAACCCCAACAGCAAATTGCTCCTCAAATGAGACGGGCTTATATGGGGCAACATGGTTTTGGGGCGAATGACCCATTCCCCTCTGCCCCACTTAACTAACTGCCACAATTTTTGCATATCTTTCTCTTTATTGGCTTTCAGAAGATCAAACCATCTCAGCTCACCCCGGGACCTTTTTGCTACCAATTCAGTGTGTTTCTACAACTTCCGTTTGATTTTGATGTTTCCCAGATTTATGAATCTAATAGCTTCGGTCAGTTGCTCAAACGCATCTCTACATGACTTATTATACCAGTGATCATGCTTTGGGGGGGCCTATTACTAGTTTTTTAGAGTTTAATAAAAAAGCTCTGTATCTTACCAAACATGTCCTCATGGGCTTGGGTAATGCTAGGATTCAATTCAGCCTGCGTAGAGAACCTTTGAAGATTGGCTAATGTGCTCTCTAGTACATCCTTCATCTGGACAAGTGAATTTTCATTTCCGACAACCTAGTCCATTTGACCCTCCTCATATTGTTACACATGATAACATCAGCAGTCGTCGATTCAGGATTTGGAGGTTGTACAGTTGCATGACCTGGAACTGTCATCGTTCACTGGAGTGGATTGTGGTCACTTTCATTTCTAGTGCATACCTCCCTATCAATTAGAGAGGACCAGTTCTCAAGATTTATAAAGATATAGTCTATACGACTACTTCTCAGACCATTAGAGTATGTTTGTGAGCCCTGGGGATCTGAGGATGTTCTCCGATTCACAGCCCTTATTCCCCTCTGCAAGCTCAATGCTTTAAGCTGAAGAGCAGTGTGAGAAGTTGGCCTGGCATATTCTGTCCAATAATTAAAACAGTGATAGGTTAAAGACAACCTTTATTGAAAGCTATCCTAGTGGTAGCTATGGAGAGCAGCCTTCAGGCTAAGTCTTGAAGGAATGTAAAGCAGCTTGTTTTACCAGTCTATAATCTCCTGAATGACCAAATGAAAGGAGAACCGCACCAGGTATATATATAAAATATATGTATTTATTCTAAACACACCCTACTAGTCTCTTTATGAGGCTAGAGGTAAAAGCACATACGTTACGCTTAATATCGCACAGTAAATTTGCACAATATACGTTGAGCCCTAGGGTCGTACCAAACCATATATTAAGAAAGTGGTATGAGAACCGTGACTTGACTAGACACAAGGCCTAGAGCCTGTAGAATCGCTGGTGCCACAAGGACCCTCCCAAGGTAGTGACACAGGGGACCCACGGGAGACGCGTTGCGCTGTGAGAAGACAGCCGTGAATCACCGTTAGCTTCTATGGGGAAAGTCGCAGTTGGAAATTTAAAGATTAAGGTCACTTAGGAGAGGACTTTGAGCAAACCCCTTTAGACTTAAGGGGTATTAGGGCCAATAGCTACGGGAGTACGGGAGTACTCGAGTTACCTCACCCAGGGAAGTCGGGTGCATAGGTGTCTTTTGGTGTCGGGAATCGTTGTTGATTTCAATGGCGATCTGCTGCAAAGTGCTGTTGCAGTCGAAGAGGAAAGTGTCTGGGGTGATCCAAGCCTGGATCGAAGATGAGAAGAACCTGAAAGCAGAGGGTACAGAGTCTGGGTCACTTGCCAGTGACCAGGGGCACGATAGACAGATGGTCACTGATGTCGGTGATTTCAGGTTGAAGAGGTGAAGCTTGACTCTGCAGCCACGAGGACCAGGAGGTGTTATCGATGACCAGGGGCTGGTTTCAAGCTGTCCCACAAAGGATGTAGAGTGCTGTGGCATCGGTTCCTGGATTGTACCCAACAAGTCTTGGCAACAGCAACCCACGCAGAAAGAGGAAAGATGCTTCGGTGCAGACCAGCAGGGTCCGGGGGACTCACCAAGTGTTGGAGAGTCAGGACACATCTGGAGCAACCAGAGAAGCCCAATTAAAGTCAGAGTTTCCTTCACATGGACCCACCAGTCAACAGACAAGGGATCGCAAAGGGGCATCAAGCGGAAACACAAAGGACTGGCTCCCGGAACACTCGTGGAGTGCAGGTAAGCAATCTTCGGTGGAAAATGTTCTCGGGGCTTGGGCTACAAGTAACCCAATGCACAGCCTCAAGGGACATCGATAAGCTGATGCACTTGCAAATGTGCACGGTGCCCAGGAGTTCCGGTTCCATGTCACTCACGAGGGCTGCCGGTCTCAGCTTTGCTGGGAACTCGGGTTGGCCTCTGAGAAGTCTGGAAATCCATCTCCTGGGCTGCAAATACTTCGGAGTCCGGCGGTAATTTTGGAGATACAGACCGGCAAATGCTTTGTTGGTGCCTGCCAAGCAGGGGAGTAACTCCTTTATTCCAAAGGAGATTCTTCAGTCATCTAGTCATGTAGATCGTCGAAGTTCCAGGATATATGTAGCAGAGTTTTGTCTAGATGTAATCTAAAGTCCTGTAGTCAGGGTTTCCTTTCTTATACCCAAGGAAGGGGTTGGACTAACTCTGGGGACCCACCAATGGGAGAGTTTGGAAAGAGGGGTAGCTACACCCATTTTCTTTGTCCAGTTTCACGCCGGGGGGGGGTAGCCCCTGCAACCGGTTTGAACTGGGGTATGCACAGGGGCAGTTGGAAATTTAAAGATTAAGGTCACTTAGGAGAGGACTTTGAGCAAACCCCTTTAGACTTTAAGGGTACTAGGGCCAACAGCCACGGGAGCACCGGAGTACGTGAGTTACCTCACCCAGGGAAGCCGGGTGCATTGGTGGCTTTTGGTGTCGGGAATCGTTGTTGATTTCAATGACGATCTGCCGCAAAGTGCTGCTGCCGTCGAAGAGGAAAGTGTCCGGGGTAATCCAAGCCTGCATCGAAGATGAGAAGAACCTGAAAGCAGAGGGGACAGAGTCTGGGTCACTTGCCAGTGACCAGGGGCATGATAGACGAATGCCCACCAATTCAGGTGATTTCAGGTTGAAGAGGTGAAGCTTGACTCTGCAGTCACGATGACCAGGATGTGTGAACGACAACCAAGAGCTGGATTACAGCTGTCCCACAAATGATGTTGAGTGCTACAAGTAACCCAATGCAAAGCCTCAAGGGATGTCGAGAAGCTGATGCACTTGCAAATGTGCACGGTGTCCAGGAGTTCTAGTTCCACGTCACTCACAAGGGCTGTGTGTCTCAGCTTTGCTGGGGACTCGTGTTGGCCTCTGAGAAGTCTGGAAATCCACCTCCTGGGCTGCAAATACTTCGGAGTCCAGCGGGAACTTCGGAGATGCAGACCGGAAAATGCTTTGTTGGTGCCTGCCAAGCAGAGGAGTAACTCCTTTACTCCAAGGGGGATTCTTCAGTCATCTAGTCCTGTAGATCATCAAAGCTCCAGGATATCTGTAGCAGAGTTTCGTCCAGGTGTAATCTAAAGTCCTGTAGTCAGGGGTTCCTTTCCTATTCCCAAGGAAGGGGTTGGACTAACTCTGGGGACCCACCTATGGGAGGGTTTGGAAAGAGGGGTGGCTACACCCATTTCCTTTATCCAGTTTCGTGCCAGAGCAGGAGCTGGTAGCCCCTGCAACCAGTTTGAACTGGGGTATGCTCAGGGACATCAACTGTGCCCCTAGTGCAGACTTCAAAGAACTCTTGGAGTGCTCCCACCCAGCCCCAATCCACTAAGGACAGGAAACCTATTGTCCAGGCTGCCCCTGCTGGAGTTTCGTCGAGCAGCAGGTGCCCAGACTCGTGTCCGTGGCTGCAGCATCCATCTTGTGATGCCAGGGCTCTTTTAAACTGGTACCAGGTATACCTGTGCGTACATGTCTCTCCCTCTAGAAGGGTGGAATTCTACTCCCACTGCCAGAACTGGCAGGGGGTAGGATTCCAAAGTGTTTGACACTAAACACGACATGTTTCCGTGCAGCTATTTCAAAGTTAGCATTTACCGCACGGTTATAATGCACTTAAGAGTATATGGTCTGGCTGCATCACAGAACAGCCCCAGAGAATAGATTCCAAAGGCTGCAGAGGGGCCCTGCTAATGCATGGGCACCCTCTCACACAAAACCACGCACCCTGCCTTCAGGATTGATAAGGCCTGCCATAGGGGTGACTAACGTATATCTAAGTAAGGGGTGCATGCACCACCTTACCCAGGCTGCAGTAGCAGTCCTGTGGTGTCATTTTGGAAGGCTTCCCAGGGGTGGCATAATATATGCTGCAGCCCCTGGTAGGCCTCTGGGGTACCTATGCCCTTAGTACCTGGTGTACCATATTCTAGGGACTCACAAGGGTACCCCAGTAACCAAACTGGAGTGTACCTAAAGTACATGGAATCAATTTAGAGAGGAAGCAGCTAGGCTGGGGTCCTGGATAGCAGGGCCCCAGCCAGACTAAAGTAAAAAAACAGTGAAACATCAGCAAAAAGTGGGGGTAACCATAAGAGCAGATCCTACTCTTCTACAAGCAGCCTCTGTCCATTTCCTAATTGGAGGCAACTCCAGTAGAGGAATACCCCACTGATCATCTTCTTCGACATTGAGGGTTACCATCCTCATGGTCAATGGGCTCAAATGTGGTGTTGAAGTCACCTACTATGACCAAGTTGTTATTGTCTCTGTTTTTTTCTATAAAACTATCAAATGTGGAGATTGTCGTGGACATTCTACCTCCCACATTGCCTCTCGCATACACGTTAATCACCATTAGGTGCGGGGATGTTTAGTTTAGGAAGACCACCAGAATATCTGGATGATCAATCTGGATCTCCTCTATTTTAGAACAGATTCATTGTCTAGCCCAGATGGTAAGCCCACATCTGGGTCTGCCTTTGCGCCCACCAGAAGCCGGTTTTGAAAAGTTAAGATAACCATGCTGGTAGACTGGGTTGAGCGCCCAGGTTTCCTTGAAAGCCAGTATATCCTGGGTCTCTAGGAAGGCTATCCAATCCTGTGATGAAATCTTGGTAGGCAAGCCCGCTATAATCCATGAAGCTAATGCTAGGTGTGTGAAATTCTGATTAATGTTTGTGCAGCAGGGATCAGTCTGAGTGCAATTTCCCATAGCCTAGGATAACTGCACATGCTTATGCTTTTCTAAGGAGCACAAGGGATCAACCTGTAAAAACAGTTTGGACCCTAAAGGCCCATTAGCTACATCAGGCCCTCTGATTCTACTATTGACTCGGCAGAGTAAAACTGCTCCTATCTACCAACCCAATAGATGCTGGTTCAACTAATTCCTCTATTCGGGGTGGTAGAAAGGAATTCATTTGGCATCAATCTATGCTTTGTAAGGCGGAAGCCTCAATACAGGTTGCGATTAAATTACTAGTCATTTGGGTCACAGGGCTAACAGGGGGATTAAGTTTCACCCTAATGTTTGTTGAGATCATATGTGATGTCCTCAAGTCAAACACCACTAGGTACCATTCTGTGGATGCGAATGTGAGGCAAACATAGTCAGTGTTATGACCCAAGGGTGTGAACCTTCTGGCACAAGATATATCTTCTTTAATTAACTTTCGTACGTGTCTTAACCATTGCCTGTATTTGGTAATTAGAGATTGTTCGTCTTCTCTGGTTGAACTGGAGGTGAGTTTAGGGACATTAGTCAATAAGATTTTCTGTTTTACCAGACCAGCCAGGGGTCTCTTTTAGCTAGCTAATCTATCGGTTGCAAAAGCTCCGAAAGATTGGCCAGGTCGAGGAGTAATGCGTTGTTCCCTACTGGGTCCCATATTGTGCCGGCAATGACCTCTGTATGCAACAGGAGTATTAATGGTGGAAGACTGTAGATTTGTCGGGCCAAAATGTGTTATCTTCTCACGAAGAGTATGTTGCCCTATGCTGTCACTATCATTACTTATTGTGCCTGTGCTAGCCTTAGTCTTTTCGCTGGGATTGGGATGGACGTCCTTGGACTGTATATTACTATGTGTGTTTGTGTGACTAGTGAATTACTTCAGTGAGGTAGAGAGCACACCAATCATACCCCTGAGCATACTCACTTCGTTTGATAGAGTTTTAATCTGTGCTTTCAATCCCACTATCTCACCAATAGACTGGTCAGTACACAAAGTTTTACACAGACAAATAAAAGTGGAACTTTTGACAACACCTCCTATTTCTTCAGTGTCCTTAGAGGCACATGGTTCCCCATTCATTTCCAGTAACGGGAGAAATCTATTAGTGCATTCAATTACATAATCTGCTTGGCTTTTGTCAACTGTGTTAGGATAACATCATAGGATCAACAATAGAAGTACCTGGTTGTGGTGATTCTGTGGGCCATTTTGGTAAGGATCTTTTGAACATATCTGGAATTGATAAAGCTCCGCTAAGAGGAGTGGGGAAGAGAGGGTAACTCTCAACATTAGAGCAGCTATCGAGCCCACAGAAGCGGTTAATATCTCATGAAAGTCACTCACCAGTCTGCCAATGTTACTCATAACGCAGTTCTTGCTGTTTAAGATTGGCTATTTGGACAACTTTTTGGCCTTCCTACCCTTTCCCATAGTGCCCCCTCCCAAGCAGTCTGCCGCTTTCCTTTTCCCCATGAGACTTAATACAAAATACCAAGAAGCAAACACAAGAAGTAACAGTAAAGCAAATGCAAGAAAAAGTACAAGCTGAACAGTGTGGCATAACTGGGTGCCAATAACCAGCGGGCTTAACACTCCTCAGGGTTTGATAGCGACTGATCAGCGCAGAATGGCTCCCAATATAAATGTATTGTCTCAGTGGCCATACCAAACAGATAAAGAGCAAAGTACCTTTCAAGCTGCAGTGCTCTGCTAGAGGACAAAGTGACAAGGGGGTGGCCCTGGCCTGGCTCCTCCTGGCGCTGCCAGGCACAGACTGGCCCACCCTTGGCCTGGGCACGCCCACACGCATCCTGCGCTATGGGAGTATGGTGCTACTATTAAGCACCTCCAGGCGCGGAACAATACGTAGGCGGCCCTTCCTGCCGCTGGGGCTGATGGACAATGGAGTCCTCTGCTCCCTACTGCCCCCGGTTCTGCAGGCAAATGTTCCTGGCTGAGGGAGTGTGGCGCTACTTTTAAGCACCTCCAGGTGTGGTACAATATGTAGGCGGCCCTTCCTGCCACTGGCTCTGTTAGACAAGGGAGTCCTCATCACCCTTCTGCCCCCGGTTTTGCGGTGAATGAAGGTGGCACAGCAGCCTAACTAGAAGCTCTCCAGTAAACAACCTTCATGCCAGTAGTGCCTGCTGCATCAGAGAGACAGACAAACACTGCTGTGGCCTGTAAGAGGTGGCTGTAATGCCACCTGGAGGTCAATGTACTGCACTGCACCCTTAGCTGAAGCCACCCGACCAATATCCACACAGACTTTCAAAGTGCACCGCAAGCTCAGCAACAGCATCTGCAATTACATGTAGCATTCTGCATAGCTTATTTTATAGACAGGAACGCTTCAAATATTATTTTTCCAATTACAACATGATTCTTTCAAAAGTTTGAATCTTGACCCAGAGACAAAAAATCAAGACACTGCATGGTATTTCTTTTATTCACACTTATAGACACTGTACAAAAAGAATTTTACCTGTTTATCAAAACCATTAGAAAATACATATCTTTTGGCATTAGAGGAAAGAAGAGCTCACATTTTCCAAAGTAAAAACAAAGAGGATGTTTTTAAGAATGTTTCAAAGAAAGAAGATTAATATAAAAAGTTAAATGCTATATCAAAAATTGAAATTAGATAGATGAAAAAAGGGAAATTACAAAACCAATTTAGAAGAAGGCTGATTGGGATCAGTAGTTGTGAACACGCATTTGAAGTTTTGGGGGGACCTGTTCAAATTCTAACAGGGAAATAAGCAGTCCTCAAACAACATCAAACTTAGGGGTCTAAATTGAGGATTCCACCGTAGTCCTCTACTCTTCAAAACCTTGTCATTAGTACATAGGTATGAATGCAATCTGCTAGCAAACCAGATCACCAGATGTGAAGAACCAGTAACGTGAGTCCCCCCTGGTGTAGGATTCCCATCAAAGGTCTTGTGATGATCAATATTATCATTTGGTAGTCCTAATCGGGTATTGTGTCTCTAGATCATTGAGACCGGCATACCCCGAAAACCAGATAGGGGGTAGCGACCCACAATCACTTGGTACTACCACATGTTGTTGATGTGGTGGGAAGTGCAGTGTAAAAAAATATAATCAGTGGTGATTTAAAAAAGGATAGGGAGCTCAACCCAGAAAACTTTAATAATTGTTTGCCCCTTCCTTGCTAAAAACAAGAACAGTGAAATATCGTCATCGCAGTACAACCAAATAGCTGCGAGGAGACCAACATGTTTCAGCCACTCAGGGATTTGTCCTTCGGCTTTCGTCAGGGTCTCTGTTCTATACCAATACTACTGCATCAGTTGTGATAAAGGTGTGAAAAAATTATGAAAAAAACACACAAGTGAAAAGACCAGCAAAGGATACAATTTTCCTTCCGCTGTTTCAACTCCTCTCTTCGGCACCTGGTTGAATGTGTACTATTTAAAGAGGACAAACGTACAGGAAAAACACAATCTGTTACCCTGGTCTGTACACAGCATACTAAGTTCTTTAACTATAGTTTATCTACAAGCTTATTTACTCACCCAGTGTGTCCGGGGAGTGGACCTCACCTCTTCCTGGACCTGGCTCAGGATATGTGAGACCCCGCTCTACAATAACAAAAACCGACCACGTCAGCTACACAGACCGGGCAACCAAACATGCAGCTACTCTGGTAGTGTATATGTCTACGTAGTCAAAGGTATCCTGTATGTGGAGTCAATTGGCCCCCATCGCTAGGCTAGCAACACACCTCCTCCACCCCACTGCAAACTACAGGCTGAAGTGAACAGATTCACATAGTTATATATATTTAGCATAACGCTCACACCATGACATGCCCATGGCGTCTGGCTGCTAAGGCAGGTAGTCATACCTGTCCGTCGGTGTCCCGGGCCGTGACTGAGTCAGGGGGAGGCACCGTCCCCAGCACACTCTGACTACTTCATCGGTTGGCCGGGGGACACTCGACCAATCACAACAGTGAGGGAGGGGCTGGTCAGATCATTACCTCCTCGTGTATCACTCCATATAAATGTTAAGGTAATATAATAAGATTGCCGCGTACCTCATTGACAGTGCCCGCCCTTGATTCCAGGACAGGCTATCACATCTGTCCCGCGCGGTGTTTACATTCGGACTGAGGCCCTGAGCGCGTCCTCTCGCGAGAACGGGCCGGTCTGGAACTACAGAATGACATCACGTCATTAATGTTTGTAGTTTCTCTCTACAACGCGGAAGGAATACCGGATTATTGTTTGTGGCATTTCCCAGGGCGGTGTGACGTGGTCCGCCTAAACTCAGGACCGACTGGGAGTCACCCGGCCTAGATACAGTTCGATATGCATAAACCTCAATATTGTGGAGCTCTCGTTCAGCCAATAAGACAGAACTACCGCATGACGTCATGTCACGAAAAATTGTAGTTTTTTATTCTAATTTTTTATTCTGATATTGGTTGTGGGCATTCGAACTGACAACAGACTCTGCTGTTGGTCATAGGAAAGGTCGTTAAGAATTCCAACTAGCGTTCAAGTTGCAGATACTCGAGCAGCAGAAATGAATGGTTGCTGCTAAGACCTAATCACACCTAGCGTGCCAACGGAACTGGGCACATTGGAAAGACTGAGAGCACGCTCTATAGGGATTTCTAGATTACATAGGACTGTTGAGCTAGAAATAGACGATTAGTATTCGCACATGACGAACCCTGCTCAGGCATCGGTACATATCCAGATGAACAGGTGCACCCTCGCCTATAACAGAAAGCGAAATACTCATTAAATGCTCATTAGTTCTTGGGCTCAAGATGCTTTGGCTGGGAGCCACCTCGTGCTGTCTTTCAACAGGAATAATACTGTTAAGTGTGGGGGCAAATACTCTGATTTCCAGTGAAAGTCGCGCCTGAAGTTATTCATAAAGACACAAATCGAATTGATCAGGACAAGGAGACCCACGGGATGTCATCGTTCAGCCCTTGTTTGTGTGTCCCCAATTTGAAAACCCACCTTTGTTCACGAACAAACAGATAGTTGGACACGTTACTCACATGTGGAGGGATGTACGGTTTCTCGAGAACATGCCATTTGAAATCTGTTTCGGCATGGTTGCGCGTGAGGAAGTGCTTTGTGAGTTTGGAGACATCTTTCCTGCAACGGAACGTGCTCTTATGTTCCTGCATCCTCACACGTACCTTCCTCGTGGTCATGCCCACGTATCTTTCATTGCACGGGCACGTGATGAGGTAAATTAGGTTGGTGCTGTTGCAGTTTGTGAACTGCCGCAGCTCCCAGGGCTTATCTGTACCAATGTCCACACTCGTGATTTTCATTGTTAGAGGGCAAATGGAGCAACCTCCGCAAGGATGATGCCCTATTACTGGCGGGAGATCCCATAGGGTACCTAGTTCTCTCCTGGGTGTGCTCTTGGGACGTGTGTGTACCAGGCGGTCCCTTAGGTTGGTGGAGCGTTTGAAAGCGAACAGTGGAAAAGCGATCTTGTCTTTACCGCTGTTCAAAATTTTCCAATGTTTTCTGATCGCTTTTTGGACCAAGTTCGATTTGGTGTTGAAAGTGCTCACTAGAGTGAGGCGATCCAATGGTGGTTTCTCTATGCGTGGTTCCAAGAGGGCAGCCCGATGGTTGTTCGCTGCTCGTTTATATGAACGTTGGACCAACTTCTTGGGGTAGTGTCTCTCTCTCAGCTGTTCAGAAAGTTCCTCTGCATGAAGTTTGAAAGTGTCTGAGGTGGAACAGTTCCGATGGACCCGGAGGAACTGTCCAAAAGGCAGATTGTCCCTCAACGACTTGGGATGTTGACTCTCATACAGGAGCAATGAATTTCTCGCCATTGAGATCACAGAATTACAGGGGCCAGTACAACATGCCCGGCCAACCGTGGTGGCCTCCGGGACCCTGGGGATACCCAGGCAATTTTGCGCCACCTATGGGACCTTTTCCAGGTTTCCAAAATTTCAACAGCCAGCCTTTTTTAGCGCGTGGCCCCAGACGGTCACGGGGCAAAAGAAGACCGGTACTGGGACAACCCCAGGTCCAGTGGGAGGATACAACAGGCCCCCACGCAGGAACTCGGAGCCAAATGAGACGGGCATGACCACGAGGAAGGTACGTGTGAGGATGCAGGAACATAAGAGCACGTTCCGTTGCAGGAAAGATGTCTCCAAACTCACAAAGCACTTCCTCACGCGCAACCATGCCGAAACAGATTTCAAATGGCATGTTCTCGAGAAACCGTACATCCCTCCACATGTGAGTAACGTGTCCAACTATCTGTTTGTTCGTGAACAAAGGTGGGTTTTCAAATTGGGGACACACAAACAAGGGCTGAACGATGACATCCCGTGGGTCTCCTTGTCCTGATCAATTCGATTTGTGTCTTTATGAATAACTTCAGGCGCGACTTTCACTGGAAATCAGAGTATTTGCCCCCACACTTAACAGTATTATTCCTGTTGAAAGACAGCACGAGGTGGCTCCCAGCCAAAGCATCTTGAGCCCAAGAACTAATGAGCATTTAATGAGTATTTCGCTTTCTGTTATAGGCGAGGGTGCACCTGTTCATCTGGATATGTACCGATGCCTGAGCAGGGTTCGTCATGTGCGAATACTAATCGTCTATTTCTAGCTCAACAGTCCTATGTAATCTAGAAATCCCTATAGAGCGTGCTCTCAGTCTTTCCAATGTGCCCAGTTCCGTTGGCACGCTAGGTGTGATTAGGTCTTAGCAGCAACCATTCATTTCTGCTGCTCGAGTATCTGCAACTTGAACGCTAGTTGGAATTCTTAACGACCTTTCCTATGACCAACAGCAGAGTCTGTTGTCAGTTCGAATGCCCACAACCAATATCAGAATAAAAAATTAGAATAAAAAACTACAATTTTTCGTGACATGACGTCATGCGGTAGTTCTGTCTTATTGGCTGAACGAGAGCTCCACAATATTGAGGTTTATGCATATCGAACTGTATCTAGGCCGGGTGACTCCCAGTCGGTCCTGAGTTTAGGCGGACCACGTCACACCGCCCTGGGAAATGCCACAAACAATAATCCGGTATTCCTTCCGCGTTGTAGAGAGAAACTACAAACATTAATGACGTGATGTCATTCTGTAGTTCCAGACCGGCCCGTTCTCGCGAGAGGACGCGCTCAGGGCCTCAGTCCGAATGTAAACACCGCGCGGGACAGATGTGATAGCCTGTCCTGGAATCAAGGGCGGGCACTGTCAATGAGGTACGCGGCAATCTTATTATATTATCTTAACATTTATATGGAGTGATACACGAGGAGGTAATGATCTGACCAGCCCCTCCCTCACTGTTGTGATTGGTCGAGTGTCCCCCGGCCAACCGATGAAGTAGTCAGAGTGTGCTGGGGACGGTGCCTCCCCCTGACTCAGTCACGGCCCGGGACACCGACGGACAGGTATGACTACCTGCCTTAGCAGCCAGACGCCATGGGCATGTCATGGTGTGAGCGTTATGCTAAATATATATAACTATGTGAATCTGTTCACTTCAGCCTGTAGTTTGCAGTGGGGTGGAGGAGGTGTGTTGCTAGCCTAGCGATGGGGGCCAATTGACTCCACATACAGGATACCTTTGACTACGTAGACATATACACTACCAGAGTAGCTGCATGTTTGGTTGCCCGGTCTGTGTAGCTGACGTGGTCGGTTTTTGTTATTGTAGAGCGGGGTCTCACATATCCTGAGCCAGGTCCAGGAAGAGGTGAGGTCCACTCCCCGGACACACTGGGTGAGTAAATAAGCTTGTAGATAAACTATAGTTAAAGAACTTAGTATGCTGTGTACAGACCAGGGTAACAGATTGTGTTTTTCCTGTACGTTTGTCCTCTTTAAATAGTACACATTCAACCAGGTGCCGAAGAGAGGAGTTGAAACAGCGGAAGGAAAATTGTATCCTTTGCTGGTCTTTTCACTTGTGTGTTTTTTTCATAATTTTTTCACACCTTTATCACAACTGATGCAGTAGTATTGGTATAGAACAGAGACCCTGACGAAAGCCGAAGGACTAATCCCTGAGTGGCTGAAACATGTTGGTCTCCTCGCAGCTATTTGGTTGTACTGCGATGACGATATTTCACTGTTCTTGTTTTTAGCAAGGAAGGGGCAAACAATTATTAAAGTTTTCTGGGTTGAGCTCCCTATCCTTTTTTAAATCACCACTGATTATATTTTTTTACACTGCACTTCCCACCACATCAACAACATGTGGTAGTACCAAGTGATTGTGGGTCGCTACCCCCTATCTGGTTTTCGGGGTATGCCGGTCTCAATGATCTAGAGACACAATACCCGATTAGGACTACCAAATGATAATATTGATCATCACAAGACCTTTGATGGGAATCCTACACCAGGGGGGACTCACGTTACTGGTTCTTCACATCTGGTGATCTGGTTTGCTAGCACATTGCATTCATACCTATGTACTAATGACAAGGTTTTGAAGAGTAGAGGACTACGGTGGAATCCTCAATTTAGACCCCTAAGTTTGTTGTTGTTTGTGGATTCCTTTGGGGGATAATACTTAGGTTTGGTCGTTAAACATCCCTCTAGCCCTGCATTAATTCGTATTTTTCCAAATAAGCAGTCCTTCCAGGGTTTTCTTTTGTTTGTGGAAAAGACGCTTATTTCCAGTTGCCTGCTAATTGGGAAGGTATTCGTTACTTAGCCTTATTGCTTCCCAAAATGTACCATATAGTTATCATAGATGCTATGATCATGACACCATTTCATAGACATACACAAAGTATTTATGATGGAACACAATAAGCGGGAGACATCTTTGGAGCAATCATATCACCCATAGAAGTAATTTTGAATGATGAGGAGATTAGAAAGCTGTCATCTGTAGTGGATAAAATGGAAAAGAGTACATCTGGAGCTTGATGTCTGTTAACACAGAATTAGTGGCTATTAGATCAATGGTTGTACAAGATTGATTAGCTTTTGCCATTTTGCTGGCAGAGAAAGGCAAGATGCTGAAGGCTTCACATTGCTGTTCGTATGACTTCGAGCTAGCGAGCTGCCGTTTGAGCTGTTTGTGCATCAGCGGTGAAGGAGGCGGCAAGGGAGTCGAGAAAACGCCAAGAGAAGCCAGGGAACACCGGAATATCGGGCTGCTTCTTTCTGTCCTTCAGCCGCTCACCCAGCTGCTCACCGAGTGCTCACCCAGCGGGGGTCAGGCTTTGAGGTGCGGTTGTGGTCGTGGTTGTTGAGCCAACTCGAAGGGCGCACCATGGCCCCTAACTTGGAAAAGGGTTCTCCCAAGGGCCTTGATAGTTGACTGCCAAGGTGAAAGGGTGGGGAGCGACCGACCGACCGACTGGTTGTGAGTCCCACCTCCCCATCCGCATGCCATGTACCTTTGCATTGTGCATGGTAACTGCATTCACAACTCCGTACGATTACATAATCATATAGTTAAAATTGAACTGTAAATGTAAGCCCAGTAGCCCTGCCTCACTCCGTATCTCAAGCCGGCCAGCACACAAAAGATCGCCAAAACGTGGAGAGTAGAGGGAAGGTGAGCGGTTAAGAAGTAGGCATATCGTCAGGCTGAGAGAGCCACCTTGTTAATCTGCCTGCTGCTTGCCTGGGGGGTCCTGCCTGTGGCCCTGGCTTTTGCATTGCATTGGGGACGCCTTTCTACACTTGGTGAATTTCAAGTGCATACCTCTTCTTGAACTGGGAGTCTACCAAACTTGTGCCCGCTATCTTCCTTGGCTGCATTGCCATCGCCGTCCTGCCAGCCGCGCTCGCTCTCCTCCCGCCGTCGCACCCCAGGAACATCAGTGCGGCCGCAGTGTGGGGGAGAGCTAGAGTCGCAGGGGACTACAATTCCCAGAGGTCATAGCCGCAGGAAGCCGTCTACCGGGAAATTGCGCCAGGTGGCGCTTAAAGCAGAGCGTCACTACCGGTGGAGTGGGACGGGATTGATACAAAAAGACTCGCCTACTTTTACCCGCCAACACCTATCAGTTTTGTTTTGGAACGTTGCTGGGCTCCGCTCCAAGACAAAACATAAACCATGGTTAGATGTAGTTAGCGCACATCAAATAGTATGCCTTCAGGAAACCTGGGCCGCCGAGCCTATACACATTTTAGGCTATAAAACACACCACGTCCCAGCTAGCTCTAAACATTTTGGTAGACCTAAAGGTGGCCTTGCAGTATATACCGCAATCAGTTTTCCAGCAATGGACATAACCGTTCTACTGTCTGGTGAGAATTTCCAAATTTTAAAGGTTCTACTTAATAAATGCATGTTGTATTTCTTGGTTAATTTCTATAACAACCTCCACCCCAATGATTGTATTAATATTTTAACTGAGATTACATCTTTCCTATTGGAACAGCGGAATACGCTTACCACCCTTACCTCTTATGTGATCTGGGGGGGAGACTTTAATGTACCATTATGTAATAATTATAAGAACGGTACCTGTGGTCTCCAGGATGAAAATGGATGCTCTCTGACCCACTTTACACACACGAAGCTAGGAAATTGCCTAAATGATTGTTTATTTTCTTTGGAGCTGGAATATGCGAATGACCTTGTGGATCCACCCGCTGATTTTTTGCCAACTTTTCATGGAAGGGGTCTATCAAGTGTCATCGACTATATCCTATGCTCCCAGATAACAAAGGTCAACTTAAAACCTTTAATACAGGCTCAGATATCTCTAGTGACCATTTTCCAATTAGTGTTAGCCTGTCATTCAAAAATGCTTTACCTCACTCAACCAGGGCCAGTTTACTGAATCAACAATCACTGTCTATGGACAGAGAAAACGGCTTCTCTGTAAAATGGTCCAAAATCGACCCAGCAGCAATAACTAGTAAAGTGGTAACCAGAGCTCTCCCATGGATGAACAACTGTTTAGCACTAGACTCCTCTCCCCAGTTGATTTTAACCAGCTTCCTGGAAATTATTAGAATTATACGAGATGAACTATTTCGTAACCAAAAACGCAGAAACCCAGAAATCAAAGGCTGGTTTGACTCAACCTGCTGTATAGCCTTAACCAACTTAAAAAAAGCAGTTCATAACCACGACAGAGATCATGCTGAAATCACTAAACTCAGAAAGGTCTATAATCTAGCATTGAGAAACCGCAGAAAAAAAATTAAGAATAACTTGTGGGCCCAACTACATGAGAGCTGCCTACGCAAAGACAGTTCACTGTTTTGGCGTACAGTAAAATCACCCTTTTTGTTAGATGCCCCATCTTCTCAACATCTAGATGTGGCAGTGACAGCAGACGAGTGGGTAGCCCATTTTTCAAAGATTTTTGGTGGTCCCTTAGAGGTTACCATCGGTGAGGTTCTTTTGGCAGGTGACCCTCCCGAGGACCCGACATTTCCCATTGACCTTCTCTTTGATCACAAGGAGGTCACTAATGCGTTGTCATCTTCCAAAACTGGTAAAGCTCCCGGACCGGACGGGGTCCCTCTAGATATCTTTGTACATAATCTGGAACTGTGGTCACCCCTTGTTACTCAGGTCATGTCAGCAATTACATAAACTGGCCTAATAGACTCTTGGTCCACCTCCATTTTGCTCCCAATCTTCAAGAAGGGCGATCGCAACAATCCCGCTTGCTACAGGCCCATCTCCCTCCTGGATTCCTTGGGGAAAGTCGCTGGCCGCCTGATCCTGGAACGCCTCCAGGATTGGGCATCCACTAATAACATCCTGACAGATCTCCAGTACGGCTTCCAGGAGGGACTCGGCACTGTTGAGCAAGCATTGAACTTGGCCCTTCTAATTGGTAAATAGGTGGGGGCTAAAAGCGGTAACCTTTATTTAGTTTATGTTGATCTTAGCGCAGCATTCGATTGTGTTATCCTTTCCAGGCTGTGGTCCATTCTTGGCGACTTGGGGGTAGATCCCCCTCTTATTCAATTTCTCCGCGAACTCTACTCTGACGCTACTGTGTGCGTTAGATACGGGATCGGCGGTGAATTAACTCCATCATTTCCTGTTGTCAAAGGAGTTAGACAGGGCTGCGTCCTGGCTCCCTTCCTATTCAATCTATATACTAATGGCCTGGAAGCAGCCATGCTTGAAGGGAGTCAGGATCTTCCATCTATTAAACAACGCCCCATCCCCGCCCTGTTATACGCGGATGAATCCGTAGCCAGAACATTAAACTAGCTACAAAGACAGCTAAATAAATACTGCCAATTCATGCTCTCTTTAGGCCTAAGAGTGAATAAAAACAAAACCTTTGTTATGCCCCTTGGCCCCAGGGCGAAGAACCCCAAGTCAGTTTTTATTGACCAAGTTAGGTTGGAATGTACTAGGGAATATCCCTACTTAGGAATTCTAGTGGACGACAAACTATCTTGGAGCCATGTCAAGTAAAAAGCTTCTCTTCCAAAGAACAACCTCAGCTCTAGTCTCCTTTTCAAGGAAACTGGGTAAACCTGCCCCAGCAGAGTTGCTAAAAATCTATCACGCCAAATGCCACAGCGTAGCAACCTATGGCGCAGGGGTTTAGGGTTCAGAACGGGTTTTTAAAATATCTACTGGCACTACCACAAAGTGCCCCAATATACGGATGCCACATCGAGCTGGGTATTGATTATCTGACAGACAACATTAAATGCCAGCCGATTCTGTTATGGCACCGCATTTGGTCTAAAACGCAATATCATCTTACCCGCTCTTTGATAATCGACTGCTTGACCTTGGCAAACTGGAATAAAATCCCTTGGCTCCAGTATGTCTCTAACTTCCTCAAGGACCTGAATTGCACATCTTATTTCTTAGAACCTACCACATTGGTAGATGTCACCAGGAAAGACCTGAAAAAACTGTGCTTAACCCATCTGAGAGAACTTCGCCTCACACAAGAAGTAAGGAAACCATCTAATGTACAGATTCTTTCGGTCCAGACTGTTTTGGGTATTCAATTATATTTATCTTTCCACCTAACTAATCATGAAAAGTATGTTTTGACTAGGTTTCGCTTTAATTCCTTTTTCCGCCTAGTTACTTTTCCAAAAGAGCAGGACTGGTCGCATAACCTCATGAAATGCCCTTGCGATGGTACATCATCTCAATCTGCAATTCATGTAACACTGTTCTGCAGATTTTACGAGATTCCTCGCAAGCGCTGGATCATTCCTATACTCCGGAAATTGGGTCTGAGAACATGTCGGACAGCTTATTTGGCCCTGCAGTTTCTGGACTCTCAATATATTGCCAAATGTGTAGCTTGCTTTTTAAAATCATGTCTAAAAATCCGCTGTAAATATTGAAGCTTTTATTTACTTGTCTACCTGTTTGGTATCCTAATGAACTGTTTTTAAATCAATGGTTTTTAATGTTAAAAATCTTTTATTTGTTTTTAATGTAACATACATTTGAGACTTTCTATATGCATTGTAATATCTTAATTCTGTACTTTTTATGGTTTAGTTACGTGTAACCGAATAAAAGTTTATCAAAGCAAAGCATTGGCTCATCTTAAACATTAAACATTAACCTCTGCGCCAGCCTCACCAAAGGTCCCTGCCTGCACCATTGGCCTCAGCGCCGGGGGTCCCACATCGTCTGGAGTCGCGAAGGAAGCGGACTCCATTGCCCAGCAGCCCCATAGTAGCCCACAGTCCATCAGACACTGGACGCGCCAGGAGGCGCTTTAAACAGCGTCGGAGCCCCGGAGGACAAAGGCGGGCCCGTCTGTGCCTGTCCGGGCCAGTACGTGACAGGGCAGAATCACATACTATTTGGTCTCTGAATCTTGTGCCCGGGTAATAGCCTGAACAGCACCTTACGGCACCTTAGGGCGACCTGAATCCAGACCTTGCTTGAACAGTCTGAACAGCCTCAAAGGGCTGAACAGCGGTGAGACAATCAATGCAGTCGGTTAATTATTGAGAATTAGTTTAGCGACTGTATTTATATTTGTATGAGGTCTTGGCCTCCTCATGGTATTTGTATTCCCAGTATTTAGCATTTTATGTTCTCTTTATCTCTGGCTCCAAGCACTTTGTGGTAATTTTAGTGATTTTATCATTCCATTACATTATGTAATGGGACATATTAGTATGTATTACGATTTTTGCTTAGCTGTTATTTAGTTCTCAAAAGCTGTATCAATTATAATGTATCCACTGCAGAGGACAACTCAGATCTCCTTTGCTGTGCCTATCTCTGGATTCTGTGGCACTTTACATAGTATAAGGATGCCGAAACGCAAGCTATTAAAAACCCCTAAAAATGCAGCTGACCCATCGTGCTCGACGATTGATGCTTACCTAGTCAAGGCGGTTAGTGCCATCAATGTTGAAATTGACAGGGCGAAGCGCTGCCTATCATTAGGTGTAAGTACTGGGATAAAGGATATAGTGGGTCCGGAAGTAGAGGCCACCATGAGGAATGAGCAAGAATCCACCCCTCCTGCGAATTCGGGGATCTCTGCCCCTGACCAAGATCTACCACAGCAAGCTGAGGTACCACGATCGCCATCTCCTAGTGGTCCTCCGACCCCGAAAAGGAAAAGGAATTGTAGGAATGGCCAAGCTAAACCAGGGACCATTAGTAAAACAAAAAAAGGCCCTCCATCGAAATCCTTTTCTAAGGCATCTGAGAAATTCACCGACTCAGGCCCTTTGTCCGACGAGCAAGCTAACTATATTGTAGATCTTCTGACACAAAAACTGGTGGTATCCATTAAACCACTATTTGATAAACTTGATAAACTTAATGAAGTAGTCACTAAACTTAGCAGTACATTAAAACACATCAATATTCAAGGGAGAATGTAGATGAGCCACAAGGGGGACCTAAGGAGTATTAAGCAACCCCAATAGCTTTAATAGGAATGGTGAAGACCGAGGTATCATCAACTTAGCAATACAAAAGGGGATATAGCCATGTCTGAACTGGGGTGGCAGAGTGGGCTAAAGAACGGTGATGGATCAAACCCAGATCTTTTGACTGGGTGTGAGTGTTTGATTGGTTCAGATGCTCCGTCCATCACCACCCCCTTTTGTACCGCCTTTGGCCGCCATATGTGTGGCAGGGTATGCTCAGACGTGAGTCCCTTGCTCACTTTGCCACTGGATTCAAGCAAGCCGAGCTGAAGACGGCTGGAATGCCAGAAACCGGTGTCTCGGAAGCTTGTTTCCGGTCCAGGGAAGGCATGGCTTGGCAGTTCGGGCTGGACTGTTCCCATGAGGCACAGGGTCAGACTGATTTGCATATAGCCATGTCTGAACTGGGGTGGCAGAGTGGGCTAAAGAACGGTGATGGATCAAACCCAGATCTTTTGACTGGGTGTGAGTGTTTGATTGGTTCAGATGCTCCGTCCATCACCACCCCCTTTTGTATCATCAACTTAGCATCCATGACAGAAAGTGACACGGAGTTGATATCCATGCCATAATAGAGGGGACAGGTTGGTAAGCGAAGAGTCAACACAGGCCCCCAACAAACACAAGGAGGGGGAGGAGCAAGAGGGTCGAAGTGACTAGCCGATTAACTTACCCCCAGAATGCTGCCTATTGTGGCAGTATTGGTAAATGTACCACCATTAGAGATGGGCAAAAAAGAAACGTATGACACCCTAAATAATAAAGTGGTGCACTGGCTAAACCAAAATTGTGATTTCCCTGTGGGTTGTGCTGATCAGATACTCTTGACCAGGAGAGTGAACTGGATCAGGCCCCTTAGAAAAACACTGCATGGTGACTGCATAATTATTAACTTCAGGAATCCTAATTGGGCCCGAACCTCTCTGGAAAGAGCAGCTACTTACCCGTATAAAGATCTAATTGCTTCTCTCCTGCCCCTTGGTTTTTTCTATAGACATCTAAAACCCTCACCCAATATAGGAGGGGATCAGGAGTTATGTAGAACTAAAACAGTAGTTTTACCGCAGTCATACTTTGGTTTACCTACATTTAATAGATTCTCACCACTTAGCAAACTAGATGTTAATGACTGACAGGTCAATGCCTGTCTGCCCGAGGGGGAGCAGGGTGGTACTGGGTCGACGGGCGCAGAGCTACCTGCAGAAAGTGTGTATAATAAGATCATGGATAATCAAATTATGTCTAAAGATCCACTATGTGACATAAATATGTCTGCTCATTATTTACCACACCTATTAGGTTTGCAGCAAGTTGCAAATGTAGGAGCCATCTTAGACGCGAACACAGGACAAAGAATGGTAGAGAACCCAAAACCCCCTTGTTGCCACCAGATATCTGTGAGGGAGCTGCTAGTGTCAGCAGCGGAACAAGTAGCAGAACTAGTGATAAACCCATCGACTGTTTTGGAACCCCCTCAGCTTGAGGCTATACCATTGTCACCTGGAACATAGCCCAACTCGCAAGTAAAAATTATATGCTAGGCTGGATGGAGTTTATTAATACACATGATATAATCTGCTTACAGGAAACCTGGAGTTTCGATAACGTACACCTTGAAGGGTCTACTTCTTATGATTTACTAGCAACTCCTTCACAATCTGGCAGAGCTAAGGGTCGGTTGTTAATTCTACTGAAAAATAAGTTGCCCCTGAGAGTCAAAAGAGCTATTAACATAGGGCACCATTCGCAGCTACTTTGGCTACACCACAGGGATGGTCAGGATGTCTTATTGATTAATTTTTATAACAATATATTTGACTCAACTCGCCATAATGTGGTCACTGAGATAAAGTTGGAACTTGAGAATTTTGTTACTGCTGATAATATAGATCTGATTATCGAATGGGTCTGAGATTTTAAATATTCCAACTTGTCCTTTGTCTATGGCAAAAGCTTTCGGGTTTCAGAACGATGAAGGGGTCGACTGCATACATTTCCCACATTCCATCTATGGAGCTACCCTAAATGCCGTCCTGGCAGAATTCGATCTTGACATCATGCAATGACAACTGTATTATTATGCTTGTGCTCATTTGGGGGAATAAAATAGTAGTGCCATGTACGGTTATTGGCAACATTGCCCCGTGCAAACCAAACAGCACTAGAATTAGATGGAAAGCCACTAACTCAGGTGAAAGATTAAAAAATATTGCCCAGGACTGTGGTAAAGAGATTAAAGACAGTTTGGAGGTTGAGACCAAACCAGCCAAAATGTTGATTAATTTAAACATAATTAATGATTCAATCTCGAAATTATTAACTGCACCACCTCGTAGGAAACATACGCAGGTCAGGGGCTGGTTTAATCATTCCTGCACCGACTCATTGAACCAGCTGAAACAAGCACTCTCCAGTAGACCCAGAGATAAGGTGTTAGTTCAAGAACTAAAATCAGAATATAAATCTAACTTAAAACGTAAAAAGAGGGAATTCCAACAGGAGGCATGGGATAATCTTGCATTAGCGGCAGATTCATCCAATAACAAGTTGTTTTGGGATACTGTGAATTCGACATTCCTCAATAACGATTCTATTCCAGAACTTCTATGTCATATCAGCTGTGAGGAGTGGGTGGTACATTTCACTAGCATGTTTAACCCAAGTCACACAGGTATTGCAGATCCTGTTAACCTGCATAAATGGCCCATTATACCTCTAAATATTACCTTTGATGAGGTCGAACTAGGCCTTGGAAGCAGTAAAAGGGAAAAGGCACAAGGCCCGGATGGTGTCCCCATCAATGTATACAAAACTGTGCCTGAACTATGGGGCACGATAGTAACGTGAGTTTTTAATGCTGCCGTAACGGAGGGTCTTCCACCCACATGGGGGGAATCCATTATTATCCCCATTTACAAGAAGGGTAACAAATCTGAGGCTAAGAACTATCGACCTATTTCCCTACTCAACTCCTCAGTAAAGATCATGAGTAGGGTTTTATTAGTAAGGTTAGAAGAGTGGGTCGCGGAAAATTGTATTTTGGCACATGCTCAATATGGTTTCAGAAAGGGACTGGGCACGATTGAACAGTGTATTAACCTAGAGCTTTTAGTCAGAACGTACACATGTGCTAAACAGGGATGGCTCTTTTTGTGTTTTGCTGATCTTAGCGGCGCTTTTGACTTAGTGGATCATGCCATTTTATGGCCAGATTTGCTTAACCTGGGTGCCCCGAAACCTGTTATTTACTTTTTAGCCAGGCTGTACGAGAAGCTATCGACTAAAGTACCGTATGGTCAAATGGGCGAATGCACCCCTAATTGTA
Organism: Lissotriton helveticus; assembly: GCF_964261635.1. NCBI lineage: Eukaryota > Metazoa > Chordata > Amphibia > Caudata > Salamandridae > Lissotriton > Lissotriton helveticus. The sequence continues at coordinate 1,016,998,928 of NC_136069.1, read as the reverse complement.
ACGTAAAACGTGGTATTCGCCAAGGCTGTGTCTTAGCACCATTGCTTTTTACCCTATTTATTAATGAAGTTGACGCAGTACTTAGAATGATTCAGGTGGATTCCCCACAAGCGGAGGGCAAGGAAGTTCCAGTCCTGCTTTATGCGGACGATGCTGTGCTCCTATCCAGAACAGCAGTTGGCCTCCAGAGGTTAATTGATGGGTTCGCTGATTTTATTAGTAAGAGGAAGCTGTTAATCAATAAGACCAAATCATTCACAATGGTATGCAGTTCGAAACCTAGGAGTTTGAAATCCCTTTTTATTGATGGAAATAAAGTGCAAAATGTTGATAATTTCTGCTATCTCTGGTTATCTTTTTCTTGTGATGGGAAATGGAACCGTGAAATATCTAATGTTTGAGCCAAAATGACCAAAAGTGTGTTTGGCGTCTTTATATTTGCATCTAAATTAGGGGATCGCCGCATTAAAGACATGGTCTACATCTATAAAGCCAGATGTACCTCGGTTGCATTATATGGGGTAGGTGTGTGGGGACACCACCGAAGTTACGATCTGCAAACCGAGGAAAACTCCTTTTTAAAGAAAATATTATGTCTGCCGGCCTCAGCCTCCTCTGTACTAATTTACCGTGAAGTGGGGCTTAATTATCTGTTAGACATAATTGCACTAAGGCCCCTACTGCTATGGAGATCTATATGATCAAAAGAGGAGACCACATTTACCAAATCTATTATTTATGACTGCCTGCTTAAGATCCCCTGGCTCAAATATTTACTTAATACCTACAGAGACTTATTTAATCAGACGATCCTGGAAAACCCAAATGATGTATTAGGTTTGTCCAAACCGGATATTAAGAGCACTTTCCTGATTCATATGAAGGAATGCAGGCTGAGAGCAGTAGGGAAGCAAACCACCTGTATATAGATACCGATGGCTTTCAAACTTATTTATCACTTGTCACGAGACCTTCCCACCGCTATGTCTTAACTAGAATGAGGCTAGGTCTTGCCTACCATCTAGTAGCATTCCCTACAATGAAACAGCACCCATTATCCCCATGCCCATGTGACGGGCATACGAAGCAGAGCGCCTTGCACTTTTTACCTTTATGTGATTTGTATCTGAATTTTAGAATTGTTTATCTTAAACAATTGTTTAAAAAATATAATGCTAAAACCACCAATGCTGCTATGAGCCTACTGTTTACGCTAAGAGAACCTGATATTTGCTTATATGCCGGAACATTTATTTTAAGCTCAATTAATGCAAGGAAAAGTATCATGTTCTAATGAAACTTTGTTCCGAAGTTGTTCCGAATAGTATTTCCTGTCGCTTACGATGAATTTGTGAAGTGGAACTGTGACCAGTCTCCCTAAGACATTGTACATCAATAGAGCACTTTACACCTTGCACTTTCTAAGCCCATGTGACTCGATCCTGACACCTAGAACTGCTTATGCTAAACAATTATTTATGATGTGCTGCTATGATTTTATTGTTTACATCAAGAGAATCGAGACTAGTTTAGGTTGTGCCATCTATTTTAAGTTTATTTTGCTGGGAATTGTACGATGTTTTAATGATATCATGAAATTTTAATTGATTGCTGGGTGTTCTCAATGATTTTGGCCATTGAATCTGTACATGTACATTTGCTTTTACGGTTGCCTTGTTCTAACCAAATAAAGTGTATTGAATTGAATTTAATTGACTAGAATAGAAAGATAAAAGAATTCACAAAGAACATTTCTGAACTAAAACCTGAACTAGAACCATTAGAGACTACTAGTGCATTAGGGAATTTAGGTAAAGGAGCTTCTGCTATTGGTAACTGGTTTGCAACAGTAGGAGGAGGACATTTTACAGCCTTTTATAAACATGTGCTAATCATAGATGTTTTTTGATAACTTTATGCACTTTACATAAAATATTTGGATGATGTCTAAACAGGAGAAAGAATAGAGAAAGAAGCAGAGAAATTAGCAGATAGTTAGAAATGCAAGAGAAAAAAGAAAAGGGAATACAAAAATTGAAAGAACTCGGAAAACATAAAATTGAAAAAGAGGACTCAACGGAGATAGAGAATGCTCTTAATTTCCTTTGCGAATAAATTTGATGCTTTTTCAACCAACAAAGGGAAAAAATTCCTGCTGCAAATTTAGTTATTTCCAGAATTATTAATTAAAAACAATGTGCAGAGCTTACATTTAAAAATGAAATGTATTAAATGCTAAATTTGTAGCAGGCAATCATACTTAAAAACTATAGGCCTGTAACATAGAATTGAAGCATGGGTTCTTAACTTGACATAACTAATGATGCCATGAATAAATAAGAAAAGATATTAGTGCTGAAAGCCTTGTTTTTCACATTAAACAACCGTTGTGCAAGATGTTTTCTTTTTTTGCTGCACGATATTTATTAGCTAGTAAATAGACACTTGTTTAAGTTAGATGAAATCTTATTGGTCAACATGAAGAAGAAAGAATATTAATGTTGCAACATAGAAAATGTGTATTTATATTAGTCTGTGTTCTTAGACTAATATCAGATTGGGGTTTTCATTCATCCTTTTCCGTAGACTGGAATCTGCATCTGATTCTGTTTCCCTTCTTCCTGGATCTCTGAAAGGAGAATCTTCATAGTTTTTCTTGGATTTCTCAATATGAGAATGCCTTAGCTTGTTTTCTTGTCTGCTGTTATTCGAGTCAGAAATACTTTCCAGCTTATAATGCTAAATCATACGCTAATTCTTGATTCTCTCATTAGAACACCTCATGGGTAGCTGAACTAACACTTTTTTCCTTCTCACTTTTAAATTTGATTTATTTGGAATGTAGAACTTTCTTTTTGGGACACGCTTGTTGCATTATTATTGTATCAATTGCATTATTGATTAATTTATTGATTTACTTTATTATCTAATATTGATTGATTTTAATAACCTTTGATAAGGAGACTTGGAAAATATTACTTTAATGTGTAGTGTAGTTCCTATATTCCCAATAGGCTCTGCGCATTGGAATAATATCTTCAATAGTATAGACGTAGGACAGAGGTTAACTAGGTCTTCTACTGTCGATATTAGACTTAAGTTTTGTGTGCCAGCTAGCTCAGAGTTCACTAGAAACGTTCTCGAATAGGTGAGGAGGATTTTAACCTCCCTGGATAGACAAGAAGAGATTTAGTTTCTGACAACCATAGAACATGACAACTTTGCTCTCCCTGATCAAGAGTATATCTCTAGAGTCGTGTGAAAACAAAAGACAGCTATTTTACTCAGTCAATACGTACATACTTAGTTTCACCAGATTGCAGAAAAAAGAAGAGACGGGCGTTTTCAATAAAAGGTGTTATTTATTGATCAGTCTCTTTTCTCATACAAGAGAAATGAATTGCTACAATTGCAATACTTATAGTTAAGTAAAGTGCATACAGTAAAAGCAGGATTATGAAATAATACTGTAAAAGCATTGATATGGTTTCTTAGCCATATGATACTTTAAAATGGATAAAAGATATACATACATATATACATTTGACTAATCGTACTCAACTGGTGCTTCTAACTATGCCTACCCCGGTGTACCTGACCTAAGCCTAATACATGGGAAGGAGTAAGTAAGTAGCAGTTTAAGTTAAGTTTGGTTTGCCAAGAATCTGACTCAAGAATTCTCTGTAAGGGTTTAGTCAGTTCACTAACTGGGATTTAGAAGGCTGGAGGGCTGGTATCTCTCTCTCAGGACTCGGTATCCCAGTCACCCGCAAAGGTGGGCTGGAAACGCTGGAGGCTGGATTTCTCGGCAAGAGAAAAGACAGCGTCTTCCTCAGCACGTCAAAAGGGGAGGGGCAGCATCCGTGGGCTCTCGCATCAGCTGGGCTCTCCGGCAAGTAGTCATTGCTCCCGATTCATCACCACCGTGTCTTTGCTTAAGGCAGCGTTGGTATATTTATACCTGAAAGGTGCCGGGTTTGACGTAAGGATGGACATAAGACGTCAATAAAGATGTCATTAAGAACTGGTCGTTCTTACAGTTTTTTACAGGAGTTCTCGGACGAAATCAAAACAATAGCAGCGGGGATTTCCCAGGTTTGCTGGAGGCTTGGTTTGTTTAGAGAACTCGGTGTGCTTTCTAGGGGGCTGGAGGAATAGTGCTTGCTTAATGTGACAGCATGCGCTATGACTAATTTATGAAACGGGTTTCTGTGCTGTTGTATGGATATTAATGATTTATAACCGGACAAGGGTCAGAAATAGGAGTATCGATACAGGTACCTAGATAAACACACTACACCCACTCCACAAATTCATGTCCATAATTACTAATCTAAGCAATAGGAAACACATATAACAGTGCATGTGTATACCGATCCACCCCAAAATACATTATTTTGCATCTGAAATGGTATATGCGAGATACACGAAAATGAGTATAGGTACTGTATGCTTTCAAGCAGTGTAATCATTCAAAAAGAGATGCATATTTATATCAGCATGAATAATTTGCGAAAATTACACATGAAATGGCTCTTAATACAGAAAAAAAGTGCGAGACCACTTCATCACATATAAATACAGTTTACTTGTAAATATGCTAGAGGCTGAGGAAATGTATTGTCTCTAGAGTTCCTAAAAATAGAAGCTCTGTTCTCTAAGAATAGTTCTACTTTAGGCAGAGGATGAGTGCCAAAAAAGTAAATATTTTTGGAATCGGGGAAAAATTGTTTCGTTTTCAGGAGAAAAAATTCCAAATAGTCTTAGTAGCTTTGTTTATCAAAGCTGAAGGCCAAATGCAGAGTTCAGGGAACGCCGTGTGCTCGTTTGCTTAAAGTTATTCTTTCTGTTCGGGTGAAAACATCATGTCAGACAGACTTTCAAAAAAACAGTCTACTGTCTCAGGTGAAAGTTCGACCAAGTTGGAGAATGTCGCTACCATGCAGTCGTGCGCATGTTCGCTTTCAATGATGTTTCGATCAGCGTTGCTTACAGAAGGTCGTACCTGGTTGATGCTGCTCTCATCTTGTACTTCACTACCCTTCAATCGTAGTGGTGAAGTCTCCACGAATGCCGTCATCAGGATAGGTAACCGCTGGGGACAACACGATGCATGAGCCTTTACTGGACCCAACAAAGTATCTGTATCCAATGGTACTTCTGATTGTAGTGTAAGACAGGTGTCCAACACGCATTCTTCGCCGCATAGCATGCATCTTAACACAGGTAAGACACAATTCTGCCATATGGGTCTGAATGAAAGAAACCTGGTCATATTCAGATCCCTTAGCCGGGCAAATCCAAGGACTTTAGTTATGCGGTCCCGATAGCGTATAGCTAGGATCGTTTCTTCCATTGTTGCTGGAGTTTTGTCTGTGACATGGCTTGCCATACCGAAGCAGGAGTAGCAAAAATAAGATGCCTGCTACGAGTCCCAACAGGAGTGGAAGTCCGCCAAAGAGTGAATGGACAAAATCAGGAAAAATGCCCAGGACTGCTTTGAAGGGTGTTAACAGTCCCGAAAAAACTGTCTTAAATACACTCGCGATACCATTCGTATCAGAAATGTTTAAGATTTTGTTAAGCATTTCTGCGAAGTGTAGGGGGCAATTTGTTGATAATAATGCATGTATCTCTGTCGTTGTCCTTGCAACTTGGAGATCTTACGTTTCTTTTGATGACGTCAACTGAACTGGCGTCTGTAGAAGCACAGTCTTTATTCTGCTTAAAGTATCAATTCGAATAGAAGAGATATTCAAACTGGGCCAAATTTTTCCTTCCCTGTCTGGAGTGTCGTTTGGAAACAATACTCGCTCACAGCAAGTGACCATGGAACTTACACTAACTAGATAAGCTTTTCCTGGCACTAGGCCACAACATCTGTGATCCACAATTAGAATGTAGCTCCCGTTAGAAAGCCGTCTAAAGAATGGTTCTATTCGAGTTGCAGGTGTGTCAAGCTGGTGACATGAAATGTTATTAGAAGTCCCCTCACAAGCCCCATGCAAATTTATGCCTTGACACAGAAGTATACCACTTAGTGATTTTTCACAATTATTACCACTAAGAAATACACTCTGTCCATTTTCACTATAACATATGTGTGTGTAAGGTCATTTCCATGTTGACTTAATGTATCCTTTACCCAACCTTTCATACTGGCCTGCCTGTATATACTTTTGGCAGTATCGAAATTGGAAAGTTGTTATCGGAATAGTTATTATCCCATGTATTATCCATTGAATGACAGGTCGTTCTGACATTGTCAATGGTAATCTCTCGAGTTTTTCAATGCTCAGAATTGTATATTCTGCTCCCTTTTGTGCCAGGCTGATTTGTTTATCAGTAAGGTTATAGATAGAGAATAATGACGTTGTGTTGATTAAACGCCAAGGCACGTAGCCTGAACGCAGATTTTGTAACGTCCAGCCAAGCTGTACAATAGAACCTAATTGGGACTGACCGTGTTGTAACATCAGTAAGTCTTGCTCTATTATATCGATTGCAGATGATACCTTGCTGTCCAGTGAATATATTCTGGAAGACAGAGTCATTAACCCATTGTCCACAACAGAAAGTGATTTTTCCAAATGAATACGGTCAATTTCTCGTATTTTCTCTGCTGTCTCAATTTGAGTTACTTTCCAGGCTTCGTTGTAAGCTGCATATATAGAGGCCGCTATGAAACGTTTTTGACGCTGTTTGCGTGGTCCCATAATGAAATCACGCAAGTCAGCACCTTCTTTAAGTAAAGTCAAGTGTTGCTTAATTTCTGCCAGTGTGGATGTTCGTAGCCATTCAAGGCAGAGTTTACCCACACTGTATGTTGTTGCAATCCCTGGATGTAGTCGCTGGGAGTATCTAGGGTCTGGCCTGGACATTTTGAACCTCTGTATTTCGTTCAGGAATCTATCTTGACAGTTATTTGTGTCAGTGGGCCAGATCAACCATTTTTTCCAATCAGGATGTGTTCTGTTTTGGTTTAAAATATGGGATATGTCTATCTCAACATCTGTAGTGCTATTACTGTCAGGTGTTGGCTTTGGAATAGACGGTTTGTTCAAGTCTTTTATTTTGGCTAGGCCAAGACAGGTTGTCTGTTGAATTGTGTCATTCAAGAATATAATTTGTTCTGGGATCATGCAGGCTCTAAATAATGATTCTAAACCTTGCACCTGCCAATCTTTTGTACCCCAGATTGTTTTTGTTTCAATATTATTGTTCCAGAAATCAAAACCAAATGTATTCATTTTATCAAAAAATGTTTCGGAATAGATTAATTTTGTGTTTGTCAGCATGGTTTTCATTCCTGTCTCATTTAGCAGTTTGAAATAAAACGTTTCTGCATTACTTGTGTTAAACCCTGAGAAGTAAGAACATTTTTCATAAAATGTATTTGAACTGCCTTTTGGTGGAGTTGCACAATGTTCCCATTGATTATAATTAAAAACATTTCTAGGTTGAGCAGATTTATGCAGATAATGGTTACCATAGTGGTTGTAACAGTACATCTGGTCATAATTAGATGAACCCTGTAAATAATCATGTTCAGTAAATTTAGCTGACATCACTAGATCTGACATCATATCATTAATACTTTCAAAGTCCCAATCATCAGAAAATGTGCTCGGTTTTACAAAGTCACTTAATGAAACCTTGAATTGATGAGGATACTTCAGGAGCTCGACCAGGCCATAGATTTCGTAATCAGTTTTGTCCCATGCTACCCCACCGGGTAATGGATTGGCTGTGAAGTTCACTGAAGAAAGTTCTCTTTTCTCGATGTGTGAAGACTTGTGTGGTTTCAGGACTAAGTTGATTTTCTGGCTTGCTGTGTCCATTTTAACATATTTCCCCTCAATGAAATGCCCCAACCATAGTACCATGATGAGCCAAAGCAGGAGGAAAAGTACACCCAGTACCACCCAAAATTCAATCCATGGAGTAATCAGATAGGTTGTTTTTAGTTGATGAAAAAGTTATTTTGCTTTGTTTTTAAAAGTCTTTGGAGTTGTTAGCTGTTCCTCAGGTTCGCTTGAATCCTCAGAAAAATCATCGAAGTTGATGAAGTAGCCTGATGCAGTTCTGTCAATTGTTTCAATTGCTTCTGGATTTCTTTTTGCTTTTGGAATTTTCTTTGTTTCATTAGCATAGTCTGCGGTTACATCATTGTAGACTGGTGTTTCTTGATGCATTATTGCGATTTGGGTTTCAAGAGGTTTAAGTTCCATGGCTTTGTTGCATAGTCCTTGTTGATTGCCTGTAGGTTTATCAAATGTGATTAGTCTTTCAGTTTGAACCTCTTGATTTGTAGCAAACTTTGGTGTTCTGCTACTTCTTGGGAGTCCACTTAGCCTACTACTTGTTATTGGCCACATGATTGTAGTTTAACCAGGTCGATGGATACAATTCGGTTCTCCTTTTTACCAGCAAGGGGCGGTAGTACAACTGATCTCGTTCCGTTGACAGCTAAGACAGGTACTGATTTTCTGTAAGAAGGCCCAAATTCCTTCTTCACCGCTATTTTCTCTCTGACCAGATCCCCAATCTTTGGAATCCAGACAGGCCTTGCTGGGACAGGTGGTTTCTCTTCAGTGGCCGTTGGCTGTTGTTTCAACTTTATGTTGCTCAAGTTTTTTCTTGTTTCATTTAAGTCCTGTAAAATTGCCAAACGATCTTTGATATCAAAGCATTTTTCTTTCACCACTGAAGTTTGACTATCGAGGTCCTGGATTAGCATTCTAGTCCCAAACAATAGTTCATACGGACTGAGACCTCGCAGAGAATTTCTTGGCAGATTGTTATGACTAAGTTGGACACTTATTAAATGTTTGACCTACCCAGCCCCCGAATCTAATACCCTTTCCATTATAGATTGCTCTATGCCTTGGTTTTTTCTTTACACGATCCCGTTTCCCTCAGGAAGGAAGTGATAAGAGTCCCGCAATGCAATGCCCATGCTGGCCATGCCCCCCCTATAAGCTCGAGAGCTAAAAGCAGGACACTGGTCAGAATGTAGCATGCCCCTTGCGTATATGCCATTATAGACTCGCAAATCTTTTTATAACAGTTCAGACGTCAGTCGAGAGCTGGGGTCTACATTTTAAGTGATGATAGTCTCTATATGTTAATATGACGCATTATTCATACTGGGTATTTTTATATTTATTGCTTAATCCCTATCTTGAGCGAAATGCCATGGCAATACACCGTCTCGGTCGCCACTGTGATCTCTGTTGCAGTTTGGACAGTTTTTTGCAAATATGTGAAGTTGCAGGCTCATTCCTGGCCACCAGTATGTGGATTGTAATTCTTCCAGAGATTCCTTAATCCTAAGATGTCTAAGACCTTCACCCATGTGTGCGTCTGCTATTAACAATACTCTCCTGTTCGTGTTTGGAATTACTCTATCCCCCCCTCCAGGTATTTGAACAAAAGGAACGGAGTTTGCATCGATTATGTATGTATAATTGATTGGATAGGTGATGGGTAGCGCTGAGCGGTCGCCTTTTGATGACGTTTTCACCGCCAGCATTGTTTCCCCGTCAATGTATTTTCCCGAACGCTTTTTTGTAGCTACGGAAGCCGATTTAGTTGCTTCCGCTGTGGCTGTTTCAGCCAATGAATTGCCTGCAACGTGAACGCCATCACGCTGATGACTCAGTGAGTGTATCACGTGAGTCTTTGGTAGTTCTTTCTGTAAAAGAACTATTTGTTCCCAAAGCGATTTTTGCTTGATTGTGGCACCTGTGTCATCTTTGTAACCGTTTTGAATCCATTTCTGTATGTTGTTATTGTGTGATTTGACGCAGTAATACGAATCGCACACTATTAGTGTCGGGAATTCGCGATCGGCATTATCTAGCGCCATTTTTAACGCTATTATTTCAGTTTGTTGTTCTGAATTATTTTCCACTGAGTGTGTTTTCGTTAACAGAGGTCTCAATTTACCTCCGCGCCACACGTTTTTCACAATCTCGCATGTGGCGTTATAGGCTTGCTTTCCCCAAACCGAAGGTTGTGCATGTCCGTCTGTGTATATTACACAGCCGTAGTGTACTAGAGGCAGGATTTCGGTCGGCAGAGGACATTCAAATTCATATTGGAGAAATTCTTGTGTTTTTAAATTAGGATCGAATTCGTATACCACGTCTGTTGCAGCAAGAGAATTAACCCACTGTATCCATCTTGGATGTAATGCTTTAGCATTTGGAATGCTTGCCTTTGTTACCGCCTCTAGGGCCGGTATTGGTGTAACGATGATTATTCGTTTACCTTGTGCTAGGGCTCTTTCTTTTGCTACAGCAGTCTGGACTGCGGTTAGAATTTTTTCCGTTGGGCTAAATTTCATTTCAGCTTTTGTGTACAAATGTGATTTGTATGCTATTGGTACCGTTTCTCCCTCATTAGAGGTTAGGTATGTGAATCTGCATCTTCCTGGGATGACTCGAATCACAAGGTTGCGTGTGTTATCGCGTGTTTGCAGTTTTGTTTTAGCTAACATGTCTGTTTGCAATGATCTCAAAATCTCTGTGTGTTTTTGAGTCCAATTGATTGTTTTAAAATCTGGTTTTATTAGTTCATAGAGAGGTTTAACCCTCTCTGCATAATTTATAATGTAAGTTCTTCCGAAATTCAGGAAACCTAGAATTGATTGTAAGTTTTTCAGCGTTCTTGGTGCTTGGATTACAGCACATTTCTCTAGGAAATTGTCTGCCAGGCTTTTGCCTTCACTTGATAATTCATATCCTAAAAACAGGACAGTTAGATGGGCAATTCTTGACTTTTTGAAGTTGAATTTGTAACCCTCTGCTGCGAACCCAAGTATTATTGTGTTCACTCTTTTCAAGTGAGTTTCCAAGTCATCATCTGTTAGATAGATGTCATCGACATAAGATAATGCCTCATCATCATATATTTGTAGTAACTCTGTTACTCTCGCTGAGAATAATCCTGGGCTGTTCTTGAACCCCTGTGGGGAACGACAGAAATTTACTGCGAGCCATTTATTGAGAAAGCGGTCAAATATCTGCTTTCAGGTGCTATATTTTGACAAAAGAATCCATTAGAGATGTCTAATGTTGTTTTGTATTTTTTGCGCACTATGCTATTCATTAGTGCTGCACTGTGTGAGTTTTGTACTGCAAAAGTTTTGCAACATGAGTTAAGGTGTCTGTAGTCCAAAACTAGACGATATGAATCGTCTGGCTTGGAGACAGGAAACAAAGGATTGTTCATTTGAGAGGTGCAAGTTTCAATCACCCCCTGGTATTCAAGTTGATCTAAGATCTCCCTGACCTGTTTTTTAGATTATTGCTTAATTGGGTACTGCCTCTGTGCAGTTGGTTGTGATTTTAACTGGATTTTGTGAGGAGGTGAGTCCTCATCCCATCCTACATGGTTTTTATATAATGCAGGAGCCTGGGCTACTGCCCACTTTCTTGCAAGTGTATATTTTTTTATGTATTGGAATGTGATTTGAGAAGGCAGGCATAATCATTTCTTCGCCATGAGGGCACTCTCTGACAAACTCCAGTGGCCAGTCTTTTTAAGCTAAAAGGATGTCATAGCCTTTGGAGAGGTTATCCCAAAATAGACCCCTTATTTTCCTAGTCTTATCTCCCTCTATATGTAATGTTATTTCGTATATTTTATGAGGTTTGCTAACTCTGGTATCTGCAGTTTCCACCTGAATGTATTCATTCGTGTCCACTGTCTCCAGATGATTCATCAGGATCTTGCGAGCTATGCTCACTTCTGCTGCGCTGTCTAGCATTGTCTGAGCCCACTCTCCGTTATTCAGCTGTGTCCTCAGTATCCTTGGCATGTTTGATTACTTTAATACTGGCTACCTTCTTTTTTGGAAATTGTAATTTTTTACTTTGATGAGCAGGTTCCTTGTCTTTGGACTTGACATGCTCTTCCCTTTGTTCTGACCGTCCTCTTCTTTCCGATTTCTGCGAGGAAGTCGGAAAAGATCGAGAGGGACGTGTATCAATATCTTGATATCTATCAGGTTTCTTCAAATTATCCCTATTTCTAAGGTTGTATCTTTTCTCAGAGGGCTCCCTTTGGGGAGACTTGTGTCCTTGGTCCGGAGATCTCTCTCTCTGCCGAGGAGACCTTCCTCTGGACTGGAATCTTTTTTCTTTGGGAGTGGATTGTTTATTTCCATCCCAGCTCTTTTTTTGAGTGTTCAGATTATTTTTAATAAATACCTTTTCAGGATTTTCAGTTAGTTGAGGTTTCACTGGTTTGCCACCCAAACTATCTCTTCCTAGTTCTTCATAGGATTTCTCTATGATTCTGGCAAGTTCAAATGGTTGTTCTGCTATATCTGTTTCTTTCAACTTCTGGCGGATCGCTACAGATGCTGCTTCCCCTTTTATGTTGGCTAGTAATATAGCCGAGACCTGCTTGAAGTCTTTCAGTAATTTCATACCCAGAGTTAAAGCAGGTTCTGGACCGTATTCGTTTTGAATTTGTCTTAGCACAAATGGTATTACCGCCATGGACGGAACACCATGTGTTTTTGTGTAAATGGAAGCAAAGACTGTGCCCCAAGTGTCACAGTCCTCCACATGTGGTGCGATCCCCATTGGAAGACAGATAGTCAGAATTCTGTGTTTCTCAGTAGGGGTAGTATCCGGAAATACTGCCTCTATTTGAGTGATGTTTTGTGCTAACCAGAATGGAATTTGTTCCCGTTTAATGGGTACTTTACCTAGACATGACTGTATGTTCTGTGGTGTGATTTTATTTGTGTTCCCCTGATGAGGGGTCAGCTGTGGAATTTTAATAGCTGGTTGGACTGTTGAAGTCCGCATTACATATTGGACTAATTGTCTATGAATTTTAATCAGTTGTTTTAGCTGTGCTAAAAGTTCTGGTATTGACATTTTTTCAACGTCTGGATGTGGTGTGTAACCGGCTAGAACCGGCCACGTTGCTCCTGGTCTACCTAGTGGACCGAGCCTGGTGATGTGATCATTATGTTTTAGGGCGCCTTTAAACCATAGCAGGTGCTCTTGGTATTTTAATGGTATTTCCACCTCCTCGAAAGGAGTATACTCATCCGGTGGTTCCTCTATTTTGTAATAGTGGTACTCATGTGTGACAGCGTTTGCTGCTGGAAAGTTTAACCATGAATAGAATACCTCTGTCTGCCGATATTCATGTGCCTCAATTACGAATATGACTGTACCACCTCTCGATGTTAGTCCATTCTCTATTAGCTTAAGAGTTATAGTTTTTCTTATGCTGACCGGGATGAGTATTGCACCCGGGTCTTGCTGTAGGAGACTTGTGTCATCCGCTAGGAGTTGAGCTGCTATTCTAGCTGCCTCCCTTTCTCCTTTGCTGTCTGACATTTTACTGACAGGAAGGTTTTTTTTTTTTTTGTTGCAGATCAGGTTTTCAAGGAAACAAAGATTAGGTGCACAATATTTTGGAACACTGTATCCTTCAACGTTGAATAAACCAAAAACAATACATAGGAGTCTCCTCCTACTAAGTTTGGCGGATTTTAACCTTTGACCCACTCCAGACGTCTTTGGAGTATTTACGGGAGAAAGGGCCTGTGTGAAAAAGCACGACTGAGTTACTCTAATGCCTTGCGTTAGATTTATCGCCTTACCAAACCGTTGGGCGCCATGTAGTGTAATTCCTATATTCCCAATAGGCTCTGCGCATTGGAATAATATCTTCAATAGTATAGACGTAGCACAGAGGTTAACTAGGTCTTCTACTGTCGATATTAGACTTAAGTTTTGTGTGCCAGCTAGCTCAGAGTTCACTAGAAACTTTCTCGAATAGGTGAGGAGGATTTTAACCTCCCTGGATAGACAAGAAGGGATTTAGTTTCTGACAACCATAGAACATGACAACTTTGCTCTCCCTGTCAAGAGTATATCTCTAGAGTCATGTGAAAACAAAAGACATCTATTTTACTCAGTCAATACGTGCATACTTAGTTTCACCAGATTGCAGAGAAAAGAAGAGACGGGCGTTTTCAATAAAAGGTGTTATTTATTGATCAGTCTCTTTTCTCATACAAGAGAAATGAATTGCTACAATTGCAATACTTATAGTTAAGTAAAGTGCATACAGTAAAAGCAGGATTATGAAATAATACTGTAAAAGCATTGATATGGTTTCTTAGCCATATGATACTTTAAAATGGATAAAAGATATACATACATATATACATTTGACTAATCGTACTCAACTGGTGCTTCTAACTATGCCTACCCCGGTGTACCTGACCTAAGCCTAATACATGGGAAGGAGTAAGTAAATAGCAGTTTAAGTTAAGTTTGGTTTGCCAAGAATCTGACTCAAGAATTCTCTGTAAGGGTTTAGTCAGTTCAGTACCTGGGATTGAGAAGGCTGGAGGGCTGGTATCTCTCTCTCAGGACTCGGTATCCCAGTCACCCGCGAAGGTGGGCTGGAAACGCTGGAGGCTGGATTTCTCGGCAAGAGAAAAGACAGCGTCTTCCTCAGCGCGTCAAAAGGGGAGGGGCAGCGTCCGTGGGCTCTCGCATCAGCTGGGCTCTCCGGCAAGTAGTCACTGCTCCCGATTCATCACCACCATGTCTTTGCTTAAGGCAGCGTTGGTATATTTATACCTGAAAGGTGCCGGGTTTAACGTAAGGATGGACATAAGACGTCAATAAAGATGTCATTAAGAACTGGTCGTTCTTACAGTTTTTTACAGGAGTTCTCGGACGAAATCAAAACAATAGCAGCGGGGATTTCCCAGGTTTGCTGGAGGCTTGGTTTGTTTAGAGAACTCGGTGTGCTTTCTAGGGGGCTGGAGGAATAGTGCTTGCTTAATGTGACAGCATGCGCTATGACTAATTTATGAAACGGGTTTCTGTGCCGTTGTATGGATATTAATGATTTATTACCGGACAAGGGTCAGAAATAGGAGTATCGATACAGGTACCTAGATAAACACACTACAAATGAAGATGACCAAATAAAAGATCAAAAATAAAACCCTTTCACTCACACTAAGGGCCAGATGTAGGTATCCAAATACCGGTCGGTAACAGCCGAAAATACAGATTTTCAGCCGTTACCGACCGGTATTTGGATACTGAGATGTAGGGGCATAAGAAAATGCAGATTCTGTAACTTTACCGAATCGGTATTTTAGCGAATCGGTAAATTTAGCGATTCGGTAAAATTACCGATTCGGTAATATGACCGAATCTGCATTTTGATATGTAGGTAGGACTGTAAACAGTGCTACAGTGCTTTCAGGATTTGTTATTTACCACCAACTATTAGTTGGTGGAAAATAACAAATTCCTATGTAAACACCTGTGGCATGTGGCACACATACATGCCCTAAGGGCATGTATGTGTGCCACATGGCACACAAGCACTAATCAGGGGTGCAACAGGCTGTCAAAGAGACACCCTGCCACCCTTGAATTTTTCGGTAATTACCGAATCGGTATTTACCGATTCGGTAATTGCCATTCATTCCTATGGGCCTCAGGCCCATAGGAATGAATGGCAATTACCGAATCGGTAAATACCGATTCGGTCATTAACGAATCTTATCGATTCGGTAAAAAATACCGAAAATTTACCTACATCAGATTTACGATTCTAAAATACCAAATCGGTAAAATTCGGTATTTTAGAATCGGTAAAAATGATTTACCTACATCTAGCCCTAAATCTCTTTATAGACTGAAATAGAAGAAATAATAATTTAGAAGATTTTATATGGACTGCAGCTCCTTACATATTTGTGGACATCAAAGATCCATTGACCTGTACACAGGGATTATGTTTGATGAGCAGGTGAGAGAGACACCCTGTGCTCCAACAGTAGTAGCAGAGTGATGGTTTATATCACAAGAGAGGAGCTTAGACAATTAGCCCTAGTTTAGAAATGCCCATGTCCTTAAGGCCAAAGTCTGAACTTGATGAATGGCGGTGTTGCAGTTTCATAGGGGGTTGCAGTGGTGGAGGTGTGAGCATCAATACAGTCATGCATTGTTATTGTCTTTGTTGAAAATGTGTCATTTTGTTGAAGTTATGCTTATATTTGAGAATAATGGTATTCAGGTGCTAAATGTTGAGCATTTGAAGGTGTTATTGAACTCAAAGTAGAATAAGATCCTGGCATAAACAGTTGAAGTTGTGGTGTTATTTGTCTGCTAAGATTTTTAGTGTGTTTTTTGAGGTACCATTAGATTGCACAATTGAGATAGGTACTATAACATTTGATGTGACAGTACTAATATTGTTCGGTGTTGGTGTAACGTTTGCACAAAGGGGAAGCTACATCAGTTAGAGCAGCGGTCTTCAAACTCTGTTTTGCCTAGCCCCCTTGAACACAATGGTTTGGAGTCAGGACTACCTCCTCTTCTAAAGGCTGCGGATGGAGTCTATGAAAAGGAGGCTTTCTAAATTGGCAGCTCATTGGGAATTCCACTGGAGCAAAAGCCCCCTTATAAATGGCAAATTTTGACCTCAGACAAGCGGCGTCCTACTCATTTTCTACAAAGTTCTATCCTGAAAACTGTAATTTTAAACTCAATCTGCAAAGCTCTCACTTAGGCAAAGCTCTATTTTGATTTCATCTGCAAAGCACCTCCCAAACACAAACTGTTAAGCCATACCCAGGCCCCAGTCTACAGAACACCATTCAGACATCTACAAAACCCCAGCCATTCAGTCACCTCTCTACAAGGCACCAATTATAGTCTATATTCAAAACCACATCAAGATTTCCTATCAGAAGCTCCAACTAAAAATCCCCATTGAGATGTTTTCCTAAGACCCATAGCCAGCCCATATCTTCAGACTATCAGGCAGTGACTACCTGTACCTAATTAAATTGAAAGTTAGAGTACCAGCACCTCCCAACAGTGGTTCAATTTGTTTAACATGAGCGTACCAGCACTACTCAGTAGCGAACAGTTACTCTGGGATCATGCATACATGCACTTTTACATAGCTGTCAACTCACCCACATTTAATGGTGTACACCTACATATATGGAAACTGGTCTTTTTGCCTGCAGCTATATTGGAATCTCAGTAGATTGCTCAAGACTGAGCTGGCTGAGATGAGGTGTCCAGTTTTTCTTCAGAGCCCTAATTTGGTGGAGGGTCTTGGTTCACTAGATACAAGGTAAAGGGATAGGAAAGGCAAAAATGGCATTCCTCAAAGTGTGCCACTTCAAGGCAAGAACTGGTGCGTAGTCAGGGAGCCATATACATACAAGTGAGATTGGCCTCATAAAGTGCTGTTCAGCTGACAACGTAAATATCTGCAGAGAGTTAGGCTAGCCTGCCCTGTATTACCAAAGCATTCCATATATAACATCTAACATAGAGACTGTAGACCACCAGCTGTGTGGACCACTAAAGCGAAGGAAAGGCAGGGCAGGAAACGTATGACAAAAGAGGTGTTGAATGGTAAAACAGGGGAATGGGAGGCAGGACTGGAGAGCTTTGTATGCTGCTCCCAATAGCAAATCCTAGACGATTGGTTACTGGCCTGCAGCAGCATATTCCCCCTGGAGACAGTTTCGGCTAGTGCCCAAAACTATTCATATTTTGCTCCTTAGAGTGTAGCAACTAGTGACTATATATTAGGCTTGTTCTGTCTTTGAGGAGTTCTTGAAGCTTGAACATAAACAAACTACAGAACTACCAACAAGGAAATAAATTAGCTTTACTGTAGGGGGAGAGGAAGGATTTTCCTCCAGATTCAGATAGAGATGACATATCTAAATATATATCTTTCCTCTCTGCACTCTGAGCCCCTATCGCACTGTCTTCCAGTGTACATTTGTAGCACGTTTCAATAAAAAAATGGCCTACAAATACAATTTAACCATTCATTCACCCAATATGTTCCTCATTTGCAGTGCCACTTCACTCATTGGGCCATATTTTCAAGAACGTGTGTTAACCATTGCAAAAGTTACTTAACGCAACTTCCAACATCGTAGTCTCAGTATTAACCAAGCATTCTCAACACAGCGGTACCATGCGATAGTCTCCAGATAACGTGTCAAATAACCGCGTTAAAATCAACACGACGCCACAAAAATGCAAGACGCTAACGCAAAAAAGCTGCGTTGAGGCTAATCGCGATACTGAAATCAGCAAAAACCAGCACCAGGCCTGCAATCCACATGCGTCAGGTGGAAAAAATCATCATAAAAGTAGAAATCAAAGTGACAAGGAAATGCCAAAAAACATCGAAGCACAATGGATGTTGCCGGAGCAAGTACGGTGGAGAACCAGAACCCCACAAGCCCCCGGAGGACCTGCCTGGGACCTAGGGGTCATGGGAAGGCCAAGGGGAAGAATAGTAGGAAGAAGCGCTTCAGTCCGCAGGAAAACAGGATCCTGATAACGGAGGTGGTAGAACACCATCAACAACTGTTTGTCGCCTCCACTGTGTCATTGGCAACCACAAATGGACTATGGCAGTCCATTGTGGACAAGGTGAATGCAGTGGGAGTGCTGAAGAGGACAATGGAAGAAGTCAAGAGGCGCTGGAATGATGCCAAGCACAGAACCAAGCTGAAACTCACAAACAGCCGCAAGGCAGCAATGCTGACTGGAGGTGGGAGTCCTGCGCCACAGGAGGAGCTGGACGACATGGAGGAAATGGTGTCCACAGTCATCAGTGGTGAGACGGTGACTGGAGTGAGGGGACCTGACACTGCTCAACATGACCGGACACAACAGCAACAGGATGAGTAACAACCAGGGACTGGGGGGACGGGGTAGATGGGCACAATGGCACACATGCACAATTGAGCTGAGCACATCTGCGGACAAACCATGCCCCAGACCATAACTCCCACCACGAGACCAATGTACCCAAGTATGCAACATCTCAGCACTGTATAAGCACAGTAGTCAAAGGTACATCGCAGAAAAGGGATAAGGTACAGCAAAACAGAGCAGCAGGTGCCACACCCCTGAAGTGTAGCACACACACATTACATGCAGAATACAGCAACACTGACAACAATGTGGCACAAATCGCACCACGTCCACAACAGAACACTGGAAACAACTGGTGCTGACTAGGTGTAGATACTGGCCAATCACAAGTGGCATTGCAGGGAAATGTGAGATGACTATGTACAAGTACAAGCACACACACATCTGTTGTCAAAATGTCCACTGTCCCCCATCAAATAGGCAGCTCTTCTCAAACTGCCACGATGTACACAGTCATGCAGTCTGTATGTAAACATGTACAGTGCGACAACACACGTGAACACATTGTTAAACTGCATATCCCCTTCACATTGCAGAGGGATAATCAACACCTCCTGCAGAGCAGCCTGACCCTCTCTTCTCTGATGACGAAGAGGACCACCACAGATTCGATTCCGACACCCTCCAAGAGTTTATTGACAGCCTCAGCAGCCCACCTACAGGAGCAGGGCAGCCTAGTGGCAACGAGGACACACCACCCCTGCACAGAACTCTCAGCAGGCAGCAGGCAGCAGGCAGCACCCACCACCACGGCTGCCTCCCAGGACCCCCACGAAGAACACATGGCCTTCCAACGATGTGACTTGGGATGACAGGAGAAGCTGGCTCAACAGGTGTGGGTGGGCTTTGACCGCATGGCAGACAGACTTGATGCCTTATGTGGGTGTCTCAGTCACATCAGGGACCACTCACGGTCCCTAACGAACATCCACAGTCTGCTCCATGCTCTCCAACAAACCATGGCTGACATCGCCAGAGTCCTGACCTAGAGACAAGAACGACTGACTAGTCAGAGTGGCTCTATCAGGCTCACCCGGGAGGTGGGAAAAATGCGGAGGCTCATGGAGACCATGGAGCGGGCCAATGCAGAAAGAGCAGGTGCCACGGCAGCACACCAGCGAGTGTTAGCTGGGTTCCTCAATGACCTCAAAACCATCCTCCTGGCATTGCTGCCACATGGCCTTGTGCTGATGTATGCTGCTGCTACCCCCACATCCACATCTCTGGCCCCTGAGGTATCACTGCCACACAGTGCTGGTGAGAGGCCAGCACCACCCACACGTGAGGCATATGGCCCAGCAGAGGACGAAGAGTCGTATGAAAGCGCCATCGTGGTAAGAAGGAGGCAGTAGCATGTACCCCCGCCATATGGCCGGTTTCAGTTTGGTTCTCCCCTCTGCATCCTCACCTTCCACTGTCCCCGATACACTCTGCGACACTCAACTTGTACCTCGCAATGGACTGCCATAATCTGTTTGATCACCAATGACACAGCAAACTGACTGCAGACTGAACTCCTCCTCTTCCTTTGGACTTGTCAGTCCCTGAGGGACTCTGGCTGGCCCTCCACAGGCCAATAATGTAACGTGGGGTTTGCATGGCCCTGTACTGCTCCAGAACCAACACTCGACTGAATGTGCATTAAACATTCATAATCACACATATGTGTTGTGTCAATGGTCTTTAATGTGTGGTAGTATTGATGAATGGAGGGTTAGTGAATTCCCCCTATGTCCATGTGGCTCATGTCATTGGACTTGGGTCACAGGGTGACACATTGCCGAATGGTGTCTGGGTGGCGCCGACGCAACAACAGCGACACACGCATTAGTTACTTCCTTATCCAGCCCCGTACGGAACCACGCCCAGATCCCCGGGGTCATCGTTCAAACCCTCATGCTGGACTGGCATATGCCAGGTCAGCCCACTAGGCTTACGCTCCGGGGGGGACAACAATGCTACATATGCCAGGACTTCACTGTGGTGAACTGCTACTCACAGGTGTAGTTGTCAGCATGCCACAGCCATTCCCTCATGGCTGGTATACACCCACACCACACCCCTCCAGCACACGGGTCACAGGACATGTGAACCTGCCAATAAAAAGGGTCGATAAAATATAAACATATGGTATCCCAACTGGTATTGTTTAGAGACAGTTACAAAGGATATGTTGAAAACATTATCAATCTCCTTGACCATGTGCTCGAGTCTATCACCATGCCTCTTCATCGCCAAATGACCATGTACTATGATGTCCATATCAACTTTTACCGTAATCTACTTTTACCATGAATTAATTTTTGTATTACCCTCTGTGTTAATATGTAAGCCATTACTCTCTGCTATCCACCGTAATGATTTATTATGTCACCTTTAATTCTAATGATCGCGCGATCATTGTTCCCAAGTATTTAATCATGCAAATTGCAGTTGCTAATTGCAAATTCTGTCATGAACATGTTCAGCATATCATGCCCAAAGTGCTCTCATTATTGTTACTATACTGTCTCGCATGTTAGCTTACTTTCATAAGTAATTTTCCCGGTTCTGCCCTGTCCTCACACAATCTACAAAACTCCCATTAGGAGGCTTGCTTACCCCCAGTGCACCTCCTACTTGTTGAAATAGCAACACACGTCATTCAAGGCCACACTACCTCCCCTTACACATCACTGTCCGCCCTCCCTCCAACAAGTGACCCGCCCACTTCCCCCGGATCCGCCTTTAGCCTTCCGGAGTTGCCGGCGTCACCCTGACAACTTGGATTGAATCAGAATCAGACCGGCCAGCTTGACTCAGAGAGGTACGGGCTTCACCACTCTCTAGCCGCCAGACACCCGCGCGAACCCTACAATGCACGGCTATTACTCGCTAATTTCCTCACATTCCTTCCAGATTCATTCTCCCGCCGTCGATCATGCCTGGATCGATGCCTCACTCCCACCCGACGAGACTACCCAAGAATTTCCCTGATTGATGAGTTGGATCAGAGCCCTGCTCTCACTCGACGGGACCCCAGATTACCTCCCCTACACTCCCGGCCTTCAGGTGAGCTTCCACACCAGCTTAGCCGCACACTGCTCCTCTCTTACCGACCCCTTAATAATTAGCAGGCACTCGCTTACATTGTACATTCCTTCCAGATTCTCTCTCCCACCATCTATCATGATTGGATCGATACCTTGCTCCCGCCCGACAACACTTCCATGAATTATCCTGATTCTCGCCTTGATTCAGAGCCCAGTTCCTATTCGAAGGGACCTGCTTTTCCCTCATCTACCCCCGCACACCGTGCCATCAGGTGAGCCGCCATACGAGCCAAGCCGCGATCTTATCACTTTTCTACCCACGCGTATGCTACCATACTTGGCCTTTAGGTTCTGCCCTGAGTCCCTATCGCTACCACGCGCCCCTCAGTCTTTACCTAGCATATGCCACAGTGGATTGTCATCAGAACCAATCTTTCTGGTTTCAACACTCGGGACCATGATTACCGCCCAGGTTCCATTGGTCTCTAACTACACCGCGCTCCTCACTATGATACCTCGTTTGGCAGCTATCATTGTCCTACTCGGTCCCGACTACACAATAACCACCCTCCCCTTGTAGTTTTCATCGTCAGTACCTGGACAAGCCGCCCTTATATCCTGCGTTCTCTGATACTTGCCAGGCCATGCGTCCCTCCCTATTCCTCCCCCTCACTAGCGCGCGCTCGCTCCACGCTGGTTTCCTCCCACTAACCCCCTACCCAACCCCCCCTTTTTTCTATCCCCATGTACAGCACCGCTTATCACTCAACCCAGTCCTGAGGAAGATCCCAATTCAAGAGGATCGAAATGCCGTCGACCACTCAGCGCAATACTAGGCGCAACATACAATGTGGTTCATCTAAAACTACAGCCAGCCCAAAGTAGAACCAAAAAGACCACAATTCAGTTGGAACCATATTGTTTCTTCTACTCACTGTATATATTCATGCACTAGTCACCTTGCGCCGTCTTTGCTGATCACTTTGTCACTGGCGTCGCCACCGTGTACATCACTAGCGCCACTTGAGCACCAAGTACAATTAGGTTTGTTTTAATTGAATTGTTTACAGTGCTGAGACAACTGTAACCTGTCCATTTCCTGTTTTGGATAAGTATGATGCCATGAGCACATTTATAACTATGAATGAGTCTCTTTTTTCCTTTCTGATAATGTTTTCAACATATCCTTTGTAACTGTCTCTAAACAATACCAGTTGGGATACCATATGTTCATATTTTATTATTTACCCCAATCCCAACACGGTTGATGGGTTTGTGCTCCTGTGGTTTATAAAACAATAAAAAGAGCCGGGCGCACCTGCACAACGCCATTTCCAACCTCTCTCGGTGTGTATCCGTGTGTTGTGCTTGTAGGCATGGGGGTCCAGGGGCCTGCAACATTACATCCCACAGGCCCGGAGGTGATATGATGGCATCCGTACCATGATACCCAATCATAGAGGGTCCATAACTAGCGGGGCACAGACTTGGTGGCACTGAATGCACTGTGGCCGGCACAGGCACACCGTCACGGGCGGTGACTTTCAGTGCACTGAGGTAGGGGCACCTTAAGTGCTGAGCGGGTGTGCAGCCTGCGATGATGCTCTGTCCCGGCGGTCTGGACGGCTCAGGTTTTGTGTGCCCTGCTGGACCACAGTGTTGGCCTGAGCCAGTGGGCAACGCGGGCCCACCGCCATGTGGCGTCGCCTCCAGGTTCACAGAGTTAGTGGCACTCTATGAGGCTGAGTGGGTGTGCAGCCTGCGATGATGCCGGGTGCACTGGTATGTCTTCTTCCATGGAGAAATCAAGACCTAGCCCAAATGTGAGACCTGGTGGCCTACAGAGTGGGGCTGCATGATATTGAGGGTGCCATGTCAGCATGCCCCGGGCTATTGGCTTGCAGCTGCTTGTGGTGGGCCCTCTTTTATACACTACAGTGGCGGAAGGTGAGCAGTGAGGCCTGGGTGCGCAGGTGCGGGCATGCACCGCTGGGCAGCCGGAGGGGCTGGGGTGCATCTGCCTGGATGTGCAGGGGCAGGCACGCAACGCTGGGTGGCAGGAGGGGTTGGGGTGCAGCTGCCTGGGTGTACAGCGGCAGACAGGCGATGATGTCATGTGCAATTGTATGTACTGTGCTATTCATCTATCTGGACTCTGTCTCAGGTGATGGATCTGTTTCAGAACTGCACTACATACCGGCATGTGGTGGGAGACACACAGGTGACAGCAGGTGTGCAGTGTGGCCTGGATGCGCAGTGTCGGTATTCTCTCTCCCTGTCCCTCTCTTCTGTAATCTGTCTCTCTCTCCCCCTCTCTGGCCATATATCTCTCTCCCCCACTCTGTCCATCTGTCTCTTTCTCCCCCTCTCTGTCCGTCTATCTCTCTCTCACCCCTCTGTCTGTCTATCTCTCTCTCCTCCACTCTGTCTGTCTATCTCTCTCTCCCCCTCTCTGTCCGTCTATCTCTCTCTTTCTCTCTCTGTCCGTCTATCTCTCTCTCCCCCTCTCTGTCCATCTATATCTCTCTCTCCCACTCTGTCCGTCTATCTCTCTCTCCTCCTCTCAGTCCTTCCATCTCTCTCTCCCCCCACTCTGTCCGTTTATCTCTCTCTCCCCCACTCTGTCCGTCTATCTCTCTCTCCTCCTCTCTGTCCATCTATCTCTCTCTCTCTCCCTCTCTCTGTCCGTCTCTCTCTCTCTCCCCCTCTCTGTCCCTCTCTCTCTCTCTCTCCTTCGCTCTCTCTCTGTCCGTATGTGTGCGGGACACACCTTCTCATCATGATTTTTGTCTTGCAGGCTGTGACCTACAGAGTGTCCGAGGGGTGCCGTCATGTGTCTTCATTTCTGTTCTGTGTTTGTTTTCATAAATTTTCATTTGTTGCTTTGAAGGTGAATGTGTGATGCTCATTTTTGAGTCGACACATGCATGTAACCAGATGCGGTTGTGCGACACCAGGCGGAATCTTTGGTACATGATTCCGTGTAGTTGATGTGGCATGTCTGTGTCCGGGGGACCCGGGGAGGGGGGTCCTGGGGGTAGTGGGGGTGGGTGTTGTGGCCCTCTTGGTTGTCCCACCTGCATGTTCGGTGGATCCATGGCATTTGTTGATCTTCAGGTGTGGCTCTGGCTTTGGCTTGCGTTTGTGGTGCAGGCTGTGGTCCGACTTTGCACCAGGTCAGAGCAGGTGTTAATTTCCTGCTGCTAACGTGCTTTATCGCACATTTTGGGTTCTCATCACCGAGTGGTCATTGAGAATGTTGTTGAGTGGTGTTGTTGATGCATTTTGCTCGGGGATGCCTACTCTGATTCTCATTAGCGATAGTTTCGGGGGTCGTCTGTGGCGATGTTTTTTGCGGCTGCTATCACAGGTAAACTGGTGCTATGGGCTGTTAGCACCAGCTTGTGAATGGGGCGTTAGTTTTATCGCAACTTTGGGTGCGATAAAGTGCTGTTAACTCGTCAATAGCTCCTTGAGAATATGCCCCATTCTGTATTACAAATAAAAGTGTAACTGGCTAGAAGTGGATTTGCACATTCAACCAAAAAGTGTGTATGTTAAAAAGCACATTTGACCAAAACAAATAATATCAGAACCAGTTTATCAACATTGTCTCTGTTCACAAGTAGTGAACTCTGCTTTTACACATTGTTATGACAGGCATGAGTTTTCAGCTTGGCTTGCCTTGTCAAAAATACCCTGCAGAGGATGATTGCTGTGTGAATTAAAGGTATATCATTGCAGTAAGTGGCGCAAATTACCAAAGTTGGATTCTGGATCTCAGACAGTATATTTAAAGATTTTTGTGAAATATATAAAGTTTTGCACTAGTGTAGAAATTTATGAAACAAAAAATCAGTGATGGTGGGCACTTTTCCACTAACATTTGTATCAAATGACCAGGTCAAAAATTACAATTGCAGCACATAACAGCTGATGACTTGCAATTAGTTTACCTGTTAGCGCACCAGTCTTTTTTCACTAGTCCCTTTATGAACGTGTTTTTTTCACTAGTTGGTCAGTTGTAAAAGTTTGTGACAAACCGACCTCAGCCTTTGCAAATGTATCTAATGTGACCTTTTACATAAATATTTTATCCTGGACAAAGATGACACAAAGGGTTGGTGCAGATTTTTAGCATGATCTCATTAATGCCACACAGTGCTGTGTTTTTACTAAACATCAGATTTATAATCATATCTGCAGACACCCGTAAAAAGTACTGCAGAGTGCGTTCTCTGCACAATCAGTCAGCCTCAATACCCTCCTCACGTTCCCCTCTGGGCACTGTCTGTATACAAGATATAGAACGAGTGTGCTTTAATAAAGCCCCAACCACCTTTAAAAAATAAGCCAAAAATCCACAACAACTCAAATAAACTACAAAATCCACATAGGAAAACTGCGACTGAGTTTAATTTTGACCTTCGGGACATTTGGACTTCCGCGCCCTCCCCCCTCACCCCTTCCCTCCCCTCGTCCCCCCCCACACTTATGATTTTCGCCTCCTCAGAGGCATGCCCCACTGAGAGTTAGTGATTTCCCGATGGCTGACAATTCATTTGCAAGTGTGTGTGTGTGTGTGTGTAAGTGTAGGGACGTGTAGGGAAGATGGAGGGTGTTGAAAACCTTGTTTCTAATAGCTTCTTGTATGAATGAATTACTTTGAATTCTTTAGTGGAGCAGATGAAAGTTATTTGGTTTTTTTGCCTGCTTATAGTTGTAAAAATAGTATGGGAGAAATGTGTAAAGGAGGGTGAACCGCTGCAACAAGTAAAGAGTATGTCACACTCTGCACTGAGTTTGGTCAGTTGGAGTCAACTGCTGTGCTGGGATTGGTTGGTGGTTGTGTTGAGACTGGAAGGCAAGTTATCAAGTGTTAAACTGTAATAGGTTTGTGGAAGAGAAGTTGTGTTAGGATTGGAGAAAGGAATTGGCGTATATGGAAAAAAATCAGTCTTGACCCTGTTCCTTGTGGGAACAGTCCAGCCCAAACTGCCAAGCCAGGTCCTCCCTGGACCAGAAACAAGCATCCTGGGACCGGTTTCTGTCCATCACCTGTTGTTTTTGCCTTTGTCGCCTCGAGTGGGATGGGTATGCTCAGACGTGAGTCCCATGCTCTCCACACCACTGGAGTCAAGCTATCCAGGCTGATGACGGCTGATAGCCAGAAACCGGTCCTTGGATGCTTGATTGCGGTCCAGGAAAGACATGGCTTGGCAGTTCGGGCTGGACTGTTCCCATGAAGCACAGGGTCAAGGCTGATTTGCATATGGCCATGTCTGACCTGGGGTGGTGTGGAGTGCAAAAAAACGATGGATTTAGGCCCTGATCTCTGTACTGGGGTGATCATATGACAATGTTCTGCATTCTGTCCATCACCTGTTGTTTTTGCCTTTGTCGCCCCGAGTGGAATGGGTATGCTCAGACTTGAGTCCCATGCTCTCCACACCACTGGAGTCAAGCTATCCAGGCTGATGATGGCTGATAGCCAGAAACCAGTCCTTGGATGCTTGATTCCGGTCCAGGAAAGACATGGCTTGGCAGTTCGGGCAGGACTGTTCCCATGAGGCACAGGGTCAAGGCTGAATTGCATATGGCCATGTCTGACCTGTGGTGGTGTGGAGTGCAAAAAAACGATGGATTTAGGCCCAGATCTCTGTACTGGGGTGAATGTGTGACAATGTTCTGCATTCTGTCCATCACCTGTTGTTTTTGCCTTTGTCGCCCCGAGTGGGATGGGTATGCTCAGACGTGAGTCCCATGCTCTCCACACCACTGGAGTCAAGCTATCCCAGCTGATGACGGCTGATAGCCAGAAACCGGTCCTTGGATGCTTGATTCCGGTCCAAGAAAGACATGGCTTGGCAGTTCCAGCTGGACTGTTCCCATGAGGCACAGGGTCAAGGCTGATTTGCATATGGCCATGTCTGACCTGGGGTGATGTGGAGTGCAAGAAAACTATGGATTTAGAACTAGATCTCTGTACTGGGGTGAATGTATGACAATGTTCTGCATTCTGTCCATCACCTGTTGTTTTTGCCTTTGTCGCCCCGAGTGGGATGGGTATGCTCAGACGTGAGTCCCATGCTCTCCACACCACTGGAGTCAAGCTATCCAGGCTGATGACAGCTGATAGCCAGAAACCGGTCCTTGGATGCTTGATTCCGGTATAGGAAAGACATGGCTTGGCAGTTCGGGCTGGACTGTTCCCATGAGGCACAGGGTCAAGGCGGATTTGCATATGGCCATGTCTGACCTGGGGTGGTGTGGAGTGCAAAAAAACAATGGATTTAGGCCCAGATCTCTCTACTGGGGTGAATGTATGACAATGTTCTGCATTCTGTCCATCACCTGTTATTTTTGCCTTTGTCGCCCCGAGTGGGATGGGTATGCTCAGACGTGAGTCCCATGCTCTCCAAACCACTGGAGTCAAGCTATCCAGGCTGATGACGGCTGATAGCCAGAAACCTGTCCTTGGATGGTTGATTCCGGTCCAGGAAAGACATGGCTTGGCAGTTTGGGCTGGACTGTTCCCATGAGGCACAGGGTCAAGGCTGATTTGCATATGGCCATGTCTGACCTGGGGTGGTGTGGAGTGCAAAAAAACGATGGATTTAGGCCCAGATCTCTGTACAGGGGTGAATGTATGACAACGTTCTGCATTCTGTCCATCACCTGTTGTTTTTGCCTACAACTAAAAACGCATCACACAAGTTATTTGATGCATTTTTGGGTTATTGCTCTAAGAAAGACCTAATCATCAACACCACTAAAGCTAAGAAAAATAATGTTACTCAAAACACACCAAATATTTTGAGACCTCTTTTTTGTGAGATGGTTAATTCTCCTGCCTTTTTGGCTTTATCAGCTTCTTCCTGGGCCAAAACCTATAAAAGCCACGTTTGTCATGAAGAATAAGGATCCTCTAAATTGTGGGTGATATCGTCCCATCTTTTGAATTAACTCTAAATCTAAGACCTATACAGGAGTCGTATCCAATCGACTGGCCGGGGCTATAACTTGATTGGCAGACACAATGCAGCATGGGTTTGTTCCCTCATGTGACACCATTTCGCATATAAATCTAGCCATAACGGCTTCAGATGTAGCAGAAGGATTGGGATGTTCAGCCGGGTTGATCTGTTAAATGCAGTAAAATGCGTTTGACAAGGTGCACTAGGATTATTTGTGGACTATTATGGCATCTATGGGATTCGGTCCCAGGTTCCTTTCCAGGAGTAAAGCACTCTATTCTAGTGAACGGCAAGGGCCACAAGTATCGGGGTGTTGTCACACCAATCTGTATTCATCAGGTCACGAGACAGGGATGTCCCCTATCTCCATTTTTGTTTGCCTTATATATTTAGACCTCCATTTCCAGCCTCTTAAGCAATCCTCTACTATTTCACCTTTTCGCCTGCATGTATTGGAAGCTAAATTGCTGGTGGATGCAGACACTATTGCTATTCTCACCTCTTCACCTGCAAAGACTTTGCAGGTAATAGAGGATGCTGCTAGTTCTTTTGGACAAGTCTCTGGGAATAGGCTTAATTTTGATTAAATGGAGATTATCGCAAATAGAGAACTTAATCCATCTCACTCTATATATGTTACATCGACTAGATATTTGGGAGTCAAAATCTCCTTTAACATGGATACGACAATATCTTTAAATAATATCTCACTTTTTGCAGAAACCCAGGCATTGTTTAGAAAATGAGATAGACTGCATGTCGGCTTAATAGATAGATGTAATACAATTAAGATGATCATTTTCCCATGGTATGGCTACCTATTTAGGTCTATTTCCCTGTATCTCTGTAATATCTTCTTCAAAAGAATTGAGCGCTGTTGGCATAAATTGATATGGCAATACAAGAAGCCTAGATGTGTCATAAGATAGCTTCAGTTACTGTGTAATGCGGAAGAATTTGCCCTTCCAATATCAGGGAACTACTTCTTAGCGGCCTTTACGTTTAGGCTGTATAAGGTTATAGGTTTTTCCACCTGGGAACTCGCCAAATCATTCCCCAAGTACTTGAATTCTTTATTATCATCTTCTTAACTGATAATACCTCGTAAAGGTCTTGTTGACACAGCCTATTTTAAGCATACATGATTTAAAACTCTTTTTGTGTTTACCAAGTATGCCAGGAGACTCAGGGCCCGATTTACAGAATGAACTTAAGACAAAATCCTAAACTTACTACAATTTGGTATTCACAGAATGCACTTACTTCTTTTGGAATTCACAGAATGCACTTACTACTTTCGGGATTCACAGAATAAACTTACTACTTTCGGTATTCACAGATTGGATTTACGACAACTAACTTTACATCCGCCGCCGGGGAGTAATTTACAGCTCAAAATCGTAATTTACGGCACTGCGCCGTAAGTTACGATTACGGGGCGTATATTACGATTACGGGGCGTATTTTACGATTACGGGGCGTATTTTACGATTATGGGCCGTTGGGCATGTTAGCTAAGGGGAAACACCTGGCCAAGGTCCACCCATCCCCCAACATGGATCAGCTGACACACAGCAGCCAATCCCAGCCCTGCAGCATGTATGAAAGCAGAGCAGACACAAACAATCCCTTTTCAGGATGTCACTGAACGTGTTTGTAGCACTACCCCTTGCCATGCGGCAAAACGACTTGCGGAGGAGGAGAAGAGCAGAGAGGATCTACAGGCAGAGGGTCAACATATTTGGAATGTCCAGCCAGGATGTAAGGGCCAGGTACCGTTTCCCACCTGAAGTCATCTTAGAAATGATATGTGAGTGGGAGCAGGAACTTGACTCTGTGACATGCTGCTCACATGCAATACCAGCATACCTCAAGATCCTTTCTGCCCTCCACTTCTTTGCTACTGGGTCCTTCCAAAGGGTCACCAGTGACCATGTGGGCATTTCCCAGGCAAGCCAGTCGCGGTGCCTGCATCAGGTACTGAGATGCATCACTGATAGAGCCCCCAACTACATCAAAATGCCATATAGTTTGGCCATGAGACAAAGGACAGCAAGAGATTTTTATCTCCTTGCACAATTCCCACGTGTGCTAGGTGCAATCGATTGCACCCATGTGGCCCTTCAGCCACCCCGCCACATTGCACACATCTTCTGCAACAGACACAGATGGTATTCCATCAATGTACAAGCTGTCTGTGATGCCAGTGGAAGGTTCATCAATGTGCATGCAGTGTTCCCAGGCAGTACACATGACAGCTTCATATTCCGCATGTCACCTCTTGTTCGGCGTATGGCTGCTGGAGAATTTGGTAACATGTGGCTACTGGGTAAGTACCAAGCACTGAAAATGAGTGATATGCGTCATTAAAATGTCTGAATGCCCCCCAATAGTAATGATTGTACAATAAGGAACATGGCCCAACAGACACTGCATGTATGAACGTATAGATCATGTCCTGTGAAAGTCAAAGAGTGAAATGTTAACAACTGCCCTTTCTTCCCTCCTCAGGCGACGCTGGGTATGCACTCTCTCCACATCTCCTCACCCCTTACAGGCGTGCTAACACTGTACCTCAGCGTAGGTACAATAGGGCACACATACGTACTCGAGCCATCATCGAGCGCACTTTTGGACTGTTGAAGTCGCGATTCAGATGTCTCGACCGTACAGGGGGTGTGCTTCTGTACTCCCCAGTAGTCGTGTGCAAGATCATACTAGCCTGTTGTGTTTTGCACAACAGTGCTCTAATGCATGGCTTACACATGCCTCTCGAACCTCGACTAGCTCTGAATGTGGGAGACCGGGCTATTGCACATGACCGACGTCAGGGCATGCAAGTCCGTGATCAGCTCGTTGCCACGTATTTTGCATGAGCAACCTGTAGTGTCACGGCCAACATGTGGTTTGCTGTCTGTTGTCAATGATGAAATGTGGACAGACACAACAGTGTCCATAAATGCCACCCTGAGACGACTTTGCAAACCACACTAACTGCATGCAAGTCACAGCTGGTGACAGAAGTCAAAAGGTGGATTGTGCCTCAGGTCATGTGCCCATGTCAGCAAGCAGCGTAGTGGACAGCCCTAAAACAAACTATTCACGCTGATCACAAACAATACATGTCCTGACAGACATACCTGGACCTCATAAGGATGGGTCACCAAATCACAAAAGGTTGCATACCCAGGCCTATGCCCACTACAGATTTGACTCCCCCACAGATGATGGGCACAGAATGTGAGTGATGATGTCAAGGGAGATTCATGCACCATGGGTCAGGTTCACAATAACAGTTGCATCTCTGCATATCAGCAGGGATGCCCCAGTAATTGTGCCTCACAGCAGACATCCCTTGCGCCATCATGGATGTGCCGCATTTACAAAGCTGTGCGCTGTGGGCCAAGTATAGACAGAAGCGTGAAGCATATGCTGTCATAAAGGTGAAGCACCACTGGAGTTGGGTCGCAAGTGCAATGCAGCTCCAGCAAGGCAAGTGGCGAGCCGATGCCTAACATGCTGCATCAATTCTTAGCCCTCCTACAAGCAGGCGCAGGGTTGTGACGCAGCATGGCCATGAAAATGACTGAGTGTAAATTTGTAAATTTCACCCTGCCACTGTTCGGAGGTGTTTGTGTGCTGGAAGCCCCCCCCCCCTGTGCAGGAATGCACAACTGCGGTGCAGGGCCTTACAATATGACACATTTCACAGATGCGTCATGTTGAAGATACCCCACAGCATGGAGGTGGCGTAGCGCTGCTGCGCTACCAAAGTTACGCTACTGTGGCGCAATAGTTGCATACACGGCTCGTATAGCTGCCCCCATATGTATCTGACATATCCACACCAATGTTACATAACACTTCATTCAACTCTGATACTGAGTACTCAATATGAACTACATGTCCCATAATGCAATGTATGAGATTAGGAAAGTGGGATGGATGTTGTCAGCCCCCTACCCCCTTCACTGCATAAATGACTTGAAATGACCTGTTCCCCCTTTTCATACATATTCATGATACACACCTGCATTGTCATTTCCCCTTCCCCTACATCAGATCAACAGGATTGCAGTGGATTTGTTTACAGAATGTGGATGGCCCAGGATGAATACAAATTGGCTGCAAAATACTTCCTGTGATGTATTTCCTGTCTCCCACTACCTGTATAACATTTCCTGTATGATATAATGTGTTCCGGGTCATTATCGTAATTTACGGTGCAAAATTGTAGTTTCCGGTGCCGCGTCGTAATGCGCGTGCACGTGAACTACGACCCGGAACCGGAAACTACGATTTCGGGCCGTAAATTACGAAAATAAACTAGAACACATAATTTCATACAGGCAAGCAAATACATGAAGTGGGAGACAGGAAATACATCACAGGAAGTAGTCGGCAGCCATTTTGTGGTCATTCTGAGTCATCCTCTATCACTGATCATATCCTCAGGCATCCTGCTGCTCTCATCTCACCTAATTCCCTATAATGGCTGAGGAATATGAGGAGAGGGCCCCCCCTTTCACAGACAGGGAATTGGACATCTTGGTGGAGGGGGTGCTGGAGAAATTCCCTCAGCTATATGGGGACCCTGAGCAGCAGCTGAGCACTGCAGCCCGGGGCAGGCTATGGGCCAACATCGCCGAGCGCTGCAGTGCAGTGGGAGTGGCCAGCAGGAGGCCTAGGGCGTGCCGCAAGCGCTGGGAGGACCTGAAGCGGTGGGCCCGTACCAAGGCTACCGAGCTGGCTGGCCTGTCCTCCCAGCACCATGTACATCGTCCTCGCCTGTCACCACTGTACAGGAGGGTCCTGAGAGCAGCTAGGCCCACCCTCCATGCTCAGCTGGAGAAGCACGAGCAGCATGGAACTAGTAAGTGCATCATATGCAATATGAGTCTGGGAGTCTGATGTGAGTGAAACAGTGCTGTACCATTGTGTGTTCCATGCCTCCATTAGCCAATTGCATGTCCAAGCAGCAGTCACCAGGTTTCAAGAGGCACACTGTGGCATATGTACTATACAGGCCAGGGTGCATTTTGGGAGTTGTAGTTTTCTCATGACAACTGGGTAAATGCGCCACACTCATGCATCCATATTGAATTCTGCTCTGCCAGCACCACTACAATTGAACCAAGTCAATCATAACAGATGTGTGCATTGGATGAGCGATGGTACAGAGACTGTCCAGTCTGCACATGGCAGGCCATAGGGGATTGGATGTTGTGATTAGCATTGCACCTGTAGCGTTGTGTTCCAATTGAGACAGATCATCGTGTGCTTTGGAGTCATGACAGATTTTGAGATCCTTGCATCACTCACAAGTTTACATAGTTTGGCAAGGTGTGTCCACTGACAGACGTCTCACCCTCAGTGGCCTATATGACATTTCACATGTACAGGTAGCTGTCACAACCGCCCACCACTGTTCAGCGGTGTACTGCACTACTTTGTAAGTCAAGTAAGGCACTATGTGGCACTGGATTGTTCGAAGATGTGTGGGGACATCAAAAGGCCAGACACACAATGTAGCTAGAGGAGTACTCCAGACCCCACGTGGATGTGTGACCCACATTTGTCTTGTCCCATACAATGCTACAAAGCAGATGACACTTGTCCAGACGTTCAATAGCTGCTAATCCATATCAATGGCCAATACCTATCATATCTGGACTCTTCCTGTTCTCCTATGGTGGACTTGTAGTTGAACTGGCACATGCAGCAGTGACACGACACACAGATCACAACAATGCAAAGGTTGAGGTTTGGATAATGCAGTTGCGCAAGCCACAATAATACACATGAGATGTCCATGTGAAACTCAAATCAGTATATGACAGTGTGCATACATGTAATGTAAGTGCATGGACAGAATGGGGGTTGGGAGCACACTGCCTCACAGTCCCAGCACGGTTTGTCCCTTTGCATCCTGGTAAATGCAGTACACAGTTCAAACTTACTTAGGAATAATCTGGAGCCATACACCAATTTTGCAGCTGACTTTGCTGTATGTCTCTAGACACATGTTCCTGGAATGAGCACTTCATCAGTAGAGAGCTGCAGTTTCAGAGAGCAAAGTAAATCATCTGGGTTTGCTGTGTGCCTGTGAGTGTTACTGGGATCTGAGAGGAACTTGGCAGCATTCCCTGCAAACACAGATGATTCAGGAGTAAGTTAGTACTGTAAACAGCATTTTCCGGATGCAAAGGGGGCAAACTGTGCTGGGACTGTGAGGCAGTGTGCTCCCAACCACCATTTAGTCCATAAGGACTGATGGGCAGATCAACAAGGCACCTGCGCACCGCCATAGGGTCACTTTAGTGACGCAGTGGCGGAGCACACAAAGCGCCATGCAGCAGGATTATTACAACGTGACGCATACGGTGCAGGAGTGCATCCTAAAAGTGGCTGATTGAAACTACAAGATTTCACTCAGTTACTATTATGGCCAAACGGATTGAAATCTACGCACCCGCTTGAAGCAGGTGTAAGGATTGCCGCAGCATGTCAGCACTCCAGCAAAGCCCGGCTATTCCACCGGGGATGCATCACACATCTGCCACCCAAGCGCCATGCTGTGCCGCTTTGTACATGCGGGCCATCAGGGGTGACGCACGGGTGGGCTGATGCGTTGCAACTCATCAGACACACCT
This sequence comes from Lissotriton helveticus, assembly GCF_964261635.1. Taxonomy (NCBI): domain Eukaryota; kingdom Metazoa; phylum Chordata; class Amphibia; order Caudata; family Salamandridae; genus Lissotriton; species Lissotriton helveticus. Next base: position 1,016,963,493 of record NC_136069.1, on the reverse strand, counting down.
CTGCTGATTAGCGAGATGCGCCAGTAGTTGTAAATCGGCCCCTGATAACTATACAGTCTGATCAGAGGCAAACAAATTCGGACCTAGGCTATTCAATGTATGTGTAGCGTCATGCATGGAACAACCACCACATCAGGGTTTTGCTTACAGTTCTGCAGGCACGGCTGGTGAGACAGGAGATCCGCAGGAACAAGTCCGGAGAAGGAGACCATCAGTTCGGCGGCGGCTAAACCCTCTTTCCACCAGCGATGAAGAGGAGGAGGAAGAGGAGGAGGAGGGGCCCTCAACATCTGCAGGCCAGGGGGTTTCACCCACCCGGGATGAAGAAGAACATGACACTGGTACTATGTCCCGGGTGGAGGCTGTGGACATTGAAGGGGGGGTGAAGAACCAGACACCTCCGACCATGATGTGGGGGATGGCCACTCAGCCACACATACCTCACCAGTGGGTCAGGAAGAGGTGTCCCCGGGGCAGGCCAATGTTCAACCTGGGCCTGCCATCAACCCCTCCCTACCTCTAGCGTCTCCCATGCCATCGGGGGCTATAGCTCAATCCCCTGATACCTGTCCCCCTCCTCGTAGCCGCCAAACCGTACCCATCCGCTCCGGACCTGAGGCACCACATCCCTTCTGTGTCCCCCCCGTGCCGGTGCTGTTCCTCCCGTGGCTGTGCCAGGGGACTTGAGTTGGATGGTCGAGGGTGAATTGGACATGTCCGCTCGCATCTTGCTACAGGTGTGTCTGGAGATACGCTCGATGCAAGCGCACATAGTCCGATCATTGGACAACCTCGCCACCCATGTCCAGTCCATGAACACGGACATAGTAAAATCTATGGACAACCTCGGCACCCAAGTCCAGTCCCTGAACACAGCCATAACCTCTTTCATCTCCCAAGTGCCTTCTAATACCACCGTCAATGTGTCCCCCTGTCCGTTGCCCCACACTGTTTCCCCCCATACTCCTTGTGTGTTACGTTCCCGTGTGGTGCCTGTTCCTGCACCAGCCAGCCGTGTGGATGTGTCCGACCCAGAGGATCTAGACATTGTGGTCCTGGAGGATGACCACAAAGACACTTGACTGTTGGACGGAGACATTGTTTCAGACGGACATTTCTTTTTCCCCTTGTGAATAGACTGGTTCCCATGACACTACCTGACGTATTATATTTGTTTTGCCCCACCCAAATCCAAGTTCCATTCTCCTTCTGCATTAAGATCATCATTTTTTTTCCTTTCTCCCTTCCAAACGGACGGTTTGTTTGTGTTCCTACATAAATAACTTGCAGAATTAGACTTTGTCTGACTAGTTTGACTTCATTTTGAATGTCTATCCCCAAATATAGACACATATTTAGTAAGTCACATTCTATGCACATGACAACGTGTTGCTATGATGTGTTACACTTGTACCTGTCACACACACACACACACATGCCTACATTGTCAGAAGGGACATGGTACACAACAGGATATTACTTTGGTAGATATTTATTGTCTAAATACTCCTAAGGAGCCCAAAACAAATTGGCCATGTCAATGGCGGTCATGTTTGCGTTTCCGCAATAGTGGGGGGGAGGAACGCGGTGAGGGGTGAGGTTGAGGTTGTCGCCTTCGTGTCTGTGGGTGTTGTCCAGGCTGATCAAGAGGTGCAGGTGCCAATGGTGTCTGCACATTAGGTGTCTGTGGCTGGAAAAGGGCTGGTTGTTCAGGTGGTTGAAGTGACTGTGCAGTGGTTGGTGGTGTTTGCGCAGGTAGTGGGGGTGGTGGGAGTGACTGTGCAGAGGTTGGTGGTGTTTGCGCAGGTAGTGGGGGTGGTGGGAGTGACTGTGCAGAGGTTGGTGGTGTTTGGGCAGGTAGTGGGGGTGGTGGGAGTGACTGTGCAGAGGTTGGTGGCGTTTGGGCAGGTAGTGGGGGTGGTGGGAGTGACTGTGCAGAGGTTGGTGGTGTTTTGGCAGGTAGTGGGGGTGGTGGGAGTGACTGTGCAGAGGTTGGTGGTGTTTTGGCAGGTAGTGGGGGTGGTGGGAGTGACTGTGCAGAGGTTTGTGGTGTTTTGGCAGGTAGTGGGGGTGGTGGGAGTGTCTGTGCAGAGGTTTGTGGTGTTTTGGCAGGTAGTGGGGGTGTTGGGAGTGACTGTGCAGGGTGTGGGTGTGTTTGGGTACCTTGGCTGTGGTGCTGTGCAGTTGGTGTTACAGGTGTGGGGATTTGCTGTCCTACAGGCCGACATGATTGTTCCCCTCCCTGCGTTGGCAGTGAAGGTAGACTTTGGATCACTCTCACCATGCCCTCCATCATCTTCATGGCCAAGGCATGGTGTCTTGCACTCTCTTCCCTTTGGATGGATATCAGGTCTCTCATAGTTCTAGGCATTTCCTGCCAAGTGCTATTCATCCTATCCAAAGCATGGGCCATCCTGTCCACCACCTGAGGGAATTGGGCCATGTCCTGCAGGGACCCAGAAATGTCGGACAGGGTAGCCCCTATGGCCCGAATGTCCTGCCTCACATCTGCCTGCTGTTGGAAGAAGTCCTGCTCCCACTGGCCACCATCGTCACGTGCAGACCCCCTCTGCCGGTGTCTGCCAGGGATGAGATGAGCAGGTCCAACAACAGGGGGGGGGGGGCAGGTGGAAGTCTGTGGGCAGGAGTAGGGCGCCCAGGGGATACCAGGTCCACAACAGGGCTGGTACTTCCCACAGTTGTTGGAGAGAATGGCTGGGATAAACTGCGTAGGGAAGAGTGGGTAGGGGAACCACTATGTCGGTCACGGACGTGAGGGCTGTGAGTGAGTGATATCTGTGAGTGGATGTGTGGGAGCTGTGGATGGTTTGATGTATGCCGTGTTGTTGATGGTTTGAGAGGAGGCAGACGGGCGTGGCTTGTCAGAGGATGTGAGTCCAGGACATCAGTATTGTCATCCCCGGAGTCAATAGAAATGTACTCATCATCCTCTAAGTCAACGTCCTCTTGATCTTGATCATCCTCCTCTTGGGCATGAGTTGCAGCCGACATTGCTGCCTGGAGGATCAGAGGATTCTCCCCTTGGATTGCCCGTCGGCCACCACTGGTTGTCGGGCTGTCTGCCTCTCCCTCAGCATCACCTGAAACACAGAGGTTGCAACTGTATTAGTGATTGACCTGGTGTTACATGTGCAGAAACACCAGGGTTGTATTTACTGCACTTTGCATCAGCAGATGAGGATCATGTGATCATGTTAGGGTACCACCACAAATGGCCGCTCACACCATAGCACTGAGGTGTTACATGGAGATCTACATGATACTAGCAAACTCACCAGCTGCAGCCCCAACTCTCTGTCCCTTTGCGTTCCCTCCTGGTGTATCCTGCTGCACCTGTCTCATCATAGTTGTTGTAGAAATAGCTGTAGAGGGTAGAAACAACATTCTCAACGATCTGCCTCACCAAATGACAGACCTGCATATGTGTCACTCCTGGTCTGTATTTCACTTTCTAATCAACAACTGTTGATTCCATGTAGAAGGGGATCTCGATCTCTGTAAAGGCTTTGAAATCTAAGCTGTTGACACTCCTCATGCCCGATTTACCTGTGGGACAGGTGAGCGACGGTTTCACAGCTGCAGCCAGGATGTCATGCAAGCCCCGGGATGGTGTCCGCTGCAGTCATCTCATCCTGTCAGCACCTGTGATGAGAAATACATGTCCATATTTTAGTACAACAGATTGTGGCTATCTGATCAAACTAAATTCTCTTTAGCCATTTGTGGATAATCGAGGACGATGTGCAGCATGTGTAGCTCATTGACTTAACATGTAGGCACCTGCTCACAAGCAGCATTTGCTAGCTTACAGCCATGCAGCACTGACATCAATAAGATGACACATCAACTGACGAACTTGTATGAGAAGGTTACTGATTTCACCCTTACCATTGTGACAGACTTTTTCCATGGGTGTAATGTTGTCTGTTGACAAATCAGAAAGGAGTTCATGTGTGAGATTTGCAGTTGCCAGGGGCCTGATGTTGCCCATTTGCGCTTCCCTACCCATGAGGTCACACAGCTCATTTTTGAATGAGCGAACACAGATTACTAATGTCCATCCTTTGAGTGTTCTCTGTTTCCATGCTCCATTTCCAACATCATGGTACTACTTACATGACAACAGATGGTGTCTTGTGCAGCAGACATCCAAACCTCATATTTCATACACTCACCTATACATTTGAATATGGTAGAAGGGAGGCAAGCTGAAGACAACATTTGGTTTAGATCACACATTGCAGATGAGGTGAGTAGCTTTGAATCTTCCCACCTGCACAGGATTATCCTGTTGCCCTTCAGCCAAATCATTTAGCAGGTGTAACTGCATGAAGATTCTCCTTAGCAGCCCCTACACCCATCTCACAGGTACACAACTGGCACCAGTGTGTGCCTCAGCCATACCAATTTCATGTTGATTTGACCATGTTAATGTTGCTAGGGATTTAGCATATCATTGAATTGCAAGCCTGTTGTGTTGTGGACGTTTCTTATGACACATTGTGCTATTGTATCTCCATTGTGCACACACTTGGCATACATTTTGTGTCAGCATCTCATTTGCCACCAGGGTCTGATTGGCCATGTGTTCAAATGCCCTATGTGAGCATATTGTGATGCAGGATAACAATGTTGTACAACACATACGGTGGAGGTGAAAGGCACAATTAATAAGCATTCAGCAAGCTTGACTTACCGTGGCCCTGCACCGGAGCAGTAGGTGGTCCCTGGACAGATGTCAAGTCCAACCTAGTAGCAGAAGTCAGTGGGCGTCTGGGGTTCTGGGAGGACAACATTGTACCTACAATGATAAGTTTGTTTAGCAACTTTACATTCCTGCTGCCACATGTGATGCATTCAATTTCTGGCACAGGACGGGCACATGCAGTCATGTTCACCACCGTTGCAGAAGTGTGTCATACATTATGTAATGAGTGATCCCACATATAACTTGGGCCCACTACCTTGATGCTACCTACGTCACAATGACATGCCTATGAATCCATGGGTTAAGTCCACTATCGTGTTTTGTTGATGTCCGGAAATTATCCATCCAATGTACGCAGTACATGATCAGCTGTGTGGACTGTGCTGAATGAAGTATGTATGACAGATTAGCAGTTGGACAGTGTATGCATTGTCAATACTACAGAGACTGGTATCTCACTGTTTGGTCTTCATTTCCGTATCGGTGCAAATGCTATTTCTTGATAAGGTCTACATACACTATTACAATATGGTGTGTACACCCTTTTGACTTGTTGTGGCCCTCGATTACAGGATTGCTTTCCCCGTTCTGGGTATGTTGGTGTAATACATGTTGGGTACCACATTTACAAAGGTATGATGAGCCAAGACATTTTATGATTTGTCTTTTGCTGTTCACAAATGTCATATGTTAAAGGTGAATGTCCATTGACAACTCCAATTGTAATGCAGCAAATGTAGCATAAATGGTTGACTTACATAGCTGGCCACTATTTGTCCCTCTGTCGTCTTCTGACGATATATGCATTTTGACCATCTCCTGTCCACTTTGACTTACCAGTTTGTGTGGTTGACATGCCTTCCTCGGTACGTTGCCCATTCCTCCTATGCGATGCGGTGACCTCTGCTACTGCAGTTGTCTGTGATCTGGCTGGATGTGTCAATGGGTGAGAAGAGAGAAAAGTTGACAAATGGGAAATGTGCTTGTGTAACTTTTTGGGGATTTGCCCATATCTTCTGTGTGATAACAGTACTGTGCGGAACTGCAGCAGACAGGGCAGGTAGGAACAGTGGTGTGTTGGGGATGGAATGGCGTGGCAGAGTGGGAATTGGACAACAGGATATGTGTTGGACATATTTACATCAGAGGATACTCTCACCATCTACTTTGTGATTTAGTCTGGCACAGGGTGAAGTACTTTTTGGAGATTTTGTGGCAGGTTTACGACCCCCTAGAAAAATGATTTACACTGTTGTTGCATCACTTCTGTGACACGACAGTGGTTTACAACAGACAACACATTTAGGATTATTTGCAACGTGACGCTACTAGGGTGAATCATCATGTTGTGAGGCCCTGCGCAACGTCAGCTTGGAGGTAGGCAGGGTGTGCACTCCTTTGGGATATGCCGCGTCCAAGTGAGTCAGTGTAATCTACGTGATTTCACAGTATCACTTATCAGAGGCCGCTGCGATGCAACCTTACGCCTGCTTGAAGCAGACGTAAGGAGTGGCACAGCACGTTAGGTATGGGCAGTGCATGGACATTGTTGGAGTTGCAACGCTGTTGCGACACAACTTAAGCAAAGCCCCCCTAGACACCATCAGATTCAACACACATCTGTTTATCCCTGCACCACAGTGCACCACCATATGTACACAACACATCCGTGTTTGCGCAAGGCTTGAATTGCATGTCACATTGGTACTGGCGCTTCCCTGCTAATGTTTGTCTTTAGCTAATTTATTTATTTAACGTAATTTTAAATTTCCATTTGTCATTGCACATTTTCAGTCATTATGTACAGTTATTGAATTAGCTGGGTTGTGTATGTATGGCATCAGTACTGTGCACATGTTTTTAATAGGGAGGTGGGTATTAGCCTTTTCTGAAGCAACGTTTTCTGGGACTTGTGGTGCTACGTAGTGGGTGACACATGAGTCTCTGACTAACCATATATATTTATGCATTTTGGACAATTTCCATGATCACTATGACAGTGTAACACAGACAATCTCTTCATGCACTTTTGCTTTTCATTCCACTTACCTGGTACCACGTAGCGGACGTCACTAACAGGCAGCCCCTGGACCAAGTGGGGGTGTATAGTTGTTAGGATATCCTCCTCCAGTGGGGTGAGCTGGATGCGGGGTCCAGGGCATGCAGCAGGGAGGACTCTCCTCAGTTCTATCCTGGAGTACTTTTCCTTTACTCTCTGCTTTTCGTCCTGCCACTTTTTTTTAATGTCCTGTACACTTCGCCTCTCCACCCCCAGGGCTGAGACAGCAGTGGCTATCTGCTGCCATAGTTCTTGCTTCTGTGCACCACTGGTGCAATATGGTGGTAGCCCATATAGGCGCTTGTGGTGCCTTACTATGTATTCCACGAGCATGGTGGTCTCCTCTGCTGAGAAATTTCTCTTTCTGCGCGTCTCCATGGTCTCTGGCACTGGAAGCGTTGTCGTAACAGTCTCTCTGTGGCCAAACCTGTTCCTTCACTGTGTGCTGCTTTTATGTGTGTTGTGGAACTGGTCAATTAGTGTTAATTGGCTTTAGCTGGAGCGTGGTGGGGGATGGTAGGCAGTGGCAGCATACACCATGGCAAAATGGAGCTGTTGGCTGGGATTGGCTGCTGTGTGTCAGCTGATCCATGTTGGGGGATGGGTGGACCTTGGCCAGGTGTTTCCCCTTAGCTAACATGCCCAACGGCCCATAAGCGTAATTTACGCCCCCGTAATCGTAATTTACGCCCCGTGAGCGTAATATACGGCCCATAATCGTAAATTACGGCACAGTGCCGTAAATTACGATTTTGAGCCGTAAATTACTCCCCGGCGGCGGACGTAAAGTTAGTTGTCTTAAATCCAATCTGTGAATGCCGAAAGTAGTAAGTTTATTCTGTGAATCCTGAAAATAGTAAGTGCATTCTGTGAATTCCAAAAGTAGTAAGTGCATTCTGTGAATACCAAATTGTAGTAAGTTTAGGATTTTGTCTTAAGTTCATTCTGTGAATCGGGCCCTACATCAGTATGCCATTTACCACAGTTTCATAATTACACCTCACCAGGAAATAACCCTTGCCTCCCTCATTGCCTGCAAGATGCCTATTTGAGGTGCTGGTGGGAGGGGGGCTGGTGGTTCCTTGGTCAATTACTTTGGGATGGTGATCTCTGCACTTTTTCAGATATTTGTGGTTCTAATCGACTTTCCAAAATAGTTTTTTTTGTTATTTACAGTTAAGAGAATATGTTTCACATCTTTCCCCCAATGAAATGAGCATGAGTCATAATACATTTTCGAAAACGTTATTAAAATAAAGAGAAAGGGGAATATTCACACTTTCGATCAGAATTTCTCGGGCCAGTGAAAGGAGGTTAATACATTTACCATTTTGTCAATAAGGTGGTCTCATAACTTGCACACTCATATTTCTTTAGCTGACCTCTGATATACTAATAGCCTTGCACAGAGTACCTTCAATGTATCCAGGCTTAACATCCACAGCTTCAACATTTGATAGGATCTATATTATACCCCAAGTAAATTGTTCAAATGGGGTCTAAGGGCAACACCAGATTGTTTTAGGTGTAAGGCACCAGAAGCTGATACAGTACACATCAATGCTACTTGTGACAGCATCAGTCACCATTGGAATAGGGTCTTTAAATGTATTAATCAACCCGTAAAGACTAATGCCAGAGCTCCTTGGTAACATCCAAAGTATAACGCATGCTGTGGGAGGGGCTTTTCATTTTGCAATTGCATCGGCCAGTTGGTCATTGGTCGTGCCTGGCCATAGGAGGCTGCCCCAAACACAATATCCTGGTGGAAGGAGTTTTTATATCTCTGTGGATTGGAGCGGGCAGTGATTCAAAACCACCCTAATTGCTAAAGGTTTCATAAAATGTGGGAACTGGTCAGGTGGGGATTATAGGAAAGGGGACCTGGAGGTGACCTAACAATAGGACAACATTAGGCCATTTGACATATTTTATGGTTCACTTTATATTTCTCTTTTTTTTGTACGTGGACGAGTGAAGTACATTTGCTGACCTTCTTTATATTGCTATCATGGATTTTTATAAGGATTATTGTTCTGTTTGCTCCATCTTCTTGCTGTATGATATACATGGTTTGATATCATGATTTGTATCTCCTCAATAAAAATAAATGATAAAAAAACTAAAGTTAATGTTAACCAAGCCTACTTTCCGTCTTGAAAGCAAACTTAAGGTGCACTGTGTCTCCTTGGAGCAGGTTCCCAGGTAGGATTACCTAGGGTTTTGCTTTCAGGAAAAGCCGAGCTGGAGAGTACAAATAGATAGGGCAACCATTTGTCTTTTTGCAAAACTCAAGGACAATCCTTGATATGAAGCATAAAGTTGGTGGCAAATCCTGAGCGTAATCCTGCAAATCTATCACCAGAAAGCAGTTGCTGCAGACCAGGGCATGGTTATGGGGTTGGATTATGGGGATTCCCTAACTTGAAGGAGCTCCAAATTGAAAAAAAACAATTTATTTAGGTCACTGCTGGTCCTGGGTTTAGAAACCCCACTGGTGCCCTTATATCTTGCACTGGCCATTTCTACTATAGCAGCCCAGGCTGGATCAAAACCAATATTATACTGGGTGCCATTTGTATAGAAATCCTTGAGCATCAATCTGTATTATTATTATTATTATTATAATTACATTTATTAAGCGCGCAGCTACCCGGAGGTTTCCCGGCGCTAAGGCAAACAGAACGATATACAGGGTAAGGGGAGCGTCAGACCCACAGTTTAGGTATTGAAGAGCCATGTCTTGATTCCTTTACGGAAAGTCAGAAAGCACATTTCAGATCGCAGAGGAGGGGGAAGGGAGTTCCAAAGAGAAGGTGCTAACAGGGAGAACGAACGGCCTCCCATTTTGTCTCTCTTGACACGTGGTATCTTAAACTTGTTCTGGGTGGATGACCTAAGTGTGCGTGGGGGGATGTATTGCTGCACCAGAACAGATAGGTAGTGAGGGGCTCTTCCAGTCATGATCTTGTGCATGAGACATAGTGCCTTGAATTTGACTCTACTCTCAATTCGCAGCCAATGCAGTTTACGCAAATGAGGCGTGGCCGAGGTTCTGGCGGGTAGGTTGCAAATAAGGCGAACAGCCATATTTTGTACCACCAGGTACTTCCTAGTTACCTCCTTGCAAGCACCCAGGAGTAGGATGTTCCCATAGTCCAGGCGTGAGGTGACAAGAGCCTGGACTACAGTCCTCAGGGTGTCAACAGGCAGCATCCACGTGATTTTCCTCAGCCACCTGATGATGGTGGTACAGGTGGCGGAGACTTTCACGACGTGTTGCCTGAAGGAAATTGATTGTCAAGGAGGACCCCAAGATTGCGAGCAGTCGTGGTTGGGGTGGGTAGAGGGCCCATCTCCGGCGGCCAATGTTGTGGGCCCCAGAGCGAGGTGTCAGAGCCAAACAGAAGCAGTTCTGTTTTGTCCCCATTCAGTTTTAATTTGTGCTCAAGCATCCATGCAGATATTAGTTTTAGTCCAACTTGAAGAGAGGAAGAGGGAAGATTTTTATTAGTGGAGAGTGAGTAGATGACTTGAGTGTCATCGGCATAGGAATAAATTGTGAGACCTGCATGTTCCGCCAAAAAAGCAAGAGGTCTCACATACAAATTAAAAAAAAGAGGGCTGAGGATAGACCCTTGGGGAACACCGTGATTGGAGGGGAATATTGATGAAACAGATGTAGAAGAAAAAACTTGAAACGTGCGATCAGAAAGGAAATTGGCAATCCAGGCCAGGGCGGAACCACCGACACCCACAGATTTCAAGGTGGACAGCAAGATGGAGTGGGAGACGGTGTCAAATGCGGCACTCAAATCAAGCAATATGAGTGCCACTGTCTCCCCATTGTCCACCTTTTGTCTGATGGATTCCGACACTCCAAGGAGAGTGGTTTCAGTAGAGAAACCAGCCCTGAACCCGGATTGAGAACCATGAAGAAGATTAGAGGTTTCGACGTGAGAATTGAGCAAAGAATTAACGTGTTTCTCTAGAATTTTAGAGAAGCATGACAGCAAAGAAATAGGGCGAAAGTTAGATGGGTTGTTGGGATCAGCGTTGGCCTTTTTTAATAATGGAGCCACCATAGCGTGCTTCCATTCATTAGGAACGATGGCCTCAATTAGTGAAGCATTCAGAACCTTCAAGACAATATGGAGTAGGGCTGGATCCAGAGAACTCAGAACTTGAGGAGGCATTGGGTCAAGGGGGAACCAGATTTAATGTCTTGTAAATACTTTTTTAAAAGCGTCGGGGAGATAGGATCCCACGCGTGAAGTAGGGGAGTAGTGGAAGTGGAGCAAGGGATAATAGCAGGGGGGGGAGTGCGTAAGGTCAGATCAGGGTGAGTAGACGCAACTGTAGTAGAGTTAAAAGTATCATAGATCTTATCAATCTTCTCAACAAAGAAATTGGCTAAAGCATCACACTGGGCAGTGTCCAGACAGGGGTCCTTGGGTACAGTAGACGCACCTGAAAGCTCTTTGACTATTTTAAACAGGGCCTTGGGTCTATTTTGCGCCGTGAGGATAGTGGTGTTAGCAAAATTGGCTCTGGCAATATCACAAGCCGAGTGATAAGCTTTAAGGGCAGCCTTGTATTTTGCTTTCTGATCAGAGTTATAGTTGGAACGCCATATGCGTTCCAGTTTTTTACAATTAGATTTTTCTTGGCGAAGGGCGTCAGAGAACCATGGTGCCGGTGGATGATGGATTTGAGATTTATTTCTTTGAATCGGGAGACAGGAATCCAAAGCTGTTGTCAACCACAATCTAACAGTAGGTAGCTCTTTAGTAGTTATACTGGAAGACGTGGGTTTTGAGTTAGCAAGAAAGGAATTTAGTTTGTCTACGTCTAGACGTTTCCAGTTCCTGCTGGCTTTGTGAGGGAGAGCGGAATTAGAAGGATTAACCATAGTCATTTTAATGGAGAATTTGACAATAAAATGGTCAGACCAGGTAACTGGCGTTGAAGATTGGTAGAAAATGCCAGTGAGGTTAGAAATGATGGGGTCTAAAAGATTACCGGCCTTGTGAGTAGGGTCGGAGTTATGAAGGTGAAGATCTAAGGCTGCAAGATCCTGTAAGAGGCGAGCAGAGATGGCACACGAAGTAGAGTTAAAGTGGATGTTTAAGTCACCGACAACGATAAAATTAGTAGATTGCGCCAAAAATGGGGCAATAAGTTCAGGGAAGGAGGAAGCCCAACTACTAGCAGAGCCCGGCGGCCGATAAATCAGCGTGCCGGTTAAAGTAAAATGAGGAGTAAGTAGGAGTTTAAACAAACCCGCTTCACAGTTTGGGAAATCGAGGTCTTCCCATTTACAAGAGAATTCTCTCTTGAAAATAATGGCGATTCCCCCGCCATCTTTAAGAACCCGATTCCGCCCAACATAGGTGTAATCATTGGGAAGAGCCATGGCGATGTCAGGGCCAGAGCTATCATTTAACCAGGTTTCGGTAACAAACATGGCAGCTGGGCTAGCTGTCTCCAACAGGTCAAAGATATCTCTCTTGTGTTTCGAGAGAGATCGACAATTAATACTAATAAAACTCAAAAGGGGACAGGGATAGGGCGAAGTGGCAGGGGAAGTATGGCAGCGGAGGGGAATATTCCAGAAAGTAGAGGACATACAGTCTATGCTAGAGGTGACAGATTCCAAAGAGAAGCTGCAATTGGAGCAGGAAGTGGGCGCCTTGTGACAGTTAAAAACAATATTCGAGGAACAAGAAGGTCCCCGCAACCGCAGTAAGGCGGTACGTGAGTAGGTTACGTAATCATGGGCAGGGGAACTGAGCCCTGGGCACGTACTGGCGCGGACGGGTGCAGACGGGCTTGACTTGTGCGCGACTTCGGCGCGAAGTCGGCGCTCCCACTGCGCTCGTCCGCTGCGCTTCCGCCATGCCGCCATTAAGTACTAGTGGTGAGGGAGCACTAGACCGCTCACCTGCAATGCGTGGGTGCAGGGCGGAAGAGTATTTGCCTGCAGGAAGTGACGCTCGGACTGACCCTCCGCAACAAACGGCACAAGCCGGGGCGGAACGGGGCCACGAGCGAGAAGAATGCAGGTAAGAATGCGCTTGTTAACACAGCAAATGAAGTTTAAAATAACGGTTTCCAAAGTGCTCTTAAATCAACACTTTGGTTTTTACAAGTCTAACAACATCCCGTTTCAAACGATTTAAAAGTGCTCTAAGATCAGCAGTTTGTTTTAAAAGAAATCAGCAGCACCCTTACACACACATGCGCAGCATGGATCGCCGCTATTCAAATCTATCAAATCTATTCAAGAAATGTCTGTTCACTATGCAAGGGTGATATCAAATGGTTATGCAACATTAAAAACCTGAGGATACTGCTGCATTTAGAAAAAAATTTTGACAGACCTATCCAATATTGGCCCAGACTCAATTGAACTTGTTAAGAGGCAGTACTGGTTATATAAAGGAGAGCTGATAAAAAAGCAAAAGCAGATGGCCGAACAGCTAAATGTCTTATCCACAAACCTACCTTTGAGAGGGAAGGACTACTCTGGAACCACAGGCCGATGTCTCTTGTTGTCAGAATGAAAGCGTGGATGGGAGGAAAATCATTAGCCAATCAATCATACAGTTCCAATAAACAATGACTCTGAAGAATCACAGACTCCCAACTAAGCTTAGTTAATTTATTACAAAGCCAAGAACAGTTGTACGTACAAACACCTCAAGATGAGGGGGTAGAAATATATTGGAACTAATAAAAAGCCGAACCTACAGGTGAAGTTAGGTCGGTGCAACATGCACACAATAATCAGTTCAAGAATCAAGATACAGAAAATTGTTTCACCGACGTCCAGATTCCCTTCATTGGAGGTTCATAGGTATAAAGCATGAATCTGTCCCTACTCTACCACTAACGTGGCATCCCTAATTAGCATTTCCCAAGGCAAGATCCATAAAGTTGTCAGCGTGTGCAGTCTTCCTAAGAAGTCTCTTCACGTTTAGATGGGTCAAATGGCATGAAGCTACTAAGCTCATTCTAAGATGACCTCTCTCTCAAGGCAAGGCAGACATCTCTGAACACTGTCCCTAACTAAGATACATCATTTGGCAAGTGTAACCCAAGATGCTTTGCAACATCACACCAGCCATTCAAACCACCTCCTCGTAGGTAACTTTCCACAAGGCAGCGATGCTCCCAGGCTTTGGCGAGGTGACCTTGATTCCCAGGCTCACTCCAGTGAGAAATTACAACAGTTCTTTAGTGTCAGTATCGTTGTTCAATGTATCCTCTACCCCCTAAGCCTAACTACTAAAACAAAGACATGATTCTAGCTAACAAGGGTGAATTTCTCCACCTGCAACAGAATTATGAGAAAGAACAAATTCAACATGTACATGAAGGGGGCGTGGTCTGGCCACGCAGGGAGATGGCTGCCTGATAGAGAAGCTCAGCCGAGGGATGGACGCCTGACGAGCTTCCTGCCCTCACCTGATGGCTGGGATCCTGCTTTTCGTGCTCTTTTGCAGGCGGGGACTTGGCTGAGCCTGGCAGTGGTTTTCCGAGGCTCAGCGACGCTGTTCTTCTTTCCTTCCTGCATGTCATCACAGAGCCTGACTGCCCTGAAGTGCGCACCGTGAACTGCACGCTGGTGACGCCGCGCCTCTCCTCAGGGTAAGCCGCGCCCCCTGCAAATTTAGGGCCGGGCTTCAACACAATCTAGACCGCGCCCCCTCAGACGATAAAGTTATGCTCCTCAGCCTACGGAGAACTTCATGCGCCTAACATTGTGTATATTCCTAATACACGGCGCCTTCTTTTAAAAGTGTTTCCAGTGGATTTCTTTGCAATAGAGTGAAAGACCCCCTTGAGACTTCTTTCCACACTACGTGCTTCACCATCTAGAGGCCCTCTGAACTATTTTCTGCAGGATTTTCTCTTCTGCCTCTTCCAATTCAGCTTTATGTACCTCAGTGTGTTGATATTACAAACATACAGAACACTATTGCTTCATGTTGTTGGAACTTCGCAGGCAGGATTATAAGCACTATTTTCATCCTTAATATTTCAGTTTGTTCTTTTACTTTATCTCTTTACAAGTTATGCCTTCAAGAAACTTCTGATTTTTACTCATAGGCATTGCCTCCTATATCAATATTACAAGCTCATGTTTTCCTTGGAGATAGTCCTGGGTGTATGATATTTCTCCTTTCTCATATGCTTCGTCCTTATTTGGAAAGTGCTTTACCTCCAGATTTAGTGCGCGTTACTCAATGTGTATTACCATCATACTGCTACTCTAATGTCGTACCCATTTTACTGTATTTCCATGCTTTGCTTATGAGGTAGTTTTGGTACGCAAGATTAATTACTCCAACACCTCATTGGTTTTGTGATTTACTATTTGCTATTTTGCGGCAATGTTGTAATTTTTCCTATTTCAGGCACTAGTTGTGTATTGGTCATTTTCCTGCTGCATACAATTTCTTACCTCCTTGTTATTTGACACACCCCTTGCTTCACCATTGCCTCATATTCCAATATTTCCTCTATTCGCTATTGCAGACCACCATTAAAACGGAACTTAGACATGTCTAACAATAGGAATGGTGGTCGTGGGCCTAAACAACCACTTTTCAATGAAGTGGTAAAACAACCCTCTCCTTTGGCAGTTAAAGGTAATGGCTCTACGTCACCTCCTTCGTCGCAAGCTGCACTACCTCAGAGCGACAAGTCCCTGTCTGACACTATGCAACGCATTTTACAGGAACTTTCTGGGGTCAACCGACGGCTGGAGGGCCTGGATATTTCTATGACTTCATTGACTGCAGAAACCAAGTCTATCAGGGCAGAACTTACTACTTTTCACACCAGGATTGACGTCATTGACTCTAAAATAATGGACATAGAGGGTCGACTGGATTCTATTCAGGGTTCAGATCAAGACCTACTCTTCCTTCACAGTAAGATCATCGATTTGGAAGATCGCAGTCGTAGAGACAATATCCGTTTTTTTGGTTTTCCCGAAAATATTGAAAAGCAAGATATGAAGTCCTTTCTTTGTGATGCCCTTCCCACTCTGACTGGAATTTCTTTTACTCCTCCTCTTGAACTCCAACGTGCTCATAGACTGGGCCCTCCACGTTCTGGATCTTCTGCAAGACCTAGACCAATCATTGCTTGGTTTCTTCGCCATGAGCAAACTAGACAGATTCTATCAATGGCTCGTACACGTGGCTCCTTTCTGTTTCAGGGTCATGCCATCTACATGGCTGCA
This sequence comes from Lissotriton helveticus, assembly GCF_964261635.1. Lineage (NCBI taxonomy): Eukaryota > Metazoa > Chordata > Amphibia > Caudata > Salamandridae > Lissotriton > Lissotriton helveticus. The sequence continues at coordinate 1,016,947,449 of NC_136069.1, read as the reverse complement.
GACTTCTCTAAAGAAACGAATGAACGGAGGAAGGCGTTTCTCTCCATGCGACCCCAGTTACGTCAAATGGACATCAAATATGGATTATTTGAGCCTGCACGTTTCCGTATTACTAGGAATGGAGAGTCCAAAGACTTTTACGATCCTGCACTTCTACAGCAGTTTCTGGATGGTATCAGGTCCGATGATATGGAAACTCAGTCTTCTTCCAATGCCCAATCTTCTCAATCCAAGTCCTCATCTGCGAATTTGCCATCATCTCATTTGTATACCTCTCCTGATTCTAGACAGCGTGGCAGAGATCTCACTCGTCTGCCTCGCTCTCAGGATGACATGGATTTGGCTCTCCGCTCTGTCTCTTCTCACACTAATACGCAACAAAGAGACAAGTCTAGATCGCCTCTTAAGACGCCATCTGATGCTGACTGAATTCTTGTAATGCTTTAATGCTTTATTACCTTTTCTTATTATATAAGCTTATAGCAGTGTTTATTGTTCACAATGCTTTTGTTGCTCGCTTAGCTCACTGAGATTTTACTGCTTGGTATAATTTTTTGATGCTGATTGAAGGCATATAGCAGTGTTTGTTGTTGTTCTTATATGTTGCTTCATGCTCTATTGTTATCCTTTACTCGCTGCTAGTATGGGATTTTCAGATTTGCAGTTCTTTAATCACTTTCAAGTTTTGCTTCTTATGTATTGTACGGTTCTGATCTCTCCCACATTTATTACCTGTCCCACTTTTGTATGATGTCTTTGTGTCTTATTGCTCCCCTTGCTTACAGTGTCTTTCGTCATTTTCTTTTGTTTCTTTTCTATTGTATAACTTTCTGGGGTTTTCCTCCTCTCCTTCTACCTACTATCTCTCTACCTCCTTTTATGTGATATTGTTGGTTTGATTCCTCCTTGTACATCCTCTTTCGTGTTCCCCTCACTCTATTTTTCATATTCTTTTTTCTGGTATATCATGTTTTTATTTAGTCTTTTTCTTCATCTAATTTTCTTGCGCTTTCCTTTTGTGGTGTGATCACTTTGGTTCTCTGTTTCGTATTGTGACCTATGTTTCCTTGTTCTTCTATGTTTTTACACAGGATATTTGATATCCTCACAGTATTTTGCTGATTGCAGACTTCTCTCCAAGTTGTTCCCTCTCCTATGGCGATTCCTTTTCCAATGCATTTTTTTCTTTTTTTCTTTATGATGTTGTGCTGGTTGCTACACATGACATTCTTTATCTTCTTTGTTGGACTTTCCGCTTTGGATAGTCTGCTCCTATTAATATGCATTATCATTTATACTTTCCATTTCCTTTCCACTCTTCTTTATATTGATGTGGATTTCTCATCCTCTCGTTTACCTTTCATATTTATTTCACTCTATCTTCCACACCTCCTCTATTATATAATATGTTTTCTTTTATTTCATCCTCCTTGCTTTCATTACTCTCCTTTTTTTTGGTTCTTGTATCATACCTTTAATAATTCTTTCTACCTTACTGGTCCTAATGCGATACATTGCTATATTTTTCTTCTGCCTTTTCTCTTCTATATCTTGTCTTCCTTTTGCTTCATCCTCCTTGCTTTTATTTACTCTCCTCATGTTCCTCTCATGTAATATTTAGGTTGGGGGTTTATTGATGACAGTTTCTTGGAGGGGATGAAGAGGAGTTGATTCCGATTTTGGTGATGTTATTTTGTTATATTGTGCTTTATATATCTCATGTTACAATTTATCCTCTAGAACCCCACTCTTCTTTGCTCGAAGGGGGCCGGTCTCCCTTGGCGTTGCTCTAGGTGCACCCAGATCCGCAGTTTACAGTCCAGGTTGTTTTTCTCTTTTACTTTCCTATCTACTCTTCCTTTTCCTTTTCTTTTTCCTTCTTTCCTTCTTCATTTCCCTACTTTTTTTTTCTCTTTTTTTTCTTTTTCCCCAGAGTTGCATTTCTATTCTTTTTTATCTCTCCTCTTCCTCACTTCTTGTTTACTTAATCCTATTCTCATGCCTTCTACCCATCCGTTGTCTGTGATTTCTTGGAATGTTCATGGCCTCACCCATTACATAAAACGCAAAAAAGTTCTTTCCTATTTACATTCTAAACATGTGGACGTTGCTCTCTTACAGGAGACTCATTTGGACGATATTGAGTCTAGTAAACTCAGCAGGGACTGGGTTGGTAAAGTCATACATAGTTCGGTCTCTAAACCTGATCCCACAAATCCTAATCCTATTCGTAAATGCGGAGTAGCCATCCTTTTTCGGAAGTCACTTCCTTTCACAATTCTAAAGTCATGGTCTGACCCGAAGGTCGATATGTATTTGTTAAACTAAAGCTTGGCAATTCCTTCATTTGTCTCGGTTCTGTATACGCTCCGCTAGGCTCCAAAAAACAATTTTTTCTTAGACTTAATCGTCTTCTTACGGAAATAAATGCTTCTCAATTTCTCATCGGCGGTGATTGGAATTTGGCACCGGATCCTGCTCTTGACAGAACAGGCTGCATTGACATTAACAACGCTTCGGACAGAGCCATTTTTTGTGACATCCTTACTGACACTGGTCTTGTTGACCATTGGAGACTAAGTCACCCACAGGATAAGGAGTACACTTTTTTTTCTTCTACTCACGGTACGTTTTCCCGCCTTGATTATTTTCTTCTTTCGCAACATTCAGTCCGATTGGTTACTGATTCCCAGATTTTAGAAGCAGCTATATCTGATCACTCCCCTGTTCTTCTATCTCTAGACTTGGGTCTTATGAGTCCGGGGCGCAAACCGTGGCGTTTGAATATCAACAAATATAAAACGCCAGCGGGTAAACTTCTTTTGCAATCCCACTTCCATGATTATCTTCTCAATAATGAAGATTCGGTTTCCTCTAAAAGAATGGTCTGGGCAGCGGCTAAAGCAACCATCAGAGGTCAACTTATGCGGGACGCAGCTCTTTATAATAAACAGAACGCTGCCAAACAACTTGATCTGGAAAAGGATATTCGTCGACTCTCTCAACTATATATTTCGAAACCGACTCTCCAAAATCGTAAGTTATTGGAACAAGCACGCATGGCCCTCAATATTCTTTTTACTTCTAAGGCAGAATATGCCTTGCAAAAGATGAAAGGTCGTCATTATGACCAAGGGGAGAAGGCTGGTCGATTATTGGCTGCGCAGCTGCGTCAAAGAGAGGCCGCTATGGCGATTCCAGCGATTAAATCAAGTGGTGGTGATGTCCTTACTCGGCCACAAGACATAGTTGAGGAGTTTGCCTCATTTTATAGATCTCTTTATTCTCCAGGCACTCAGGTAGATACGCTAGCGATGTCTAAATTTCTAGATGCAGTACATCTTCCACGACTCTCCGATGATGGAAGAGCTCTACTGGAAGGACCTATCACGATGGATGAAATCTCCTCAGCTGTATCTGCCTTGCCGTGCCATAAAGCTCCGGGGGATGATGGTTTTCCTCCTGAATTTTTTTAATGGACTGGTCAGAGCATGATTGATACTCTTCATGCCGCTTTTGGGGAAGCCGTGGAGGAGTCTTCTCTTGGTTCTATCTCTAACAAGCTCTTTATAATAAACAGAACGCTGCCAAACAACTTGATCTGGAAAAGGATATTCGTCGACTCTCTCAACTATATATTTCGAAACCGACTCTCCAAAATCGTAAGTTATTGGAACAAGCACGCATAGCCCTCAATATTCTTTTTACTTCTAAGGCAGAATATGCCTTGCAAAAGATGAAAGGTCGTCATTATGACCAAGGGGAGAAGGCTGGTCGATTATTGGCTGCGCAGCTGCGTCAAAGAGAGGCCGCTATGGCGATTCCAGCGATTAAATCAAGTGGTGGTGATGTCCTTACTCGGCCACAAGACATAGTTGAGGAGTTTGCCTCATTTTATAGATCTCTTTATTCTCCAGGCACTCAGGTAGATACGCTAGCGATGTCTAAATTTCTAGATGCAGTACATCTTCCACGACTCTCCGATGATGGAAGAGCTCTACTGGAAGGACCTATCACGATGGATGAAATCTCCTCAGCTGTATCTGCCTTGCCGTGCCATAAAGCTCCGGGGGATGATGGTTTTCCTCCTGAATTTTTTTAATGGACTGGTCAGAGCATGATTGATACTCTTCATGCTGCCTTTGGGGAAGCCGTGGAGGAGTCTTCTCTTGGTTCTATCTCTAACAAAGCCATCATAGCGGTTCTGCCTAAACCTGGCAAGGATCCTCTCTTGTGTGGTAGCTATCGTCCGATATCTCTCTTGAATTCTGATGTTAAGATCCTTGCTAGCATTCTCTCATCACGACTTCGCAAGATTTTACCTTCTTTAATTCATAACTCCCAAGTAGGTTTTGTTCCCGGTCGTTCCTCTCGCAATCACTTGCGTACTCTCTCCCATGCCTTGTGGTCAGCTAAGCATCTTGCCGATGATGCCCTCCTTCTCTCTTTGGATGCTGAAAAAGCATTTGACCGCATCGAATGGGAATACCTTTTTACCGTCATGCAAAGATTTGGATTAGGTGATCAGTTCATAGCTAAAGTACGACTACTTTATGATAGCCCATCTGCTTAAGTTAACTGTGGCGGTTTTCTTTTTACTCCATTTCCTATCCGACGGGGTACTCGCCAGGGTTGCCCACTCTCCCCTCTTCTTTTCCTTTTGGCTATGGAACCTCTAGCTGCTGCAATCCGTCAATCGGCTGATGTAGTGGGCACTCCTCTTCCAATTGGTCACTCCAAAATTTATTTATATGCTGATGACATTCTTCTTACACTTACTGATCTTCCCCGCTCTCTCCCTGCTCTCCTCCGTGTCATTGATGATTTTTCTTCTTTCTCTGGATATAAGATAAACTGGGACAAGAGTGAAGCATTACCTATGTCCATTGGTACTACGAAGGACGCCATCTCTGGTTTTCCATTTCATTGGCAACCCTCTCCGCTTAAATACTTAGGTATACTCCTCAATAGGGGATTGGATAATGTTGTCACGGACAATTTAACTCCTTTAATTGCGAAAATGCAAAGAGACTTCGATAAATGGAAGGCCCTAGGTTTATCCCTTTGGGCACGGGTTCAGGCAATCAAGATGGTCACCTTACCACGTTTTCTCTATGTTCTGGGTATGCTCCCTTTGACCATTCCTTTGGCTACTCTTCGGTCCATTGATTCGAAAATTAAACTTTTTATATGGGGTACAGCTAAACTGCGTCTCAACCTAGCCAAATTAAAGTCCCACCAATTGCATGGAGGTTTAGGTCTTCCCTCTATCGAGCATTACTCCCTTGCCCTCCATCTTTCCCATCTTTCTTTCTTTTTACCTAAGTCTAAAGACATCCCCCAATGGGTTCCACTTGAACGTCACTTATTGGCTTCTGGCCCTGGTTTATCCCTTTTATATGGCAAGGGTTCCAGTTCTCTTGATCCCAAAAATCCTATATTATCCGCTATGTATAAGTCTTGGCAAAGAAGTCACTGTATCTTTAAGTCTAACTCGCGGCTTCACTTTAATGCTCCTATATGGTCTAACTCGGCTATTCTAGTGCGGGGTCGTACTGTGTCCTGGCCTCTGTGGCAGGAGGCTGGTATTCATTCCCTGGAACAACTGTTCCATGGTGACAATTTTAAATCCTTTCCCCAACTCAGTGAGGAATTCCATCTTCCGCCCTCACAATCCAGTAAATATTCCCATCTTCAACAAGCTCTCACAAAACGTCTGGGTTCCCCACCTGAGCTACTGTCCACTTCTCCTATTTTATCTTATTTGAATTTATGGGGAACTTTTAAGGGTGTCACCTCTGGCCTTTATAAGACTTTCTTACATCCTCTATTTTCGCAACCCCTTTCAAAAGCTCTTCAATTGAAGTGGCAATCTCGCCTTTCTGTGACATACTCAGATGCTCAGTGGGATCTCATTTTGGAAGGATTACATAAGGGTGTCCGAGAAGCTCGCCTTAAATTCTGTATTTTTAAAATTCTCCATGAATGGCACTGGTCCCCGGTCAAATTACATCGTGCTAAGTTACTTTCCCATTCTTTGTGCTGGAGATGTCCTGCTTCCAGTTGTGATATAACGCACATTATCTGTGAATGCCCTCGTACTAGATAATTTTGGCTTTTTGTGCGAAAGACTTTGACTTCCTCTATGTCATTGCCTTTGCCCCTTACCTCTGCAAATATAATTTTACACGACTTTCGTGGCCTTCCAAAATTTACTAAACCACAGACTCGTCTCCTACATACTGCCGTAGCCACGGCAAAAATTTGTATATTGCGTCATTGGAAGTCCTCATTACCTCCTTCTCAGGAGGAATGGTTGGTGGCAATGATACAAACAGCTTCTTTCGAACGTATAATTTATAATTTGCAGGATCAAGCTTCCATTTTTCTTCAAGTTTGGTCCCCATTCCTGGAAACCACAGTGGGTAATGACTCTGTTTCTACTCCTTCTTCTTCTACGGCTGCTCTTCCTTCTTAATTCCTTCTTAAATTCCACCTTTTCCGCAGCATGTTCATTCTCTTTTATTCCTCTCTCCTATGTTCCTTCTCACTCTTCTTGCCTCCATCTCATTTCACAGTTAGTTTTGTTACTCTGGGGCTCCCTTTTTCTTTTCTTTTTCTCTTTCTTTTTCTCTTCCTCCCTTTCTTTCTTTTTCTCTTCTCGTTTTTCTTCCCTTTTATCCTTAGTTTTACCTTATGAATTCTAGAGGATTTGTTGTTTATGTTTCCTTTGTTATATTTAATTAATCATTTCCTCATTTATGCTATGTCTCATTTTTTCCTCTGCATATGTAACGACATTTACGCTTTATCAAATTTTATTAATAAAAAATTTCAACACACAACATGTACATGAAAATCCCCACTAAGTCTAATACAAGAGCCTCCAGTAAAAAATACAATTCAGGCCTACAGATATTGGTCAACATAAGGAATGGCAGAGGGCATCATGAGGTTACACATATAAAACGAACATTATTACTGGGTAAGCATGGGCGTATTTTGCGGATTCGCAATCCGCGAATTTGCGGATTTGCGTATTTGCGGATTGCGAAAATCCGCAAATTCCGCGAATTCTTGCGGATTTGCGTATTTTTTGGGGGGGGGGGTGTGTTCGCACGGGTTTCTGAAAGTTCGCGAGGGTTTTGTACAATTTCGCAAATTGCGAACTTACTTGTCGGGTCGCCAGTTTTGCGAACTTGTTGTTTCTACGTGCCCAGCCTGTTTGCAAGGCTTTCTTCATCACTGCCACCCTCTGTTACCACTGGCACTCTCTTTGGTCACCCATGCCACCCTCTGGCTCACCCATGTTACCCTCTGTGTCATCACAGCACCCTCTGGTTCACCAGTGTACATTATTGGGGCAAAGCAAAGCACTGCCATCCTGTCAACACTGGCACTCTGGTTCACCCATGCCACCCTCTGGCTGGCACACCCATGCCACCCTCGGTGTCATCACAGCACCCTCTGATTGACCAGTGAGTGTACATTATTGAGGCAAAGCAAAGCACACCTGCTAAGTGCTTTAAGTTTTGCAAACAACAACACCTGCCCTGCCCCAACTGACATTAATGAAGGCTGGCACCTGCTTGTCTGCTCCCTTTCCTTTTTGTTGCAATGTAATTTTTTTTTAACAGGATGCAATGGCATACTTGTAACTATTCTGTGACTGTCAGAGCAGGGTCACACAATAGTTGCAAGTAGGCAACCGGATTCTGGAGGGCCCCTTCAGGAAGCACTACAGGGAAATGGTTACAAATGATGAGCTCGAACTTTTGCACCTGCTCGTTGGTTTTGCTTTTGCAAAACTCGTTTTTCGGTAATTTCGCCCTCTTCGCGAGGCGCGGCGTAGTGCGAAATCGACCGTGGAAGCCGCGAACTCGTGCGAGTTACCCCAAGGTTGAGTATGGGTGCCGCCATTTTGTTTGCGTGACGTATTTCCGTTTCCGCCCGCTATGTGTAATCTCGCGCGATGAGCGCCTTGCGAATACAAGTTCGCACGAGTTCGCGAGAGAAATCGCGTGCGAACTTACTTACACGCACGTGTTCGGGCGGCCATCTTGTTTTTCATTCATTCCTATGTGTCTGGGCATGGTGTTTCTATCCTCTGTATATCTCTGCCATCCTTTGCTTGTTTTATTTTTTTTTTGATCTATTAAACTTTTTTTCTATCCCTCTTGTTTTCTAGGTCTATATTTTTGTGTTTTAGTCTACTTTTGTTTACTTTTCAACTACTTTTTTAAACTTTTATTTCCTTCTTTTCTACTCTTATTCTTTTTCATTTTATCTCCTTACCTGCCCAGAACATGGTGAAGACAGCAGTCAAGCTGCCCAAGACGGCCGCCGCAGCCCGTGCCCGGCTCCCGTGTGGCCGCTTGAGGGCGGAAATGGTGGTGCCCCGGGAGATCTTCAGCCCTGAGGAGGTGGGCGCACTTGTTTTTTATGTGCAGCGCCGTCTCCCCAGGACCATCGCGGCAGGCGGCAGGATCGCTGCTGGTTACACCAACAGCCAGGAGCGACGGAAGCGGTGGGGGCAGGTGTGCCGGGCCCTTTTTAAGATCACGGGGGTCCAGCGCACCTACAATCAAGTCACCCACCGCTGGACCGATATCCTGGACCGAGAGCGTGACCTGCTAGACGTGCTGGGAGTGGAGGTCCCCGGGCTTGGTGAGTAGTAGTAGCAATTTTTTCATCACTCACTACTCTGTTTTTTCTCCTGCTCTGTGTGACTGTGTTATATTGCAAATGTTTGCTTTAATTTTTTTACAAAGAGCAATAATGCTGCTGATTACATTGATAAGAGAGGTAAATTAATATTTCAAAATCTTCTGTGCATTTCAGGTGCACTGTTCTCCTTCTCTGTGGCGGTGCCACTGCTTATTTGTTTTCTATTTTGTGTTCATTTAATTGGGCTGAGTAATGTATGAGTGTATTTTACAGAACTGCGTAATGCTAGACACAAAGGGGCAGATTTACAAGCCCCTTGTTCCACGTTTACGCTGCCTTACCTGACGCACAGCGACGTAAACGTGGCGCATCCCTGCGAGTCATGTACAACGTGATCCATCTAAGGAGATGCGCCACGTGAAGGCCTGGGCCTGCACCACAATGGGTGCGTTCCCACGCAAGGGGGGGGGGGGTGGCGGTCAGGCAGCTGTGCGCCTCGCAAAAGTGCCTGCGTGAAATCTACAAGATTTAACGCAGGAACTTCCGCGACGCTGCTATGTCAATTCTTTATGCCTGCTTGCTTGAAGCAGGCGTAAGGACTGATGCGGTATGTTGAGTATTGGGCAGCCCTGAGCATTGCTATAGTTGCATCGCGCCCGCGACGCGACTCTAGAGATGCGCCCCTCTTTCGTCACGAGATGCGTCACGCATCTGCCTACCCTTGCGCCAGGATTTGCCGCATTGTAATAGCGGCGCATCTGCCATGACGCAAGGTTAGTTTTGCGTTACGCATTTGTTCTGGTGCACATCTGGAGGTGTCCAGCTCAGAACTCGTAAGTATGCCCCTAAGTGTCAGATTAGCAATTACCTGCGCATCCCTGCAAAGTGTGCGGCCCGCCAGCACCACCCATGGTGCGCCGTATTTACAATGCTGCACACCATGGTCCCAAAACGTCACCGAAGCGTTACGCATCGGTGCCGTAAAGGCGGCTCATTGATGGAGTTGCGTTGCAACGATGGCGCAGCTCCAGCAATGCTGCGTCAAGCCGTAAGTCTGCTTCATGCAGGCGCAGGGTTTCAGTGACGCATCATTGTCCTAAATGACTGATTGAAATTGTATCTATTCCCCATAGCCACTTTTAGCATGCGTTCCTGCGCAGGAACGCCCTCCCTTGCGCTGGAACGCTCCCTAATGGCGCAGGGCTTTAGAATGGGATGCATCTCCCATATGCGTCACGTTGTTAATATACGCCACACCATGGCGCCTCTCTTGTTGTGGCGCTGCGTCACAAAAGTGACGCAAGAACGGAGCAAAAGAGCTGCAAGGGGCTTGTAAATCTGCCCCTAGAGTAGAGGCTCAGGTGCAGTCCTTCCTTTGTAGCCCTCTTTTTGACTGAAATAGTTGGTTCTTGTTCTTTCTAAATGTTTGATTTGGTTGACAAGGACATCGACAAGCAGCAATCATCAATGTTTTCTGTTCTTTCTTTCATGTTGTACGTCAGGTCCGCCCAGGGGCAAGCGGACCGAAAAATCGGATGCAGTGGCTCCAAAGGAGGAGGATGCAGGCCAGGGCGGCGAGTGCTCCTTTGCTGGCCCCAGTAAGTTTTCATTTAAATATAGAGGACCTATTGTTGTCCAAGCGTTCCTAATTTAATTGTTTTGAAATAGTGTTTAGATAGGAGCAAAATCAATAATCCTACTGTTGCAGGGACAATTCTCCACAAACCGAACTATGGACACCAAAGACCAGAGTAATAATATTTCAGAGTGGCGTGTTTGGCACACTGTATAAATAAACCTGGTAGTGTCAGCGGCACGGACTCCTTGCAAAAATTGCAAAACTTTTCGCTCAGTCACTCTAGTCTGGAGGACTAAAAACCACAGAGTCTATTCAAGTTTAAAAGCTTTATTAAAAGTTTAAGTAAACACATATATTAAAATAAAGTTAGTTGGAAATGGAAAAGTGCTTGGTGCTGAGTTGATGAGTAATGGAAAACATTTCTTGTGGTCGAGCCGAGCTTTCACCTGGTTTGAAGTTGATGTTGCTCTTGTCCTTAGAAGTCCAGTTTCTGTCTGTTCAGAGAAAAATGGAGTGTGTTAAAATTAAGCAAGCATTCAATAATTGTGACAAAAAAATGAAGCAAGACAACAGCTTTCCCTGGAAGGAGGGACATTTTTACTTTAGACTAGAGTAGACAGTCAATTAATTTTTCTGTTGTTTTCACATTTTTTCATTCATAGACCAAATACTAGTGGAGTGGTGTAATCTAACATTCTTAAATCAACTTTGTAGGTGGAACATCTGGTGGCGGGGCCAGCTCGGATGTGGTGGTGATCCTTGACTCGGAGTCCGAGGATCAATCTGGGGAGGAGGCGGCGCTAGAGGAGTCGGACCAAGAAGAAGTACAGACTGTGAGGAAGGAGACAGTGGCGGTGGCGAGTACAGGTAAGCTGGATCATGGTACTATCTGACTCTTAGATAGGATATGATGTGTATCCAGTGGTGGCCCAGTGACAAATTACAATATGGTAATTACAGCAGGCTGGGACCGACAGACAGATAGAGGCAGAGACAGAGAGAGAGGAAGACAGAAGGAGAGAGAGAGAGGGAGGGAGCCAGAGGGAGGGTGAGGGAGGGAGACAGAGAGAGAGAGACAGCGAGGTAGAGGGAGACACAGGGAGACATAAAGAGGGAGACAGAGAGAGAGAGAGAGGGAAACAGACATATCGCCTGGGCTTCTGCCAGATCTCTTTCATATGAAAGAGCATCAAACCAAGGATACAAGTGAGTTGTGGGAAGGGAAATGGTGATTCAAGCGCCCCCCTTGCCCCTCCCTGCGGACGCCCATGATACTGGCCTGAATAGTTTTGTACTGCGCTGGCTAGTTGCTAGTTGTACTGTGACACAACTTCCTGCTGAATTATTTTGTGTTAATCATATTCTTAAAGAGCATTGGTTACATATTATGTCTTTCTTTCTTCATATAGTTGGCAATACTAAAACCTCAAAACCGACGAGGAGTATGCTGGCTGTACTGGCCCTGCAACGGAGGCTGGAAGCAACTGTTGCCCAATATCGGCGGCTGGTGGAATTGGAGGGGGACGACACACAGTCCAGTGCATCAACATCTGCATCCTCCTCCGTGACCCCACGTTCTGCCGGTAAGCGCAGTGCTCCGGCGAACCGGAGCCGTGCTGGAAGACGCCACCGCCGAGCAGCAAAAGCTGCACCTCGCAGTACTGTTAAGGCTCGCTTGCGCCGTGCACTCCGCAGAGTGTCCGACCTAGAGGCGGAGGTCCAGAAATGGAACGAATATCAGAATGTGGTGGAGGGCCTCCGCCTAGATCACGCCACCCTCCAGGAGAAGTATGATGCCCTGGCCCTAAGGCATGATGCCCTGGAGGCCAAACTTAACAGCTTGCATCCCTAGAGTGTCCCTTGCCCCTTTTTTAGAGACTTTTGGGGGGTGGGAATTGGGAGTTGGGTTTTTTGGGGACTTTTGAAGGACTATTTATTTGTTGGGGTTAGGGAGGGTCTTGCGGGAGATTATTTTGTTAGGGATATAAATATACTTTTTCAAACTTTATCTGAGCATACCTGTTTTTTTACTACTTTTGAGCTTGGTGGGTGGTGGTTTTGCAGTAAGTTCATTTAACTGAACACTGTCATCGTGTTGGTTCACGTGCAATAGGCCAAATGTTTTCCAAAGTAAATGCCTGTCACAGAGTTTGTTAATTCAAGAGCCCTAGGACTTTACTACCAGTACCACTGTCACTCTCTCGCCTCTCCGAACACTCCATTATACTACCTCCCATCCAAACGCTTATCTTACCTGTAATTTGTGTTTGAGGGCTGGCTCCACCTGGAATTCACAGAGTCCTAAAGCGTTCTGCAGCAGGGCCACAACTGGAGTTTCCCGGCGTGGATTTTCTGCAAAACAAAAGCAATCAACATTAGAAATGTGGCAGCGGTGCTCACACACCACAAAAACCTAGAAGCCCCACAGACAGCACCCCTAAGACAGGCAAGCGAGCAATAATAACGCCTAAACGTTCACGTGCAATAGGCCAAATGTTTTCCAAAGTAAATGCCTGTCACAGAGTTTGTTAATTCAAGAGCCCTAGGACTTTACTACCAGTACCACTGTCACTCTCTCGCCTCTCCGAACACTCCATTATACTACCTCCCATCCAAACGCTTATCTTACCTGTAATTTGTGTTTGAGGGCTGGCTCCACCTGGAATTCACAGTGTCCTAATGCGTTAGGGGACTCGTCAACGTAAGTTTCTTCATTGTGCAGAATCCAGGCATCAGCATTATGGGTAATGGATAGGGTGAGTCTGGAGGAGGAGGACTCAGGATAGACGACCAGGACTGAGTTCTTGTCAACTAACTGTTGTGAACCTGAGGAATGCTGCGGCATCAAAATCAAGACAGTTCTGTTGATGGGCTTGTTGTTTTATTGGTTGATTACAGTTTTGTTGGGAATGTGATGAAGCACTTGCTAAAGAAAGACAGACACACAGGAATAAAAGTGAATAAGGAGGACTAAATTTACAATTAATGAATGATTGACTAATTTTCAGAACTCGCTGTCAGGGAAGCAGAACTCGTCCTCATACTCTGCTAAATCATCAGTCGGGGTTACTTCTAGTAACTGAGGAGAACTTTCCTCAGGTAGGTCGGTGTCCTCTTCTTCCTGCGTGGATTCTCGTACTCTGTAATCTGGTGGTATGAAGTGCTGGTTCATCTTTATCAAGGTGAGCCGCTCCTCATTTGCGGGCAAGAGGCGGGACCTTTTGGAAGTCACAATGCCACCAGCAGAACTAAAAACACGTTCTGAAGACACGCTTGCGAGTGGGCAAGACAAGTAATTGATAGCCAGGTTGGTGAGCTCTCGCCATATTTTTCTTTTCCCATGCCAATACGCCAATGGGTCCTCAGTAATATTGACCTCTGTTGAGTCATCCAGATAGGCCTGCACCATTGAAAGAATGTCCTCCCGGATTCCTGTATTTTGCACTTCTGTGTCCTTTCTAGGACAAGGAAACCCTAGCTGAGTTAGCCAACCCGCTTCAGACATATCGCCTGGGCCTGGTTCAGATGATACGGTTGCTGGTGTGGTTAACGGCTCAGAGGAAAAGACACTCACTTCTGCCACAGGCACAGATGCAGAAGTGCTTTTTTGGGACGCCTGATGGCCTGCTGATTCACTAGTAGTACTGTCTTTTCCTACAGTTTCCTTCCGCTCTCTTTCAAAACGAATGGCTGACTGAGCTAGCCAACCTTTGTACTCTGTAACATCCGATGTTTCAAAAGGAATTATTACTTTGCCAAACAATGGCTTTTTGTAACGTGGATCCAGAATAGTAGCACAAATGTAGTGCTGTTGTTTCTTGATTTTTACAAGCCGTTCATTGCTAACTAGGCGTTGTAATAACCTCTGCGCCAACTCATGTGCTTCGTTCTTTCCAACGTCCTTTAATTGTGAAGACACCACCTTGACTTGGTGCTCGAGCTTCAGCAACAATGGGATAGCTTTGCTCAAAGAACAGTCCTCCCTGCTGACGTCACGCGTGAAGACCTCAAAAGGACAAAGCATGTCTGTCAGGCTTTTAACTAGCTGCCATTGCTCCACCGCTAGCATCATTTCTGTTGTATCACCACCCAGGTTGTAGAAATACTCATTGACTACTGGAAACAGCTCATGCAGACGCTCAAGCATGTAGAAGGTTGAGTTCCAACGTGTTGCCACCTCCTGGATAAGTGCTTTCACTGGCATTCTACGTTCATTTTGCTTGCGCCTCAGCTCCTTCCGGGCCTTAAAAGAATGGTTGAAATGTGTGCATATTTGTGAGAAGTTGGCCTGATGTGCAGTGTTCACTATTCTAGTGATCACTATATATCAGTCCAAACAACCCTTATTGATGATTGGTTGTAAGTCAACCTTATAGACCAGCTATCCTAGTAGCATGGATACGAGCAGTCTAAGGCTAAGACTCTAGAGGGCGTGTTAAGCCAGCTGTTTTACCATCACATTACCCCTTGAACACCCAGTGAAAGGACACCACACAAGTGTTATGAAAATAAACAATGTATTTATTAGAATCACAACAACCCTGTACTCTTTATGAGGACAGGGTGCTAAGCACACAACAAAACTCTTATGAAAATACTTAAGTTAGCACGTTATACACAAAAGCCCGAGGGGCACGAAAAACCATATATTCTAAAAGTGGAATGCGAAATTACTAGCAGGTAAGTACAGTACTAATAGGCTTTGGAATCACTAGGACTTGACTAGGGAATCGTTAGATTACTTCTAGGAGACCTAGGGGACTCGGGTGCAGAGTGTGCACTCTCACGCGGGATGCGGGACAAAGTCTATGGAAGCTAGTAAAGGCAAAGTTAGTGTTCACGGGCGAACCCGACCTGGTAGGGAGAAAACGACAGTGGATCCTGACCCTTGGATAGTGAGGCTATGCTGGGACACCGAAGTGCCGAAGTTACCTAGCCCAGGGGCTGCAGCTGCATAGGTCTGAAAAGACGTCGGGAATCCTCGTGCCGGACCAGGAGCCTGGAAGAAGGAAGTTGCTGGCAGGCGACCAGTGAAGAAAAGTTCGATGGACCCAAGCCTGGATCAAGGAAGAAGAAAACCTGAAAGCAGAGGGGACCAAGTTCTTGAATCACTAGCCAGTGATTAAGTGGGCACCAGGATGGCACCGGGCGAAGTCACCGCAGTCAGGTGAGTGGACGCTGCTGGGCTCTGCAGTCTCTCGGACCAGGAGGCGTTGTCGGCGACCAGGATGGAGGTGCGAGCTGTCCCACGAAGGTTCTTGCTGTCGACGTCACTGGACCCAGGATTGGGCAACAAGCCTTGGCAAATGCAAGGCCCACGCGGTGGACCTAAAATGGCGTCTTAGCCGGACCAGGTGGGTCCAGGGTACTTCTCCGATGGAGGGAAGCAAGGGCCAGTCTGGAGCAACCAGACCAGCAGCCGTGTTGTCGTCGGGCGTCGTTCAGAAGGCCACAAGCCAGCGGGCTAGTAGCCAAACAACGCGGTGAGCAGCAGAAAGCAGAAGGGCCCCACGCCAATCGTGGAGATGCTGGGGGGCTGCTCTTCGGTGCTGGAGCTACTCAGGGTGGGGGCTTCTCGGACCCCAAAGCACTCACCAGGAAATTACTCGGTGGGCTTGCTGTGCAGAAGTCGTGCAGTCTTGGCGATGGCCGGTCCCTCGAGGTCTCGTCGCACCCACGAATCTCAGCGTGGCTGATGATGTAGGTAGAGGTCAGAGGTGCCAGGGAAGCCGGTTCTCGTCGAGCTGGGCAGTCTTGATCTGGAGGAGAGACTTGCAGCAGACCGCAGTGTTCTTAAGATGGTGCCTGCGGATGCAGGGTGACTACTCCTTAGTCACAAGGGAGAAATCTTAGGAAGAAGTCTTGAGTTCCTTTCATGGAAAGTAGTTTCAGGATTCAAAGATGATCTGTTTTGGAAGGGGGCCAGTTCCTACCTTTATCCTGTAAAAAGGGGCTGGCACGCGACTAAGTCCTGCCCTAGGGGTGGGACTAGGAGGGGGGTGGTTACACCCACTTCCTTGGCGGGCTTTCCCCAGGCCAGGGGCTGGAGTGCCCCTGGAACTGGTTTCAGCCGGCCTATGCACAGTGAGCACCGGGGTGCCACTTGCAGTCACCTTCCTCTGTAGCCCTGCCTACCTGGAATACACAAAACCCTGTCTGGGACGGTGCTGGCACCGCCCCTGGCAGGAAACCCTTTGTCCTTGCCTCCTGCTCTGGGAGGACTCCCAGCAGCAGGAGGGCAGACTTGTGTCTCGGTGGCAGCATCCATTTTGTGGATGCTAAGGCTCTGTCTGACTTTAACCGGGGTTACAGGTTACATACATGTCGTGTCCCTCTAGAAGGGTGGAATGCTAACCCCGTCGCCAGAATTGGCGAGGGGTTAGTATTCCAATTCGTATGACACCTTACTCGACATGTTTTGATAAAGCGATACCAGAGTTGGCATATAACCGCGAGGATTATAATGCACTTAAGAGTATATGGTATGCGATATCATGGAAACGGCTAAGGGATGGATCCCGAAAGCCGCAGACAGGCTCAGCTCATGCCAGAGCACTATCTCACACGATTCCAAGCACTCTGCCTTCAGGATTGTCAAGGCCTGCCATAGGAGTGACTGATAGGAGATCTGTGTGTCCATTTTAGGGTTAGATATAGGTATACTATATCTAAAGCAAAGGGTGATTACACCACCTTGCCCCAGCTGTCGTGCAGCCAGTTGTGTCAGATTTGGATGGCCAGCCAGGGGTGGCATAATACATGCTGCAGCCCCTGGTAGGCCCTGGGTACACCTATGCCCTGGGTACCCAAGGTACACTGTACAGGGACTGATAAGGTGACTCAGTATCCAATTAGATATGTATCTAGGGTACATGGAATCCATTTTACAGAGAGAGCAGTAGGCCTGGGGTCCTGAATAGCAGGGCCCCAGGTCAACTAAGTCAGAAAACCAGCAAAACACCAGGCAAAAAAGTTGGGGGCAACCATAGTCAGGGATCTACCTTCCTACATAACCCCCCCCAAACGAAAGGAGATAAGGCTAGCCTTGCCCGGTAAGCCTATATTGCCTGAGTGGCCATATAAGGAAGTACCAGCACTGGCATGGTTACCCCCTATCTCATGGTCCACTAAGCAATCCCTCACCCTAAGGGTGTCTGAGGGTCTCCACCATAGGGAATCTCTACCTGTGGTGTGTTTTGGCAAAGTAAAAGGCTGGTGCTGAAATGGAGTACTGAAGTGAGGCTCCACTAATTTTGGGCTCAGCTTCCTCCAATCATTATCCACCATAGAGGCCTTTCTTTCCAAGACTGAGTTGTTTTGGGCTCTCAGGGTCAACCTCTGGCTACCTACAGCTGGAGGTTGGGTCCCTCTGTTTGGCTTACTGGAGGGACAGGTCAGGTTTGGGGCCCTCAGGTCCCAGGTTTGGCTGTGCCCAACAGTGTCCATCTGTGGGAGGTCCCTAACTAAATTTAAGGGGGATCCCTCAGGAGTCTGTTTTATTTTCACTTGGCTAGGATTACTAGCTTCAGTGCCCTTAATCTGCTGATTGGGAAGTTCTTTTGGACAGGGGGCCCTTTGGGGTCCACCACTGGCCTCCCTGACCTCTACAGCCCTGGGCTGACTGAGGCAGGGTAGAGAGGGGCAGGTTACCTGCTCCAGACTGGGTCCCACCTTGGAAGGGTCCACTGACATCAGGGGCTCTGCCAGGCTAGGCCTGACTACCTCTGGGGCAGTTCCTTCACAAGGGGTCAGATCAGTTCCCTGAGGAGGCTGATCCTTTCCTAAAGTCTGGTGGGGGGGAGATTTCTCTTCCTCCTCAATGCTCTCTGTCTGAGTGGAGTGATCCATAGTTTCAGGCTTCACAACACTATCATCTGTCTGAGTTTGAGCTGTGGCCATCACAACTCTCCCAACCTTTTCAGGAGGGGGCTCAGTTTGGGTGTGGGCTGTGACCATCACAGCCTTGACAATCTGTTCTGGGAAGGAAGTTGTCTGAGATGGGGCTGTGACTGGCACAGCCCTCCTGACCTGTTCAGGGAGGACATCTTGGACTGGGGCTGTGGCTATCACTGCCCCACTAACCTTACCATGGAAGTTTACCATTTTAGAATGGGTTTCTTGCTCTACTTCAGCCCAGGCTGAGAGCTCTAAATCATTCCCCAGTAGGCAATCTACAGGCAAGTTTGGTGACACTGCCACTCTCTTGTGGCCAGTGACACCTCCCCAGCTGAGATTGACCACTGCCATGGGATGATCTCTCTGTACTCCATCAATATTGGTCACCTGGTATGTGGCACCAGGTAAAAGTTGCCTTGAGGGGACTAGACTCTCAGTCACCATAGTGATGCTAGCCCCTGTGTCTCTATAGGCCTCAACTTTTATACCATTGATGAGGGGCTCCTGTCTGTACTTGCCCAAAGTGTTGGGACAAGTTGTGAAGTTGGCAAACCCCATGCCAGTCTCACAGACAAGAGTATCTAAGTTTGGGGACCTGGTTAGGCCAGAGTCCCCAGGAACTCCCAAAGTAAATGCACCCAAATTCTTGGGGGCACTCCCACCACCTGGGGGATTACTACTAGTAGTAACAGGAGGTTTGGGAATGTTACTTGGGGGTATGTTTTCCTTATTGTTATTCTTTGGGCAACTGCTGTCAGTTTTTAAATGACCCACCTGTTTACAGGGATAACAATAAGGTTTCTTCTGGTTGTTGGAAGGATTCTGGGACCCACCCCCCTCAGAGGATTTTTGGGGCCCTGATGTGGTTTGATCTGTAGATTTATTCCCACCCTTCTCTTGAGGCTTGGTTGATTCCTTTTTCTGGTCACCACCTTGGTTCTTGGGCCTAATCCTGGTTCTGACCCATTTGTCTGCCCTCTTACCCAATTCTTGTGGAGAGGTCAGATCAGAGTCTACCATGTGCTGGTGTAATAACTGGTTCTGACAATTATTTAAGACTTGCTCTCTCATAATAAGATTATACAATCCTGTGAAGTCAGTAACCTTGCTACCCAGTAGCCAGCCTTCCAAAGCCTTAGTGGCACAATCAACAAAGTCAGACCAGTCCTGAGACTGAGTTTTCTGGGTATCCCTGAACAGCAACCTGTACTGCTCAGTGGTTAAGCCAAACCCATCAACCAGTGCATTTTTCAGGACCTGGTAATTGTTAGCATCCTCAACTCTAGTAGTGAGGAGCTTATCTCTACCTTTGCCATCAAAGGAGAGCCACAGTATAGCTGCCCACTGACTCTGGGGAATGCACTGCACAGTGCAGGCCCTCTCCAGAGCAGCCATCCATTTCTGGATGTCATCCCCTTGCTTAAAGGGGGGCACTATTTTAGTCAGGTGTTTAGTATCTAAACCCTTCTCTTTTTCTCTTGGGAGATTGCTGCCACCAGTGGGAGCTAACCCACTCATCTTCTGCTCTCTAGCAAATGCAAGCTTTTCTTTGGCCAGGGCAAGTTCTTCCCTTTCAATCCTCAGTCTAGCTTGTCTCATCCTTGCTTCATGCTCTCTTCTCTGAGGGGAAGTCAATCTCCTCTGGGGAGAGTTCCTTCTCCCCTGAGAAGAGGCATTAGAGTGCAGAGATCTAATGGAGTCCCTAGAAGGAGATCTATCTCTCCTAACTCCAAGGTTAGGCCTCATTAGGGTCAGTACTGGGGGTCCCCCAGATCCTTCCCCAAGTAGGTCTAAGTTGGCCCTAGTTAGCCTTCTGACTACCTCAAGACCTTTGTCTACCTCATCCCCAGAGAGTTCCTCTTGATCCCCCTCCTCAACTGCATTGGCAGTGTTGGGGAGGTCTGGATCCCCAGAGGTTCCCTCTAAGGCTGGCATATTCTCATGTAACTGAGAAATCTTTCTGGCATCATATGTCTCTAAGAGACCTATCAGAAAGGGAATGGTGGGGTTAGACCCCTGCTTCAGTTTCCTGGAGGTACAGACTTGTCTCATCTCCTGGAAACTGAGAGCTGCATATCTGGAAGTGACCTGTGGAGGGTCAACACTTACCAGGGGAGTCTCAGTGGACTCTCCATGGTTAGACATGCTTTTCTAGTGAGGTGTAAGTGGTGCACTTACCTACACTATATGTTTGCCTACTGATCCCTTGCTAGAGTTGTAGTTTAGGGTGTGCTAGGCCCTAGGAGCTACAACAGCTGGTTCGGTAGAACTCAGAGTATTCTAAGCTAAGTTATATGTACCTTTAGTACTTATGTGATCTTTCACAAGATATTCTTAGGATATGTGTGGTAAAACAACAGCAAGCTCAAATCCCAACCGCTGCCACCAATGTGAGAAGTTGGCCTGATGTGCAGTGTTCACTATTCTAGTGATCACTATATATCAGTCCAAACAACCCTTATTGATGATTGGTTGTAAGTCAACCTTATAGACCAGCTATCCTAGTAGCATGGATACGAGCAGTCTAAGGCTAAGACTCTAGAGGGCGTGTTAAGCCAGCTGTTTTACCATCACATTACCCCTTGAACACCCAGTGAAAGGACACCACACAAGTGTTATGAAAATAAACAATGTATTTATTAGAATCACAACAACCCTGTACTCTTTATGAGGACAGGGTGCTAAGCACACAACAAAACTCTTATGAAAATACTTAAGTTAGCACGTTATACACAAATGCCCGAGGGGCACGAAAAACCATATATTCTAAAAGTGGAATGCGAAATTACTAGCAGGTAAGTACAGTACTAATAGGCTTTGGAATCGCTAGGACTTGACTAGGGAATCGTTAGATTACTTCTAGGAGACCTAGGGGACTCGGGTGCAGAGTGTGCACTCTCACGCGGGATGCGGGACAAAGTCTATGGAAGCTAGTAAAGGCAAAGTTAGTGTTCACGGGCGAACCCGACCTGGTAGGGAGAAAACGACAGTGGATCCTGACCCTTGGATAGTGAGGCTATGCTGGGACACCGAAGTGCCGAAGTTACCTAGCCCAGGGGCTGCAGCTGCATAGGTCTGAAAAGACGTCGGGAATCCTCGTGCCGGACCAGGAGCCTGGAAGAAGGAAGTTGCTGGCAGGCGACCAGTGAAGAAAAGTTCGATGGACCCAAGCCTGGAACAAGGAAGAAGAAAACCTGAAAGCAGAGGGGACCAAGTTCTTGAATCACTAGCCAGTGATTAAGTGGGCACCAGGATGGCACCGGGCGAAGTCACCGCAGTCAGGTGAGTGGGCGCTGCTGGGTTCTGCAGTCTCTCGGACCAGGAGGCATTGTCGGCGACCAGGATGGAGGTGCGAGCTGTCCCACGAAGGTTCTTGCTGTCGACGTCGCTGGACCCAGGATTGGGCAACAAGCCTTGGCAAATGCAAGGCCCACGCGGTGGACCTAAAATGGCGTCTTAGCCGGACCAGGAGGGTCCAGGGTACTTCTCCGATGGAGGGAAGCAAGGGCCAGTCTGGAGCAACCAGACCAGCAGCCGTGTTGTCGTCGGGCGTCGTTCAGAAGGCCACAAGCCAGCGGGCTAGTAGCCAAACAACGCGGTGAGCAGCAGAAAGCAGAAGGGCCCCACGCCGATCGTGGAGATGCTGGGGGGCTGCTCTTCGGTGCTGGAGCTACTCAGGGTGGGGGCTTCTCGGACCCCAAAGCACTCACCAGGAAATTACTCGGTGGGCTTGCTGTGCAGAAGTCGTGCAGTCTTGGCGATGGCCGGTCCCTCGAGGTCTCGTCGCACCCACGAATCTCAGCGTGGCTGATGATGTAGGTAGAGGTCAGAGGTGCCAGGGAAGCCGGTTCTCATCGAGCTGGGCAGTCTTGATCTGGAGGAGAGACTTGCAGCAGACCGCAGTGTTCTTAAGATGGTGCCTGCGGATGCAGGGTGACTACTCCTTAGTCACAAGGGAGAAATCTTAGGAAGAAGTCTTGAGTTCCTCTCGTGGAAAGTAGTTTCAGGATTCAAAGATGATCTGTTTTGGAAGGGGGCCAGTTCCTACCTTTATCCTGTAAAAAGGGGCTGGCACGCGACTAAGTCCTGCCCTAGGGGTGGGACTAGGAGGGGGGTGGTTACACCCACTTCCTTGGCGGGCTTTCCCCAGGCCAGGGGCTGGAGTGCCCCTGGAACTGGTTTCAGCCGGCCTATGCACAGTGAGCACCGGGGTGCCACTTGCAGTCACCTTCCTCTGTAGCCCTGCCTACCTGGAATACACAAAACCCTGTCTGGGACGGTGCTGGCACCGCCCCTGGCAGGAAACCCTTTGTCCTTGCCTCCTGCTCTGGGAGGACTCCCAGCAGCAGGAGGGCAGACTTGTGTCTCGGTGGCAGCATCCATTTTGTGGATGCTAAGGCTCTGTCTGACTTTAACCGGGGTTACAGGTTACATACATGTCGTGTCCCTCTAGAAGGGTGGAATGCTAACCCCGTCGCCAGAATTGGCGAGGGGTTAGTATTCCAATTCGTATGACACCTTACTCGACATGTTTTGATAAAGCGATACCAGAGTTGGCATATAACCGCGAGGATTATAATGCACTTAAGAGTATATGGTATGCGATATCATGGAAACGGCTAAGGGATGGATCCCGAAAGCCGCAGACAGGCTCAGCTCATGCCAGAGCACTATCTCACACGATTCCAAGCACTCTGCCTTCAGGATTGTCAAGGCCTGCCATAGGAGTGACTGATAGGAGATCTGTGTGTCCATTTTAGGGTTAGATATAGGTATACTATATCTAAAGCAAAGGGTGATTACACCACCTTGCCCCAGCTGTCGTGCAGCCAGTTGTGTCAGATTTGGATGGCCAGCCAGGGGTGGCATAATACATGCTGCAGCCCCTGGTAGGCCCTGGGTACACCTATGCCCTGGGTACCCAAGGTACACTGTACAGGGACTGATAAGGTGACTCAGTATCCAATTAGATATGTATCTAGGGTACATGGAATCCATTTTACAGAGAGAGCAGTAGGCCTGGGGTCCTGAATAGCAGGGCCCCAGGTCAACTAAGTCAGAAAACCAGCAAAACACCAGGCAAAAAAGTTGGGGGCAACCATAGTCAGGGATCTACCTTCCTACATAACCCCCCCCAAACGAAAGGAGATAAGGCTAGCCTTGCCCGGTAAGCCTATATTGCCTGAGTGGCCATATAAGGAAGTACCAGCACTGGCATGGTTACCCCCTATCTCATGGTCCACTAAGCAATCCCTCACCCTAAGGGTGTCTGAGGGTCTCCACCATAGGGAATCTCTACCTGTGGTGTGTTTTGGCAAAGTAAAAGGCTGGTGCTGAAATGGAGTACTGAAGTGAGGCTCCACTAATTTTGGGCTCAGCTTCCTCCAATCATTATCCACCATAGAGGCCTTTCTTTCCAAGACTGAGTTGTTTTGGGCTCTCAGGGTCAACCTCTGGCTACCTACAGCTGGAGGTTGGGTCCCTCTGTTTGGCTTACTGGAGGGACAGGTCAGGTTTGGGGCCCTCAGGTCCCAGGTTTGGCTGTGCCCAACAGTGTCCATCTGTGGGAGGTCCCTAACTAAATTTAAGGGGGATCCCTCAGGAGTCTGTTTTATTTTCACTTGGCTAGGATTACTAGCTTCAGTGCCCTTAATCTGCTGATTGGGAAGTTCTTTTGGACAGGGGGCCCTTTGGGGTCCACCACTGGCCTCCCTGACCTCTACAGCCCTGGGCTGACTGAGGCAGGGTAGAGAGGGGCAGGTTACCTGCTCCAGACTGGGTCCCACCTTGGAAGGGTCCACTGACATCAGGGGCTCTGCCAGGCTAGGCCTGACTACCTCTGGGGCAGTTCCTTCACAAGGGGTCAGATCAGTTCCCTGAGGAGGCTGATCCTTTCCTAAAGTCTGGTGGGGGGGAGATTTCTCTTCCTCCTCAATGCTCTCTGTCTGAGTGGAGTGATCCATAGTTTCAGGCTTCACAACACTATCATCTGTCTGAGTTTGAGCTGTGGCCATCACAACTCTCCCAACCTTTTCAGGAGGGGGCTCAGTTTGGGTGTGGGCTGTGACCATCACAGCCTTGACAATCTGTTCTGGGAAGGAAGTTGTCTGAGATGGGGCTGTGACTGGCACAGCCCTCCTGACCTGTTCAGGGAGGACATCTTGGACTGGGGCTGTGGCTATCACTGCCCCACTAACCTTACCATGGAAGTTTACCATTTTAGAATGGGTTTCTTGCTCTACTTCAGCCCAGGCTGAGAGCTCTAAATCATTCCCCAGTAGGCAATCTACAGGCAAGTTTGGTGACACTGCCACTCTCTTGTGGCCAGTGACACCTCCCCAGCTGAGATTGACCACTGCCATGGGATGATCTCTCTGTACTCCATCAATATTGGTCACCTGGTATGTGGCACCAGGTAAAAGTTGCCTTGAGGGGACTAGACTCTCAGTCACCATAGTGATGCTAGCCCCTGTGTCTCTATAGGCCTCAACTTTTATACCATTGATGAGGGGCTCCTGTCTGTACTTGCCCAAAGTGTTGGGACAAGTTGTGAAGTTGGCAAACCCCATGCCAGTCTCACAGACAAGAGTATCTAAGTTTGGGGACCTGGTTAGGCCAGAGTCCCCAGGAACTCCCAAAGTAAATGCACCCAAATTCTTGGGGGCACTCCCACCACCTGGGGGATTACTACTAGTAGTAACAGGAGGTTTGGGAATGTTACTTGGGGGTATGTTTTCCTTATTGTTATTCTTTGGGCAACTGCTGTCAGTTTTTAAATGACCCACCTGTTTACAGGGATAACAATAAGGTTTCTTCTGGTTGTTGGAAGGATTCTGGGACCCACCCCCCTCAGAGGATTTTTGGGGCCCTGATGTGGTTTGATCTGTAGATTTATTCCCACCCTTCTCTTGAGGCTTGGTTGATTCCTTTTTCTGGTCACCACCTTGGTTCTTGGGCCTAATCCTGGTTCTGACCCATTTGTCTGCCCTCTTACCCAATTCTTGTGGAGAGGTCAGATCAGAGTCTACCATGTGCTGGTGTAATAACTGGTTCTGACAATTATTTAAGACTTGCTCTCTCATAATAAGATTATACAATCCTGTGAAGTCAGTAACCTTGCTACCCAGTAACCAGCCTTCCAAAGCCTTAGTGGCACAATCAACAAAGTCAGACCAGTCCTGAGACTGAGTTTTCTGGGTATCCCTGAACAGCAACCTGTACTGCTCAGTGGTTAAGCCAAACCCATCAACCAGTGCATTTTTCAGGACCTGGTAATTGTTAGCATCCTCAACTCTAGTAGTGAGGAGCTTATCTCTACCTTTGCCATCAAAGGAGAGCCACAGTATAGCTGCCCACTGACTCTGGGGAATGCACTGCACAGTGCAGGCCCTCTCCAGAGCAGCCATCCATTTCTGGATGTCATCCCCTTGCTTAAAGGGGGGCACTATTTTAGTCAGGTGTTTAGTATCTAAACCCTTCTCTTTTTCTCTTGGGAGATTGCTGCCACCAGTGGGAGCTAACCCACTCATCTTCTGCTCTCTAGCAAATGCAAGCTTTTCTTTGGCCAGGGCAAGTTCTTCCCTTTCAATCCTCAGTCTAGCTTGTCTCATCCTTGCTTCATGCTCTCTTCTCTGAGGGGAAGTCAATCTCCTCTGGGGAGAGTTCCTTCTCCCCTGAGAAGAGGCATTAGAGTGCAGAGATCTAATGGAGTCCCTAGAAGGAGATCTATCTCTCCTAACTCCAAGGTTAGGCCTCATTAGGGTCAGTACTGGGGGTCCCCCAGATCCTTCCCCAAGTAGGTCTAAGTTGGCCCTAGTTAGCCTTCTGACTACCTCAAGACCTTTGTCTACCTCATCCCCAGAGAGTTCCTCTTGATCCCCCTCCTCAACTGCATTGGCAGTGTTGGGGAGGTCTGGATCCCCAGAGGTTCCCTCTAAGGCTGGCATATTCTCATGTAACTGAGAAATCTTTCTGGCATCATATGTCTCTAAGAGACCTATCAGAAAGGGAATGGTGGGGTTAGACCCCTGCTTCAGTTTCCTGGAGGTACAGACTTGTCTCATCTCCTGGAAACTGAGAGCTGCATATCTGGAAGTGACCTGTGGAGGGTCAACACTTACCAGGGGAGTCTCAGTGGACTCTCCATGGTTAGACATGCTTTTCTAGTGAGGTGTAAGTGGTGCACTTACCTACACTATATGTTTGCCTACTGATCCCTTGCTAGAGTTGTAGTTTAGGGTGTGCTAGGCCCTAGGAGCTACAACAGCTGGTTCGGTAGAACTCAGAGTATTCTAAGCTAAGTTATATGTACCTTTAGTACTTATGTGATCTTTCACAAGATATTCTTAGGATATGTGTGGTAAAACAACAGCAAGCTCAAATCCCAACCGCTGCCACCAATGTGAGAAGTTGGCCTGATGTGCAGTGTTCACTATTCTAGTGATCACTATATATCAGTCCAAACAACCCTTATTGATGATTGGTTGTAAGTCAACCTTATAGACCAGCTATCCTAGTAGCATGGATACGAGCAGTCTAAGGCTAAGACTCTAGAGGGCGTGTTAAGCCAGCTGTTTTACCATCACATTACCCCTTGAACACCCAGTGAAAGGACACCACACAAGTGTTATGAAAATAAACAATGTATTTATTAGAATCACAACAACCCTGTACTCTTTATGAGGACAGGGTGCTAAGCACACAACAAAACTCTTATGAAAATACTTAAGTTAGCACGTTATACACAAATGCCCGAGGGGCACGAAAAACCATATATTCTAAAAGTGGAATGCGAAATTACTAGCAGGTAAGTACAGTACTAATAGGCTTTGGAATCGCTAGGACTTGACTAGGGAATCGTTAGATTACTTCTAGGAGACCTAGGGGACTCGGGTGCAGAGTGTGCACTCTCACGCGGGATGCGGGACAAAGTCTATGGAAGCTAGTAAAGGCAAAGTTAGTGTTCACGGGCGAACCCGACCTGGTAGGGAGAAAACGACAGTGGATCCTGACCCTTGGATAGTGAGGCTATGCTGGGACACCGAAGTGCCGAAGTTACCTAGCCCAGGGGCTGCAGCTGCATAGGTCTGAAAAGACGTCGGGAATCCTCGTGCCGGACCAGGAGCCTGGAAGAAGGAAGTTGCTGGCAGGCGACCAGTGAAGAAAAGTTCGATGGACCCAAGCCTGGATCAAGGAAGAAGAAAACCTGAAAGCAGAGGGGACCAAGTTCTTGAATCACTAGCCAGTGATTAAGTGGGCACCAGGATGGCACCGGGCGAAGTCACCGCAGTCAGGTGAGTGGGCGCTGCTGGGCTCTGCAGTCTCTCGGACCAGGAGGCATTGTCGGCGACCAGGATGGAGGTGCGAGCTGTCCCACGAAGGTTCTTGCTGTCGACGTCGCTGGACCCAGGATTGGGCAACAAGCCTTGGCAAATGCAAGGCCCACGCGGTGGACCTAAAATGGCGTCTTAGCCGGACCAGGAGGGTCCAGGGTACTTCTCCGATGGAGGGAAGCAAGGGCCAGTCTGGAGCAACCAGACCAGCAGCCGTGTTGTCGTCGGGCGTCGTTCAGAAGGCCACAAGCCAGCGGGCTAGTAGCCAAACAACGCGGTGAGCAGCAGAAAGCAGAAGGGCCCCACGCCGATCGTGGAGATGCTGGGGGGCTGCTCTTCGGTGCTGGAGCTACTCAGGGTGGGGGCTTCTCGGACCCCAAAGCACTCACCAGGAAATTACTCGGTGGGCTTGCTGTGCAGAAGTCGTGCAGTCTTGGCGATGGCCGGTCCCTCGAGGTCTCGTCGCACCCACGAATCTCAGCGTGGCTGATGATGTAGGTAGAGGTCAGAGGTGCCAGGGAAGCCGGTTCTCATCGAGCTGGGCAGTCTTGATCTGGAGGAGAGACTTGCAGCAGACCGCAGTGTTCTTAAGATGGTGCCTGCGGATGCAGAGTGACTACTCCTTAGTCACAAGGGAGAAATCTTAGGAAGAAGTATTGAGTTCCTCTCGTGGAAAGTAGTTTCAGGATTCAAAGATGATCTGTTTTGGAAGGGGGCCAGTTCCTACCTTTATCCTGTAAAAAGGGGCTGGCACGCGACTAAGTCCTGCCCTAGGGGTGGGACTAGGAGGGGGGTGGTTACACCCACTTCCTTGGCGGGCTTTCCCCAGGCCAGGGGCTGGAGTGCCCCTGGAACTGGTTTCAGCCGGCCTATGCACAGTGAGCACCGGGGTGCCACTTGCAGTCACCTTCCTCTGTAGCCCTGCCTACCTGGAATACACAAAACCCTGTCTGGGACGGTGCTGGCACCGCCCCTGGCAGGAAACCCTTTGTCCTTGCCTCCTGCTCTGGGAGGACTCCCAGCAGCAGGAGGGCAGACTTGTGTCTCGGTGGCAGCATCCATTTTGTGGATGCTAAGGCTCTGTCTGACTTTAACCGGGGTTACAGGTTACATACATGTCGTGTCCCTCTAGAAGGGTGGAATGCTAACCCCGTCGCCAGAATTGGCGAGGGGTTAGTATTCCAATTCGTATGACACCTTACTCGACATGTTTTGATAAAGCGATACCAGAGTTGGCATATAACCGCGAGGATTATAATGCACTTAAGAGTATATGGTATGCGATATCATGGAAACGGCTAAGGGATGGATCCCGAAAGCCGCAGACAGGCTCAGCTCATGCCAGAGCACTATCTCACACGATTCCAAGCACTCTGCCTTCAGGATTGTCAAGGCCTGCCATAGGAGTGACTGATAGGAGATCTGTGTGTCCATTTTAGGGTTAGATATAGGTATACTATATCTAAAGCAAAGGGTGATTACACCACCTTGCCCCAGCTGTCGTGCAGCCAGTTGTGTCAGATTTGGATGGCCAGCCAGGGGTGGCATAATACATGCTGCAGCCCCTGGTAGGCCCTGGGTACACCTATGCCCTGGGTACCCAAGGTACACTGTACAGGGACTGATAAGGTGACTCAGTATGCAATTAGATATGTATCTAGGGTACATGGAATCCATTTTACAGAGAGAGCAGTAGGCCTGGGGTCCTGAATAGCAGGGCCCCAGGTCAACTAAGTCAGAAAACCAGCAAAACACCAGGCAAAAAAGTTGGGGGCAACCATAGTCAGGGATCTACCTTCCTACAATATTCTTCTGCAGATGGTCAGTGTTTTGTCGACTGCAAGTTCTTTTTTCAAAAATTTTGCACAACAAGGTTGATACAGTGCGCCAAACACGGCACTCTGAAATAGAAACCGTCCTCCATGGCCTTAACTACATTGCTGCCATTATCTGTAGAAACATAACCAACCTTGCATTTTCTTGGGGGCAGCCATTGCGAGACCTTTTTGTTAAAGTCAGCCAAAATGTTGACTGCAGTGTGACTTTTCTCCATGCCAAACATGGCTAATGTTGCATGTTTACGAGCACCCTTAAAAATCTCGACCAAGTCACCACCTGCATTTATCTGTTTTATGACTCCTGAAAAAGAGACCCAGTGTGCAGTGATGCACATGTAATCAAGGGCTTGGCAACTGGTCCACATGTCTGTTGTCAGGTGTATAGTGTGAACAGCACTCTTCTGCAAAGCTGCCCCCACCAACTCAAGCACCTCTTTATGTAGTGCTGGAACAGCAACCCTGGCAAAATAGAACCGGCTAGGAACCTTCCATTTAGGGGCCAGTGTTGCCACGAGTTCAAGGAAACCCACACCTTCGACAAACGAAAAAGGGAGAAGGTCCACCGCTAGCATTTTAGCCAGCTTAGTGTTATACAGGCGTACAGTTGGGTGGTTGCGTTGAAATTGCACATCTGAGGAGAACATGGCTGAAATGGTGCGCTGGACAAATTTACGGGATGATGCTGATGCCTACTTCGACCCACTTCTGATCAGTGTTGACATTTTCCGCATTGGTGTGTCTCCCAGACTCTCAGTGTGCCTCCTACGTGTTCCGGAGGGTGTGGTGCTGCCAGGGGTACTGGGTGCAACCGGACACATGTCTGACGCTTCTTCTACCTCCCCGTCATCTTCAGATGAAACACCTAGTATGGGTATATTTTGGCCACTTGCCCTTTGGGATCGCTTTCCCTTGACGTTTGCTAGGTGCGGAAACCATTCGACAGCGTGCTTTCTTTCAAGATGACCTATCTGGCCTCCGGTTCCATAGTTGGTACCAGTCTTACCACGGCTAACGCTAGTCTTACAAATGCAACAAACGGCTATGTTATCATACTTTTCATGGACACTAAAAAAGTTCCAAACTGGGGACTGGAAACTTCTGGTTTTGCCGCACGAGGTGATACTGCTGCCAATGCCAGATGAAGCAGTGGTGGATGAGCCTTGCAGACATCTACTGGGTTGTGCAATTATTGCAGCAACCTTACTTGAGGGAGTCGAGCTGGATGGAGTCCCCCTCTGGGGAGAAAATATGGGAGCTGTAGGTTTTGTTGAACTTGTTGTACTACTTGACTGCGTTGGTGGTGCTACCAGTGCCACGTCGCCAGGGTCACGCTCAGCATGACGTCGGGATAGGGTATAAATGTCTGTCTGCTGCATGGCCGGTGTGGCTGGAATGACGTGTGTGATGACTAGGTCATTGCTGTCATCCTGTTCATCAACATCAGAATGAACCACTTCATCAAGTCCGACGTTCGGATCCATAAGTATGAGCTTTCCGAGGCCCTTCCTTTTAACATTTGATACCTTTCGCAGCTCATGGTGTGCCTCCCTCTCAGATGTCGGAGATGGTTGCCAATCTAGATCCAGATCATCATCTGATGGAGCGGGGCTTGAAGAGGAACTTCTACACACCCTCCTTGATCTTTTCCTTGCTGGGGAGCTGGGAGAAAATGAATCATCAGGAGGAGTGGCTTCGTCTTCCTGACATGATACCCCGGCTCCAAAGTCAATTTCCTCCTGTGCCCCTACTTCTGGAAGAACAACCATTGTGGGCACTTGCACCGCTCCATGCGCCGCTACATGGGCATCTTCACTGACCTCTACTTGCAAGTCTCCATGGACCTCTCCTTCTCGGTCTTCTCCTTCTCGGTCTTCTCCTTCTCGGCCTTCTCCTTCTCGGCCTTCTCCTTCTCGGCCTTCTCCTTCTCGGCCTTCTCCTTCTCGGCCTTCTCCTTCTCTTTCTCGGCCTTCTCCTTCTCGGCCTTCTCCTTCTCGGCCTTCTCTTTCTCGGCCTTCTCCTTCTCGGCCTTCTCCTTCTCGGCCAGCTCCTTCTCGGCCAGCTCCTTCTCGGCCAGCTCCTTCTCGGCCAGCTCCTTCACAGCCAGCTCCTTCACAGCCAGCTCCTTCTCGGACAGCTCCTTCTCGGACAGCTCCTTCTCGGACAGCTCCTTCTCGGACAGCTCCTTGCGCATGTACTTCTGCTTGTACTAGTAGCCCATGCAGTTGTTGTTGCGGCTTTGGTTGTTGAATAGTACTTGTGAGATGAGTTACAACCTGTGTTGATGGTGTGCTGCTACTTTCTTGCGATGAAGCAACATCACTGGTCGTTGGTGATTCAACAACTAAACAGGCTACCTGTGCAGCACTCATGGTGGGCCTTTGTTTTTTTTGTTGTTTTTCCCCAAAAAATGTATTGGTTGAGCCACCAGTCTCCTTGGTAAGTGGTGCCACTTGCTTCTTCTCCTTAGTAGAGACATCTTTCTTGCAAGAGGACCTACGGGCACCTCTTTTTGGAGCCATCTTCTTCAGATGTCGGAACAACAGGCCGCAGCAGGACTTCTTCCTGGCACTGAATGCTCAACGATGATGCGGAGTTTTGTGCACCTAAAAGCAAACGAAGACAGAGGAACATCAGTAAATATATGTTGCTTATGTAGCGCTTCAATAAACAGTTAGCAAGTAGGCATTTATGAATACACACGTGCACAGTGCACACCACACAATATGGAAATTTCAAAATTAGGATTTGCTAAATTTTTGGGAAACAGGAATTTAACATTGATCCAAGAGAGCACACACAGAGAGGGTTGTACTTTCATGTACCCCTGACTCCGCCTGGGCACAATGGGTGAAAGCAAGGCACAATGGGTGCAGGCCTATGTCTCAAAGCTCACTGCCTGCCTTCAAAATGGCCGCTTGACCCCCCCATCCACATGGCCAGGACCATGCCTCAAAATGGCCACCACCAACATAGCCAGCCCCCAACCCCTACTCCAAAAAGTGAAAAAACACAACACTAATCAAATCACCACAATCCAATGCCATCCATCAAGTTTCAGAAGGCTTATGCTGCCTGCTGGTGGTTTTCCGGTGCAAAATTGCAATTTTTACAATTTCGCGAGTGCGAGATTGTTGCCTCACGGCGCGAACGTGGCGAAAAACCAGCAAAATCCGCAAACAGACCGATTCTGGGCCCCCTGGGCATAATGGATGACATCAGAGCACACTGGGTGCAGGCCTATGGCACAAAGCACACAAACTGGCTTAAAAATGGCCCCTAGACCCCCACCCACACGGGACCAGGCAATAAAATGGCCCCCACCCACATAGCAAGCCCCCAACACCACCCCAAAAAGTCGTAAAACACACAAAGATCACCACAATCCAATGCCATCCATGCCCTGGCCAGAATCATGTTAAAAAAAAAATTCAAGAAAACAGTTGTATCATGCATGCACCCATAACTACTAAGCCTGGTGGTTTTCAATTCATGTGCAGAATTGTAATTTTTACAATTTCGCGAGTGCGAGATTGTTGCTGCGCGGGACACGAGCAGTGCGAACACAAGCAAAAACATCCTCAGCTCGCGAACTTGCAGATTTCCCCCCCCCAAAAAGTCGAAAAAAAAGCAACACACACAAAAATCACCACAAACAAACAACATCAACTTACTTGTTTGTGAAATCAAATTTCGAATCCAAAAGTAATCCAAAAGGCCTCAAATGCAAATATCCAGCAGCAACCACAAAAAGTAACCCTTCCAAGTCAAGATCGAAATCAAAGTGGCCAGGAAATGGAGGAGCTTGCTGGACAGGAACAGGAAGTTGGAGACTGGGGCACTTCCTTCACCCCACCCCTATGGGAGGAGCTTGCTGGACAGGAACAGGAAGTTGGAGACTGGGCCACTTCCTTTACCCCTCCCCTTGTAATTTTTGTACTTTCGCGAGTGCGAGATTGTTGCGAGATTGACCGCGAGCAGTGCGAACACAAACAAAAAATCCGCTTCGCACGGATTTGCGTATTCTCGCCACATCCGCGAGAGTTCGCGGATTGCGGATTCTCCGAAAATACGAAAAATCCGCGAGCGTAACGGATTTTACGCCCATGCTTATTACTGAGCACGTTACATAGGCACATCAATTGTGTGAATTCTGCACATTAATGTTTTTGTCTAACCATGTGTATTTGCAACGTTAATTTCTTCACATTTACATTGAAAATTCCCTTTTCATGTTATTACAGTTTACGTTTTAACAACCTAAATTAATACAGTATAGGATTATATGTAGGTGCAGACAACCCATGATTATGATGCACCCCTACAAATAAAAAAACAAAGTTTGCGCTCTAACAAGAGATATTTGGACAAACTATATCTGGAACTGAAATGGTCCCTTTATATAAGGTTTAAATGTAGTATTTTCCCACCAAGGTCTATCTATCCTAGTGTGAAGGGAAACAAAGGGGGAGCATATATTGTGACTCCTCTTTTGCGTTTTAAGACTACATTATTTTGTATTACCTATACTAAGGCACGAAGGTGTTAGTTACTCCCACTATTCTGGAAAAAATAAATTCGAACCACTGTGAAAGCAACAACTCTTTACATGAGGAGCAATGAGTCATTACCCGTTGTTATTAACCTATGCAATTTGTTATTTGATGTATAATTGTTGTTGCTGTTGTGTGCCACTTATTGTGGTCGTTTAATGGTATTTTTATTTTATTTAGCTAGAGTGTGTTTTGGTTTTTATATTGTAAGGCTCTATGCTGATAATAAAAATGTGATGATGGGTAAATTATCTATTGCTGGAACAACATAAGAGCAATGAGGCAACAAATGACTTGTGGCTGCTGCAGGCCTTTAAGAAAAGAAAATATGGAAATGTTCCAATTGATACCTCCAAAGGGAGAGAATGCTTCCATGCTCTTGTTGTTGATGGATAATGCTCATTCCAGCAGCTAAATGTCATTTCAATTCATTCTGCCTCGAACGCCAGCCAGAACTTCATGCTGCTGCCAAACGGTGAACCTATCCGGTCCGACAGCTGCCAACTCAGACTCCGACAAGAATTACTGAATGAAGCCAGTTGAGAGGCAATCACTTTCTGTTTTCTGCTTCCTGAACAGCGCCAATCTCTTAAAACCCTGGAGGGTGTCTGGTACTAGAAATCTGTCCTTCCTCCAATAAGGCTCCTGGGGGTGAACCAAACGTGTTGTGTTTTCTATTTTCATCTTGATTTTCCTGCTTCGCGGCCTGAGTCTACCTGCTGTCCATCTTGTCTTCCTTGTGATATTCGTAAAGTCTGCTTTTTCTGTTGAAATAGTTTCAGTTTTTTCCCCACAAGCAATGCATAAATTAACCTGCCTCTTAAAACCTTTTTCCAAATTTTACTATATTACGATTCCTGAGATCCCTTGAGGAGATACTGTAAAATCTGTACCAAACAAGTTGGGTCTAAAGTGCATTAATCAGTCTACGTGGCGTGAGATATGCCATTTGCAAATAGTTAAATTGGCTCTATTTAAATCTCATGATTTTTGAGACCGTGTAAGTGTGCTCCAATGTGAGTGTCCAATCCTTGTCTCTGAGAGGTCTCTCTCTCCCACTTGACTTGAGGACCTGGTAGGCTGTCTGAAGTCTCTAGGATCAGCGCTTGCTGCAGTCAGGTGATAAACCGTCATGCACCCCCGATGGTTATTAGGGTCAGCAGTATCCAAATAGTCTCAGGTTCATCATCTGCCTCTCCCATAGGACAATCCTTGTCAGGGTGAACCACAAAAAGTCACCAAATCGACCTGGGCTTGCTCCTCTGGTAGCTTGGCACAAAAGCAATCAGGCTTAATTTATAGGCAATGTGTAAAGTATTATTCAGATAAAAAACTAAAGAGAGGACCCCTAGAAAATCCAATCAGGGACAGGGGAAGAATGTATTACAAAGGAAAGAATCCCTATGTGTTCAGAGTATAGAATCTCAGACTGACAGTCAACAATAACCATGCCACCTTACAATATAAACCACTGTGAAATTGCATAAAAAATTTTTTTTTGAGTTCATTAATACCAAATTGTATTGATTACATTTTATTGGGTACAGTACATTATTAAAAAAACAGTTGTTTAGGCAATAAAAACAAATTAAAATTAGGACATGGGCAATATCCACACAATTAAAACATAGCGAAATTCCAATAACAATGGTCAGAAACAGTAATAGATCACAATATTCATACAAGGTAATTGATTATCCAAATCAAATATTTATACTGAAAAAACTTGTCAACGTGGCGTTTCGGTCTAGTAGCAATTTTTACACCTTCTTCAGGACTGTTTCTAAACAATGGAGAACAAAAAAATTACTCATATTGCCTAGTCACATTGCCTACACACATTTTTAATAAATAAAAGTAAAGTATTACTCAAACAGTAATAAAGTGAAAACAAGATACAAGAAAAGATTACACACCAATTTATAGCAATAAAGTAAAATGTAATCAATAAAATGATACCAAAAACCAAAAAAATCCAAATGGTAAATCCAGAGATATCAGTTTGTAATGTTTTTATATGAAAATGGTGCTACAAAGCATAAATCGCCACTCACGGTCATCTGGTTGGGCTGGACCAATGTAGAGTCACAAATTTAGGTCCACCACAACGGTGCACAGGTCAAATACAGGCACCAGGTTCAACCCGCTGAGAGTTACCTTCTCAATTACGCACAAACAGCTGCTGGTTGCAATGATGTGGGCTGCAAGGAGAGCATTGTTGATATTTGCAGACGGTCGCTGTTGTAGTGCTGGAGTATTCTATTTGTGATGATTATGGGATGTCGTTGCTGGCAAAAAAGTGCAGGTCATAATTTGCCAGTCATTCCAGACAGATCCCGCTGGAGCTTTGTGTTGGTAGATGCCAGAAACAGTTGATTCTCAGCGTGAAGAAGTTAGAGCCCAAATCTTCAGGAGGGCTACACTCTGTTGTCAGCCAAGGTTCCAAGACCTGGGGGACACCTCTTGGGGATAAAAATGCATTTCAGCAGATGCTAGCAGCAGGGCTCAGACAGGTCTAGGCAGGTCCAGTTGGTTCTTCTCAGTTGGCAGCTGCAGGGTTGGTCTAGAGAAACCTGTAGTGTCGCTGTAGCTCAAATAGGATGTCAGCCTAGTGCACCTCGTGAGCCTGGGTTCAAGGCAAGCAGGTCCAATGTTGCTTCTTCAAACAGAAGGGCATTCCTTCTTCTGAGTCTCCACAGGTGCAGGAGTGTTCTGATCAGAGGAACTGAAGGTGCCACTTTAATCCACGGGGCCAGCCTGTGGGTGGACAATGCCCGCTTTGTCTTATCAATTCCCTTTCCTGGGTTTGGCTCCAAACAGACTGTGGTAAGAAAGGGCAGGCATACCTAGGTGTGAGTTTCATTTGTCAGTGGCAAGACAGGAAGCTATTAAAAGTCAGGAAGGGAGGGGGGACAGGACTCAAGGCTACCCCTTTTGAAGCTCAGGAAGGGTGAATGCAACCCTCAGGACATTCTGTTAATGAGAGCAACACCCAGCCACACACCGAAGGCCCATTGTTTGCTCTATGTCTGAAAAGAATACTCAAAACACCACAGGAGAAGCCTTCACAGTCACAAGCACTTGTTGTTGAGGCAGAAAAATACCAGGGGGCAGATTTATGTTAACTGGCGCATCCCCAGGGATGCGCCAGTTAATGTGGGCCACAGTGCGCCACAGCTCCGCCACCCATGGTGCGCCGCATTTACAATGCGGCGCACCATGGGGCAAAAACGGCACAGATGCGTGATGCATCTGTACCGTAAAGGCGGCGCATTGCTGGAGTTGCGTCGCAAGCGCGACGCAGCTCCAGCAAGGCTCGGGGGGTGCCCTATCTGACCAATGCTGCATCAAGACCTACGCCTGCTTCCAGCAGGCGTAGGCTTTTGACGCAGCATTGGCCTGAAAGTGACTGAGTGAAATCTTATAGATTTCACTCAGCCACTTTTGCGAGGCGCACCTGCCCCAGAACGCCCACCCTGCGCCGTTACGCCCACAAGCGGCGCAGGGCTTTACAGCGTGACGCATCTGCCTAGATGCGTCACGTTGTAAATCGTTCGTAGAGATGCGCCACGTTTACGCCTCCTTGCGTGATGCAACAGCGGCGTAAACGTGGCGCAAGGGCCTCATAAATCTGCCCCCAGCTTTCTAAAAGTAGCATTTTCAGAATAGTAATTTGAAATCTGACTTTACCATTAAAGAGGATTTTAAATTACGATTATTTGAGTGGAAACAGCATTTCTCTATCTGATTGCAAACTGAATTTAGCACTTATTAAATGTAATATGGTAAACCAGTGTTAGTCTGTGGGTGAGACAGCCTTACAGCAGTAAAAAATGACTTTAGGTGTTTTTTATTAGCAGGACATGTAAAACTGAAAAACACATATCCTAATCTTTAAATATGCACTCTGCTACATGGGTGATTAGGGTCTACCTTAGAGGTGACTTTTAAATATGAAAAAGAAAGGTTAACATCTGGAAAAAGGGTCATTTTGCCTGGTCGAAATGGCAGTTTAATACTGCACTACAGCAACAGTGGCAGTCCTGAGTCATGTTTTAAAAGGGTATTTCAGTGGGTGGCACAATGAGTGCTGCAGCGCACTAGTGGCATTTAATTTACAGGCCCTGAGTACACAGAGTACCATTTGCCACGACTTAAAGGTCCATTAAATGTGCTAGTTAGGTGTCGGTTAATTTTTCCTTGTTTTTAGAGAGAGAGCACACACACTTTATCACTGGTTAGCAGGGATAAAGTGCACAGAGTCTTAATGCAAACAAAAATAAGATCAGCAAAACAGGGGACTGAAGGCAAAAAGTCTGGGGAATACTAAGCCAAGAATGCCAGATTTAACAGTCACAATTTGCAACCTATCTCATTAATATTCATAAGGTTAGTCAGATTACAATCCATTCCTAACAAGAATTTCAGGAATCGACCAATGTCAACGTAGCATCATTCACAAAATTCTATATTGGTTGCATAAAATACTGTTATGTTAGTAAAACATATAGAGTGCACCTACACCCAAGGGATTCTTGGTGCTGTGACAACCAGGAGTGAACGCAGAGAGAGCTCAGGCTAATGAAACTCTCAGCTGACACTAGAGGAGCGATCTGCCTAATGGATTTCAATAGGCCATGGCATTTTGCCGTGACTGCCTTGATCTGGGCGATCATGGGCAGTTTATAGTCTACCACTGTGCTGAGGCTCTTCGCATAGCATCAGGAACAGGCAGGTCACCAAGCTCTAAGAGCCAGTAGGTGTTGGTCCAGAGATCCGTCCTGTGGTTAAGAATAATCAGTAGTCTTATCATCGTTTAGCTTGAGGGAGTCACTGCTCATCCGATTAATTATAAAAATGTCAAGGTATATAGAAATTCCTGATGGGAATAGATGGTACCCTCAAAGCTGGAAGGTGTGCTGAAAGTCATCAGAATAGTTGTAGAATCTATAACTATAACTAGCCAGGGATGAGGTCAATAGGCATATGTAAACATTTCACATAAAACGAGATAATGCTGAGCCCTGTAGGACACCAAAAATGACATGGGTCTTAGAAGAGGAAAATGGGCCAAACTGCACTTCTTGTATTTGGCCACCAAGGGAGGAGGATGATAGACCTTCTGTTTGTACTATTATGTAAAATTCTTATGCTTTGTTAGTAACCTTTCCCTCTTGCCTTATATATCTTGTGGACTGGTACTATGAGACTAAGAGAACACATTTTAGGTACTCTACTGTGAAGATTGCAAGCCCAAGTAAGCTATTCTGCGTATGTTTGTTGAGAATGCTTTGTTTTTCTTGTTCAAGCTGAAACAGTAAAACAAGAGAGTGTCCATGGTCATGGCTTTCACCTACAATTTTGTGTTGTAATATGTATCATTCATTTATTCAGCCTACTAGCAGTTCCGATGGCAGTGCAGCATGGCAGGAATGTAGTCATTGCCAACCAAGACCATATGCCCTTATTACCCAATGTATTCCACCCCTTAATTGTGTTTCAATGACTTACAGTCATCATAGCTCTGACCCTTCCTTACACAACATTTATGGTTGGCTTGACTATGTGGCTTTTCTAACAATGTCACACAACAAAATGCCCAAAGTGATATTTTTGATAGAGGATACTGCTAACTGAACTGCAGTGGTGTATTGCCGTTGTATGTTGTTAAGAAAATAATAATAAAGGGAGTCGGATCTGGCATCTAAAATGTGTAATATTTTTTCCAGCCTCACAGACCACCAGAGCCGCGACCAGTGGCAATGCCAGTAGTGCAATAGATGTGGCGGTTAGAGGGAGAGTACGAGCAGCGGCATGGATGGATAGTAGTAAATCACATTGATTGCCTATTTACAATTACTAGTTTCTTCACTGCAAGGGCATTGTGAACCCCTTGCTTTAGCAGTGACAGTGAGGGTTGAGTTTTTAAAGGCATCTTCTATCTGCAACTCAGCAGACAAATGCTAATAATGAACACTGCAAATAATTGGTTAATAGAAAAGGGAAAGAAGAATAGAAGTTTAAAAGAAAGAATGGGTGAAATTGTATATAAGTGAAAGGGTGAACGGGTGAGTGAAAGGATGTGTTGGTGGGTGATAGGATGTATGGGTGGGTAAATGGCTAGATGGTAAAAGTATGGTTGAAAGGGCATATTATGATAGGTGAATGGATAGATAGATAGATAGATGGATAGATAGATAGATAGATAGATAGATAGATAGATAGATAGATAGATAGATAGATAGATAGATAGATAGATAGATAGATAGATAGATAGATAGATAGATAGATAGATAGATAGATAGATAGATAGATAGATGCCTGGATGGGTGGATATATAAATGAATGGATGGACTGGAATGGTGAAGGATGTGAAGGATGTGAAAGATGTGATGAGAGAAAGTGTAATTTAAATGGTGGGGATCCAAGGGTGAATACTAGAACAATGAAAGGATGAAGGGATAATTCTTTGAATAAAGAAACAAGGGACTCTTCTAGAGAGCGGCATGCTCTGCTATTTTGCTTGCTTGGTTTCATCAAAGTTTTGATTCCAATTGGGGTTCTTTTAATTTTCTGTCTACTTTCTTTACCCAGTGTATTTGTTAAGCGAGGCAGATATATATCCAACCCATCATCATTCATCACCTCCCTGCCCATAGCATTTCACTAGCAATGGCCTAAAAGCAGCATGGTTCAATTCAACACTGCAGTGTTAGCTGCGCAATGTGTGTCTGCCTCAGTTGATGCAGCATTTACAAAGTTTTCATTGCATTGCAAACCAAAAAACAAGGTGTGTTTCGCTTCCCTCACAATACTCACTCAGTTACCTCATAGTACTTCATTCCTTTATGCTTTCCTAAATTCTGTCCCAGCATAGCAAAAACCCTTCTGGGCATGTTCCACATTTTTCTGGCTAAGTTATCACTTATAATTCATGGCTTCCATAATGGATTTATGGCACGCCTGCTCACATTTTTCCCTTTCGACATTCAACAACTATAAGGACTGACTAAGCCAAACCGTAGGCAGTGGGCACATTATGATCAGTGACACCTCACTATTCTACAGCAAAACCTCTACCTACCAGGCCTAATCCCTCATACCTACCCTGCAGAAAAGTAAGTAAAGTTTCCTTTCTTTACTGCCAAGTGTTTCTTAGCACTAATTTGGGGTGAAGGGCAAGGTCAGGGAGTACAGTGGGGTTAAGTTCCTGATTTCGAGTTTTGCGGATGGGATACTCTGTGACAAATATGCCAAATAGAATCTAAATCCCATTCCTTTCCCTGTACTGCAATGCATTGTTTTTCAAAGTGCTTACTAATAGCAGACAGGATATCTTTATTTTTTGTGACATATTTGATATAGTGTCATTATTATTATTTACTTGCCTCTTTGGAGTCAAGGTAGAATTGAAAGGCATTTGGAGAAGACCAGGGTCTTTGGACTCCAAGAAAATTCTCCATTACAGCTGCCCCAGCTGCAGAGAGTATCAAGGTACCTTACGAGCTAATTAGCATGCCTCCATTATTTAGCACTTCAAGATAACGTGTACTTCATAGTGCATAATGCCCTACTCATTAATGAGAGGTAATTTATTTTAATTTTTACACACAAAGGGGCCGATTTACAGAACTAATGTGAAACAAAATCCTAAACTTACTACTTTTGGTATTCACAAAAGACATTTAGTAGTAAAGTTAGGATTTTGTCTTAAATTAGGATTTTCTCTTAAATTAAACTTAAGTTTTGGTCTTAAGACAAAACCCTAACTTAAGTCACAATCCTAACTTAAGACAAAATCATAACTTTACTACTACTAAATGCCCTCTGTGAATACCAAAAGAAGTACGTTTAGGATTTTGTCACAGATTAGTTCTTTGAATGGGCCCCCTTGTGTCTGTTTAGTTTTTAACTATGAAATCCTATTAAAATTTTTTAAAAGAACAGTTTTTTATCGTAGTGTGCTGTTATTCTGACTTAATTACTTTCAGACAGTCACTGTTTTTGCTTTTTATGTAAGGCAAGTGTGGAAAAAAGGGGCCCGGTGAGTGTGACTAATCATATCAAATCCAAATGGCCCAATGGAACCGGAAATGTACTGCTACTATGCCACTATATAATTTCAAATAGGCCTGGGTAGAACTCACGGAGTTACCAATAAACTGTGCCAAATTCCACAGAATTCCATGAGCGGGCGGAGTGAGAGTCCTCCTGTGGCCAAATGCATCTACTGCAGATATATCTGTGTATCCTGAAGCTTGCAGGTCCAAATCTCTGCACCTGAGCTCAGCCTTTCATCTTTTTAGAGTAGGTAAGATGTGTACAGTGGGGTTTCTTACAATAATAGCTTTCATTGGCAATGTCCTGAAAGAGCACGGCTCCAAGAACCAGGTAATTTCTTCTCACCATGAAACAGAGCCAGGCATTGCATGTATGACTGACTGGCAAGTGTAGCATAAGGTGCATGTGAAGATTTATAAACACCCCATCTTTTTGCTCCCCCTCCATCAGTAGCTTTAGTTCAGAAGCAGTTTCACTATTAGCTTGGTGCGGGTACAGGTTGCCACGTTCAAAATTATTCAGAGCAATAGACATAGGCATTGACAGAACACAGAGGCATTAATGCAGTTCAAAAGTTGAACTTTGTGGGTTGGAGCCAAGGAGGGGGCACCGGAGGGCAGCTCATTAATAATTGCTGATTAGGGAGACAGGCAGAGACCCAGGGATTGGACTCAGGGTAAATGGGCTAGGTAAAAAAGCATTGGGAAAATGTTACACTAAGATAAAGCAGCAATTGGTACAGCTAAAAGTTCAGGCTTTAACGTTCTACAGAAAACAAACAAACGCATGTACAAATGCACACAGACTATTTGTGTGTGTCTCCATACATCCTGCCTTTTTCTGTGCAACCTATCTATGTACCCTATTTTTATCGCCGAAGCTTGCCATGCTGCTTGGAACAACCGCCACAAACCCAGGGAATAATAGCAGCAGTACGGTTGACACAGGCAATAAAAGGGACATGTGCAGAACTGACCTGACAATACCTGAGTCTGAGACAAAAACACTGAAGCCTCTTTTCTGGACTCAATTATTCTACAAAATGCTCTCTGTATTGGGAACAACAACACACGTAATGTCCCTTTCTGCAGAACAACACTTGGGATGTGTAGGAGAGTAGGGTCTGCTATCCTATGGTCACCCCAAATGTTTGCTTTTTGCTTCACTGGTTTTCGA
Source organism: Lissotriton helveticus (assembly GCF_964261635.1). Classification (NCBI taxonomy): domain Eukaryota; kingdom Metazoa; phylum Chordata; class Amphibia; order Caudata; family Salamandridae; genus Lissotriton; species Lissotriton helveticus. The sequence goes on along the minus strand of NC_136069.1, from coordinate 1,016,904,350 downwards.
CTACTGAGGCTGTGGGCCTGCTAATCAGACCCCCAGCCTGCTGTTCTCTTTCTAAATTATTAATACATGTGCTATAGGTACATACCACAATTGGAAATGGACTCCTTGTTAGCCCCTGTACCATGCACTATAGGTGCTCAGGGCATAGGTGCCACCAAGGCCTACCAGGGGCTGCAGCATATCTTTTGCCACCCCTGGCTAGTTCTTAAATTGACACAACTGGCTGATCACTCAGCTGGGGTAAGGTGGTGTAATCACCCCTTACTTAGATATAGTATACCTATATCTAAACCTATATCTGGACACATATAAGCCTGTGAGCCACTCCTATGGAAGGCCTTATCAATCCTGGAGGCAGAGTGCGTGGTTTAATGTGAGATGGAGCTCTAGCATGAGCTGAGCCTGTCTGCAGCTGTTGGGAACAACTCCCTAAGCTGTTTCAGGATAATGCCATACCATATACTATTAAGTGCATTATAATCCTCGCGGTTATATAGCAACTTTGGTTTGGCTTTATCAAAACATGTTGTGTAAGGTGTCATACGATTTGGAATACTATCCCCTCGCCAGTCCTGGCGACGGGGATAGCATTCCACCCCTCTAGAGGGAGAAGACATGTTACTTTACTGAAATGTGGTTAATTTTAAAAGAGCCTTAGATCCACAAAATGGATGCTTCTGCCACAGACACAGGTCTGACCCCCTGCAGCTGACCGAAACTCAGCCAAGGGGGCCTGGACAAAGGGTTTCCTGTCGCAGGGCGGTGTTACAACCCCCCAGACAGGAGATAGTGGATTGTAGCAGGGAGGTTTGAAAGAAACCAGACAGTGCTGGGGGTGCACAAGGCTGCCCCTTGCATAATCCGGCCAAACCGGTTCTGGGGCACTCCAGCCCTCGTGCCAGCGTGGCCTGGATCAAAGGAAGGGGCTGTATCCACCCACTTCCTGGGTCCCACCCTTAGGAGGGGACCTAGCAGGTAATCCAGCCCCCTAGATTGGTATAAGAAAGGGAGCAGTGCCAATGCACTTCAGATTATCCTGATGAAACATAAGAAACTAAACTCTGGACCCTTTGACATCCTACTCGACATAGAAGACTGAAGAATCTCCCTTGTGGTCAAGGAGTGACCACCCTGTGCAAACAGGCACCATCCAGCCATCGACATCTGCTTTGTTGCAGTTCCCGCCGGAACTCAAGCAACAGAGATCAACGAGATCAAGCTTGCCTGCCTTCCAACAGCCGGATCCACAGTCCCTGCAGAGCTGAGACCCGTGGAGGCGACCGGAAGCATGGGGCACGCAATCTTGAAAAGACCACGAGACGCTGACCGTGCAGCCCACAAGTGACCCTCGAAGCTGTACACCGGGGTTTGAGAAGCCCCAACCCTGAGCCACTCTTGCACCGAAGTTCAGCCCTCCACACTCGACGAGTGCTGCGTGGGGCCCTTCTGCTTCTTTAGGCTCAACGCGTTGGCCCGGTCACTTGCCAGCTGGCTTGTGGCCCCTGTTCCGATGAAACTTGAAATACGACTTGCGATTCTGGTTGCTCTAGATTTGCACCCGCTCCCCTGAAAAGGAGCTCCCACTCTGACCCTCCTGGTTCGAGTGAGAAGCAATCTCCGGGTTTCGTGTGGATTGCTTTTGCCAAGTGTTGTTTGCTCCAATCTTAAAACCGACAGTGCCAACGGCGAGAGCCTGCGTGCGACAGATTGTGACCCGCTCCTGGACGTCGTAGATGCCCCAGAGCCCACGTGACAGCGGAGAGAAGCTCCTCAACAACCACCTGAGTGCGCCCGACATTGCCTGGTTCCGTCCTGGTTCCACCCTGGTCACTGCTGAGTGACCCAGAGTCTGTCCCCTCTGCTTTCAGGTACTTTTCGACTTGGGTCCACCCTTTGACCCCACCGGACACTTCTCCTTCACCCCGCCTGCAGCCCTTTCAGCTTCAAGCACCAAGAACCTGCGTGACGAAACCCGACTCAACTTCGACCCTGTGCACCCGCTTCCTGTGGGTGAGGTACCATTGCAACGCCAGTGTTCCCACACTGGTACACACCTCTAGGGTCTGTGTCTAAAGTTTTGTCTTTCTAGGTTCAGCGGAAGTATCCTTAAACTCTATTTGTGTAACTTTTACGCACCATTGGTTAACATTGGTACATGCTTGTGCTTTCAGCACTGCACCCGAATCCCGCGGCTTTTCCCGACTTCAGCATTGCTTGTCCCGACTGCTCCCAGCGATTCCCTAGGCCCTAGGCCTAACCACTGATCGATTGGTATCTCTTATATCATTTTTTTAGTATATGGTTTGAGTGGCCCCTCGCCCTCATCCAAAATTGTGCAACTTTGTATGTTATACTGTGCTTTTGATTTAACGCTTGTGCCCCTTTGTTCATGAAGAATACTGGGGATTGTTTTTAGTAATAAATACATATATTTTTATAATATATACTTGTGTGGTGTCCTTTCATTTGATATTACAGGATTGTACTTGGTAAAACAGCTCGCTTAACACAACCTCTTAAGTTAAGCCTTTAGGCTGCTTAGTCCATGCTACCCCTAGGATAGCTTGTCTAATAAGGTTGACTTACAACCAGACACCATAAGGGATTGTTTGGACTGATACAAGGTGGTTCCAGAATTGGAAACATCACATAGTGGAGAAGCGTGGCTCAGTGGTTAGAGGCGGCAGACCCGGAAGCTGAGATCAGCCGTGGACTAGGGTTCGATTCCCCGCCTCGGCGGGTCTCGGGCACAAAAAAATTCCACGGACTCGACAATTCTCGCTCCGGTGCCTACTCGACTCACGGGGTCACACTCTGCGACTCTGGGCAATAGCTTGCTTAATCTCCACTACGGCCCCTCGCGGCGGGATGCCTGGCTTTCACCTTGTGAATACCCTGCCGGGGTATCTCACAGGGGAATACCAGGACGGGTTCCCTAAGCAAGCGCCTTGAGACCCCTGGGTGATTAGTGCGCTATATAAATCGAAACACATTTACATTTACATATCAGGCCAACTTCTCACATTGGTGAGCAGCGGTGCGGATTTGAGCTTGCTGTTTGTTTTACCATTGCAATCTTTTCATCAAATTGAAAGATCACATCAAGTACCTCTAGGTACATATAAATCAAAAGCTTAGCATATTTAAGTTCTACTGAACTTAGTAGTTGTAGATTAAAGGGATTAGCGCACCCTGACTACAACTCACTAGCAAGGTACAGTAGGGAAACACTTAGTGTAGGTAGGTGCATCACTTATCCCACACTAGAGTCATGTCTGACACAGGAAAGGCCTCAGGCTCTGCTCCTGTGACAGTTGACCTTACCAAGGCAACTTCCAGCTATGACAAACTAACCCACAAAGACTTGGTTGCCTTATGCATCTCAAGAGGGTTAAAAGGGGCAGAAGTCCCACCAGTCCTTCCCTGATAGCCATTCTAGAACAGGATGACTTAGAAAAGGCGAATGCAGTTCCCTTAGAATCAGGAGATGGAGTGAACCCCATTGTAACTGATACCACTCCAGAAGAGGAAGATGAGGAAGTAGAAGAGGAGGAGGAAGAGGACTCAGATAGAGAGGACCTTGAAGATCAGGATCAGAGGGGTAGCCAGGTTGTAGTTGCCAGGCTTAACCAGGCCAACTTAAACCTACTTGGGAATGGAGAGGGCCAGCACCTCCCCAGATCCCAAAACCACATTCTCCCAGGCAACAGAAGAGTGAGATCTCCATCAGGGGACTCTCATATTTCTAGTGCCTCAAGAGAATCTCAGAGAGGAATGACTCCCTCTCAGAGGAAAGAGCATAGGGCCAGAATGAGGGCTGTCAGACTCCAAATAGAGAGGGAAGAGGTAGCCCTGGCTCAAGCTAGACTTGCCTTGGCAAGAGAGCAGAAATTGTGTGGCTTAGATGCCACTGGTGGCAGCATAATTCCTAGAGAAAAAGACAGGAGCTATGATAATAGAAACCTGACAAAAATTGTGGCCCCGTACAAGGAAGGGGATGACATCCACAAATGGATGACTGCACTTGAGAGAGCCTGCATGGTACAGCAGGTTCCTCAGGATCAGTGGGCTGCAATTTTATGGTACTCCTTTTCTGAGCAAGGGAGGGACAGGCTCCTCACCGTTAGACCTGAGGATGCCAAAAACTACTCTTTCCTGAAGAGTGCTCTTATTGAAGGGTCTGGCCTAACCACTGAGCAATACAGGTTGTTGTTCAGAGACACCCAAAAAGCACAGACTCAGGACTGGACTGATTGTGTTGATTGTGCCACTAAGGCTCTGGAGGGTTGGTTGCAGGGAAGTAAAGTTTCAGACTATACAGGATTGTACAATCTTATCATGAGAGAACAGATCCTTAATAACTGTACAAACCAGCTGTTGCATCAATCCTTATTGACTCTGATCTGACCTCTCCCCAAGAATTGGGAAAGAAGGCAGACAAATGGGTCAGAACAAGGATTAAGCAGAAACCCCAGAACCAAGGTGGTGACCAGAAGAAAACAGACCAGAAGGGTGGGAATCAGAAAGATAAAGAAAAGGACCAAGGCCCAGATGTAGGTAGCCAAATACCGGTCGGTAACGGCCGATTTCGGCCGTTACCGACCGGTATTTGGCTTTTGAGATGTAGGGGGATTGCAACAGGCCATTTCGGTAATTTTACCGATTCGGTAAATATACTGGTCGGTAAATTTACCGACCGGTATTTTTACAGAATCGGTAAAATTGAGATGTAGGTGGGACTCTTCTGAGTCCCACAAGACCTACAAATTCGGTATTTTACCATCAAATTCAATTTGATGGTAAAATACCGATTCAGGTGTGCATGCACATGTGTGCATGCACACCTGTGCCATATGACAGGCAGACCTGCCCTTAGGGCAGGTATGCCTGCCACATGGCCCCCGAACCTTTTTTGGGGGTGCTAGAGGGTGTCAAAGTGACACCCCCTGCACCCTTGTCTAAATCGGTATTTACCGATTCGGTAAATACCGACCGGTAATGCCCCATTCATTCCTATGGGCTTCAAAGCCCATAGGAATGAATGGAGCATTACCGGTCGGTATTTACCGAATCGGTAAATACAGATATTTACCGATTCGGTAAATGGAACATCTGGATGTTCCTACATACCCCCCCTTCTTATTTACCGATTCTTAATTACCGAATCGGTAAAATTCGGTAATTAAGAATCGGTAAATAAGTTCTACCTACATCTGGCCCCAAAAGTCTTCAGGTCCCCAAATTAGTAATAAGGAGGGTGGTTCCCAAAATGGAAACAAGAAAAAGAAGAACGATGGCCCAAAGAAACCTTGGTGTAATACCTGCAAATCAGTTTCACACTGGGGCAGTGAATGCACCATGAAAAATCCAGTCCCCACCACTGCAGCTCCTAAAGCACCTGCACCCCCTAGTTCAGTAAGCAGTGGTGGTACACAGCCAAAGGGTGTAGTAGGGTTAACCCTGGGTACTGAGGTGGGACCTGGCCTAGTCAGAGTCCCTACTCAGGCAGTTCTCCTATATGATGTGGACTTAGCTTTGTCCACTACAGTGAGTCCCAGTAATCTGGGCAAATATAGGCAGACGCCTTTGATAAATGAGAAACTGGCTCAGGCCTACAGGGACACATGTGCCAGTAACCCCTCGTGGGTAGAGAGAGAAGTAACTCTCTAATCATGAGCAATAGTGCTCTGGCTAGCACGTTTTGCCCCAACCTGTTACTGGATAAAGCATATCCTTATAGAAGACCCCTCACTCACCAACCTGGTTGGTGACATGCTTCATCATCGGGGTCCCACCCCATAGGCCGAGTGCCTACAGGGTGTGCTACGACACCTGATTACAGTGGAGCTGGTTTCGTTTTTATGTGTACAAGACTATCAAAGTTGTGTATTAAAATGGGCCAACACTACTCACTTCAAGATTTATTCTTGAGCGCTTGAACCCTTATTAAAACTAAAGTGTGGCACCTTTGCCTAATTAGGAAGGCTTCGGTGTCAGAAGTCGTGTTAAAATATATAAAAATAGCAAAAGTGTGCTATGTGAATGTGAATATACAAAATTAATATTTAAAAAGGTCTACATGTTTCAACCCAAACATGGATTTCAAGGGTTTTCGTCAGGACCGTAGGTGATTTGAACTGGGTGGTCCGCCCGCGCTAAGGAGCGTCCTGCCCTAGTTCAATTAAGAGATCTTAAATAGGGATCTCGTGAAAAAAGTGCGTTTGTTCAATTTTTGAAAAAACCTGCAAAAACAGGGAAACAAAGAACAGGAGGGGTCACACACAGGGGTAGACAAAATAGATTGTACCACATATAACATAGACATTCAGGGTTATTCGGACAATCATAATATCCACGTGTGGAATCATACCAGTATGTCACTTGAGTGGTTGTTAACATATCTATTGCGTGTGTGGCAACAGAACTGTAGTGAAAAAATGGCCGGAAAGTGCCTTTTGATTAAAGGGCAGGCGCCAAATGAGGGGTGTCGATATGATTTGGCGTCTGGGATACGTGGAAAAAAGGGGTCGGTAAATGGGAGAGTGACCTGTTAGCGTGCTACGCTGTGAACGGCTGCCGAGACAACTGTGACTCGTCGTGAAAAGCCGTCTCAATGATATTATAGTAGCTGGTTGTTTGGTGCTTACGCTTAAAAGCGAGACTCTCGCTTCATGGGCACCAGCGTAACCAAGTAGACAGGATTCCGTCTCCTGTAAATGAAAAACAAGTTTCCAATGTCAGCGCTATTGATAAAGCGCATTGACAATCGAGTTGTCCCAAGACAGAGTAGTAAATACTACAAGCGATCGTTTCCGCTTAGCGGTCCCTCAAAGTGTACTTACTTGTCGCTTCTGTTCATCAGACCGATAAACCTACTTGGTTCTTGCTCGGCGTGCCCCGTGGAGTGTCTCCGGTGCCTGTTTGCCGGTAATGTGAACACTTCCTTGTTGGGCGTGGCCGGGTCACGTGTGGTGAGCACGTGGTAAGATGTTGGCCAATCAGAATTTTTAGTGAACATTGTTGTAGGACTGGCCTAGGTAAAGCAATGTGTACATTGCTATGGTAACAGTGCAGTGATCACGAGCAGACAGCGCTCGAGTCTGCTGAGCCATGGTTCAGGTATATTTGTTAACAATTTTCTAAGCAAATATATGGGAGACAAAGACAATATTTACAAATGGTTGTTATACAGAGAATACTTTCAGAACACGAGAAAAATCACCCTTTCTACGGGGACTTTGGTAAAACAGGATGGTTATGTGAGAACTCCGTCTGGTGAGGTCTAGACTGATATATTCCCTTATGTCAGCACATTGTTCCACGGAATATTGTCGTTTAAACCGGTTTTGTGCGTGGAAAGTCGATAGACCCACCTCTGTTCCTTCTCATATAGGCGTTTGTCTAGGTTTGTGCCTGGTTGTACTTGTTCAATTATTGTCCATTTTATGTCATCTGCAGTGTGACCCTGCGACAAAAAATGTTCCGTAAGTTTTGTATTTGTCTTCTTGCACCTAATGGTGCTTCTGTGCTCTCCTATGCGGAGTTTTATTTTTCTACTGGTCATTCCTACATAATGTAATTCGCATGGGCATGTCAGTCTGTAGATGACATTCTCGCTGTTGCAATTAGTCTGTCCTCTAATTGTCCATACCTTGTTTGGTTCCAACAGTAGTGTTTTTGTATTTGTTGTAAAAGGACAGACACTGCAACTTCCGCATTTGTAGTGACCAGTTACCTTGGGGAGACCCCATAGGTTAGTTTGTGTTTCTTTCTTCGGTTGTACTACAAGAGGTCTGGTGTTTACTACGGCATCCTTTATGCTTCGCGCTCTCCTGAAGGAGAATAACGGCTTGTTCCATCTCAGGTTTCCTGTATTCAGAATATTCCAGTGTTTTTTTACTATTCTTGACACATCATTGGATATAGTGTTATATGTTGTCACACATGTTAAAGGGATCTCTTCCGGGATCCTTTCCTTTGGTTCCAAAAGCGCTGCGCGAGGCTGATTTCGGGCTCGCTTCTGGCTCTTCTGGAGGATTCTGTTTGGGTAACCACGGGTTTGGAGTTTCTGAGAAAGATCTTTGGCTTGACTCTTATAGTCATCCAGTTCGCTACAGTTCCTACGGATCCTCAGGTATTGCCCGTATGGTAGGTTCTCACGTAGGGGTCTGGGGTGGAAGCTTTCGAAACGAAGGAGATTATTTTTGGCAGTAGGTTTGTAATGGGTAATAGTAGTCAGTTTCCCATCTTTTTTTGTGATTTTTACATCTAGGAAGACCAAAGTGTCACTGTTTTTTTCATATGTAAACTTTAGGTGATTGTCTCGAGTGTTTATCCAATTGAAAAAGGAGGTTAGTGATTCCTCTGAGCCTTTCCAAATGGTTAGCACATCGTCGATGTACCGGCGCCATATTAGCAGATTGGAGCTATAGGGGTTTGTATCGCTAAGAATGTATTTTTCTTCAAAGTCAAAAACATACAGACCCGCTATGCTCGGAGCAAAAGAACTGCCCATGGATGTCCCACCCGTCTGTAGGAATATTTGGCCCTCGAACTCAAAATAATTCCTTTTCAGTGCTAGCCTAGCACACTCGAGAATGAATTTTTTGGGGGTTCGCGATGTCCATGTTTCTTTCTCTAGAGCTCTTTCTAGTACTTCCAGCGTAGCATCTTGAGGGATGCTGGTGTACAAGCTCTCGATGTCAAAACTCACCAGGATGGTGTCATTATCCACAGTGAGTTGATCGAGAATTTGTAAGAGACTCTTTGTATCCTGTAAGTATGTGCTGGTTCTCTGTACCATGGCTTTGAAAAAAACATCGCAAAATTGTGATAGTGGTTCGAGAACTGATCCCAAACCAGAGACAATTGGTCTACCTGGCGGTGGTGTTCGGTTTTTGTGTATTTTAGGGAGGGTATAAAAATAGGGGATTTTCCCTTCGCTGTTGCAAAGGAAATTTGCCTCCTGTTTAGATATATATCCCTCTGTTTCTCCATATTCCACTAGCGATGTTATCTCGCTTTTCAAATCCTCAGTCGGATCCACTGGTAGTCTCCGATAGCTATTCTCATCTGCTAGAAGTCGAAGACATTCGGTTTGGTAAGCTGTGCGATCTTGCACAACAATTCCTCCACCCTTATCTGCAGGTTTTATCACAATTGTGTCACAGTTCCGCAGGGTGTCGAGGGCAACCCTTTCCTGATTGGTCAGGTTCATGAATTGTTTCTTGGGTTTCGTATTCTCAATGTCATTGAAAACAGCCTGCTCGAATGTGGAGACTTCCACCGGTATTAAGTGTGGTGGAGGGTTGAAAGTGGCTTTTTTTCTCAGGCCTGTTTCATTAGGATCTGGATTCTCCTCAGAGATTGGCCTTTTTTCGAAAAAGGCTTTTAATCTGAGTTTGCGAAAAAAAGACGATAGTTCGCAGTGAAGTCTGAACTTATCCAGATTCGCTGTCGGTACGAAACCTAAGCCTTTATTCAACACTGATTCTTCGGCTGTGCTTAGCGGTCTAGTTGCGAGATTGGTTATTAGGTTCTCCGGTTGCTTGGTCCTGCTTGTTGCGGCTTGGACTTGTTCTGATTCGTGCTCGGATCTTCCGCTGCCCAATGTACTTGAGCTCCCTGGTTTTGGTTTCTTCGTTTTCCCCTTCCCCTTCCGCCCCGGTATAAAAAAGGGGGGGTGTAGGGGTTTGGTTGGAAAAACGGCTGCTGGAAGGGTGGCTGCCAACCGTACATTGGCATATTTTGTGGATGGTAATAAGGATCGGGAGGTCCTTGCATCGGTACAGGTGCATAATGTGACCAGTTCCCTTGTCCTCTACCCCGTCCTCTCCCTCTTGGTTTGGGGTTACTTCCTCCAGAGTTCGTACTTGAATTGGAAGTATTGCTTGAAGCATTACTGGAGGCATCTGAGGTGTCTTCTCCTTTTGATTGAGGGGTAAAATCTGGGTCAGAGTATGGGTATGTCTTGATATACGAAAATTTCTTTAGATCCTTCTGGAATTTTTGCACTTTTTGCTGGGTTAAGTTATCTTTATAGTCTGTCATTTCCTTGTTTAATTCTTCCAGTTTTTTCTTAAAGCCTGTAATCGTGGTCTTCATGTGGCTTTCTGTCACCTGGATCTCGACTTGTATTTTTTCGGACAGTCTTAAGGCTGTCTTTAATATCAAGACGATCCAATCGTGTGTGCAGTGCCATGCTATGGCCGCCCAGTCTTTTCGAAAGGCTTCGTCTTCAAGAAAAATGCGAGGTGCATTTGAAACCAGTAGCCCTTTTGGAGCCATGCTGTTACTCAGGTATTCTTTTAGGATTGTTCCATGTAAGATGGTCCTGATTCTATTTCTCTTCATCTCTGTAAGTTTCTCCCAATCTTTAGTTGTTGAAATGCTTTGTGCTATATTCGAACACAGATAGGTCACTCATGATCTCATCGACCTCTGCAGAGGTATATGAAAGACCCTGGTTTTCGGCCATGTTGCCGGTGGGTTTTTTTGGCAAGTGTCACTACACTTGCCAAAAAAACCCACCGGCAACATGGCCGAAAACCAGGGTCTTTCATATACCTCTGCAGAGGTCGATGAGATCATGAGTGACCTATCTGTGTTCGCAGATGCAAATATAGCACAAAGCATTTCAACAACTAAAGATTGGGAGAAACTTACAGAGATGAAGAGAAATAGAATCAGGACCATCTTACATGGAACAATCCTAAAAGAATACCTGAGTAACAGCATGGCTCCAAAAGGGCTACTGGTTTCAAATGCACCTCGCATTTTTCTTGAAGACGAAGCCTTTCGAAAAGACTGGGCGGCCATAGCATGGCACTGCACACACGATTGGATCGTCTTGATATTAAAGACAGCCTTAAGACTGTCCGAAAAAATACAAGTCGAGATCCAGGTGACAGAAAGCCACATGAAGACCACGATTACAGGCTTTAAGAAAAAACTGGAAGAATTAAACAAGGAAATGACAGACTATAAAGATAACTTAACCCAGCAAAAAGTGCAAAAATTCCAGAAGGATCTAAAGAAATTTTCGTATATCAAGACATACCCATACTCTGACCCAGATTTTACCCCTCAATCAAAAGGAGAAGACACCTCAGATGCCTCCAGTAATGCTTCAAGCAATACTTCCAATTCAAGTACGAACTCTGGAGGAAGTAACCCCAAACCAAGAGGGAGAGGACGGGGTAGAGGACAAGGGAACTGGTCACATTATGCACCTGTACCGATGCAAGGACCTCCCGATCCTTATTACCATCCACAAAATATGCCAATGTACGGTTGGCAGCCACCCTTCCAGCAGCCGTTTTTCCAACCAAACCCCTACACCCCCCCTTTTTTATACCGGGGCGGAAGGGGAAGGGGAAAACGAAGAAACCAAAACCAGGGAGCTCAAGTACATTGGGCAGCGGAAGATCCGAGCACGAATCAGAACAAGTCCAAGCCGCAACAAGCAGGACCAAGCAACCGGAGAACCTAATAACCAATCTCGCAACTAGACCGCTAAGCACAGCCGAAGAATCAGTGTTGAATAAAGGCTTAGGTTTCGTACCGACAGCGAATCTGGATAAGTTCAGACTTCACTGCGAACTATCGTCTTTTTTTCGCAAACTCAGATTAAAAGCCTTTTTCGAAAAAAGGCCAATCTCTGAGGAGAATCCAGATCCTAATGAAACAGGCCTGAGAAAAAAAGCCACTTTCAACCCTCCACCACACTTAATACCGGTGGAAGTCTCCACATTCGAGCAGGCTGTTTTCAATGACATTGAGAATACGAAACCCAAGAAACAATTCATGAACCTGACCAATCAGGAAAGGGTTGCCCTCGACACCCTGCGGAACTGTGACACAATTGTGATAAAACCTGCAGATAAGGGTGGAGGAATTGTTGTGCAAGATCGCACAGCTTACCAAACCGAATGTCTTCGACTTCTAGCAGATGAGAATAGCTATCGGAGACTACCAGTGGATCCGACTGAGGATTTGAAAAGCGAGATAACATCGCTAGTGGAATATGGAGAAACAGAGGGATATATATCTAAACAGGAGGCAAATTTCCTTTGCAACAGCGAAGGGAAAATCCCCTATTTTTATACCCTCCCTAAAATACACAAAAACCGAACACCACCGCCAGGTAGACCAATTGTCTCTGGTTTGGGATCAGTTCTCGAACCACTATCACAATTTTGCGATGTTTTTTTCAAAGCCATGGTACAGAGAACCAGCACATACTTACAGGATACAAAGAGTCTCTTACAAATTCTCGATCAACTCACTGTGGATAATGACACCATCCTGGTGAGTTTTGACATCGAGAGCTTGTACACCAGCATCCCTCAAGATGCTACGCTGGAAGTACTAGAAAGAGCTCTAGAGAAAGAAACATGGACATCGCGAACCCCCAAAAAATTCATTCTCGAGTGTGCTAGGCTAGCACTGAAAAGGAATTATTTTGAGTTCGAGGGCCAAATATTCCTACAGACGGGTGGGACATCCATGGGCAGTTCTTTTGCTCCGAGCATAGCGGGTCTGTATGTTTTTGACTTTGAAGAAAAATACATTCTTAGCGATACAAACCCCTATAGCTCCAATCTGCTAATATGGCGCCGGTACATCGACGATGTGCTAACCATTTGGAAAGGCTCAGAGGAATCACTAACCTCCTTTTTCAATTGGATAAACACTCGAGACAATCACCTAAAGTTTACATATGAAAAAAACAGTGACACTTTGGTCTTCCTAGATGTAAAAATCACAAAAAAAGATGGGAAACTGACTACTATTACCCATTACAAACCTACTGCCAAAAATAATCTCCTTCGTTTCGAAAGCTTCCACCCCAGACCCCTACGTGAGAACCTACCATACGGGCAATACCTGAGGATCCGTAGGAACTGTAGCGAACTGGATGACTATAAGAGTCAAGCCAAAGATCTTTCTCAGAAACTCCAAACCCGTGGTTACCCAAACAGAATCCTCCAGAAGAGCCAGAAGCGAGCCCGAAATCAGCCTCGCGCAGCGCTTTTGGAACCAAAGGAAAGGATCCCGGAAGAGATCCCTTTAACATGTGTGACAACATATAACACTATATCCAATGATGTGTCAAGAATAGTAAAAAAACACTGGAATATTCTGAATACAGGAAACCTGAGATGGAACAAGCCGTTATTCTCCTTCAGGAGAGCGCGAAGCATAAAGGATGCCGTAGTAAACACCAGACCTCTTGTAGTACAACCGAAGAAAGAAACACAAACTAACCTATGGGGTCTCCCCAAGGTAACTGGTCACTACAAATGCGGAAGTTGCAGTGTCTGTCCTTTTACAACAAATACAAAAACACTACTGTTGGAACCAAACAAGGTATGGACAATTAGAGGACAGACTAATTGCAACAGCGAGAATGTCATCTACAGACTGACATGCCCATGCGAATTACATTATGTAGGAATGACCAGTAGAAAAATAAAACTCCGCATAGGAGAGCACAGAAGCACCATTAGGTGCAAGAAGACAAATACAAAACTTACGGAACATTTTTTGTCGCAGGGTCACACTGCAGATGACATAAAATGGACAATAATTGAACAAGTACAACCAGGCACAAACCTAGACAAACGCCTATATGAGAAGGAACAGAGGTGGGTCTATCGACTTTCCACGCACAAAACCGGTTTAAACGACAATATTCCGTGGAACAATGTGCTGACATAAGGGAATATATCAGTCTAGACCTCACCAGACGGAGTTCTCACATAACCATCCTGTTTTACCAAAGTCCCCGTAGAAAGGGTGATTTTTCTCGTGTTCTGAAAGTATTCTCTGTATAACAACCATTTGTAAATATTGTCTTTGTCTCCCATATATTTGCTTAGAAAATTGTTAACAAATATACCTGAACCATGGCTCAGCAGACTCGAGCGCTGTCTGCTCGTGATCACTGCACTGTTACCATAGCAATGTACACATTGCTTTACCTAGGCCAGTCCTACAACAATGTTCACTAAAAATTCTGATTGGCCAACATCTTACCACGTGCTCACCACACGTGACCCGGCCACGCCCAACAAGGAAGTGTTCACATTACCGGCAAACAGGCACCGGAGACACTCCACGGGGCACGCCGAGCAAGAACCAAGTAGGTTTATCGGTCTGATGAACAGAAGCGACAAGTAAGTACACTTTGAGGGACCGCTAAGCGGAAACGATCGCTTGTAGTATTTACTACTCTGTCTTGGGACAACTCGATTGTCAATGCGCTTTATCAATAGCGCTGACATTGGAAACTTGTTTTTCATTTACAGGAGACGGAATCCTGTCTACTTGGTTACGCTGGTGCCCATGAAGCGAGAGTCTCGCTTTTAAGCGTAAGCACCAAACAACCAGCTACTATAATATCATTGAGACGGCTTTTCACGACGAGTCACAGTTGTCTCGGCAGCCGTTCACAGCGTAGCACGCTAACAGGTCACTCTCCCATTTACCGACCCCTTTTTTCCACGTATCCCAGACGCCAAATCATATCGACACCCCTCATTTGGCGCCTGCCCTTTAATCAAAAGGCACTTTCCGGCCATTTTTTCACTACAGTTCTGTTGCCACACACGCAATAGATATGTTAACAACCACTCAAGTGACATACTGGTATGATTCCACACGTGGATATTATGATTGTCCGAATAACCCTGAATGTCTATGTTATATGTGGTACAATCTATTTTGTCTACCCCTGTGTGTGACCCCTCCTGTTCTTTGTTTCCCTGTTTTTGCAGGTTTTTTCAAAAATTGAACAAACGCACTTTTTTCACGAGATCCCTATTTAAGATCTCTTAATTGAACTAGGGCAGGACGCTCCTTAGCGCGGGCGGACCACCCAGTTCAAATCACCTACGGTCCTGACGAAAACCCTTGAAATCCATGTTTGGGTTGAAACATGTAGACCTTTTTAAATATTAATTTTGTATATTCACATTCACATAGCACACTTTTGCTATTTTTATATATTTTAACACGACTTCTGACACCGAAGCCTTCCTAATTAGGCAAAGGTGCCACACTTTAGTTTTAATAAGGGTTCAAGCGCTCAAGAATAAATCTTGAAGTGAGTAGTGTTGGCCCATTTTAATACACAACTTTGATAGTCTTGTACACATAAAAACGAAACCAGCTCCACTGTAATCAGGTGTCGTAGCACACCCTGTAGGCACTCGGCCTATGGGGTGGGACCCCGATGATGAAGCATGTCACCAACCAGGTTGGTGAGTGAGGGGTCTTCTATAAGGATATGCTTTATCCAGTAACAGGTTGGGGCAAAACGTGCTAGCCAGAGCACTATTGCTCATGATTAGAGAGTTACTTCTCTCTCTACCCACGAGGGGTTACTCCTCTATTGTTTTTTCAGATTAATTGGGGGACCAGGAGTTCCCGCCTCACATAGTGCCTAGCATTATTAATTTCCCTCCCTCTCTCCATTGTTGTGAAAACACATGTGCCAGTGTCACAATGGTGACACATGACTTTGTGGACCCTGGACAGATTGTACTAGGTGAAAGTTACCTAGTGACCAATGCAAGCAACTCCACTACTTCCCATAGTGTGGCTGTTGTGAACTTCTCCTGGGGAGGGGTAGATGGCCTAAAGAAAGTTGTTGTGAGTGCAGACCTCCCAGTAGACTGTCTGTTAGGCAATGATCTTGAAAGCTCAGTTTGGTCAGAAGTGGACTACAGGACTCATGCAGAAATGCTAGGGATTTCAGCACATGTCCTTGCAGTGACAAGGACTCAGGCTAAGAAGTGCCTTCCTGAACCAGTGGTGGATCTTGGAACAATAGACGAACCACAACCCAAGAGAAGGAGCAAGAGGGTTAAGGCTATGTCTTCCCCCTTGCCCCAGGTTGAGGATCAGATTTCAAAGGAAACTGATTCTGCAGTCCAAGAGGAGACTGTCTCTGAGGAACTTGAACATGATCAGATTGAGTTTCTGGGGACAGGGGGACCCTCAAGGGCAGACCTGGGGCAGGCCCAATTAGATTGCCCTTCACTTGAACCCCTCAGACAGCAAGCTGCTGCTGAGGCTGCAGGGAATGCCCAAGGTGCCCATAGTGTGTATTGGGAAGATGGACTCCTTTACTCAGAGGCTAGAGACCCCAAGCCTGGTACAACCAGGAGGTTGGTCATACCTTTGCAGTATAGGGGTTTCCTTCTCACCTTGGGCCATGATATTCCCCTTGCAGGACACTTAGGCCAGAACAAGACTTGGGAAAGACTTGTCCCACACTTTCACTGGCCTCATATGTCAGAAAATGTCAAGGAGTTTTGTCACTCCTGTGTCACTTGCCAAGCCAGTGGTAAGTCAGGTGGCACAACAAAGGCCCCCCTCATACCACTACCTGTGGTGGGGGTACCCTTTGAACGTGTTGGAATAGACATTGTGGGTCCCATGGATCCTCAAACAGCATCTGGGCACAGATTTATACTGGTGGTAGTGGATCATGCCACCAGGTACCCAGAAGCAATTCCCCTAAGGACCACCACAGCACCTGTGGTGGCAAAAGCCCTCATTGCAGTTTTCTCAAGAGTGGTCTTTCCAAAGGAGGTGTTGTCAGATAGAGGCACTAACTTCATGTCTGGCTACTTAAAAGCAATGTGGAAGGAATGTGGAGTAAACTACAAGTTTACCACACCCTATCACCCACTGTGCAATGGGCTTTTGGAGAGATTCAACAAGACCCTCAAGGGAATGATAAAAGGATTACCAGAGAAGATTAGGTGGAAATGGGACATTCTTTTACCCTGCTTGCTCTTTGCTTACAGAGAGGTCCCACAGAAGGGGGTTGGCTACAGCCCTTTTGAACTTTTGTTTGGCCACCCTGTGAGGGGTCCACTATGTTTGGTGAAGGAAGATGGGAGTTACCTCTCAAAAAGCCTAATCTAGATATTGTGGACTATGTACTTGGTCTCCGCTCCCGGATGGCTGAGTATATGGAGAGAGCATCCAAAAACCTGGAGGCAAGCCAAGAATTACAGAAAGCTTGGCATGACCAAAAGGCTGTTCTGGTTGAGTACCAGCCAGGGCAGAAGGTGTGGGTGTTGGAGCCAGTGGCCCCAGCAGCACTCCAAGACAAATGGACTGGACCCTACCCTATCATTGAGAAAAAGGGAGAAGTCACCTACTTGGTTGACTTTGGAACCCCTAGGAGCCCCCACAGGGTGCTCCATGTAAATCGTTTGAAAGCATTTGTGGACAGGGAGGACATGAGCTTGCTCATGGCCACAGATGGGGAACAGGAGGAAGAGAGTGACCCTCTCCCAGACCTACTTTCCCAGAACCCTGATGATGGTTCAGTTGATGGAGTAGCCTTGGCAGGCAGCCTCACTGACCAGCAGCAGATGGACTGCAGACAGGTTCTGCAAGCCCACAGACACTTGTTTTCACTCACACCAAGTCAAACTAACTGGTGCACCCATGAGGTGGACACCGGTGACAGTCTGCCTGTGAAGAATAAGATCTACAGGCAACCTGACCATGTCAGGGATTGTATAAAGGCTGAGGTGCAAAAGATTTTGGAGCTTGGAGTGATTGAGCCATCAGAGAGCCCATGGGCAAGCCCAGTGGTCCTTGTGCCAAAACCTCATACCCAAGATGGAAAGAGAGAAATGAGATTTTGTGTGGACTACAGAGGTCTCAATGCTGTCACTAGGACAGATGCACATCCCATTCCAAGAGCAGATGAGCTCATTGATAAATTGGCTTCTGCCAAGTTTCTGAGCACATTTCATTTGACAGCTGGCTACTGGCAGATCAGACTAGCTGAAGAGTCAAAAGCCAAGACAGCATTCTCTACCCCTAGTGGACATTATCAGTTTGTGGCAATGCCCTTTGGTTTGAAAAATGCACCTGCCACTTTCCAAAGGTTGGTGAACCAAGTCCTTGCTGGGTTGGATGACTTTTGTGCAGCATATCTAGTTGATATTGCTGTCTTTAGCTCCACCTGGGAGGATCACCTGATCCACCTGAAGAAAGTTCTGGATGCCCTGCAAAAGGCAGGCCTGACTATCAAGGCTACCAAGTGCCAGATAGGGCAGAGCAAGGTTGTATACCTGGGCCACCTAGTAGGTGGGGGTCAGGTTCAGCCACTGGAGAGCAAGATCCAGACCATACAGGACTGGGCTCCTCCAACTACCCAGACACAAGTCAGAGCCTTCTTGGGCCTGACTGGGTATTACAGAAAGTTTGTGAAAAACTATGGGTCCATTGTGACACCATTAAATGACTTGACATCCAAGAAGATGCCAAAAAAGGTTCAGTGGACAGTTAGCTGCAAAAGGCATTTGATGACCTGAAGAAGGCCATGTGCTCTGCACCTATCCGGAAGAGTCCTGACTACTCCAAACAGTTCATTGTACAGACAGAAGCTTCTGAGTTGGGGGTGGGAGCTGTGCTTTCACAACTTAATCAAGATGGTCAAGACCAGCCCATTGCTTTCATTAGCAGAAGGCTGACCCCCAGGGAGAAACGTTGGTCAGCTATTGAGAGGGAGGCCTTTGCTGTGGTTTGGGCCCTGAAGAAGTTGAGGCCATACTTGTTTGGTACTCACTTCCTTGTTCAGACAGACCATAAGCCCCTCTTGTGGCTAAATCAGATGAAGGGTGAAAATCCCAAACTGCTCAGGTGGTCCATTTCCCTACAGGGGATGGACTTTACAGTGGAGCACCTCCCAGGGACTGACCATGGTAATGCAGATGGTCTATCCAGGTACTTCCACTTAGAACATGAAGACTTATCTGGTCAAGGTTAGTTTAATGTCCCTGCGTTTGGGGGGGGGGGGGGGTTGTGTAGGAGAGTAGGGTCTGCTATCCTATGGTCACCCCAAATTTTTGCTTTTTGCTTCACTGGTTTTCGACTACTGAGGCTGTGGGCCTGCTAATCCGACCCCCAGCCTGCTGTTCTCTCTCTAAATTATTAATACATGTGCTATAGGTACATACCACAATTGGAAATGGACTCCTTGTTAGCCCCTGTACCATGCACTATAGGTGCTCAGGGCATAGGTGCCACTAAGGCCTACCAGGGGCTGCAGCATATCTTTTGCCACCCCTGGCTGGTTCTTAAATTGACACAACTGGCTGATCACTCAGCTGGGGTAAGGTGGTGTAATCACCCCTTACTTAGATATAGTATACCTATATCTAAACCTATATCTGGACACATATAAACTTGTGAGCCACTCCTACGGAAGGCCTTATCAATCCTAGAGGCAGAGTGCGTGGTTTAATGTGAGATGGAGCACTAGCATGAGCTGAGCCTGTCTGCAGCTGTCGGGAACAACTCCCTAAGCTGTTTCAGGATAATGCCATACCATATACTATTAAGTGCATTATAATCCTCGCGGTTATATAGCAACTTTGGTTTGGCTTTATCAAAACATGTCGTGTAAGGTGTCATACGATTTGGAATACTATCCCCTCGCCAGTCCTGGCGACGGGGATAGCATTCCACCCCTCTAGAGGGAGAAGACATGTTACTTTACTGAAATGCGGTTCATTTTAAAAGAGCCTCAGATCCACAAAATGGATGCTTCTGCCACAGACACAGGTCTGACCCCCTGCAGCTGACCGAAACTCAGCCAAGGGGGCCTGGACAAAGGGTTTCCTGTCGCAGGGTGGTGTTACAACCCCCCAGACAGGAGATAGTGGATTGTAGCAGGGAGGTTTGAAAGAAACCAGACAGTGCTGGGGGCGCACAAGGCTGCCCCTTGCATAATCCGGCCAAACCGGTTCTGGGGCACTCCAGACCTCGTGCCAGCGCGGCCTGGATCAAAGGAAGGGGGTGTATCCACCCACTTCCTGGGTCCCACCCATAGGAGGGGACCTAGCAGGTAATCCAGCCCCCTAGATTGGTATAAGAATGGGAGCAGTGCCAATGCACTTCAGATTATCCTGATGAAACATAAGAAACAAAACTCTGGACCCTTCGACATCCTACTCGACGTAGAAGACTGAAGAATCTCCCTTGTTGTCAAGGAGTGACCACCCTGTGCAAACAGGCACCATCCAGCCATCGACGTCTGCTTTGTTGCAGTTCCCGCCGGAACTCGAGCGACAGAGATCAACGAGATCAAGCTTGCCTGCCTTCCGACAGCCCGATCCACAGTCCCTGCAGAGCTGAGACTCGTGGAGGCGACCGGAAGCGTGGGGCATGCCATCTTGAAAAGACCACGAGACGCTGACCGTGCAGCCCACGAGTGACCCTCGAAGCTGTACACCAGGGTTTGAGAAACCCCAACCCTGAGCCACTCTTGCACCGAAGTTCAGCCCTCCACACTTGACGAGTGCTGCGTGGGGCCCTTCTGCTTCTTTTGGCTCAATGCGTTGGCCCGGTCACTTGCCAGCTGGCTTGTGGCCCCTGTGCCGACGAAACTTGAAATACGACTTGCGATTCTGGTTGCTCCAGATTTGCACCCGCTCCCCTGAAAAGGAGCCCCCACTCTGACCCTCCTGGTTCGAGTGAGAAGCAATCTCCTGGTTTCGCGTGGATTGCTTTTGCTAAGTGTTGTTTGCTCCAATCTTGAAGCCGACAGCGCCGACAGCGCCGACGGCGAGAGCCTGCGTGTGATAGATCGTGACCCGCTCCTGGATGTCTAGATGCACCAGAGCCCACGTGACAGCGGAGAGAAGCTCCTCGACAACCACCTGAGTGCGTCCGACATTGCCTGGTTCCGTCCTGGTTCCACCCTGGTCACTGCTGAGTGACCCAGACTCTGTCCCCTCTGCTTTCAGGTACTTTTCGACTTGGGTCCACCCTTGGACCCCACCGGACACTTCTCCTTCACCCCGCCTGCAGCCCTTTCAGCTTCAAGCACCAAGAACCTGCGTGACGAAACCCGACTCAACTTCGACCCTGTGCACCCGCTTCCTGTGGGTGAGGTAACATTGCAACACCAGTGTTCCCACACTGGTACACACCTCTAGGGTCTGTGTCTAAAGTTTTGTCTTTCTAGGTTCAGCGGAAGTGTCCTTAAACTCTATTTGTGTAACTTTTACGCACCATTGGTTAACATTGGTACATGCTTGTGCTTTCAGCACTGCACCCGAATCCCGCGGGCTTTTTCCGACTTCAGCATTGCTTGTCCCGACTGCTCCCAGCGATTCCCTAGGCCCTAGGCCTAACCACTGATCGATTGGTATCTCTTATACCATTTTTTTAGTATATGGTTTGAGTGGCCCCTCGCCCTCATCCAAAATTGTGCAACTTTGTATGTAATACTGTGCTTTTGATTTAACGCTTGTGCCCCTTTGTTCATAAAGAATACTGGGGATTGTTTTTAGTAATAAATACATATATTTTTATAATATATACTTGTGTGGTGTCCTTTCATTTGATATTACAGGATTGTACTTGGTAAAACAGCTCGCTTAACACGACCTCTTAAGTTAAGCCTTTAGGCTGCTTAGTCCATGCTACCCCTAGGATAGCTTGTCTAATAAGGTTGACTTACAACCAGACACCTTAAGGGATTGTTTGGACTGATACAAGGTGGTTCCAGAATTGGAAACATCATATATCAGGCCAACTTCTCACAGGATGAAAAAACATGCGTTTGCCGTTTACCAACTTTAACTGGTGATAGCAGGTTCCTTTACTGAATTCCTGAAATGGTGAAGTAATTTCAATTTTATATTTAATTTAATACTAAACAAATTTCTGGTCATGCGTACGTGTTCATATAGATGCAAACATTGTATTTAATGTACCGAAATGTACTGTATACAATTTCTGTTTCCTCGGTTACATTGTGCCTTTGACAACACTTGATTCTTTCACAACGCTTGACATTCAGGCCTACCTCCGTCATTGACTTCTGAGAGACCCAGCTCTTCGAGGGCTTTCACAACAGCAATGATTATCACCAGAAGTTGAACTATTCATTTCAAGTTATGCGTTGTCCAGCAGAACTAACATCAGTGGAGTAGTGGACTAAAAAAAGAGTAACTCGTGAAAAAAATAGTCTGAAACAAAGACAACCCACATAAAGATGGAGATGGGTAATACATTGTGATGTTTAATTCAATACTGGGTGCCAAACTCCACGCTGCAAGTGGAGCGTGGTGTGGCCAAACTCTGCAAACTCCGCTGGCGAAGCTGAGTTTACCGCTCACGCATAATTTTTTCCAAGCGCTTGTCACAGAGCATTGTTGTCTCTATTCTATTTTTCTTTCTTGATATGGCTACTACTGCTGACCCAGCACCTATATGGCAGGTGATAGCAGCAATATTCATTAGGGTGCCAATGAGCAGGACTTTAACATCAATCTGTTGTGGAAGGAAATAAAAAAAATTGTATGACACAGTTCAGTTAAATCAATGGTAAACAGTTCTTCAGCCACAGACACCCAAGTTATATATCTAAGTTGTTCTGTCATCTATGTTTGAAAAATGCAACTTATGGAGTAGTGAAAGGAAGTGTAGTTTGATTGAACTGAGAGGGGCTGGACTGAATGATAAGTGCCTGGATGCCTGATCAATGTGCATCCAATCAGCCATTTGAAACTGAACAGTAACAAAAGCAACTGGGTTACTGAGAGAATGCAAATGGAAGGCAAATAGGAAGCGTGTTTGTTTGTTTGTGGTCATTCAAAGGCTTGAAAATGAGTTGTTGCACTACCAAAGTTGGGGTATCAGGAGGGAACATTTGAGGGGGAATGAAATGTGGGTTCTTATAGGTCAAAAAAGGAGTCAAAGGCACAGAGCCATGGGATACTGGACCTGGTCCCACAGTGAGGGGCATCAAAAAGTCCCTACTAAAGTTTACTGCAAAATCCTGAACACATTTTGTGTAGCCTGGCTCCCTCTCTAATGAGTGAGCCCACACAGTTCTAAAAATTATAATTATTAAAATAAAACTTACACTGAATTCCGAAATTGGATTGTGCATCTGCATTCTTCACGGAATGTCCATCTTTGGTGCAGGGCTGAACCAATTCGGTAATGTAAGCTAGGGTGTTATGGTTATGCAGGAGAAGAAGTGGCCTGCAGATTGCAAAACAGAAATGATATTGTAGAGTCCAGGATAAGGACAAGAGGTAAGCTTATTTGGCGTGTAACAACAACCAAGACTACAATCTTGAACAAGAGCATCGGCTTCTGCAATCATTCCTTTTATCAACATGGCAGATCGATTAACTGAGAAGTGAGAGCAATTTACAAACAAGCACTGACAAGTGACTGCATTTTATTTATTTATTTAGAAATGTATAGAGCAGGCAGCTACCTTCCATAGAGGTGTCCCGGCACTAAGGCAGTCGAATCACACAGAGGCACTCAGAAGGATTAAGAATGGTTGAAGAGCCAGGTTTTTAGAGCTTGCCTGAAGGCTGATTCTGGTTCTGTCAATCGGAGAGGCAGAGGCATGGCATTCCAGAGTTTTGCAGTACTAACCGTGAATGCTCTGCTGCCTACCCTCGCCTTAAAAAAGCAGGGAATCATCAGAAACTTCACGTGGTTCAATCTAAAGTCCCAGTCGTATTGGCAATGTTGCAGTCGGACTCTCAGGTATGTCGGGCCTCGACCCCTAGTGGCTCTGTAAGCCAGGGTGAGCGCCTTAAATTCAACTCTCCTACTGACAGGCAGCCAGTGAAGGTCTTTTCAAGTGGGGAGAAATGGAGTGACAGTAGAGCACCTTACTGCTCAGTCTGGCCGCAGCATTCTGAATCATTTGCAGTCTGCGGATCAGATATGCTGGATGTCCCAAATAGAGACCATTTGGGTAGCCCAGATGACATGTGATTAAGGCATGAACTACGATCCTCCTACAGTTCAGCGGGAGGAAGTGGAGGAGCTTCTTCAAGTTTCGCATTTTCAAGAATCAAGAGGAGGAGACTGGCTGAATCTGGGACTTTTTAAGAAAGATCATTAGCAAATCTAAACCCCAATTTCTCACCAAGTCCACTGGATCAGGTGGGGAATTAAGTTAATGTGGCCACCAGAGCTTAGAAGTGGTGGGGCCCGTTGATTGAAGAAGAGCACCTCGGTTCTCTCTGAGTTCAACTTTAGGCAATTTTGGGTCATCCAAGCCGAGAAGTTGCACAGACACCGTCTAAAGTTGACAAGGCAGCCTCCGATTGTTCTTTAAAAGAGAACAGAAGCTGGGTTTCAGCAGTGTAGGAGATCGCCTTCACCCCAAGAGATTTGACCAAGGCTGCAAGAGGGGAAAGATATACATTGAAGAGGAGAGGACGCAATGCTGATACCTGGGGAACCCCACATACAAGGGGCTTCTGGGAGGACACAAAGGGGCACAGAAAAACATTTTGTGAACAATTCTCTAGGAAGGACCGGATTCAGGGCTGTACCCTGAATTCCCAAGTCTCTCCAGAAGAATCAGATGGGCCACAGTGTCGAAGGCCGCAGACTGGTCGAAAAGTACTAGCATTGCTGCATTGCCCTGGTAAATGGCCTCACGAACACTCTCCACCATTTCTAGAAGTGTGGTTTCCCTGCTGTAGCCTGCGCTAAAGCCGGATGGGGAATCATGGAATCAATTGTAAGATTCCAGGAATTCTGAAAGTTGACTCTGGACTATCTGTTAGAGAATTTTCACTGGAGCGGGTAGAAGAGAGATAGGTCTAAAGATTTTATATTCTGCAGGGTCGGTGTCCGGTTTCTTGAGGATTGGCAGTAGTAATGCTTGTTTTTGCACATGTCATATTAGATCGCATCCCTTCCCTTCAGTAAAATATAATAATGTCCTATCAGTTTCCTAAAACATAAGTAGTTGTAAATGTATCTTGTTCTTTGTTATCAGTACACAAATTTACTTCTAGAATAACAATTGGCCTAACCATTAACTCTCTTTCTTATTTATAAGGTGAGAAAAAGGCATTCTGTATAACTTTTCTTTTCCATGTAAATACAATCTCATCATACACAGTACTTTGTGTTGAAAAGGTGTTCTATAGGTTTTGCTGTGCGTGTTTGCACAGAACACCCATAGAACAAGACACATCTCCAGATTTATCAGAAATCATAAATCTGGACATGTTTGTGAATGCTACACCATCCTCCTATTGGTGTAGCAAAGCACAACGAGGAAAATTGTTTTCACTTCTCATTTTTTCACTTTCAATATATGCGGCAATGCACAGCATATATTGAAGGTGAAAAATGTCTTTACTGATTCTTTTTGCGCAGGTAGGTGTCCCTTCTTGCACAAAAACAATCTCCACATGACACGGACATCGTTGCATCATGATGCAAGGGTGCCTGTGTCACCACATGGCTGCAGTTTGTGAAGCTGTGCAGAGGGAAGCACAGAGTTGCGACATATTTATGTACATATGTTACATCCCTGTGCTTCGAAGTACCACAGCACACTGTAGTTAAACAGTTTACAGTGTCAGGCTGCAGCACTTCCTTATAATTCTGCACTTATGTATTCACCACACATCAAAAATGTATTTTTACAATCAATTATGCACTACACATTCATTCATCTCAACTTTCACACACTAGCACACTAGTTTAGAGCTTTTTTTAACCGGCGTAGTCAGTTCTGAAAATGATTTTTTTTTCTTTTTGTTGTTTTTTTGGGCGGGTTTTGTATATATTTTTTTTAAACAGGGGTAAAAATGAGAACTGGGAAAAGAGAACTAAAAACTGGGAGGAGAAGAGAAAAGAAATCTAACAGTGGTGGTGGTCAACAGCCCGACACGTCAGATCCACTGACTGCTCTCTATATGCTATCAGCTGTCCACATTTTACACAGCTCATTCTAAGTTTTCCAAATTGGGGATGAATATCAGGGTGTGCGGTAGAGGTTGATGGTGTTGCTCCACTCGTATTCGGGCCTTCAGATGAAGCAGGAGGAACCTTTCTCAATCTCCTTAAATCCTCCCTTGCAAAGTTGACCGGATGCTTAGATTGCAAGTGCTTCGGCATACTTGCAGTTCAGCACGAGTACTTTTTGTTGGGGTCTCCCCTTAAAAGCACTTCCTTGCATATGCGGCAAGTAACTTTTGTTGCGTTCACCTTTTTTAAGCCTGGTGGAAAGGTGAAACATTTCCAGACAATGCTGGTATATTTTTCTTTTGGTGGAGGTACAGGAACAAATTCTTGCTCTGATGAGTTCTCTGAATCAGAGGATGATGGTGGATTACCAGCCATGGTATCTTTAAATGAATCTCTTCTCCAAGAAAGAGCAGCAGATCTTCTCAGGAGGTCTTTCCCTAAGAAAAGTTCTAAGAAGAGTGATTGAAATGGGGGGCCTGCAATTGTTTCAATAGGAAGTGTAATGAACCAATCAAATCTCTGTTTTTGAAGTCACATGGGGTGCGCGTAGGATGCACACACTTAGCACGCACCCTGCTCGCAACGTGCTCGCACCCACCGCAACTTCGCGAAATTGCATTAAAAAGTTGTTGTACTTTTTAAGAAAGTTCTAGAAAATTATTTTTAAAATAACCTCAGATAATCTCTTGTCCTAATATTTATATTAAATGTATATAAATAAGTTTTTCAACATAAAAATAATTGCGGAAGTCGCGCACCTACTGCGTCCGATATGCATATGACGTCACGCGCTACCGCGCATCCGTCACGTCGCGTTATACGTACATCTCGCGTATGCTCCAGGCGTCGCGCACAAGACGCATAGCAAACACTTTGGAAAAGTCGTACCTGTCGCACAAACTACGCAGATCTTAGACAGCGACCCTAAAATGGCAGACACGTTTCGCGCAGGAAACGAGCAGGGTGTTCGTAGGGTGTGTAACTCCAAAATAAAATTTAACAAAAATAAAAATAATTTAAGTATATTATGAACAATATAAAATAATGAAAAAATATATATTTATGTAAAAAAAGTAATAAAAAAGTGTCATGTAATTTAAAAAATAACATCTAAAAATGAAAAGATAAAAAAATTTAATTAGAAAATATAAAAAAACAATAAATATATTTAAAAATTATCATTTAAAAAACCTTTTGAATTCACTAAAAACACCATAGGTTTTGCATATGTTATAGTTAGGAATTAGCATTTAAAAAACCTTTGAAATTCACTGAAAAAACCATAGGTTTCAGACAAGTTATAGTTAGGAATTAGCATTTAAAAAACCTTAGAAATTCACTGAAAAAAACATAGGTTTGAGGGGTTTTATAGTTATCTACACATTTCACTCGTATAAAACCATTGAAATTCCCCCGTTATAGTTAGTTGTACTTACTATAACTCGCGCGCCCACAATAAATTGCTGATGATGTCACATATTACATCATTCATGACATCACTGATGACATCTCAAATGACATCACTGATGACATCATCCATGTGACAAGCTGATACACCTCATCATACAGTAGCATAACCTTTCAACGCACATTATAAAATATGGAGTATCATGTTTGAAACCAGTGGCACACCAATAAAAGTTTCTAAAAACCCACTTAGTGATTCCTACATCTACACACACATCTAAACATTTACGTATACATTTAGTCATACATGTTAACAAAGATCAATAGAATACTATTAAATATACTTATACACCTACATCAACATTACACACCAGCACACATCCTATTCACTTATGCAGAAATCCTACTCACTTATGCAAACAATTGATCATACTTATATTTACTAAGCTAAACACTTACACAAACACCACTTTATTTATTCATATAGTTAGAAAGTCATACTTAGTGTGTTATAAAATCACTATTACAAGTATACAGTTATCCATACAGTCACTCATACAATCACTGAGTCTTATGTATACTTATTTATATACAACTGTCACATACACTGCCTTTTGTATTCCTTTGGTGGACATGTATGATTGTGAAATATATTTACTCATCACCACACCAATAAAGAGATTTACTCACCCAAACAACTGTTTCCATATACACTCTTAACCTCATATAGCTACAAATCAACTATTTACACATCTTTGAACAGTCACATACCCCCCACCCAACCACACACACATTCATTCACTATCCCATTCAAATACTCACTTAACTACTTAATGACTAATATAGACTTTCAATTTCAATTTCAAATAGCTTTATTCGACAGATGTGTCATAAAAGCACAATATACATACAGACATACAGTTTAAAAAGCATAAATAATCCAGACCTAAAAACATTTTAAGAAAATATTAAACATTCGCTAACTGTCGAATAAAGAGAATCAATGACAATATATTAAAAATTCCTTAAAAACGAATTCAATAGAAACACAACATAGCCATTCACATTTCGTAATTCCAGTTCATTACTAATCGTTCGGGGTGACACTAATCATCAGCATTATGAGGGGCCTGGGAAAATGCCCTAGATCGAATACACCAGGCCCAACCCAAAAACTTGGCCATAGCTACTGACATTAATAGCGTTGGATCGGTTGAAAGAACTCTCAGCGACTCCTCATGCCTTCTAAAACCTAACAGCTTACAAGTAGGTATAATCCACTTTGCACGAGGTTTCTTACATAGTGGACAAAAAAACAACAGGTGACTGATCGTCTCTCGCCTATCTTGACACCCAGGACATACGGTCTCGGCGAGCCCTGCCCATTTACTAGTAAATTCCCTGACAGGGAGGGTGCCAACCCTCAGCTGAAAATACAGCTTCCAATCAAATGGTTTCTCAATGGCATCCCAGTACTGCTTTAGGGCCGGCGTTGACTTAAATTCTAGAAACCGGCCAGTCAGGTGCTTTACTGAGCCACTAGAACATACAGAAACCTGTATCATTTCCCAATACAACTCCTTCAGGATCTTCTTTGAAGGGAAAATAGCATTAAGGGGGTCATTCCATAATTCACTCAGTCCCAGGTTCTCTAACAGCAATCTGATCTCTCTTTACCATTTCACCTTGTGGAAACGGTCACTATCCATTACATCTTTAAGACCCATGGCATAGTGAGATAATTCAGCCGTACTCCACACTCGCCGCCAATATTAAAGGGGGCGTAGTGTCACCAGGTCCGATACTGCTTTCCTCCCCAGATCAATCAGCAGCGGGTACATAGGTGTACTTTTAGGGACACTTGTGACTTTACGTAGGAATGAGTTTTCTGCTGCAATTAAAGTAGATTTGAAAAAACAAAGGTCCTAAGCTTTTAGTAGTTTCAACATGAAATAATAAGCACAGACTTTAAATAAGGACTGTGTGGTTTTTTTCTCCAATGTCCAGCCGGACAGCGAGGTATTTATTTCAAAGGTTTTAGTGAATATAAACAGAATTCGGAAGTGGAGCAAGCCACAGTTAACTGGGCACTAGCCTGTACCGAGTCAAGGGGGAAAGGAAAGGCAATACGTGGGGAGAAAGAATAACAGGCAAACAAGTTGGAGAAGAACGGTGGCTTACGATACAATGAAATCTTACATAAGCTCTAACCGACAGTAAATGCAACACATATTACAAAATTGAAAGGGAAGCAGTACTGCACAAAAATGTCGACGTTACGTTTCGATCCCTGACTCCAAAATTAAATTGGGATCATCTTCAGGACTACAATAAACATTTTGCCTGATTGTATTTTTACAAGCCTGTGGGATTTAAACAGGAGGGAGAAAAGGGAAAGAGACAAATTATCTCAAAGGGAAATATTTACATATTTACAGCATGTCAATTACATTTCTCTATGGTGCACATTTCCGAAGATAAAAAAGTACAGAGGACGCGGTGCAGAGTGCGATCCTATTTGTTACAAAAGGGCACGGGTGGCGATGTGCTCATTTTTTGTGGATCGTTGCAACGTATCAGGGAAACTGTGACTGAAGTGTGTGGCCATTGAAAATGAGTGTGAAGTTGAAGTATGCTTGTACTGGTGCCAAGCGGCGAAGTGACCCGGAAAATAAGTCGGGTGGTGCGTGATTTCAGTGAGTGGTATTTGGAATTATTGTGATTAATTCTGGCCGTTCGCGAAAGTGGCAAGTGGGCGATTAACGCTAGAACGGTGAATGTGAATGTGCTGCGGTGCGCAGCGAAGCAGAATTATCGTATCTAAAGGTGGCCGATCGCAAGAGCGGTTGGTTTCTACGGGTGGCCGATCGCAAGTGCGAATGGTGTACTGACCTAAGCACTGGGTAGTAGTGCGGTCACGGCGTGGGGGGATTCAGGTGGAGGGAAGCATCAATCCATCTGAGAAGAACAAATGGGAGCAGTGAGCGTAAGCTTCAGTAATGATTGCTGAGCTAGAAGGGATATGAGACTGAATTACCTGGGGCGCCTAGCAGTATAGCGTTGGGCGGCCTCCCATTACAGCGTAGATATATCAGTTCCGGTCCAGGCACTGTGAAGTGACCTATACATAAAGAACGGATTGGGTGAAAATTTTCTCGAATTCTAAAAAGCAGTGCAGGCCGCGGAGGGCTTGGGAAAAGTTTACCTTGGCAGTTAAGAATTTATTGCTGGCGTGCATTTACTCCGGGGAATTAGGTGATGGCCGCGCACAGTGGAGCGAACCAGTTCTTCGCTTTCCTGTAAGAGGGAATTGCGGGATTAGTTAGACTGGTTAGCCAGGTGGCAAGGGGAGTGCGGGAGGTGGGCGGGTGACACGGGAGTTACTTACCGCAATAGGAACGCTGCCGGGCGGCAAATGGGTCCCGTCTGGTGAGCCGGATGGCAGATGTGTGCAACTCCGGGGGACGGGTCTGTTAATCATCAGCTCCTGAATTGTGAAAATTGAGGAGGGACTAGTTGGCGGTCCTTGCCGGGGGTGGAAAGCGGCCGCCATCTTAGAATAGTGAGTCGATTACGGAGTGAAGGGTAATGTGAGGGGTTAGGTGCTCACTGCTTTGTCACAGTACAAAGAAACAACCAAATATTAACAGTACACAGGATACAAAGGAAAATAACAGAATTAAGCTATATGCTTGGGCTCAAGGTAGAATTAGAGGAGTTACATTTATCCAAAACCAATAGTTTAAAATCCGGTGGTATTTGGAGACTCACAGAAATAAGACAGGTTCCTCTGTTTCATTATTGCATAAGGTTCCAAAGTGTTGACAGAATTACACTAGTCCCGTTCAATCCTCAGCTCTGTTTAAGCCAACATGTATGGAATTAAACTGAATGATGGACTTCAGTTCTTCTTTGTTCAACAATTGTCCAATGTTACCTCCTCTGGGTGGGAGCAATTAAAGTAGAGACATTCGTGAACCCCCATAACTCAGCTCCATACAGACAGGAGCTTATAACCTTCATGCTATAGATCTCTAACAAGGGACTGATTGGTTTGGAGAGGGAAGTCTTAAATTCGGATACCAGGATCCGAGCCTGTTGTTTGTGCTTTAACGTGACCACGTCAGTTTGATTTGACCACTTCATATCAGCCTGTGGCATGACCCCCAAATACGTAAAAGCATCCATTTTTTCAAGAGGCGCTTTATCCATATATAACTTACCCCGAAATGATCTATGTTCATTAAAAGACATGAACTTTGTCTTTGCCATGTTGATTATTAGGCCCCGATTTGAACAGAATTCCTCAAACCTGCTCAAGGCTTTCTGCAGACCACTAGGTATTTTTGCTATGATTAGGGTGTCGTCCGCAAACATGAGGATGAGTATGTGAACGCCGGCCAACAGTGGGGCATCGGAGGGTGCCTCAGAGAGGAAATCGGCCAATCCGTTTACGAAGAGCGAGAACAGGGTCGGTGCGAGCATGCAACCCTGTCGCACTCCCCTGTTCACGGCAAATGACTCGGTAACCTCCCCACTGGCCCCCCACCGAACCTGTGCATGATTGCCCTCATGTAGGTGGACGATCAGGGATAGCAATTCTGAGGACAGCCCCATCTCTCTTAAAACACACCACAGCCTACAACGCGGCACCAAGTCGAAGGCTGCCTTCAAATCCACGAATACCTCGTATAATGCCCCATTCCCCAAAGTGACGGTCTTCCAATAAATATTAATAAAACGGAAGACCTGGTCAATAGTACTTGTGAGGGGTCTGAAGCCTGCCTGCAGTGGGGTAAGGATATTCTCATCGTCCATCCAAGACTGAAGTTTTTGTAAAATCAGTCTCCCCATAATCTTTTGGATGGAGTCTATAAGGCTGATTGGCCTATAGTTTGCTGCTACAGCTTTGCCACCCTTCTTAAAAACTGGGATTATCTCCGCCCCCTTCCAGGATGCCGGAATTGGGGCAACACAGGCAATTGCGTTTGCTAGATGTGTAATATACAAACGCCAGGAAGACTTGTAACTTATAAAGACATCCGCAGAGATGCTATCGGCTCCTGAAGCACGACCTGGTGTAATGGTATCTAGTGCCCTATCCACATCTGCTAGTGTAAATATCTCACTAGTATAAAATGAATGACCATACGGGAAAATGTTCTGCTCTTCAACCAAGGAAGCATACTGGGGTTTGAAATATTCGACCCACAGATGATGGCAACATGATTTTGAGGAGGATCCGGGAACCCACACCTATCCCACTTAAACACATCCCAGAATAGTTTAGGATTCCGGGACTCACACGCTTCCTTAAAGTCCTGCCACCTAGCTTGGTCTCAGAGTTTTTTGGCTTCCCTAACTAGACTTTCACATAGCTAGTAGCCAACTTATGTAGTAGTTTACACAACAAGAGATAGAGTGATACAGGTATTCACACAGTTTAATCACTATCCCATATATTTAGTGAGATACTTTAGATTCGCCACTTAGACAGTCAATCACATTGCTACTAAATCCTCCCTTCAGACACTTATACATCACTCAGTCTTCAGGGCAGATTGCTATATATGTATATAAAATACTTATTTAAATATCGAACCAAACCACATTCACTGGATGATGTCATCAGTGATGTAATATGTGACATCATCAGCAGTGGATTGCGGGCGCACGAGTTATAGTTAGTGCAACTAACTGTTACAGGGGAATTTCAATGGTTTTATACGAGTGAAATGTGTAGCTAACTATAACACCCCTAAAACCTATGTTTTTTTCAGTGAATATATATATAACTAACTCTCTCTGTCTCTATATATATATATATATATATATATATATATATATATATATATATATATATATATATATATATATATTTATATATATAGATATATATATATATATCTATATATATACATATATATATATATATATATATATATATATTTATATATATATATATATTCACGCTCCAAGGTTGTCCACCTTATGAGTAGCACGCGAGCAGCAGCTTTATTTATGTGTAGGTGAGGACGGGGATCCGCTCGTAGACGCCGCTCCGTAATGGATCTGCCCGACGCGTTTCGAAGCTCCATCTGCTTCTCTTCAGGGGCTTTAACGAAAGCGGTGTGCGCACCCGTTACACTTCTCCAATTTCATATAACTCACCCGCCAATGGGAGGCTCCAATGAGACTTCTGGGAAGTGTAGTGCGGAAAGCACACAATCAAGTCCTGTATGGACTCCACGAGTGGGCCCGTCCTCCATCCCATGTACGGCTGCTACTTCACTGCCGTGACCCCCACGTTAACGGGGTGGTGCATACTCTGCGGCTGGACTGCCGCATATAGATTCACGCTCCAAGGTTGTCCACCTTATGAGTAGCACGCGAGCAGCAGCTTTATTTATGTGTAGGTGAGGACGGGGATCCGCTCGTAGACGCTGCTCCGTAATGCATCTGCCCGACGCGTTTCGAAGCTCCATCTGCTTCTCTTCAGGGGCTTTAACGAAAGCGGTGTGCGCACCCGTTACACTTCTCCAATTTCATATAACTCACCCGCCAATGGGAGGCTCCAATGAGACTTCTGGGAAGTGTAGTGCGGAAAGCACACAATCAAGTCCTGTATGGACTCCACGAGTGGGCCCGTCCTCCATCCCATGTACGGCTGCTACTTCACTGCCGTGACCCCCACGTTAACGGGGTGGTGCATACTCTGCGGCTGGACTGCCGCATATAGATTCACGCTCCAAGGTTGTCCACCTTATGAGTAGCACGCGAGCAGCAGCTTTATTTATGTGTAGGTGAGGACGGGGATCCGCTCGTAGACGCCGCTCCGTAATGGATCTGCCCGACGCGTTTCGAAGCTCCATCTGCTTCTCTTCAGGGGCTTTAACGAAAGCGGTGTGCGCACCCGTTACACTTCTCCAATTTCATATAACTCACCCGCCAATGGGAGGCTCCAATGAGACTTCTGGGAAGTGTAGTGCGGAAAGCACACAATCAAGTCCTGTATGGACTCCACGAGTGGGCCCGTCCTCCATCCCATGTACGGCTGCTACTTCACTGCCGTGACCCCCACGTTAACGGGGTGGTGCATACTCTGCGGCTGGACTGCCGCATATAGATTCACGCTCCAAGGTTGTCCACCTTATGAGTAGCACGCGAGCAGCAGCTTTATTTATGTGTAGGTGAGGACGGGGATCCGCTCGTAGACGCCGCTCCGTAATGGATTTGCCCGACGCGTTTCGAAGCTCCATCTGCTTCTCTTCAGGGGCTTTAACGAAAGCGGTGTGCGCACCCGTTACACTTCTCCAATTTCATATACCTCACCCGCCAATGGGAGGCTCCAATGAGACTTCTGGGAAGTGTAGTGCGGAAAGCACACAATCAAGTCCTGTATGGACTCCACGAGTGGGCCCGTCCTCCATCCCATGTACGGCTGCTACTTCACTGCCGTGACCCCCACGTTAACGGGGTGGTGCATACTCTGCGGCTGGACTGCCGCATATAGATTCACGCTCCAAGGTTGTCCACCTTATGAGTAGCACGCGAGCAGCAGCTTTGATTGTGTGCTTTCCGCACTACACTTCCCAGAAGTCTCATTGGAGCCTCCCATTGGCGGGTGAGTTATATGAAATTGGAGAAGTGTAACGGGTGCGCACACCATACGGTTCCGTTAAAGACCCTGAAGAGAAGCAGATGGAGCTTCGAAACGCGTCGGGCAGATCCATTACGGAGCGGCGTCTACGAGCGGATCCCCGTCCTCACCTACACATAAATAAAGCTGCTGCTCGCGTGCTACTCATAAGGTGGACAACCTTGGAGCGTGAATCTATGTGCGGCAGTCCAGCCGCAGAGTATGCACCACCCCGTTAACGTGGGGGTCACGGCAGTGAAGTAGCAGCCGTACATGGGATCGAGGACGGGCCCACTCGTGGAGTCCATACAGGACTTGATTGTGTGCTTTCCGCACTACACTTCCCAGAAGTCTCATTGGAGCCTCCCATTGGCGGCTGAGTTATATGAAATTGGAGAAGTGTAACGGGTGCGCACACCGCTTCCGTTAAAGCCCCTGAAGAGAAGCAGATGGAGCTTCGAAACGCGTCGGGCAGATCCATTACGGAGCGGCGTCTACGAGCGGATCCCCGTCCTCACCTACACATAAATAAAGCTGCTGCTCGCGTGCTACTCATAAGGTGGACAACCTTGGAGCGTGAATCTATGTGCGGCAGTCCAGCCGCAGAGTATGCACCACCCCGTTAACGTGGGGGTCACGGCAGTGAAGTAGCAGCCGTACATGGGATCGAGGACGGGCCCACTCGTGGAGTCCATACAGGACTTGATTGTGTGCTTTCCGCACTACACTTCCCAGAAGTCTCATTGGAGCCTCCCATTGGCGGGTGAGTTATATGAAATTGGAGAAGTGTAACGGGTGCGCACACCGCTTCCGTTAAAGCCCCTGAAGAGAAGCAGATGGAGCTTCGAAACGCGTCGGGCAGATCCATTACGGAGCGGCGTCTACGAGCGGATCCCCGTCCTCACCTACACATAAATAAAGCTGCTGCTCGCGTGCTACTCATAAGGTGGACAACCTTGGAGCGTGAATCTATGTGCGTCAGTCCAGCCGCAGAGTATGCACCACCCCGTTAACGTGGGGGTCACGGCAGTGAAGTAGCAGCCGTACATGGGATCGAGGACGGGCCCACTCGTGGAGTCCATACAGGACTTGATTGTGTGCTTTCCGCACTACACTTCCCAGAAGTCTCATTGGAGCCTCCCATTGGCGGGTGAGTTATATGAAATTGGAGAAGTGTAACGGGTGCGCACACCGCTTCCGTTAAAGCCCCTGAAGAGAAGCAGATGGAGCTTCGAAGCGCGTCGGGCAGATCCATTACGGAGCGGCGTCTACGAGCGGATCCCCGTCCTCACCTACACATAAATAAAGCTGCTGCTCGCGTGCTACTCATAAGGTGGACAACCTTGGAGCGTGAATCTATGTGCGGCAGTCCAGCCGCAGAGTATGCACCACCCCGTTAACGTGGGGGTCACGGCAGTGAAGTAGCAGCCGTACATGGGATCGAGGACGGGCCCACTCGTGGAGTCCATACAGGACTTGATTGTGTGCTTTCCGCACTACACTTCCCAGAAGTCTCATTGGAGCCTCCCATTGGCGGCTGAGTTATATGAAATTGGAGAAGTGTAACGGGTGCGCACACCGCTTCCGTTAAAGCCCCTGAAGAGAAGCAGATGGAGCTTCGAAACGCGTCGGGCAGATCCATTACGGAGCGGCGTCTACGAGCGGATCCTCGTCCTCACCTACACATAAATAAAGCTGCTGCTCGCGTGCTACTCATAAGGTGGACAACCTTGGAGCGTGAATCTATGTGCGGCAGTCCAGCCCCAGAGTATGCACCACCCCGTTAACGTGGGGGTCACGGCAGTGAAGTAGCAGCCGTACATGGGATCGAGGACGGGCCCACTCGTGGAGTCCATACAGGACTTGATTGTGTGCTTTCCGCACTACACTTCCCAGAAGTCTCATTGGAGCCTCCCATTGGCGGGTGAGTTATATGAAATTGGAGAAGTGTAACGGGTGCGCACACCGCTTCCGTTAAAGCCCCTGAAGAGAAGCAGATGGAGCTTCGAAACGCGTCGGGCAGATCCATTACGGAGCGGCGTCTACGAGCGGATCCCCGTCCTCACCTACACATAAATAAAGCTGCTGCTCCCGTGCTACTCATAAGGTGGACAACCTTGGAGCGTGAATCTATGTGCGGCAGTCCAGCCGCAGAGTATGCACCACCCCGTTAACGTGGGGGTCACGGCAGTGAAGTAGCAGCCGTACATGGGATCGAGGACGGGCCCACTCGTGGAGTCCATACAGGACTTGATTGTGTGCTTTCCGCACTACACTTCCCAGAAGTCTCATTGGAGCCTCCCATTGGCGGGTGAGTTATATGAAATTGGAGAAGTGTAACTGGTGCGCACACCGCTTCCGTTAAAGCCCCTGAAGAGAAGCAGATGGAGCTTCGAAACGCGTCGGGCAGATCCATTACGGAGCGGCGTCTACGAGCGGATCCCCGTCCTCACCTACACATAAATAAACCTGCTGCTCGCGTGCTACTCATAAGGTGGACAACCTTGGAGCGTGAATCTATGTGCGGCAGTCCAGCCGCAGAGTATGCACCACCCCGTTAACGTGGGGGTCACGGCAGTGAAGTAGCAGCCGTACATGGGATCGAGGACGGGCCCACTCGTGGAGTCCATACAGGACTTGATTGTGTGCTTTCCGCACTACACTTCCCAGAAGTCTCATTGGAGCCTCCCATTGGCGGGTGAGTTATATGAAATTGGAGAAGTGTAACGGGTGCGCACACCGCTTCCGTTAAAGCCCCTGAAGAGAAGCAGATGGAGCTTCGAAACGCGTCGGGCAGATCCATTACGGAGCAGCGTCTACGAGCGGATCCCCGTCCTCACCTACACATAAATAAAGCTGCTGCTCGCGTGCTACTCATAAGGTGGACAACCTTGGAGCGTGAATATATATATATATATATATATCTATATATATACAAAAGACAGAACCTCCTCCAAAATGAAGAGCAGAGGCCACAATGGGGGAAACCAGGGAGACACCTTTATTCATGTGTGCAGCGGCGAATGCATTTCGGCCTCATTGGCCTTTGTCAGCTCCAAAGAGATAATCAGGTGGCATTTCCAACAATCACTTTAAGTATGTCCGGCCCATATATATATACACCAATAAAATAAAATCTATTAAAAAAAACACATTCTATTATAAATTTAAACATTAAACTATTTAAAAATCTTTAAATCTAAATTTACTACTCTAGTCAGTGCAACAGTAGAGAAAGTGTAGGATAGCAGAGGGGTAAAACCTACTATTCCCACTTCAGTGAGTGTAAAAACAGTGTAAAAACAGGGAAAGTGTCGGATAGCGGAGAGGTAAAAATTACTACTCCCACTCCAGTGAGTGCAACAGTAAGGAAAGTGTTGGTTAGCGGAGGGCCAAAACGTACTATTCCCACTCCAGTGAGTGTAACAGTAGGGAAAGTGTTGGATAGCACAGGGATAAAAATTACTAATCTCACTCCTATGAGTGGAATAGTAGGGAAAGTGTTGGATAGCGGAGAGGTAAAACTTACTATTCCCACTCAGGTCAGTGCAAAAGTAGGGAAAGTATTGGCTAGGGGCAAGATAAAATGTACTATTCCCACGCCAATCAATGCAACAGTAGGGAAAATGTTGGATATTTTTTTAACATATTATAATGTTAAAACCATATGTCAAATACCTACAAATATTATAATAAATAAAATAAAAATTATTTTCCAACAAATAAATACTTTTAATTCGAAATTATTTAGACTCAAAAATATGAATTATTACATGAATTTACTTTTTTTATTTCCTTCCCTAGAACACCACACAATTCACAACCCACATCTACATTGTATTAAAATATGTAATTACATAATTAACATAATGAATTACCAATTAAAGATATATTATTAATTAAAAAACAAATTAAACCTCATGAAAATTAATAAACTTCCCACACTTTACCCCTATACTCCATACAAACCGCTGGTAAATTAAACTGTAAAGAAATTAATTACACAATTCAAACTTATTTTCAATTAAAAACCTAATAGTACATAAAAACTAATTGAGTTTGAGTTTGAGTTTAAAACATTTATAAAGCGCACGTACACCTGGCGGTTTCATGGCGCTGTGGTGTACTGAACCTCGGAGGACAGGAGGGTCGGGAGGGAGGCAGAGAATAGGGTAATTATAATGGGAAGGCTTGTGAAAAAAGAAAAGTTTTTAGCGTCTTTCGGAAGTGGGAATAGTGAGTGGAAGATCTGAG
The DNA here is from genome assembly GCF_964261635.1 of Lissotriton helveticus. Lineage (NCBI taxonomy): Eukaryota > Metazoa > Chordata > Amphibia > Caudata > Salamandridae > Lissotriton > Lissotriton helveticus. The sequence goes on along the minus strand of NC_136069.1, from coordinate 1,016,865,256 downwards.
GGGGGCGGGGAGAGAGTTCCAAAAGGCAGGGGCAAGTGTGGAGAATTTCGTGCCCCCCCCCCACTTTTTGCGCCTAAAGCGGGGAACTGTCAACAGATGTTGGGAGGATGAGCGCAGTTCCCTGGCGGGGGCATAGGATTTGATTTCCGAGGAGATGAAGGCAGGGGCTGCTACGACCCGGGCCTGAAAAGTGATGCCTCCCATCTTGAACTGGGATCGTTCTCGAATAGGGAGAGAGTGCAAGGATTGGAGGAGCGTGGTGACATGATGGAATTTGGCCAGGTTATAGACTAGGCGGGCAGCCTGGTTTTGGACCAGCTGTAATCGCCGCATACTGTAAGCGGGCATGCCCCAGTATAGGGCGTTGCCATAGTCTAGGCGAGAAATAACCATCGCCAGAACGATGAGCTTTAGGGCAGAGAAAGAAAAGAAACGGGAAACCCTGCGGACTGTGCGGAGTGAAAGAAAAGAGGAGGACACCGCTAGACTGACCTGGGAGTGCAGAGTGAGTTGGTCGTTCAGCTTAATCCCGAGTGTTTTCACAGAGAAAGATGGGGAGGGGGGGGGCCTAGGGAGGGGGGACAAAAAAGAGAGGTCCAGGGACTGGAGCAACCATCTGTCAAAACCAGCTCAGTTTTGTCTGGGTTTAACTTCAGGTGGTTGTAATTCATCCAGTCCCGGATGAAGATCATAATAGATTGGAATTTGACCATGGACTCGGGGGATGGGGACAGAGTAAAAATAAGCTGGAGGTCATCCGCATAGTTATAGACGGAGACCTCCATTTGCTGAAGGGCAAAAATGAGGGGGGCAATGTACAAGTTAAATAAAAGAGGGGAAGGGAGGAGCCCTGAGGAACCCCGCATTGTACTTTCCGGAGGTCCGCCGAGAAGTCACCCAGGCGCACTGCCTGGGTGCGGTCCCTTATAAAGTAAGTAAAATTAATTTACTCCCCACACTTTACAACTAAAAAAGTAAAACCCACACACACAAAAATATAAACAACTACCCCAATTAGATATAAATTAATTAATTAACATTAATTATCAACCAATTATTAGTTAATTAAAGATAAATTGCTTCCCACACTTTACCCCTATAAACACCATAACCCACACTTAAAATTAATTAAACAAATTCCATATTTAATTTTCAATTAATTAGTTAATATAAATTAACAACTAATTATTAATTAATTAAACATAAATGACATCCCACATTTTACCCCATAAACCCAAAAACCCACACCTAAAAAATCAGGCAATTACCATAATTCATTATCAATTAAATAGGTAATATAAATTAACAACTAATTATTATTTATTTAAACATAAATTACTTCCCTCACCTTATCCCTATAAACCTCACAACCTGCACCTAAAATGAATTACACAATTTCCATAATTAATTTTCCATCAAAAAAGTAATTAAAATTATCAACTAATTATGAATTACTCAAAATAAATTACTTCCCACCATTTACCCCTATAAACCCCACTACCCGGACCTAAAAAAAATTACACAATTACCATAATTATTTTTATCAATTAATCAATTAAAATAATTAACAACCAATTAATAATTAATTACAAATAAATTACATCCCACAATTAACATTATAAAATCTACATTAAATGAATAAAATATAATCATTATTTTATTATAATGAAATTACTTCCCACCCTATTCCCCTATAAACCCACAACCAGCTACGGGACAAAAAAGTACAAAATGTAATAAAATAAAATTGATAGCTACTGAAAATGTAACACATATATTAAAAAACATAAACAATACTTATACAGAAAAACATACATCACATACATTTGAAATATAAACTAAAATACATAACACTAATTAAAAAATCGGTATTTTAAACAACTATATTTTTGCAAACATTATTAATGACATCTATATTTTTAAAAACCATATTTCTTACCTTAAATTCGATATTCTTAACCACGATATTCTTGCTGTTATTATTTCGGAATCACAATATTTCCAACTCAATATTTGTGTACGTCGACATTTCCAACTTGATATTCTGTCTCAACACGGGCAAATGCGGCTTACCAAAACAAATCTTTTTCAAATATCTTTAACTTAGAAACTTTCTACAAATTATTGTTGATAATAATATCATCATGTTTCCAATCCCTTGATGACTTATTTGCCACTCTCCAATAACATCTGGATTAAGAATTGCTGCGAAATGTCAATGGAAAACGCTGTTTGGAAAACGGTAAAGAATTACAATTCATCACCAGAGATAAATATTGCATCTCTTGATTTGACCAAGATTTTAAGTTTGGAAACTCACTTCTACCATTTGCCAATCTTGAGGTCCAATATTACAAGACTCTGTTTCACTTATATTACACACCAGCTTAACTCTATAAGTAGGGACACAACTTAATGTTAGATGCCCGTTGGGTCGTCGCACCCACTCTGATGTGATGCACATGTTATTGGTCTCAAATGATCACATCTTGAGTACCCTAGCAAGAGATACCTAGGGGCACATTAGGATGACCACCCGCCATCCCGACGCAAAAAGGGACCGCCCGCCATAAGTCCGGGGGTCCCGTGGGGGACATTAGGATGCGCCCGCCACAGTGGCGGGCGCATCCAGCATTCCTGACATTGTGGCGGTGGTGCAGTCAGCACCAACCGCCACAATGGCAGGAAGGCTCGTTGTGCACTTCCATGCACAACATGGCAGGCACCGCGCGGTGCCTGCCATGTTGTGCATGGAACTGCTGGGGGGTACCATAGGTACCCCCCATGTGCACCCCTCAACCCCCAGAATCCCTGGGGGCCCACTAGGGGCCCCAATGTTAAGAACCGCCTGCCTTTAACGCCGCCATGGAAAGGCACATCCCAGCCTGCATAGTAATATGGATGGCGGTGTCAACCAGGCACCGCCACCATATAAACTGCTTTTTCGCCCCGTAGGCAATCAGGCAGATTGCCTACCGGCGGAAAACCGGCGGACGGTCTTCCTGTCCGCCGGGGTCTCCCATGGTGGGGGAAATTAAAGGCAAGCAGTGGTTTTTGGCGGGCAGATCGCCACAGCCACACTATTACATTTTGCAGTCTGTGACAAAATGTTTTTTGTAGCAGTTATAATCACACATATATGTGTAGGAGTGAGATTACTGGATTCAGATCCACGCACAAATAGTCAATGGAGATCACTTTGTCTACACTCAACTTACATCAAGAATTTGTTGTATTAATATAAAGGTGCGGCTGACCATAAGAGGAGCAATTGGCTCTGGGGACAACTAGCACACTCACATTAAATGGCATAATGAATTTATTGTGAGATCTGTGTTTTAATTTATTTCTGATGTATTGGCTTGCCGTTCTCAAGTATCAGCTATGTAACAGGATTCATGTTTATTTATGCTTTGTAACGAGCTTGCAATCTTCAATGAATAAAAAAAGACTAGGGAGACCAAGCTGATATTCCCTAAGCACTGTCATGTGACTCTTTCCTTCCAGACACATCTGACCATACCAGAGACATATGCAATATATCTTAACCACCATCTGTAGATCGGTATGGGAAGTCATTGACTCACTCAAGCACCTTGAGCCATTTACCTCCCTTACACTTACAGCTAACCTCCCCAATTGCGCTTCCACTAGCCAAGATGAAGCACTGGGGAAGTATTTGGGGTCAAAGGGGTTATTTAGTTTAAATGGCAGGATGGAATCTGACCGCCAAGCCAAACAGACATTCAGGATAGGTTCCCAGCTCTGCCCCTTTGATTATGTGTTTATACACGCCTGGAATTATGCTTTAGTAAAAGGGTTCCAGGTAACCTGGTGTAAAGTCAGTGATCACAATGCCCTGCACTGTGAACTTTTAGGGGGGCAAATAAGTAATTGTGAAGTAGTCCTCCCCAACAAATGGAATGCCCTAAACATATGACTACACAATTAACTGATCAATATGTGAGAAACTGGCTAGGTTTCAACAGAAATTAAATACGGATTGTGTTAAGTGAAAGAAAGAAGCCTAGTTTGTGGTACCGATAAAGCAAGTCGTACAATGCCTCAGAGTAGAATTAAAAAGTAATAAAGTAGGGCCTATGGATAAGTAATCTACACAAGGTAAACATCTAGGGTGGTTCACTCTGGAGTGCAAAAATAAAAAAAGGCTAATATGGAGAGAGGAGAGAAAACTAAGGAAAAGGTATGACTCAGGTACCTTGTCTAACCTGACTAAATTAATGAAAGAATATAAAACGCTAATTAGGAATCAGAAAAGGATTTTTAAAGAAAAATGCTATGAAAACCTGCTAGAAACAATTGAAACAACAAATATAAAAGAGTTGTTTGAAATTGATACAGACTGCTTCCGGTAGGTCCCCGGAGACCTTGAGTTACGTAGTGGAAGAAGAAGCTTGGGAGGAGTACTTAGGTGAATTGTATGGGATTAGTGAAGTGCCTGTAGCAAGCAGAAAGGCTCACTGGGGAGGGGCTTTTGAAGATCTAAAAATATCCTTCTCAGTACAAAATGTAAAGGACACAATAAGTAAGTTAAATTTAACTCGTGCAGCTGGACCTGACAACTTACCTGCCATTATAATGTAGACACATGTAAATTGGTGGGCCGACTTTCTATACCATATGTTCCCAGCCATATTAGACTCTGTTACTATCCCCAAAATGTGGAGGGGGGCACTAGTTAGACCTATACACAAGAAAGGTGGTACAAAGGCCCCAAAGAATTACAGATTGATCAATCTGCTTGATGTTGGTGAGAAGGTTTTCAACAAAATAATCCTGGACAGATTGAAGGATTGGGTTTAGCAGAGGTCGATTGTGCCGGTGGAACTAGGAGGCTTTAAGGAAGGTCACTCCACGATCGACCACTGTATTGCCCAATGGGTGGTGGCGCGGAAGTCTATGGTGCAGCGAGTTGGGCTGTATGGCTGCTTTGTAGATTTCCACGCAGCCTCTGACCTGGTGGATAGGAATTGCCTTTGGGAGACCTTGAGAATAAATGGCATCCCAGAGGGTTCCCTAGCTGTAATTCAGGATGTACATAGCCAGAATTGAGCCCAGGTGATTACGGATTCATGGGGGGGGGGAATCTAGCACAGAAAATAGCCATTAATAATGGCCTAAGACAGGGCAGTGTACTGGTTCCGCTACTGTTTGCAATTTTTATAGCAGATTTGCCAACTATTTTGGAGGTAGATAGACGTGCTAGTCCAAAAATGAGTGGGAAACATGTATCCTGTTTACTGTATGCTGATTAATTGGTAATACAGAGATGGGCCTACAGAGAAAGCAGAGGAGCAGATTACGATGGCGGGTGGACAAAGTCCGCTCGCCATCGCATTGTCAAAAGGGACCACCCACTATAGGAGCGGCGGTCCCGCACTACAAATCACAATGCGCCTGCCACACTGGCGGGCAAAACCCGTATTTTTACATTGCGGTGGGCGGCAGCATCTGCCACAATGTAAAAAGACATGTATTACATATGTATGTACAACATGACAGGCACTGTGCAGTGCCTGCCCCCTTGTACATGCATATGTAGGGGGGTACCATAGGTACCCCCAACATGCAACAACCTTCCACTCCACCCCGCCAGAGGGCCGCAATGGGCCACCAAAGGCATTTACCACCTGTCTTTTTTGCTGCGGCATCGCCACCAAAAAAGACAGGAATCCTAATCTGCACGGCACCGCCGCCATAGCCCCATTGTACCTGGTCCCGCAAGGCAGGCGGAAAATGCCCGCCTTGCGGGACCACGGCGGACGGTCTTTACGTCCGCCGTGGTACCATTCCCATTCCCACCGCCATCCTAATTTGACGGTGGGAATATTCAGGGTGATGGTGGGAAGTCTGCCACCACCGAGCTGGCGGTCCTCACCGACAGCCCAGCAGTGGCAGACTTCCCATCATCGTAATCGGCCCCTAAATGCTTTTAGCATATATTGTGCGATAAAGCAATTAAAAGTAAATATGGATAAGACTACAATCCTGTTTTCCGTTAAGAGAGACCAGGAATTTAATTGGTATTTGGGCCAAACCAAACTGGAGATTGTAAATGAGTATAAATACTTGCGTGTCTGGTTTAATAAGACTTTGAAAGAATGTACACATTTGGAGACACAGAAAGCAAAAGCTCACACATCTGTGTGTGGGCTAAACAAATGTAATCGCAGCTATGGTGACATGTCCCACAGACCATTGATAAAGGCCTTTAGAGCTATGATACCTCCGCAACTACAGTATGGAGCAGAAATCCTATGCTTAGGTGGAAAAAGCACCTGGCATATTAAGGAAGGAAAATGCATAAAATCTCTAATGTCATTGCCTGGCTCATCTATTATCCATGTAATTAGACTAGTGATGAGTATGATCTCATGGAATGCTCAGGTCCAAGTAGGCCTAATAAGTTTTTGGAAATGGTTAGGGACAGGAGAAGAGTTAAAAGTGTAACAATGGTGTAAGAAGGAGATTCAGCCTAGTGACTTGAAATGGGCCAAGGAGGTCAGAAAGAAATTGTTCACTATATTTGAAATTTTAGATGTTAGAAATGATCAACAGACTCTTCAAATAGAAGGGACAATGAGCAAACTCAGAACGACAGGGAAGGAATGGTCTAGGCGAGAAGACATGGAATACCTGAGACGGGAAGATTCTGTGAAAATTCATGAGAAATACTTGGGTGAAAGAAAATTGGTACCCTTATTTGGATATTCTACCTAATCAATGGTTCCGATTGGAAATATTGAGGCTGAGAATTGGTATTAATCCTGCTATGTTAAATAATAGAATCAGAATTGAATTGAGGCAAACTGATGGTAACTGTACATGTTGGCTGGGCACAAAATGCGATATATTACATATCCTGATGGACTGCTTAAAATTGTTAGTCCCACAGAAACTGTTTTTACGCCCTATATTTTTTAAATATGGCACGAAGCTGCGCACACAAGCTATTGAACTCCTGACAGATATGCCACAACCTCGAAATTACAATAGCCATTGCAAAGTTCATGAAGCCTTTAAAAAGGTTTTTTATGGAATAGGAAATAGTCAGCTGTAAACTAGATTGGAAATGATGATGTACAGGGATGTTAGGACATTTTTATTGGTTAATTACCTTTTATAAACCTGATCAAATATGAATTTTATTGCTTTTCATATTATTTATGTATAGATATAGATATGTCTAAGACTTACGCATGGAGTAGGGTGTAAAATTGATAGGAAGTATTTGGAAATCAGGCTTCTGTAATGATGGTGGTTGATGAATTTGCAATGTTTTTAGAATATTTATATAAAGTGTCATGTTTTATGCTGTTTAACCCCTTGCATGCTGGTGACGCACCCCAGCCGTCACGCTCCGCGGTGCTCGTGTGCGGATGACGGCTGGGGTTCGTCACGGCCCAGCCCTGTTCGTTTGTTTACCGCACAGCGGCAGAAACGGGCCAGCATCGAAGGGGTTAAGGACCATTGGTCTAAATGAACTTTACTTTCGACTTGACTCACTTACACCAGGGGGCCATAGAAGGACTTCAGTTACATCAGTGGCTTTCCTCTTTGTCTCTCACCATAGAGTCATCCTCATCTAATGCTCTCTAATTTATTTTCTCTCTAATCCATTCCAGTAGCACTTGATTCTTTTCACCTCACTTAAAGGGAGGTCTCTACACTCAAAAGGAACATGTAGGAGAGGTTACCATTCATATTATCTGTTTGCCAATCACCATTCAAAGAGGAAGCCTTTGTAACAAAATGTAACCTTTCTACAGGATCTACTTCCTGTTATCTCTACCCACACCCTCTCCCCCTAAGTCTTGCAGTGGTTTGCCATTGATGCGAAAACTATTGGCTACTGCTTCAAGGCGAGGGCGGCACGTGGCACCATTCTGCTCTCGTTTACACATCTGGGCCATAACACTGAGATCACATGTAGTCCTTCTCTGTTATTCCAAGTCTATTTGAACAATTGTAAGAATAGTGCAATGTATCAGAGATGGTTTTCGGTAATAAAGAGTGAACTAAGTGTTGCAATAATTATCCACGCTTAATCCGGTTCTTGAAGGATGGTAATTTGTACAAACCTCTAAAATCTTCCAATATGCGCAGATAAGAGGCAAATTGAAAATGCTAGAAATACACATTTATTCGTGTTATAATCAATAAGAAGCACTTTTTTTTAAATAAAATTGCACTCCCTAGAACTATTCTGTTTAGGGGTATGATATTCTAACTAAACAATTGCATGTATAACCAAAACACCACAAGAGCACAAGCGACATGAATCGTTCCTACAGTGGTGCATGTTCCTAAACTACAGTTGCACTGACATGTGATTTGTATTACGTGATAGCATCAACAATCGGCCAAATGAGATTTTAGACAATACATTTAGGGGGAATAGCATTCGTAAAATAGCAAAGGAGGCACACAGCGGAATAGCTAAAACGACATGAACTCTATTCATTGCCTCAATGACGGTTAGGGATACATTGAACATTTCATTAATTTGGAAAGAATAGAGCCCGGAGCTTAAAATAGGCTAAATAACACATACACTTTACTGAGGTATGGGGAAGAATGTTAATCAAAGGGGTCGTTTATGTAAAAGTGTAGGATTGAAACCTTACTATGGCTATGAGAGTAACTCAAACGTTGTCTCCTCAAACGACTCTCGGTTATTTAGAAGCCTTTCACATACATTGAACTGGGATATCTGTTATCAAATTTAGCTGTAAGAAATAATATTCAAATCTTGATAAAAATCAAGAGAGAGAAATTAATTTGGTTGCTGTACACAACGAAAATCGATTAGACAATTGAAGTAGTTATTGATTTAATCTCAGCCACTGGCAATCTCATTCCAGACCATTGTGTTTCTCCATCTGTGACTTTCTAGCAGATATGAGGCTGGGTTAGTCAACACACCTACCCTGAGGTGGAGACAGGGTGTCTCCCAATTTGAGAACGCTGAACCGACAAGCGCCCCTTATCCTTCTTTTCGTTATAGCAGAACTTTCTAGACAGAAACTGATTTTATGGAAATCAGTCATGGTCCTGCTCCAGAGGAACAGTCCAACCTGGACTGCTAGGACGGTTACCCCCACAAATAGAAACACAAGCAGCCCCAAGAATCTTGGGAAATAAACAGTGTGTTGGAATGCTCCCCAAAATGATTGCCTGTAGTTAGACTGTTTACAAGCATTCAGCCCATCACCTTTTGTGTCTTTGATGTAATTCATACCCTATGTGGCCAAAGATATGCCCAGACATGGGTGCTGTGCCCACTGTGTCACTGGAACCAAGCTGCACCTAATTAAAGAAGCCTGAATAGGCCCGAAAGAGTCTTGAATTGCTTGTAGTCCAGTACAGAGATGATCTGGCTTGGCATTTTTTGAATGGATTGTTCCTATTGGAGCAGAACCAAATCGGATTTGCATATTACTGGGTCTAATCTCGAGCAGCAAGGTGGGTAAAAGAATGATGGATTGGAAAGTTACTCCAAAGGAACTGCCAGTGGTAAGACTGTTGCAAAAATGTCTTCCATCACCTTGTGTGTGTTTGATGCTTCATGCTAAACTCCTTGGAGCAGTGTTTAATCCGGAATCACTGGTGACAGTGTTCTCCCCAAGGATAATAGTTTTGGCCTTGCGTGGGGCACACCGTGACGGTCACAAGAATTTCCAGCTATTTGGTTTATGGATGTATTCACAGGAAATAATCTCCCAGTCCACAATAGAAAGTTTTTCCAAAGAGTGTTTCGGGATGAAAACAGAAGCTTAGAACAAAGGTGTGAACAATTAAACCTTCACAGTGTAAAGTTATGTAAACTTGGGTTTAAATTAGGAGTCTTTGACCCTTCGGCTTCCTCTACGTCACAAAGAGTACTGTTGTTTCCTTTCTTCAAATGGCACTAAAGACTTGCATCTAATGTTTCTGTTGTAGCCAAACATTGTATTGCAGCAAACAACTCAAGCATATTTTACTGAGCATAGGCTTTCCGCAAGGCAACCATCGGGCATACAATCAGAAAAGTACAAATGTTTATAAAGTGACAGCTAAGAGGGGTCGTGGCCAGCAGCCGATGGAAATGGCCGCCGACTAGAGTAGCTCCGGACCTCCACAGGCTTCCTCTGCCATCCGCACAACTATCTGGACATGGTGTAAAGACTGGTGATATCCATCACCAGAAATAGATAATCCGGTTGCCAGTCCATATCAGCCACTTTATTCAAAAAGTCTTTGGTGTCTTGGACATAGGATTCCACATTAATGACAAGCGGAAAGATATAATTATCCACAAATGTTGACATATTTTCTGCAAATCCACCGATGGATGCAACAATAGGACGGCCTGGAGGGGAGATATTGTTTTATGCAGCTTGGGCAGATGATAAAATGTCGGTGTCATTGGGTTGTTGCTGCGTAGGAAAATGTGTTCATCCTTCCCTAGCATAGAAAGGTTATACCATTTTAAAGTCAAATCTTCGTACTCCCTGATACTGTATTCGTACACTTCTTTGGTAGTAATGGCATAATACTTAGTATCGGAGAGTTGCCTCATAGCTTCCTGATGGTAATATTCTCTTGTCATTATAACAACATTCCCCCCTTTGTCCGAGGGTTTTATGATGATTTTCTTGTCGTTTAGTAGTTCTTGTAGGGCTTTCTTTTGAGATTCAGTGATGTTACGGATGTTCGTATGGGTAACCTTTCTTTGCTTTACCAGTTCCATCGTCATGGCCTCTGAAAAAGCGTCAATGGCGTCCCGCGGTGACTGAGGGATAAACGTAGAGAGAGGCTTGAAATGGGTACCATCTCTTTCTTGTTCAATTCCCTGTATTGCTGCCCTCTGCACCATATCCATGCCAGCAGAGTCGACATTCTCTGTCTTAGTTCTTAAGGCTTCCATAGCTTCAATGCAAGGCATGTCTCTCCCTATCAAGGTATCAGTGGCCGTCAACCTGATCCCAGGTTTCAGTGGTCCCTTGATGTGTGGTCTTAATTTGAAATACTTGTAACTTTAGTCTTCTAGTAAACCTGGAAAGGTCGATTTTAGTTTGCATAAATTCGAGGTCGGTGTTAGGACAGAAGGTAAGTCCCAGGCTCAGGAGTTCATGTTGTTCGTTTGTGAGAGTTCTATTCGTAAGGTTGACCACAGTTAGATTGATTATCTCTGTTTGATCAGTATTTCTTACTTCCTTTTGTTGCGGCTGGTCCGGGTCTGGGGTTTTGCTCTGCCCCTTCCTCTTCCTTTTGCCGCCTCCCCCTGATCTCCTGGTTCTCCTTCGTTTTGTCGTTCTGGGGGCTTGGTCTTTCCCCCTCTCAGCCAATTTTGCCGTATTAATTGAAACTCGGTGTGAAAAGGGACAGCGACTCTTCTACGTTCATTCACTTGGTCTCGCTGTTCATCACCCGATTCATCAGCAGTTACCTCGGATTCTGAAGTTGCTGCACTCGAACCCGGTGTTGCTGTAGTCCCTTGGTTCAAAGCTTTTCTTGGTGCATCATAATTTTTGGTGAACGTTAGGATACGCCCCTGGCGATAATCGTTCTCATCGCGCTCAAACTTCTCCTGTTTGCGCGCCATTACCTTTTGTTGGTATCTGACCAGGCGTTTTTTTCATGGCCTCCTTGAGTTCATGTATCTTGGCTGTCTCCTCCTCTTTATCGATGATATCTTCCAAGGATTTAATTTCAGCCAATGCCTTGTCCCTGTCGCTCCAAGCGTATTTCACTAAGAGCTTTAAAATGCCCTCACAGTACGCTTGTGTTTGTTCATGCCAGTCCGTTAGTAATTGGGGGTCTGGATGCTCGTAAGATGGTACAGTATACACCCTCAGCCCCCTCGGTACCATTTTCTCGTCGATGTAACTGCTCAGGCTGGTGGCCTCCCACCACTTACGAATTTCTCGCTCATGCAGCTTTTCAAGTCTGTGCATTACTTCATTCAGTTTGTCATTTCCCGTTCCCACGGCCGACGACGAGGCCGTCGCTGTGGATGGTTTATCACGTTTTTTAAACATATCTTGTGCAAAGGCACGTCGTTCTTCCTCGCCAAACATATTCATATTTGTAATGCAAATTGGTCGATATCACTAGTTCTTAAGTGCGTTGCGCTCGTAACCAGCTTGGTCGAGCCTCGCTGAGTCTGTCACCCTCCTGGGCGCTCTGCCGTTTATCGCTGCCCCCCTCCACAGATGTAAGGGAGAAAGAAAGAAAGGTCTCACCGATGAGATGCTTTGCCACAGCTCCCATTCGGCGCGTAGAGAGTCTTTTTCCGTGTTGCTTCAAAAACGGTCCTCTTCAATGCCCATATTCAGTCGCGGCGGTGCTTCGAGAGATGTAAAGTTCCAACACTCCGTTATCTACGAAACTCTCGAGCACTCTGGAGCGGGTGCTGTTTGAGATGTCATCAGTGATGTCACTGATCATGTCATAAATGATGTAATATGTGACATCATCAGCAGTGGATTGCGGGCGCGCGAGTTATAGTTAGTGCAACTAACTATCGTTTAGTAGTTCTTGTAGGGCTTTCTTTTGAGATTCAGTGATGTTACGGATGTTCATATGGGTAACCTTTCTTTGCTTTACCAGTTCCATCGTCATGGCCTCTGAAAAAGCGTCAATGGCGTCCCACGGTGACTGAGGGATATATATATATATATATATCCTCTCAAATGTCCCCGTCACAGAGGGAACACTTCTGTTGGTGCCCGCGTTGTGAGACCGGGAGCGTGTCTCAATTAATTTCAAATAACAAAAAGTTCACGCGGCACACTTCTTGGCAGATAAATCACAGTTTTAATCACTCAGGTCTTCAGCAAAACTCCTACGCGTTTCGAACAAACGTTCTTGGTCACGGCAGTGTTCTACAATTAGTCCTTCTTCCATTTTACATTTTATGCTTTCACCTTGTATCTCATAGCGGTGATGCATTATGGGCTATGTAGTTTTATTTACAGTTTAGTAACCCTATCTTTTGTTTTTAACTTTATTTTCAGTTAATATGAGTTGGGCATTTATGTGGGGAGAATTCTAAAGATGCCATCCCAGCTAATACGTATTTGTCCTTTAGTAGGATATTTATTACGTATTATAATTCACCTTTGTGTGTTTAATGTCGTTTGCGCTTTGTTATGTGCTACGATCTCAGGGATGTCTGATCTTTAGATTGATTTGTTACTAGGGCTGAGTGCCCTTTGCCCCACATATGTGCCCGTTCTGATATATTCAATATTTGAGCCCATGTAATTAATTAATTAAGTAAATTCACCAACTTTGGAGGTCCGCATTGTCAGCAAAACATACTGTATCTCATTTTTGACTTTTACTTCAATTGTTTTACAAATGAACATGCATCTCCTCATCTGCATTCAAGCCTTTAGGATGCTTTGTTTTAAATTTGATTATCAGTTTCGACTCTAGTCTTCTTAACTTTAGGAGTCTATCTCCCCCGCGTTCTTGATTTGGAATTGTCGCTAATCCCAAATACCTTATGTCCTGCCATGTTTTTCCTTCATGTTGTTTCAAATGTTTTGCCATGGCATAGGCATTATCATCATTCTGTATTGCTCGAATATGCTCCAATATTCTTTTTTTCAGAGGGCATTTCGTGCTGCCTATATATTCTTTTCCGCAGCAGCACATCAGCATATATACCACAAATGATGATTCGCAGGTTATTTTTGTTTTGATTGTGAATTCTTTTCCAGAGGGGTCTTTTAGTGTGGTGGTGTTTTGACCTATTTTACAGGCTTTGCATGTCATGCACTTTGTAAATCCATTGCTTCTTTTTTGAAGCCAGTCTGTAGTTTTTTTTGATGTAAAGTGACTTCTTACCAAATGGTCTGTAAGGTTTGGCGCTCTTCTATATGAAATCAGAGGGCCTGTTCCAATATCCTTTCCTATGTCTGGATCTTTTGTTAAGATGTGCCAGTATTTTGAAAGAATTTTCTGAACTTTATGGCTTTCCTTGTTATATGTAACAATCATTCGTGGTCGTTCCTCAATTGCGTTTTCAATGTCTTTCTTTTTGTTGGTAAGTGTTTCCAATCTTGTTTTTTGTCTGGCTTTTTCTTCTCCATGTACTATGTCTATGCGATTATAGCCTCTTTCTAGAAATTGCCTTTCAGTGTCTTTAAACTTTTTCTCCATTTCCTCTGTTGTTGAGCAATTTCTCTTCATACGAAGAAACTCTCCGTAAGGAATGCTTTTTATCAGTTTTTTGGGGTGGAAGCTTTGACCATGGAGGATACTGTTTGTTGCCGTTCGCTTTCTGTGGGTAGTCGTTTCAATTTTGTTATCCTTTATGAATACTTTAATATCCAAAAACTCAATTTCTTTAGGGTTGATATTGTGTGTAAATTTTAGACCCACATCATTGCAATTTAAGATGTTGAGAAAAGTCTCAAATTCCGCTGTGGTTCCTTTCCACAACAGAAACAAATCATCAATGAAACGCACCCATAGTGCTACTTTTGCCATGTATGGGTCGTTTTCCTCTCTCCAAGCTATGTTCCTCTCCCACCACCCCATCATGAGATTCGCATAGCTTGGAGAGAAGGAAACTCCCATGGCCGTCCCACACTTCTGTTGATACATTTTCTGGTTAAATAGAAAGACATTATTATATAAACACATTCAAATCATATCTGTTAACATTTTGGAATGTTCACGTTCAGTAATAGGTCGCTGTTTTAGAAAAAACTCTATTGCTTTCAAGCCAATTTCATGGCTGATCGAGGTATAAAGTGACACCACATCAATGGTAACTAACATGTATGATGGTTGCCATTCTGTGTTGTTTAACAATTTCAGGAAATCACCTGTGTCTTTTATGTAGGAGATAAGTGTAGGAACCCAAGGAGCTATGAAGTAATCAACATAGTTTGCTACGTTTTCATATAGACTCCCGCAGCTGGAGATTATTGGTCTCCCCGGTGGTTTGTTCAGCGTCTTGTGTACTTTAGGTAAAAAGTACATGGTCGGTATAATCGGATGGTCTACCATTAAGTATTTCTTTTCATTTTCTGTGATCAGAGTTTCTTCTTGCCATTTGTTGAGTTTCGCCTCCAGATCAACTATCAATTCCGGGATCGGATTCCTTTTTAATGGTTCATAGTTTTTTTCATCCTTTAATTGACGTAATGCTTCATCTATGTAGTGTTGTTTATCCATTATTATGATGTTGCCACCTTTGTCCGCAGGTTTAATTTCAATCATTGGGTTATTTTTTAGAGATTGTATTGCTGCTCGTTCTCTTTTTGACAAGTTTTCTTTTTTATTCATTTGATTTGTGTTTGTCATTTGTTCAATATCACTTATAACTAAATCATAGAATAGGTCAATCTTGTTTCCTGGATGGAGTGTGGGATAAAATTTCGATTTGGCTTTGAATGGAGTCTTTATGCTTTTATCTGTTTTTACTTCCATTTCTTGTAATATTTGAGTGTCCGTTATTTGTGAACCTGTAACATCATGTGTTAATTCATATGCGATTCTCAGATGAGGAACGTCTTCAATGTTGCATATTTCACTTTGGTCTTGGTTTAGGTTCAAAGTTTCATCTTTTTGTTCAGATGTTTCTTGTACAATATTCCCAAGCTCTTCCTGTATTTCAGACCGTTTTAGGTTTGGCTTCTGTTTGGCAAAATGCTTTTTTAATTTTAATTTTCTTATATATTTATATAAGTCTATTTTTGTGTCAACTTCTTCATGATGGATTTCCGGGCAAAAAGATAGCCCCTTATTAAGTAGATCGATTTCATCTTTGGATAAATTATATCTGGATAAATTGATCACCAGATTGGGCGTTATGTTTTTCTTTTTTGTCATTTTCTCACTGGTCTTGATCTCAGGTTGTATCGATTTCCTTTGTCTTGCACTTCGTCTGGTTTTACGTTTTGTCTTCCTGAGAATTTCTGATTCAGATCCACTTGTTTGTTGACTCATTCCCTTTTTAGTTGTTTCATCCCACTGTTTTTTGGCCAAATCAAATTTTCGGGCAAAGGTAAGGATGGTTCCAAATTTGTAGTCGTCCTCATCCCAGAAATCAGTGAAGGAGAACAAAGAGCAATGGGCATTCGTAAGTTTTCTTTTTTAGAGGAGATGGAGCTGCTCTATCACGAGCAGCAAACACCTCGTTACAACACAGGCATACGTGGACGTGGTCAACGAAGACAAAAAACGAGAGGAAGAGGTACACAACAATTCTCAGGAAGACAAAACGTAAAACCAGACGAAGTGCAAGACAAAGGAAATCGATACAACCTGAGATCAAGACCAGTGAGAAAATGACAAAAAAGAAAAACATAACGCCCAATCTGGTGATCAATTTATCCAGATATAATTTATCCAAAGATGAAATCGATCTACTTAATAAGGGGCTATCTTTTTGCCCGGAAATCCATCATGAAGAAGTTGACACAAAAATAGACTTATATAAATATATAAGAAAATTAAAATTAAAAAAGCATTTTGCCAAACAGAAGCCAAACCTAAAACGGTCTGAAATACAGGAAGAGCTTGGGAATATTGTACAAGAAACATCTGAACAAAAAGATGAAACTTTGAACCTAAACCAAGACCAAAGTGAAATATGCAACATTGAAGACGTTCCTCATCTGAGAATCGCATATGAATTAACACATGATGTTACAGGTTCACAAATAACGGACACTCAAATATTACAAGAAATGGAAGTAAAAACAGATAAAAGCATAAAGACTCCATTCAAAGCCAAATCGAAATTTTATCCCACACTCCATCCAGGAAACAAGATTGACCTATTCTATGATTTAGTTATAAGTGATATTGAACAAATGACAAACACAAATCAAATGAATAAAAAAGAAAACGTGTCAAAAAGAGAACGAGCAGCAATACAATCTCTAAAAAATAACCCAATGATTGAAATTAAACCTGCGGACAAAGGTGGCAACATCATAATAATGGATAAACAACACTACATAGATGAAGCATTACGTCAATTAAAGGATGAAAAAAACTATGAACCATTAAAAAGGAATCCGATCCCGGAATTGATAGTTGATCTGGAGGCGAAACTCAACAAATGGCAAGAAGAAACTCTGATCACAGAAAATGAAAAGAAATACTTAATGGTAGACCATCCGATTATACCGACCATGTACTTTTTACCTAAAGTACACAAGACGCTGAACAAACCACCGGGGAGACCAATAATCTCCAGCTGCGGGAGTCTATATGAAAACGTAGCAAACTATGTTGATTACTTCATAGCTCCTTGGGTTCCTACACTTATCTCCTACATAAAAGACACAGGTGATTTCCTGAAATTGTTAAACAACACAGAATGGCAACCATCATACATGTTAGTTACCATTGATGTGGTGTCACTTTATACCTCGATCAGCCATGAAATTGGCTTGAAAGCAATAGAGTTTTTTCTAAAACAGCGACCTATTACTGAACGTGAACATTCCAAAATGTTAACAGATATGATTCGAATGTGTTTATATAATAATGTCTTTCTATTTAACCAGAAAATGTATCAACAGAAGTGTGGGACGGC
Organism: Lissotriton helveticus; assembly: GCF_964261635.1. Taxonomy (NCBI): domain Eukaryota; kingdom Metazoa; phylum Chordata; class Amphibia; order Caudata; family Salamandridae; genus Lissotriton; species Lissotriton helveticus. The sequence goes on along the minus strand of NC_136069.1, from coordinate 1,016,847,684 downwards.
CATGGGAGTTTCCTTCTCTCCAAGCTATGCGAATCTCATGATGGGGTGGTGGGAGAGGAACATAGTTCGGAGAGAGGAAAACGACCCATACATGGCAAAAGTAGCACTATGGGTGCGTTTCATTGATGATTTGTTTCTGTTGTGGAAAGGAACCACAGCGGAATTTGAGACTTTTCTCAACATCTTAAATTGCAATGATGTGGGTCTAAAATTTACACACAATATCAACCCTAAAGAAATTGAGTTTTTGGATATTAAAGTATTCATAAAGGATAACAAAATTGAAACGACTACCCACAGAAAGCGAACGGCAACAAACAGTATCCTCCATGGTCAAAGCTTCCACCCCAAAAAACTGATAAAAAGCATTCCTTACGGAGAGTTTCTTCGTATGAAGAGAAATTGCTCAACAACAGAGGAAATGGAGAAAAAGTTTAAAGACACTGAAAGGCAATTTCTAGAAAGAGGCTATAATCGCATAGACATAGTACATGGAGAAGAAAAAGCCAGACAAAAAACAAGATTGGAAACACTTACCAACAAAAAGAAAGACATTGAAAACGCAATTGAGGAACGACCACGAATGATTGTTACATATAACAAGGAAAGCCATAAAGTTCAGAAAATTCTTTCAAAATACTGGCACATCTTAACAAAAGATCCAGACATAGGAAAGGATATTGGAACAGGCCCTCTGATTTCATATAGAAGAGCGCCAAACCTTACAGACCATTTGGTAAGAAGTCACTTTACATCAAAAAAACCTACAGACTGGCTTCAAAAAAGAAGCAATGGATTTACAAAGTGCATGACATGCAAAGCCTGTAAAATAGGTCAAAACACCACCACACTAAAAGACCCCTCTGGAAAAGAATTCACAATCAAAACAAAAATAACCTGCGAATCATCATTTGTGGTATATATGCTGAGATGCTGCTGCGGAAAAGAATATATAGGCAGCACGAAATGCCCTCTGAAAAAAAGAATATTGGAGCATATTCGAGCAATACAGAATGATGATAATGCCTATGCCATGGCAAAACATTTGAAACAACATGAAGGAAAAACATGGCAGGACATAAAGTATTTGGGATTAGCGACAATTCCAAATCAAGAACGCGGGGGAGATAGACTCCTAAAGTTAAGAAGACTAGAGTCGAAACTGATAATCAAATTTAAAACAAGCATCCTAAAGGCTTGAATGCAGATGAGGAGATGCATGTTCATTTGTAAAACAATTGAAGTAAAAGTCAAAAATGAGATACAGTATGTTTTGCTTACAATGCGGACCTCCAAAGTTGGTGAATTTACTTAATTAATTAATTACATGGGCTCAAATATTGAATATATCAGAACGGGCACATATGTGGGGCAAAGGGCACTCAGCCCTAGTAACAAATCAATCTAAAGATCAGACATCCCTGAGATCGTAGCACATAACAAAGCGCAAACGACATTAAACACACAAAGGTGAATTATAATACGTAATAAATATCCTACTAAAGGACAAATACGTATTAGCTGGGATGGCATCTTTAGAATTCTCCCCACATAAATGCCCAACTCATATTAACTGAAAATAAAGTTAAAAACAAAAGATAGGGTTACTAAACTGTAAATAAAACTACATAGCCCATAATGCATCACCGCTATGAGATACAAGGTGAAAGCATAAAATGTAAAATGGAAGAAGGACTAATTGTAGAACACTGCCGTGACCAAGAACGTTTGTTCGAAACGCGTAGGAGTTTTGCTGAAGACCTGAGTGATTAAAACTGTGATTTATCTGCCAAGAAGTGTGCCGCGTGAACTTTTTGTTATTTGATATATATATATATATATATATATATATATATCGAACACAATTCTGGCTCAATTTCTCGTGGTCCTCTGGCGCTCTCTCCACCGGTGTCGGGCTACTAAGCAGAGCCCCGCTTTCCAATTATTGTCACAAATCCCTCAAAGAGAGAATTAGTCCGCACTCACAAGGAGATTCTTCCCAATATACCTTTATTCGTCAAGGTTATTCAGCAATTCGGGTTACAACACACCAACGCGTTTCACAACACACAGTTGCTTGTTCACGGTAAGGTAACATTTACCCCAGCTCCTCCTATATTCTTTACAGGGCGCGCCAAAAACAAACAAATTAATGCTGACCTCACTTCCTGTTGCCTTGACAGGAAGTAGGTTGGGAAATGTAGTTTTTTGTTAACTCTTGCCTTTTTCAACAATCACCCATGAAAACTTTATACATTTGCTGCCCAACAGCGATTCTTATCAGCCATGACTATGTACATATTTACACATATATTTGCTCATATATTAATGTTTGTCTGCTTGTCAGTATTTGATTACTTGTTTATACACTCATTTCAATTTTTATATACACTGGTGACATCATTTTGTTATTAGTCGCGCTCTCTGGTGAGCATTTTCATTAATGCAAGGGTGTTCAGATTCTCAACCACAAATTTTTTGGCCCTCTAGTGGGTTTAACGGTGATATACACTGGTGACATCATATTATTATTAATTGCGCTCTCCGGTGAGCCATTTCATTAATGCAATGATGTTCAGATTATGAAGATCAAACCCAATTTTGTGCCCTCTAGTGGGCTTAACCACCCTCTTATTGCATTGTGTGCCCCTGTGTATCTGTACAAAAACTATAGGTCATTTATTCTCATTGACAAATTGCACTGACACAGTCTCATTAGTACCATCCTTTCATGCTCTAATTGGCCATATCTAATCATTATTCACTGTTAAACTTTTCATGAGTCAAACACAGTCATTGTTCTTATTACTACATTCAAAAATATACATTTTTCTTAAAAACCGATTTTTTCTACTGTCGCTCTCATATCTATGTTCCAAAAAATTATGCTACTCATATCTCCAATTGTATCCACCCACCTAGGGGGGAAGAAAACAAAGTCAGGATTATAAATGTACATAAAGTTCTTCGCTCTGATTCAATCCCCATGGGGTCATTGTTCGAAAATTAAGTATTTGCCTCGATTCTCTGCATCTCAATTCCTTTTCCTGGTCTCCACCCCTTTCATGTGGCAGGATGCATTCTAGAGCATATGTTTTTAGAAGTTTCCAGTCGCTGTTGTGAGCCAACTCCATATGTTTTGCGACGGCATTATTTCTGTCTTTATTTGTAGTCGCCCTAATGTGCTCAAGAATGCGTTTTTTGAACTCATTTTTGGTGCTGTCAATGTACTTTAATGAGCACGGGCACTCAATCACATAAACCACATGGGTGCTCGTGCAGTCAATTAATTGTCTTATTTGCCACATCTTTTTGTTGGGTAGCATTACTTCTTTTTTGTTTATCGCAATCTGACACACTTTACAATGTAAACATTTGATAAATCCTTTCGTATTCAACCATTGAATTCCTTTTTTCTTTTTTTTATGATCATGAAAATGGCTTTGTATCAATCTGTCTTTTAGACTCCTGGCTCTGCGGAATGTGACTAGGGGATGATTTCCCATTATTCTCCCAGTTGTTTGGTCCAATTGTAATATTTTCCAATTCTTCCTGATTATATTTACAATTTGTTTCGATTCTCTGGTGTAGTCCAGAATCAATCTCACCTTTCTTTCATCAGATTGTTGGATACCACTGTTCATTTTTGCATCCTGTTTGGTCGTCAATGCTTCTTTTCGATTTTTATTGTTGGCTCTTTGCCATCCTTTCATTATGACTTTGTTGTTATATCCTCTATTCTTGAATCTGTGGGCCATTGATTTGCTTGTTTTAATCCATTCCTCCTCTTCTGAACATATCCGTCTCAGTCTTAGGAATTCTCCATAAGGTATATTTTCTTTCACCGATGGTTTGTGAAAGCTTTCAAAGTGTAGAGTTGAATTGGTCGCTGTTTTCTTCCTATGGAGGGTTGTTTCAACCTTATTGTCTCGAATATAAATCTCCGTATCTAGGAAAATTGCTCTCTCCTTGCTTATCTGGTAAGTAAACCTTATGTTAGATGTTGAAGAGTTCAAGATTTGGAAGTAAGCTTCAAATTCCTCTTTTGTTCCTTCCCATATTATTAGAAGATCGTCTATAAATCTCGTCCATTTGGCAATTTTTTCCACATAGAAGTCATTGTCCGTATGCCATGCAATTTGTTGTTCCCACCAACCCATGGTGATGCAGGCATAGGCAGGACTGAAAGAAAACCCCATGGCGCAGCCCTGGGTTTGTTGGTATATTTCTTCGCCAAATAAGAAAACATTTTGGGTCAAACAAAGTTCTATCATATCAATCAACATTTGATTATGACGATTCATCACGTTCCTTAAGAAAAAATGCACATGCATTTAAACCAATTTGATTGTCAATGTTTGTATATAAAGATACAACGTCCATAGTAACCAATAGGAAATTAGGTTGCCATGGTAAATCCTCTAGGTGTTTGAGGAGGTCCGTTGTATCTTTTAAATATGAGCTTAAGTTGGTCACAAAAGGCATCAAAAAGAAATCCAGATAGTTAGCCACCGGCTCCATTAGGGATCCTTTTGAGGACACAATCGGTCTCCCTGGTGGTCTAAGGGGGTTCTTGTGTACCTTGGGGAGGAAATATATCGTCGCCATTTTTGGGTGTTCTGTAGTTAAGAATTTCTTTTCATCCAAGTCAATTAAATTTGATTCACTCCAGATATTCAATTTCTGATCAAGTTTTTCCTTGAACACTTTTGATGGATTCACTTCCAACTTTCTATAATATTTGGAGTTGTTCAGTTGAAGATGTGCCTCAGTCACGTAGTCTTTTGTATTTAAAATAACAATGTTTCCGCCTTTATCGGCGACCTTTATTGTTATTGATTTGTCATCTGTTAGATTTTTCAATGCAACTCTTTCTTCTTTCGATAGGTTGTCCTTATATTTGGTGCTTTTAATTTTATAGATATCTTTAGTGACCGCCTCCTGGAATAGATCTATTTTATTGCCCTGTGGCAGCTGAGGATAGAATTTTGATGGTACCTTCATTCCACTTAGGCCAGCTCCTTTTTGTGATATTACTCCAGATTCAGTAATCATTTCATTTTCATTCTCAGTATCCAAATTGGTTAATGCTACCAACGCTGGGAGGTCCCCTGTTGTTAATTCATCTCCCCTACTTGTGGGATCCATGCGTGTCTTTTTTCTTTGTTTGGCATAATTAGCCATTTTCTCATTATCTTCAAAAGTTTTGGCCAACTTGATTTTCCTGATATATTTATATATATCGATTCTGGTTTGTGCTATGTTCATTGATTCCGTTGGGCAGAAAGTTATTCCCTTTTTCAATAAAGATATTTCATTCTCATCGATGTTCCTACTCGATAAGTTAAGTACTACTAATTCTCCATCCATGGTGTCCGTTATTTCTGTCTCTTCTGACGCATGGCCCTTGTTTCGGTTCCCACTTTTTCTGAGCCATTTTTTCCTTTGTCCCCTTCTGGTTGTTTTTTTTGTTTTTGGGATGTTCCTGATTTTGCCACCCATCTGCGTCCTCGGCCTCTTCCTCTTGACCCCTGATTCTGATTGAACTCCCACGTTCGCTGTTGGAGAACCAGTCTCATATCCCCTAAAAAATCCCTACTTGCTTGGTTTGGATTTTCTGCTCCTTCCTCACTTGTACCAGTGGATGTTAGTGATGTTGCACTAGATGCACTTTGATACGTTGCGCCCTTACTTCCTTGATTTTTGAAGAAATCATACTTTTTCGCGTATGTAAAGATGCACCCATTTGCATAATCCTCCTCGTCGCGTTGGAACTTGGACTGTTTTCTATTTCTGACTACCTCCTCATGTTTACTCACATATTTTTCCAAATCCTCTTTCAGTTTCGTTTGTTCCGGATTTAATTCCAAAGTCGCTAACTCTATTTCCAATTCTGCCAGTTTTTCTTTGATCTTGACTAGGGCAATATCCAAGTGTTTAATCAAAATTTTTATTAAACCTAATGATGAGTCCAATACAAATTCACCCCATTCTTGCAGTAATTCATCAGTCACATCCTGTTGGCTTGGCATTAATGAGATCCTCAATCCCCTCGGGACCCTTTGTACTTCTACATATTTCTTCAAGGTAATCAACTCCCACCATTTATTTATCTCCTTTTTACTCAGTTTCTCCCATGACTTAAGCTTGCTTCTTGTATCTGTTTTCAGATTGTCATTGCCATTTTTGCTTTTTTCACTTGTAGCAGTCTTTTGCTCAAAGAAACGAGAGTCTAACAGTTCTGTTCTCTCGGCATCACGTTTATCCATTTCCTTTTACTTGTACTTGTTTGCCGATTTGCTGAATCATTTCTAACCTTAGGACATAAGATTATTATTTGCCAACCTGCTGACTTTTCAAACAACAAGTTCGTTTGCGTGGGAGTCTCTTTGTGCGGAAAAACGATACAATGAAGTTACTGTAAGGATACTTTTTACCGCTCCATGTGCAGTGCAACAAAATTGCGTTTTTTTTTTTCACTTCTGTACTTCCGATCGTTTTAAACTCCGCAATGAAATCAACCCTTAATTTCTTTCTTTGCCCAGCTAGTATTTCAGAGAACCTCCGTTATTGTTACACGCTCCACACCTCCCATGCTTACCTCCATCTTCCGATGTTGATCCGCTGGGGCGTGGGCGTTTATCCAATACGGCGTTCTCTTTTGAATCAGCCGCTTGTTCCAGGGTTGACGTTCACCAGGACCGCAGTTAATTATCGAACACAATTCTGGCTCAATTTCTCGTGGTCCTCTGGCGCTCTCTCCACCGGTGTCGGGCTACTAAGCAGAGCCCCGCTTTCCAATTATTGTCACAAATCCCTCAAAGAGAGAATTAGTCCGCATTGGGTTTGATCTTCATAATCTGAACATCATTGCATTAATGAAATGGCTCACCGGAGAGCGCAATTAATAATAATATGATGTCACCAGTGTATATCACCGTTAAACCCACTAGAGGGCCAAAAAATTTGTGGTTGAGAATCTGAACACCCTTGCATTAATGAACATGCTCACCAGAGAGCGCGACTAATAACAAAATGATGTCACCAGTGTATATAAAAATTGAAATGAGTGTATAAACAAGTAATCAAATACTGACAAGCAGACAAACATTAATATATGAGCAAATATATGTGTAAATATGTACATAGTCATGGCTGATAAGAATCGCTGTTGGGCAGCAAATGTATAAAGTTTTCATGGGTGATTGTTGAAAAAGGCAAGAGTTAACAAAAAACTACATTTCCCAACCTACTTCCTGTCAAGGCAACAGGAAGTGAGGTCAGCATTAATTTGTTTGTTTTTGGCGCGCCCTGTAAAGAATATAGGAGGAGCTGGGGTAAATGTTACCTTACCGTGAACAAGCAACTGTGTGTTGTGAAACGCGTTGGTGTGTTGTAACCCGAATTGCTGAATAACCTTGACGAATAAAGGTATATTGGGAAGAATCTCCTTGTGAGTGCGGACTAATTCTCTCTTTGAGGGATTTGTGACAATATATATATATATATATTCTAAATGGGATTTCTTTTGTTTGTTCAAAGAAGTCATTCTGCACTCATTCGTGGATATCTTTCAATTAGGCTTTTTATTCAGTATTTAGTTACATCCATCAACGCGTTTCGGGAGTCAAGCTCCCTTGATCATATATATATATATATATAAAACACAGAACTCCTCCAAAATGAAGAGCAGAGGCCATAATGGAGTAAACCAGGGAGACACCTTTATTCACGTGTGCAGCAGCGAATGCATTTTGGCCTCATCGGCCTTCTACAGCGCCAAAGAGATGATCAGGTGACATTTCCAGCAATCACTTTAAGTATGTCCCGCCCCACGCTGCTTAGTCATGGCTCGCTCCATCCCTGATGTAATCACTCACCGAAGACAGCTTATGCATTCCTCGTGAACTCCAAGTCCCAGAATGCAAAGTACTTCCTGGTAGGTGATGCGGGGGTGTTGATTATACCTTGTGGCAGTACGGGCTTTAGCAGGACAATCGTGATATTAACAAATCATATCCCTATTGTGCGGCATGAATCTAGTCGCCTCCCCTAGTCCCCACACCGCATCAGCCCACAGGTCCGGAGATCCTTACAGCGGGGGCAAAACAGCAATCCTATTTCGCCCAGCGTGAAGTCACAAAACCTCCTCACCGCTCCATCTCCTTCTGAGCCCGAAAGATGGGCCTGAGTTAATCCAATCCCTCGGAAAGCATTGTTGCCGTAGCAAAAGCCAGAAAATCCAGGCAAACTTGTAATGCGGTGGCCTCTGTAATGCGCCTCTGGCATGCGCGCACAATATAACACAGAACCTACTCCAAAATAAAGGGCAGAGGCCACAATGGGGGAAACCAGGGAGACATCTTTATTCACGTGTGCAGTGGCGAATGCATTTCGGCCTCATTGGCCTTCGTCAGCTCCAAAGAGATGATCAGGTAGCATTTCCAACAATCACTTTAAGTATGTCCCGCCCCATATATATATACACCAATAAAATAAAATCTATTTTAAAAAAAACATTCTACTATAAATTTAAACATTAAACTATTAAAAAATCTTTAAACCTAAATGTACTACTCCAGTCAGTGCAACAGTAGAGAAAGTGTAGGATAGCAGAGGGGTAAAACCTACTACTCCCACTCCAGTGAGTGCAACAGTAAGGAAAGTGTTGGTTAGTGGAGCGCCAAAACTTTCTATTCCCACTCCAGTGAGTGTAACACTAGGGAAAGTGTTGGATAGCAGAGGGATAAAAATTACTAATCTCACTCCTATGAGTGGAATAGTAGGTAAAGTGTTGGATAGCGGAGAGGTAAAACTTACTATTCCCACTCAGGTCAGTGCAAAAGTAGGGAAAGTATTGGCTAGGGGCAAGATAAAATGTACTATTCCCACGCCAATCAATGCAACAGTAGGGAAAATGTTGGATATTTAATATTAAAAAAAATGTAAAACATATATAATATTAAAACCATATGTCAAATACCTACAAATATTATAATAAATAAAATACAAAATTATTTTCCAACAAATAAATACTTTTAATTCGAGATTATTTAGAATCAAAACTATTAATTATTACATGAATTTACTTTTTTTTATTTCCTTCCCTATAACACCACACAATTCACAACCCACATCTACATTTTATTAAAATATGTAATTACATAATTAACATAATGAATTACCAATTAAAGATATATTAATAATTAAAAAACAAATTAAACCTCATGAAAATTAATAAACTTCCCACACTTTACCCCTATACTCCATACAAACCACTGGTAAATTAAACTGTAAAGACATTAATTACACAATTAAAACTTATTTTTATTAAAAACCTAATAGTATATAAGAACTAATTAAAAAGTAAGTAAAATTAATTTACTCCCCACAATTTACAACTAAAAAAGTAAAACCCACACACACAAAAATATAAACAACTACCCTAATTAGATATCAATTAATTAATTAACATTAATTATCAACCAATTATTAGTTAATTAAACATGAATTGCTTCCCATACTTTACCCCTATAAACACCATAACCCACACTTAAAATTAATTAAACGAATTCCATATTTAATTTTCAATTAATTAGTTAATATAAATTAACAACTAATTATTAATTAATTAAACATAAATTACTTCCCACACTTTACCCCATAAACCCAACAACCCACACTTAAAAAATCAGGCAATTACCATAATTCATTATCAATTAGGTAATATAAATTAACAACTAATTATTATTTAATTAAACATAAATTACTTCCCTCACTTTACCCCTATAAACCTCACAACCTGCACCTAAAATGAATTACACAATTTCCATAATTAATTTTCCATCAATAAACTAATATAAATTATCAACTAATTATGAATTAATCAAAAATAAATTACTTCCCACCATTTACCCCTATAAACCCCACTACCCGGACCTAAATTGTTTTACAAAATTATCATAATTATTTTTATCAATTAATATTAATTAACAACCAATTATTAATTAATTACAAATAAATTACTTACCACAATTAACACTATAATATCTACATTAAATGAATAAAAAATAATCATTATTTTATTATAACTAAGCTATGGGACAAAAAGTACAAAATGTAATAAATTAAAATTGATAACTACTGAAAATGTAACACATATATTAAAAAACATAAAAAATACTTATACAGAAAAACATACATCACATACATTTAAAATATAAACTAAAATACATAACACTAATTAAAAAATCGATATTTTAAACAACCATATTTTTGCAAACATTATTAATGACTTCTATATGTTTAAAAACTATATTTCTTACCTTAAATTCGATATTCTTAACCGCGATATTCTTGCTGTTATTATTTCGGAATCGCAATATTTCCAACTCAATATTTGTGTACGTCGACATTTCCAACTTAATATTCTGTCTCAACACGGGCAAATGCGGCTCACCAAAACAAATCTTTTTCAAATATCTTTAACTTAGAAACTTTCTACAAAATATTGATGATAATAATATCATCATGTTTCCAATCCCTTGATGACTTATTTGGCACTCTCCAATAACATCTGGATTAACAATTGTTGCGAAATGTCAATGGAAAACGCTTTTTAGAAAACGGCAAAGAAATACAATTCATCACCAGAGATAAATATTGCATCTCCTGATTTGACAAAGATTTTAAGTTTGGAAACTCACTTCTACCATTTGCCAATCTTGAGGTCCAAAATTACAAGACTCTGTTTCACCTATATTACACACCATCTTAACTGTATAAGTAGGGGCACAACTTAATGTTAGATGCCCGTTGGGTCGGGGCACCCACTCTGATGTGATGCACATGTTCCCTCGGTGTCCCAGAATGCAATGTTATTGGTCTTAAATGATCACATCTCGAGTACCCTAGCAAGAGATACCTAGGGGCACATTAGGATGTCCGCCCGCCATCACGACACAAAAAGGGACCTCCCACCATAAGGGCGGGGGTCCCGTGGGGGACATTAGGATGAGCCGGCCACAGTGGCGGGCGCATCCGGCATTCCTGACATTGTGGCGGGTGGTACAGTCAGCACCACCCGCCGCAATGCCAGGAAGGCATGTTGTGCACTTCCATGCACAACATGGCAGGCACCGCGCGGTGCCTGCCATGTTGTACATGGAACTGCTGGGTGGTACCATAGGTACCCCCCATGTGCACCCCCCAACCCCCAGAATCCCTGGGGCCCCCAATGTTAAGAACCGCCTGCCTTTCTGTGGCGGCGTTGCCGCCACGGAAAGGCACATCCCAGCCTGCATAGTAATATGGATGGCGGTGTCTACCAGACACTGCCACCATATAAACTGCTTTTCCGCCCGGTAGGCAATCAGGCGGATTGCCAACCGGCGGAAAACCGGCGGAGGGTCTTCCATTCTGCCGGGGTCTCCCATGACGGGGGAAATTAAAGGCGGGCAGTGGTTTTTGGCGGGCAGATCTCCACAGCCACACGGGCGGTGGCGATCCGCCCGTTATCATAATGGGCCCCCTAGTGTGGACAATCGCACCAATACTATTACATTTTGCCGTCTGTGACAAAATGGTTTTTGTAGCAGTTATAATCACACATATATGTGTAGCAGTGAGATTACTGGATTCAGATCCACGCACATATAGTCAATGGAGATCACTTTGTCTACACTCAACTTACATCAAGAATTTGTTGTATTAATATAAAGGTTCGGCTGACCATAAGAGGAGCAATTGGCTTTGGGAACAACTAGCACACTCACATTAAATGGCATAATGAATTCTCAAGTATCAGCTATATGTAACAGGATTCATGTTTATTTATGCTTTGTAACGAGCTTGCTATCTTCAATGAATAAAAAAAGACTAGGGAGACCAAGCTGATATTCCCTAAGCACTGTCATGTGACTGTTTCCTTCCAGACACATATGACCATACCAGAGACATGTGCAATATATCTTAACCACCTGTCTGTAAATCGGTATGGGAAGTCATTGATTCACTCAAGCACCTTGAGCCATTTACCTCACTTACACTTACAGCTAACTTCCCCAATTGCGCTTCCACTAGGCAAGATGAAGCACTGGGGAAGTATTTGGGGTCAAAGGGGTTATTTAGTTTAAATTGCAGGATGGAATCTGACCGTGCAGCCAAACAGACATTCAGGATAGGCTCCCAGCTCTGCCCCTTTGATTATGTGTTTATACACGCCTGGAATTATGCATCAGTAAAAGGGTTCCAAGTAACCTGGTGTAATGTCAGTGATCACAATGCCCTGCACTGTGAACTTTTAGGGAGGCAAATAAGTCATTGTGAAGTAGTCCTCCCCCAACAAATGGAATGCCCTAAACATATGACTACAAAAATAACTGATGAATATGTGAGAAACTGGCTAGGTTTCAACAGAAATTAAATACGGATTGTGCTAAGTGAAAGAAAGTAGCCTGGTTTGTAGAAACGATAAAGCAAGTCGTACAATGCCTAAAAGTAGAATTAAAAAGTAATAAAGTAGGGCCTATGGATAAGTAATCTACACATGGTAAACATCTAGGGTGGTTCACTCTGGAGTGCAAAAATAAAAAAAGGCTAATATGGAAAGAGGAGAGAAAACTAAGGAAAAGGCATGACTCGGGTACCTTGTCTAACCTGACTAAATTAATGAAAGAGTATAAAACGCTAATAAGGAATCAGCAGAGGATTTTTAAAGAAAAATGCTGGGAAAACCTGCTAGAAACAATTGAAACAAAAAATGTAAAAGGGTTGTTTGAAATTGATACAGACTGCTTCCGGTAGGTCCCCGGAGACCTTGAGTTACGTAGTGGAAGAAGAAGCTTGGGAGGAGTACTTAGGTGAATTGTATGGGATTAGTGAAGTGCCTGTAGCAAGCAGAAAGGCTCACTGGGGAGGGGCTGTGGAAGATCTAAAAATATCCTTCTCAGTACAAAATGTAAAGGACACAATAAGTAAGTTAAATTTAACTCATGCAGCTGGACCTGACAACTTACCTGCCATTATAATAAAGACACAGGTAAATTGGTGGGCCGAATTTCTATACCATATGTTCCCAGCCATATTAGACTCTGGTACTATCCCCAAAATGCGGAGGGGGGCACTAGTTAGACTTATACACAAGAAATGTGATACAAAGGCCCCAAAGAATTACAGATTGATCAATCTGCTAGATGTTGGTGAGAAGGTTTTCAACAAAATAATCCTGGACAGATTAAAGGATTGGGTTTAGCAGAGGTCGATTGTGCCGGTGGATCTAGGAGGCTTTAACCACATGAATGCTAAGGCAATTCCCTCTTGGTGCTGCCTTTTTTTGAATCCCATTGTTCATGACGAGCTCAGCTCGTCATGAGCACACAAGCAGTGTATTGCATGACGAGCTGAGCTTGTCATGAGCATGGAAGGGGTTAAGGAAGGTCACTCCACGATCGACCACTGTTTTGCCCTATGGGTGGTGGCACGGAAGTCTATGGTGCAACGAGGTAGACTGTATGGCTGCTTTGTAAATTTCCATGCAGCCTCTGACCTGGTGGATAGGAATTGCCTTTGGGAGACCTTGAGAATAAATGACATACCAGAGGGTCCCCTAGCTGTAATTCAGGAGGTACATAGCCAGAATTGGGCCCAGGTGATTACGGATTCAGGGGGGGGGAGTCTAACACAGAAAATAGCAATTAATAATGGCCTAGGACAGGGCAGTGTACTGGTTCCGCTATTGTTTGCAATTTTTATAGCAGATTTGCCAACTATTTTGGAGGTAGATAGACGTGCTAGTCCAAAAATGAGTGGGAAACATGTATCCTGTTTACTGTATGCTGATTAATTGGTAATACAGAGATGGGCCTACAGAGAAAGCAGAGGGGCAGATTACGATGGCGGGTGGACAAAGTCCGCTTGCCATCGCATAGTCAAAAGGGACCACCCACTATAGGTGTGGCGGTCCCGCAATACAAATCACAATGCACCTGCCACACTGGCGGGCGAAACCCGTATTTTTACATTGCGGTAGGCGGCAGCATCTGCCACAATGTAAAAAGACATGTATTACATATGTATGTACAACGTGACAGGCACCGTGCGGTGCCTGCCCCCTTGTACATGCATATGTAGGGGGTACCATAGGTACCCCCCACGTACAACACCCCACCACTCCACCCCCACCAGGGGGCAGCAACGGGCCCCCAAAGGCATTCACCGCCTGTCTTTTTGCAGCGGCATAGGCACCCTAATCTGCACGGCACCGCCGCCATAGCCCCATTGTACCTGGTCGCACAAGGCAGGCGGAAAATGCCCACCTTGCGGGACCACGGCGGACGGTCTTTCCATCCGCCGTGGTACCATTCCCATTCCCACCGCCATCCTAATTTGGCGGTGGGAATATTCAGGGTGATGTCGGGAAGTCTGAAACCGCCGGGCTGGCGGTCCTCACCACCGGCCCAGCAGTGGCGGACTTTCCGTCATCGTAATCAGCCCCTAAATGCTTTTAGCATATATTGTGCGATAAAGCAATTAAGAGTAAATATGTATCAGACTAAAATCCTGTTTTTCGGCAAAAGAGACCAGGAATTTAACTGGTATTTGGGACAAACCAAACTGGAGATTGTAAATGAGTATAAATACTTGTGTGTCTGGTTTAATAAGACTTTAAAAGGGTGTACGCATTTGGAGGCACAGAAAGCAAAAGCTCGCACATCAGTGTGTGGGCTAAACAAATGTAATCGCAGCTATGGTGACATGTCCCACAGACCATTGATAAAGGCCTTCAGTGCTATGATACCTCCGCAACTACAGTATGGAGCAGAAATCCTATGCTTAGGTGGAAAAAGCACCTGGGATATTAAGGAAAGAAAATGCATAAAATCTCTAATGTCATTGCCTGGCTCATCTATGATCCAGGCAATTAGTCTAGTGATGAGTATGATCTCATGGAATGCTCAGGTCCAAGTAGGCCTAATATGTTTTTGGAAATGGTTGGGGACAGGAGAAGAGTTAAAAGTGTAACAATGGTGTAAGAAGAGGATTCAGCCTAGTGACCTGAAATGGGCCAAGTAGGTCAGAAAGAAATTGTTCACTGTATTTGAAATTTTAGATGTTAGAAATGATCAACAGACTCTTCAAATAGAAGGGACAATGAGCAAACTCAGAACAACAGGGAAGGAAAGGTCTAGGCGAGAAGACATGGAATACCTGAGACAGAAAGATTCTGTAAAAATTCATGAGAAATAGTGGGGTGAAAGAAAATTGGTACCCTTATTTGGATATTCTACCTAATCAATGGTTCCAATTGGAAATATTGAGGCTGAGAATTGGCATTAATCCTGCTTTGTTAAATAATAGAATCAGAATTGAATTGAGGCAAACTGATGGTAACTGTACCTGTCGGCTGGGCACAAAATGAGATATATTACATATCCTGATGGACGGCTTAAAATTGTTAGTCCCAAAGAAACTGTTTTTACGCCCTATATTTTTTAAATATGGCACGAAGCTGCGCACACAGGCTATTGAACTCCTCACAGATATGCCGAAACCTCGAAATTACAATAGCCATTGCAAAGTTCATGAAGCCTTTAAAATGGTTTTTTTATGGAATAGGAAATAGTCAGCTGTAAACTAGATTGCAAACGATGATGTACAGGAATGTTAGGACATATTTATTGGTTAATTACCTTTTATAAACCTGATAAAATATGAATTGTATTGCTTTTAATATTATTTATGTAGAGATATAGATATGCCTAGGACTTACGCATGGAGTAGGGTGTAAAATTGATAGGAAGAATTTGGAAATCAGGCTTCTGTAATGATGGTGGTTGATGAATTTGCAATGTTTTTAGAATATTCATATAAAGTGTCATGTTTTATGTTGTTTAAGGACCATTGGTCTAAATGAACTTTACTTTCGACTTGACTCACACCAGGGGGCCACAGAAGGACTTCAGTTACATCAGTGGCTTCCCCTCTTTGTCTCTCACCATAGAGGCATCCTCACCTAATGCTCTCTAATTCCTTTTCTCTCCAATCCATTCCAGTAGCACTTACATCTGTTCACCTCCCTTAAAGGGAGGTCTCTACACTCAAAAGGAACATGTAGGAGAGGTTACCATTCATATTATCTGTTTGCCAATCACCATTCAAAGAGGAAGCCTTCGTAACAAAATGTAAACTTTCTACAGGATCTACTTCCTGTTATCTCTACCCACACCCTCTGCCCCTAAGTCTTGCAATGGTTTGCCATTTGTGCGAACACTATTGGCTACTGCTTCAAGGCGAGGGCGGCACGTGGCACCATTCTGCTCTCGTTTACACATCTGGGCCATAACACTGAGATCACATGTAGTCCTTCTCTGTTATTCCAAGTCTATTTGAACAATTGTAAGAATAGTGCAATGTATCAGAGATGGTTTTCGGTAATAAAGAGTGAACTAAGTGTTGCAATAATTATCCACGCTTAATCCGGTTCTTGAAGGATGGTAATTTGTACAAACCTCTAAAATCCTCCAATATGCGCAGATAAGAGGCAAATTGAAAATGCTAAAAATACACATTTATTCGTGTTATAATCAATAAGAAGCACTTTTTTTTAAATAAAATTGCACTCCCTAGAACTATTCTGTTTAGGTGTATGATATTCTAACTAAACAATTGCATGTATAACCAAAACACCACAAGAGCACAAGCGACATGAATCGTTCCTACAGTGGTGCATGTTCCTAAACTACAGTTGCACTGACATGTGATTTGTATTACGTGATAGCATCAACAATCGGCCAAATGAGATTTTAGACAATACATTTAGGGGGAATAGCATTCGTAAAATAGCAAAGGAGGCACACAGCGGAATAGCTAAAACGACATGAACTCTATTCATTGCCTCAATGACGGTTAGGGATACATTGAACATTTCATTAATTTGGAAAGAATAGAGCCCGGAGCTTAAAATAGGTTAAATAACACATACACTTTACTGAGGTATGGGGAAGAATGTTAATCAAAGGGGTCGTTTATGTAAAAGTGTAGGATTGAAACCTTACTATGGCTATGAGAGTAACTCAAACGTTGTCTCCTCAAACGACTCTCGGTTATTTAGAAGCCTTTCACATACATTGAACTGGGATATCTGTTATCAAATTTAGCTGTAAGAAATAATATTCAAATCTTGATAAAAATCAAGAGAGAGAAATTAATTTGGTTGCTGTACACAACGAAAATCGATTAGACAATTGAAGGAGTTATTGATTTAATCTCAGCCACTGGCAATCTCATTCCAGACCATCGTGTTTCTCCATCTGTGACTTTCTAGCAGATATGAGGCTGGGTTAGTCAACACACCTACCCTGAGGTGGAGACAGGGTGTCTCCCAATTTGAGAACGCTGAACCGACAAGCGCCCCTTATCCTTCTTTTCGTTATAGCAGAACTTTCTAGACAGAAACTGATTTTATGGAAATCAGTCATGGTCCTGCTCCAGAGGAACAGTCCAACCTGGACTGCTAGGACGGTTACCCCCACAAATAGAAACACAAGCAGCCCCAAGAATCTTGGGAAATAAACAGTGTGTTGGAATGCTCCCCAAAATGATTGCCTGTAGTTAGACTGTTTACAAGCATTCAGCCCATCACCTTTTGTGTCTTTGATGTAATTCATACCCTATGTGGCCAAAGATATGCCCAAAAAACAACAAGTGATGGACTGAATGTGGATCAATGTCACACACTCCCCCAGTCAAAAGATCTGGGCCCAAATCCATCGTTTTTTTGCACTCCACACCACCCTGGGTCAGATAATGGCTTTATGCAAATCAGCTCTGACCCTGTTGCCCCATGGGAACAGTCCAGTCCGAACTACAACAGCCATATCTTTCCCAGACCGGAATCAAGCATCCGAGGACCGGACCGGTTTCGAGGTAACACCTCTCTTCAGCCCGGCTAGCTTGACTCCAAGTGGTGTGGAGTGCCTGGGACCCACGTCTGGGCATCCCCAGCGCACTTAGGGCGGCAATTGCAAAAAACAACAAGTGATGGACTGAATGTGGATCAATGTCACACACTCCCCCAGTCAAAAGATCTGGGCCCAAATCCATCGTTTTTTTGCACTCCACACCACCCTGGGTCAGATAATGGCTTTATGCAAATCAGCTCTGACCCTGTTGCCCCATGGGAACAGTCCAGTCCGAACTACAACAGCCATATCTTTCCCAGACCGGAATCAAGCATCCGAGGACCGGACCGGTTTCGAGGTAACACCTCTCTTCAGCCCCGCTAGCTTGACTCCAAGTGGTGTGGAGTGCCTGGGACCCACGTCTGGGCATCCCCAGCGCACTTAGGGCGGCAATTGCAAAAAACAACAAGTGATGGACTGAATGTGGATCAATGTCACACACTCCCCCAGTCAAAAGATCTGGGCCCAAATCCATCGTTTTTTTGCACTCCACACCACCCTGGGTCAGATAATGGCTTTATGCAAATCAGCTCTGACCCTGTTGCCCCATGGGAACAGTCCAGTCCGAACTACAACAGCCATATCTTTCCCAGACCGTAATCAAGCATCCGAGGACCGGACCGGTTTCGAGGTAACACCTCTCTTCAGCCCGGCTAGCTTGACTCCAAGTGGTGTGGAGTGCCTGGGACCCACGTCTGGGCATCCCCAGCGCACTTAGGGCGGCAATTGCAAAAAACAACAAGTGATGGACTGAATGTGGATCAATGTCACACACTCCCCCAGTCAAAAGATCTGGGCCCAAATCCATCGTTTTTTTTACCTCGAAACCGGTCCGGTCCTCGGATGCTTGATTCCGGTCTGGGAAAGATATGGCTGTTGTAGTTCGGACTGGACTGTTCCCATGGGGCAACAGGGTCAGAGCTGATTTGCATAAAGCCATTATCTGACCCAGGGTGGTGTGGAGTGCAAAAAAACGATGGATTTGGGCCCAGATCTTTTGACTGGGGGAGTGTGTGACATTGATCCACATTCAGTCCATCACTTGTTGTTTTTTGCAATTGCCGCCCTAAGTGCGCTGGGGATGCCCAGACGTGGGTCCCAGGCACTCCACACCACTTGGAGTCAAGCTAGCCGGGCTGAAGAGAGGTGTTACCTCGAAACCGGTCCGGTCCTCGGATGCTTGATTCCGGTCTGGGAAAGATATGGCTGTTGTAGTTCGGACTGGACTGTTCCCATGGGGCAACAGGGTCAGAGCTGATTTGCATAAAGCCATTATCTGACCCAGGGTGGTGTGGAGTGCAAAAAAACGATGGATTTGGGCCCAGATCTTTTGACTGGGGGAGTGTGTGACATTGATCCACATTCAGTCCATCACTTGTTGTTTTTTGCAATTGCCGCCCTAAGTGCGCTGGGGATGCCCAGACGTGGGTCCCAGGCACTCCACACCACTTGGAGTCAAGCTAGCCGGGCTGAAGAGAGGTGTTACCTCGAAACCGGTCCGGTCCTCGGATGCTTGATTCCGGTCTGGGAAAGATATGGCTGTTGTAGTTCGGACTGGACTGTTCCCATGGGGCAACAGGGTCAGAGCTGATTTGCATAAAGCCATTATCTGACCCAGGGTGGTGTGGAGTGCAAAAAAACGATGGATTTGGGCCCTGATCTTTTGACTGGGGGAGTGTGTGACATTGATCCACATTCAGTCCATCACTTGTTGTTTTTTGCAATTGCCGCCCTAAGTGCGCTGGGGATGCCCAGACGTGGGTCCCAGGCACTCCACACCACTTGGAGTCAAGCTAGCTGGGCTGAAGAGAGGTGTTACCTCGAAACCGGTCCGGTCCTCGGATGCTTGATTCCGGTCTGGGAAAGATATGGCTGTTGTAGTTCGGACTGGACTGTTCCCATGGGGCAACAGGGTCAGAGCTGATTTGCATAAAGCCATTATCTGACCCAGGGTGGTGTGGAGTGCAAAAAAACGATGGATTTGGGCCCAGATCTTTTGACTGGGGGAGTGTGTGACATTGATCCACATTCAGTCCATCACTTGTTGTTTTTTGCAATTGCCGCCCTAAGTGCGCTGGGGATGCCCAGACGTGGGTCCCAGGCACTCCACACCACTTGGAGTCAAGCTAGCCGGGCTGAAGAGAGGTGTTACCTCGAAACCGGTCCGGTCCTTGGATGCTTGATTCCGGTCTGGGAAAGATATGGCTGTTGTAGTTCGGACTGGACTGTTCCCATGGGGCAACAGGGTCAGAGCTGATTTGCATAAAGCCATTATCTGACTCAGGGTGGTGTGGAGTGCAAAAAAACGATGGATTTGGGCCCAGATCTTTTGACTGGGGGAGTGTGTGACATTGATCCACATTCAGTCCATCACTTGTTGTTTTTTGCAATTGCCGCCCTAAGTGCGCTGGGGATGCCCAGACGTGGGTCCCAGGCACTCCACACCACTTGGAGTCAAGCTAGCCGGGCTGAAGAGAGGTGTTACCTCGAAACCGGTCCGGTCCTCGGATGCTTGATTCCGGTCTGGGAAAGATATGGCTGTTGTAGTTCGGACTGGACTGTTCCCATGGGGCAACAGGGTCAGAGCTGATTTGCATAAAGCCATTATCTGACCCAGGGTGGTGTGGAGTGCAAAAAAACGATGGATTTGGGCCCAGATCTTTTGACTGGGGGAGTGTGTGACATTGATCCACATTCAGTCCATCACTTGTTGTTTTTTGCAAAGATATGCCCAGACATGGGTGCTGTGCCCACTGTGTCACTGGAACCAAGCTGCACCTAATTAAAGAAGCCTGAATAGGCCCGAAAGAGTCTTGAATTGCTTGTAGTCCAGTACAGAGATGATCTGGCTTGGCATTTTTTTGAATGGATTGTTCCTATTGGAGCAGAACCAAATCGGATTTGCATATTACTGGGTCTAATCTCGAGCAGCAAGGTGGGTAAAAGAATGATGGATTGGAAAGTTACTCCAAAGGAACTGCCAGTGGTAAGACTGTTGCAAAAATGTCTTCCATCACCTTGTGTGTGTTTGATGCTTCATGCTAAACTCCTTGGAGCAGTGTTTAATCCGGAATCACTGGTGACAGTGTTCTCCCCAAGGATAATAGTTTTGGCCTTGCGTGGGGCACACCGTGACGGTCACAAGAATTTCCAGCTATTTGGTTTATGGATGTATTCACAGGAAATAATCTCCCAGTCCACAATAGAAAGTTTTTCCAAAGAGTGTTTCGGGATGAAAACAGAAGCTTAGAACAAAGGTGTGAACAATTAAACCTTCACAGTGTAAAGTTATGTAAACTTGGGTTTAAATTAGGAGTCTTTGACCCTTGGGCTTCCTCTACGTCACAAAGAGTACTGTTGTTTCCTTTCTTCAAATTGTGGTGTTGGGTTCAAATCAGGCCTACATACTCTGCTAAACTCTCGAACACCTTAGTATAGAAGTTGGCACGGACACTGGAAAAGGTAAAAGACAATTTTATTAAGACCCCATGGGGTGGTGATACATTCCTACAGCACCCTTCGGTAATGTAAGAAGTAGCACACCGAACATCGGTGTGCGACCTCTTTTATATAGTTTAATAGCAATAAAAAGATAGGCGGTTACAAGTTACACATTTTAGGTACATATAAGGTCATTTTTGGAACACAGCCAACATGTGGGAGGAGTTTCAACAGCACTGGTCAGTTAGCGTGAACATTCCTGAAGAGTGACCAATTGGTGCGAAATGCGCATGTGCGCTTGACCAGTACTAAAAATAGCCTGTTGCCGAGCAGACTAGTGACCATGGGTGTCGAGAAAGGACAAAAGGGCACACTGACCACGAGGCAGCGTGTTCATTGAAACGGAAGTCAGAGGGATTCAAAATGGCCCCCGTTCGTTTTGGTCAAGTTAACAGAAAAGACCGTGTAGCTGTGCTAAACGCTAACTCAGGGGCTGCCAAAACACGACAGACGGCCCTTTTAGCGTTTAGCAAAAGCTACCTCATAGTGGACATAGTCAGAACGTTCATCCTCAATGTTAATAGCCATAATTTTCAATACTTCATCATTGCTCAGTTTCTCTTGCTTGACAATAGTTCGTTTGGACGGAATGCAGGCTGTGATACATATAGAACATAATGTAGGGCCACATTGAATACATAGACAAAGGAAAAATAGTACTCCAATAAAAACACAGAGAATCGTTAACAATTTCCAGCCCCAAGTACTAAGCAGGGTCCAGAACCAACCAGAAAAGGTCCATGTTCCATTCTCTGGGTGGATCTCAGCAGCTATCTTGTGTAATTTTGTAATCGAATCATATACAGAAGGTGAGTTATCTGGTACGTACACGCAACAACTACTTCCGATGACGCGGCATGCTCCACCTCTATCAGCTAGTATCACATCTAGAACCATTCTATTCTGGAGCGCTACAATTCTGGTAATTTGCAATTCCTCAGTAATGTTCCCTAAAGCAGAAGCAGTTTCGTTGGCAACGGCTTCCACCACACGTGTAAGCCGCCTTATCTTTCTACTATTTAATGCAGCTCCTACGAATGAAAATAACCCCAAATTGAAATCTACATATTGTTGTAAAGTGGTATCAGTCTGGTCTATTTCATCAAGGTCTATTGATCGTTTCACTCTATTCAATATGAAATCATGGTACAAAACATAATCATTGTGATACATGGGAGGAGCGATAAACACAGGTGGTAATACAAATGCTACATAACACGTTCCTAACCAACCCAATGGTAGACGATGGTATCCCTTATTTCCACAAATGAAATATGTGTTATGCGAAGCTACAAATGCAATTCCAGTTGGTGTATCAAAGGTAAGTGTAATATTACATTCACTGCGACCTACGGGGATTGTACCTTTATTTCTAATACACAAATCTGCTTTTGTATCGATCACGGTTATTATATGCATGTTCGTCACATTTATGAGTCTTTGATTCGTATATACACGAGGTGTAGAAATATTGTCCGGACGATATTCTTCCCATTCGAATTTAGTTCCTTCAGCATGTGGATAGCCATCTTTATCGTTATAGCATATTTTATTCAACCGAAAAAGTAATCCACCTTTCGTTGGCCATCGCAGAGTAAAAAGAAGAGTGTACCAAGCATAACAAGAACCATTATGAGAAAACGGGAGAGGAATGAGTGGTGTTCCTCCCTTCTTCTGATGTCCGGGCAACATCCCACATACCCAACAATTGGACGTGTTGGTCATATTATGAGTATGATGCAGAATCTTAATAAAGCTGTTGTTCAAATAAGTCTGCCTATGTCTTTCTTCGTGAAAAGGCAGAGTGAAATGAAAATGTTCAGACGGACTTGGAGTGGTGGGCAGTAAATGTTCTCGTGCAGGAAACAACAGTTCTATAGTCCAAGCTAATACTGCGATCACCACTACGGTCAAGACAAACAAAACAGCACCAAGAATTCTCCCTTTTCGTGTCGAAGGAGATGCCATAGTTCATAAAACAATACTCTTCAAAAAGCAACACTAAGCAAGAAAAAATAAAACGATGGTTCTGAACCGAGGCTGCCGTTGATTTGTTCTCCGGGATTCAAGACGGGTGTCGCTACACTGGGCAGAACTGATCCCCCCCCCTTGATATTCCCGGCTTCCGTTTCACAAACCTCAGAGCGGTTACCAACCAGTTTCAAAAAGAACACAAAAGAAATCTTATTTCCTGGGTCGTAGATTGTACTTCACTTTATCAGAAACAACGTGGTCCGGGAAGGCTCCCTCCAATTCATCAGGCGTGACAGCTGGGCTCTTTTCTGTATCCAAAATCTTTCTGTAGTCGGATAGCACCACAGGGCTCACCAGATCCGGAGAGACACGTCGGCAGTGCGTTGAATGAATCCACCGCTTCTTATTGGTGACTCTCACAGCAGTTCGCGTAGCCAGCAGCACTTGCTCAGGGCCATGCCATCTCGGTTCCAAACTGCTGGATCGCTCAAAGATTTTGACCATCACGTGGTCCCCAGGGCGGAGATCGTGAGCCTCACCAATGGAGTTATCAGGGAGCGCCTCTCGAACCTGTTGATGAATAGAAAGCAAATCATTTGTTAATCGTGCCAGATAATCGTTCATCATTATACAAGGCATATCATGTATCAAACGAGGTTTTGGAACTCCCCAGATATTCATAGGCCTTCCAAACACTACTTCATAAGGTGTGAGGCCAGACCGAGAATGGGGCACTGATCGAATGGACAGCAATGCCAGAGGCAAAGCGTCCGGCCATTTCAGAGATGTAGATGCCACTATCTTTGCTAGCTTCAGCTTCAGAGTTGCATTGTATCGTTCTACTAAACCTGCTGATTGCGGATGAAAGACAGCATGGAATCGTTGTTTGATTCCCAATCCTTTCAGGACATATTCCACTACTTTTCCAATGAAATGAGGGCCATTATCACTCCACATAAGTTTACAAACACCGTAGCGCGGGAAGTACTCCTTCAGTAACACCTTAGCTGTTGTCAACGCTGTATTGTCTTTCGTAGGGTAAGCCTCAATCCATTTGCTGAAGGCACACACCACTACTAGAACATACTTGAGATTATTACAGCGTTCCAGCTGGATGTAATCCATTTGTAGTACTTCGAATGGTGCAGTAGGTGGAACAAACCCACCTTTAGGAGTATGAGTCCCTTGTCCAGGATTGTGCTGTAAACATATCAGACAGGTCTGCACTACTCTCTTAGCCGTGCTAGCAATGTCAGCATTTTCCCAAACTCGTGTAAGCAATTTAGTAATTGCGAGAGCTCCAATGTGTGCCAGTCCATGTGTCATTTGCACCATTGTTTGTAAATAGGCCATGGGTAGTTTCCATTTCTCCATATCTTTACTACGCCAGCAACCCTCATCATCCAATACTCCCTCGGTGGCCCATTTCACAAGTTCTGCCTCTGATGCTGACTTCTGTATATCGAGTATTTCTTCTCTAGCATCATGCCACCGCTCAGCTTGTGACTTCACCACATACATGGGGAAATTATTTTGCAGCATAGCGGTCTCTCTCGCAATGCGATCAGCAAAAGCATTGCCCTGTCCTATTTTGTCCGTCACCTTTTTATGTGCACTGCACTTGACTATTGCAACTTTCTTTGGGCATAACAGTGCATTCAGGAGATCGCGTACCAACTCTCCATGCATGATGTGTACTCCGTGTGAAGTCAGGAATCCTCGTTCCTTCCAAAGTAGGCCAAAATCATGCACTACTCCAAAAGCGTAACGACTATCCGTGTAAATGTTCACACATAACCCAGCACTTAACTCACATGCCTTCGTTAAGGCTATCAACTCAGCCGCTTGAGCCGATTTTTGGGGTATCCGTGCTGCTTCTACCACAGTCTTAAGTGTCGTGATCGCATAAGCTGCGGAAGTCGTACCATCTGGTAGCCTCACACACGACCCATCAACCCACAGTTCCCCATCCACATCTGGAAATGGCGTATCCTGTAAATCGATACGACCCTTTGTCTGTTCCTCAGTCAGAAAAACACAATCATGTTGTTCTTCCTTCTGGGTCTCAGCAACAGGATCAGGCAGTAAAGTAGCAGGATTTAGTGCTGCACATCGTTTTAGTGTGATGTGCGGCGCCAACAACGTTAGCTCATATCCTGTCAGACGGGCACTGGTTAGATGCTGTGTTTTCGTTTGATTTAGTAACGCATCTACCGCATGGGGAACTAGCACCAACAATTTATGCGACAAAACTATTCCCTCACTTTGTCGTATCGCAACTGCTGTTGCTGCAACTGCTCGAAAACATCCAGGCAATCCTCGAGCCACAGGGTCGAGTACCGCCGAGAAGTATGCACAAGGCCTTTGTTTATCTCCGTGTGTCTGCACTAACATTGACAATGCGCACCCATCCTTCTCGTGTACATATAATGTAAAAATCTTCATGTAATCAGGTGTACCTAACACTGGTGCAGAACAAAGAGCTTGTCTCAATTGCTCAAAAGCATTCTGACATTCATCCGTCCATTCAATGGGAATCGGTGTATCTTTAGACAACAATGCTAACAATGGTTTAACGACATGTGAAAAACCCAGTATCCATTGCCTACAAAAAGACGTCAGACCTATAAAGGCGCGAACATCCTTCTGAGTGCGAGGGACTGGAGTATCTAGGATTGCTTGAATTCGATCTGGTGTCAATGCACGGCCCTCCTTAGACAAAAGATGACCGAGGTAGGTCACCTTTGGTCTACAATATTGCAGCTTTTTCTTCGAAACTTTATGACTATGTTTGGCCAGGAAGGAAAGCAAAGCAAAGGTGCTCTTCTCACATTGTTCTGGCGTGTCTGCAGCAAGTAAGATATCGTCTACATATTGAATGAGAACCACTCCCTCTTGTAAGTCAAAAGAATCAAGCTGTCTTTTTAATGCTTGACTATAAATGCTAGGACTTTCAGTATAGCCTTGAGGAATTCGACAGAATCTGTACGATTTATTATTTAATGTAAAGCCGAATAGATATCGACTGTCAGGATGTACAGGGATCGAAAAGAAGGCGTTCTTCAAATCAATGACCGTAAAAGTAGTCGCCGTCGGTGGAACCAACGTAAGCAATGTGGTGATGTCAGATACCACTGGATACTGAGGCACTACTATCTTGTTTATTTCCCTCAAATCAATAATGAAACGGTAAACTTTAGTATCGGTATCTCTCTTAAGGATCGGTAAAATTGGACTATTACAAACATTGTAAGGAACTTCCTCGACTACTCCTGCCGAAATCAAATCATTTACAATGTGTATTAAAGCAAGTTCACCTTCTCTAGAAATCTTATATTGCGGGACACGTGGTAGAGATACTCCCTCCTTTACAGTAATATGTACTGGAGGGATTAACATCTGCCCCACATCCGTGTCTGAAGTGGCCCACAACGTGTTTGGTAAGGAGGCCAATACTTCAGATTCATGGAGAAAACACACTCGCTCAAAGTCTGGGTAATTCTCATTCAGCACAACTCGCACTCCTTCTGGGGCACAGCGAATGGTAGCTCGAAAGTGTTTCAACATATCGAGTCCAATAATATTATCGGGTGTATTTGGAGACAACAAAAAGGGACAAGGGGCAGCAAATTTATCAACATGAAATGCAACTGGTTGAGACAGTGGGCTAGAAGTAGGTGTTCCATCGAACCCTATTGCTGTAATTACCTCGCCAGACAGGGGAGCCCTTGGAACCAAGTGTTTGGACAAAGCGCTACGAGTAGCTCCTGTATCGACCAGAAATTGATCAGTAGAACCCAAAACATGTGCTTCTATGTATGGACCCCTCTGATCAACTGGTACCTCAACCGATTCCACACCCCATCCTACGCAATCCTATGCGTAATGCTCATCCCGTGGTTCAGCAGGATCACCCTCATTTATCTGATATTGATTGCGGTTATCAAACGTATTATAATCTGACTGACCACGACCCCTTGCTCCATATCCTCCACGGTCATTCATGCCATAACCTCCTCGATCATTCGTGCCATAACCTCCTCTTGACCCTCCATAATGATTCCTAGATCTCCCACTTCCTCGTCCCCTCAAATTACGCTGCTCTCGAAACACCGGACAGTCTGCAATCCAATGCCCAAACTGTTTGCAGTATGCACATTGATTCACAGAAATGTCAGAACGAGGGGGAGGAGCATTACTGTATGATCCTCGCCCTCCTCTATTGTTCCCTCTCGTAGCCTGAACCTGAGCTAACATTACCTTCGTCTTCAATTCCTTCGCCTTCTTTTCACTACTTTCTTTCGCCTCCAATTCCTGTCTTTCATAATATTGAGCCATAGTCAATAAAGAAGCAGGGGTTGCTGTGGTCCATGAACTTTCACTCGCTTTTAATCGTTTCGCAATCTCCGGTAGGAGATTAGCTACATACTTATCAACGAATAGATGCCTGCCAGTATCTTCTGTCAATAATTGACCACTGTAATCATGGAACGCTTCCTCGAAGCGAGAGAAAAAATCAGAAACTGATTCATCCGCTTTCTGCTTACACGAGGCTAATATAGTCCAATCAATCTTTTTAGCGGGAGCAAGAGTCTTTAATTTTGTTAGTATGGCACCTGGAAGGTCTAATATTAATTGACACGGTTTACATGCTGGTTCTCTATCTAAATCAGCCTGAGCAATATCTTTCCAAGTGGCCCCGAGAGTCGTCTGGTCATCAAACCTACGAATTACTCTCCACATATCAGGGGGCAATATCAACCCGAAAAATAGATCAATATCAACTAACGTCATGATACATGAAGAAATTGCACTTTCAACATTTTCATAAAAAGCCGCAGGGTTTTTACGGGGATCAGGTAACGCATTCTTAAGCGCCATAACATCTGCTCTATTCCAAGGCGTATAAACCCAATTATATACAAAATACCCTTTCGCGTCTTTGGAGCTTTTATCATCATCTGTGCCATCCCCTTTATGAGGGACATATAAAGGCGCAGCTTCTCGCATAGGTCTAACATTAATCGCAGCGATCTTATCTGTTTCAAAGATAGGGCATTCTTTGGATATCCCCGTTGCTCCGGACGTAGACGAATTCTTCGACTTTTCCAACTCCCGTAGCCGTGTCGTCTCATTACGCAGTTCAAGCAAACGCTTGAAGAAGTCGTCCGCATCTGAAAGAACAAAAAGACCTTTACGAAAATTCTCACGATCCTTGGATATCTCCTTAGGTTCTAACTCGAGAGAATATTTTCTATATCGCTCAACAACTTCATCTCCAAAATGATCTAAAAAATACAGTCGTTCCTTATCAGACCACTGTTCCATTTGTTTAGTAACATCAGAAACAGTAACAGTATTACTATTTAGCTTTCGCGCAATCGAGCGCAATTCCGTAGCTCGTTCCGTATATAACCTGGTACGCTGTGTTCGATCACTATCCTCGTCCGAGTCCTCGTTCGGAGCCGTAGGTGCGACGTACGGAGGCGGACAACGATCTAGTAATGAAAAATCATCCGTTTCATTAGTAAGGACTGGATAGAGAGGACGCCTGATAGGGAATTGACCATTAACCTGTAGATTACGTTCTCGTCTCTCCCTCTCTTTCTTTTCCTGTAATTCCTTCTCCTGTAGCTGTAAAGCTTTGTCATGTGCAGCCTTCCGCTGCACTTTCTCCGCCAAGGCTTCCTCACGCTTCGCTCGTTCACGCACCTCTTTCTCCCACGTACGCACACAATCAAACATATCTTGTCTAGACCTTCGCTGAAACAAGCACTGCTCTACATATTGTACCTTTCGAAGGTCAAACGACCCATATAGTGGCCACTGTAATTCACGATCAGTCTTAGTATACTTATGCCATAATGCACTATACATTATAGGTGGAATACCGTATTTAACATACATTTCACGATTTGGAGTCCCCTCTGGGGGAGCCGGCTGTTTTTCACTTAATCGATAATTGGTACCATTTTCAGAACAGCACATCCTACGGAGTGTGCTAAAAACAGGCATGTTTCAAAAAGTACCACGAAACCGCGATACTACAAAATGACACCTAACACGGTGCACTATTCAAATCAAATAAATCAGAGAAATATCCCTACATGCCTGCCTATGTGAGGTGCACTTCACATATTCAAATTCAAATTCATAGATTCAAAACGTTAGCTAACAAATTCAAATTCAAAATCAAAGTTTCAAAAAGCCACAGTAAGTGTCAGTAGACTACCTCACCACTCAAAAGCTTACCAATTTTCTTTTCAAACGTCCAAAGTCCAACTGCCAAGTTCTGTGGTCGAATCAGCCAAAACGGCACATCACGACAATCCAAGATCAGAATCTCAGTCGAGGACCGGCGCCACCTGGAAGGTCAGATCGGAAGGACGGGAAAACACACCGTGGGTGCCGAGACTCGGGTCACTCAATGGCAGCGATCGCGTCCATGGCGAGTTTCCTAACCTTCGTCACGACCTTTCCTTCGGGCATCCGAGTCGCCGATGAGTCCCTTCGTGGTCGCCAATTGTGGTGTTGGGTTCAAATCAGGCCTACATACTCTGCTAAACTCTCGAACACCTTAGTATAGAAGTTGGCACGGACACTGGAAAAGGTAAAAGACAATTTTATTAAGACCCCATGGGGTGGTGATACATTCCTACAGCACCCTTCGGTAATGTAAGAAGTAGCACACCGAACATCGGTGCGCGACCTCTTTTATATAGTTTAATAGCAATAAAAAGATAGGCGGTTACAAGTTACACATTTTAGGTACATATAAGGTCATTTTTGGAACACAGCCAACATGTGGGAGGAGTTTCAACAGCACTGGTCAGTTAGCGTGAACATTCCTGAAGAGTGACCAATTGGTGCGAAATGCGCATGTGCGCTTGACCAGTACTAAAAATAGCCTGTTGCCGAGCAGACTAGTGACCATGGGTGTCGAGAAAGGACAAAAGGGCACACTGACCACGAGGCAGCGTGTTCATTGAAACGGAAGTCAGAGGGATTCAAAATGGCCCCCGTTCGTTTTGGTCAAGTTAACAGAAAAGACCGTGTAGCTGTGCTAAACGCTAACTCAGGGGCTGCCAAAACACGACAAAATGGCACTAAAGACTTGCATCTAATGTTTCTGTTGTAGCCAAACATTGTATTGCAGCAAACAACTCAAGCATATTTTACTGAGCATAGGCTTTCCGCAAGGCAACCATCGGGCATACAATCAGAAAAGTACAAATGTTTATAAAGTGACAGCTAAGAGGGGTCGTGGCCAGCAGCCGATGGAAATGGCCGCCGACTAGAGTAGCTCCGGACCTCCACAGGATTCCTCTGCCATCCGCACAACTATCTGGACATGAAACCACCCACAAACAGCGGTGAAGACATCGGAACAACACGGACCTCGAACAAGCTGCCCGCGGTGCCAGTCTTTTGCTAGTTAACGAAGGTACACCGTGTGCAGCAGTTACAGCCTATGCGACAAGCCGCGACCTGGGCCTCAAATAGTTTCTTAAGCCCAGGAGGGTGCGGACATCTTACTCCCCCTCAGCTACACAAGTGCAAGGAGCTCTAGCGGCGATACCACATCGGAGACAGATCGCTGAGCGACAGATCCAACGACTGCCGAGCTCTCTACCCTGACCGTAAAACAGACCACCCCCCCCGGGGAAATAATTGCAAAACTACACACCAGCTGTGTATTTGCAGACCAAGGTCGAGTGCACTCAAACTCTATCACGCTTGCAAAGGTATGTGACAGCGCAGACTCAAGTGGCACTGAGGGGCTGATTTTGGCACTTACTGACACTGGTGTAAGAGACCCCCACCCACTATCCAGCTACATGAAGGAGACGTAACCCATCTTGGGGTATAACTAAACTTGCTCCGAGCGAGGGGACCATCTTGCCAAATCGTGCTAGTATTCCAAACACTACTACTGTGTGGCAGCAACTGGTAGCACAACCAGCCATCAGAGTGACTTGCAGAGCAAAACTAATAGTTGACGGTATCCTTGTGCCAGTGGGAAAAGTAAAAAAATAAAAAAGGTCACTTAGTGTAAAGGGCCCAGTACAGCAAGAAACCGCTTCTCCAATGCCTGTCTGACAAGGGGCGGGTGAGGGCTCACACATAACGACGCCAAACCACACATCATGATCTAGTGGTGGAAGGCCCCCACAACAAAAATCGACCAGCTTCACCCTTCAGTGAAACCAGTGACACTATCAACGAGTGGGGAAACCCGACAGGCCACATGTGACGGTGTGTGTCACACTGGCAAGCAGCGGTGAGTTCTGCCATCTAGGGATCTACCACTACGTGACATCATTATGAGCCTGAACACAATGGGGGGACATGGCCAGCGTGCCACAAACCGAAACAAACTTGATAAATATACAAAACCCACTCAATATGCCCTGGAACCCACCGAGACTAACGTGTCGGACCGCGGCGCCACGGAAGAGAAGGACTTTACATTGCAGGACATAATGACAAGGCTGAACAATGTACATACATCCTTAGAGTCTTGCATAGACAATGTATTCACTGAACTGCCGCTAATACTTGCGGACTTCGGGAAATTAAGCTCAAGAGTGACAGAAGTGGAAATGACAACAGAAACTTTGTGTGTAGACACTACCGCCCTTTAGCGACAAATAAAGCAGCTCGCAATGGAGAAAAAAAATCCATGGCTGCAAGCTGGACGATTATGAACGCCGCTCTCGGTGCAACAATGTCCGAATTGTAGGAGTGCCTGAAAGAACAGGGGGACCCACAGTTGACCTCTTCGTGGAGGACCTTATCAAGAACCACCTACGGCCCAAGGACTTTCCAACTATTTCTCGTCATAAGGGCTCATCATGTTCCAGGGGGCAGAACTAAGCCCTTGTGTGCCCACACTGGCCTGCATTTTTAATTTCCGAGACAAAACACAATATGCAAATGGTTATCGGTGTCATAGGAGAGAGAAATGGGTCATCTAAACAGAAGAAAGAAACCCATCAGCCCACCAGTTGGCGGAACTTCGTCATCTGGGTTTTGTGGAGAAAGATGATATCCGCTAGACACCTCCTCAGTGCATTCATTGAGGACAGCTAGAGTCGGATCATAGGAAGAGGAACATCAACCAGAAGATGAGTATTTAAAGGCTGAAAGGGTGAGTTGCAGTGCTCAAAAAGTGTACAGAGTATAAACAAAGTTAGTGGTGATATAAAAATGCCTGTTTTGATGTCTAGAGAATTTTTTTTTAATAGATGCGACCATCAAGACGACATACTTAAAAGCAGAGTGAATATAGTATGTAAAATATATTACTATTCATCAAAGATATAGGTTGGTCGACATGTTTCAGCCCCTCTGGGCTTTCATCAGGACCTATGATGTGCACTACTGCAACACTTACCACAAGACGTGATAATATAGATTGTGTAGACCTACCAGTTGTATGGTCTTTTAATCCAGAAACTCTCCTATGAAACAGGACACAAAAAGAAGAAATATACACAAAACTAAGCCAGTGTTAAGATTAGACACGCACATTTGTTGTGTTATACTACGTGTATCCACATGGGTATAATCCACTCACCCAACATCGTAGGGAGGAACGGCCTCACCTCGCCTGGCACTCGCTCAGGACTAAGAGGCCACGCACTAAATAGAGAGAAAATACATCCTAAATTGTATTAACCTTGTAAACATTGATGCCAACATGTATTGACTGTGTTCCTCAAAAAATTTGAATGAAAGCAGATAGGCAGAGAAGCAGGTCCATGGCAACCACGAGCAACGACTCTTTGACATATCCCTACAGACTTATTTATGAATTGCAGTGAAGAAATGTTGCAAAAACCTCTATATATATTAATTGCCTGTAGATACAAAATAGAGGCGAGGTATATCATACTGCAATCTTTCAAGATTTAACAAAATGAATGTTTAAAAATATTCAAAAATAGCGCCTTTCATTCAAGTAGACCTACTTTTAAATATAGAGTGGCTATTTAAACTGGTAGAGTAACTACACGCAGCTCTCACTTATCTCTCCGTCGTTGCCTCGGTCTGGCAACTGAGCTGAGGGGAAGGTGGTGAGGCTGCGTGCTGTTGTAGGTTAAGAATACGTGATGCGGACCTGATAGAAAGCTCGCTCTGAGGTCGGCTGTCTCCTGATAGGCTATTCAATGTGGGGAGAAGCCTGTAATAGCACGGTAATAATGAAATGTCACTATCACTGATGTAAGGACTGCTTCGATTGGAAAGTAATACCGGAACCGTAAATAATGGCCCAAGCCTCCAAATACCCAATGAGAGCCGTTGTGAAAGGTAAACACCGCTCCATCTCATAGAGAGTTACTGATTGGTAGGTGGCCGATCCCGGAAATGCGGAGCCGTAGAGGAAGCAGTCTATCGGTTGAACACTGCGTGATAGACCAGAAATGGGACGTGGGGCGGACCACCACGGGAACTCCATAATGTGGTATTCAGGTCGACCAATTGGTTGTGCTAACACGGAAACGTATGCGCAGGGGCACGCTAAACAGACCAATTTGAGAAAACTCAACAACAGAAATGTCTTGTGTAGAGGAAGCAGTTTATCGATTGAATACTGCGCGATAGGCGAAAAATGGGACGTGGGGCGGACCATCCCGGGAACTCCATAATGTGGTATTGAAGTTCACCGATTGGTTATGCTAACACGTAGACGCGTGCGCAAAGGCACGCTAAGCAGACCAATTAGAGAAAACACAGCAAAAACACAAACAAACACAGCAATAAAATGTCTCGTGTGTTAACCTTCTGATGTTTATAAATGTACTATGGTACAGCCGTCAAGGTGTCACATGTGTTAGCCCTCTTTTGCTTGTAAAGATACTCGAAATACTCGAAATAGCAAAAACTATATGTAGGATGTGATATAGTCACATGTGTTGGCCCTCTTTTGCAGCATGATCCGAGATACCACACCGAGATTATGGAACCTTCCTCCGGTACGAGGTCACTATCCTTGTGGCAACTGCTCGGTGTGTCCTCAGACCAAGAAAACATTATCAGTTGACATCGGTACAACACGCCCCTGGCAGTTAAAACAACATACAAACTGCAACAGTGAGAGGGTCATTTATCAGATCACTTGCCCTTGTGCCCTCCGCTATATAGGGATGACGACCAGAAAAATAAAACTGAGGATACAAGAACATAAAAGCACCATTAGATGCAATAGACAAGCAACCCGGATGACGTCCCATTTTCTCACCATGAAACACTCTGCAGAGGAGCTAGAATGGCTGGTATTGGAGCAGCCATTTATACCTCCACATGTTAATGATATTTCTCACTTCCTGCTCAGAAAAGAGCAAAAATGTTTTTTCAAACTTAAATGTGATACACCGGGGTTAAATGACAAAATACCTTGGTTACACCTTTAATCAATCCTCCGTCCAATTACAACTTGCCATCTGCTGGGATTGAACACACAACTGCTAAAGAGCGATTATTTCATTTATAATCCCTCTTATTCGAGACATGTGCATACGTTTATCTGATTGACAGCTGTCTACCTCCAACTTGACCGCACATGCTTGAATTTAGTGTGTAATGATCCCTTTATTACTCAAGTTCTAGATTGATGACTCTGAACTGTCCGCCGGATTTGTATCGTCTCCTCACCAGGGGATACATCAGTTCTGTTTGTTGCATGTTTTCAGGCTTGCGCAACTTTGTGGTGCTTGTCTGACCACATTCAATGACTATAACACACCCTATATATAGGTCTTGCTATTTCGAGTACCTTTATAAGCAAAAGAGGGCTAACACATGTGACACCTTGACGGCTGTACCATAGTACATTTAAAAACATCAGAAGGTTAACACACGAGACATTTTATTGCTGTGTTTGTTTGTGTTTTTGCTGTGTTTTCTCTAATTGGTCTGCTTAGCGTGCCTTTGCGCACGCGTCTACGTGTTAGCATAACCAATCGGTGAACTTCAATACCACATTATGGAGTTCCCAGGATGGTCCGCCCACGTCCCATTTTTCGCCTATCGCGCAGTATTCAATTGATAAACTGCTTCCTCTACACAAGACATTTCTGTTGTTGAGTTTTCTCAAATTGGTCTGTTTAGCGTGCCCCTGCACATACGTTTCCGTGTTAGCACAACCAATTGGTGGACCTGAATACCACATTATGGAGTTACCGTGGTGGTCCGCCCCACGTCCCATTTCTGGTCTATCACGCAGTGTTCAACCGATAGACTGCTTCCTCTACGGCTCCGCATTTCCGGGATCGGTCATCTACCAATCAGTAACTCTCTATGAGATGGAGCGGTGTTTACCTTTCACAACGGCTCTCTTTGGGTCTTTGGAGGCTTGGGCCATTATTTCCGGTTCCGGTATTACTTTCCAATCGAAGCAGTCCTTACATCAGTGATAGTGACATTTCATTATTACCGTGCTATTACAGGCTTCTCCCCACATTGAATAGCCTATCAGGAGACAGCCGACCTCAGAGCGAGCTTTCTATCAGGTCCGCATCACGTATTCTTAACCTACCACAGCACGCAGCCTCACCACCTTCCCCTCGGCTCAGTTGCCAGACCGAGGCAACGACGGAGAGGTAAGTGAGAGCTGCGTGTAGTTACTCTACCAGTTTAAATAGCCACTCTATATTTAAAAGTAGGTCTACTTGAATGAAAGGCGCTATTTTTGAATATTTTTAAACATTCATTTTGTTAAATCTTGAAAGATTGCAGTATGATATACCTCGCCTCTATTTTGTATCTACAGGCAATTAATATATATAGAGGTTTTTGCAACATTTCTTCACTGCAATTCATAAATAAGTCTGTAGGGATATGTCAAAGAGTCGTTGCTCGTGGTTGCCATGGACCTGCTTCTCTGCCTATC
The DNA here is from genome assembly GCF_964261635.1 of Lissotriton helveticus. Lineage (NCBI taxonomy): Eukaryota > Metazoa > Chordata > Amphibia > Caudata > Salamandridae > Lissotriton > Lissotriton helveticus. The sequence continues at coordinate 1,016,811,354 of NC_136069.1, read as the reverse complement.
TGCTTTCATTCTAATTTTTTGAGGTACACAGTCAATACATGTTGGCATCAATGTTTACAAGGTTAATACAATTTAGGATATATTTTCTCTCTATTTAGTGCGTGGCCTCTTAGTCCTGAGCGAGTGCCAGGCAAGGTGAGGCCGTTCCTCCCTACAATGTTGGGTGAGTGGATTATACCCATGTGGATACACTTAGTATAACACAACAAATGTGTGTGTCTAATCTTAACACTGGCTTTGTTTTGTGTATATTTCTTCTTTTTGTGTCCTGTTTCATAGGAGAGTTTCTGGATTAAAAGACGATACAACTGGTAGGTCTACACAATCTATATTATCACGTCTTGTGGTAAGTGTTGCAGTAGTGCACATCATAGGTCCTGATGAAAGCCCGGAGGGGCTGAAACATGTCGACCAACCTATATCTTTGATGAATAGTAATATTTTTTACATACTATATTCACTCTGCTTTTAAATATGCCGTCTTGATGGTCGCATCTATTAAAAAAAAATTCTCTAGACATCAAAACAGGCATTTTTATATCACCACTAACTTTGTTTATACTCTGTACACTTTTTGAGCACTGCAACTCACCCTTTCAGCCTTTAAATACTCATCTTCTGGTTGATGTTCCTCTTCCTATGATCCGACTCTAGCTGTCCTCAATGAATGCACTGAGGAGGTGTCTAGCGGATATCATCTTTCTCCACAAAACCCAGATGATGAAGTTCCGCCAACTGGTGGGCTGATGGGTTTCTTTCTTCTGTTTAGATCACCCATTTCTCTCTCCTATGACACCGATAACCATTTGGTATCTTTGAGTTCGTATACCATAAATAGGTACCGACCATAGCATAATTTCTTAAAGACCCTTGGTATCTTTTGTGTGTTTTTATACTGTTGAGTTGGGGGACAAGATACAAGAAGGTCTATAAATATTAAAAACTCCCCTGGGACCCTTCTTTCTACATTTAGTTTTCTGTTAAAACACAATGCCTCGCTGCCTGCCTCGCTGCCGGCTGACCCTGCTGCCGTTTGTTTTGCTCTGTTTAGTCCTCCATTTGTGCCTGTATTTTCGGAGTTTTTGCCCGTGTTAAGCGTGTTTTGTCTATCATTTGTGCTTGTATCTTCGTCGTATCTGCCCGTGTTAAGCGTTTTTTGATAATCATTTGTGCTTGTTTTCGTAGTTTCTGCCCGTTCTCCTCCTGTTTCCCGCCTTCCTCGCCGCCCCCCGCTTCCCGCCACCACCGCCGACCCCGCCCCTTTTTTCCTTCTGTTCCCTCCCCGCTCCCGCCTCCCAGCTGCTCCGCCCACCCGCGCACTTGGCCTTATATGGCGACCGTGCGACACAGGTGAGTGTGACCCACTTGTGGGACACCCCCGCACCGCACGGCCACCAGCTGCTGCGTGTGCCCCTTTGCTGTGCCCTCTGCCTCGCTGCCTGCCTCGCTGCCGGCTGACCCTGCTGCCGTTTGTTTTGCTCTGTTTTGTCCTCCATTTGTGCCTGTATTTTCGGAGTTTTTGCCCGTGTTAAGCGTGTTTTGTCTATCATTTGTGCTTGTATCTTCGTCGTATCTGCCCGTGTTAAGCGTTTTTTGATAATCATTTGTGCTTGTTTTCGTAGTTTCTGCCCGTTCTCCTCCTGTTTCCCGCCTTCCTCGCCGCCCCCCGCTTCCCGCCACCACCGCCGCCCCCGCCCCTTTTTTCCTTCTGTTCCCTCCCCGCTCCCGCCTCCCAGCTGCTCCGCCCACCCGCGCACTTGGCCTTATATGGCGACCGTGCGACACAGGTGAGTGTGACCCACTGTGGGACACCCCCGCGCCGCACGGCCACCAGCTGCTGCGTGTGCCCCTTTGCTGTGCCCTCTGCCTCGCTGCCTGCCTCGCTGCCGGCTGACCCTGCTGCCGTTTGTTTTGCTCTGTTTTGTCCTCCATTTGTGCCTGTATTTTCGGAGTTTTTGCCCGTGTTAAGTGTGTTTTGTCTATCATTTGTGCTTGTATCTTCGTCGTATCTGCCCGTGTTAAGCGTTTTTTGATAATCATTTGTGCTTGTTTTCGTAGTTTCTGCCCGTTCTCCTCCTGTTTCCCGCCTTCCTCGCCGCCCCCCGCTTCCCGCCACCACCGCCGACCCCGCCCCTTTTTTCCTTCTGTTCCCTCCCCGCTCCCGCCTCCCAGCTGCTCCGCCCACCCGCGCACTTCGCCTTATATGGCGACCGTGCGAACGCGCAGAGTTGACGCGCAGCGGGCGCGCCGATTGTGCGCCGAAGGCGCGCCAAAGGTAAGCCCGTCTGCGCCCGTCCGCGACCGGATCGCGACCAGCGCCAGGACCCCTGGCCCACGAAGACCCCGACCGACCCGCCTGACGTACTCCGCCGCCACCCTCATCGCACTCAACACCGGCCGACTCCCAGATTGCCACCAAGCCTCACCACGACGCACCCACGGACCTTTCAGCTGCCACGCCTGCAAATTCTCCTGCACCCGGACCTGCCGCACCCCGGTTCCCGCCAAGTCGAACACCAGCAGCACCCACCTCAAGTGCATCCTGCTCAACACCCGCTCCGTCCACAGACACGCCATCGAACTCTGGAACCTCCTCGACACCACTGCCCCTGACGTCGCCTTCCTCACGGAGACCTGGATGAACGCCTCCTCAGCGCCCGACATCGCCATCGCTATCCCAGAAGCCTACAAGATCGTCCGGAGGGACCGCAACGCCAACCAGATGGGAGGAGGCATCGCCATCATCCACAGGAACACCATCCGGCTCACGACCAGCACTGACAACACCCTGACCACCGCCGAACACCTGCATTTCCAGATCCACACCGACCCGAACACCACCCTCAGAGGCACCCTGATCTACCGACCCCCGGGACCACGCACACAATTCAGCGAGGACATCGCCGACTTCGTCAGCCCGCACGCCCTCCCCTCCGCCGACTACATCCTCCTGGGGGACCTCAACTTCCACCTGGAGAACAACAACGACCGCAACACCAGCTCCCTGCTCGACAACCTCGCCAACATTGGACTCAAGCAGCTGGTGTCCACCCCCACCCACCTCGCCGGACACACACTCGACGCAGTCTTCTCCTCCAGCCCAGACATCGACTTCAGCCACGCCACAGAGCTCCAATGGACGGACCACAGCTGCGTCCACTTCACCTTCAAGAGAACGACGACCCACCACCACCAGCAACAGACCGCCTGCAGAAGCTGGAACAAGATCACAGCTGACCAGCTCGCCACCTCCCTGAGCCAGCACCCTCCTGCCAGCTCAGCGAACCCCAGCCAGGCTGCCGACAACCTCACGAAGTGGATCAGCATCTGCGCGGACGAGCTCGCCCCGCTAAGGACCCCGCCCAGCAGACCCGGCAGCAAGAAAGCCCCGTGGTTCACCGACGAACTCAAGAGCTCCAAGAAGAACTGCCGAGCCCTCGAGAAAGTCTGGAGAAGGGAACCTACACCGGACAACAGGACCACCTTCAAGCTGGCCACCCGTAAGCACCACCAGCTGATCCGCGCCGCCAAGAAAACTGCATTCAAGGACCGACTGGACAACAACGCACACAACTGCAAGGAACTCTTCAACATCGTGAAAGAGCTATCCAACCCCAGCGCAGGAAACAACGACATCACCCCATCGCAAGACCTCTGCAACTCCCTCGCTTCATACTTCCACAACAAGATCGCGGACATACACAACAGCTTCAGCAACCAACCAACGCACACCAGGACCGAACAACCACCCCCCACCGCCACCCTCCACGCCTGGACCCCGATCAACACCGAAGACAACATCCAAACGATGAACTCCATCCACTCCGGATCACCGACCGACCCCTGCCCTCACTACGTCTTCAACAAGGCCGACGCTGTCATCGCACCCCACCTGCGAGACATCATCAACACATCCTTCGACACCGCCACCTTCCCTGAGAGCTGGAAGCACGCCGAACTCAGCGCTCTACTCCAGAAACCCACAGCGGACCCCACCGAACTCAAGAATTACCGCCCCATCTCGCTCCTCCCGTTTCCAGCCAAAGTCATCGAGAAGACCGTCAACAAGCAGATGGCCGCCTTCCTCGAGACGAATGGATCCCTCGACCCCTCACAGTCCGGCTTCCGAGCCAATCACAGCACCGAGACCGCCCTCATCGCCGCCACCGATGACATCCGAGCCCTGATGGACAACGGAGAAACAGCGGCCCTCATCCTCCTAGACCTCTCCGCGGCATTCGACACTGTCTGCCACCGCACCCTAGTACAGCGCCTCAGCAACGTCGGAATCCAGGACAAGGCGCTGGAATGGATCATCTCCTTCCTCGACGGAAGAACACAGAGAGTCCGCCTCCCACCGTACAAGTCAGAGGCATCCGAAGTCATCTGCGGCGTCCCTCAAGGATCCTCGCTGAGCCCCACCCTCTTCAACGTCTACATGAGCCCCCTCGCGGCCATCGCACGCCAACACAACCTGAACATCATCTCCTACGCCGATGACACCCAGCTGATCCTCTCACTGACCAACGACCCCGCCGCTTCCAGAGCCAACCTTCACGAAGGGATGAAAGATGTAGCCGAATGGATGACGACCAGCCGCCTGCAACTGAACTCAGACAAGACGGAAGTCCTCATCCTGGGCTCCTCGCCCTCCGCCTGGGACGACTCCTGGTGGCCCCCCGCCCTGGGCACCGCACCCAAACCGACGGACCACGCACGCAACCTGGGCTTCATCCTGGACTCCTCCCTCTCCATGACCAGGCAAGTCAACAACGTCTCCTTGGCGTGCTTCAACATCCTACGCATGCTACGGAAGATCTTCTGGTGGATCCCCACCGAGACCAGGAAGACCGTCACCCAGGCCCTCGTCACTAGCCGACTGGACTACGGCAACGCCCTCGACGCCGGTACCACCGCCAAGCTCCAGAAGAGACTCCAGCGGATCCAGAACGCCTCTGCCAGACTCATCCTCGACATCCCACGAACCAGCCACATCTCCGGACACCTGAGAGACCTCCACTGGCTCCCCGTCAACAAAAGAATCACCTTCCGCCTCCTCACCCACGCACACAAAGCCCTACACGACCAAGGCCCGAGCTACCTCAACAGCCGAATCAACTTCTACGCTCCCAAACGCCACCTCCGATCAGCCAACCACGCCCTCGCCGCCGTCCCCCGCATCCGAAGAGCGACTACAGGAGGAAGGTCCTTCTCCTACCTGGCCGCCAAGACCTGGAACTCCCTCCCGACCGACCTGCGCCTGACCCAAGACCACCTCTCCTTCAGGAAGAAGCTGAAGACCTGGCTGTTCGAGCAGTAGCGGCACCCCCCCTCCCCCAGCGCCTTGAGACCCTACGGGTATGTAGTGCGCTCTATAAATGCCAGTGATTGATTGATTGATTGAATATCCTTCTTCCCGGATTATACGGCCATGGTGGCAAAACAAAGGAGAAGCTTCACTGCCATAAAACAAGACCTGCGAAACCGTGAACTTAAAAAAACAATGATTTCCTGCAAAGCTAAGAGTGGAGGCAGAAGGGAAAGTATGGTTCTTTATGACATCAGAAAAGGCACAAGAAAGGCTAGAGGGATGGCGCCAAGTTTCCAACCATGGAAGAGTGGAAAGGAACGTTAATTGAAATGCGACTGGAACGGCCCCGTCAGAACTGGCAGAAACTAGGGTGGTAGACGAGGTCCTCGACAAGGAGAATTGAAGGGATACAGGACTCCCTTCATTGGGAATTACCGAACATAGACGTACTCTACCACAATACCTTATATCCATTTTATGAATGTGAGACTGCTTTCATTGTTCACAAACGTGTTTGAAGCACTGCAACCTGCGACCATGCAATCAATGGCACCCATTGCAATCGTGGACGTGCCCGAAGGCACTCACTGACCTGTTGTTGCAAACAGCAACGTGGAACTGTGGTAACCATGATAAATGCCATAATTCACCTTCCTTATTATAATGTGATGTATAAAGTATAAGAGGATGTCCTGGGGGAGCTACCGAGGGAGTTTCACCCCCCTATGAAGGTACTGGGTAATGGGTATTAGGCACTCTGCAGTGTTGGGGAGGAGGGCAGTTCTTAACCGTCATGCAGGGAGGCAGGGAGGGGGGTGGAAAAAATGGTTAGTTTCACTAGTTTCTGTTTTATCTTTCTTTTCTTTTGTTGATACAGTTTACGGTACAACTTGCAAACAATCACAGGGGCCATATGCCTCCATACTACAGTCACAACTACGTTCAACACAAATCCATTGCCACTTAACATGACGCCACCTACTCCCACTGCTCATTAACCCATATGTGCTCAGCACATACCACTGACATCCTGAAATGTGAATGGTCTCTGGGATAAACTAAAGAGAAGACTGGTTCTGCAATATCTTAAATGCAGAGCACCAGCGATAGTCCTACTACAAGAGACCCATCTGGTTGGGGCGACTTACAAGGCCCTTGATAGGTGCGACATCAGGATCACGTGGTTTGGGAATTCTAATCAAGAAACAATACCCGGTCATTGTCAAACCGTGAACTGTGCTGTGGCCAGACCTATGCAAACAGATGACCAGGGCCGTTTTGTGGCAGTTTCATGCCAGTGGGAAGGACGTACAATTAACATTGTGACAGTTTATATCCCCCCTGCACTCCACTCGCTAGCATTCCAGGCGCTTAGCGCATTCCTACTCTGGCTTCCAAAAGGAGACCTAATTGTAGGAGGCGACTTCAACACAACTCTTGATGACGCCCTAGATCGAACCCCCCCCCCCGGCAAGAACACTGCACACATTCCCACCGAGCAGACTTCCTTGCCACAATAGGATTGGTAGATGTTTGGCGTTCACAATTCCCTCAAGCACAACAATACACATATCATTCAGGCGCACATAACAGCCTTTCTAAAATAGATCGCATACTGGCGCCAGTGGACGGTGTGGGGAGATTCAAGGAAATAACACACTTGCCAAGGGGCATATCAGACCACTCCCCCTTATCAATTGCATACACATGGCATACGTCAATAAAACATGGTATATTCCCAATCTACCAGGGCTACTTTAAGAACCCCAAGATTTGGAAGTAATTGGCCGACACTACAAAGCACTATTTTAGCAAAAATGAGCGCTCGGTCTCCTCCTCCCTCACTTTGTGGGAGTCATACAAGACTGTTCTTTGTGAACTAGCCATCTCACTGATTACTGATCAGAAAATAGAAAAGGAGAGGACGATAGTAACTCTTGAGCAGGAGGTGAGTGACATAGAGATACTAAACGCGCAAGACCCCTCAGACACAAGTGCGCACCAACTTCACCTTAAAAACAAAAATATAAAGACTACCTATGGGAAGACGCAAAAATGTGACTGACTACTACTTTAGATACAATATACAAAGTGGGGGATAAAGCCAGTAGGCTCTTTGCCCGGCGCGACAAGCGAGAAAAGACAGATTGATGGGTGGCTGAATTCCAACTTGCCACTGGAGAAATTATAACAGACCCCCAAGCAATAACTGACACTTTGGCTCTTCATTATGAGCAGGTGTACACCCCAGCAATCACAATACAACAGGAGGAGGCGGAGGCATTCCTCCATGATATCCAGCTACCCACACTCACAGAGGACAAAAGTCAACTGCTAGACACAGAACTCCCAACCGAAGAGTTATCAATCACTCACTTATACAGTCAGTCACGCACCTACTAAATCATCCATTCAGACACGTATACACCCACTCATTCTTCAATACACCTTGCCATATATATATATATGGCAAGGTGCCCGACCTGAGCCTACAGATGCAGTCCCTCGGAGGTAGTGGCAGAGAGCATGAGTAACTGGCAGCCACAATTTTTGTGAACACGAACGTGAAGCCCCACCGCTGCATTTGGACTGCCGGTATGATGTATTCTGGGACTGGTAGTCCCCAACACTTGCATACACTGAGACAATCCAATGCAGGTGAGCCCCGCCACCACTAGGAGGAAGAGCGTTAAAAGAAATCCCTGTGTGGGTGTCTGAACAATTACGAACCAGGCATTGAGGAAGGCACACGCCGAAACCCGTCTGCCTATGTTCTTGTAAATAAAGATTACCTGCCAAGAATCTCGCTGTGTCCCTGGTTAATCTTCGCAACAGGAGAGGTGAGGAACCCTCTATGAGGTGGAGAGAATGATTCCATGTTGAGCGCGGTTCCTTTGACGCGCACTAGAGACCCTCTCGCAAGTGGCCGTGGATAACAGGGGAAATGAACTGAGTTATGGCCGAAATGCCGGAGTAAGCCACGGCCCGCCACTGCAACCGCTGAGGAAGAGAAGTGCACGGAACAACAGTAAGCACAGAGGGCACGGAAAGATGCCGGTGCCCGACCTGAGCCTACAGATGCAGTCCCTCGGAGGTAGTGGCAGAGAGCATGAGTAACTGGCAGCCACAATTTTTGTGAACACGAACGTGAAGCCCCACCGCTGCATTTGGACTGCCGGTATGATGTATTCTGGGACTGGTAGTCCCCAACACTTGCATACACTGAGACAATCCAATGCAGGTGAGCCCCGCCACCACTAGGAGGAGGAGCGTTAAAAGAAATCCCTGTGTGGGTGTCTGAACAATTACGAACCAGGCATTGAGGAAGGCACACGCCGAAACCGGTCTGCCTATGTTCTTGTAAATAAAGATTACCTGCCAAGAATCTCGCTGTGTCCCTGGTTAATCTTCGCAACAGGAGAGGTGAGGAACCCTCTATGAGGTGGAGAGAAAGATTCCATATATATATATATATATATATATATATATATATATATATATGAAACATAATTCAACTTCACAGAAATACACAGTCACTGGATGATGTTATCAGTGATGTCATTTGAGATATCGTCAGTGATGTCACTGGCCATATCTTGAGTGATGTAATATGTGACATCATCAGCAGTGCATTGCGCGGGCGCAAGTTATAGTTAGCTCAACTAATTATAACAGCCAAATTTCTCTGGTTCTGTATGAGTGAAATGTCCAACTAACTATAACTTCCCTGAAACCTGTTATATTTTCAGTGAATTTCCAAGGTTTTTTAAATGCTAATTTCTAACTATAATGTACCTGAAACCTATGGTTTTTTCAGTGAATTACAAAGGTTTTTTAAATGATAATTTCTAACTATAACGTCCCTGAAACCTATGTTTTTTTCAGTGAATATATATATATATATATATATATATATATATATATATATATATATATATATATTCACTGAAAAAACCATAGGTTATACACCATATATAGTTAGGAATTAGCATTTAAAAAACCTTATTTTACTCACACAAAACCATTGAAATTCCATATATAGTTAGTTGCACTAACTATATATCGTGCACCCGCAATCCACTGCTGATCATGTCACATATTACATCATTCATGACATGGTCAGTGACATCACTGATGACATCTCAAATGACATCACTGATGAGATCACTGATGACATCATCCAGTGACTGTGTGTTTCTGTAAAGTTTAAATATGTTTTACATATTGAAGAATGAGTAGATGTATAAGTGTCTGGACGAAGGATTTAGTAGGTGCATGACTGAATGTATGAGTGAGTGATTAAATGTGTCTCACTGAGTGCATGGGTTAGTGACTAAACTGTCTTAATTTGTGCATCATTATGTCTGTTGTTCTGTAAACTGCTGCATGTGTTGATCAGTAGCTATATGATTAACTATATGGGTTATTGATTGATTGTCCAAGTATTTGTATAGGAGACTGAGTGTGTGTGTGGCTGGCTGGGAGGTGTGTGACTCTGTGCAGATCAATGTGTACTTGTATCAATGATTGTATAAGAAAGTAAGTATGTGTTAGTATATGTTTGAAAATGTAAGGTGCTCTATGTTTAACTGTATAGACAAGAAAATGGAAGTGTGATTGATTCTTTACAGGACTGACTAGGTGTGTGAGTAACTCCATGGATGAGTGGCAGAGTGTAAGTGTCTGTATAGGTGTATGAGTGCATATGATAGTGTTGTAAAGATGAGTGATTGTATGTATGAATGATTGTATGGGTGAATGAGTGAATGTGTGTGTAGACGTAGGAATCAGTGAGTACGTATGTAGTAACTAGTATTGGTGTGTCAATGGTTTCAAAAATTATACTCTGTATTTAACACTGGGTGAAACAGAGGTTATATTAAAACGTGAGGAGATGCATTGTATTGTCACATGAATGATATCATCAGTGATGTGGTCATTGATGTCAAATGAGATGTCATCAGTGATCTCATCAGTGATGTCATTTGAGATGTCATCAGTGATGTCACTGACCATGTCATGAATGATGTAATATGTGACATGATCAGCAGTGGATTGCGGGTGCACGATATATAGTTAGTGCAACTAACTATATATGGAATTTCAATGGTTTTGTGTGAGTAAAATAAGGTTTTTTAAATGCTAATTCCTAACTATATATGGTGTATAACCTATGGTTTTTTCAGTGAATTTTCAAGGTTTTGTAAATGCTAATTCCTAACTATAAAACACTGCACATGGGAAAATGACTTAAAATGTCATTAAAACACATGAAAGCGTTTTTTGATTGCCTTCCCAGCATGGTTGGGTCACTTTTAACATGGCTATTTAACACAAACATTCAAAATCTAAATTTTCCATGCACATGTGAGAGCATATTTACAAGCAATTTGCGCCACAGAGAAAGGTCTTACACTAAAATGAGAAAAATAACATCAGGGACAGTCAATTGCCTTATAAAGAACCATACACCATTATATCCTTGTCATGAATTTAAAAACAATTCCTTTTCCACAAAAACGATTTTCAAATCATAATTTCTAAACACTGCACATGAGAAAATGACTTAAAATGTCATTAAAACACATGAAATCATTTTTTGATTGACTTTCCAGCATGGTTGAGTCACTTTTAACATGGCTATATAACACTAACATTCAAAATCAAATTTTTCCATGCACATGTGAGAGCATATTTACAAGCAATTTGCGCCACATAAATCATAATTTTCTCCTTAAAGCACACTATTCTCTATCTAAAATAAAGAAATATTTTCTCACCTTAGCAAATACTTTGAGTTTGAAAACAGTCTAAGAAACACACCAATTTGTCTTCAGCAGAGCAAAAGGTATGCACTCCAGAGTCTGCAGCTATCAAAAGCACAGAAATGCTGTAATTCTTCACACATATTTCTCATGTCACCCAATCAAAACTCTTCCCTCACTTTTTTTCAAATGAAAACCCTTCCCCCCTCTGCCATTTCTGGCTATTTTCCATAGCAACCACCTCTTGGAGAAACTCTGGTGTTTGCAAGTTCACACAACAATGTTGCAATTGAACTCTGAACTCTCAGTGCACCTGCATATCCAGTGCTTTCTTTCATTTAATGATTTTTTATTGACCACTCAAAATACATCTCTCAAACAACACATCTGTACACCCTAACTTTCTGTTTTCATCAATCAAAATCCACCAATCACTGTTACTGCTTCATGAACACAGAAACTCCATAGTTTTTTTCATTTCAAACTCTCATTTTTTCAACTGCCATTTCATTGCCACACTTCATCTGACTGCAGGAGAACCTTCTCTCACCATGTTTTCTGTCTGGATTGTTGGTCATAGTTATATTCACTGGGCTCAAAGGTACGTTGAAAGCAGGAATTTACCTAACCTCAATTTACAAGATGTGGAAATTAAGTGGTTTGGCCACAGAGGATTAAAATGTCACCAATTGATACCATTGGTGAAAACCTTTATGCATTTGCCCAAACCTGACCTGTTAATTGTGCACTGTGGAGGTAATGACTTGGGCACTTTGACTGGGGTAGGTCTGGAAATGCTTTTAAAGGACACCTTTGAGCAATTGATGGCACTTTTTCCTCAGACTGCCTTGGTATATTCAAATATATGCCAAAGACAGAAATGGAGGTGGTCCAACCAATTTTGTCCACAAATTGAGAAATCGAGGAAGCATGTAAACAAATCTGTTTCAGCTTACATGAGAGACCATGGAATGGGCTCCCTGTACAACAATAACTTGCGTTACTACATGCAAGATATCTACAGAGGAGATGGAGTTCACTTCTCAGATGAGGGCAACAGAATTTTCACTCTGAATTTAAGAATGTGCATTGGTACCTACTTATAAGTACCTAAATGTACCATAAACCCAAAAGCTCTTCTCAGAGCTACCCTACATCTGATCACTCACAATTATTATTTAACTCTAACATTTTTCACTAATTTTCAACAAAATACGCTACCGGGGCCGCTACCCGGTACGCGAACCGGGAGCTAACCTCGCGAAATTTTTTTTGAATTTTTTTTTTTTCGCACATATAAGCCTCCTCAGCCACCCTCAGAAAACCTAGGGGGTCAAGATAACTCTACCGTGCCCCCTTCTACCCATTCTGAACATTATTTGCCCTCCATCTTGTATCTTAATTCGACCGAAACACAAAATGGTGGACTCCTGGAACGCTTAAGGTCCGCGAACCGGGGCGCTCAACGGTTCGCGTACCGGGTCGCTCCCTGGGAAGCGCACCATCAAAAAAGGTGGGAAAGTAGTTCACACAAAAGCCACTTGAGATAATTTCACCAAATATAGATTAGCTCATACTACATACCAATCCCTACCATTTTCACAAATTTGATTGGAATTCCATTTAGCCATTTAGCCTGTAGACCTCTCTAAATACCGTGAGGTAAATTACTTCACAAAACACATCTGAAGTGTTGGAATTCACAACCAATTAAAATGTTACTTTCATTTTTTACTTTTTTTACCTGACATTTGATTGGTTATGTACCCGAACATATATAAAGGAAGAGAAGGAAACACAGCCATTTTGACTACTACTTCCTGGTGTACATTTCAATAGGATTTTCATTAATAACTTCAACTTATTTTTAAAGGTAAGTTGTTATTTTTAAAACTGAAGTATATTGTGCACTTTAAGTTAATATGGCAAACTTTTTCTGTTAGTTATATACTATCCCTCTGTAGTACTTATAAATTTAGATACAATCACTCTGATACTATACACTGCCCAAAGATAAATTCACTGTTAAAAACTGCCTATCTAAAATTAATCCCAACATTGCCCTACCTCTACTAATATATATTTTTTTTATGCAAATTTCAGGGAAAATGGAAAGCGAACAAAAAATTTCATTTGAAATTGTCCTTCCAGAGTCCAACACAGAAATCATTGATCCAAATGAGATTGAATTTATGGATGAAACTTGGGACCAAGAACTACTGCAATGTGTACAAGCAGTAGATAACCTCCTTGCAAATGAGGACATTTTACAACCTCAGAGACTACAATGTATATTCCATGATAATTTTGAAATTTCTGACAATGAAATGTTAGAAAGTTTAATAAAATATGAAACACAATAAAAAATGCTTAAAAAATAAAAAATAAAAAAAAATAATCAACAAAAACAACAATCAATTAACATACAGCATTTGAAAAGTCTATCATTCATTTTTCATTGCAGTACGCTGCCCAGAACGCTTCCCGGTTCGCGTACCGGGCGCTACCCACGCAAAAAAACAAAAAATTTTTTTATTTTTTTTTTGCCCCGCGGGGCCCTTTTAAAGCCTCCACATTAAACCTAAGGGGTCAGGGAGGATCTACTATGCCCCCTTATGGTTATTTCCCCTTTTGTTTTGGCCTCCTCTTGTCTCTCAATCCTACCGAGAGACAAGATGGCGGCCGCTCCGGACTGTTTGGAATGTTTACAGACGCCGGAGAGCCAATCAGCTTCGCTACGCGAAGTTTTGGTACGCTCCCCGGTCCGCGAACCGGGAGCTGCCCAGTCCGCTGTTACAGATATATATCTTTTTTTAAATGTTAATTTCTCAAAATCCACTAGAGCACATATATTGAGACCTACAAAAGGCACATCGGGCTACCAGTCTCTACAATTTTGCCAAGTTTCGTGCAAATCCATTCAGCCGTTCGGGCTAAAAGTGCGACAGACCGCCCTATGGAAAACTCAATGTTAAAAACACGTTTTGGGACCCCCCTTTTTTCTCGGCCCCCCCTGGACGAACCCCCCCCAAATTTCCAGGGGCTGCTCAGAAACAAAATGTTCCATTTTCCAGAAAATTTCAGCCAATTCCGACCACAAACGCCAAAGTTATTAGACATAGAATTTTCAAAAAACCCATAGGGAAAAAATCCTAACTATATATACCTACTGGCGACCGCCAGTAGGTAATATATATATATATATCTACACAATCCAACCTATCCAGGTCAAGGAAAAACGGCAAGCACTCCGATGTCGTGATGGATCAAAGTTTATTCATATCCAAACCCCCCTTCACCCCTGACAGACGCGTTTCGCCAGTTAGCTTCGTCAGTGTCAGTTTGTGCAAAAAACTCTATGGCCATTTTAAACTCACCGCTAGAATTCATTTCATCAACATAGATGACGGTATTTGGTCATAACTGCGGCGGCCATCTTATAGTGTACTATTTACACCTATTTACATCAGGTTTAAACATGGCATTTGAATAAAGTGCTTTAGTGCAAATTTAAAAAACGGTTGACTTTGAAAACTCTCTATGTTTCTTATGCATACTGAAATTCCTTAATGTATTCACATTTCTAATGTACATTTATGGAACCAGAGCTCTTTTCCTATTTACATCATTTGGTATATCACAGGGTGTATCCCCTATTTTTTACATTAAGGGTTTCTCTTTTCCCTTTTTCCCATTTCTTTAAGCTTTTTACATTAGTAATGTTGTATTGTTTTGAGGCCCTGTATGGGCTTTATGGTCTTGGGTTCCTATATTGTACAAAAGTCTACATACTGATTCTGCTCATACCTGGTTTGCTGCCTGTATTAGCCAATATATACACATATGTACATCCATTCCTGCGGCCCTCATTTTCTTCAGTCACATGATGTACTTATTACATTTTGTATGTGCATCTATGTCTGACATCATTTTCAAAGTGACCCTAGGGGTATATCCTCATCATTTTCTATAGGTGCACCCACATCTCTGCATCATTATTTAAACCCCACGGTACCCTCGTTTTCAAGTCCAGGATGTATTTGGACTCTGTAATTCGCAGTCTCTTTTCTCTGTCTCCCCCGCGTTCTGATTTTGTAATTTGGTCGATGCAGTAAAATTTAAGTAAATCCCTGTCACTTTTGTGAAAATCAGCAAAGTGCCGGGCTACCGGATAGGTCTTATCATTATTCGCGATAGCCCTCATATGCTCCAGGATTCGTAATTTTGTGGGTTTGATGGTGCTACCTATATATCGCTTATTACAAGGGCATTCGAGGCAGTATATTGTAAAATCAGAATTACAATTAAAATGGGTCATGATTTTCCTATTAAGTTTGCTTTCCCCTGTTCTTCCTGGATATTCTATGACTTTTTGACTGTATTTGCAGGCTTTACACCGTAAACACGGGAAAAAGCCGGTGACCTTACTTGCTGACTCAGATGATTTAGGGGGAACAAAATGACTATGAATCAGGTGATCTGATAGTGTCTGGCATTTCCGATATGTGATCATAGGTCTATCGGAGATGTGTCTCTTCAGGGTATTGTCTGTTTTTAATATATGCCAGTTCTTTTTGAAAGATTGGACTAACTCTCCTGATTTCACATTGAATGTGGTTATCATTCTGACCTGATCATTCTCACCCTGCTTTTCTTTCACCAACAGAAGATCCCCTCTGTTGATGGTATCTGCTTTTGCGGCTGCTTGCTTTAATATATCTTTTGCATAGCCTCTAGCCTGAAACCTATTAGTAGCCTCTAGCTGGGCATTTCTAAAATCTATTTCCGTTGAGCAGTTTCTTTTTAAGCGTAGATATTCGCCATAGGGTGCGTTTTTAACTAGACTTTTCGGATGATGGCTTGCCGCGTGTAGTATGGCGTTCCCCGCCGTCGGCTTCCTGTATAGTCTAGTATGTAGATGGTTATTCTTCACAAATACTTCTAGATCCAGGTAACATACACTAGTATCACTTATTGTACTTGTGAATTTCAGGTTCAGATCGTTACTGTTTAGCACAGAGATGTACCTCTCAGCCGAGATTTTATCACCGCGCCAAACAATAAAGAGATCATCGATGTATCTCGTCCACATCAATATGTTTTCTTGCCATCTTTCATTCTCTTCTCCGCATAGCTGGGGGAGAAGCACGATCCCATCGAGGTTCCCCTTATTTGTCTATACAGTTGACCAGAAAAGAGGAAAAAGTTGTTATATAGGCAAAAACGCATCATGCATAAGATCATTTCATTATGCGTCCGAAATGTTTCATGTTTCCTATCTAGAAACCACTTCGTCGCACTCAGTCCTTGCTCATGATCTATGCATGTATACAAATTAACAACATCTAATGTTATTAACAAAATGTCCTCTTCCCAGATGATGTTGTCCATAATTCGAAGGAAATCCTGCGTGTCTCTTACGTAAGAGGGTAAATCCTTCACAATTGGGGCCAAATAAGAATCTATGAAGCGGGAAGTGTTCTCCAATAGGCTACCGATTGCCGAAACAATCGGTCTCCCTGGTGGTCTTTTGGCATTCTTGTGGATCTTTGGCAGGTGATAGAAGGTGGGGAGGACCGGGAAATCACATTATAGAAAAGAATGTTCTTCCTGGCTGATCATACCGTCCTTTCTCCATTGGTCTAGCATTCTGCTGAATTCTATGGTGCTTTTTACATATTGTTCTCTTTTTTCCATAGCATAGCAGTCTTTGTCTCCCAATTGTCTCAGTGATTCCTGTTCATAGTTTTCCTTGCTAAAGACAACAATATTTCCGCCTTTGTCTGAAGGCTTGATCTCGATTGTCTTGTCGTCTCGCAAGGTTTTAATCGCTTCCCATTCCTTTCTAGTAATGTTGGATGTCCTTATATTCATTTTCTTGTTTGCCATTCTCTCCAAGTCTGCCGTTATGGCTTCACTAAAAACATCAATAGCATCATGTGATGTATTTGGCAGTTTTTTTGATTTATTCTTGAAATTACTTGGATCTCTAACCTGTGTGTTCTGTACTCTTTGTTCTTGATCAAGTAATTCTTGTGTTGGAGTTAGCAGGATATTCACAAGACTGTCCTCTCCTGTCTCTGCCCTTGTTCCTTCCACTGTATCTGGGTTTGTCGCATTTGGTTTGTTACTTGGATGTTGTAAAAATATTTTCTTAAACTTCAGTTTCCTTATATATTTGAAAAGGTCTATTTTTGTGTCCACCAAGTTAAACTCACTGGTCGGGCAGAAGCTCAAGCCTTTCTGAAGTACTTTGATCTCATTTGCAGACAAGTCCCTTTTTGATAGATTGATGATATTGTTGCCCTGAATTTCAGTTATCTTCTTCTCCGGTTGGAGACACTCCGGGTCACCATCGGTGTGGTTCTCTCTTGTGTATCTCCCCCTGTGCCTCTTCCCCCTCCTCGTCCTCCTCTTGGATTTCGTTGGGGGGGGTGGTTCCTCTGCTGTGGTCTCTGGCGAGTTTCTTTCATAACTTTGGAACTCGTCGAAAAAAGGCTTCTGTTTTTCCTGTTCTTTTTCTTTTCTGCCTGCAGTGGCATTCTGCTCCCCATCAGACACTTCTACTTCAGATTCTTCCGTGTCTATTGGCGTTGTTTTCTCATTTCCTTGTGCGAGTCTTTTTCTTGTGGCATCATATTTCCGGGCGAACGTTAGAATCCTCCCTGATAGATAATCTTGTTCGTCCCTAAAAAAAAAATATATATATATATATATATATATATATAAAAAATGGCACATGTCGTATATAATTGCATACAGCTATAACATGTTGTCATGTTGTCCATCGCAATGCGTTGTATTTCACTATTTTGCGGAAGTTTACCAGAATACAGCTGTTTGAGTGGACAAACCTTAGTGTTGCTGATGAGTTTATGTGATTCTCTTGGTATGCTCAACACTTAAAATAACAGCATCCCAGAACACATTTTTACTTACCAGCAACATCTCTCTCCCTTTTAAATCTTCAGAAAGTAACACTTCCTTACATTTTTGTTTTTGCTTTTCATTTTTAATTTCTTTAAAGTCACTTTTTTTTAAAAGCTAGTTTTTTTTTTTGCCCCTTCTCAGTCAGCATTTGTACTCCAGGTGGGATCCTGCTATTGTTGCACTTCTCTAAGTGTGTCATAATCAGCATCCTGCGCCTATGACTTCTACGTAGTTTGCCTACACCCGGCTCTACATGTGCTTGCACCTTCCTTTGCACTAGAGATGTCCTTGAGAAAATCAGTGAATCTTGCACTCTTAGTTTTATCTTTCGAATGTATTTCAAGATAGCTGACGTCACTGCTTATAGTGGCTGGAGCAGCTGTCCTAACTTTGTTGTGCCTTTGATCCTTGGAGCCTCCTCTCAGGCAACCTTCAGACTCCACTCATAATGGTTAATTTCTTCTACACCCTTGAATAACTAAGTGAAGTGTTATTTTCATATTAAATTAATAGGACACATACTCCCTCCCCTACCCGCTGCTGTTTTCTGGTGTGATACCTCTCCTGTCCGTTGCTAGCCCTAAACCATGTCTCATGAGTCTTTGTGATATGCAGTAAATCCATCAATGTTAGCAAACCAGGCATAGTTCTGGTCACAGCACACTTTTTGTTGAGGACACTGTATCTATACACTATATGCAATGGCGCTTAGTGTTCATGAGCTGTCAGGCAATAGAGCACTGTACAGCTCAGAGGATGGGACCACTCTGGATTGTGTACAAGTGAGAAGAGTGTCTGTGCTTGCCTGCCCAAAGGCCTCGAGGCGCATGATGGCCTTGAGGGTGGGTGAGCTCTCTTGAGAACTCTTCAACTGCGTTCTGAAAAGAAGTGACAGATCAACTCTAATCTGTGGCAGGTCATGTTCTATTTTATCTGACCCCGCCCCCTCCCCCTTTTTGGCTTGTACGGGCACACAAACACCTGGTTATCCTCCTTTTGTGATTTGTCCCTTCAGGGTTTTGTGTGTGTATACAGTGCACATACCACGTTCCCATACACCAGTGTAGTGATGTGTTTATTGTGTTGTGTGCCTTACATAAGTTGCCCCAATGCTTTTTTTCTCTGAATTGCCATTTTGTGTGCCTGGGCGGGGAGTTTAACTCGAATGGCAAAATCCTGGTATAGTCTCACCTCAAAGCCCATCCACATTAGCACATTTGTTCTTGCAGATAAGGCTACCTATCCTATAATTTCCTTTTTACAAATGTGGTTCTCAAGTGTATGAATCAAAGCCGTTCAAGTGAAACAATCTAAGACCACCTCCCAGAAAGCATTAGGGGTTTCACATGAAAGACAATTACTTAGAAGCATGATGTCATAATGGCATAGAGACAGGTGTTGACCCAAGTTCCAGCTTACAACTGACACCCTGTGTGATCTTTGGCGAGTTCCTTACATGCCCTGCACACCCATAACTTTGTCTTTGGCTTTGGCGCCGTTTGAGAACAACCTATGGTGTTGTAAAAGCGGTACCCTAGATGTAGGCCATCCTGCAAGACTCGTCCACTCCCGAGGTTTACCTGCACGGCCTCCTCGTGGGTAGCGCCTTCCAGTGCTTTGACTTCAAAGCGGGGCAGCATCCGTGGCATTGGCTCTCCGGACTCGGTTTCTTCTGCCTTACACTACTTCATCCATTAATGCATTGTATTGTAGAAACCGGTGTGTAATGTGCGAGTGACTGTAAAGGAGGACCCACCATCTGTGAGAAAAAAAAACTTTTGTTAAGTGTCTGTGAGCATGCCGCTAAAGGCTCGGTGAGCGAAAGACTCACACCTCTGCCATTGCCCCTTGATGTCTATCTTGCACTTGTCGCTCCTTTCACCCATCTCTACTCCCCTTTGGCTATCTTCTTAATTTAGCGATGTGGCCAGAATCACAGGATTTTGAGCCGAGGCCGGGACTCAAACTCGGTTCCCCAGTTCCTTGCTAGGCAGCTCAGGTCTCCTCGTCGACCCTAAAGACTCTAATGCACTCGCCCCTCCGTTCATCCCTCTTTTCCCTAGCTTCTTGCTTTTGGCCTCCTCCTCACACTAAAACTCCCACTCCTCTGTCACTTAATGTCTCTTTGTCATTTGTTTGTACGCTTCAGCAGTCGCAAGTCTCTCCTCGCTGCCCACTATCTGCCCACTCGTCTGGTTCTTGCTCTCTATGCTTTCTCGTGTGCTGTCTCGCAAGACGATGGCTGTCTCAGGCGGCTCACTCGGGTCTGTCTCCTACTTGGTTTCTCGCTCACTCATTCCTTTACTACTGCCTCACAGACATTGCCTCTGCGCTGCTCTGGTATCTATCTGGGTGCAATCACAAATGAATGTTGATTTGCCTTAAATGTTTTTGTAGCACTTCCATGAGGCTTTTGGTTGCTTCAAGACACCAGGGGTACATCTGCGGGGCAATGGTGGAATGGGTGGGACAAGGGTGAGTGCATGTACAGGATGATGAGGAAATGGAGTCGGGGAGGTCTTTGACACACCAGTGAGGGATGAAGGGTAAAAAACGAGCACGTTCTCCTGTAATGTCTCTAAGCTCTCTTCTGCTCCACCTATTTTGTTTAATCTCTCAGGTTTCTTTGCAGTCTCACAAAGGCTCTCTGTTGTCCGGGAAGTGTCACGTATTCTCCAACAGCCCTTTTGTCTCGCACTATCACCCAGTCACCTGTGATCCCTGCCGTTTAACATTACACTCTCAGATTTCAACTTTCTCCGTACTCTAGCACAGATTCGCTTGCGCTTACTAGTCCAGGCTGTCGCTCGTGACCACTAAACGAGACATACTCCATCTCTGCCGCTTACCAGGACTCTGACTGAAAAGGGGGGGCCCTCGGCCCCCCCGCACGCATGGCGGCGCGGCGACCGCCTCACCCCCCTCCCCTCGGGTCTTTCGACGGTGGGGGCGTGCCCTGGGGGCGCGGCCCACCGCCGATTGGCCGGCGCCCCTCCTGACCCGGAATCAATGGACTGGTTCCGGGTCGGGGGGGGCGGGCGTGAGGAGGGGCCACCCGGCCCCTCGGGAATAAGAGGTAGGGAGCGCCCAGGAGACTTCCTTGTCCCTGGACGCTCCCTCGCTGAACGTTGTGCCCCGCGTTCGGGGCCTCTTTGTTTTATAATTTTCTCCCCGTTTCTTTTTCAGGTTCAAAAGCCGATCGCTTGTGGATAGAACGGACTGCTTCAGGCCGCGGAGAGAGACACAGTGCGTCGCCTCACCGATCGTGGTCTGCGGAGACTCGGGGCTTTTGGATCCTGCGAGGTCGTCACGCAGGGCCGGTACTGCGGCGCGCTCGTGCGGTGGAGGAAGCGTGTTTCATTGAGGTATCGGGTAGGGGCAGTGGTAGCTCGCTGGCCAGGTCGGAGGGGGACGGGCTGAGTGCGTGCCGAAGGGCGGCCAGGAATACGTTATCAAGGCGCCCCCATTGTTTTAGCAAGGAATTTTGGCGCGCTCCCAGAAGAACGGCGGGGTGGGCATTCTGTAACCAATTAAGCAGCGGGCCAGCTCACGAGGGGCCGCCCTGCTAATTTTGTATTTCGAAGGTGTGCTCCGGGACTCAAATTTAAACCGCATAGGTAACGCGGTACACACAAGGGTTTTCCCGCCTCGGCGAGTCGGAGCGGAGAGGTTGTTCCAGCGGAACACAAGCGTCTCGCTTGCAGCTAAGCAGGGTCGACCAGGGCAGCACCTGGATGGGAGACCCCCGGTGAAAGTTTATAATTGTAGGAAGAAACTGTTTTCCACGGCTGCATTACATTGATGATTAAGCTAATTTGTTGTTCATCCGGTGACACAAGGTGTACAATTGCATGGTGAAACAAGGGACCATTGCTAACAAGGTTATTGTTAGTTATTAAGTGATTGATTATTAATGTCATTGCACAGTACATCTATGTAATTATTTTCACGCTACACTGCAGTGTTTATTGGTAATTCAGGGGACTGGAGGTGTCACAGAGGGTGCAATTTTCTTGAAAACGAGGTGACAATTTTGAAAGGTTTTCACTAATGTATTATTGTAATTTCGATTAATAAGTGATTTATTGTCATATCCTTACATTTCTGGGGAGTAAGTGCAGATACGGGTCCAGATTT
Source organism: Lissotriton helveticus (assembly GCF_964261635.1). NCBI lineage: Eukaryota > Metazoa > Chordata > Amphibia > Caudata > Salamandridae > Lissotriton > Lissotriton helveticus. The sequence goes on along the minus strand of NC_136069.1, from coordinate 1,016,789,211 downwards.
GTCCTGGCCTTGGACGGAGTGTTAATTTAAAGGTCGCTTATACACGGTAATAACACAAGTTTTAATTCCAGGAAATTGGACTAGCGGACAGGACGGAAGAGCATCCAGCACGCAAAGTGGTGTGAGCAGGGGCCGCAGATCATTATCGCAGGCGAGGACGAGTGACTGGTCGGTAAGAGGGGTACGGGGGGCTAGCATTCATCGCTCCTGGTGGCCGCCGGGTGGGTCTACATTAGGTTTACTCACCCCCTTACATAAGCGGACAAGCCGCTAGTGTTGCGGTCGCCGTTGCATGGTGCTGAAAGCCCCCTGGTGACCCTCCATCTGAAAGGTACACACAGCTGACCTGTTGGGAACTAAGTAGGCAGCGGGTGTTTTTGGGTTTAGCGTCATGCCAGGTCCAAGGGGTGGAAAAAGGGGGTCCAACATGGAGGCTATGATGCGGGCTATGATGCGGGAGATGAGCGACATTAAGCAACAGCTAGGACAAATTAAGGAGCGGGAAGCTCGGTTGGAGGATAGAGAGGGCGAGGCACCGGGCCCGTCCGGGAGACCGATCCGCAAGAGGGTGGCACCAGTGCCGAGAGGGGAATTTGTCACCCCGCAAGGGAAACCTAGGTCCAAACGGCCCAAGGAGGCGGTCCCCACCCCAGGCCCAGTGGATCCGTTACCCGCCGCACCGCCCGCGGCGGTCCCACCCCCGCATGTGCCTACACCCATTGCCCCTGTGGTGCCGGTGCCGACAGGTCAACCAGTAGACGCTGGGTCTGCTCCTGCACCGGTGCCCACAATCCCGGGTGCAGGCGGGCCACACCCGGCGCCCGCCCCGCCAGCTGTGCCAGGACCATTGGGCATAACCCCAGTGGTACCTGTTGTCCCGGGGGGTAACGTAGACTCAATGCCGCCCGAATTGGTAGCTCAGTTAACGGCCATGATGCCATGGCTCCAAAAAGGGGGAGCCTTCCCGAATTCTGCAGACCATGCGGCAGAGGCGGCAAGGTTCGTGGAAAAAATCAGATCGGCACCGAGAGCCGACAGTGTTGCAGTGCCAATTTCTTCTCCCCTTGCAGGTCCAAGTGTTCCCCAGCTGGACGGAGTACAAGGGCAGCCGCTCATGGTGCCCGCACTTGGTAAGGAAGTGGCATTGCCACTCTTGGGGGACGGTGTAGTACCTTCTAGGAGCGAAAATCTAGCACAACATGTGTCTTTAGCGGTTAAAGAAATGATTTGGGCTGATAAATACGTGTACATTTATTCTTTATTATTGGATAATAGGGAAATGGAGCAGGCAAAAGCACTGAAAGAGTGGATGCTCCCAAGTGAATGGAGGGCGCAGTGTACTAGATTCAGGGTTGAGGAAAATCTCAATAATTGGATGCAAGCATGGGCCGTTTTCACTGCAGTTAAGGCTGAGCGTCCTCCAGATCTGCAGGCTGCATTGGCTTGCTACTCGAGCAGGATTGTGGGGTGGAGTCAACAGTATTCTGGGGAAGCATGGAAGGGTTATGATGTAAATTTTAGGAAGGCGTTGGAATTCAATAGAGCATTACCATGGGACACGGTAGACTCCATGGCCTGGCACAAACAGTTCTCTGACACTGCACCTCCCCCTCAGTTCGGTGCGGGCAGGGTGTTCACTAGACCGCAGCAGCCCTTTCGGCCCCCCCAAACGAGTGAAGTGCCTGGGAAATTTAGGGCAGGTGGGCCAGAAAAGAAAGGGGTGTGCTGGGATTTTAATAAGCGTACCTGCACAAGGGCCGCGTGTAAGTTTAGGCATGCATGTGCCTCCTGTGGGCACCCCTCTCACCCAGAATCTACCTGTAGGTCCAAGCAAGGTAACACGGGGCAGAGGGGTAGGGGAAGGCCACTATAAGTCAGACACGTCACGCCCCCCCACTCCTGTGGACGTGGTGGCAATGATTCCATTCTTGAACAGATACCCTGACCACAAAGCAGCCACCCTACTCCAGGAAGGTTTTTCCAAAGGTTTTAGGATCCCGGCCGGGGGATACACAGGCAGTGCGCACTGTAGGAATCAATTATCAGTCACACACAATCCGGCTGTTGTGGCCGCCAAAATTGACAAGGAGCTTTCCTTAGGCAGGATATCTGGCCCTTTTTCTGCAGTGCCAGTACACAATTTTGTGTGTTCCCCACTGGGAGTTGTCCCCAAGAAAGAGAAGGGGCAATTCAGATTGATTCATAACCTATCAGCGCCAAAGGGGGCCTCACTGAATGATGCCATTGACGAAGGGATCTGTAGTGTTAAGTACGCCTCTTTTGATCAGGCTGTGACCTTATTGCAGGCCACGGGACCCGGGGCGCTGATGGCGAAATCAGACATAGAGTCCGCCTTCCGCCTCCTCCCAGTCCACCCGGCGGACCAACATCTTTTAGGTTTCACCTTTAGGGATAGGTTCTACATGGACAAATGCATGCCTATGGGTTGTTCTATTTCTTGCGCCTACTTTGAGATGTTTAGTTCATTTCTGGAATGGGCCATGAGACAGGTGACAGGCCATCAAAGAGTCATGCATTACTTAGATGATTTCCTCTTCCTCGGTACAGCGGGTTCTCAGGAGTGCGCACTGGCATTGCAGGAGTTTTGCGTGCTCATGCAGGCTTTTGGGGTCCCGCTTGCGCCTGGGAAGACGGTGGGCCCGACCACCTGCTTGGAATTTCTGGGCATCGAGATAAACTCAATGGAGAAATGTTTTAGACTACCTAAGGACAAGGTGCGCAAATTCAAGACGTCGCTACAGTTATGCCTCCGGAAGGAGAAGGTCACTTTGCAGCAATTACAGGAGGTGGTAGGGCAACTGAATTTCGCACTAAGAATCATCCCAATGGCTCGCCCCTTCTCTCGCTCCATCGCGCACGCGATGCAGGGGCTGAGGGAAAAGCACCACCGCACGCGCCTATCGGCTGAAATTCGCCAGGATATGCTTATTTGGATGGCATTCCTGGAGGATTTTAACGGTAGGGTGGTCTGGCCCGGCCCGCTCACTACATCAGCGGAGTTAGGACTATGGACCGACGCGGCCGGTAGTGTGGGCTTTGGTGCCATCCTAGGGAATAGGTGGGTCGCTCAACAATGGCCAGGAGAATGGAACACATGGGGTTTGCTCGGCAACATTGGCTTCCTGGAGCTTTTTCCAATATGGGTGGCACTGATGGTTTGGCCAGAACACCTATGTAACCGATCAGTGGTGTTTTGGTCAGATAACATGACAGTGGTGGACTGTATCAATCAGCAGGGGGCGCGGTGTCCTTTCATACTTCGTTTGATCAAAGAAATTGTTCTGCGTTGCCTTAAACTGAATGCTAATTTTAGAGCCAAACATGTCCCTGGTGTTTTAAACAATGCTGCTGACGCCCTTTCTCGCTTCAAAATGCAGGTTTTCAGGGAACATCTCCCCACAGCAGACCCCTCGCCAGCACACTTCCCAGCAGTACTTTGGCAGATTGGTGCCCCAGATTACAAGACCTCGTGGTCGCTAGCCTAGCCCCCAGGACCAAGACGGCTTACGAAGGGGCGTTTCTGTCTTATTGTTCCTTTTTGGGGCCACAGTGGGAAGTGCTTTGGGCAAAGGAGGATGGGTTTGCAGCCTATTTAGAATGGATGCACAAAGAGGGGCGCTCAGTAGCAGCGGCAACCAGACATAGGGCAGCAGTGTCATTCTTCGCTCAAGCTAGGGGCTTTCGGGATCCCACCAATACCTTTATGATACGCAAGGCTTTAAGGGGATGGCGCCGTATTCAAGGACACCAGAAGGACAAAAGGAAGCCCATGGGGTTGGCCCGGCTAACAGCCTTACTGGGCACGCTGGAGATTGTTTGTAACTCAGAGTGGGAAGTGCTTCTTTTTAGGGCGGCATTCTCCCTGGCATTTTATGGGGCGCTGAGAATTAGTGAACTTGTTGCAGGATCTAAGGCTGACATACTAGGTGGCTTGCAGAAGGCTGGGGTGACGATAAGGGGTGACACCATGTGGGTGATTATCCAGAAATCAAAGACCGATCAAGAAGCTAGGGGTCACACCATAGTTCTGCAACGGGCCCCCGCCAACCCGTGCTGCCCGGTGAGGCACGTGGAAACACTCATGGGATTATTGGTCGGTTCAGTAGGTAGGGCGTTGCTCTGTCACGCCGACGGGAGCCCCTTGACCAGGTATCAATTCAGGAGAGTGTTCGAAATTGGGGTTACAAAAGCGGGTCTTGACCCTAGAGATTTTGGATCTCATTCTTTCAGGATTGGGGCAGCAACTGAGGCGGTGGCGGGGGGCCTCCCAGTGGACAGAGTGAAGACAATTGGGAGGTGGTCGTCAGACTGCTATAAACGTTATGTGCGGATTGACATGCTATGATTACCTGTCACTCACGCTTGGTCTCTTTTCCGCTCTCTTACAGTTTCTCAGACCTGTTACGCAGGGGAGGAATTTGTCGTCGGGCACCGCCAATATTCATCGGCACGGAGCGGCGACCAGGAAACAACGAAGAACGATGTCTGGATTGTTGGTCATTCATATGTTAAGCGAGCGGAATGTGTTTTCCTGTCAGGTGACAAGAAGGAAAGGGCGGCACAACTAGGGCTGAATATCACGTTCTTTGGCAGAGGAGGGTTGTGTCTTCACGAGTTTAGGGGATTCTTCCAAGGGCTGTTGGCACGCCAGCGGGCTCCACCGTCAGTGGTGATACTTCACCTTGGGGAGAACGATTTGGCAACACTGGGCAGGCGCACCTTGATTGAGGAGATTATCTCAACAGCGGGTTGGATAGCTAGGACCTGCCCCGGGTGCACACTAGTATGGTCACAACTAATACCTCGACTTCAGTGGCGGGGGGGCGATTCAGTCAGGGCTTTGAATCACTCGGTAAAGAGGATCAACACACGTCTGGATAGGTTGTTCCGAACCCCCGTGTTACAGTCAATACCTCATGGGTGCATCTGGGGTCAAAAGTATTACTTGAGGGACGGGGTTCATCTGACAGAAGAGGGTAATGTCCTATGGGCTGACAATATCTGGGCTTGGCTGGAGGGCTGGGGTAGGAGGATGTGTCCTTAGATAGGGGCTACAGGGGGAGGCCAGATCGTCGGTTAACAATACTGGCCTGTGGCGGTAAGGTCATTATCGGTGAGCACATATTTGAGGTCTGAGGGGGCGGGCATCATCCTATGGAGGTTCCCGCCCAGGGGGAGGAGCCTGCGGGCCACTCCCAGTACTCCAGGGGCAAGGTAATATGCAAAGGAGCGCGGGTAGGAGTAGTTCACGCTTTCCTTAGGCTGGTAGCCACCCCGCGCGCGTGGACTCATGACGCCATCGGCGCAGAGTAAGGGCCCTCCTTTAGTGGGTAAATGGAGTTTGGGGCGTAGACCGGGCAATTCCCGGGGTAACACTGCGCATGCGCACTTCTAAGGGGAAGGCGCCGCTTGTAGGACCTGACACCGGTAGTGACCCTGCCATATGGCCAGAAATGTACAAAAATCAAGATAGGATGTTTAGTTAAGCTAGGAAAAACTTGTATTAGAGTTTTGTTAAGGTCAGGCTCTCAAACTTGTTGATTACGATTGTATAACTGAATGTCCTGCTGATTTTTGTATTTCATTGTTGATTATGCAATTAAAACCCTTTTTAATTTCATACTTTAATAAATACGGCCGGGCGACTAGCGCCCGCCTTCCAAAGAGTAAACACGTCTCGTGTCCACGTTCCTTGGTGTTGGGTGCCGGATCGGGGGGGGGGCGGCAGCTAGTCGCTGACCATGTGAAAAGGGGGGGCCCTCGGCCCCCCCGCACGCATGGCGGCGCGGCGACCGCCTCACCCCCCTCCCCTCGGGTCTTTCGACGGTGGGGGCGTGCCCTGGGGGCGCGGCCCACCGCCGATTGGCCGGCGCCCCTCCTGACCCGGAATCAATGGACTGGTTCCGGGTCGGGGGGGGCGGGCGTGAGGAGGGGCCACCCGGCCCCTCGGGAATAAGAGGTAGGGAGCGCCCAGGAGACTTCCTTGTCCCTGGACGCTCCCTCGCTGAACGTTGTGCCCCGCGTTCGGGGCCTCTTTGTTTCCCACCCACCATCCCTTGGTACAAAGTTTAAGCAGCGTATGTCCGGTCTAATGGTAAGTTTCATAGGTATAGACCGCGGGAGAGAGTAGGTTGTTGTGGTATTTTGTGATCTGTTGTCAGGACTTTTTTCCCTTTGTAGAAAAATGATGTGTGAAGTGAACTATATTTGAAGATATGTGTCTTTAGGCCTTTTTTCCCTTTGTAGATATACGTAGTTATGGTGATTATGAGCAACATGCGTGAACCGAATTGTAATTTTATGCCATGTATCGTTAGGCCTTTTTTCCCCTTTAGCTATGCGTGGATACTGTTATTTATTAGCCAGTGTAGTTGTCCTTTAGACTTTTTTCCATAGGTCGTCGTATTTATTAGGTATGGGGCATGCGGTAAGGTCATTATCGGTGAGCACATATTTGAGGTCTGAGGGGGCGGGCATCATCCTATGGAGGTTCCCGCCCAGGGGGAGGAGCCTGCGGGCCACTCCCAGTACTCCAGGGGCAAGGTAATATGCAAAGGAGCGCGGGTAGGAGTAGTTCACGCTTTCCTTAGGCTGGTAGCCACCCCGCGCGCGTGGACTCATGACGCCATCGGCGCAGAGTAAGGGCCCTCCTTTAGTGGGTAAATGGAGTTTGGGGCGTAGACCGGGCAATTCCCGGGGTAACACTGCGCATGCGCACTTCTAAGGGGAAGGCGCCGCTTGTAGGACCTGACACCGGTAGTGACCCTGCCATATGGCCAGAAATGTACAAAAATCAAGATAGGATGTTTAGTTAAGCTAGGAAAAACTTGTATTAGAGTTTTGTTAAGGTCAGGCTCTCAAACTTGTTGATTACGATTGTATAACTGAATGTCCTGCTGATTTTTGTATTTCATTGTTGATTATGCAATTAAAACCCTTTTTAATTTCATACTTTAATAAATACGGCCGGGCGACTAGCGCCCGCCTTCCAAAGAGTAAACACGTCTCGTGTCCACGTTCCTTGGTGTTGGGTGCCGGATCGGGGGGGGGGCGGCAGCTAGTCGCTGACCATGTTCATCTCCATCCCCGAACGCTGGCAGCCCAGAGCTTGTTACTTCCCATCTCATGCCCTCAGGAGCTGAAATTCCACACTCTCCCACTGTCACTGGACGGTGCTGCTGCTGTTATCTGGAGCGTCTCCTTATGCAGAACCCGAGGCGGACCCAGCTGCCCGTCAGTATGAGCGGGCGAACCCCGTAACTATTAGAAGTCTGTGTCCGCACCTCCCCAGATGCTGCCCCTGCAAAGGTCACCAGGTCTGCAGCCCTGATATCGGGTCCAAGGCTGTTCAACAAAGAAAATAGTTCCTTACAGCGAACTAGCAGCTCTCCTCATCAAAGAACGTCTGTGTAGTGATAGAGCGCAATGTTATTCTGAAAGTTGTAGAGGTGCATTATAATCTCCAGTAGTCAGCATCCTCATATTTAGAGAACTATACTAGTGTGTGATTATTAGAAATGTAGTAATTAATCAATTTATGTTGCAATGGTTAGAAATATTCATGACGTTGAAGACTAATGTAGTGCTTTAACTGAGAAATGATTTAGGTAATGTTGAGAAGATTATTGCTTTACGTATTAAATGTTGCATTAGGTTAACGTGCCATATTAAATTTGCACGTGTAGAATTGTGTATTAATAAACGTGTGATGTTCTAACCTGATGAGAATAATATTGCCTTAAAGATGTAATAAGAATTAATACCTTTTAAAGTGATTATCGAATAATCTGATTTTGATGTTATAGTAGAAATGCTTTTGAATGTGTAAAAACCTGGGACATGAGAAGCCAGTAGAGGCCTAACTGTATTTTTCTTAGCATGACTCGAGGTGCAGGCCTGAACGTCTTGGGAAAAGGTTTTCCTTTTTCGCTTAAATTTCGAAGTGTAACTTGGAGCTTGTACAAGGTTGTTTCTCATGTATTTCTCTTGCAGGTGCAAGGCCATGGAGCGTGTTAGGTAGAATGAGCCATTGTTTAGAAGTTAGGAAAGTAGGAGTAGGAATGAAGGGAGAGCCTTGGAATGCACGACTGCAATATTTGGCGAGGAAGGTGCCTGGGACACAAGGACACAGCAACGGTTTGGATGAAGACGGAGCCAGACAGGAAAAATCCATACACTGGTACCTGCCTCAAGGGGAGTGGCTGAGGCGTGTCAACTGTTTTGGGGGTTATTGTATTAGGGAAAGTGCACCGAGGGTGGAGAGTCAGTCTTGGGTTAGACAGTTTCAGAGTGCAGTTGGAGATGTCGGGTGTTGGGTTAGAGGGAACTAGGCAGGAGAATAGAAGGAGCATCTTAGAACGAGCTCAGTGGCTTAGGCTACTTACCAATGGAAGGTGAATGTACTTCTTAGGCGGTCTTCACAGCTGACACCTTATTCTCTTGCCTTGGGTTGATGCTAAGTAGGGATGTCATTTAGTGTTAGTGTAGGGACAGACTAACTTTTCTTCTTTCCTTTTGAACGAATGCAGCTAAAGCTTCAAGCTGGATCTGTTGTTGTTTGCCTAATGCTTTTAGAAATAACTCTGCTCATCATATTGAGTCGCATGAGACTCCTGCATAGAATTATGTTTGTATTAGTGCCAGTTTATTTCTTAAACCTCTTGCTGAGGTGCTTGTATATTCAGTTGTTTTTGGCTTTCTAATACAATTCCTAAAACGTTACTCGATAGTCAGTGGTTCTTGGATAGGAGTTAATTTGGTTTATTCTAAAATTGTTATGTCTATTGTTGTTTTCCCCTTCACACTTCTCAGCAGACAATAAAGATCCAGTCGACCGAGGATTCTAAAGATTGGTATGAAAATCTAGTAAAGAATCCCGCCGTCCCAGTTGGTAGCAGCCAGATGGTTGTCTCTAGAGTAAGGGGAGAATTAGATGGTGGTCCCTAGAGTAAGGGGAGATCTATATTAGTATAAGAGTTTCCCTAAGGCCCCTAGAATTCAGGTGATGATTGCCCAGTGGATTGTCGGCGGAAGTCGGTGTTTCACGGAAACCGACAGAGAGTGACGGTGCGGCGAAAGCAGTAGACTGTGGAGAGTGAGTATGAATAGGGTTTCGTGTTGTCAGATTGCGGTGTTTATGTTGTGGTGTCTTGTGTTGTAATAACTTGCGGAGTTGGAATGCCTGTTGTATGAAAGGAGATCAGGCTGTGAGCGCGCGCAGCCCGGGAAAGTCTTAGGATCAAAGAGTAGCTTGAGCAAACCGTAATTGTCGACCATTGTTAAGGGAATCGTGAGGTACCATCGATTGCCCGCTGGAACAAGATAGGGGGAACGTGTGTGTGAGTGTGTGAGTAACTGACGCTGGTCGTGAGTGTTTGTAACCTATCAGTTTAGGTGATTGTCAGGTCGTTTCGTGGACAGACAGTTGCCAGGTTTCGGGAGACAATTACACGACTGTGGACATACATTCAGACTGTGGAAGTACAGTCAGCGAAGTAATTGCTTAGACACACAAGTAGTTATTTCAGTGTGTGAATGGGACGCATGCATGAGTGAGAAATGGACGTTACAGGTGCCTCGCTGGGATAGGGCGGTTGGTGTGAAGCTGAACTGGGATTGGTGGATTGTCATCAGGAAGTGAAAGAGCGCTGTAAACAGAGAGACGTTGGTTTCATCATGAAATGTTTTAAAATTGTAGGAGATTTTTTTAGGAGAGAAAAGAAATTAGAGCCTCGGGTGGGGGAAGAGGCTCCCCCAAGGATACTCCAGCCCATTACATGGCTACGAATGTATTGTGGCTTGAGAATTGGTGTAAAATGACTGAAGGCAATGAAGAGTTGACCTTTCCCCGATATGGAACCTTTAGATTGGAAGTGTTGTATCAATTGAAATCGATTATGGCTTCATGCGACCTTTACCCAGACTGACACAGTTCGAGGCATTACGCGCATGGATAAGGGCAGTACATGAAAGGAACAGGGACAGAAGACAGGAAAGAGTGAAGAGGTCAGTTCTAAGATGCGTGATGGGATGTATTGGAGAAGAGATGGAGAGTACAGACAATTGAGGGGGATAAATTGTATCCGCTCTTGGCACATAGAAAAAGGGTGCTGAGGATGATGATAGTGATACCGATGACAGCTTGATAGAAAGGCTACTATCTGAGAGACCACTCCCATATAATCTGGAGGCTGTGGAGAAGGAATCAGTTCCGACAGAGGGAAGTAGGGTACCACAAACTCCACCCACTACTGAAGTAGTAGGGAAGCTCTTGATGGGGGAAATGCAGAAGGCAGAGAGTGTCACTTCTCAGAGGTTACTGGATGCTCTTAAAGTACCGGTTACCATTGGTCCCATTGTGTTGGTGTATCACCCAGAACCGGTGAGAAATGGAGATTCACTTCAGACAGAACCTGAAAGGAATGCTAGCATAGGAGGAAATAGAGTAGTGGGTGAATTTGTTCAAACGCCAAGGCCTGTAGAATCGAGTACGCCCTTGCAGCTACGGTGGACTCATCAAGGGGACTCATGGATCTGAGAGGACCGAGGCCGAAATTCTTAGCCGAGTTAAGACCTGATCTGAGGATGTGGGACTCACCTGAAGTGAACCAGAGCATCGGGGCCAGAGTGGATTGGGACAATGAGAGTGCTGAGAACAGGATGGCTCAGAATATGATGACTCCTAGGGGTACATCTGAAACGAGTAGGTGCAGAGAACAAGATAGTGAATGCAGGGAGTCGGGTGGCTCATCTAGTCAAGAAGCGTTGAAGCCAGGGATAAAGGGAAAGAGGTTAGATGTAATGCGGTTAAAAGCAGAAGTGAACAAGATTGTAGAAGGAAACCTTCCCATAGAGAGAGTGGACCTTTATGAGCCAGACGAATTGTTGTTTGAAGCAAAGGATATGACCAGCAAGGCAATATCAGCACATTAGAAGTTGACTGAATTGGCAAACAGATATGAGGTGGTTTTGTCCAAAACTAAAATGTTACAAGGTGGCCACAGATTACAGTACACTGATCAAGATTTAGATGAAAAGAGAATAATTAGACTGAGGACTCAAATTAGAGAATTGGTTATAGGAATGAGAGTGTGGATGAGGCTTGATAAGTGGGAAGAAAGATGTTCCAAGAAAAAGATCATTAAAAGGAGTGTGACAGAGACACCTCTTCCTGGAGGGGGAGCACCAGAAATAGGGAACTACCCCTTGCGAGAGGTAGCTAATGGAGGGTATGTGCATGTGCCTTGGAGTAGAGGTGATTTGGCAGCATTCATGAATGACTTCCTGTAGTTGAGGGAAAGCCCAGTCGAATGGTACAAGCAGGCTGAGAGGTTTGTCAAGATTTCAAAGGTGTTGTGGATTGACTTGAACTCATTGTTTGATATATTGTGGTTCCGGGAGACTTGTGGGTAGCATGTAAGATTGCTATTGAATGTCCCACTTCTGAACTGGACAGAGATGTTGTCACAAATGGCCCATCCCCAATTGTTACGAAGAAGTACGAACAGGTGATCACGTGGTTCAAGTCTAAGGTATCACCACAGGATATTGATTGGGTGAAGATAGATCGGACAGTTCAGGAACCGAAGGAGACAGTGCAGGAGTATTATGAAAGGTTTTTGCAGGTCTTTAAGCAGTACAGTGGGTTGGATGTAATGGACCCTAAAGACATGGAACAGTTTGTTTCGAAGTTTGATTCAGCAGCACTTGATTTGTTGGCAGAACATACTGAGGTATGCCAGGTATTGCAGCGATGAGATAGACTCAAACATAAAAAGCTTATGGACAAATTGATTTTGGTCCAGATGCAGGCAGCCGATAAGGGAGGAGGCACGCTGATAAGGAAACAGAATGGTCAGAAAAAGGGAAACAGAGAGGACTCTAAACCTAGAGTAGATTTGGTGACTTTGAAGAAGACTACTGAGTGTCATCAGTGTCATCAGATTGGACACTGGAGACGCAAGTGTCCCTTGAATCCTGCGACTCAGATACAGCAGGAGGAGAAGGTAGCTCAGGCGCCTCCACCTGAGGTAGTGACAACAGTAATGAAGCCCAGATCGATGAAAGGGGGGACTTCGGCTCCGCGAGTGCAGGTTCCCCAGCCACCGAAGATCCCGTCAGGGACTCGGACATATCAGCAGATGCCTCTCTTTGATGAGAGTGATGACCGCTACCTAGACCCGTTGGCATGACGATGCCTGAGGGTGGAAGAAGGATACAGAAAAGGGGGTGGTGATGAACAGAGTGTCTGAATTAAGCAGACCACTCTTACCCAGTCCAAAGATCAGGGCTTGATCCATCACAGTTATTTAGCTCACTGCCCCATCCCAGCTCAGAACCTGGCTATATGCAAATTAGTCTGTCCCTGGCCCAGTGCATCATGGGAACAGGGCAGACCAAACTACCAAGCCAATTCTTCACCAGAAAGGAGACAAGCTTCCGGGGACCGGTTTCTGCCATTTCAGGCGTCGTCAGCCCGGCTTGCTTGAATCCTGATGGAGCAGTGAGCAAGGGACTCATGTCTGAGTATACCCTGCCACACCTATAGTGGCCAAAAACGATTCAGAAAAGGGGGTGGTGATGAACAGAGTGTCTGAATTAAGCAGACCACTCTTACCCAGTCCAAAGATCAGGGCTTGATCCATCACCGTTATTTAGCTCACTGCCCCATCCCAGCTCAGAACCTGGCTATATGCAAATTAGTCTGTCCCTGGCCCAGTGCATCATGGGAACAGGGCAGACCAAACTACCAAGCCAATTCTTCACCAGAAAGGAGACAAGCTTCCGGGGACCGGTTTCTGCCCTTTCAGGCGTCGTCGGCCCGGCTTGCTTGAATCCTGATGGAGCAGTGACCAAGGGACTCATGTCTGAGTATACCCTGCCACACCTATAGTGGCCAAAAACGATTCAGAAAAGGGGGTGGTGATGAACAGAGTGTCTGAATTAAGCAGACCACTCTTACCCAGTCCAAAGATCAGGGCTTGATCCATCACCGTTATTTAGCTCACTGCCCCATCCCAGCTCAGAACCTGGCTATATGCAAATTAGTCTGTCCCTGGCCCAGTGCATCATGGGAACAGGGCAGACCAAACTACCAAGCCAATTCTTCACCAGAAAGGAGACAAGCTTCCGGGGACCGGTTTCTGCCATTTCAGGCATCGTCGGCCCGGCTTGCTTGAATCCTGATGGAGCAGTGAGCAAGGGACTCATGTCTGAGTATACCCTGCCACACCTATAGTGGCCAAAAACGATTCAGAAAAGGGGGTGGTGATGAACAGAGTGTCTGAATTAAGCAGACCACTCTTACCCAGTCCAAAGATCAGGGCTTGATCCATCACCGTTATTTAGCTCACTGCCCCATCCCAGCTCAGAACCTGGCTATATGCAAATTAGTCTGTCCCTGGCCCAGTGCATCATGGGAACAGGGCAGACCAAACTACCAAGCCAATTCTTCACCAGAAAGGAGACAAGCTTCCGGGGACCGGTTTCTGCCATTTCAGGCGTTGTCGGCCCGGCTTGCTTGAATCCTGATGGAGCAGTGAGCAAGGGACTCATGTCTGAGTATACCCTGCCACACCTATAGTGGCCAAAAACGATTCAGAAAAGGGGGTGGTGATGAACAGAGTGTCTGAATAAAGCAGACCACTCTTACCCAGTCCAAAGATCAGGGCTTGATCCATCACCGTTATTTAGCTCACTGCCCCATCCCAGCTCAGAACCTGGCTATATGCAAATTAGTCTGTACCTGGCCCAGTGCATCATGGGAACAGGGCAGACCAAACTACCAAGCCAATTCTTCACCAGAAAGGAGACAAGCTTCCGGGGACTGGTTTCTGCCATTTCAGGCGTCGTCGGCCCGGCTTGCTTGAATCCTGATGGAGCAGTGAGCAAGGGACTCATGTCTGAGTATACCCTGCCACACCTATAGTGGCCAAAAACGATTCAGAAAAGGGGGTGGTGATGAACAGAGTGTCTGAATTAAGCAGACCACTCTTACCCAGTCCAAAGATCAGGGCTTGATTCATCACCGTTATTTAGCTCACTGCCCCATCCCAGCTCAGAACCTGGCTATATGCAAATTAGTCTGTCCCTGGCCCAGTGCATCATGGGAACAGGGCAGACCAAACTACCAAGCCAATTCTTCACCAGAAAGGAGACAAGCTTCCGGGGACCGGTTCTGCCATTTCAGGCGTCGTCGGCCCGGCTTGCTTGAATCCTGATGGAGCAGTGAGCAAGGGACTCATGTCTGAGTATACCCTGCCACACCTATAGTGGCCAAAAACGATTCAGAAAAGGGGGTGGTGATGAACAGAGTGTCTGAATTAAGCAGACCACTCTTACCCAGTCCAAAGATCAGGGCTCGATCCATCACCGTTATTTAGCTCACTGCCCCATCCCAGCTCAGAACCTGGCTATATGCAAATTAGTCTGTCCCTGGCCCCGTGCATCATGGGAACAGGGCAGACCAAACTACCAAGCCAATTCTTCACCAGAAAGGAGACAAGCTTCCGGGGACCGGTTTCTGCCATTTCAGGCGTTGTCGGCCCGGCTTGCTTGAATCCTGATGGAGCAGTGAGCAAGGGACTCATGTCTGAGTATACCCTGCCACATCTATAGTGGCCAAAAACGATTCAGAAAAGGGGGTTGTGATGAACAGAGTGTCTGAATTAAGCAGACCACTCTTACCCAGTCCAAAGATCAGGGCTTGATCCATCACCATTATTTAGCTCACTGCCCCATCCCAGCTCAGAACCTGGCTATATGCAAATTAGTCTGTCCCTGGCCCAGTGCATCATGGGAACAGGGCAGACCAAACTACCAAGCCAATTCTTCACCAGAAAGGAGACAAGCTTCCGGGGACCGGTTTCTGCCATTTCAGGCGTCGTCGGCCCGGCTTGCTTGAATCATGATGGAGCAGTGAGCAAGGGACTCATGTCTGAGTATACCCTGCCACACCTATAGTGGCCAAAAACGATTCAGAAAAGGGGTGGTGATGAACAGAGTGTCTGAATTAAGCAGACCACTCTTACCCAGTCCAAAGATCAGGGCTTGATCCATCACCGTTATTTAGCTCACTGCCCCATCCCAGCTCAGAACCTGGCTATATGCAAATTAGTCTGTCCCTGGCCCAGTGCATCATGGGAACAGGGCAGACCAAACTACAAAGCCAATTCTTCCCCAGAATGGAGACAAGCTTCCGGGGACCGGTTTCTGCCATTTCAGGCGTCGTCGGCCCGGCTTGCTTGAATCCTGATGGAGCAGTGAGCAAGGGACTCATGTCTGAGTATACCCTGCCACACCTATAGTGGCCAAAAACGATTCAGAAAAGGGGGTGGTGATGAACAGAGTGTCTGAATTAAGCAGACCACTCTTACCCAGTCCAAAGATCAGGGCTTGATCCATCACCGTTATTTAGCTCACTGCCCCATCCCAGCTCAGAACCTGGCTATATGCAAATTAGTCTGTCCCTGGCCCAGTGCATCATGGGAACAGGGCAGACCAAACTACCAAGCCAATTCTTCACCAGAAAGGAGACAAGCTTCCGGGGACCGGTTTCTGCCATTTCAGGCTTCGTCGGCCCGGCTTGCTTGAATCCTGATGGAGCAGTGAGCAAGGGACTCATGTCTGAGTATACCCTGCCACACCTATAGTGGCCAAAAACGATTCAGAAAAGGGGTGGTGATGAACAGAGTGTCTGAATTAAGCAGACCACTCTTACCCAGTCCAAAGATCAGGGCTTGATCCATCACCGTTATTTAGCTCACTGCCCCATCCCAGCTCAGAACCTGGCTATATGCAAATTAGTCTGTCCCTGGCCCAGTGCATCATGGGAACAGGGCAGACCAAACTACCAAGCCAATTCTTCACCAGAAAGGAGACAAGCTTCCGGGGACCGGTTTCTGCCATTTCAGGCGTCATCGGCCCGGCTTGCTTGAATCCTGATGGAGCAGTGAGCAAGGGACTCATGTCTGAGTATACCCTGCCACACCTATAGTGGCCAAAAACGATTCAGAAAAGGGGTGGTGATGAACAGAGTGTCTGAATTAAGCAGACCACTCTTACCCAGTCCAAAGATCAGGGCTTGATCCATCACCGTTATTTAGCTCACTGCCCCATCCCAGCTCAGAACCTGGCTATATGCAAATTAGTCTGTCCCTGGCCCAGTGCATCATGGAAACAGGGCAGACCAAAATACAAAGCCAATTCTTCCCCAGAAAGGAGACAAGCTTCCGGGGACCGGTTTCTGCCATTTCAGGCGTCGTCGGCCCGGCTTGCTTGAATCCTGATGGAGCAGTGAGCAAGGGACTCATGTCTGAGTATACCCTGCCACACCTATAGTGGCCAAAAACGATTCAGAAAAGGGGGTGGTGATGAACAGAGTGTCTGAATTAAGCAGACCACTCTTACCCAGTCCAAAGATCAGGGCTTGATCCATCACCGTTATTTAGCTCACTGCCCCATCCCAGCTCAGAACCTGGCTATATGCAAATTAGTCTGTCCCTGGCCCAGTGCATCATGGGAACAGGGCAGACCAAACTACCAAGCCAATTCTTCACCAGAAAGGAGACAAGCTTCCGGGGACCGGTTTCTGCCATTTCAGGCGTCGTCGGCCCGGCTTGCTTGAATCCTGATGGAGCAGTGAGCAAGGGACTCATGTCTGAGTATACCCTGCCACACCTATAGTGGCCAAAAACGATTCAGAAAAGGGGTGGTGATGAACAGAGTGTCTGAATTAAGCAGACCACTCTTACCCAGTCCAAAGATCAGGGCTTGATCCATCACCGTTATTTAGCTCACTGCCCCATCCCAGCTCAGAACCTGGCTATATGCAAATTAGTCTGTCCCTGGCCCAGTGCATCATGGGAACAGGGCAGACCAAACTACCAAGCCAATTCTTCACCAGAAAGGAGACAAGCTTCCGGGGACCGGTTTCTGCCATTTCAGGCGTCGTCGGCCCGGCTTGCTTGAATCCTGATGGAGCAGTGAGCAAGGGACTCATGTCTGAGTATACCCTGCCACACCTATAGTGGCCAAAAACGATTCAGAAAAGGGGGTGGTGATGAACAGAGTGTCTGAATTAAGCAGACCACTCTTACCCAGTTCAAAGATCAGGGCTTGATCCATCACCGTTATTTAGCTCACTGCCCCATCCCAGCTCAGAACCTGGCTATATGCAAATTAGTCTGTCCCTGGCCCAGTGCATCATGGGAACAGGGCAGACCAAACTACCAAGCCAATTCTTCACCAGAAAGGAGACAAGCTTCCGGGGACCGGTTTGTGCCATTTCAGGCGTCGTCTGCCCGGCTTGCTTGAATCCTGATGGAGCAGTGAGCAAGGGACTCATGTCTGAGTATACCCTGCCACACCTATAGTGGCCAAAAACGATTCAGAAAAGGGGGTGGTGATGAACAGAGTGTCTGAATTAAGCAGACCATTGTTACCCAGTCCAAAGATCAGGGCTTGATCCATCACCGTTATTTAGCTCACTGCCCCATCCCAGCTCAGAACCTGGCTATATGCAAATTAGTCTGTCCCTGCCCCAGTGCATCATGGGAACAGGGCAGACCAAACTACCAAGCCAATTCTTCACCAGAAAGGAGACAAGCTTCCGGGGACCGGTTTCTGCCATTTCAGGCGTCGTCGGCCCGGCTTGCTTGAATCCTGATGGAGCAGTGAGCAAGGGACTCATGTCTGAGTATACCCTGCCACACCTATAGTGGCCAAAAACGATTCAGAAAAGGGGGTGGTGATGAACAGAGTGTCTGAATTAAGCAGACCACTCTTACCCAGTCCAAAGATCAGGGCTTGATCCATCACCGATATTTAGCTCACTGCCCCATCCCAGCTCAGAACCTGGCTATATGCAAATTAGTCTGTCCCTGGCCCAGTGCATCATGGGAACAGGGCAGACCAAACTACCAAGCCAATTCTTCACCAGAAAGGAGACAAGCTTCCGGGGACCGGTTTCTGCCATTTCAGGCGTCGGCGGCCCGGCTTGCTTGAATCCTGATGGAGCAGTGAGCAAGGGACTCATGTCTGAGTATACCCTGCCACACCTATAGTGGCCAAAAACGATTCAGAAAAGGGGGTGGTGATGAACAGAGTGTCTGAATTAAGCAGATCACTCTTACCCAGTCCAAAGATCAGGGCTTGATCCATCACCGTTATTTAGCTCACTGCCCCATCCTAGCTCAGAACCTGGCTATATGCAAATTAGTCTGTCCCTGGCCCAGTGCATCATGGGAACAGGGCAGACCAAACTACCAAGCCAATTCTTCACCAGAAAGGAGACAAGCTTCCGGGGACCGGTTTCTGCCATTTCAGGCATCGTCGGCCCGGCTTGCTTGAATCCTGATGGAGCAGTGAGCAAGGGACTCATGTCTGAGTATACCCTGCCACACCTATAGTGGCCAAAAACGATTCAGAAAAGGGGGTGGTGATGAACAGAGTGTCTGAATTAAGCAGACCACTCTTACCCAGTCCAAAGATCAGGGCTTGATCCATCACCGTTATTTAGCTCACTGCCCCATCCCAGCTCAGAACCTGGCTATATGCAAATTAGTCTGTCCCTGGCCCAGTGCATCATGGGAACAGGGCAGACCAAACTACCAAGCCAATTCTTCACCAGAAAGGAGACAAGCTTCCGGGGACCGGTTTCTGCCATTTCAGGCGTCGTCGGCCCGGCTTGCTTGAATCCTGATGGAGCAGTGAGCAAGGGACTCATGTCTGAGTATACCCTGCCACACCTATAGTGGCCAAAAACGATTCAGAAAAGGGGGTGGTGATGAACAGAGTGTCTGAATTAAGCAGACCACTCTTACCCAGTCCAAAGATCAGGGCTTGATCCATCACCGTTATTTAGCTCACTGCCCCATCCCAGCTCAGAACCTGGCTATATGCAAATTAGTCTGTCCCTGGCCCAGTGCATCATGGGAACAGGGCAGACCAAACTACCAAGCCAATTCTTCACCAGAAAGGAGACAAGCTTCCAGGGACCAGTTTCTGCCATTTCAGGCATCGTCGGCCCGGCTTGCTTGAATCCTGATGGAGCAGTGAGCAAGGGACTCATGTCTGAGTATACCCTGCCACACCTATAGTGGCCAAAAACGATTCAGAAAAGGGGGTGGTGATGAACAGAGTGTCTGAATTAAGCAGACCACTCTTACCCAGTCCAAAGATCAGGGCTTGATCCATCACCGTTATTTAGCTCACTGCCCCATCCCAGCTCAGAACCTGGCTATATGCAAATTAGTCTGTCCCTGGCCCAGTGCATCACGGGAACAGGGCAGACCAAACTACCAAGCCAATTCTTCACCAGAAAGGAGACAAGCTTCCGGGGACCGGTTTCTGCCATTTCAGGCGTCGGCGGCCCGGCTTGCTTGAATCCTGATGGAGCAGTGAGCAAGGGACTCATGTCTGAGTATACCCTGCCACACCTATAGTGGCCAAAAACGATTCAGAAAAGGGGGTGGTGATGAACAGAGTGTCTGAATTAAGCAGATCACTCTTACCCAGTCCAAAGATCAGGGCTTGATCCATCACCGTTATTTAGCTCACTGCCCCATCCCAGCTCAGAACCTGGCTATATGCAAATTAGTCTGTCCCTGGCCCAGTGCATCATGGGAACAGGGCAGACCAAACTACCAAGCCAATTCTTCACCAGAAAGGAGACAAGCTTCCGGGGACCGGTTTCTGCCATTTCAGGCATCGTCGGCCCGGCTTGCTTGAATCCTGATGGAGCAGTGAGCAAGGGACTCATGTCTGAGTATACCCTGCCACACCTATAGTGGCCAAAAACGATTCAGAAAAGGGGGTGGTGATGAACAGAGTGTCTGAATTAAGCAGACCACTCTTACCCAGTCCAAAGATCAGGGCTTGATCCATCACCGTTATTTAGCTCACTGCCCCATCCCAGCTCAGAACCTGGCTATATGCAAATTAGTCTGTCCCTGGCCCAGTGCATCATGGGAACAGGGCAGACCAAACTACCAAGCCAATTCTTCACCAGAAAGGAGACAAGCTTCCGGGGACCGGTTTCTGCCATTTCAGGCGTCGTCGGCCCGGCTTGCTTGAATCCTGATGGAGCAGTGAGCAAGGGACTCATGTCTGAGTATACCCTGCCACACCTATAGTGGCCAAAAACGATTCAGAAAAGGGGGTGGTGATGAACAGAGTGTCTGAATTAAGCAGACCACTCTTACCCAGTCCAAAGATCAGGGCTTGATCCATCACCGTTATTTAGCTCACTGCCCCATCCCAGCTCAGAACCTGGCTATATGCAAATTAGTCTGTCCCTGGCCCAGTGCATCATGGGAACAGGGCAGACCAAACTACCAAGCCAATTCTTCACCAGAAAGGAGACAAGCTTCCGGGGACCGGTTTCTGCCATTTCAGGCGTCGTCGGCCCGGCTTGCTTGAATCCTGATGGAGCAGTGAGCAAGGGACTCATGTCTGAGTATACCCTGCCACACCTATAGTGGCCAAAAACGATTCAGAAAAGGGGGTGGTGATGAACAGAGTGTCTGAATTAAGCAGACCACTCTTACCCAGTCCAAAGATCAGGGCTTGATCCATCACCGTTATTTAGCTCACTGCCCCATCCCAGCTCAGAACCTGGCTATATGCAAATTAGTCTGTCCCTGGCCCAGTGCATCATGGGAACAGGGCAGACCAAACTACCAAGCCAATTCTTCACCAGAAAGGAGACAAGCTTCCGGGGACCAGTTTCTGCCATTTCAGGCATCGTCGGCCCGGCTTGCTTGAATCCTGATGGAGCAGTGAGCAAGGGACTCATGTCTGAGTATACCCTGCCACACCTATAGTGGCCAAAAACGATTCAGAAAAGGGGGTGGTGATGAACAGAGTGTCTGAATTAAGCAGACCACTCTTACCCAGTCCAAAGATCAGGGCTTGATCCATCACCGTTATTTAGCTCACTGCCCCATCCCAGCTCAGAACCTGGCTATATGCAAATTAGTCTGTCCCTGGCCCAGTGCATCACGGGAACAGGGCAGACCAAACTACCAAGCCAATTCTTCACCAGAAAGGAGACAAGCTTCCGGGGACCGGTTTCTGCCATTTCAGGCGTCGGCGGCCCGGCTTGCTTGAATCCTGATGGAGCAGTGAGCAAGGGACTCATGTCTGAGTATACCCTGCCACACCTATAGTGGCCAAAAACGATTCAGAAAAGGGGGTGGTGATGAACAGAGTGTCTGAATTAAGCAGATCACTCTTACCCAGTCCAAAGATCAGGGCTTGATCCATCACCGTTATTTAGCTCACTGCCCCATCCCAGCTCAGAACCTGGCTATATGCAAATTAGTCTGTCCCTGGCCCAGTGCATCATGGGAACAGGGCAGACCAAACTACCAAGCCAATTCTTCACCAGAAAGGAGACAAGCTTCCGGGGACCGGTTTCTGCCATTTCAGGCATCGTCGGCCCGGCTTGCTTGAATCCTGATGGAGCAGTGAGCAAGGGACTCATGTCTGAGTATACCCTGCCACACCTATAGTGGCCAAAAACGATTCAGAAAAGGGGGTGGTGATGAACAGAGTGTCTGAATTAAGCAGACCACTCTTACCCAGTCCAAAGATCAGGGCTTGATCCATCACCGTTATTTAGCTCACTGCCCCATCCCAGCTCAGAACCTGGCTATATGCAAATTAGTCTGTCCCTGGCCCAGTGCATCATGGGAACAGGGCAGACCAAACTACCAAGCCAATTCTTCACCAGAAAGGAGACAAGCTTCCAGAGACCGGTTTCTGCCATTTCAGGCGTCGTCGGCCCGGCTTGCTTGAATCCTGATGGAGCAGTGAGCAAGGGACTCATGTCTGAGTATACCCTGCCACACCTATAGTGGCCAAAAACGATTCAGAAAAGGGGTGGTGATGAACAGAGTGTCTGAATTAAGCAGACCACTCTTACCCAGTCCAAAGATCAGGGCTTGATCCATCACCGTTATTTAGCTCACTGCCCCATCCCAGCTCAGAACCTGGCTATATGCAAATTAGTCTGTCCCTGGCCCAGTGCATCATGGGAACAGGGCAGACCAAACTACCAAGCCAATTCTTCACCAGAAAGGAGACAAGCTTCCGGGGACCGGTTTCTGCCATTTCAGGCGTCGTCGGCCCGGCTTGCTTGAATCCTGATGGAGCAGTGAGCAAGGGACTCATGTCTGAGTATACCCTGCCACACCTATAGTGGCCAAAAACGATTCAGAAAAGGGGGTGGTGATGAACAGAGTGTCTGAATTAAGCAGACCACTCTTACCCAGTTCAAAGATCAGGGCTTGATCCATCACCGTTATTTAGCTCACTGCCCCATCCCAGCTTAGAACCTGGCTATATGCAAATTAGTCTGTCCCTGGCCCAGTGCATCATGGGAACAGGGCAGACCAAACTACCAAGCCAATTCTTCACCAGAAAGGAGACAAGCTTCCGGGGACCGGTTTGTGCCATTTCAGGCGTCGTCTGCCCGGCTTGCTTGAATCCTGATGGAGCAGTGAGCAAGGGACTCATGTCTGAGTATACCCTGCCACACCTATAGTGGCCAAAAACGATTCAGAAAAGGGGGTGGTGATGAACAGAGTGTCTGAATTAAGCAGACCATTGTTACCCAGTCCAAAGATCAGGGCTTGATCCATCACCGTTATTTAGCTCACTGCCCCATCCCAGCTCAGAACCTGGCTATATGCAAATTAGTCTGTCCCTGCCCCAGTGCATCATGGGAACAGGGCAGACCACACTACCAAGCCAATTCTTCACCAGAAAGGAGACAAGCTTCCGGGGACCGGTTTCTGCCATTTCAGGCGTCGTCGGCCCGGCTTGCTTGAATCCTGATGGAGCAGTGAGCAAGGGACTCATGTCTGAGTATACCCTGCCACACCTATAGTGGCCAAAAACGATTCAGAAAAGGGGGTGGTGATGAACAGAGTGTCTGAATTAAGCAGACCACTCTTACCCAGTCCAAAGATCAGGGCTTGATCCATCACCGTTATTTAGCTCACTGCCCCATCCCAGCTCAGAACCTGGCTATATGCAAATTAGTCTGTCCCTGGCCCAGTGCATCATGGGAACAGGGCAGACCAAACTACCAAGCCAATTCTTCACCAGAAAGGAGACAAGCTTCCGGGGACCGGTTTCTGCCATTTCAGGCGTCGGCGGCCCGGCTTGCTTGAATCCTGATGGAGCAGTGAGCAAGGGTCTCATGTCTGAGTATACCCTGCCACACCTATAGTGGCCAAAAACGATTCAGAAAAGGGGGTGGTGATGAACAGAGTGTCTGAATTAAGCAGATCACTCTTACCCAGTCCAAAGATCAGGGCTTGATCCATCACCGTTATTTAGCTCACTGCCCCATCCTAGCTCAGAACCTGGCTATATGCAAATGAGTCTGTCCCTGGCCCAGTGCATCATGGGAACAGGGCAGACCAAACTACCAAGCCAATTCTTCACCAGAAAGGAGACAAGCTTCCGGGGACCGGTTTCTGCCATTTCAGGCATCGTCGGCCCGGCTTGCTTGAATCCTGATGGAGCAGTGAGCAAGGGACTCATGTCTGAGTATACCCTGCCACACCTATAGTGGCCAAAAACGATTCAGAAAAGGGGGTGGTGATGAACAGAGTGTCTGAATTAAGCAGACCACTCTTACCCAGTCCAAAGATCAGGGCTTGATCCATCACCGTTATTTAGCTCACTGCCCCATCCCAGCTCAGAACCTGGCTATATGCAAATTAGTCTGTCCCTGGCCCAGTGCATCATGGGAACAGGGCAGACCAAACTACCAAGCCAATTCTTCACCAGAAAGGAGACAAGCTTCCGGGGACCGGTTTCTGCCATTTCAGGCGTCGTCGGCCCGGCTTGCTTGAATCCTGATGGAGCAGTGAGCAAGGGACTCATGTCTGAGTATACCCTGCCACACCTATAGTGGCCAAAAACGATTCAGAAAAGGGGGTGGTGATGAACAGAGTGTCTGAATTAAGCAGACCACTCTTACCCAGTCCAAAGATCAGGGCTTGATCCATCACCGTTATTTAGCTCACTGCCCCATCCCAGCTCAGAACCTGGCTATATGCAAATTAGTCTGTCCCTGGCCCAGTGCATCATGGGAACAGGGCAGACCAAACTACCAAGCCAATTCTTCACCAGAAAGGAGACAAGCTTCCGGGGACCAGTTTTTGCCATTTCAGGCATCGTCGGCCCGGCTTGCTTGAATCCTGATGGAGCAGTGAGCAAGGGACTCATGTCTGAGTATACCCTGCCACACCTATAGTGGCCAAAAACGATTCAGAAAAGGGGGTGGTGATGAACAGAGTGTCTGAATTAAGCAGACCACTCTTACCCAGTCCAAAGATCAGGGCTTGATCCATCACCGTTATTTAGCTCACTGCCCCATCCCAGCTCAGAACCTGGCTATATGCAAATTAGTCTGTCCCTGGCCCAGTGCATCATGGGAACAGGGCAGACCAAACTACCAAGCCAATTCTTCACCAGAAAGGAGACAAGCTTCCGGGGACCGGTTTCTGCCATTTCAGGCGTCGGCGGCCCGGCTTGCTTGAATCCTGATGGAGCAGTGAGCAAGGGACTCATGTCTGAGTATACCCTGCCACACCTATAGTGGCCAAAAACGATTCAGAAAAGGGGGTGGTGATGAACAGAGTGTCTGATTTAAGCAGATCACTCTTACCCAGTCCAAAGATCAGGGCTTGATCCATCACCGTTATTTAGCTCACTGCCCCATCCCAGCTCAGAACCTGGCTATATGCAAATTAGTCTGTCCCTGCCCCAGTGCATCATGGGAACAGGGCAGACCAAACTACCAAGCCAATTCTTCACCAGAAAGGAGACAAGCTTCCGGGGACCGGTTTCTGCCATTTCAGGCGTCGTCGGCCCGGCTTGCTTGAATCCTGATGGAGCAGTGAGCAAGGGACTCATGTCTGAGTATACCCTGCCACACCTATAGTGGCCAAAAACGATTCAGAAAAGGGGGTGGTGATGAACAGAGTGTCTGAATTAAGCAGACCACTCTTACCCAGTCCAAAGATCAGGGCTTGATCCATCACCGTTATTTAGCTCACTGCCCCATCCCAGCTCAGAACCTGGCTATATGCAAATTAGTCTGTCCCTGGCCCAGTGCATCATGGGAACAGGGCAGACCAAACTACCAAGCCAATTCTTCACCAGAAAGGAGACAAGCTTCCGGGGACCGGTTTCTGCCATTTCAGGCGTCGGCGGCCCGGCTTGCTTGAATCCTGATGGAGCAGTGAGCAAGGGTCTCATGTCTGAGTATACCCTGCCACACCTATAGTGGCCAAAAACGATTCAGAAAAGGGGGTGGTGATGAACAGAGTGTCTGAATTAAGCAGATCACTCTTACCCAGTCCAAAGATCAGGGCTTGATCCATCACCGTTATTTAGCTCACTGCCCCATCCTAGCTCAGAACCTGGCTATATGCAAATTAGTCTGTCCCTGGCCCAGTGCATCATGGGAACAGGGCAGACCAAACTACCAAGCCAATTCTTCACCAGAAAGGAGACAAGCTTCCGGGGACCGGTTTCTGCCATTTCAGGCATCGTCGGCCCGGCTTGCTTGAATCCTGATGGAGCAGTGAGCAAGGGACTCATGTCTGAGTATACCCTGCCACACCTATAGTGGCCAAAAACGATTCAGAAAAGGGGGTGGTGATGAACAGAGTGTCTGAATTAAGCAGACCACTCTTACCCAGTCCAAAGATCAGGGCTTGATCCATCACCGTTATTTAGCTCACTGCCCCATCCCAGCTCAGAACCTGGCTATATGCAAATTAGTCTGTCCCTGGCCCAGTGCATCATGGGAACAGGGCAGACCAAACTACCAAGCAAATTCTTCACCAGAAAGGAGACAAGCTTCCGGGGACCGGTTTTTGCCATTTCAGGCGTCGTCGGCCCGGCTTGCTTGAATCCTGATGGAGCAGTGAGCAAGGGACTCATGTCTGAGTATACCCTGCCACACCTATAGTGGCCAAAAACGATTCAGAAAAGGGGGTGGTGATGAACAGAGTGTCTGAATTAAGCAGACCACTCTTACCCAGTCCAAAGATCAGGGCTTGATCCATCACCGTTATTTAGCTCACTGCCCCATCCCAGCTCAGAACCTGGCTATATGCAAATTAGTCTGTCCCTGGCCCAGTGCATCATGGGAACAGGGCAGACCAAACTACCAAGCCAATTCTTCACCAGAAAGGAGACAAGCTTCCGGGGACCAGTTTCTGCCATTTCAGGCATCGTCGGCCCGGCTTGCTTGAATCCTGATGGAGCAGTGAGCAAGGGACTCATGTCTGAGTATACCCTGCCACACCTATAGTGGCCAAAAACGATTCAGAAAAGGGGGTGGTGATGAACAGAGTGTCTGAATTAAGCAGACCACTCTTACCCAGTCCAAAGATCAGGGCTTGATCCATCACCGTTATTTAGCTCACTGCCCCATCCCAGCTCAGAACCTGGCTATATGCAAATTAGTCTGTCCCTGGCCCAGTGCATCATGGGAACAGGGCAGACCAAACTACCAAGCCAATTCTTCACCAGAAAGGAGACAAGCTTCCGGGGACCGGTTTCTGCCATTTCAGGCGTCGGCGGCCCGGCTTGCTTGAATCCTGATGGAGCAGTGAGCAAGGGACTCATGTCTGAGTATACCCTGCCACACCTATAGTGGCCAAAAACGATTCAGAAAAGGGGGTGGTGATGAACAGAGTGTCTGAATTAAGCAGATCACTCTTACCCAGTCCAAAGATCAGGGCTTGATCCATCACCGTTATTTAGCTCACTGCCCCATCCCAGCTCAGAACCTGGCTATATGCAAATTAGTCTGTCCCTGGCCCAGTGCATCATGGGAACAGGGCAGACCAAACTACCAAGCCAATTCTTCACCAGAAAGGAGACAAGCTTCCGGGGACCGGTTTCTGCCATTTCAGGCATCGTCGGCCCGGCTTGCTTGAATCCTGATGGAGCAGTGAGCAAGGGACTCATGTCTGAGTATACCCTGCCACACCTATAGTGGCCAAAAACGATTCAGAAAAGGGGGTGGTGATGAACAGAGTGTCTGAATTAAGCAGACCACTCTTACCCAGTCCAAAGATCAGGGCTTGATCCATCACCGTTATTTAGCTCACTGCCCCATCCCAGCTCAGAACCTTGTTATATGCAAATTAGTCTGTCCCTTGCCCAGTACATCAAGGGAACAAGGCAGACTAAACTTCCAACCCAATTCTTCACCAGAAAGGAGACAAGCTTCCGGGGACCGGTTTCTGCCATTTCAGGCGTCGTCGGCCCGGCTTGCTTGAATCCTGATGGAGCAGTGAGCAAGGGACTCATGTCTGAGTATACCCTGCCACACCTATAGTGGCCAAAAACGATTCAGAAAAGGGGGTGGTGATGAACAGAGTGTCTGAATTAAGCAGACCACTCTTACCCAGTCCAAAGATCAGGGCTTGATCCATCACCGTTATTTAGCTCACTGCCCCATCCCAGCTCAGAACCTGGCTATATGCAAATTAGTCTGTCCATGGCCCAGTGCATCATGGGAACAGGGCAGACCAAACTACCAAGCCAATTCTTCACCAGAAAGGAGACAAGCTTCCGGGGACCAGTTTCTGCCATTTCAGGCATCGTCGGCCCGGCTTGCTTGAATCCTGATGGAGCAGTGAGCAAGGGACTCATGTCTGAGTATACCCTGCCACACCTATAGTGGCCAAAAACGATTCAGAAAAGGGGGTGGTGATGAACAGAGTGTCTGAATTAAGCAGACCACTCTTACCCAGTCCAAAGATCAGGGCTTGATCCATCACCGTTATTTAGCTCACTGCCCCATCCCAGCTCAGAACCTGGCTATATGCAAATTAGTCTGTCCCTGGCCCAGTGCATCATGGGAACAGGGCAGACCAAACTACCAAGCCAATTCTTCACCAGAAAGGAGACAAGCTTCCGGGGACCGGTTTCTGCCATTTCAGGCGTCGTCGGCCCGGCTTGCTTGAATCCTGATGGAGCAGTGAGCAAGGGACTCATGTCTGAGTATACCCTGCCACACCTATAGTGGCCAAAAACGATTCAGAAAAGGGGGTGGTGATGAACAGAGTGTCTGAATTAAGCAGACCACTCTTACCCAGTCCAAAGATCAGGGCTTGATCCATCACCGTTATTTAGCTCACTGCCCTATCCCAGCTCAGAACCTGGCTATATGCAAATTAGTCTGTCCCTGGCCCAGTGCAGTGAGCTAAAAAACGGTGATGGATCAAGCCCTGATCTTTGGACTGGGTAAGAGTGGTCTGCTTAATTCAGGCACTCTGTTCATCACCACCCCCTTTTCTGAATCATTTTGTCCACCATAAGCGTGGAAGGGTATACTCAGATGTGAGTCCCTTGCTCATTGCACCATCAGGATTCAAGCAAGCTGGGCCGACGACGCCTGAAATGGCAGAAACCGGTCCCCGGAAGCGTGTTTCCTTCCCAGTACAAGAATTGGCTTGGTAGTTTGGTTTGCCCTGTTCCCATCATGCACTGGTACAGGAACAGACTAATTTGCATATAGCCACGTTCTGAGCTGGGATGGTGCAGTGAGCTAAAAAACGGTGATGGATCAAGCCCTGATCTTTGGACTGGGTAAGAGTGGTCTGCTTAATTCAGGCACTCTGTTCATCACCACCCCCTTTTCTGAATCATTTTGTCCACCATAAGCGTGGAAGGGTATACTCAGATGTGAGTCCCTTGCTCATTGCACCATCAGGATTCAAGCAAGCCGGGCGGACGACGCCTGAAATGGCAGAAACCGGTCCCCGGAAGCTTGTTTCCTTCCCAGTACAAGAATTGGCTTGGTAGTTTGGTTTGCCCTGTTCCCATCATGCACTGGGACAGGAACAGACTAATTTGCATATAGCCAAGTTCTGAGCTGGGATGGTGCAGTGAGCTAAAAAACGGTGATGGATCAAGCCCTGATCTTTGGACTGGGTAAGAGTGGTCTGCTTAATTCAGGCACTCTGTTCATCACCACCCCCTTTTCTGAGGGTGGAAGAAGACTGAACACTTCGGGCAGTCTTGGAGGTAGACCAGAGGGGACCTCTTGTGGAAGCTGATGTTGATGGTCACCCTACTACTTTTTTAGTTGATACTGGTGCTACCCGTTTTACTGTGAAATCTGCAGTAGCCCCCAACCTACCCCTCTCGGGACAACAAATCCAAGTTGTAGGTGTTGCAAATAGGGAAATGACAAGCCCTTTGACAGAACCAATTCCTGTGAAGATAGGAACGTTTCGAGATAGACATCAGTTTGTGGAGTGTGATTCAAGTCCTGCTTGTTTCCTAGGGAGGGATCTCCTGTGTAAACTCAATTGTTATCTATTGCACCCCATCGAGTGGAATTGCACACCAATGACGACGATGCTGCTTTTAAGGTCACCAATCAGCATTTGTGTATTGAAATGTACCCTGTTGTGACAGTGTAAGAACTTCCACTCGAATTGAGAGACTCGGTCTCACAGGATGTGTGGGATTTTACCGGTTGAAGACATAGGCTTGATCAAAGGAGTTGAGCTAGTCAAGATTCAGGTCAAGCAGAATATTGAGTTCCCAAGAACGCCCCAATATAATTTGACGCCAGAAACGATTGCAGGGATCAAAACTGTGATTGAGTCCATGATTAGGCTGGGAATTTTGAAGGAGATAATGGGCAGTCCATGTAACTTGCCTATTATGGGATTGTAGAAGCCGAGTGGGAAATTCAGAATAGTGCAGGATTTGCGCCGGGTTATCAACATAGTTGTTCCCTGTTGTCCAGTGGTACCGAATCCATCTGTAATACTGTTCCACATACCGTGTCGAGCAGAGTGGTTGACTGTGATCGACCTTTGTCAGGCTTTCTTCTCCATACCATTGCATGAGGAGAGCCAATTTCTTTTTGCGTTTAAGCTGGAAAACCGTGTTTTAACATGGTGCCGTATCCCTCAGGGCTATACAGAAAGTCCATAAATTTTTAATCAGATCTTGAAAAAGAGCCTTGAGAGTCTTGTGCTGCCCCAGAACTCTGTTCTCGTACAGTACATAGACGACCTCCTTGTGGCTTCAGAGACTGAGGATGCATGCAGGATTGAAACCATTGCCTTATTGAATCATTTGG
Organism: Lissotriton helveticus; assembly: GCF_964261635.1. Classification (NCBI taxonomy): domain Eukaryota; kingdom Metazoa; phylum Chordata; class Amphibia; order Caudata; family Salamandridae; genus Lissotriton; species Lissotriton helveticus. The sequence goes on along the minus strand of NC_136069.1, from coordinate 1,016,759,048 downwards.
CAGAGAATGGGCACAAGGTGTTGCCAAACAAGCTACGATACTGTTTGAATGAGGTGCAGTATTTGGGTCACTGAATAGGAAAAGGCAAGAGAGAGGTGTCACAAGACAGGATTGAAGCAATAATGGGGATGATGGTGCCGTCTACCCAGAGAGAGGTCAGGATGTTTCTAGGGATGGTTGGCTACTGTCGCCAGTGGATTGCCAACTTCTCATTGAAGGCAAAGCCTTTACAGAGACTGACGCACAAGGACGTGAGTGATCCGGTACCATGTGATGATGGCTGAATGAAAGCATTCTTGGAGTTACGAGAGGACCTCTGTCGTGCTCCGGCACTGGGAATGCCTGACTACAACAAACCTTTTTCATTGTTTTGCTGTGAGCGAGAAGGTTGTGCATTATCAGTTCTAGTACAAGATCATGGAGGTGCCTGTAGATCAGTTGCCTATTTCTCAGCTACTCTAGATCCAGTAGCTTCAGCGTTGCCCGGATGTCTCAAATCCATTGCTGCAAAGGGTGTCAGCATTGAGAGATGTGAAAGCATTGTTATCGGTTACTCATTGACTGTATACGTACCACACTCTGTTGAACTGTGGATGACCAGGACCAAGAAACACCTGACCAGCAATAGACTCACACGCTACGAGCAGGTTATACTTGCTGCAGAGAATGTGACTATTAAGAGGTGTTCTGTTTTGAATCCTGCTACCTTGATGCCGTTGCCAAACACACTTGATGAAGATTGTGAGGATCATGATTGTCTTGATGTGACTGAACTTTACACCAAGCCGAGACCTGAAAATGTTGATGAACCATTGTCTGACCCTGATGAGATTTTCTTTGTTGATGGTTCATGCTTAAGGGACAGTGTGGGTCAGTTGAGAGCAGCGTTTGCTGTATGTACCATTACAGGAGTAGTTGAAGCCGCGTGCCTGGAAGGGGTACACTCCGCTCAGGTATCTGAGATCATTGCTTTGACTCGTGCCTTCTATGCAGCAGATCAAATTTGAATAACCATCTACACTGACAGCCAGTATGGGTTTGGTGTGGTTCATGACTTCGGACAGTTATTGTCCCAGAAAGGGTTACATGACATCGTCTAGATCGCCCATCCGAAATGGGGAATTTGTAAGGTTGCTCCTAGAGGCCTTAGAGCACCCCAAGGCAATTGCAGTTGTAAAGTGTACGGCTAATGGAACGGGAACAGATTTTGTCTCACTCGGGAATCGCTGTGCGAACGAAGTTGCACGTTTCTGTGCCGAACAAGGTTACTCTTTTACTGAACAAGTCATAGAGGGGAGCCAAGAAAGAACAGAGTTCAGCATGATGTTGGTCATGGCAGATACTTGGGATGAGCTCAAGTGCCTGCAGGAACAATTTTATGATCAAGAGAAGAATGTATGGATCAATTCAGGCTGTGTGAGAGGTGATGTTGACATTTGGGTTTCAAGTGATGGGAGAGCAGTGTTGCCAGATGAAATGCTGAATCCAATGGCAAGACAGATTCATGGTGCGGTGCATTTGGGAAGAGATGCGACGGTCGTGTGTTCAGGCAAACATGGTATAACCCGCGATTTCGTGCAGTAGCAGAAGATGTATATCAGAGATGTGTTATATGTCAACAAATGAATTCTGGAAAGAAAACTCTGGTTACAATGAGTCACATTGGGAGGTCAGGAGGACCTTTTAACAGGATGCAGTTGGACTTTTTGAGATGCCTAGGTGCAATCATTTGAGGCACATCTTGGTAGTGGTATGTGTGGCTCAAGGTGGGTGGAGGCTTACCCTACACGCAGGTGTGAAACACTCACTGTAGCAAAGCTGTTGTTGAGGGAACTTATACCTAGATTCGGGATTCCGACCTCTTTGGAATCAGACAGAGGAACACACTTCCATAGTGAAGTCATGAAGATGCTTTGCACAGCACTGAATGTTGATCAGAGACTCCATTGTAGTTATCGTCCAGAGGCTTCTGGGATAGTGGAGCAGATCAATGGGACTTTGAAAGCTCGAATGGCAAAAGTATGTTTGTCTATGTCTCTGAAATGGCCTGATGCTTTGCTTTTGGTGTTAATGAGTATGCGCAGTACCCCAGACAGGAGGACAGGTTTCTCTCCATGAAGTGCTGATGGGGAGGGCTATGAGGTTACCAGCGGAGCCATCGACAGCCTTGCTGAGCATCATAGATGATCTGATTCTCCATTATTGCAAGGAACTCGCTGATGTCATCCGTTCTGTGTCCCATCAGGTGCAGGCTGCTGTGGTTCTGGCTTCAAGTGATCTCTGTCACGACCTGAGTCCAGGGGATTGGGTGCTGGTTCGGAAGCACGTGAGAAAGAGCTGCCTAGATGCTTGCAGAAGAGGCCCTTACCAAGTAATTTTGATAACAAACTCTGCCTTGAAGTGCGGAGGATTGCCGAATTGCGTCATGCTTCTCTCACCCGTCGAGTTCCAGCACCCTTGGAAGAAACAGCTCCTCTCCCAAATGAAAATACAGCTGAAGTGGCAGGGCCACAGGAGGGGACAAGCCAAGCTGTGAGGGTGTCTGAAGAAGCTGGTTGCTCACCAGACCAAGCTGAGAGGGGTCATGATGACAACAGCGACACTGAAACTGCCTCCAAAAGGGGAAGTTGTTGTGAAAGTGGTCCAGAGTCAGACTCAGCTCAAAGAAGTTGCGAACAGGGTGAGCAAAGTGAGAGCAGGAGAATCGGCAGAGCAGAAGAGCAGTGGCCAGAGAAGCAGAGGCGGCTGAACTTGAGACTGTTCTCTGAAAGAGATCTTGCTCCGGTGTCTGAAGAATCTGAGTCGGACGAATGCGAAGAAGGGCAAGCTCGTGGAGGTCTGAGGAGATCAAGACGAATGAGTGCCTTGCTGAAGATACGCGACTGCAGAGTGGACATACGTAGTGACTGGTGCCAGGAGTACTGAGATCGGGGAGCGTGAGGGCAGTGACAGTAGTTAGTACCAGCCCTAATATAAAATTGGACGTGGTGTTGTTGGTACCAAGACTTTAAATTGAAGGAATACTGACCATCACAGTTCCGAATCCCCCGTATCTGAGTGGAATTCGCAATCTGATCTTGAATAGACTGATTTTTCCTGCGTTTGGAATTAAAGTGCCATCTCACGAATCCATTTTGCTTCGTCTTGAACTTTTGCAGCATGTTCTAGAAGCTGTTGGAGGAAATGTTATTTTGGATTGAAAGAGACTTTGTTGTAAATAAACTGAAATAGAAAACCTAGGTCCGAGTGGAAAAAGAGGAAACTTAGGGACTTCCCATAGAGGACGGAAAAGAGTTAGGGTTGTCTTACGTTGCTGTAAATAATGAACTGTAATTAAAAATGGGTCTTTCAGCTTCTGAGGTGTGGTTCGAGAGGTTCAAGCAACTGAAGGAAGAAAAAGTGTTTTTCGAGTGCTGTTGATGAACAAAGAATTGATAAGTCCTGAGACCATGGAGGTTGGAAACCCAAATCGTAGAGCTGGGTGCATAGTAGGTACACTTGTAGGAGGAGTGATTCTCCTAATTATTCTAGTGGTTGTAGTTTCATATTGAGCACCACCTGAGCGGGCAGTGGAGGTAGAGGGAATTCCTACACCTACCACTCCTAGCGAGAAAAAGGTCAAAATAGGAGACGAAAGAGCTTTGCTGCTAGAAGAGAGTCGTAGATTACATGCAGATTTGTCTAGAGATGATTTTAAGCTTAATGCGTATGCAAAGTTGTTGCATGAATATATCGATGCAATGGATGCGAAAGACTGTTATGTGTGTATGCAGTTGCCGGCTTCAGTAGATGAGGGCATTAGATATCATCATCTTCCATTGACGTATGGTATTTCATGTAGTTTACTGCTTAGCATTTTTTATGGTTGAAATCATTTTGAGTATTTCTTTTCGAATTATGATGCAGTTCTTCCTGAAGTGCCAGCTTACAAGCACTTGAATAAGTATGATTATTACAAATCAGAGGATAGACTTGGAACGTATTTCATTCCGACTAAAGAGATGGATACAGCTTAAGCCATACCAAAATAAACTGGTTGTTGTAGATGGAGGGAGGTGGATTAGATGGTCTAAGATAAACCAATCAGCGGAAATAATGTCAAAATTGTATGCAGGCATTATACCTTTGCTAGAGAGAAAAAATTTAACCAAGCCTGGTTTTGATAGTGACCTGGGCAAAATACATCAAGAAATGGCTCTGGTTGTGGCGGACTTTTTTTTTTAACAGTGGTCCTATTAAACATAAATCTGGTGGTGATAAAAAATCTTGGTATTCGAAATCTTGTAAGGAAGCGAAACTAGTTTTGCTGACTTCATTAAAAGGGGCCGACAGCCTCTGTATTAAGGAAGCTAGGGCGGCCTACAAGAAAATAATTGCAAATGCAAAGTCTGAGTGGGAAACAGATAGATGGCAAGAGATCAAGAAGCCTTTGGATCTAAAAGATAGTAGAAGCTCTTGGAATTTGGTTCACTCCGGGAAAGCGGAAGGTAGTACCACCCTTAATCCAAACATCAATGAGGATGCCTGGCACTCATATTACAAGGAACTATGGGCCAGATGTAGGTGGGCCATTACCGGTCGGTAAACCCAAAATTCAGTAAATTTTAAGTTTACCGACCGGTATTGAGCCATTTGCTATGTAGGGGAGATTCAGTAAATACCGAATCGGTATTTATCGATTCGGTATTTACCGAATCGGTAAATGACAATTAGGAAGCACTTTGAAGAGTGCTTCTGTGCTTTAAGGATTCGTTATTTACCTCCAACTATTAGTTGGTGGTAAATAAAGAATACCTCTGTAAATGCAAATCTGTGCCTTTACACCAGTGCCATGTGGCAGACATACATGCCCTTAGGGCTTGTATGTGTGCCACATGTGCACACAAGCACTATTCAGGGGTGCAACAGGGTGTCAATGTGACACCCTGCCACCCTTGACTCTTTCCCTATTTTACCAAATCGGTATTTACCGATTTGGTAATTAACATTCATTCCTATGGCCTCCAGGCCCATAGGAATGAATGACAATTACCGAATCGGTAAATACCGATTCTGTAAATACCGAATCTTAACGATTCGGTAATTTTTACTGAATTATTTGCTACATAGCGTTTACCGATTCTAAAATACTGAATCGGTAAAATTCGGTATTAGAGAATCTGTAAATACTATTTACCTACATCTGGCCCACAATTCCAGTTCCCACGTGGACATAAGTGTGAATGAAATCCTAGAGTGCAATATTAATTATGACATTTTATGTGAAACACCCCCATGTACTATGGGAGGGGTGATATCTGCTTTAGCTAAGTTGCAAGCCAATAAAGCCCCAGGATTGGATAGAATCCCGGGTGATTTGTTTAAAAGCGTACAGGTAGTCTGGGCTCCTTATTTATTATTAATATTTAATGCAATCTTGTATGGCCTTCCAGCACCGCCTACGTGGGCTGGCGCCGAGATTGTTCCAATTTATAAAAAAGGATCCCCAATTGAACCATATAACTATAGGCCAATTAGCCTTATTGATGTTTCCCAAAAACTATTTGGGAGGGTATTATTAGGGAGATTACAGGAGTGGATGGAAGACCGTGATATATTAACCCCACTCCAAGCTGTCTTTAGAGCAAAGATTTCAACTGTAGATCAGCTCTTCAGGCTGCAGTTGATATACTGGAAGCACGTGGTTTTGGAAGGTGGGAGTCTTTATGTTACCTTCGTGGACTTGAAATCCGCGTTTGACATGGTTGACCGTGACCAGTTAAGGAGTATCCTACTGGCCATGGGGGTACCACCCTATCTTTGTCTTCAACTCAAACGATTCCACGAGGGCACGTATGCCAGAGTAAGATATGGTAAAGATGCTCGTTTGACAGCCCCCTTCCCTGTTGACAAGGGGGTGAGGCAGGGCTGTGTGCTCGCGCTGACCCTCTTTTCACTCTTCCTAAACGGCTTAATTGAATATCTACTTGCCGTGAAGGACTTAGATTCTCCGAAAATATCATCTCGCAAATTTCCTGCATTAATGTTTGCGGATGATACCCTGCTCCTCTCGAAGTCACCTAAGGGGATGCAGCGAGTTTTAAAGGAATTCAGCCAGTTTTGTAAAAGGAAGAAACTTTTAGTCAACATTAACAAAACAAAATACATGGTCTTTAATGCCAAACCGACTACCTACCCGCACCCAATAATGGACGATATCGTGCTTGAGCGAGTCCATATCTTTGAATATCTGGGCCTAACCCTGAATGACAAGATGGGCTGGGGCCCTCAATTTGATAAGGCTAATCTGAAGCTTAGATTCACAAGGACTTAAAACGGTTATCCTTTGTTAAAGCTTACCCATACTCTGACCCAGAGTGCACCACACCAGTCAAACCAGATATTGACTTTGATGCATCCAGCAACACCTCACACGGCAGCAGTGGGTCAAGCACAGGTAATGGCAGACAAAAACAAAGAGGTGGGTACAGGGCACAGAACCATTGGCCACAATGTAACCAACAAGTCCCTCTGGTCTTTCAGGGACCTTACAACCAGCAACAGCACTACCCTATGTATGGATGGCAACCACCCTTCCAACCACCTCCATTCCAACCAAACCCATTCCAACCTCCTTTTTTAGGCCGGGGCAGACGTGGAAGAAAATAACCAATGAACCAGGTACACTGGGAAGAAGAAGACCCAGTCGGCAGCAACACCCGGAGCAAGGCCGGAACACACAGCACCAGAACCTAGTTACTAATCTGTCTTCTAGACCTCTCTCAGTTATTGAAGAATCTGTCCTAAACAAAGGACTGGGCTTCGTGCCCACTGCCCGCCTTGACAAATTCCAACTTCACTGCGAGTTGGCTAATTTCTTCAGAAAATTGAGACTGAAAGCATTCTTCGAGAAACAAGGAGAAACTTCTACCACCGATAATCCTAATGAGACGGGACTAAGGATCAAATCGACCTTCATACCCCCTCCCCACACCATCCAAGTGGAGGTAATAGCTTTTGAACAAACTGTGTATAATGATGTGGAAAAGAAGACAGTCACATCAAATTTCCAAAACATGAGCAAAGCTGAAAACATTGCTTTATCAGAACTCAGATCCTGTGAGACCATCATCATAAAATCCACTGACAAAGGTGGTGGTGTGGTAGTGATGGATAAGACAACTTATTGAGATGAATGCCTAAGACTCCTAAATGACACCAGGAACTATAGACCTTTACAATCCGACCCTACCAATGAGCTTAGGATGGAAATCAAGCACCTGGTAGAAACGGCTGAAATGGCTGGAAAAATCTCTAAACAGGAAGCGGACTACCTTTGTAAATCAGAGGGTAGAATTCCCTATTTCTACATCCTACCCAAAATGCACAAAGGCAAGATCACCCCTCCTGGCAGACCTATAGTCTCTGGGATTGATTCCCTTCTGGAACCATTGTCCAGGTTTTGTGATGTTTTCCTAAAAACATTTGTACAATCAACTTTAACATACTTACAGGACACTAAGAGCCTACTTAGACTCCTACAAAACAGCACGGTGGATGAGAACACTATTCTGCTGAGCTTTGATATTGAAAGCTTGTATACAAGTATACCCCAGGATGACACCATAACTGTTCTGGAGAAAACTCTGAATAATAGCACCTGGACCTTTAACACACCTAAGGCATTTATATTGGAATGTGCCAAACTGGCCCTCAAAAGAAATTATTTCGAGTTTGAGGGCTCTCTTTACCTGCAGACAGGGTGGACATCCATGGGCAGCAGTTTTGCCCCCAGTGTGGCAGGACATTATGTGTTTTATTTTGGACAGAAATTCATTCTCAATGACCAGAATCCATTTTTTAACCACCTGAGTTTTTGGAAACGGTACATAGGTGACGTCCTTGCCATCTGGCAAGGACCCCTGGAAACTCTGCACGAATTCATCGCATGGATCAACACTTGTGACCAGAATTTAAGGTTCACCAACTGTTTTGATAAAGACACTATGGTTTTTCTGGACATCATCATAATCAAAGACAACACCCGACTTGAAACAAAAACATATCACAAACCCACTGCCAAAAATAAACCTTTGAGATTTGAAGGTTTCCCCCCGCGCCCTCTAAGGGATAATCTACGTTATGGCCAATACTTGGGACTCCGCCGCAACTGCAGCAAGACCACGGACATCACAGCCAAGCAGCTGAATTGACTAAAAAACTTACTGCAAGAGGCTATCCTAATAGGATAATCAAAAAATGCCAAAAAAGAGCTAGAAACCAGCCTAGAGAAGCACTCCTGGAAGAAAAAGTGACCACTAACAATAACATACCGTTAACATGTGTCACAACTTTCAATGCAATATCTAATCAAATGAGTAGGTCTGTGAATAAACATTGGTCAATACTGAACACAGGAAACTTACATTGGGAAAAACCCTTGTTCTCTTTTAAAAAATCTCGTAGATTAAAAGATACTCTGGTGAACACTAGACCCAAGGTCGCCAACCATATGGAGGACCATTCAATCACCAGAGCCTGGGGACTCCCAGAGATCAGGGGACATTTTCACTGCGGTAACTGCAGTGTTTGCCACCTGACTACTAATACGAAGACTCTAGACCTGGAGGAAGGAAAAATGTGGAAACAACTGTCCCATACCAACTGCAACAGCACCGATGTGGTTTACCTAATCAAGTGTATATGCGACAAATCATACATCGGAATGACAACAAGAAGAGTCAAACAACGGATTTGTGAACATCGAAGTACTATCCGTTGCAAAAAAAGTGCAACAAGACTTACTGATCACTTCCTGGAAGATAACCACACTCCGAATGACATGAAGTGGTCCGTGATTGAGCAGGTCAAGGCTGGGCCCAATTTACAAAAACGCCTGTTTGAAAAGAAACAGCGTTGGATCTACAGGTTATCCACGCACATATCAGGCCTGAATGATAATATCCCTTGGGGCTCTGTCCTCCAGAAATAACCCTGCAACTTTGTGTATCTCCGATAATGTGACTGATTAGAACTTCTATGCGTCTAGCATATTTGATCCTGTCATGTTTTTTGTCTATCATGACACAATGCCCCAGTTTTTGAATTCAAGTTCTCACGTATCCTCCGTTAATACCGAGGACGGATGTGCGCTCCACTAGTCAATTAATGACAATCTGGCCGTTTTTTCGCAGCCACCACTGTCTATCCCATATTCTGATCTGTCACCTGTGTCAGACAGGGATTCCATGTTTCTTTTTATTTCGAATAACATTTCCCCTACATTGTTATTAGAACAATGTTCACACTTTGAGCGGGACCTCCAGCCTGCTCTTTTTCACTTTTTGCAGAGCAACCTTAATTACGGAGCCTTTTGGCACCGCCGGACCACCATACTTGTGTTCCGTACAGTTGCCTAGTGATGCACGCTACGCCAGTCTCACGCAGCCCCGCCCACACCCGGAAGCTATAGCTTGATATTTTCCATGCCGGTGCTTTACTTTGCTGCGGGGACACCACAGAGGCGCGTAGGTACTCTGACTACGAGGTTCATCGAAACTGTAAGTCTTTCTCTATTCTTTGATGACGCTTACCGTCTCGCTCATGGACCAATACAATTTCAATGGCATTGAGCTTTACCTTATCGGACACTCCACCGACACGCTCACAGTGAGCCCTGTGTGTGTGTGTTTGTTAACCTTTACCAGCTTGCCCAGGATGTGCCCTCTAACCTGTCTGTTCATACACCACAGAATAGGTTTCTTCATGAACAAGCATTCCCTCTGCCCCCTTGAAGCAATTGAAACCCACAACAGGAGTAAGATTTCACCCTCTGACAGTTGTGTTATTATTTTTGATATAATTACATATGCATGCATTTATGTACCACTCACTTTAATGTGAGTATTGATAGTCACCCTGCCTAATTTTTGTGCTGGTGACTCCATTACAAGTTTTTCACAGCCACCGATTACACTACTATGGATCAGTGTGACTGAGTGAGCTCGTGTTCGATGGCGATAGCATTACACCACTTGACAATGATAAACGGCCAGCTAGCACTGTATTGCCAGATACAAGCATGTGTTCACGTCAGTACGCAGGTCACTGGCACGATATTTGTCTCAAACTCATTCTGAATGGGATCCGCATGAAGCATGCAGACAATTGAGAACCTACACTACGTTACACGCATGTATTTTGTTTGTTTTTGACTGTCTTTCCTTTCCTCCCACAGGTTTCTCTATTTTCCCTTGCCTATTTCAGGTTTTTGAGGTTGCCTACTGTAGATTTTTGCAGGATGGTCACAGGGATCTAGGACTGGATACACGTTAGAGTGTGTAGACCACCCATTTTCCTTTTCTGGTCCTGACAAAAACCTGGGATTTACCACTAACAGGTTGAAACATGTAGACCCCTTTTTTTAAACAACAATCACATAGATACTCATGGTCATTATAACCCATCAGTATCCCCACTTTGTTTTTAATATTGTCCAGTAGCTTATGAATAAAGTTTTTTCAACAAGTTATACCAGGACAATTTTTAACACCACTTTCTTTGCACTTCACACACAAAAAAACAGCTCCACTGTAGTCAGGTGCCGCAGCACACCCGGAAGGCATTCGGCCGTCTGGGTGGGACCCCGATGATGAAGCATGTCACCAACTAGGTTGGTGAATGAGGGGTCTTTTCACAAAGGGGAATTATCCTTTTGGTTTTTTTTCTGACATCCCATTTAGAACCTTTTTTAAGGTCCTTTTGGCGATAATCCTCTTTTTGTTAATACTTTAATCTGAAGCTTACCCAGGCAATAGGGGAATTATTGAAAATCCAGAAGAGCTGTTTTTCTAAGGATATAAGCCCACCGCTAGAAACATATAAAGTACAAGCGCGGTCGGCTTCTCTCTATGGGGCTGAACTTTGGGGCCATAGCTCAACAAATGCATTGACCCTCACTGAAAATAAGTTTATGAGACGCATTATGGCTTTGCTAACAAACACTCCCCTGGTACCCCTTAGGATGGATCTGGGTATCCTCCCAATGGTTGACTTAGTCTCGAGCCGACCATTGCTTTACTGGCGACGGCTATGGAGTACACCCGAGTTGAAACACTATAGAGAGGAACTCAAGGCATTATTATTGTCACTGGGGGCCGTGGGTAGTATACCGTGGCTGTCTTTCGTGAGGGATTATTTTCGTGCTATCGGTAGGGAGGACTTATGGGTTACCCCAGAGGAGTCCTGTCCAGCTACCCCAAAAAAAACCTTAGCTAAAGAATTAAGAGACTTTAAATTGACTACTTTAATCCAGGCGACCAGAGTAACAAGCCTGACGCATGGTTTTCTGGACTTTAAGTCACACTATCAATTTGAACAGGTCCTAGGCTTAATACAGCCCGCATTAGCAAGGAGGTTGTTTCTCCAATTTAGATACGGGACCCTTCCACTTTTTGCGACAACTAATAAGTGGTCAGACGAGGCCTGTTATCTTTGCCCCGGATGCCAAGTGGCAAAGGAAACAGAAATCCATGTACTGTTCTTCTGCTCGGCATACAAACAGGCTAGGTCTAAATGGGTGATACAATTGTGTAGGAACTTGGGTATCAGGGTTACTGTGTATTTTATAGGATCTTGAAATCTGATACAGACCCAGTGTATGTGGTTTTAATCTCTAAATTTCTCCTAGCTATGTGGCTTAAACGAAGGTATTTGTAGAAAATTGATACTTAGCTAAGTGTGACCACTCAAATTAGTTGCAATTATTGTGTACCATTTTAAAAAGAATCATACGATATGTTTAATAATGTTATCAAAGTTTTTATCCTAAATTATATTCTTAAAATAAATTTTTATTTAAAACGCTTTTTGCTTTTAATAATTAATGAAGTTTATGCATCCTTACAAATGCCAATGCCACCATGAGAATTTATTGTACACTGTTAAGGGAAATGTATTATTGTTTGTTTTAATTTAATATGTGCTTTTATGGCTGTAATAGTCACAATAAAGTAATTATGAATGAATTAATGTTAGTGTAAGGACAGACTAACTTTTTTTATTTCCTTTTGAACGAATGCAGCTACAGCTTCAAGTTGGATCTGTTGTCGTTTGCCTAATGCTTTTAGAAATAACTCTGCTCATCATATTGAGTCGTATGAGACTCCTGCCTAGAATTACGTTTGTATTAGTGACAGTTCATTTCTTAAACCTCTTGCTGAGGTGCTTGTATATTCAATTGTTTTGGCTATGTAATAAAATTCCTAAAACTTTATTCGATAGTCAGTGGTTTTTGGATTGGAGTTAATTTGGTTTATTCTAAAATTGTTATGACTACTGTTGTTCTCCCCTTCACACTTCTCAGCAGACAATAAAGATCGAGTCAACCGAGGATTCTAAAGATTGGTAAGAAAATCTAGTAAAGAATCCCGCCGTCCCAGTAGTGCCTAGTCCAGCGTAGCAAGGTGTGCTTGCGCTGAATCAAATCAGCTCAGTGAATGGGACTAAAGTGTGCTTTGCCCGCTTTCCACATCTCTGTTCCACCAGAACACACCCGCTGCTATTAACCGCAGAGAAACACAGCCTGGCACGCATAGTTCCAGCAGTGCCAGTGTGCCCAGATTTTCACTGGTAATCCGTCTCTTATACGCAGCTCGGGGAGGCTGAGCATTATTTAAAGAAGCGCTTGGACTGGGGTGCGAGGTCCAGCATTGTCATTAAGGATCCCAAACAATGAGGGTTTGAGATGCAAAGTCCAGTGTGGAGAATATATGGTGCAGTTGGGGCAATGCGTCGGTTCCGAGGAGCAAGGGAGCTGCAATGCGGAGTCCGTCGTTGTTATTGAGGCAGCCAGCAGCAGTGGGCAAGAGACTGTTTTGCTCTATCCACAGACTCTGGTGCAGCACCTTAGGCTCACTTTCAAGCGTCCTGGACTGGGGTGGCGCCACTTGGCAGGATAGACCCATAGTTGGCAAATCCCAGATTTTGGGTTCAAAGCTGTTTGTGCCTTCTGCCCCTGAGGCTCTAGTCAGGAGGCCAGCCAACTAGCACTTGGTGTCAGTTTGATGTCCTGGGTTCAACAGATGCATATCCAGTCCTTCCCACCCAGGCAAGAGGGCAGCAGGGCAGCACAGCAGTGCAGCAGTCCTTTAGAGCAGCAGTTCAGCAGAGCGGCAGTCCTTTCAGCAGCACAGCTGCCCTTCCTTCTGAGTATTCAAGGACCAGAAGTTTACTGAAGAGTTGGTGTCTGAGATCCTCTACTATGGGGCTGATTCTGAAGCGGGTTGGAAAGCTTCCCGACCGAATCGGTTTGGAAATTGTTTCCGACCCTCTCGGATCGGGAGAGTCCAACCGACGGAGTACGATGCATCCGGATACTTCCCAATACGATTTGGTTGGACTCCCATTGACTTCAATGGGAGCATATATTCCTAAACGCATCATAATTGGGCCCTCGGTCGGTAAGACATGTTCCCGATCCGATTTGGAAGGAGCAAATGCCGTTAGGAGGCCTTCCTAACTGCATCAGAATCAGGCCCTAGGTGGGAATGTTTTCCTAACTGCATCAGAATCAGGCGCTATGTATACCCTGTTGTGCCTTTGAAATGGGGGAGAAACTTCTTGCTGTTTCCATTTAAAGTCCCCATGCATCCTGCCTTCCCTGTCATGGCTGCAGACTAACTATATGGGGGAAGCAGCCCTTTGTGTAGCGACAGGACACAGCCTATTCAAGTCTAAATAGGGGTATGCTCAACTCTGCCCTGCCATCTTGCCAGTGATGGCCCATCCAGGTATACCTAAACTCTCTAATATGTGAGGTTATCTAAGAGGATTCCACAAAGCTACACCCAGGCAAGTCACCTATGGAGAAGTTACAGGCACTAAATGGCTACGGCGAGAAGATGTCAACTTACTAAAAGTAAAAAAAAAATTGTAATTTAAAATATGATTTCACTATAACTTAGGATTTTTCATTGTAAGTCCAAAGACACCAAACATGAACTGGCTACTTGTTCCCAATATAAAAGTACAGCTTATGAAATGTAATAAGGTAAATCCACTTGTATACTTTGGGAGAGGTAGGCCTTGCAGTGGTGAAAAATGAATTTAAAGGACACATAAAACTTAAAACTATATGGCCTGCTTTTAAAATGTACTGCACCCTGTCCTTTGGGCTGCAAGGACTTACCCTAGGGGTGACATATATACTAAAAATGAAGATTTTTAGACCAGATAAAAGGTTTATTTTGCCTGTCGAAATAGCAATGTAAGCTGCAAACACAGGCTTCAATGGCAGGCTTGAGCTTAAGTAGGTGGCACTAGAAGGGCTGCCGGCCCATAAGAGCATTTAATTTTCTGGCCCTGGATTCATGTAGTACAACTTTACTAGGAATTGAATATGCCAATTGTGGATAAGCCAATGTTAGCATGTTTTAAAGAGTAAGTACATGCACTTTAGCACTGATTGGCAGTGGTAAAGCGCACAGTGCCCTAAGGCCAGAAAAAACGAGACCAACAATCATTATGGAGAAACTCAAAATGGTTGGTGGAGGACCACCCTAAGGATGACAGGTCTAACAGAAACATAATACTTAGGTGAAATGTTCAGTAACAACGTACCATTTTCAACTAAAAAAACACAGACATTCACCAGTTATACTTCTAGTTATCGCTAGTAACTATAACTGTTGCCTTGAGGTAACTATAACTTGTGCCCCACAATGCACATTTTCCTCATCAATAATCTCATTGCAAATTTTGCATTGATATTGTCAATTATGTCATAAAGGATGTCATAAGTGATGTAATATGTACGATAATTAGCAGTGCCTGGTACTGGTACATAGTTACACAGGTACATACAACAGGAGAGAGTGATGGTTACAGGAACAAAGTGGGTTCTACAAATGTGGCAGGTACAAGGCATACAAGAGAAGCAGCAATATCAGAATATTTATCACAGCCACTGGTAAACAGAAAAACATGAACAAGTTGCTTACCGGTGGGAGAAACTTCTGTGTCTATGTCCTCACTTGTCCATGTGGGCAGTACTATCGGCCCAGTCAAAACGTGTAATTTGGAACAACATTACAGGGCAATAAAGAATCTAGATCAGGCATACCTTGTTGCCAGACATTGGGTGAGGATGCATCAACAAAATACTGACCTTCTTATTTTTTTTGCTACTGACAGGATTGAAAGGACAGTCAGAGGTGGGACCAGAGAGAGACATCTACGGCAGAAAGAGCCTGAATACATAATTCTGCTCAGCAGCAAGTTCCCAGGTGGTTTGAATGAGAGTGAGGAGTTCATATACACATGGGATGATGTGGTACTTTACTGAAGTTGTATTTCTGTTTGTCTTCTTATTGTGTCCCTTATCTAGGGCATGGAGACTGTTCCTCCCTAAATGTCATGTTACAATACTGTTGTGCTTTGCAGTATGACCCCTTGTG
Source organism: Lissotriton helveticus (assembly GCF_964261635.1). NCBI lineage: Eukaryota > Metazoa > Chordata > Amphibia > Caudata > Salamandridae > Lissotriton > Lissotriton helveticus. The sequence continues at coordinate 1,016,743,614 of NC_136069.1, read as the reverse complement.
ATTTGCACAGCAGGCCATTTTCCCTTTCCATGGCAGCCAGTGCCAACCCCTTTCCTTTATTGTAGGATCCTAGCATGTGTTCCTCCTGTCCCCCCCATGGACCATCTTGCCCCCCTTTCCAGCTCATGATATTTAGTTTTGAGCTGTTCTTCTAATCTTTTCGGTTTTTATCAGCATAGACATACTTACACGTTAATGCTCTCTTCTCGAGAGGGTGAATACTTAGGCTTTTTTGTAGACTTGGAGACTTAGGGGTCGAATCCGATCTCGGTCGGAAGGGCTCCAAATCGGATTCAGAATTGCCTAAACAGATCCGGAGCCCTTGCATCCGACTGAATCGTTCACAGTTCAGAACAACCAAGTACGATGCCTGGAAACTGTGAGCGCTGACCTAATCGGTTCCAGAAGCCATTTGGACAGGACTATGGACTTGGTTTTCCGAACGAGCAAGTACGATGAACAGTTCAGAAAGCCTTTCCTTTTTGGTTGGCCCCGAACAAATCAGCTGCCAGAATTAGTCTTTGGGAGCCTGTAGCAGGCCCCCCTTCACCTGGGGCCCCCAATTCAGGCCCATGGGGGTACCCATGGGTCCCCTCTTCCCAACCATGCATGGCAGACACCAAGGGGTGCCCACCACAGGGTGCACGATTATCTCCAACCACTCCTTTTGTCAAGTGAGCCTGTTTTATGGTTCGGTACACAGGCTCCCATTGAAGTCAATGGAAGTCTGACTGAATCGTATCCGGATGCATTCAAATGCATCATACTCGTTCGATCAGACTCCCTGATCTCAGTCATACTGAAAGCATTCCTGTCCCGAGTTGTTCGGTATGCTTTCTGAACGAGAGTGGAATCGGGCCGTTAGCGTTGATATGTTTTAAGTCACACTACTGATATGGTTCCAACTTGTTTAATGGACAAAGGACACTTGTCCCGTTTGTATGCTACTCTCATTTTCTTTTGCTGTGAGTAGAGAGCCTTCAACTATGCAACATAAAAGTATACAACGTAGTAATATCCTAGCTATGCCATAAATATATGGTTATTTAGCAGACATTACTGCAGCAGATAATTTGGAAAATAACATGTGAATAGGAAATTTCTTAAAGAATTGGCCATTTGGCTGTCATATAATTTTGTTTTAACCTGAGTGGTTTACTGTTCTTTAGCCACTAGGCCATTATCTGTGTGTTTTTTCACAAACATTGCCTTTTTACACAACTGTTTTTTCACAACATTGTGGTTTTCTCACAAACAGTAATTGACCTGTCGGCAGATTGGTTACTTTTATTTTAATTTTATTTTTACTATTCTGTTAAGAATTACTTTTTTTGATCTAATACTAATTAGTTTTATTCAATTTCTTTTATGCATCCCAATGATCTCTGTGAAAGTTTCATGGTGGTGTGTTGTTCATGTTCTTCACTTTAAGCTATTTCTATGGTGGATGGGGCACTGTATGCAAATGAGCTGTGACGAAGACCTGTTGAGGTTGAAACACGTTGCCAGAAATAAATTATTCTGAAAACAGTACGGTGAGTACAATTTCCTGTGTGCCCCAATGACATTTTAGGCGCTACTTCTACATTGTTTACGGGACCCGTACCCGCTGCATTGCACCAGCCCTATCAGGTGGGCATGGCTGGGCTACTATGGGATACATGCCCATGATATATAGGGTCAGATTTTACTTGTATAAAACCAGTGAAATTCAGTAGTTGTAGTTAGCTGAGCTAACTATAACCCATGCCACTGCAATGCACTGCTTATGGCCTCCCATTTTACATCACTCATAACATGTTCAGTGACATCACTAATGACATCTCAAATGACATCACTGATGCAATTACTGATCACATCATCCAGTGAGTGTAAGTATTTTGTAAGAGTTTATGATTGCTAAACATATATACTAAGGTATTACTAAATTTAAAGTACTATACTAGCTGTAATAATAATGAGTGATACTACTTTTAATATATATCATATGAGTGGCTGTGTTACTGTATGTATGCTTGTGCATACCGGTGTGTGAGTGGCTATATGGGTGTATAAGTGATTGTGTAAGTAGCTGTGTGAATGAGTGGGATGCTGTGTGAGTGGCTGTATTGGTGACTGAGTGGGTGTGTCAGTGAATGTATGGGTGGGTGAGTTACGGTGTGTAGTGACTCTATGAGTGGGTGTGTTAATGGCTGTATGAGTAAGTGACTGGGTGAGTAGGATTTTCTTTTTAAAACCATAGGGGGGGCTGAGAAGAAGTGGAGCTGTGGCAGTGTAGCGTGTGTAGTTGCCTCTTATTAAAAACGGTGTCATCTACTGAACCCTATAACATTTGGTTTAAAAGTATTCATGACCGTTTTCTATTGACAAGGTTTCGTTTAGACCTCTTTCACTATCTTTTGGCCCAACCTCGTGGTGCACATGGAGGGGAGTACCTCTCACCTTGTGGCTGTGATGGAAAATCTCCAGAGGATATGATACACTTTTTAATGTTATGAAGTTTTTACGAGATACAGAGAAAGTCTTTTATCATTCCTATTCTTAAAATAGCAGGTTTTAGGCAGGTTAGACTTGCGTTTATCTTTTTACAACAGCTTTCAAGCCACTTAGTTTTGCATGTTCTTAGCTTTTTAAGGGTTGATATAAGGCATAGGTCTAGCTGTGATTAGTTTTTATGGACACTTTTGTCACTGTGATAATATGAGTTTGGTTTTAACGATTTGTGTATATATCTTTATATTTTAGGGGGCTGTGATGGATGTTTTTTATTGTACTTGAAATAATTTTTACTATCTATAGTGTATTTTAATAGTGTCTGGTGATGCCCACACATACTTTGGTCTCCTTGATTATTGCCATAGTGTCTGTTTACCACACCTGCAGAATGGGCAATTGATGGTCAAACAGCATTGTTGTTATATGTATCAAATGGATATTTCTTTAACTGCATTTGCTCTACTTTTTATGGCTTTCTTTGACTGGGTGTGTAAGTGGCTGTATGGGTTTTTAAAACATTTTGTTTTACTGAGCGTTCGTGCAAATTACAAAACTACATGACTGTTGCATACGAATGCATGATACAAAATGATCCGAATACTCACAAATACATTATTTGATACAGAGATAAATACGTTCAAAAGTGCAAAGGGCTAAATATTTAAGAATGAACATATCTCATTGGTCTCTCACAACACCCAGTTACAAAAGAGAAGTACTATCTAAAAAATGCGAAATGCTGGACAATTAGGCATAGGCCTATGAAGGATAAGGCAAACATGTAAGATAATTACTACAGAAATAATATACTTTCACTACTAGGAGATGAACACGACCCAACGTTCTGAAACTTACCCTAAGAATAACCTATGTTCCCAATAAACTCCAACATTCCTCATACTTTTTTATGGAGAGTGATCTTATTGCATATTGTTTTTCCAGTTCTCTGAATTTGCTTAACTTCGCTCTCCACGCTTGAAAAGAAGGTACCTTATCTGATCGCCAACATTGTAAAATTAAAGATCTTGCTAACAATGCTGCAATTTACAGGCATTCTTATTGTGCTGTAATGTTAAGAGGGCATCCCAGAACTGCAATATCTACATCTAGGGAGATAGAAGAGTCCAGGATAGTTCTAAGATACATTTCTAGTCCTTCCCAAAAACTACTGATCATCGGACATTCCCAAACAATATGCAGCCAGGTGCTATCACCCTCTTTTGCACAACGGAAAATCTTGTCCTCAATCTGTGGGTATATCTTATGGAGAAAGGAAGGGGTTCTATAGATAAACCATTTTGAATAGAACTGCATGCGTTTGAAGTTTGCACCTCTGAGTGTTGCTGCATTAAATCTATTTATTCTATCCCAGCTTAATTTTGAGACCTGCATCCCTTCCCTTCTCCACCATCTATGCCGGATTTTTTCATATATCGAGAGAGGGTTATTTTCATCAAAAATTTTAACCGAGGCACTAATCTTCTGTTGAATCAGGGAATCAAAGGCATCACTTAGTCTTGCTTTAACGGATGCGTTTTTAATGTAAAATTTTTGTAGCAAGGGTTTTATTCTGATGAATGAGCACTTCAAGATTGTTTTAAAATGTAAAAGCCCCATTTCGATCTCTGGTCATGACTTCCAGCAATTTCCTGTTGTGAAATCCCAAATCTGCAGGTATCCATTTTCTTCCCACATCTTTAAAACTCTAGGCTCTAAAAAATACCTTTCCCCGTGAAAAAATGTGACAATCTAGTTGAATTATTAAATGTCGGGATATTATAAAATGTAAAAAATTGGGTTTTTTGTTTAAGTGTCCATTGGAGGGTCTTATAGCATACTTCTTTTAGGGTACTTGGTTATTCTAGTAGGATCATTAATATTATATTCCTTTAAGATCTTTTTCATAAAACAATTGTCTGCCTCCTGGGGGTCCAATAGAAAAAATCTAAAACTGGGATGTGCAAAAGTAGCGTGAGAATATTTCCTAATATTTGGAAGGGACAGCCTTCCTTCTGCAACAGGGTACCTTAAAGTGCTAAGTGCCAATCTCGGTATCTTATTAGACCATAAAAAAGGAGAAAACATGCTATCTTTCTCTTTAAAAGCGACTGCTTGCAATGGGCACTGGGCAGCACTAAGGAGAAAATTAAAAAGTGGAAGAATAGAAATGAAAATTAATGCTACTCGACCCACTATTGAAAGTGGGAGCTGGTTCCATCGTGTTAACAGAGATTCCACTTTTTTCAGCAATGGAGTATAGTTTAAGTGGAACAGATCTTCAATTCTCTCCGTAAAAAATATCCCTAGGTATCTCTTTGGGCGAGTATTATATACATGCCTAAATTCTAGCAATAGAGAGTCAACAGAACAGTTACACAGTATAATCTCTGTTTTAGTCTTATTTATTTTGTAACCTCCTAGTGCTTGAAAATCTGAAAAAATCTTCATGATTTCTAACTGAGTGTCTGTTTTGAGTTTAAAAAAAGAACTATATTGTCAGCGTAAAGTTTTATATTGGTCATGCCTTGAAGCGGGCCGTATATGCCTTTTTTGTCTAAATGCTATTGCAAGTGGCTCAATAAATAACGCAAATAAAATCGGAGAAAGAGGACACCCTTGCCTCGTGCCTCTATTTATTTGAATGGAACCTATATTCACCGAATTAATTAAAATTTGCGCCTGAGAATTCGTATAAAGCAGCCTTATTAAACTAATAAACTTCTTTGGAAAGCCGAATTTTTCTAAAATCAGAAACAGACAATCCCATGATAGTAGATCAAACACTTTTTCAGCATCTAGAAACCAGACCTGGACCTCAGTCTTGTTTATGTGAAAAAAAATCCAATTCTTCTAATAAAAAATTTGTCTTGTTATGTAGCTGTCTCCCAGCTACAAAAACACACTTATCCCTCTCAATAAGTGAACCTATCATTCTATTTAGCCTATTAGTGAGGAGTTTTGTAAATATTTTTAGGCAGCCTTTAAAAGGCTGATAGGCTTATAGGAGTTTACGTCTTCACTGTCTTTATCCTTCTTTAAAATACTGACCACTACTGCTGTGAGAAAATGATAACAGCGGGTCGCCCCCTTGTATTAAATAGTTTGCTAATTTAACATTTCAGTATTGAGAGTTGGATCAAATTTTTATAAATATTCCACAGGAAAGCCGTCTTCCCCTGTCGCTTTACAATTAGGCAAGGAGCTTATGATTAAATCAAGTTCTTCCTTGGTAAAATCAGCTAATAATTCCCTACGGAATTTCATATTTAAAATAGGGACTGGGAAGTCGTGAAAAAAGCATGAATCAATTCCGAAGGTGCATTATAGTCCGATTGATAAATTCTCTTATAGTGCCTGAGGAAAACTTCACCTATATCTGGTGTCCTACTTGAATGTGTTTTATTTTTATCATTCCAGATACTCTTGATCCTATTGCGCACCTGATTCTCTTTTGCCTGTCAGGCTAACAGTTTCTCTGTGTACTCGCTGTCTTCATAGACTGTCTGCAGGTAGGTCCTGCTCGCCATATCACCTAACCCATAATAAAAATCTCTCATTTGTGTTTTGGCTTCTGATAATTCTTGCTTAGTGTTTGAGCCCCTATTCATAATATATTCCTGATTTGCACAAGCAAGTTTTGTTTCCAACCTGATTCTCTCCTCTATTTTCACCGTTTGTTGATGATATCTTTTGAGGTAATTATGCCTCCTAACATAGCCTTAAAAGCATCCCATGTCACATTGATGAGGGCTGAATCTTTGCTTATGCAAAAACAGGCCCTAATCTCATTATCTATTTCTGTGCACCATAAATCATTTTTAACTTAAGTTTATTGAAATACCATCTCTTTGATGCACCTTTATCTGTATTCCCTACAGCAATTTCCATTTTAATTAAGACGTGATCCAAAAAGGCGTTTAAAATGTGTTCATAACTGCTAACTTCAAGGTTGTTAGAGGTCAGAAAAAAGTATATTCTTGATGCTGTATCATATTTAGCTGAGTAGCAAGAATATCCACATTTAACTGGGTTGTTGAATTGCCATTTATCTATAATATCTAGGTCAGTTTTACAGTCAGACAGAGCAATAGCAACTTGAAGTTTGTTTTGTTTACATTCCAGTTTTGTCGAATCGAGTAAGGGTCCTGTAATTAATTAAAATCACATCCCCATACGATCTGTCCCGGTATGCACGATAAAGCTTGTTTTGATTGTAAGATAGGGAGTGAATCATCTATCACTGGTGCATAGATCGTAGCCAGTATGAGGTTTAGCTGATTTAATTTTCCATGCACAAACGTTCATCTACCACCCGGATCAGAATATAATCCATTAACATGAAATTGGACGTGCTTACCTAAAAGAATACCCACACCCCTTTGCGCAATACCCGAGACTGATGAGCAATAGAAGCCCGCCCAATTCTTAGAGATTTTACTAGCATCTGAAAAACTTCGAAAATATGTCTTGGAAGAAATATTGAATCAGGGTTATGCCCTCTGAGCCAACTTTCTATACTGCATAAGCTTTGCGCCTGTTGTTAAGACCATTAGCGTTAATGGACAGGATTGTTAATGTATTTCTATTCATCATTCTTGTGCTGTATGGAATATTTTAAAATCATCTAAAAGCTTACAAAACGCATATTTCCTCATGACATGTTGAACATACCTCCCTGACCTTAGTTCTGCTCCTAATTCTGACCCTGATAGAAGTATTGGCATGAGACACATAAAAATCCTTCCAATAAAATCTCTTCCTAGAAATTGACCAGCTAAAGTGCAAATTGTGCAAATTGTGCAATTTCTTGCAATAAACAGTAGCTTCCCCCTCCTTCCCCTTCCTTTGTCAACCCCCAATGTCCCCCCAACACAGCACGTCTTGATTTCATTCCCCTCCTTACAGAAGAATCCTTCCTTTCTCTCCTACCGCTGGTCAAGTCCGGTTCCCCTCTAGACCCTTGCCCTGCATACATTTTGAAACAGATTTACTCCATCTGTGCCTCATCCCCCCTCACCCTTCTCAATAGCTTGCTATCACAGGGCATCGTCATTCCACCTCTCAAATCGGCCGTCATCCTACCCATCTTAAAAAAAAACGGAGCGGACCCCTCAGTACTCGTCAACCATTGCCCCATCTCACTCCTTCCCTTTTTGGCGAAGGTTCTGGAGCGCCATGTAACCAGAACACTCAGTACCTTCGTGGAGGAGAATGGGGTATTAGCCCCCCGGCAGGCTGGATTCCGTCCCTCACACTCCACGGAGTCCGTAGTATTATCGGTCCTTGACACCCTCAGAGAGGGGATGGACACTAACCATCCCCAGGCCTTGGTCCTCCTCGATCTCTCCGCCGCTTTTGACACGGTTGATCACTCCATCTTATTGTCCCGTGTCGGAGCGGCCAGAATCGGAGGATCGGCCTTGGTCTGGGTGTCCTCCTTTCTGAGCGACCGCACCCAAGCAGTGCGCTTGGGTGATTTTTCTGCGGATTTCCAGCCGGTTAAATGTGGGGTCCCCCAGGGTTCTTCCCTTTCCCCTTTATTATTTAACTTGTATATTGCCCCTCTTATTTTTGCCCTCCAACAGCAGGAGGTCTCCGTCTTCAACTACGCGGATGACTTCCAGCTTGTTTTTTCCCTATCTTCCTCCTCAGAGTCCATCTCTAATTTTCAGTCTGTCATGACCTTCATCTGGGACTGGATGAATCACAACCACCTGAAGCTCAACCCCGACAAAACGGAGTTGGTGCTGACAGGTGGTTGCTCCAGTCCCTGGTCTTCTTCTTTTTGGCCCCCCTAGCTGGGCTCCCCCCCAACTCCATCTCCCTCTGTAAAAACTCTTGGGTTCAAACTGGATCACCAACTCTCACTTCACTCTCAAGTCAGCACTGTGGTGTCCTCGTCCTTCCTCTCCCTCCGCACTATTCGCAAAGTTTCTCGGTTTTTTTCTTTCCCTGCCCTCAAACTTATAGTCCTGGCAATGGTGATCTCCCGCTTGGACTACGGCAATGCCCTTTATTGTGGTATGCCCGCATACAGCGTGCGACGCCTTCAGCTGGTCCAGAACCAGGCGGCCCGTCTGGTTTTTAATTTGTCCAAGTCACACCACGTCACTCCCCTCCTTAAGACCTTACACTGGCTCCCCATTCGTGAACGAGCCCAGTTTAAATTAGGATGCATCATTTTCAACGCGCAGTCCGGCTCAGCCCCTGCCTTTATCATTTCCGAAATCCATTCTTACGTTCCTCCCAGGGAGCTGCGTTCTTCCACCCAACAATTGCTCGTAGTCCCTCTTTTCAAACGTAAAAAGTGGGGAGGTTCCAAATTTTCCACGCTTGCCCCTGCTTTTTGGAACTCCCTTCCGGCTCACCTGAGATCCTGCCCCCAGTACACCCTCTTTCGCAAGGCATTGAAAACTTTTCTTTTCACACAAGCTTTCTCTCCTTAAACCCCCTCTCCTTGCTCTTGTTTTTTTTTTTGCTCCCCAGGGGTTTTCAATACTACCCAGCGCCATGAAACCGCCAGGTGTACGTGCGCTTAAGAAATATTTTAAACTCAAACTCAGCTTCTGATAGCACCAAAAACATAGCATGCAGTAGAGCATAGATACCTACAACAACTAAAGTGCAAATTGTGCAAATTATGCATTAAACAGCAGCTCTTAATAGCAGCAGAAACATAGGATGTAGTAAAGCATAGGTACCGACAACATAAGTGCAAATTATGCAGATTGTGCAAGCTATGTTTTAAGCAGCGGTCCTCAGCAGCGGCAAAAAACATAGCATCAATCCCTACAGCAGCTAAAGTACAGATTAAGCAAATTGTGCAAACTATGCTTGAGCAAAAGCGCTCAAAAACAGCTAGAACATGGCATGTGGTAAAACATAGATACCTGAAAGGCATTCTGTAATTTTCCTTTAGCTAACAGCTTAGCATCCTGTTAAACCACTCCTTTAAAATGATTCATCTAATGTGAAAATGTAGCCTATAGCAGCAGTTTGTAATAGCAGCAAGCATATAAAGTGCAAAAAAAACCAAAAAGCTTAAAGTGCCTAAATCTATTCTCAGACTAAGACATATAATATATTTTGATGTATATAGGTCATGTCTTGATAACCTCTCTGCAAAATCTATCCGTATTCTGACACAGTAAAATTATTTCCAAGATCTCTCTTTTCTCTAGATGCTTCCACCTCCACCTTCCCCTCCTCCCCCGAAGGAGAGAAATCCCCACTGGTCCCACTATTACCTCTTTCTCCCTTTGTTTATGGATGCCATCTTGGTGCACCCTTTTGCGACTCCTGATTCACCTCGTAACCGCCCTTGCCTTCTTATTATTAATAGTTCTCCTAACACTTTCTATTAAGATCAGAAGGCAACTTATAACGACAAAATCCCTTTTCTTACACAGCGCTCAGTTCTTCCTGAAAAGTTTGAGCATCCAATATGTCCGTAAAAATGACAATTTTTCCTTTAGCCAGGACTTTCAATTTAAACTGTTGGACGATTGATGCTTGCGCTCCTTTAGCCTTAAAGGAGTCAATCATTTTAATAAAGTTCTTTCGTCTGTGAGCAGAGGCTGCAGACATATCGGAAAAATCTTTGAAGTTTTGAATCTCGGAAGTAGAAAATGATCTCTTTGCTATTGCTGTGCTTAAACTTTTTTCCTTAACTCTATAATCCGAGAAATTCAATTAGATTGTCCGTGGATATTGGCATTCAGACTTTTCTGTGCGGGAACTCTATGAGCTCTGGTAATTGTAAGATCTCCTTGCAGCTCTGGTATTGCCGTTTTCAAGAGCGACCCAGACCACTTTACCATATCAGTCTTTTATGTACCCTCCGGTATTCCAACGAGGCGCAAATTAGATTGTCTGTTATAGTTCTCAAGATCATGAAGTTTAAGCTCCATCTGGTGTTCATTTTTTTTCAATACTTGGCGGTCTTTTTGCATACCCATGGAGTTATCCTCTAAGGTCGAGACATGATTCTCCACTTCTGTGATTCTTTTAGGGACAGTTGATAAACTTTCCTCAAGCTTCGACAGTCTATCATGCAATTGTGAAATTTCAAGTGCTTGGGAAATTTGCAAGCCTCTTAATTCTAGTAAATTGGTTGTAAGCATTTTTTTAATTGAAAAGTGTCTTTTAGGTCTTGTAGTTTCCTCCCCTGCAGTCGATAAGGCATCTTGTTCTGATTCAGATGTGGACCCAGACACTGACACATCAGTCCTGGTTTGCGTATCGCTTGTCCCTTGTCTAGGATTGCAGATATGATTGAGACTGAGGATGGGTTGCCTGTAGATGGGTTGCCCGAGCAAGCGGGGCAGGCTGACCTGGTTGAAGATGCAAGGTGTGCTGATCTAATCGGTCCATTGGGTCCTCAAATCTTAGGCTCTCAACGCTGGAGTGTGGAAGGCTCTGTGGCTTATTCTGTATGTAGGGATGCTTGCTAAAAAGAGGATATTGCTTAGGACTAAGAAAGTTGTCATCTCCCCTGTTAGGCTCATCACACATTCCGCCTTCTCCACCTCTAGCTAGAGAGCTTGGATCAAATTCATCCGAGGGTAGGGGCTGCTTATCCTTTTCAGCCAGCGCCAATGCCTTTGCTTTTAACTCCATTCTTTGCTGCACGTTTCTTTGCCCCTTCCGTACTCCTCTAGGGGCAGGCGATGGTGTTTGAGGTGGGTGTCCAGATTGCTCTGGAAATTCTTTTCCGGTGCCTACTTAATTTTTTTGCCATACATTTTCTTTGTTCTTGTATTGCCTTTTGCTTTTTACCTGCCCTAAGTGCCAGAGTGCTGGGTGCTCAAGTGCACAAAGCGCTCCACTCTTCCAGTACTCCAATGCTCCAACACTGTGGAATTTTCTTCAGGGGATAAGCTAAGAAAAAAAAAGTGGGGCGCCACTCAAAACTTAAACACGCTGAGCACACTGAGCAAATAGTGAAAGGCACCCCTACGGACGTATTCTCCGCTCGCCTTCTCTGTGCTCCTCTGCACTCTCTTCTTCACACCCCGCTCCGTTATTACCAACTCTACCGAACGTGCAACTGTGAGAGGAGCGTCGTTGGTGCTATCACTGCCTGGTGCTGGAGCACTAATGGTAGGAGTTCACTGAGTTAAAGAGTTACAGGCAGTCAGGGTTAGAAGCAAGAGGGCAGAAAGGCAGGCAGGCAGACAGGCAGCAGCAGCATAGGAGCTAAGGAGCTGTAGAGCAGACTTTCAATGCTGCAGGTACTGGAAATTCTGGAAATATGCAATGGCTAAAGGCTTCCAGGCTCCAGAGCAAGTAGACGGGCTAAGACATGGGATCCAGAGCTCAGAGGGGCAGGCAGCCGCAGATGGCAAACAGCAGCCAGTAACAATGCGAAAACTCTCACCTAGCTCTCACCGGCGCACCAAACTGCTCTGAAATGAAAAATACCTCTGCAAAGTGTCACACCTCTCCTCTGGGCCCCTTCACTCCCTCCACTCCGCATTCAGCACTCCGCAGCTCAACATATCGCCGACATCTTGCCGGTGTAGCCATCCGCAACCTCACTCCATAGAATGCCTCCCCAATCTTTACTCATAGCTCATAGCTCATCTCGTGGGTGGTACTTCAGTGAATCAGGCTACGCTAACGGGTATGTGCGTGGGTCATGTAGCCATCCTCCCCCACATCGTAAGTGGCTGTCTGGGTGAGTGAGTGGCTGTTTAACCGCTTCCGTGCGGCGCCGATTCCGCCCCTGTGCTGGACATTCCAGAACAGGGTGTGGTCGTGACAGAACCGTTCAGTCATCAGCACAGCTCAGCCGTGACTGATGACGGAACGGTTCCATCACAAGCATCGAAGGGGTTAAGTAGGTGTTTCGTTACGTGATTTCATGTGTGATTGTCTGTATTTGGTTGTACGGGTGTGTGAGTGGGTGTACAAGAGGCTTTATGGGGGTGTGAGTGGTTCTGTAGATTATGTCATCAGTGATGTCACTGACCATGTCATCAGTGATGTAATATGTGAGGTCATGAGCAGTGCATTGCGGGGCGTAAGTTAAAATTAGCTCAGCTAACTATAACTACTGAATTTCTCTGGTTTTATATGAGTGAAATCTGACCCTAACTATAACGTACCTGTAACCTTTGGTTTTTTCAGTGAATTTCTGAGTTTTTTTTAAATTCTATTTGCTAACTATAACATCTCTGAAAACCTTTGGTATTTTTTGCGTATTTCTAAGGTTTTTTAACTATTAATCGTATTTGCAGAGTGATGGAGAAAGGGGGCTGGGCCTCTGACCAGCTATCAGGGATCCCGCTGTGGGTGCCTACAGGAGGTACCAGGAGGGCCTCTTGGCCCCCAAGGCCCCTCAAGGGTAAAGTGGACTTCATCCCCTGACCAGTAGTGCAAACGAGCTGAGCCACTTTTCCAGAGTGGTGGAGAGAAAGGGTATGGCCTCCACAGACCTCTTAGCAATCCCACTGTGTGGGACTTACTGATAACAGAAGATGTAATGGGCCCTCAAGGATGTCCTTGGGGGCCAACTACCCCTCCTGTTTCCTCCAGTACGTCCCACACAGCAGGTTTGCTGAGAGCTGTTCGGTGGCCACGCCCCCTTTCTCCACCACTCTGCAAAAATACCTCCTAGCGTACTATTAGTTGGGGATGAAGTCCACTTGGCTCTTGAGGGTCCTTGGGGGCCAACTACCCCTCCTATCACATTCAGTAACACCCACACAGCTGGATTGCTAAGAGGTTGTCAGAGGCCACGGCCCCTTTCTCCACCACTCTGCAAACGTGACTCCTGATGCACTACTCGTTGGGGGAAGAAGTCCACTTTACTCCTGAGGCCCTCAGGAGTAAAGTGGGATTCATTCCACAGAGATGATGGCGAGTTTAGCTGCTATTCAATTAGAGCAACTTGTCCCTTCTCCAACGCATGCTAAAGGTCATCTTCTAGATCCGATCTTCAGCAATTGTGAACATCTCAGAGTGGGCACTCTCAGCTGCCTACTGTGGACGGATCACTTTTTGATTGCCTTTACTTGGACCACGTACAAATCTCTACCTTCTATTTTCACGTCCCGTAAAATTCGAAATTGGTTCAAACTTCATGTAGATAAGTGGATGAATGCCCTCAGTACCACCAGACCATCATTCTCTCATGATCCATCTGTGAATAATAACGTATATAACAACTGGATCACCACCTCCTTAGACTTGATTCTTCCTCTTCACCTATCTGGGTCGAAGAGACAGAATAAATCTTCAAAATGGTATACAGAAGAACTTAGGGACAAAAAACATATCTGTAAAAGATTGGAGAGGAAATGGCGTATGGCCTATGACTCTATCGACAAAGCTATCTATAGGGAAGCCATTAGGACCTATAAATCCGCCATAAAAACCGCACAAGCAGCCCATTATAATGAGAAGATAACATTGGCTAAATCTAAGCCCAATGAAATATATCGAATAGTAAAATCTCTGATAAAGCCCCCTTTGCATGTGGCAGACAATCGCAATTCACTTTTTAGATGTAATGAGCTGGCTGAATTCTTCTTTCACAAAGTTAACACAATCTACCTCTCCTTTCCGGACCCAATTATTGAATTACCTACTCAAAGCCCCGACCTGGTCTTGGACACAGAAACTCCTTCTCGAAAAAAACTAGACCATTTCCCTTTGTTGAATCTGGAAACACTAGAGTTTTTAGCACACCAAATAAGATCTGGCTCTCCGTGTGATCCTGCTCCCCCAGGCCCGCTGGTTTCGGCCAGCAAAGCCATCCTCCCAACACTCATGGAGTTGCTGAACTCTTCCATCTTGAGTGGGATGGTACCCTTGGCATGGAAGCATGCCATGGTACGGGCCTTGTTGAAAAAACCTGCTCTTGATCCGGCTAATTCCAGCAACTATCGCCCGATCTCCTTGCTCCCATGGGTAACCAAGATCCTCGAGAAACACATTAACACCATCTTGACGCAGTTTCTCGAGGACAACCAGCTCCTTGATGTTTCCCAGACGGGCTTTCGCCCCAAACATGGGACGGAGACCGCCCTGCTAGCTGTGACAGAGGAGGCGAGGCGGATCTTGGATTGGGGAGGATCAGTGGCAGTTATCCTCTTCGATCTGAGTGCCGCTTTTGTTACGGTAAACCACAAAATTCTTGTGAACCGTCTCGCCGACCTGGGTGTGTCCGGAGAAGCCCTGGATTGGTTCAAGTCTTTTCTAACTGATAGGACCTTCCAGGTCTTTGATGGCACATCCGTCTCGTCAAGCAGGCCTCTGGGGTGTGGAGTACCTCAGGGTTCTTCACTGAGCCCTACACTTTTCAATGCATACATGAGACCGCTGGCTGGGATTGTTCGTCCGCATGGTATTAACATCATTTCCTATGCAGATGACACCCAGCTAGTGGTCTCCCTTGTGCAGAAAAGTGGTCTCCAATCACTGCCCAATTTAGCAATGTGCTTGGAAGAGGTTAAGAGCTGGATGATGAGGTCCTGTTTGAAGCTCAATGACGATAAAACCGAGCTCATGCTCCTGGGCTCGGCAGCTCCTTCCACCTTGGAGCTGCTGTGGCCTATGAGCATGGGTGCAGCCCCTGCCCCCAGAGATAACATCAAAAGTCTGGGGGTATGGCTAGATAAGTCATTGACCTTCAACACACAGGCTACCAAGGTGGCGGCCACCTGCTTTGGCCTCCTTAGGGTGATAAAAAAAATCCTTCCCCTTCTTCCGTTTGAGGCCAAGCAGATAGTCATACAGGGCCTTGTTCAATCCCACCTGGATTTCAACAATGCCCTGTACCTTGGGGTGCCAGAGTATAGCCTGCAAAAACTTCAACGCACCCAAAACTGCGCAGCTCGAGCACTACTTGGAGTCCCACGAAGAACCTCAATAAAGGCCGGGTTAAGAGCGCTGCATTGGCTGCCCATTAGGGAAAGGGGGAAGTTTAAATCTCTGTGCATTGCTCACCAAGCCTTTTGGAAATTGGGCCCAGAAATCAATCATTCTTTGATCTCTCTTTATCTGCCCAATAAAGTGCTTCGTTCATCATCTGCATCTCTGGCCAAGATCCCTAGAATTCAGAGAGCCAGAGCAAGAGGCCGTTCCTTCTCTTATAATGTATCAAAGCTGTGGAATACTCTTCCTTTGCATCTGAGAACTAATCCCGATTTGTCTAGTTTTCGTAAACAGCTTTAAACTTTTCTGTTCCAGTAATCAGAACCCCCCTGTTTGCTTTTAAAGGCACTCCTTTTTTAGTCTTAGTGCCTGGACGCCTCAGGGCAGCTGTAGCGCTTAATAAATCCCCTTTTCATTTCATTTCATTTCATTTCATTCTCCAACCAGAAGCACACCAGGAGTCACATTTGCAGAGTGGTTGTGAGGGGGCATGGACTCCAGTGACTTGCCAGACTTTTTTTTATGAAATATTTTTTTATTTTAGGGCAGAGGGCTGCATAGCCCCCTTCCCTCTGCTGCTTCAGCCCATCCCCAGGGCCAATCTTTATTTTTTTAATGGGGAGGAGGCTGTGTGACTTCCCTCCCCAGGCCGATTACAGCCCCCTCAGACCCCATCTTCTGGGGCCCAGCCTTTTCCTTTAAAAAAAATAATTTACATTAAGGAAGAGGGGCCGCGTGTCTCAATTTCCCTGGGCCAATTTTGACACTTGGGACCCCAGGACCTGCCCTTTATTTTATGCATTTTTTTCAAAAGGGGGGGGGGGTCCACGCGCCCCCCCTCCCAGGGCTGATATTGCCAATGGACACCTTGTTGGGGACCCTGGGGAAGCCTGAAGGACCCTGTGGTCCCTGTTAGCTCCCAGCCTCCTGCGGGATCCAGCATTGCTTTTGGACAGAGGGAGCTTCTGACAGAGGGAGCCTCTGTGCAAAAGCATTTCTGCTCCACTTCATTGTAGCGAGAGCAAAAATGCTCTTGCTTATATGAAGCAAGACAGTTTTCACTATGGCTTGGCGGGAGCACCATAGCAACCTGCATTGTCCTGGGTATGGGTACCCAGGACAATTGCTGGAGCCGGACCTGGGGGGTGGTGGTCCCCAGGGCCACCTATAGCTCCACAAGGGGGTCTGCGCATCCACCTTCAACATTTATTATAACCCAGGGAGGTGCTAGGCCCCAGGGCTATGGGGGCCGCGGGCCCCATATGTCATTAAACATAGAGATGGCCTGGGGAGGTGCTGGTCCCCGGGGCTGTGTGATGGGGCTGGAGCCCCCTGCATTACTTTTTAATATAGCCGGAGAGGTGGTGGTCGCCGGGGCAGCAGGGGCCGCTTGGACCCCCATCATTATATTTTATTGCTCCTGTGACCTGGCCCACCCGGTGGCCTAAATAAAATGAAGTACAAAGAAGTCACAAATCCAACACTACTCCCGGCAAAATCTTTTTTTTAAAATGTTTTTGGGTCCTGGGCGGTCCCTATTGGGCTCACTCCCCCAAGAGGCCTATGGGGTCAGGGTGTTTCTACCCTGCCCCCTATCTTTTAAAAAAATCATTTTTCTTGTTACTCTGTTCAATCGAGTCTCAAGATGGCTGCCAACACTTCCTAGTTTAAAGTGTTGAAAGCCAATCAGATCTCCGGCACAAGATTAGGAAATGTCATGGATCCACAGTGGCCACAGTTGTATATCTGAGAAATCTTTACATTTCTCGGCAACAACTGTACGGATGTACACCATTTAACAAAAAGAGTGCTTTCTGGACCAAGAGCTACCTTTTTGACCACATTTGCTGTAACTCCGTTCAGCAGTTCTGGCTGTAGCAGTTTCTAAAGTGTCCTATAGAAATTAACATGGAAAAAAGCATTTAGGGATATTAGTTTTGAAACTCTTGCAGGATTGGTCAAATGACGCCAAAGATATAGCCAACTGAAAAACAGTTTTTTTATAGAAATCAGGTAATAACTATAACTACCACATGGCACCCCTTCCTCATCCTGGGGACCCCATACACCCGGCCGGATGTTTTATAAAGGAAAGGGTGGCACATGACCCCCACCACCAGCCCCTTTAGACTCTGGGGACCTCAACCCCCAGGGTCTTTTCTTATTTTAAAGAGTGAGTGTGCCATGTGGGCTCACTCCCAGAGCCTCTCTAGGCCCCTTGAACCCCACCCCCAGAGTCTTTTTTTATACGGGAGGGTGGATGCAGGCCCCCCTCGCGAGCCATTATAGGCCCTGGAGAGGTCACTCCCAGGGCAAAAACATACAAAAAAGGGAGGGAGCCTTCTCTAGTCATTAAAAGGCCCTTAGGAACCCATCCCCTAGGGACTCCACTATTTCCAGGTAGGTGCCCTGGTGTCCAGCTAGGGCACCCACCATCCACAATGTTGGGGGCCCTGGGAGGAGCCCCAAGGGCCCATGGGCCCAGATGGCTACCCACTTTTTGTGGGAGCCAGCATTACTCCCGCCTACTGGGAGCAGCTACTTCTGCTGCTCCTTCTGAGTTGGAGCAATTTGCTAATCTGTTTCCCTGCCAGCATCAGTGTGGGCAGGAAAACAGATCAAAAGTCTACTCCCAGCTGGCAGGAGCATTTTCCCACCGTCAGGGAGAAAACGTTCTGTTTGTTCCCGTTGGTAGATGATTCAAGAATACTCCTGTCAGGTGGAAGCAGACACAGGTTTTCCTGCCCATACATACCAGTGCAGGCAAGGAAACTGCTGTGTCCTGGGGGTGGAATCCCAGGGACATAGCATGTGAGATTGCCTCTGGGGGTGGGGTCCTCAGGGCTAATAATGGCTCAGGGAGGGAGAATGTGCGCCCCCTACCTTTTATGAAGTTTAACTTCTTGGAGATGGGGACCTGAGACCTTTAGAAGCATGGAAAGAGGGTGGTACATGGCCCCCTCACCGTAAGAAATACAGTGGACCACAGATGATGGGATCCCCAGGCCCAAATGTGGCCTGGTGCCACCTACCCCAATAAATAACTGCAGCCCTGGTGGATACGTTCCCTGGGGTTGAAAATGGCCTGGGAAATTGTTGAAGAGATTGTGGATGCAAGTGTTTTATGTACTTTAACACCAGTCATTTATGATTATGTATTTATAATCAAATAAAGATTCAAAGAAAAATTTGTGTTTAAATTTCCAAAGCAAGTGTTAATAGATAATCATATAATCTTTGATAAAAATGACTCTGAATCCCCCAATATATTTATTATGTATGCCTGCAGCTTTGAATACTACCACCCTAAACACAAAATCAAACATATTCGATGCACTTCTTTTAGGAAGTATTGCATTTGACATAATTGACCTACAAGACTTTAAATTATGCACATAGATATATTCTTTAGCCAATATCATCAATAAGAAATAAACAGCATATTCTACTGCCAGTTTGTTGGCCATCTCTGTTCTGAGAGTGCGTCTTTTATTGCTACACCCAATGCTCTTGATGGGGATTCTAATATGTCGGCTGACGAAGGGGAAATGTAGTCCCTGCTCATCCGTAGCAAAATGATGCAGATCACTTATCTGGATCACAAGCAAGCATTGGGCTCAAGTATTACAATGAACAGGATGGCCATTGTGATGCTGAAAACTGAGGTAGCCCACAACGCCCAAACTAGAGCAAGTGCATCTTTTACCAAACTTGATACCCCGCCAATGGCTGACAAGTAATTAGTACTGTGGAAACAAAATTGACTGTGTTTTGGCCCGTGACAAGCTAGGCGATAGACCACAAATGCACATCCAAATATAACAAAATGATACTCTTGCCACTCATTCCTCCCATTTTATGATCGGGTGGCAATGGATACACTCTGAAGATACAGCTGATTACACCATAGCACAAACTGTCAATTAGGGAATTGGGGATATGTAAAAAAAGAATGCATCCATGCATGGGACATTTGTTGATAAGGCCATCGGGTAACTCAAGCAGATATTTATATAGCTGCATCAGTGAATTTTCCGGAGCCAGGTCAAGCCAGGTAAGGCAGAAGACCTCCTGCAGGTTTGCATCCTTTTATCCAATAATCTGTCAACAGACGATGACCCCAATGCAGGATGTCAAAGCAAAACCAGTTCTAAGGCTACCACAGAATGTCCTGTTATATGGCAAATTTAACTTCCGGTATTCCAGCATCCTCAGCCAACCAGGAAGTATAGGGCGATAGCAATATTGTGGGATGTGTTGCTTACACATGAATTGCTTTGAGCACTGACAGCTATCCAGGACACCCTATTTGACAGCATTACCCTTGAACAGCGACACTGTTACTATTAACTCTCATACCAAATCTGCCAGGGATTCCTCAGATTTGATCCTGCATCTTGATCATGCTGTTTAGGTGTATATGTATTTACTTTATTCCATTACTATGTATGTGGAGCATAAACTCCACTGTTGTATTGCTCTTTTTCATTCACATAGTAAGATGCAGTATTTGCGAAAATAGCAAGCATACAACAATCACCTTCAATCATCTGAGCACCACCAGAGGAGCATGAATAGAGATAAGTCCAATAAACTGAGGGCATGGGTGTCTGCACCAAATATTAACTGAACATAAAAAAGAAGAAATGGTACACCAAGATCCCATAAAAATTACAGACAGATACGGAACACTAATATTTCATTATTGTGCAAGAGGACTGCTCTACCTGAAACATCAAAAGTTATCTAGCCTACTAACGTAAAAAATAGGAAAAATTCCCAACCCAGTTCATTCCTGCATCACATATGTAATGTAGAGAAATTCAGAGGTTGATAATGGAAATAGAAGACAAAGAAATACCAAGGCTTAGCCTCTTGTCTGTTAAAAATTAATTTCTAACTGACTAGACATTCGCTGTCTGTGGATGGAATTTAATTCTAGTCCTTCAAGCTTTATAGGATAGTCCATTTTAACCTTTTCATTCCGTAGACTTAAAGAGTCAGCCAGCCAAAGCGTTGTTGCATGAACAACTATAATGTCTGAATATCCATAGAGCTCTTGCTATTTATTTGGACAGAATTTCATCTTTTTCAGAGATGCATTTTCCTTTAGTTACTTATGTCTTGACGGGAAAAGGAAAGAGCCCTGCATCCACCAGTTTGAGGAAATGGATCCTTTCAGCAATTACTTCCATTTTAACTCAAAAGTGGTTCCCTTAGCAGGTGCAGCACAGGGCCGCTCTACCCGATGCATGACTGCATCCTGGGCAACTTTGGAGGGGCCACTTTGAGAGATATTGGTAATGCTGCAATGTGGCCTACTCGCCAGGCTTTTTATGAATCTTGATCATGTAGAGGCGGAGGATATTCTTCAGAATTTGCTTCAAATGTACTGAGTGCCGTGAATTCAGGAATGACGTACCATCTTGTTAATTATTTGTTTTTTCTTTTAAAAACAATTGAGCTATCAAAATGTTTAGCTGTGTTACCATTTTAAATATAATGCCCTGTAATTATGTTTTTAGCTTAGTTACAGATTTAGCTTGTAAGGACTAGGATGAGGAGGCGGTAAGCTGGTTACTTGCTGGGATACTTCATTACTCTAAGTCCAAGTCTTCCTCCTTAAAATTCTTACAGCTAGGTGCATCAAGCATTTTTGCAAGCGCAAACGGTGCGAATCGCAAAATTCGGCCGTTTGCGCCGCAAAAATGGCATTTGAGATGCATCAAGGGTTCATGCACTCGCAATTTAAGAATTCGCAAATAATTGCGAGTTCTCCAATTTCGATTACATTTAAGGAATCGCAATTTGCGATTCCTTAAATGCAATGCATGAAACATTCATGGATTGCGAAATCGCAATCTGGGGCCGCTATTTACCACGAAGTCAAACTACGTGGTAAATAGCAAAAACTTAGAAATATGCACTTTAGTGCATTTTTCTAAGTTGTATGTTACACACACACATGTCCTTGGGACATGTGTGTGCAACACCAGTGAACATTACCATTTCAGGGGTGCAACAGGGTATCCTTTGGACACCCTGGCACCCTTGAAATTGCGGCACATTTGCGATTAGCTAATTGCTAATCGCAAATAAGAAATGACTCCCCATTTATTCCTATGGGCCTTTAGGCCCATATGAATGAATGGGAAAGCTATTACTTATTTGCGATTAGCAATTAGCTAATCGCAAATTAGGAATCAGTAGGAATCACAAATAATATTGCGATTCCTACATGCATCCCGTTTTGCGAGTCTTTAATAGCGAATCCTTAAAATTCGTTATTAAGGACTCGCAAAACATGACTTTGATGAATCTGGGGGTTAGAAACTAAGAGACCCACCCTCTGCAACAGAGTTTAACCTCCTCAAATAAACTAATAATTGGCCTCACGTCTCGTGATATGGATTCAATCCTTCTCGTCTCGGGATACCAGGAGCAGGAGTCCGCTACACCGTCTCGCAGCGACAGACGCTGCGAGACGGTGTAGCGGACTCCTGCTCCTGGTATCCCGAGACGAGAAGGATTGAATCCATATCACGAGACGTGAGGCGCGAATATTTCGAACACTTCTGAGCAGACGTTTCAATACTGGCCAAGCATAATACAGCCAAACAACCTGAGGAGCATACCACGGCCCTCTCTACAGACGGTACAGTCAGCTATCGTCTTCTGATGCTCTCTCAGTTTTTTCCTGATGAAGACCCCAGCATGAGGCTTGAACCAACCCTTTAGCGTTCTCGGGGGTCGAAACGTAGAACTACGCTAATTCTACACACCATAGGACCCAACTAATGAAATTGATTTAAACCTATGTGTGATGCTATTCGGGAACCTTTATCATAAATTTGACTGTAAAGGCTTTCTTTGATTTTTACATGATGGTTTCAACATGTCACAGCACCTTTACCTTGTCCCTCACTCCCTATGCACATCCTATCCCTCCCTCACAGAGAGCACTCTAGAAATGTAATGATTCTACAATTACATGGAAGTTATCTGATTGTATATGATGCTAAATTAACCGTAGAATGATCTAATTATAACCTTGTATGAACAAATACAACTTGAGATTTTGAAAAATTGTGTAAAGGAATTCATTTTCAATGTAATCATAGTTTAAGGTGATTGTGTGTTTGAACATAGACTCAAGTGTTATCTGATAATTGTTACTCGGATCCATTTTCCTCTGTACTCCTACATGGAGGGGGCACCTAACCCCAATATGAAAGTGCCCAGGTGAAAGAGGGTCCCGCTACGGGCCCCCCAAAGTCCATTCCTGCCAGCCTTTCCATGGCGGGTGAACCAACCGCCACGGTACCGCCCGCCATTATAATATGACGGGCGGAAAATGGCCTCACGATGGTGGTGAGTCTACCACGACAGCCTGTCGGTGGCGGGTTCGCCGTCATCATAATCAGGCCCATAGTGATCAAACGTGTTTACACCATGCAGTGCCTTACCACCAAGTGAGTGTAATAGTGCTGGCCATAATGCTTGTGATCCGGCCCCTGCTGTGTGTGCCCCTGCTTACCTGTTGATAGAATGGATGCATTGCTTGGTTTTTTTTGTTCACTGAGGTTCACCAAAAGATGCATGCTGGTAGGAGGAGCCAGTGGCCTCCTATTTCTCATTCAGAGATATCCGTTTACTTCAGTCTTTTCTCCTTTGAAATACATTCTAATCAACAACTATGATTGTTCTGGCGTCTTTGGTATGGGTGACGTGTGTCCTATGTAGAGATTTAAGGGATGCCTGCGATTTACTGTACACTTCCATCATATATATTGAGATGCAGAACCATCCCTTTCGGTTGTTACTAATTGGCTGTGTGTGGGATGTAGGGTCGCTCTGAGGGCGGCTACGCTGAGCCCTGACCATATTGTGACCAGGCTGCATTCGGTTGAAACACAAATGTGCTCACAGAGAGCTCCCTGCACAAGTGTTTCCACAGAGACGCGTGTAGAATGCAATGTAAAGGAATGTGCCCCCCACCCACATTCCTTTCCTCCCTCTCTACGAACGCAGCTCCCTAAGAACTGTCCAGCATCGCTAGCAAAGGAGCAAAAGATAATGCGCATTTTGAGCACCGGAAAGGATTTGTAATTGTTGAAAAGACGCGAGCTCGATGCATTTGGGTCTGAGATCTTCTTTTCAAACCTGGAATATTGCGGTTCCAGCTAAAACTCTCGTCATTTCCGCCCTCGCTGGCATGTGTGTTAGTGTCGCGCTGCCGTGCGTGGTGGATGCTGTTGGTAGCTTGTGGTTGTGCTGCTGGGAGTAGGAGAGCAGCGCAGGCTGTGCGTGAGAGCTGAAGAGGCGGAGAACGGAGAGGACCCGCACGACGTGCCTCAAACAACCCCGGCAGCTACCTCGAAGACAGAGGGGCACGGCGACCCCTCTGAGGACCACTACGGGCGTAAAACACCGGAGAATCCCTTCCAACTCCAGCCATCTCCTGGGGATGAAGTGAACGCTACAGCAGCAGTAGAGAGGACAGCTCCTACCATCGCCCGGCGTTAGTCAGTGCCTGTGTGGTGGAAGAAGCGGGGTGGACGCTGCGGGCAGCATTCTACACCCCTCGGGCACCTGCTGACTCTTTTTTTGGGGCAGGGTAGAAAGGCGAAAGGATACACGGGACCCAAGGAACCGAACACCGAGTTGGGCTGTGGTTATCGCTGGCTGCTCTTGCCTGGAGAGCGCCTCCGACTTTTCGAGATGGCTTTGATTATGGAACCTGTCAGTAAATGGTCTCCGAGCCAAGTGGTGGACTGGATGAAAGGTAAATAAAGCATAGCACCAAGGGGGGTGGGCATCAGGACTCTGATTTAACCTACTCCCTTGCTCCTTGCGGAGTGTGCTTGTGGGAGGATGTCAGGGCACGGGCTTCAACACGCACACCTGGCACATGCATACCTATTGATTTTGGGGATGTCCGAGCAAGCGGGCATGGCTTTAACTTTGAATTGGTCTTCGGCGGCGGGGCACAGAGCAGCAGCTTGGCTCTGGCTTGTTTGATGTTATTTTTTCAGCAGAAATCAGATATAAAAATCTACGGATAGTAAGCAAGTGTATCCCTTAATAACTGGCAGATCCCGGGTGGCATCGTTGATTACACATTCCCGGCAGGGGGCTCCCAGGCCAGAGAGTGGCAGTTCACAGTAGGGTTGAGGGGCAACCGGGTAGAGAACTATCTGTAAATAAAAGTAGTGCGAGTTTTGTGAGTGACATCCGATATGTGAACTTTCAAATTAAAATAGGAAAGGTCCATATTTAGATTAAGGAGAGGATTCGGGGTGCCAAGCTGATAACATTTCAGCATCCCTACAGTCGGATTCTGCTCTGCCCGCCTGAGGACTAAAGCGTGGGATGGCGCACACAGCACGCTGGGAGTTGTGCGTGGGGAGCGCTGGCCTGGGACTGACGCGCCGTGCCTAAGACCTGCTGCCCACCATCACCACCCACCACATGCACCAATCGGGTGGAGGACCCTCCCTGCCCCCCCCCCCCCCCCAACGTGACAGGGAAAGACAGGTGTAAGTTGGGGCAGCCCCTTTATTTCCACAAACAATGGCCACTTTGGAAAAAACAACATGGTATTGCTTTGCCTAAAATATCCCTTCTGTCCAGTGGTGCTGCAAGGATGCCAGGTGCCCTAATGCATAAAAGGAAAGGGCCTGTCGCCGGGGCACAGAGGCAGTAGGTAGAGACTGTGGCTCCTACTGCCTCTGTGCCCCGGTGCTGTTGCTCCAGCTGCACCATCGATAGCTATGCCCCTGGTTCTGCACCCGTGCACTCAAGAGGAGAGCTCCTGCCCCTACCCCATCACGTGCGGACTACCGCGTTCCTCTCATCAGCTGTACAGTGTGCCCTGCGGGAATGCATGTGCCGGTTCTGTCCTGTCAGTGGGTGCATGCTGTCAGTGCAACAGGTGCAAAGCACCAGGGTCTGGGTGCCTGCGGAGCCCTGGACACCTGTTTCACCATATTAATATGGGCATGGCGGGAACACTTCCCGTGCATGTATTAGTGCATAAGGCACTCTTGCTACGTCACTAGCTGCACGCGAATCCGAGGGTCACCGAGCCGAGCAGCCCGTGAGCGCGCCTCTTCCGCATCCTCCATTTCTGCTCTTGCTCCGTGATCCCGCGGTAGCCTAGGCGATGCGGATTAACGCTGAGCAGCTAATAGGCTTTGGCTTCAGTGTGGTGCCGAGCGCCGCCCGGCAGCGCTGCACGGCCCTTTGTACCGGAGCACTTGTGAGCGGCAGCTGCCCGGGGAAGAACGAGGCTTAACCAGTGATGCAGAGCACGCAGGGCACCCTCGCCGAGGCGGGCTCTCTGAAGTGCGCCAGTTATGAAATCTCACTATTAACCCTTGCAGCGCAAGAGCGTTAAACGGATGCTTGTTATGAGGAAGGTAGCAGTTTGGAATGCGACGTGCGATTGATTTTCCTTACACAATACTGATGTGATGTTTGTTTATCGTTATATCCAGAATCCTTCTATGAAAGTTAATCATGAAAAATCATTGACATGGATTTTCAAGATTTATCATTTAGGCTGCTGTTATCAGAACTAGAAAGTCCACTTGTGTAAAATTGGCTAGACACCATCAGCCTGAGGCCTCTTTCTTTGACATTTATTTGTTTGCAGAACGAGGTCAACATTTTCCATCCGTGGCACATTATATGTTTTGAAATATTTATTTTAAAGATAGCAATTTGGGGTGCACAATCTCCCTTATGGAAACTGTTGGGAATGAAGAATTGATCAGTATTTTACTCTCAAAAGTAAAGAGTAGATCTTTTGAAAGCAAATATTATTTTCTAACACCTTAAAATGATGTGCACCTTCATTCAGAGATCCGTGATGCTACTAAACAATTGATCCCTATTACAGTCTCATGAAAGCCTCACTGTCCCAGGCCTAATGTAAGGAGGCGCACTACCACCGCCAACATTTTTTTTTACCACGCTATTTTTTTTTAATTAAAAAAATAATAATAATCTGTATGCTTTGTGTGTATGTCTTCAATATCGACTATTCAGTCTTTATAAAGGGCCCCTCGACCAACGCCCCCCTTGTTGTGTTTCACCAAGCCAGAAATTTTGGAGGTGCAATACGAGAGGGAGAACAGTGGGCTGGTACGAGGAGGACTCCTAATCAGTGTAATGAAGATTATCGGTAAGTAGTTAGTTCATTTTCAAGCTATGATATTTTTGTACAAGGCGTTACAGTTGTGCCACCCACATACTGACCACGTAGATACTGCAGACATGTTTGTGTCAGGAAACAGGGAAACCTCTGGGGCCTAACGCTTTCTCAATGCAGTGTGGACCTTTGCCCTTAATTTGCCTGGTGGTGATAGAATTTGGTCTCCTTCTCAATCTTTGCTTATGCATCTACACCGAGCAGTAGCTATGTTTGAATTTGCCTCTCTGATGTCCTGAAAAGAGCCAGTTCTTCGCTTCCGCAGCAAACCAGCAATAGTTGCCAATGAGACACATGTATTGAAGCTGATGTATGGCAATGCTCTGTATGTAGCCATGCATAGCTACTATCCAGAAAGAATACAGCACATCCAAAATAACTAGCTGAGCTGCTATTAGGACAGATAGATATTAACAGGTTTCCATGCTCGCTGCACCCCACTTATGACATACAAGCACATAAAGTTTAAAGACCCCTGCACTGCACATCAGTTATTAAAGTCTTTAGGCCTGTGTTTACTACTTCAAGGTGGGTTCTAAACCCCCTCCAGAAATCCTCATTCTTTCGCGTATATTACTGTTGACCTCGCCAATCTACATTGCGGATTCAGAGACGTGGGACCCTCTGAAATTCCAAAAGTACTCCAAAACATGATTGCATGCATAACGGAAACATATATATATATATATATATATATATATATATATATATATATATATATATATATATATATATATATATATATATATATATATATATATATATATATATATATATATATATATATATATATATATATACATATATATATATCCCAGAAGCCGCTTGAGGGAATCAGATGCAGCGCGTTGTCTCCAGCATGCAACGAAAAGCAGACACGAACCCAGGTTGAGTGCAGAAAGTAGCGTTTATTTCTCGTTAGTCAGCCATAACGCGTTTCACCACCGAAGTGGCTTGATCACATGACAACGTTCAAACATTGAATGGACCATTAAGACAGCTAGCACCCTATGCACGTGACTGTGATAGTGATAGACATAAAGAAAAGGTGAAATACAGCTATTCTCCTTCCTTCGAAAAAAGACTTGCTTTACAAAAACTGAAACTATTAAAAGCAAAGCATTCACCATCTGATAGAGATTTAGGAGTAACTCAGTAAAAAATGCATGTAACGACCTAGGTTATTAACCATCGTAATTTACAAAAAACGGGAGAACTCATAACTTAAATGCATAAATAACAATATAAATATCTGGATCATTGCGCAACATTAAGTTTAGAAGAAAGTAATAAGTGCAAATAGAAATATATAAGTACATGTTCTTAAAATGGTTATTTTCATACAAAAATAGATTCAGTATAAAAAATTCATTTCATATATTTACACAAGTATTTTTACCCGAGGGTTAAAGCCTATTGGTCATAACATAGTTTTTAGCATAAATGCTTAGTTGTGGTATATCTGAGTATACTTTATTATAAAAAAAAACCCTCACGGGTATGTAATTACCCGAGGTCAAAAACAGATGGTAGTTGAAGGAAAATATTGGTTAAAGTGTCATTAGGTGCAGAGAGTGATTAAAGTGCATAAGTTTAAAAAACCTCAGTATAAAGGTTGTGAATTAGGAGAAGAAAATGGCAGCCACATGGGACAAAGTCCAATAAATGTGTGGTTTAGAAAATATTTTCATGCCGCTTGACAGGATGATTTAACTGAAAAGTTAAGTCTATGAACAATAGGTTACAAGGAAAACGGGGAGGAAAAGGACACAAGGGACAGGTTCTCAATGCATCAAAAGATCAGGGGAGAGGAAACGAAATTGTCACTTCCAGGGGAGTTCAGTGAAATATTTATAATCATAAACAGGTGTGTAAATCCTCGGTGTTATTTAGTCCTCCAGGGCTTTTGCTATTGAAGTTCAGGATGTACCTTGTCTCCAACTTGCGCATTTTTTGTTCACGGTCACCTCCCTGTTTAGTTTTGGGAATCGTGTCGATGACATAGTACTTGAGATCCGTTAAGTTGTTCTTGTGGACCTCCCGAAAATGCCTCGCCACTGGGTAGGTAGGATCAGAGTTAGTGATTGCCCTAATGTGCTGCAATATCCTTACACTAGCTGGTAATTTGGTAATTCCCACGTACCGTAAGGGACACGTACATTCCAAGATGTAAATGGCGTACTCGGTTTTGCAGTGGAGGGATTTAGAAATTTTAATGTCTTTGCTACTAAAAGCTGTACGGTAACTGGTTTTGTTGATGCCATAGGTACATGCTTTGCATGAATGACATTTTATGAATCCCCGTGAGGTTTTCAACCAATCTTTGGAAGGAGTAACTTCAGGGCAATTAGATACCAGGCTATTGTGAAGGGAAGTAGCCCTCTTGTAGGTGATACTGGGCTTTGCTGGCATGGTTTGGCCTATTACAGGATCAGAGCGAATAAGGGCCCAATTTTGATTAATGATTTTATTTATCGCACCTTTTTGGGCACTATAGGGCACAATGAGTCTGACCGTGCTGGGGTCTGGTGATTTGATGGATTCAGGTGTGGGTGGGTTATTTGTTTTAGGAACAAGGAGGAGGTTTCTATCCAGTTCCGCAGTTTTGTTGATGGCTGTTTGAATGATATGGATAGGGTAACCTCTGGCGAGGAATCTCTCCTTACATTCATTTTGTGCCATCACCAAATCGGTCGAATTGCTGTTATATATATATATATACACATATATATATATTTATGTGCGTGTGTTTGCATGTATCAAAAATACATTCACGGCTGCAATCCCTGTATGAAAGCTTATCTTACAATTCCTTTTTACAGTAGAGGTGTGACATCTCTAGTAACCCATTGACCCCGCCAAAGCTCATGACGAGCTCAGCTCGTCATGTGCCACGGTTCTCGTGTGCTTATGACGAGCTGAGCTCGTCATGACCGTTAGAACGCTCAGGTGCGGGGCTCATTCCCCTGCTGTGCTGGGCGTTCTAAGGAATGGGCGTGGTCATGATGAGCTGAGCTCGTCATGAGCACACGAGAAACGTGGCTCATGACGAGCACTGTGCGCGCCCCCCTCCCCCCAGCACAGCGGGGGAATCGGCCCCGCAGCCAAGGGGTTAAAAACAAAATGACATAGCTGCTCAATGGCAATAAGTTATGGCAATTGAGTCGTAACATCATACTGCCTGCTATGAGAGACAGTAGCACAGTTGAAGGGCAGGTCATGGATCATCAGTGCAATAGCAGTTTAAACAACTTAAATTTTTTAAGATGAATGTCAGCAAAAAAGAGATATTGATTGCAACATGTTTATTTTTTGCAAACAAAACGTCATTAAAGGAAAGGCAGACTCTCTTTGCCTGCTTCTTCACATTCTCGACTATAGCATTTAAAAAAGGTGCCTTATATTAAAGTGATTCTAATTTATTTTGATAACAAATCTGTTAGAAATGGGGTTGCTGATTGGCTGAGGTATGGTCCCCGGCCAGACAATAACCACTACTCTTGTCAGGGTAAGCTAGATACATAATAAAAGATAACTTGTGTTCACCCTCTGGTAGCTTGGCACAGAGCAGTCAGGCTTACCTAAAGAGGCAATATGTAAAGTATTTGTGCAACACACATGCACAGTATACAAAACACCACAAAAGAAACCACACAGGATAAGAAAAAAATAGCAAATATTTATCTGAGCAAAACAAGAAAAAACTAAAACAATGCAACAGTAGAAGTCGAGATATGAATTTCAAAAGATTAAATGGAAAAACAATGCTTAGAAGTCAATAGTGCCAAAAGGTTATTTGAGGTTGTGCTAGACCGGGGTAATTCCAAAGTTCAGGCCAACTGCGATGGAGGGCAGCACCAGATCACACGCAGGGCCTGTTGGGAAAATACCTTGGATTGAGCACAGCTTTGATGCTGAGGACACCATGCGCCAATCTTTTCCATGCAGGTGGGATGCTGCATTGTCGTCGTGCTACGCCGAGGTGAAAGTAATGCCTTGTCGCCGACCTTCGCTGAGGTGAAGGTAATGCATCGTTGTTGAGCTGCGCAGGCTGTCAAACTGCTGTCGTCGTCGAACAGTCTCTGTGTTGGTCTAGTAGGGCGGTGCGCCATTTCCGATTGGCGCAAAGGTGACAATGCATTGGTTGTATAGCAAAATAGCTGCAGAACCCACTTCTGAGGCCCAGAAATTGGAGAGGGCACCCAGGAAATGGTAGGACTCACAGAAGGCAGAGTACAGCAGCACCAGCAGAACGCAGGAAGTCTTTTGTGTTCAAGAGACTTCAGAAAACAGGCGACAAGCCAGCATGCCCTTGGAGATTACTTGGAGTGAAGGCAGAGTCCAGCTGTCCTTCAGCAGAGTCAGGGAGCAGCAGATAGCAGGGCAATAAGTAGAAAAACGGTCCTTCCAGAAAAGAACTCAGTGCAGTTGAGTCCTTTAACTCCATAGCTGCTTCGAACGTTCCGCGTCAGTGTGGAACGTTACAAAAACGGGTGAGGCTGCGTTGGCCAATGGTCCTTCGCAGCACCAGCCAGGTAGTGCTCCCGTCGGCTGTTGTCCGACGGGAACACGGAACGGGTTAAGCAGCATAGCAGTCCTACTGACAGAGGTACAGTTCCAGATCCAGGAGTGTCTGATTTTAAGGGGATGTGCAGAGACCCAGTATCTATACACAAAAGGGCTTTTATGGAGGGGGTGACTTCAAAGCAACTCCCTGAAAGGCAAGGATCCCTTTCAACCTAGTCCTGTATGCCAGGCTATCCATCAGGGGAGTAAATCGTGATTTGTGTGTGGACAGGACACTACCTATTGAGGTGTGAGTGTCAGTCCTCCCCATTCCTCCCTGCCCAGGAAGACCTATCAGAATGCAGATGACTGCAGATGAGTGTTCAGAATGCAGATGAGCCTCACCTCATTTGTGGCTGTGTAGAAGGAATGCACAAATTGTAGCTGTTCCTCACTTCAGACGTGTATTGGAGACCGGCTGTCAGGCACATAGAGCAGTAAGGACAGATAAATGTCCACTTTATAAAAGTGGCATTTCTAAAACAGCAATGTTAAATCTAACTTCACCAGTAAGGAGGATTTATCATTACAATTACAAATATATGAAACATGAAAGAATTACTCCTCTCTGATCAGGCATTACAGCTTAAATGTGTATGAAGGAATTTCCAGTGCTGGCCTATGAGAGGAGTAGGCCTCACAGTAGTGAAAAATGAAAAAGGCTGTTTGTCACTACCAGGAGGACATGCAAAACATAAAGGTACATGTCCTACCTTTTGCGGAGTTAGCACCCTCCCCTTAGGGTTACTTAGTGCCTTCCTTAGGGGTGACGTATAGGTAATGAAAGGGGAGTTTTTGGCTTGGCAAGTAGTTTTGAATGCCAAGTCGAAGTGGCAGTAAACTGCACACACGGGCACTGCAGTGGCAGGCCTGGGACAGGTTTGAAAGGCTACTTCTGTGGGAGGCACAATCAATGCTGCATCCCACTTGTAGCATTTGAAGTACAGGCCCTGGTATATGGTATACCACTTTACAAGGGTCATACCAGTGCAACAAATATGCCAATCAGGTATACACTAATGTCATAATGTGTAGGGGAGAAGCATGTGCACTTCGGCACTGTTTAGCAGTGGTAAAGTGCTCAGAGTCCTAAGGCCAACAAAAATAATGAGCAAAAACACAAGGTAAAAGACAAAAAGTCTAGAGGAAGTCCACCCCAAGGATGCCATGTCTAACATATGTCCCCCCACCCCCCAGCTGAAAGTGGGGAGATCTACCCAACCTCTAAGGAGTTCTCATCCCTAAGGTGGAAAAACCTAGATAGACCATCAGCCTTGGCTTGATACTAATACTGCAACACATTCCCATAGAAAATAAAGGAGACCGGGACTTGAAATAACACCCTATAGGATATCACGGTAAATTAAAATAAATAATCTAAAATAGTTAAATGTTTAAAGGAAAATAATGTAATATTAAAAATATATAAAAAATAAAACATATTTCTTATTTAATTATAAAGTACTTTACCAACTTTTTGAATTTGACAATATATGTAATAATACGTTTTATAAATTGTAATAAAACAAGCATAAATACTTTCAGTATATTCTATATATCACTTTTATTCAGTATTAGTGCATAATCATTTTTTTAACTATAGGTGGGAAGGTATTTTTTGTAATGTAAATGGCAGCAAAATATCTTTAATTCAATGTTATATGCTTAAATACATTAAAATAAATTAATAGTGCTGAGGATTTTTAATTGGCAAATTTAATATGAAGGGTCTTCACATGTGAGCTCTACGTGAAACACCACAGGAAGAGGATTAATAGTTTTAACTATTTGACAAGTTTAGTTGGTTTATATTGTCAATTATCTGACAAATGCAATAGGAGGTGGTTTATTACATATATCCCATTTAGGACTATAAGGTCTGGCCACAATAAATGTTTAGCATCTCCAGAAGAAGTGTTGAAGTTTATGTCAATGTATGCTTTAGGTTCTCAATTATTGTTTAAGGCATTCTCCTGGCAGAAACCACAGGGTCATGTTTTTTTAAGTTAAAATCAACACACTTGCATTATTGAATATTACATGTGGTGAGAAAGGCAGTAGGCCTGTCAACCCTCTAGACTAAATCATTTTGACTGTGAAAAGCCTCAAGTTTTCTAATAGGCTCATATAAAACCATTGCTGTGGTTTTTTTTTACAATTAGAGCCTGCTGATGCACAACTTGTCACGTGGAACCTTATAGATACCAAGAGTTCACTACATTTATAGGGTTAGTTTCCCCTGTGATATCTCTTTAGGGTACATAATTTGCACTCTGGTTAATGTGTATAACCCATACAAGATTGTTTCCAATTTGTTATTCCACCTGAACTGTTGTGAATATTTGACATTTAGATGATAATATTTTGTTATGTGTGCATATAATTACTTTATTTTTTTTAAAGAAAAGGCATTGGTTAGACATTGATTTACTCATTTTTATGTGTTGCTCACTTCTGACAACAAACCCTCTGACTTAGCTTGAACTGTTCTGCTTTAAGACCCTGAGAATCCAGTTGTTCGTGGTGATCTTCTAGACAAATTCAGAAGGGTGGGTGCTTACATTGTGAGCTCTCTGAAAAATGCAAGAGGAAAGGGTTTTAAACTAAGACTTCGGTGGCAACTAGAATAGGAGGAAATTCCTGTAATGAACTCCTTGGTGATCACTGTAGGTTGAGGCTATACATTGTTTAACACTAAGTGGCACATTTACAAGCAAGTGGCGAAGCACAGGTGGGCTCCAAATTTGCTAAAGCCTCGATCCGTCACTTTAGAAATGCAGGGGTGTGCCATATTTACAATAATATGGTGAACCCTTCCATTTTTACCTGCGTGGCGGTAAATTCAGCTGCCTAGCACCAATGTAGCACACTTGAACCATAGTGCAAGGGTGTCAGCGTTGAAAGAATCGTTTATGTGCAGGAAAATGTTACTTCGGGCATATAAACAACCCTGAATGTCAATTTGCTGTTAAAGCAAAAATGGGGAGAAATAAAGCATTTCTCCTCGTTTCGCCATGTTATGACTAGATTTTCCCTGGTCTTAATCTTGGCCCTGCCTTCTATTTACACCACCCTTGTAAACAGGGGGCAGCATCAAAATCAATGGGTGTTGCAGCAGAACGGCCACCGCAACACCCATTGCCCCCATTGCTACCCATTGTAGTGTGAAAGGGGGCCTTATTTACAAGCCAGCGTAAAGCCACATTAAGTGGTTTAACGACGCCTTGTAAATAAGGCGAAGACCCTATCACCAAAGGAAAGTCTTTAAAAGTGACATTCCTGTGGTGAGAGTTGCTTGTAAATATGGTGCAAAAAAAGGTAACATTTGTATTGGGTACATTTGTAATTTTATGTTTAGTATTTATTTGTGTGTGAGTTAAAGTACTTTTATTTAAAGTAAAATGTTGGACATTTATTTATTAACCCCTTCCGCTCTAATGACAAAGCCAGCTCTTCATGGGCGTTACCTGCGCTACGCGGATGATGAGCTGGCTTTGTCATAAACAAGCCATTTTTCGAATTCCAGCGCACAGCGGGAAAACGCGGTAGCGCGCTAGGGGTTAAGAATGATTGTGTACTTTGTGGAATTCTGTAATGTTATTTTAACCCCTTTAGTTGTGTTTGTTTGCTCTTTTGACTTTCTTTTTTTAAACTATGCTGTTGATCTTGAATTCCTGATACAGCAAAATGACAGGAACTCTGACTTTTCCATTACATTTGGGGAATGTCTTGTTTCAGTGCGTTACTAGATGACCGACAACGTTTTGAAGTTAAATTCAGAGACAACAGAGGTATTCATTCTAGCGCATCATCCTTAGAACTGGACATCTGTTTGGTAGTTCTTGGCATTTGGCTTACTCACTGCTCCTGCTACCATGACCAACAATGTTGGTATTACTATGACACTGGTTGAACGCTGATCTTATCTTCTGCCTGCATGTCAACAAATTGCTGGTGCATGTGTGGAGGAGTGTGGCTCAATGGTTAGAGCGGCAGACCCTGATGCAGAATTCTGGCCAGGGACCAGGGTTCGATTCCCGCCTCGGCGGGGTCTCGGGCTCAATTTCCTCGGACCTGTTAATTCTCGCCTCGGTGCCTATTCTAATCACGGGCCCCACGCTGCAACTCTGGGCAATAGCTTGCTTAGCCTCCACAACGGCCCCAACA
The DNA here is from genome assembly GCF_964261635.1 of Lissotriton helveticus. Lineage (NCBI taxonomy): Eukaryota > Metazoa > Chordata > Amphibia > Caudata > Salamandridae > Lissotriton > Lissotriton helveticus. The sequence continues at coordinate 1,016,708,288 of NC_136069.1, read as the reverse complement.
GCGCTAAGGATGCCTGGCTTCAGCCTGGGGGTGCCCAGGAGTGGACACTTCACAGGGAAAGCCAGGAGGGGTTCCACAGCGGTATGAGTATCAGCGCCAGGAAGCCGCAAAGGCGACACTGCAAGGTGACCGTCTGGTGACAGTGCGCTCTATAAGTACCATGACATTTACATTTACATTTACATGTTACTCCTTTTTAAGAGTTTTAATTTTTTTTCCTTCCCTCCTAGTTGAATGGAGAAGTTTGTGAATCTAGATAGCTATGACATCCAGTATGAATTATAGGAATGTGTCCTTGCTTGGCTCATCTAAATATGCCATCTACTTGTTAAACCCCAGTAGAACTCCATTACGGGTTAGCAGTGAATAAGTGCTTCTTGTTTATGACACTTTGCGTGATGCACAAGACACTTACTGGCACCTGTCCATAATATCTCAGGTTTTGGCTTCAGCCCTACCTTCCCACTCACTTGCTTTGATCCTTTTCTCCTGCACTCTTCTGAGTGCCCATGCTCCTTCACAACAGAGCAGGCAGATGATTTCTCTTGGTTCTGGATGTTCTTCACAGTAGACCTGAGGAAAAGGACTCTACCCTTGTGATTGCAGGGTGGGCCATGCATGAGCTTGAGAGATTGTATAGTGAAGCACATTAAAGCCTGACCTATTTCCATTCTCAATGGTTGTTTAAGAAGTAACCTCCAAAGTTGTGACTGCAGATTCATTATGCCCTTTTGCTTCTGCTCTGGTAAATGTAGCAATAGGACATCTTCATATAAAACTTCTGCTTTTCTTTAGAATCATCATAACCCACACATGGTGATTTTTTGGAACACATTCTTAGTTTGATAAGCAGACTTCCAAGTTCTGACTATACATAGGCATGCTTCTATATCTCCTCTGCTGTTTTCAGGTGATGCATCAGTGTATACAGAGAAACAAAGATTTAAATCAAATCAAGCTGACACTCCTCTTCAAAGTCAGCATTTGTGGCACATCTTTAATTTATTGTCCTAAGAGTATTCTTTGAGTAAGCAGTCTCCTATGTCTCGATTGCCAGTTAAATAATCTCTAATAAAATCAGTGTGTTTGTCACATACTGTACTGGTGTACACTATAAAACACAAATTCAAAAGACACTGCTGCTCTCCCTTACAGATGATATCTTTTGTGGACCTTGAAATCAACAGATTAGGATAGTTGTTAAAGGAGACAGTCTGCAGAACACTAACTGCAGACACAATGCCACTCTGGCCCCTCTCCACGCTTAATGTATACGCGCATCCCATGTGCATCACCGTTTTAAATCAAACCTCCAATCTGCTTCAAATTTGGAATTGGCTAGGAGCCTTGACAGAAAAGGCTTTCTCCTGAGTCCTGATTGCAGAATCTTCAACCCTGGTCACCACCATGAATTGTCCTCTTAGTTTACTTATGAATAAACACAGTAGAAAGAGAGACTTGATTAAAGTAGCAACTTTCCTTCATAGTCATTAATGATGTGTCATCAACTTCCTTGAGCAAAGAGCCTTATTCATGCTGCGTCATGACTGCATGTTCATCAATCTCTTTCACCAGACCTCCATATTGAAATGTGCAAATTAATGTACACAACAAAAACACGAAGTCAAATAAAACCAACACTCATCTTCAAACTAGATTCCACTGATGTAAATTGAATGTATTAGATGGGAAGTATGATTAAGGGAAACAGTTTTGGATGTAACTTCATCAAGATCTCCCCCTCTGACCCTGACCGTGGTGTTCTCAGTATAAATACACATTGTAATAAAGCCCTGTTCATGATTAAATTCAAATAGAAGTAACATATTGTAAAATACTGTGCACCTGTCCCAACCTTCTTGTTCACTGTACTGTTACATCATCTTGTTTCACTTTCAACAGTTCATGATGGGGCCAGGTTGAAGGTCAATTGCTGAAGATAAATCATTTGCTTCATGTGCTCATTACCCATTCCAAAGATATTTGTGGATTGCTTTTTTGCATGCTGTCATGGAGCTATTCATTTATCCGGTGATGAGGTGGGCAAGGCTGCATGCAGACGTTGAGGTATTCCGAAATATCTTTAGTTATTCATCTTCCTCTCTGAAAGGTACCTGTTGATTTCTGGGCTCGGTATCTGGGTACACCAGTTTCTCTACCACCCATAACAGCTGCAAGACAAATGGACTATCAACAATTCACTGCTTTTTTTGCCAATGTAAACCATTGAAAGCTCAGTTGCTCAAAGCCCATGTGTGTTGCTATGATTCTGAATTTTATGTCATTATTTCAATACAGTTTTTGGATATGCCTCTTACACAATTCTTCTGTTCTTTGGACAGATGAAGACAAATGCAACAACTCCATCAACAGAAAATGATAGATTTTCTTAGAAGAGTTGTTACAGTTTAAGGCAACACTAGCAGCTTTGAGGCAGCCACCAGCAAAGGTTTTCCACATTCCTACTTAAATCAATAAAGCACCAAATGTTAACCTTGTTCCCAGCATAAATCTTTATGCTGAACCTACTGAAGGGTAATGTCTTTCAAATTCAAGGGGGCAAGTGGGTTGAGTGGCAAGCCTTGTCCAGAGAATATGTTACAGACATTTGTATTGGAATAGACTATTTAGTAACTCCATGCAACATAGAAATATATCATATTGACAAAATCAGTCACAAAAAATGCAAATATATTATACCATCAGCTCTTTTCATAACACCAGAGAAATATTATTTAACTGAGGAGAGTCATTGATTAATAACGTTATTTGACGAAACTGCAGATGTGGAAATGTTTTAATTAAATTAGTTCAACCCATAACTTACAAGAGTGGAGTTTGAATCTGCACTGTGTTGTTCTCTAGGCAAATGGGTCTTTACCACCATTTTAGAATGGACCATAAATCGGAAACATCTCCATTAACATCCTTAATTTTCTTATATAGTACAGTCAATGATGAGAATGTGGATCAGTTTAAAAACCTTTCTTTATCAATAAGAATCTAGCATATTGCTCATTGACTCTTTATTCAAATGATTACTCAGGTAAATCCACTTACGGAAATATCAAGAAAATCACAGTTAGAGTGAATCAAGAAAAGAAAAATGTGTTCCATAAAGGAATTAAGACTCTATTCTACTTTAGCAGATCCTGACCTACCAGAACCCATAATGAGTCCTTTTGGAAAAGAGCATTGAAACAAAACAAGATTGAAGTCGAACTCCTCATGAAGAGTGGCTCTAGAAACTTGTCTGAGTCTCTTCTCTCTAACAGCATCACCAAACACTTACAGTAACAACTGTTCAAATTAAATTAAGAAAATAGTCACAGCAGTAGCCCTAACCATTGGAGAAAAATAGACACCAAAGCAATAGTGGCAACAGAAATCAGAAATACCAGTAGCTCCCAAAGAATAGTACAAAAGGGGTTTAAGGAAAAATAAAGATGGTCACAAAAGAATAGTCTGGGCAACTCGGGGTAGACCTCTCCTTCATCTAACTGGCAGCACGTATATTGCAAAAACAAATGTAACAATTCATGCTGGTGTTAGATAATCTTAAACCAATGAGGAAGGATCGTTAAATGGTCTGCTGCTTCTTCCTTCAATTCCCAAGGTAAATGTTTGAAGACCCCAAGGTGTTATCTACTAGTGTCTACCTAGTTGCTAAAGGTTCATGTGCTTTAGATTCACTGAGTTCCCAGGAGACCCTAGAGTCTAAACTATTAGCTATTTAGCATTCCACTGCTAACAATGAACTATTCTAAAGCAAAAGCATTCCTGTTGCAACCTATGGAATTACCTCATAAGATTCCAGTTTTCATGTAAGCATTATTGCTTAATACACTAGACAGTGTTCAGCATTGATTTGATTTGATTTCAGGCTTTATATAGTGCTCGAATGCCCTGTGGCGTCTTGGCGCTGGAGCAGACGGGGGGAGTGGGGCCTGAAGGGAAGGATTCTTAGTTTTCAGTGAGGGAACAGCCAGGTTTTGACTTGTTTCCAAAAAGTCAGGAAGGCAGAGCAGCATTTGATGGCTAAAGGTAGAGAATTCCAAAGAGTAGTTGCCTTCAGAAGGAAACTCCTGCCCCCCCCAGGCTGAGATTTTTGATCTAGGGATGGATAGTAGCCTTGCTTCTGAGGATCGGAGTTTTCTGCTAGGTGCACCAGGCTAATTTACTACAAAAGTAGCTGGGTCCACAAGTATGCAGTGCCTTGTAAGTTATGCATAAGGTTTTAAACTCAAGGTGTTTTGCTATAGGTAGCCAGTGCAAATTGCTGAATATTTGGGTTGCTGACTTATGTTTAGGAATCCCAGCGATAAGTCTTGCGGCAGCGTTTTGTAATACTTGTAGTTTCTGTAATGGCTTTTTGCGGATACCAATAAATAGTGAATTTCCAAAATCCAGTTTGGTCAGAACAAGAGAGGTGACAACCAGTTTTTGAAGTTCATTTGGGATGAACGTCTGATTTTTCTTATCAGTTTTAGCCTGTAAAAAACTGAAGAAGATAAAGCTTTAACTTGGTGATCGAAGAGGAGCTTATCATCAAAAATTACTCCCAGATTTCTACCCTTTTGTGCTAGAATGGGTAAGGATCCCATATTTTGGGGCCACCAGCTAGGGGACCAGACAGATCTATTGTTACTGAAAACTAACACCTCAGTTTTGCCAGAGTTTAGCTTTAGGCAGTTAGTTTTCATCCAGTGATCAACTTGCGTCATGCATGAGCTGAACCGGAGGCCTGCCTCTGTAGAGTCTTTAGGTATAGACACCACAATTTGTGTGTTGTCGGAGTAAGACATCACCGAGAACCCTAGGGACTTGATCAGTTTCACCAGAGGCGCACCATACAAATTAAAAAGGGTAGCGCTCAGTGAGGAGCCCTGCAGCACCCCACATGGTAGACTGAATTGTTTAGAAGTGCAATTGCCCATTGCCACATGGTTTCTTATGTTTGTTAAAAAAACTTGTAGTATGGTCAAGGCCGGTCCTCTAATTCACATGGTCCTTAGACGGTTTATCAATATTGTATGGTTGACCATGTCAAATGCCGCAGCGAGATCGAGTAATATCAGGTCGGTTTTGTCACCTTTGTCCAATATCCATCTGATCTCTTCGGAGGTGGCAAGCAGAGCCGTTTCTGTGCTATGTGCCTTTCTGAAACCATACTGTGAGGAATCCAGGAGATTATTATTATCAATACAGGTCATTAATTCTGCATTTAGTGCTTTTTCAAGTATTTTGGCTGGAATTGGAAGCCTAGAGATAGGTCTGTAGCTACTGGGTTCTAGGGGATCCAAGTTACTTTTATTCAATATGGGGAGGACAGACACCATCTTCCAATCAGTGGGAATGTGTCCTGTGTTTAGCACTTTGTTTAAAATTAGTGTGAGTTGTTACCCAAACACCTTGGGGGCTAGATGCATAATTTTATGGGGACAGGGGTCTAATGGGGACCCTGATTTGCAAGCCCTGATGAGTTTCATAACTTGTTCTCCGTCAAGGGGGGAAAACCTATCCAGGCTTATGGGAGAGTTGTTCACTGAGGCGCTGGATACTTCCTTATGGTTTTGATTGAACAATTCAAAAACCTCTGTGACTTTATTTTGAAAAAAAAATAGTGAGGGTGTCGCAGAGAGTTTGATTCGACGTGCTGACTTCCCTAATTACCATTTTTAATGAAGTGGTTATTGTTTTAAACAGTTCCTTGGCCACATTTTCGGCCACCATGATCTGTTCAGAAAAGTATTTAGTTTTCTCCATGTGTATCAGTGATTTGTATTCGATATTGGCTTTTTGTAGGTCTCTTTGTCACTTGGGTTATAATTAACTCATTGTTTATTGTGAATATGTGGCAGTTAGAATCTTAACTAAATACGATGAGAACATGTAGCTTAGGAAAAGAAGAAATACATTTTAAAGTCAGTACATCCTACATGAGTTCATTTCAGAGTGCACATTCATCATCATTTGAGTCTTGTGTCTTTCTTTTTAGACCCCTAAATGTCAGTGATTTCATGTAATCGTCATTATTATTCCCCTCAAACCCAAATCCTTTTCATATAACTTTCTTTGCATCCTTTCCTGTCTTTTGCATAAAATGGACCTACAGCTCACAAATAGAACATAAAGAAATATTAGACTAAGCCATATAATTATTATTGGCATTAGAATAGCTATATAAATACCCTTTCTGCCATTTAAACCCAATTTCCAATCATTTAAACTCCTTTCCCAAAATTCTAAGAAACACTTGGTGTTTCCAATTCATGAAATGCAGGTTCTAAACCTGAAATATTCCTTGCATAACCTTATATTTCCTTACTTCTATCAGGTATGTATGTGCAGCAGTGAGTTCATTTAAGCATTTTGCAGACTCCGTATTTCTCTGCATGTAAAATGTCCAGTGCACATCGATCTTGGAGTACCATAGACCGTATAGATTTTAACTCAGTGTTAATTATAAGTAGAGCTCCAGATGTGCTTGTTGCTATCTTGTCAAAAACAGTAGCCAGCTTTCTCATCTTTTCGTCATTTAGAATGATGCCTACATGTGTAATGATTGCTCCAAATATATCCCCTACTAAGCCTGTTCCAGTTCCGGCATTTTGTTTTCGTCTATGTGATTGTATCATTGTTAATGCATCTAAGCTTTGCACATGATACATGTTTGGAATTAGCATACCTAAATAGCAAATACCCTCCCAGTCCCTGGTATCAGGAAATAAGCATTTACTCCATACAGATAGTAAACCCCAGGGAACACACGTTGTTCTCCTTGCAAAATTCCTCCTGTCAGTTCAAATGTTTGTTCACAACTACTAACTCCTACATGTCTGTTTCATTTGAGTGTTCTTCTTCTGTGAACAAACATTTTCCCTTTGAGTTGGCTTTCTAATCTTAATTTAGGATAAATAATCGTCTTTCTAAATTAATTATCTTCCTTTTGCCAAGCATTTTCTAAAACATCACTATTTTATCACTAATTTGTGTTATTTTAGTGTACCTTTGCTCTAAAGCCATTATGTAGATTTTCTCTATTGGTTGCAAGAGGCATGTTAGATTATCTTTGTAAGCCTGAACACTACCTATAGATCTGTGTGAATAGACATTTTACCAGGCTGTATCGATTTCCTTTGTTTGCAGTTGTAAATTCTTGCTATCTGAGAAAGAAACCCTAGAAAGTATTGATGATAGTTAGAATAGAAATATGTGAAATGTCCTCTTCTATAAACTAATTAAAGTAGGATGCTGCATGAAACTCCATAAGACAAAGGTATGTGATGGTATGTAACATCTTCTCAAATGGATGTTGGTAAGTTTGCGCAGACATAATAGTCTTTGGCATCCATGACATTTGTGTATTCTTTTACTAACCTTTTAAATAAACCTTAGTAGAAAGATCCTCCTTTTTATAGCTTACAAAATAATATTTAAATTGATCTTCAGTGCTAAGGAATGTATGTGCTTTAGTAGGATTCCTTGTTTTGTTTTCTGTCTCTGGTGTTAAGTAAAATCCTATTCGTACTTTAGGAATTTTATTACCACTATTACGAAAATTGAACATATGATATATTTACATTTATTTCTAATGCAACACTTTTGTCTTGGAGACAGTTCTGTGCTTTTTGGGTTCAGCAGTTCTTTTTCTTCTTTTGCTTCCTTTGCTTCCATTGATGATATTAGTATTTTAGAAGTTCAGTTTCTAATTAGGCAATCATCAAATCTACTCCGTGTTCTTCTAAAAGGTTATCCCTACTCTTCTACTGCTCACTTGGACCTAGGTTGATGTTCTGTAAAAATAGAAAACTAAAATAACAAAGGTCTAAAAGTATAATTTGTTTTATTGTTGAGTTCTTTAGTGTTTGTTCTTTTCGTTCTTTCAAATCTTGTCCTCTCGACTTTTCAGACTGCTCTTAATAGGGGTTTCAGCAGTTCTGAGTTTACTTTGCACAAATCTTCCAAGGTAACATTCAATGCTGTATTACATAGTAGGTGCTGAGTATCAATGATTAGGCACCCTCGCTCTTTTGGATCTTCTCAGAGTTTGTTGATTTGGTTCTATACCACTTCCATCACTACACTCAGTTTCTTCAGGTATAGTGTCTGGCATTCATGCTAATTGACAAGCTTCTTCTCAGATTTCTATGTTCACAGCTTTGAGGCCATTCAGCTTGTTGATTTACTCCTCTTGACCAAGTTCTCAGTCCTTCACCTGGATGTTCTCTTTGTGTGGGCTCAATTTCAGTGGTACTTCCATGCTAAGGATTAGTCTCTGCTTCTCTTTTATTAGAGACTTCAATTCCATTCTGTATAACTTCAGGCACTTGATTTTCTCATTCAGCGTGTCGATCTTCAACCCCCTCTTCCTCTTGCTGTAGTAATGGCAACAGTACTGTTGGTCTGGATGATATCTCGGGTGTAGGTACATTCACCAATGCTCTTCCTTTAGGATCATAGACCACAATTGCTTCCTTTAGATTTCTCACCTTCCTGGTGTACGCAATAGCAGTTTTGCTACAGTGAGGCTATAATTTCTGTGGGTTTGGTATGCTTTCACCCATAATGAGAACAGGCATACAATGACTAGGATGTATCTCAGCCCTTTGTGAACGGGCATTTCGATAAAGTCCATCTGCATCCTGATGAGGGACCACCTGATCTCCATATGTGTGTCAAGTGTAACGTGTGTTCTTCTTCATTTGTTGACATATGACACATCAGTGGCAAATTTCTTCAGCCAACATTCAAAATCTGAGATTGTATGAGCTTTGCCTAAAGTGTCTCACAAAGGAATCCCTTCCTAATTGTGTGTATCCATGATAATACTGTCATTGCAAACAACAAACTATTGAGCAACACTGGTCTCCCTTCAGTAGACATCCAAATGTCGTTTGCATTTTTCTCACAACCTGCTTTTATCCAACTGCTCTGTTAGGCTTCTGAAACATTTTCCGGCACACTTTTTAACTTATCCCATGTGTCATTGATTTTCATCAACATTGTGAGTGAACTTTCTTCCTTGGGCTCTCATGTGAAATTTTCATTAAATGTGCAGGCTGATAAAGCACTATACCATGCCACTGAATGTACAAATCTGTTGCCCATGGCATGATAACCGTTACCAATTTGATGCGCTGCACATTTAACCGCTGCAGTTTCCCTGGGTAAATGCAAAGAGTCCAATAGATTCTTGAACTGGATCCCATTCCGGATCAGGGTACCTGAAGAAGTTAAGAAACCTCTCTGTGACCACAATTGCCCAAAGTCGTGGAGGACACCCAACCCATACGGGCTATCTGTAAAAATGGTGACTCTAATTTTTGCAGTTAAACTGCATGCTCTTGTAAGGGCCATCAATTTTGCAACTTGTGCTGAGGTAACTCTTTGATGCCAGGAAGCTTTGATAAAATCATTTATTGAGCATACTGCATACACTGCTCTTATTGTAGCATCGTTACTTCTTAAATGTGAGCCATTTACAAAGAGTACAAGATTGAGCTCAATAAGGGGATCATCCTTAATATCGGGTCTTGGTTTGGTGCATAAATCCATGACATCTAGGCAATCGTGTTCAATTTAATCACAATCAATCAATCAATATCATTTACAGGCAACAAAGTTGAAGGACTGAGCACATAGCACCTTTTAAGAACTACATTATCAAACGACAAAATGGTTTGCTCATATCTTGTCAAGCAACTATGGGTTAGGTACTTTGTTTTCGTTCTTGTCAGAATAGCTCCACAGAATGTGGGACTATAAAAGTTAAGGGATAACCCATCACTATGTTTTTACTCTTTTCCAGACTAGTGCTCACTGTGGCTAGCCCTTTCAGGCAACTGGGAGGATTCGCAGCTACGGGATCAAGTGTAGCAGAAAAGTACGACACTGTTTTTTTAGCATCTCCGTGAATCTGCATCAACATTGAGAGAGCGTCTTCATCTCTCTCACTACAAAATAGTATGATTTTTTTTCAATTATATTTTAAATAATCCAACATTCCTAGTGCAGGGGCATGACACAATTTATTGTCTTTCAACTCTAGGGATGCTATCCCATGGAATTGAATTTGATACGCCCCTGGGTGTCAACCTTAGTAAAGGTTTTCTCATGGTATCCACTTTCTACGGCAGCCAACCATTTCCAAAAACATCCTGACTTCCTTTGGAGTTTGTGGTGGATTTTTACTGGTAACCCCTGAGTAGCTCCTTTCATAATGATGTGTCCAAAATATTGAAGTTCTCTCTGACAGTACTGCAGCTCAAGTCAAGTGTGAATCATTTATCAATGTAATTAATACTGCACAGTTCAGCATCTCCTAAAATCATTTATTTAATAAAGTAAAAATGTAATTGAAAGCTAGAAAGATGAAAGATAAATGAGGCCTAGTCTGACCTAGTAATGTAATTACGATAGAAATGAGTGCTTACTACAAAGAATAATTAGAAAAGGCCCATTTCCCTACATTTCATTCTTTTAAGCATTTTCATGTTAATGTCTAGTGTCAATTATGACATTTATTTTAAGCTAAATTTTCCTTCTCTTTCAAAACCTTAGCATTTCCTGACATGAAATTCCAGATGTTGTGCCAGTAGATAACAGGCCATAGCTCCATTCTGAACCATTTCTAGTTCTTCCATTCCATTTGGAACATGGATTTATTGAGGAACTGTTCGTCAACATTACATCTATCCCACTGTGCATTCAGATTTCCCACAGCATTTGCCATTTGAAGACACACTTTATTCATGTTTTGGCCTAAGCCGTTTCAGTTCTACATCTGAAAGAAGGTGAAAGGGGCCATGGATTCAAAAAGGAGGCTACTTTAATTAGAACTCAAATTCTTCTCTTTCATAATCCACTGGAGAAGTGTAAAAAATGGATGAATTGTCTACTACTAAAGGTTATGGATCATCCTTTGTTAAAATAAATCTTGTTTGAATAATTAGGAATATTAATCTTAAACTGGATTAAACTAGATTACAAGAGGCCTTCTTGTGTGGTAGTTCTACCACTCCTGTTCTGTTTTCCTCTTATACCCAGCACAAACACAGATAATGTACTGGCGTGTTTGAGCCCCTGAGAGGCAACAAACATAAACATTACAATAAACAATGCATCATTTAGCAACACAAGTCTAGAAGACTCTTGCAGGTCATGCCACTTCCACAGGCACTGCTTTTGTTTTTCTTATATGCCTCAATAGATTTAAAAACATTTTCTGGCATACAAAAGGAATGAAAAACACAAGTCTGCTATAAATTTTACTCTATTGTCTGTTAGTTCTCAATCCTAATCTAAGTGGCAGCTTTATACAATAGAAGTAAAATCAGGGAAGATCATATTTTGCTTTGTGTAGAAACGTATAGTAATTTTGAAATAGAGAGTGAGTGTCAATCCACGATGAGACCTTAAAAGATGTATGGAGCAGGTTAAATACATTTTCACTTCATTTTTGGATAGAATCAATGATAGGGCTTATAGCCTAAAGAAATACTTATTACGTATAAAACGCATGTGCCCCACAAATGAGTTACTGAACGTAAAGATATTCCTGACATCAGGACTTCCATCTAGCTATCATACACAGTTTTGAAGTACTAGTGACCGGATATGCTGATCCTAAGGCTAGGTTTTAGCAGACAAGGTGCAAGGTCTATGCCAGAAGACATCACATTCAACTTACCTCCTTGGGTATAGAGCTCGTCAGAGAGCGAGGCATAATTGGATGAGTGATCAAATTTCTGAACTGATCTTCGCAATCAGACGTAACCTGTGTCCACAAATGTATGCTTCAAGTCTTAGGTTTATGCACTGTGGCTTGTCAGAAGGCATTAGGAGACAAGGAGTTTTGTAGATGTCTTGCATGAGGTTCTGAGGCAACCCTCTCAACTTCTACAATTTTTCAAGGAGTTTATACTGTAAACATATATGTTTCTTTCTCCATTGCAACATGTTTGTGACCCATTATCCCGTCATTCTTCCGGTAACAGGAAGTTGCCTGTCAGCCAGACCTGCTAGAACCTTTTTGAGAGGTATATTGCTCATAAAATGTATCAAGCAAATGCTGATTAGGAAAGGGTGCCTGTTGGACCTGGACAGGGAAGAGCATTCCAGAGAAATGGGGAATAATTTTGCTAATTTTCAAATCTCACCAGACAGTGGCTTGACATTCCAATTGCTACCTTTCCCCACCCTCCACTGTCCAAACAAAGACACAGAACGCACATCTGTTGTTATTGTTATGTATTCTTGTTGTTTGACTGGGCATTATTTTGCCCAATCAGAAGTTAATTGTTTTGCTCCTGCCCTACAGCTGTAGGGCTAGGAGCAAACACCGGCAGGCACAAGAGACCACTTTTTGTGGGGTGGAATGTATGGAGCAGTTCTTTTGATTTTTTTCTGTTTCTTTCACCTTTTGTCAAAACGCCCCTCCCATCACATGACCATCCTGCACTTTGGAAACAGTGAGCACTGGTTGCCTCTTTGATTCCGAGCTGTGCTGGCAACAGCTTATGAGCTGACTATGAGAAATTCAGAGTTAAACATATGTACTGTAGGTAGCATAAGCACATAAAAACAGGCACCCAGCTCTTACCTGCGCAAGTGCACGCGTCACGCCACAGCCTCAGTATGTGTTGCTTGCAGGACCGGACTGGGAACCACAACCGGCCCTGGCAAAGTGCTCGGCTGGCCCACCCCCTCCCCACTCGGAGGTGCCGCCGAGCACTTTGCCGGGCCAGTTTTCTGATGATTTTGGTACAGGGCCGATTTTGCAGCTATGCTGCAAAAACGGCCCTGTAACAAAAACGGCCCCCAAGGGCCCAAAACCGGCCCTCACCGTTGCGGCGCACCGGGAGATTGCCCAGTGCTCGCTATGGCCAGTCCGGCCCTGGTTGCTTGTGATGCACTGTGAGTCGTGTGGAAGAAACGTTCAGCAGTGGATTCATGAACTGTGCTGACAAAAGCAGTCTAGCATTTTGTTGTATCTTGGACGCTCCTGTTTCCCTGCTTTGTGCATGCGGGCGGAATGTATTCTATGCCCATAACTGCCAACTCACACGGTGCCCCCGTTTGACACACGTTATCTGCTCCCATTACACGGTCACCCGGTGAAGAGCCAATATCACACTGCGGCAGGTAAAACGAGCTGAAAACCACCCTAAACCATGGTTTTCTAGCTTGTTTGAGATAGGCTTTGAACTGCCAACGTCCATTAAGAGGTGTGAAAACACCCCAGGACATCCACACCAGCCTAAGCAAGCTTTTTTTTGTGGGGGAACTTGGGTGCGGGTGGGGTTCAAAAGTGGCTCTTATGTACCTGTTGGCACCAGGCCCCGCCCTTCAAGGCCCTGCCCCCTCCTCACAGTGTGAGATTGTTCTTCAAGTTGGCAGGTATGCATGACTGCACCATCTGTATGTGTGCATCTTCTGAGCGCCGTTCCAAGTTCTCTTCTGCTGTGGGCTAACTTACAGTTGCCAGTTTGGCCAGTCAGTTACAGGGCAGCAGAGATGGCGAGGTGCTGGAGGGTGGGCTCTTTGTTTGACCCTTATAAAAGCAGAAACTTTACTGTGGAATATTTTACTTGAAATCGGGCTCAAATATTCCAGACGTGGCCACAACACATTTGCATCAAAACTGTACGGAATTTATCATCGTTGAACAAGCAAGGGAGTGGTCTGGCCGACTCTAGAATTTCGTTTTAGAATGCACTGCAGAGTAATAATGCTCCCTGCTTACTTGAGAGATTTTCATTTTTCTGTTCTAATGCGAAGAAATGAGACTCGTGCGATGAGTGACGTAACTCGTTCTAAAGATATAAGAGTATGTTTCCAGGGAGTTGCCATGGTAACTGACACATTTACTCCTTCAGGTGTATTCCTACGCAGCAAGCGCAACAGAATAGTGCATAGTTTGTTGAGCATATTGATCTGTTGGTAGCAAAATGTATTTTTATTGTTATGCCCAGCTTTCCTGATTGTAAGACTGTATTAATCTGTTGCCGACGTATGTATGCATTTTTATGGTGGCCATTTCATAGCATCAACCTACCACGTGCAGTTTGCCCAACAAGAACAGTAAAAAGAATATTATGTATTTTTGAATACATGTATTTGTGTCAAGAGCCGCACAGAAATAAGGTAATCGCAGGCTCCACAGAGCGCCCATGAGTAATATAGGCAGTTAAGAGAAAAGGGAGTTGCTTTTGTGCTTCTCTTGAGAGATTCCTTTTCTTGAAAATGTGCATTTGTATTTTAAGGCGCCACTCCTTTATCCAATCCACAGCTGCCAGGTACAGTAAGAATTCCACTATTGGCTTGGTTAAAATGAGATCACTTGCCAGGGAAACCCTATGTATGTGTGCTGTGATTGACGTGTAGCCTCCATCACCGCTTTTATCTTGTGAATGTATATATGTCATGATCAACATTATGCAAGCCTAACTACCAAGCATTAGAGTTGTGCAGGATGACCAACTGGCATAGGTGCAAATTCAGGACAGTGAGTGTAAAACATTAAGGCTAGAAGGTCAAAATTCAGGACAAAAGTTCGGGGCAACTGGTACGTTTTACAGACACATCAGAGGAGGACGCGCATTAGTACATAAGTAAGTAAATAGACAACCAACATAAGTAGATGTCAAAATAAGTTTATATTAAGTTGAGACAATTGTGCACTTCACTTTCTGTCGCCGCTTTTGGCTACTTTTGCACCCTTTAGCCCCCTTCCCACAGCTGCACCACAGTGATTATTCTGCTGTTTTTATTTGTTATTCTGTCTTATGCTGACCTGAGAGCCACAGATCAAAGTCAGAAAGGGACAATAAACACTTTTATCTGAACCCCTGACACCCCCACTTAAGCAGATATAGAGGGTGCTTCACTACGCCTTTTGCCCATTGTCATTCTTTATGTGAAAATCATCCACAGTCAGAATCACAATGAGCCTGTCCACAAACTGAACGAGGTCGGGAGGGGCTGCTGCAGCCTCTAGAGGTTTATTTATTTATTTATTTATTTATGCATTTTTATATAGCGCGGACTTTACCCGAAGGCGTTAGAGCGCTTCACAATAGGAACACAAGTGAAACATGATGAGAACATTACACAGGAACCGATTACAAAAGTAGACGTTACATTACATACGGTAAAAGTGACAATTGTGAGCAAATAAAACACATGAGGTAGTAAAAATTGTGAGCAACCAAAAATACATGAGGTAGTAAAGAGTGCACAAGAGGAAAAAGTGACAAGTGTGCAGGATATAAGAGAAAACAAGGTATAGTTAGAGGTATAATACTGCATTATGAGCTAGACACTCAGGCACAAGAACAGGCGTTAAATAGGCAAAGGAGGCCCTTGTGCAAGTATCTAAGGCAGGTAGCAAACCGTGTGTTACAAGGGCCAAGTGGTGTGTGCATGTTACAAAAGGGTACCAAACACAAGTATATGGAAAATACTGCATAAAAAAGGCAGGCATTCCAACCACAAGGACACACAGGGAAAGCACACAGGGAAAGGTGAAAGAGAAGTGCGAGCTGACTGTGATTGTCAAAGGGGAACAGCACAGCTTGCTGCAATCTCAAAATTACTGACAATGGGTGTCCGTGAAAGAAATCCTCACGGACAATGGACAAGAGGCCCAAATAGCGGGCAGTGTGTGAAATTTACGGATGGTTGGTCACCCTAGAGTACTGTCCTGAAAATCAGGCGCTAATGGCCTGGTGTTGAAATGTGTTTTGTGATCATAAAGACAGCAATTTGGAAAAACACACAGTTTATAAATGGAAAGCAAATCTTTTACAAATCAGATTTTTTTCCGGTTCACATAAGGCAGTTTTTAATCCAATATAAATTGATAATAGGAGGAGGAATGAAAGAGACATCCTCCTCAAATCCTCATGTTTGGGATTCGCAATGGAAGGTATCACTGTTCTAGGGCCTCAATTGGGGTTGCAAATGATATCACCAAACAGTTAACAGCCTCCTAGTTTGGTTGGTAATTGATTCGGAATTGACAAGATGTCCTTGTTAGACATCGTCCTCTTTGTTAATCATATCAGACGGCATTGGTTGGATTCAACAGTGGCTTCTGATGTCTTCACAAACAGGAACAAAAATTCAAAGCAGTATATGTTTCCTGTATGGTAATACAAAGGCAAGGATGGGGGGTTGCTGTTGCTTGTAGCCCTCTATCCCTGAATTCGCAGCCAATCACATGTGGCTGCACATTGTGATCTGCCTAATTAATATTTGTGACTCAGGCCATTTTGCAACCTTATGAGAATGCACAATTTGTAATGTGACCTATTAGTACATTGGTGATATAGAAAATTGTGTTCCTATCCTTACACAGGTTGGGTTGCAAATTGTCTATCCATGATCTGTGAATAGGAATAGTACATCAGTTGCTAAGTCTAACAATGCAGGCAAATGTGTTTATGTGAGTGGACGTACCTTGTAACTGGCATTGCAATAACAGTATGGGTCATTCATCAAAATGTTTTTACTTACTATTTCAGTAAGTGTGTAAGCTGAATCATATAGCTTCATTTTTAGTACTGTGTCATACATGTCCTGACAAAAGCATTTGCAGTGCTACAGTACAGATGCTTGCAGAGACATTTAAAAAACAATCATATTACAGGATAATATGGTCTGCTGATGAGTGGAGAAGACTAAGAATTTGTTTGTAAAGTATTTTTGGCTAGCGAGAATGAGATTATGGCAACTCATGGTTAACTTTCAGTGTTTTTGTTAGGCTTGTGAGAGACAGCTGCAAATTTAATCAATACTAATGTCCACTCTTGTGTTCTTTTAGTGCTTTTGTGCAATGGTAGGAAGGAGGTCTGATGTCATAGATAAGTCTTTAGTTGTGCAACTACCGATGTGACATCTTATCCTCAATAGTCCAGCTGATAAACGATAAAATGTACGTTTAAGTTGATAACATTCATAAAAATAACAATGCTAATAATGCTGGGAATAAAGATTACACTCAACTCAGTCCTAAACCTGATCAAGAACAAGAGAGTAAAACACAGCAGAAGCTGTTTTAATACAGAGTAAGAGGTGGGTTGTTTCACACTTGTTATTTGGAGGAGAGGAAAATAATTAAGCCTTCTGTCTGCATCTGTACCACAGAATCACTTGTCTTTCCTTTCCATGAAGGTGTTGTCATGGCAAAAAATAGAACATTCTTTTACAGGCCAGAGATTTATTTCCTACTGAAAAAGTCCAATCCAGTTACAAATTCAGTGACTTCATTCTGAAATAATCCATAGACATCAAGTCATCAAAATGCCTCGGCAAAGGTGACATCAAACTCCCTATGATTGACGATTACAATATAAGGTTAATCCCTTGTCCTGTCTTTAGCTCACCATGAGCTGCACGCGGAAATCCAGCCTCAGGAACAGGAAGTCCCTCACATGTGAGTGCAGTGCGTGACTGAACCCGCATGCAGGGGATTTACCTGAGGTGGGGGGTCCTCGGGATATGGTGACCTCTCCAAAGGGACTACTTAAAATGTGGCACATAGTCAGTGCACCTTCTGATGGCTTATTTGCACCTTCCTCCACAAAGGCAAAAGGGTTCCCTCATTTGCAGTGTTACTCTCCGATGCAAATGAGCAAAAGCCCCCCTCTGATTGTGCAGTTGAAAGATTGCATAGGTGCAGTCTGTAATAAAGGGCCACTCCAGCCTCTGCAGCTCCCACCTCAACTTTAATACCATAGTGTCTCAGAGAAGCAAAGTGGGCATATATTCCCTTTGTGCCCTTAGGGCATCATGTATATCCTGGCCTATGGTTTTTGGTTGTGTTTGATAGGCTTATTTGCTGATATTCTTACTTTTAGGTTTCTCATTGTTTAGACCTATGTACATTTTTCCTCAGGGACATTTTATACCAATGAGAAAGAGTCACAATTAAAGAAGTCGGATCAATTTATAGCTCTGTGCTTGAAAATCTAAATGCATATCACATGTTCTTTAACACTGTTCCCAGTCCTTCATGCCATTACCCCCTGCTTCTGTAAACTAGTTACATCATAACCTCCATGCATCATACTGTTCTTTTTAGAGTATCTGCTTGTTTTGGGTGCACCTGCTCAAAAAAAATGTTCACAGCAAAGTATTTTTTTGTTCCTTGGAGGTAGTTCTACCACATATTAAATATATTAAAGGTAGAGGGACAAAGTTGCTTTAGGCTGATTGTCCCAATGCGACTCTTGCAAGTGATATCTAGGGAGAAGGATAAAAATGTTCTCTAAAAAAAAGAAGATATTGATAATAATAGCAGAAATGGCATGGGAGGGAGAAAGACGGTCAAGGGCTGATAATGCCATGGTTCACTCGGGCCTGTTCTATGATAAGGCATCAGTGGTTGTGGTTCTGGCCGAACTAAAGGGGAGGATGTGTGACTGACAGAGTGGTTTCAGTTTTGTCTGATCACTTTCTGTAGCTCCATCACAAGAACACCCACCCACCCTAAGGTTGTCACATTTTCTAGATAACACCTGTAAATGCATGTTGTGGCAAACATATTATCACCTAGAGTGGAGTGGTTGACACGCAATGCCAGTACACAACTGAGAGAAGCAGCTGCTGAAGAATCACTAACAGGCACTGACTGCTGCTAGCACATGCATAACAACAGGAACAACATGCATTAGTCATGTGGCAAATGAGAGCAAAAGCAACAATTGATGGACAGAATACAGAACAATGTCATACATTCACTCCAGAACAGAGATCTGGGGTTAAATCCATCGTTTTTTGCTCAGCATGCCATTCCAGTTTGAACCCAGCTATATGAAAATCAGTCTTGACCCTGTGCCCAATGGTAACAGTCCAGACCGAACTGCCAGGCCAGGTCCTCCCTGGACGGGAAACCAGCATTGTTGGACCGTTTTTGGGGTTTCATCCTCATCAGCCAGGATAGCTTGACTCCAGTGGCATGGAGAGCAGGGTGTGTTTAATAAAGATACAAAATGTCCTGAAATGAAGTTCATTAATGTTCTTTATTGCAGCTCAAGAAATTCAGGATGGTGAGTTATTGTGCTGCAACCAGTTTTGTGCAGGGTTGGGTGGAGCTACTACATGACCTGCTAATTAGCAAAATCCCTTTGAGGTGCAATCTGCTCTTGGGTTGTGTCTTTAGTTTAGGTTTGGAATCTAGTAAATGGAAATACGTTGCCTCTGGGAACGGTTTTGATAACCAGAGTCCACATCTGGTAGTACTTCCTTTTGGAGTAGATGTACTGCTTCAGTTGCCTTCAGACTACCCTGAGACAAAGGAGAGAGGATAATGGAGCAGGGGTTTTGATAGAGAGGCTACAAGAAGAAAACCAACATGTGTTTGTAGTACGAGTAACCAAATACAATTAAATAGCCCTAGGAGCCGAGTCTGACTAGAAATGTGGTGTTTGCTCCCACTCTGAAAAACTATAATTTGTAATTATGCGTTTTCCTCTGATAACCATACCTGCTGGGCATAGTTATTTACACTGAGCCCTATACCCCAGTGTCCAGAATTTATTTCAGAGGAATGCAGCCATGCCCAAGAAGCATTTGGTACAGAAAACAACCATCAGACTTGCCATATTTCCAGGACTTTAAATGCCCAATGCATACTGGCTAAGGCGAGGCCTGTGCTCAAACCCGGAGTCTTGCCTTCAGACATGCATCCTGCCTATTACTTTTATCTCTTATGCCATGTACCTCAGCACCTGATGGAGTGTATACTGGGCACTAAACACATGCGACTGCTATCTGCAACATAATGTACTCATGTTCACAGTGACAGCACTTGTGGGTGATACCTCTGTGCCCACGCTCATCTTTGAAAAGTTGAAAGCTCTGTCTGTCTGGGACAGGGTGTCCAGTCCTCAGTGAGTTAGATTCTAATCCAAGATTCATCGACATTCAAGAACTTCGTGAGCAAGCCCATCTGTCTTAATATAGATTGTTTAACCTCACTTTTTGGAAAATTGTAAAGAAACTACTGAATTGATTTCCATCAAATAATACAAGGATGCACCAAGCTTTTTAATAACTAAATCCCAAAAAGATATTGGGAATCAAGGGACTGGTAGTAGGGCATGTCCAAACACCATGTCCTGCTCTTTAAGGTGTGTGCTTACTGGGGAGGGCAAAAAGCCTTTTGGGCCTTGCAGTACTGAGACAGGAGAAACTGAGGACCAGATATGTCATACTCTAACACATTGCACCCTTTGGCTTTGCACGCCGTAATTTCACATGAGGACGTTTCGCTGTATGGGCAGGATGCCACTTGCAAGATTTGTGGCTGATTGTGACCACTTTTAAACATTGTATTATTGATCGTCGAAATACGTGTACCTCACAGATGAGTGGAGACGCTTAGGATTTTAGGATTTAAGATACTACGTTTTTGATGCTATTGGGAAACACTAGATGTTCTTTCATTTTGGTCATTTGCCCTGATGAAGTCTGTGCCTTATAGCTGGATGGACGAAACCAGTGTTGGCATGGTCTGTGTCTTGAACTTCCTTTGTTAAGCAGATGGATATCATGAAAAGACATCTTGCAAACTTGGAATAAAAACAAGAAGAACATATCCAGGATTGAAATTTGGACTTTGTTTTGTTCCTTTGATTTGTGTGCTGTTTGCCCGGGTAGCCAACTGTTTAATTTGTATTTCATGTGGGCTTTCGCCTACAGTTTACAACGCGGAGTGGTCATTGTATGGTGACCCTGGAGCATCAGTACCAGACAGGATATCTACTGGAACTACTCTAATTACTTCTCCGCGCAGATTTCCCCTACTGCCTGTTTCGTTTCTGTTAAACACATTGCACCCAAAACCCACTTACCATGGTCAAAGGCCATGATTGTAGATTCTAGGGACAGGTACTGGGCACTATGCATGGCTGAATGTCACACCCTTTGTTTGACTAGTGGCTGCAGAGCACGCCCGTACTCCTATTTCCAATGTAAAGTTGGTTGTTTGCCCAATGTCTAAAGTAAATAATGATAAAACAAAAGAAATTCCTGGAGAATAGTTGTACCTCACATTATAAAATAATGATAGTTTAAACAAAACAAATAAGTACCCCCAAAATGTTTCGCGGGAGCATTATGGACCTTATAACAACTCTTCCCAATGACGAAAACAAGCCCACTAGAAGCTGAACCACGATCAGCAGCATAAAACACACAACTGGTGGTGCAGCACAAAGTTAGAGTCCCTTCATATGCAAGTCCAATCCAAGTTCCATATAATTCAATATGTCTTTATTTTCCTTTTTCATTCGTGATAGAAAACAGCCAGCCAACCTGTAATGGTCACCACACGTAAACCTTGTCAGGGAAATTAGAGTTGTACAATGATCAGGAATATTATTCACCCGTTGTAAACCGAATACCTTAATTGCATCGGATCCTCAAATTTGCTACTGAAGTGAGTAATTCAGCCAGGGTCACCTACTAGGCC
The DNA here is from genome assembly GCF_964261635.1 of Lissotriton helveticus. Classification (NCBI taxonomy): domain Eukaryota; kingdom Metazoa; phylum Chordata; class Amphibia; order Caudata; family Salamandridae; genus Lissotriton; species Lissotriton helveticus. The sequence goes on along the minus strand of NC_136069.1, from coordinate 1,016,686,807 downwards.
TCCATCTTCGACACCTTTATTAGTGTCTCTTGCTCATCAGCCTACCATTCTTGAAGGGCACCCAAACAATCAGATCGAATGAGCATTCATACGTTGTACAACTTTGTGACCTCATATGCAAACCGCTGGAATTTTGCTGTCAGGTCTATATGAAAAATTAACACTCCAAACATTCTTGAATGTTTTTTTCTTTTTCAAATTTCTCAAAAATCGAATTGACACCAAATCTGAACAGCACAGAGAAGAAACTGATCTCTGTGTTACTCTCTTTATTTGTGACCAACCAGTACACATGCAAATCGTAATCGGCCACATATAATCTATGAGCACAATTGATGCAATCATCTGCTCATTGCCACTCGGTCATGACTTTGTCCCCTGTCTCACTGAGAGATGTTAACAGTTCTTTGTCACTTACCGACCCACACAGCAGAAATAATAGCCAACTGTTTATGTAGCTATGAGAGTAGCCTTTTCCTCAGATTGTGGCTTGGATATGAGAAACAGGGGGGAGAGTGACAGAGAGAGAGAGAGAGAGGGAGAGAGAGAGCATGTACGTGTATGTTTATATGCGTACCTATACATATGTATACCTATTTATAGATGCACATTCCACATTGTAATCATTTATGAATACATATGAATTGGATTTTAAGATAAAGTAAGATTAACCAATAGTGCTCATTATATAGAAAAAAAACGATTCAATTATTCATTAAACTATTGTATGCTCAAGGTGTCCTATCGACACTATTCATGAAAAAGGTGTAAAATACGGGGGAAATGTTATTGCTCTGCTTTCAAAAACCTTTTACACTTGCTTGCTATTCAGAAAACAGATGTAACGGTGTGCCTGGAAAGTCGGACAAAGTGCAGGTCTCCAAGTCCACCATCACCATGTGACTTTTTTTAGGTGTGCGTTTTGCCCAGTGCTGAATTGTGTGCAGCACACCGTTATGCACAGAGGAAAGGGCAGCAACAATTGGAAATACACATTTACTTTTCTTTTTTTTTGTCCAGGGAAGGAATATTCTTTACATGTAGACACCCTTCCATTACACCCACATCAAACCTGGGGATCATGCACACCCCTGGCATGGGATTTTCTAAAATGGACAAAAAGCCACAGTGGTAAATCAATTTACGCCCTCCAGGAATCCATTTGTAAATTCCTGGCAGGCTTTAATGACGTTTTATGTTTAAACGTCTATCCATGGTGAATGACTCTTTGTTTTGATTAATTTGCCCAACATATAGAATTTATTTTAACTGAAAGAAAACAATGTCTTAAATTTAGAGTTCAGCTGTTGTCTAAAGTTATTTTTCAAGGACATATCTTCCAAGAAAAGAAGACAAGGGGAAGTGAGTTTTTTTGAACACCTGCTGCATTGCAGAAGTTCTCCATGGCAAGCTGTCCCTTGTGATTCGTCGGTTACTCATTCTTAAAATCTAAAGGCATGTGGCACATTTCTTGGGATAGCCCAGCCTTTCATTCTGCGCCTAAAATAGGAAGCAATACTTGTGGCGAGCGAGGCAGCGCGCCACATTCTTACAATACAAGCCACTGACATCTTCACTGTGGTGTATTATGTCCAAAAATGCAGACACACCTAAAATGTATCAAAAGTACCTTGCTTACAAATGACTGGGTATAGTAGACATATGTTTTGTGACAGTGTCAAAACAACAAGGCATCTTTGCTGTGAAACAGCCAAGTAGCACATATGTTTTATTAACATATTAATGTTTGCAAAAACAGCAAGCCTCAGCTGCAAGAGAATCATTATTTTCTTACACTGAACGGTTTTCTTTTACTGACTTTCAGGCAGATGCATCAAAGTAAATACCGGGAGCAAATGGGCAGATTCTCACAATCTGCACCTTTGCTCCCAGTATTTTTGCATTTGGGATGCATCATCCCAGGTGCAAAAATCGCAATTTAAGGAATCTCTAAATTGAGATTCCTTAAATTGCGATTGCATTTTAGGAATCCCAAATTGAGATTCCTTAAATGCAATGCATGAAAGTAAAAAAAATAGCGAATTCGCTAATAGGGGGAGCAAATTACCATGAAGTTGGACTTCATGGTAATTTGCTAAAACTTTGAAAAAAGCACTTTTGTGCATTTTTCAAAGTTTCATGTTGCGCAAGGGCATGTGTGTGTGCAACATATGTGCATAGATCAATTTCAGGGGTGCAACAGGGTGTCATTTTGACACCCTTGCACCCTTGAAATTGCATGAGCAAATTGCGAGTACCTACTGGTACTCGCTAATTGCTCATGCAATCTCCAATACATTCCTATGGGCCTGTAGGCCCATAGGAATGAATAGGACAGCATTCCTTAATTGCGACTAGCAATTTGCGAGTAGCAATTAAGGAATGTTAAGGAATCGCTATTTTAATAGCGATTCCTACATGCATAGGCTTTTGCTATTCCTAAATAGCGATTCCTTAAAAATCGCTATTTAGGATCAGCAAAAGGCTACGTTGATGCATCTGCCAGTTTGTGCTTCTTATATGGCTCATTGCCGCTAGCCCTATGTTAGCCTAATTGTGCACATTGTGGGCTGCTTTTATTTTACAAATGTTACTAAATATCACACTTGCTTTTGTGCCACATTGTATTTTCACACAGAACTATAACAATTTCACATTTTATAAATTTCCTGTGATTTAGTCTGAACCGCCTAGGCAAGGTCAAACAACATCACCACTTGTTATTCTCTTTGGTCACACACTAGCACCTAGACATAATAAAAGAAAGCCGCTGCTGTTTTGAAAACACAGATCTTTTCATATAACTGAGGACAAGGGCTCTGAAAACACACACACACAGAGTGAAGGTCCTAAGACAAGAGTGCTGCATCAGCTGAGATGTAGAACATCCACCTATGCATGCTAAGGCCTGGGGTCTGCCACTAAACCCAGAGATCTATCATTTATAACCAATTAGCTTCAGTAGTATGGGAGGGTTTAGGGAGATCTGTCAGATAACATGGCAGGGCTCTTTATTATATATGGTTTATTAACCCTGGTGATGACATAATTGACATGTATTTGTTTTCAAATTGTGGCACAATCATTGCATCTTAGAGTACAACAGTTTAAATAAACATTATAAACATCCTTTGTGTCTCTTTTGTATCTTATTGTGGCCAAGTACGAGTGAGAAAAGGAAAGGGTGTGTCATGCTACAGCGATCCTTGAGAGGGTCAAGAGTATTATGTTCTGAGATGCCAAATCACTTGTCTGTCTAGAAAGATTAGGAGGGCAAGTGAGGCACTATAGCTAGTCGGACTCGGGCTCATAGATAGTGATATGGTATGATGGTCCCAAGCATAGTTCTGTTCCTGAGCAGAATACCCACAACACTTTTACCAAAAGGTCATATGTATCACACTATAAAACTACTAAATAAATAAATTAATTAATACATACATACCTACATAAACATGTGTGGATCTAATTTAGGGCTCAGTGTTTACAGGAAGTGTTTGGGTTTATAGAGAAAGGCCTGAATCCAAAGAATTGTTTCATGAAACCTACCTCGACCTATACTATGGCAAGTAGAAAATTCCACCGATGGATTCCCTCCTTGATTTAGCACTTCTAACAGAAGTTGGATTTTTCATTATAACTTAAATCGCATTCAGGCCCTTTGCATTTTAGCATGAAACCCTGCAAATTAAGCTGGTAGCCAGCCTTACCCTGAAAAACTAGCAGTATGTACACATAGAAATCCTTTTTTCATTTATTTATATTTGTACATACTCAGTCAGTCAGAAAACTGTATTCAGTTGATAACAATTATAAATGCAGGCATATATTAAAAAATCTAGCAAATAATACATTATTACATTAAACATACACATTGTTTCAGAGGTTAAAATATAAACACAAATCCATAACATGTGCAAATAACATCTGATAATTAATTAGCTTAATTGCCTGTTCTTGATTCTAAGGGCACCTACCAAAAAACTTGCAATGTTAAAACACATTAAAGAACTTATCAACATTTGTAAAGCAAAACTCGATAATGACCACAGAACATATTGAAGTGCCAGAAACCAATGTAAATAATTTAATCTTAACCTTGTCAGCCAAAAGGGGTGCTATGATATAGTAACTGTGACTAGATAAGGCTCCACTGTAGGACATGTTTTTAAAACACTATACGACTGAACAATAGGTTTGATAAGTTCAAGTGCCTCTCTTTCTATTCCCATATTCTGAAGAAAATACTCTTTCAACCCTTCAGATCCCTCTTAGTGATGCCATTCACTTTCCATTATTAATTGGGAGGATACCAGCTGCCCATAGATTAATCTCACCAATGTCTCACCTTTTGCATTTACTCATGCATTGATTCTACCACCCCTCCTTCCAATGGCGGAACACCAACCAATATTATGACGAGGGGTAAGGACTCTGGTGGGAATTTCAATCTAATAGGACTCCCAATGGCATCATTCTTTTTTTAAAGGAGTAATCGCCTTGACCATTTGGGATCCTGTGCACCTGCCTGGACTCAGCTCCTGAATGCTGGGCACTATAAAGGGCAGACTCTTCTTCTTCTGCCCGCTTTGCTATTTGGGGTCAAATACCACAATATTCCCTAACTACATTACTAGTTCCCCAAGATCTTCCAACTGATTGGTGGAACCAGACCCAGCAAGTCTGAGACATGCCAGTTTTGACAGTGTGCTAGATAGGAAACTTCAGTAGCCCCCCCGAGCACTCTGCATGTCAAAAGGCAACTGAATACTGCCACGCCCTACATTCAATGCCTTCAAGTTATCCATAGCTGACTCAATAATGCCCAATTGCACTTGCAAGCTCTCCAAAGAACAAGATAATATCTTAACAGGATATGGGACATTAGTCCGCATGCCATTACAATGCAGTCGCTACAACGACCACATTGTTACATCGCATACCTTTACAATGCAAGTCGGAACAACCACTTGCTATATGGGGCGCTGGATGTTTCAATAGTATAATTTACTATTACAACTCCAGTCTGTGCAACAGAAGGGAAGGTGTTAGATTTTAAATCCAACACCTTTTGCCCCCTACAACGCAAGTCATTGTTCCGACTTAAGTTGTAATGGTATGCGATGTAACAACGCGGTTGTTGTAACAACCACATTGTAATGGCATGTGTTGCCTCGCATGCGTGGTAAACACTGTTTGCCTTCTCCACAGTTCCATGAAATAGGGCCTTAAGCCCCAAATCCAGAAGGGCCTTTAACTGTGCTTCCAACACATCTGTGTCTAAAAAGGTTACACCGAAAGACGGAGTTACTGTGTCATTGAGGACTTCCTTTACATTATTTGACTTCATAGGGGTACCAGCCAGTGTGCTTCTTGTTTTCATAAATCTTATTTTTTTCTCATATCCAGTTGGGAGCTGTTCAACACATGAGTTTCCCCACTAGATTGGATCTCCAGCAGAGTACAGGCACCTAGAGAACCCCTATAGACCACATTTTGGGGTAAAGTGGAGTGCCCCTCCTCTGAACCCTGTGGAACATTATCCCCCAGTGAGTCAGGAGAACTTGGACTTTTAACGACCCCTCGCTCAAGTCTATGTTTGGCATTTTGTATTCCTTCCGTCAATGCCCCGACAGCTGAGGTGAGATAAGATATAATGGAAGAACACTTACGTGGTTTTCCTGTGTGTGTATGTTAGACCTGGCATCTTTGGCGTGGTTTCCCCTGTCTTTTGCCTCTGCCTCCTGTATTACTGACACTTTGCTGTATTTCATTTTTGCTGGTTTAGATGCTTTGGGCACTTTGCCACTGCTGATCAGTGTCAAAGTGCAAGTGCTCCCTTTGTAAATTGTTATTGTGATTGGTTATCCATGATTGGCATATTTGTATCACCAAGAAGTCCCATGTAAAGTGCACTGAGTGTGCCAGGGCTGGTGATACAAATGCTACTAGTAGGCGTGCAGCACTGATTGTGCCACCCACATGAGTAGCCCTAAAATGGTGTCCCAGGCCTGCCACCGCAGTGCCTGTGTGCAGTCTGTGAACTGCCATGTCCTCCTGGTCAGTGTCCCCACTGACCAGGCCTAACCCTTCCCTTTCTGTACACATTGGTCACCCCTAAGGAAGGCCCAAGGTACCCCCGTGGGCAGGGTGCAGTGTTTGTGAAAGGTAGAGTATGTACTAGTGCAGGTGACATGCTATGGTAGTGAATGACAGACATTTTCGTTTTTCACTATCGTAAGGCTACCTTGCCCATAGGCTATCATGGAGAATGCTGGCTACAGTGGCTACCAGCATATCTTCCCATAGGAGCAAGGTAGAGCGTAAAAGTCTGGTATCCCTGAACTCAGAATTTAATAATACATCTTTTAGGAAAGGTGATTGTTAAATCCTGGGTTTGAGAACAGCACTTTTAGAAAGTGGTGTTCTCTTGTCTGACCTTTCTGTGTACCTTGGCCTGTTTGTGAATTGACTGTTTGGTTTGAGAGTGACAGGGGCTGAGGAGCCCCCAGGAGGCTGGCTGAGTCAGCCCTAGGCTGAATGACTGCATCTGCATCTTGAGTGGTGGGAGGGGATAGCACCTGGGCCTGAATAGGGCTGTGCCTGCCTTCCACAATGCCGGCTCCACCTCCTGCTGGGTGGCTGACGACCCTGCCCCTCTCTCTGAAAGTAAAGGAGAGGCCAGGAAAACTCAGTGCTCAAGGAACACCCATAACTGGTTCAGACCGGGCTCAGAGCCCTCCTGCACAAAGGGAACAAAGACTTTTAGGAGTATAAGTACAGGACCCCTGACTACAGAAAATTAGATCATCCTGGAATCAAGAAGGAACCTCTGCCAAGGAGAAAGCTGGAAGACCGAAGAAGGAAGACTGTCCTGCTTTTGCTTTGCTGGACTGACCTGCAATTGCTTTGCTGCCAAGGAGAGGGGAAGGACTTTGCTTTGTGCTGTGTCCCCTTGCTTGAAGGAATCTCCAAGGACCTGAAGAAGAGCTGGCTCCCTGTTAAGAAGTCCCAGGAACAATAGAACTTCACCCCCAGGTTCCCCGAACTCTGCTGAGAGAGTTCTGTCCTTCCTAAAGTGCTTGGGACAGTTGTGGTGCCTCTGGAAGTTTTACCTGTGTTGGGAAGACTGAAGAAGGAAGACTGTCCTGCTTTTGCTTTGCTGGACTGACCTGCAATTGCTTTGCTGCCAAGGAGAGGGGAAGGACTTTGCTTTGTGCTGTGTCCCCTTGCTTGAAGGAATCTCCAAGGACCTGAAGAAGAGCTGGCTCCCTGTTAAGAAGTCCCAGGAACAAAAGGACTTCACCCCCAGCTTCCCCGAACTCTGCTGAGAGAGTTCTGTCCTTCCTAGAGTGCTTGGGACAGTTGTGGTGCCTCTGGAAGTTGTACCTGTGTTGGAAAGCTGGAAACCAAGATTTTAAAGACTTTCTGCAAGTTTTATCGCATCGCTCGCTTGCGGAGCGCATCCCCATCAGTGCGAGGAAATTCCCGCCGCTACGAAGGCCGAGATCGTCGCAGTGCCTGTTGCTGCTGCCAGAGTCATTGCATCCTTCGTTTGTGGGATGCACCAGTCCGGTGCGGGAAGATTACCATCGCTGCGAGTATCGTCGCAGAGCCTGTCGTCACTGGGTGAGATTGTCGCACCGCTTGCTTGCGGACCGCATCACGTCACTGTGAGAGTCGTCGCAGAGCCATCGCATGGAGGGGTCGGAAGATCGCCGCTGAGCCGCGCATCGTCGCCGCACCGGAGGTCATCGCCGCCCGAAGATAGTCGCATCGTACCTTTTGCGAGCCGCTTCCACCGAAACCTGTCCAACGGAATCCACGCAAGGTATTGCATCCCTCCCCGTACAGACTGGAGACACTGCAACACGCCCATTACATCGAGCAGGGTTGTCCCATCGCCTCCCCAGGTTCTCAGGAGTGACCCATCGCTTGCTTTTCAATGCTACAGCTTTCACTTGGAACTTTTGTCGCCTCTAAAGGTACTGTTAGCTAAAACGTGACGCAACTGTGGATTATTTTAACGCAACCTTAAGAACTCTTTTGAAACCATATTCTTAAACTGTGTATGTTGGGTTTTTGTCGTTTTGGATTTGTGTAGTTTAGGTTAAATACCTTGATTTTTCTCAACTGTTGTGTAGTCAGTTTGTGGTGTTTTCACTGTGCTACTGTGAGTGTCGGTACAAATACTTTGCACATTGCCTTCAATAAGCCTGACTGCCCATGCCAAGCTACCAAGGGGGTGAGCAGGGGCTATCTGAAGAGTGTTTCCTCCTTACCCTTACTAGACGCAAGGGACCCTATTTGGACAGTGGTACCTACCTCTGCCAACTAGAGACCCCCAGTTCTAACAGTGTAAATCAATATAAGTAATACTTGATGATTTCCTCTTACCCACCGTGAATCACTGAACAGCATACATAAAAGGGGTGGCCCAGCCTCTTGTAATATATCATCAGTATGATGTATTATTGGGCCTGGGTAATTCCTACTCTAGAAGCAGGAAGTGGAAATTTGAGGGCAGGGATGGCCTAGAAATCTTGCAATGGCTACAAATTTCAGAGTGTTTGTGTGCATTCATAATCTTATTTCTGGCCTGTTCCCACACTGAAATCTTGTCAGAGATTTGCCTGTTCACTTGTGATAATGGACAATGAACACCCTCAAACCTTGGTCAGGGTGATATAGAGGGAAGGAGATTCTTCCTAAGAGTAAACATGTCTTACCTGTGTAGAAAGAGAAACTTAGAAATGCAAATGAAAAAAATGTCATTTTTTTAATCTGTGCAGCACTACACTGCATACAAAACCCCTCTGTATTGACACAAGTAGGTATTTCAAAGGTTCGGCGCAAGTACTCCTGGAAACAATGTGACTCCCACCAGTTTCCTGCAATACTCTTAGAGACCAATCAGGATTTCAAATAAATTGGTAATATGACCACATGAGAGGGCAGGTGTCAGATTCCCTTTGTTCCCATATGTGCTTTATTTTACAAAGCCCCAGAACTTTTACATCAGCTTTGATCCAAGATACAGTCTCCTTCCCATGGATTTACACTGTAAAGTGATTGCAACATCACAAGGGCAAACTCTGGAAGCATTATGTGCTCAGTGCATTTTATCCTCGTGTGACTCACGTTGACTCAAGCAAAACCTGAAACATCATGTACAAAATGACATAAAAGTGATGGCTGGACACAATGTTCACAGCATTTTAGACCTGCACGCTCTAGGTGGTGCAGTCACGCAAAGCATCTCATTGACGACATAGTACACACTGAACAATATACTGGTTTTTGACTGGGAGGACTAAGATAGTGTGAGGTGCCTCTCACTGGCCTAGTGAGTCACAATAGTTCTAAACCAGTGCTTACTCTGCCATATTATAATTTTTGCGCAAGCATTTTTAAACATATTAAACTCATCGTCATTCAGCTGGTCCGGACACCCAGCTTATTGAAAATAAATAACAATAGATGACGTTTCTGGAAGGCCTGGGCAAAGATCAGAGTCTGTGGCATTGCTTCCGTATGTGAGGTGTTTAGTTTAAAAATTGGAGCTGGCAGGATACAGTGAACCATGGGATGTCTGTTGCATCCATATAAATAAATTGGCACAAATTCTCTCCCCCATACATAAGTTGAAAAATGTTTGGTGCCCCATACACAGGCTAATGCTTCCTTTTCGATGGTACTGTTTTTTTCTCAGCTAAGGAAAGTCCTCGGGAAGCAAACACAATTATATTTTCCTCACCATCAACCCTTTGACTAAGAATAGCGCCCAGACCAGAGTTACTAGCATCAACAGTAATGTAAGACAAAATGTCTTCATTAAAAGGTCTGAGTGCAGGCGCATTAATTATAAAAAAATTTAAACTTTCAAATGAAGATTGTTGTTCCTTGCTCCACATGAACTTAACATTACTTCTGGTAAATTTTCTCAATGGTTCACTGATAAGAGCAAAATTTTGTACAAAGCGAGAATAATATTCGCCTAAGCCTAAGAATGACCCTAATTGATCTTTATCAGATGATTGACCACACTCACGAATTGCTTTTAAGAGGTCTTGTTTAGGAGTTATTCCAGAGTCAGAAATAACATGACCCAATTATTCTACACTATTAAGTAGAAATGTTCACTTTTGTTTCATGACTGTCATGCCAAATTTACCTAGAATGCCTAAAACTTGGTTATTAACCAACAAAAGAAATGCCAGTACTGATATGCATAATTTAAACAACAAAGCAACTTTGCACCAGAAACCCGAAAATAAATCAGGAATTGGGGATACTATTCAATAGTTTTTTTATTCACATTATTTTCAATTTTTGATTTAACATTTGGTCTAGATTACAAAAGGATGTATTTACAGTGGACACAGGGGACAAAAAAATATATACTGATGAGTCAAACATTCATTCAAGTACACTCATATCACAAGCAACATCATGTATACATACTAGGTAGGAAAACAAGAGGGTTGGAAAAAGATCACAAGAAAATATGTACAAGGTCTACAAGATTTTTCAAAAACTTTTACAAAACTAATTAAAGTAAGGGTACATTCCTATAGTCCTACAAGATCAAATACAACTCATTGAAGACATTTTTACATGGTAATGTACAACACTATGCATGGGGTTCGATTAGTTGAATACCCAAAGGCATCAGTAGACCTGTAAGGTAGGGCCTACGCGTTTCGAATCCCACTGGAGTCGTGGGGGATTCTCTTCAGGGCCTTTCGAGTTCCTATGTTCGAACAGCGGATATATGTCCTTGTGACAATTATCCCCGTGTCTAGAATGCGCACCGCATGCGCGAGGGAGTAGTGCAGATTGAGACGCCGACAGACTATTGAGAGTCATTGACGGTTCCGACCCGGCTTCGCCGGCTTACCATGTAACGCCACCCTTCAGTGGCGGGGCTCTGGACGCCAGAAATTAATGATGGCTCCTGCAAGAATATAAGCCCGTCATCTCTGTGGATTGTATTAAGAATATACCTGAATTAGAAGATATAGGTAACCGCAATTCCCTCCGGTGCGCAGTCTAGACACGGGGATAATTGTCACAAGGACATATATCCGCTGTTCGAACATAGGAACTCGAAAGGCCCTGAAGAGAATCCCCCACGACTCCAGTGGGATTCGAAACGCGTAGGCCCCACCTTACAGGTCTACTGATGCCTTTGGGTATTCAACTAATCGAACCCCATGCATAGTGTTGTACATTACCATGTAAAAATGTCTTCAATGAGTTGTATTTGATCATGTAGGACTATAGGAATGTACCCTTACTTTAATTAGTTTTGTAAAAGTTTTTGAAAAATCTTGTAGACCTTGTACATATTTTCTTGTGATCTTTTTCCAACCCTCTTGTTTTCCCACCTAGTATGTATACATGATGTTGCTTGTGATATGAGTGTACTTGAATGAATGTTTGACTCATCAGTATATATTTTTTTGTCCCCTGTGTCCACTGTAAATACATCCTTTTGTAATCTAGACCAAATGTTAAATCAAAAATTGAAAATAATGTGAATAAAAAAACTATTGAATAGTATCCCCAATTCCTGATTTATTTTCGGGTTTCTGGTGCAAAGTTGCTTTGTTGTTTAAATTATGCATATCAGTACTGGCATTTCTTTTGTTGGTTAATGTTTAGGCTCAGCCTTACTGATTAGAGCCAGCCCCCTGTTGTTTTTTGCTAAAACTTGGTTAAGCTTTTCCAAGTGTTCCTGAACAGAATTGGTTGAAATTAAAATATCATCTTGATAAGCCAAAACGTTTTTGATGTCACCAAAAAGTTGAAACATGAGCTTTTGGAAGACTGAGGCTGCTGAAGCCAGTCCAAAGGGCATTCTTAGAAATCTATATGCACTAAAGGGCATGTTAACAGTAGTGAGATCTTTGGAATCTTCATGTAACTCAATTTGATGGTAGGCCGCCCTTAAGTCAATGGTAGAGAAAATTGTTGTACCTTTTAGTTGAGCCAACATATCTTGTATACATGGAAGAGGAAAACAATCAACGTGTATGCTTTTGTTTAGAGATCTTAAATCTATGCACAACCTAATTTCCTCACAATTCTTTTTAAGTGCCACGACTATTGGAGAAACGCATAGGGCAGAATCAACTTGTTCAATAACTCCATCAGCACACAGCTGTTGTAAATGTGTAAATGTGTTTTTAATCTATCTCTGATACTCAACGGAACATGTCTAACCTTATGAATGACTGGGACTGCATTAGGTTTCAATATAATTTTATGCTGGAACCCTTTGACTGATCCTAGTTTGTCATTAAATACATCTTTATGTTTGTCAACGATAGCCTCTAAAGAAAGATTTTCAGAAAGGGATTGATGTTGTTGGAGAGAAATGGGGTTGTCAGTGCCTGGCCTTAAGACCATGCGAAATTTACCTTGATCTTTCCAGCCAAGTATATTATAACCCTTCTTGGCTACATACATTTTAGAATTGATAATTCTATCTTGAAAATTGAGATCATCAGTGAATTAACCCATCATATCATAACAATTTCCTGGCCTCCAAAGCCCACTGTACGAATGTCAGGGGGAAGTAATTTAGTTTCTTTCCATTCATTAAAGAAAAGAAATCATCCGACTGGATGGTTACAGGTGAACCAGAGTCCACCGTGACTTTAGTTTGAGTGTCACCAATTTTAATGTCACAGACAGGATCACCAATGTTGACTTCATCTGCTAATTCTAACATGTCAACTGATAATAACATGTTGTTAACAATTGTGTTATCTGTATGAGATTTTGAGGCATTGAAATCTAAGGATTCTAAGTGCACTACTTTAGATTTAAACTTACATGCAGAAGTAAGATGTCCCATTTTCTTACAGTTAGAGCATTGTTTAGTAATAGCAGGACAATTGGATGCATTCGCTAAATGAGATTTGGAGCCACATCTGAAACATTGAAGTGGTTTATCAGACTTTTTCCAATCTTGTCTAGAGTTTACAGGTTTATTTCCTTGAGGCACAGTTGGAGGTGTTTGGGGAGAGATTTTATTTATGGATTGCGTGGTAGTGTTTTTTACTTTTCCTAATTCTTTAGAAGCAGCTACAGATCTCTCAACACCTCTAGCAGTTTCTAACATTTCAATGAATGAAGGATTTGTGCAGCACAAAATTCCTTCTTGAACTTTGTTCACTACAATTTGGTCTCTCAAATATTGTTCAATAGGTCCCACAAACTCACAAGAGGAGGCAAGTACTCTTAGTTCAGCTAAAAAATTATCAATAGATTCAATAGATTCATGTTCACGTTGTTTCCGTGTATAGAATTTGTGCCTCTCAACAATTATACGTCTTTAAAATTCTTTTCAAGTCGTAATACAGCTTCTCTGAATTCATTCCAATCTTCTGAAGGTGGATGAACAATAGGAGGTTGATGATCGTATATTCTTTGGCCTTCTTTGCGTAGACAATTATATAACATTGCATTTTTCCTAACAGGTGAAAATTGTACACCATCAATGGCTATAATGTAGCTATTAAATGACTTGTACCATTGAGTCCATTTGATTTTAGGTGTACCAGGTTCAGGAAGAAAAGGTGAAGGGAGAACTGTAGTTTGAACAGCCATAGTTAGATAAAGCGTGAGAATAAAAACATGAAAATTGAAAACAAAACAAGTGAAAAGAAGGAAATAAATATAACTACCAAAACCACAATGGATGAATATGCTAAGAAGCAACTTTCATGAGATCAAACATGTGAATGTCAATTACAAAATGTCAAGAACAAGCAATTGTATAATTAGCAGAAAAGGATAGCTATATATTATAAGTCCCTCAAATTTTAGTAAAGGTGTGCGCGTCACCGTGCTCAGGTTACTTATTATTGTTGAAATAAATATGTTTTAAATGCAATATATTAAATCAATTGTTAATTGGTGTGCGCATCACCGTGCACCAAATGAATGCAAACAATAATGAGTTAAATATATAATAGGTGTGCGCGTCACCGCGCTAGGATACTTACTATTGTTGAAAAATATACAGGAGCAGTAGGTTAAGTCAAACATCAAATGGTGTGCGCATCACCGTGCGCAAAGAATGTAGATAAATAAATAAACACATATATACAGAAAAGCAAGTAATGCGTTTAAATATGGAAACAAATCAGTCACGTAGAATTGAGAAGTGTGGGTCAGCACGCTTCGCACGTAGCACTTGACAGGACGAAGATATGCGTGAAAAGGGTGTGCGCTTCCCCACCCATGAGAGGAGTAGAGACGACGTATGAATGTGAAACGTCACTCGAACTTTGATCCAAGGAGTGGAGAAGGACAAAAAGGAACTTGAAGGCTGCTGCTCTTGGAATGAGGAGTGGCGAATGCTTCAGCGATTCGGTGAGTCGTTAAGAATTCACAGTCTTGAAAATAATCAAAGTCGTTTGAATGTCGCTAAGATGAAACAACTGTTAGCAAAAAAACCTGCTCTTTGGTATAAAAATGAGAGTAGAAAAAAACACAAGTGGAGATGTCATTATAAACTTATAAATATTAGCGTTAAGTCCAGTTTAAAGGTGAAATGTAAGGAGAAAAAAACGAGTAAATAGATAACTCGGTAGTTGTAAGAGGCTTTTGAGCAAGGAAACTGCTGAACGAAGAGCCAATACTGATTGAAATAAATGTAGAATGAGGTACATCCAGAGACAAAATTTTAGAAAATCGTTCAATCGCTCTATCACTGCCGGAGGATTTTCAGCGAGGTAACAGTTAAATTCTCAATTGCTCGATCACTGCAGGAAGATTTTCAGCGAGGTAACGGTTAAATGCTCAATCACTCGATCACTGCAGGAGGATATTCAGCAAGGTAACAGTTAAATGCTCAATCGCTGCAGGAGGATTTTCAGTGAGTTAACAGTTAAAGAAAGTACTAGCATAAGCTGAAAGGAGGCAGTAAAACTCGCTCAATCACTGCAGGGAATCTTCAGCGAGGAGTAGTAGATTGATAAAGTACTTAGATAAATAAATATATTGAAGATGAAATCATGAAGATAATATTTCACAAGCATTAGTAATCAATGCATACCTTAACATTCAGTTGAAATAAAATAAGAGATGGCACAGAGTTTTGTAGGATCATCAAAGTTTCTGAAGATCAAATGGTGAGTCCGTGTAGTGCTGTCTTCTCCACCGCGTCGCCAAATGTATGTTGCATCCATATAAATAAATCGCAGGAAATCCAAAGGTAATTAGAACAAGATTTAATTTTGTAAAGAAGAAAAGCACTAAAGATCCAACAGTGTGTCTCTCTTGGTCAGTCTCCACTCACTAACTGAAGACTGGAGCTTCCAAGAGAGCAACATTCTAAATTACTAGGCAACAGAGCATATTGAAAAATGCAAACCTGAATAATGATAAGTAACCAATTGATCCTAAGCATATAAAGAATACAACAATGTCTTTGGGTAGCAAAATGACTTTCCATCAAGAGAGACACACCTGAACGGAATTTACATAACATTTAGCTCCAAGCTTTGAATGTGGCATGTCATTTGGTCAAGAGGTTGGAGACGGCCAAGCTATGGGACAGACATTAGGGCCTCAAAGTAAGTTATTTTATTTTTCATTGGCCAATGAAGATTCTTGGGAACCGATGAGGTGTGGAATTGGCAAGAAGTTTGGCAGCACTGTTCTTCATCTATTTGAGGTTCTATACTGCTATCTCTGAAACACACGTCCGAAAGAACGTGAGTGCTGAAATACTAGGGAAAACGCCAATAGTAGATATTACAGTCATTTCATTGGGTGCTTAGAGTCCTGTTTACTTTCTCTTTCTGTTGCTGCCTTCATGACCTTGACAACAGAAACAGAAAGGATAGTTCTCGAAGAGCTAGGCAGTGGTAGCAGCTGATATCTGTGACTACCACAGGGTGATGTTCATGTTACTTGCATTATGTTTTACTATGAGACACTTGCTGGGTTTGCATACCAGCACTCATTTTTCTTTCTATAGTTGAAGTGAGCACTAGGCCACTTTTCCAAACAGTTACCCACTCAGGTAGTTTTATCAAAACAGAGTAAATGTCCAAACATACGTGCTCTATCTATAAAGCGATCCACAGGCGAGTTGGGATGCTCCTTCTCGCTTTTTGAGCTGCTTGTAAAGAAATGACTAAGGCAGCTGTCAAATGATCCCTCCTGTGTAAAGTGTCTTATAGTAACATGTGGTTCATTAGACTGTTGCATAATCAACCACTTCTGCTGGTTAAAACACCCCACTTACCATCAGTGTCTTCTGCTGTTTGTGTAACTCCAATAAAAAATGTTTGCAGATAAACAGATGTGCATCTTATGATTGTAGCTAGGTAGAAAACCCAAAGCAAGTTAGAACTCACAACACTGATCTTTTCTGCTGCTTGTAACATTTTCTTCAGTGTGAATCAAGGCGGTTATTTTCCAAAAATTAGTTTAAGCACTGGTGCAACATAAAAGATATATAGGAAAGTGTCGATTTACTAACTATTTTAAAGGCCACTGGATCTTTGCTTTCGATTACATTGCAACACGTGATCATCCGAGCAACCTTTAGAAAAGAAGTGCCTAGATGTTAGCAAGCTGAATGAGTTTTGAGAAAGGACAACATTTCTAATATTCAGGATGAAATATACCATATAGGTATGTATGTTTGCATTTAAAGGTACTTGTAGAGGGCATACTTCGCTGCAGAGCAACAAGGTGCTGAACGACTGCAGGAGACCAGAGTTACAATACAGGCTCATTTACAAAAAAGCAAAACGTTCAAGAGTGTGGACTCCAATTGAGTAGAGATGTAGCATTCTTTGAAAAAGTAGATCTCAGTTTTTTTCTGACATGCAGAAGAGTTAGGGAACTTCTGTCAGGGGCAGTTCCTCCTTTGGGCCAAAAGAGCGTTGCCTCCTCCTGCGATTTGCCACATACAATAACGTAATGTATATCATTTCATTTTAACAAAATAAAATGCATTGCTACCTTGCACTAGTGTCTTGAAGGGTGAAGCAGGTTCATGGCTGCTGATTGAGAGCAGGGATAAATAATGCCCTAAGGTTCGAAGTGCATATGCCAGATTGGATGGCTCTCTTGTGGTGTCCTATCCGACATGAGCACTTGAGGCCTTTTCAACAGGCGCTGTGTCAAGAAGCTCTGGGAAACGCAGACACAAGCCCGAGTATCCTAATGAGCGCTGGGTTTGCCAGGCCAAAGCAATCCAGGTGCTTCTCTCATGCTGTTGACTATTACAAACAACATGAGAGCAGCATCTAGATTGGTTAGGTTAGCTGGCTGCAGTCTGTATATGTGCCCACACTCCGAAGGGTGTAAAGGTGAAAGCAGAGCTCTTTACAGGAGTTGTCTTTGCAGCAGCTGCCTCTCCTCGCATGCTGCTAAACTTCAATACTGTACAGAAATGGGCAACCCAATCTACCCTTGTGGGCTCGGGCTAAAATGAAACAATAGGGTAAATGTGCCTTCAAGGGATTTAGTTTAGAATCTATTAGAATTATTTTTACAATTAAATTTCAGGGCTAATGAATAATTGCCTCTTCTCATTAGTAGCTTTCAATAACTGGCATCACAACATAATTACTTCATACATTGAGTCCAAATCACAATGACCAACATTAATTATCATGCAGAACAAAATGTCTACATAAAATTTAGAGCAGAAATGGGTGTATATAGAATTTTTTTTCGATTTGTGTTTTCAAATCAGAAAAAGGGTACTAAAAATACAGACAATGTAACAGGAAGGTAACAATACAGATTTAAACACCTTCACTGTGACAATTGTAAACACTTTTCTTCTCAGTTAAAATTAGAACAAAGTAATAGAAGAAAAAGCGTAGGTCGACGTTTCAGTCTCTACTTTTTCATAGACACGACCATCTTCAGGACTGAACAGTATTACAATGGGTGACCCCTTATTTAGACCAGAGAACAGAGTATTCGACGTTCCCTGTATATCAAGGAAATATGCAAATGACGCCAGTGGTCATGCGGATTCAAATGTAAATCTTATTATCGACGTGAAGCCGGGTCAGCGAATCAGAGTCTATCAATGTTGCTCTTCTTAGGCAGCGCGTTTGGACTTGCGATCTTAGTATTGAAGTAAGAATAGGTCTGGCTAGTCCACAAAAGTTGGAGTACTCTTGAGATCGGAAGTTTAAACGTGCTACATAAGTAGAGCCAGACCTATTCTTACTTTGAAACTAAGATAGCAAGTCCACATACGCTGCCTAAGAAGAGCAACATTGATAGGCTCTCAAAAATGAGTACATAGTCTTCCATTTAGAGTTGTCAACCTCCAGGTGTAGATTTACTCATTTCTGATACGCTGTAAATTTACATTACTTAGCGGCAAGGGGGTGTACCATGGGTGGTGCATACTCGTTTCATGCAACCACCCAAAGTTTCTGACGCTAAACCCAATTTCCTAAACGAAATAGATAGGGGTTACCATCGGAAAATAACACACGTTTCACCCAAGTGCTGTGAAGGAGAATTTTCCCTTTATTTTCCGACTTTGCATGTGTTCTACACTGTGCAGCCTACAAACAAAGTGGGAAATTGTTTAAAATTAGTCTAAGCAGTGTTTTGTATTGGAAGGGTATCCTTCTAGTAAAAACCTATGCTTGACTTTCAGAGACACCCTTACACTATGGCGCAAAGGTGTCTCTGTGGCGCACAGCAGCTAATTACAGTTTTAGGGAGCGTGGAGGAGACTGCCATATTTCAGTAAATTTGAACCACTCCTGCTCTCTCCTTCTTATGCAGCGCAGCTGCTGTACCGCGCTACGTGAGAAATTGGTAAATCTAGCCCTTAAAGTTTTTTCCCTAAAATCATTGGCTATATATCACTATTTCACCGTCCTAGTTTTCATATTTACAAAAATTAACTTACTACGTTTTACAAAAAAATGAATTGTTACATTTTGTTTCGTAGCCAGTTTTTGCAAGTTGAGTTTTCAGTGCACTTAATGCATAGCAACAAGATTTTAGAAAGTGTAAATGATATAACAAAATGTGGGATGTTATTGTTTGATGCCCAGAGAAAGTGGTTCAGGGGAATTTAATTTAAACACAAAAACGTCCCATGCAAATTATGAAACGATAGTTGGCCAATGGCTGTAAATGGATAATGGTACGAAAGCTATCCAATACAATTTATATTAGTATTTAATCCCACACATTGGAATAGATCTTGAAGGGATTTTGAGGTAAAATTCAATAAATTGGGCACCTGAATAACAGACAGACTGAATGAAAGAATAAACTAAAAACGAATTAATAAAAGGATGGATGGACGAAAACTTGTACAGGACAGTTCTGTGAAGTAAATTACCATAAGGTGCTTCCAGGAACATTAGGTGACTAGAGAATTTGGATTTTTGGGGTTTTGACTTTCTGTCTGATAGAGGTAGTAGGTGCCTTGTTAGCGATGCTTAAGCGAGTCCCAAAGCATGGTCTCTGGAGGGACATTATCTCGTCTTCATTCTGGGAATATATTTGCCTGAATAATGGTTCGTGAGCAGGTCGGTTAACTGGCTTCAGGTTCCTCTATTTTCTGGCTGTCACTCTGAGAAGTGCAAATTCAGCAGAGCAAACTGGAAGGATCACTTTTCAGTTTTCACATTTCATTTTCTTAGAAATCCAATTGAGCACTGAAAATAGATTTATAGATGCCTTAACTCATCACAAATTACTTTTCTTCAAATAAAGTGGCTGGATGAGCTTAATCGATGCATTTTTCACATCAGATGCAACCAAGCTCCATAGCTGACAACTTGCATTTCATTTTAGCCTGCACCTGTCTACGAGTTCTTTATAATATGAAGAGTCCTAACCAATTCAGATACAAAAAAGAAATCTCCTACATGTTAGTAAAATATTTATGTGGGCCGAATCGTGATCACTTACTGTCCATTGCCAGAGGCAAGGAGGGGTCAGCTATTCTTAATATTCCCCAGTTAGCTTAGCCCTCAGGATGCTGCATTTAGCACCAACAGCTTCAGAAAATAAACAATACAAGACAGTTCATCCGTCAGATATCTAGGGCATGTAAAATAGAAAAAAGGAAGAAAAGGGCGACCATTCCAGATATTTCACAGAACCCGTCCTCTCTAAAAACTGTAAAAAAATATATAACCCGTCACAAATGTAAATAAAATGGACGCAAGTTAGTGTTCAATATCTGCCTTACAGTTGAACGTCTGTATTCCACAATATGAAACTATATCCCTACTTTCTATTTGACCTGAATTTCTGATCTCCTACCCTGGAATTATACAGTAGCTGAAAGTACCTGCGGCAGAATGAGCGACTTACACATCACAGGTTTGGATGCCAGCGAAATGCAGGGATTCTTAGAAAGTTAGGTAATATAGCTGATAAACAGAAAGGGTTATGAGGGTGCTCAGGATATGAGCCACCATGTGTAGCTTAGGGCCAGATGTACGACCATGACAATTTGCGACTCGCAAATTGCGCTTGATTGCAAGTTGCAATTTGCGAGTCACAAAATGCCATTTACAACAGTGTCTGGGACACTATTCCTGCCTCATAAATATTCATGAGGCACTTGCAATTTGCGACCCCATTAGGAATGGCTGGCCCTCCCATGGATGGTGGCCCAGCAGATCTCCATATCTGGGACTGCTTTCAAATAAAGCAGTTTTTTATTTTTTTTAAATGCAGAACGTTTTCCTTAAAGGAAAACAGGATGCAGTTAAAAAAAGAAAATTCAACGTTTTCGTTTACTTTTTGAAGGGCAGATAGTGGTCCCTGTGACCACTGCCTGCCCCTAAAAAGATATTTTCACCTACATTTGCAACGGGGAAGGGCTTTTCTACTCCCTAATTAGAAATTGTACATGGCCCTATTTGTTTTTGCATGCACAAACGAGTCGCGCATTCAATTTAGGGTCGTACATTTGTCCCTTAATGTTTAGTTTCCATCACACAAGATTTGGTTTAGACTGTAGATTATGGGGGGGTTTTTCCCCCAGAGTTTTATATAGCTCAAACTTAACCCGAAGGTTTCAGGTATCAGAAGGCTTAACATGAGCACCTTCATTTTTCAAGTCGAGCATTCGAGACCTCTAGTATATACTTCAGTAAATACTTATATGTGTATGTACATTCTGGGCTCTGGAGATCAGCCCTAGCACTTGTCTGCTTCCGCTTAGGGACTTTTTTCTGTTCAACTGCCTGTATTTAACTGTCTTAATAGAAAACGACCAGTAGAGGTCAGTAAAATACCAGAAACGCTTCCTGCTAGTTCAACTGCCTCTATGTAACTGTCTTGATTGAAAAACGGCCAGTAAATGTCAGTAAAATACCAGAATTGCTTTCTGCTGAGAGACATTATTTTTTCTTTTTCGTGCAACTGCCTCTATTTAACTTTCTTGATAGAAAGCGACCAGCAGAGTTCAGTAAAATACCAGAATAATTTTAGCATTTGCTAGACTCCTGTCCTTAGAAATTGTCTCCCAAGAGGTCCCGTAGAGAATACTTATTTTTTCAAATCTTTTATTTTCAGTGATATGACCACCGAAGGCCTTGATTTTATATTAAAAACAGAGATTTGAACTTTACCATTTCCCACTGAAAGGCAATATTTCTCTCCAAGTTTTTCCATACCTAGTGTGTCATGCAGTTTGGTGCTTACTTTCCCTCAATGTTAAAAAACAGTAAATTTTTCAGCACCCAGGCTAATGTGCTGCATAGCTAAATACATATAACGTCCCAATGGCGAGACCGATTGCATTGCAAATGTTTGTTTTGTTTGGCACGAGGATAATAAGTGATGTGCCCAAGAAACATCACAACAAAATTAACACGTAATAGGGCACAACTCAACAAAACATCCAAAATTCATCATAATAACGATAGTAAAACTAGGCCTTGCCGGAATTTTTTATTCCGCTGGCAGAATCAAAGGAATTTTGGTGATTCCGTGTTACTCTTGTAACACAGAATTACTGGCAAATTAAAATTCTTCCATTCCGCCAGCGGAATTGAAAAATATGCAATAGTTTCTAAACTTTAGAAACCACTCCATCCCAATCGGTGCCCATACTCTTCAATGATTAAAACATTTAATTATTTCAAAATATGAAAGAAAGACCACTCGGCGCCCAAAATCTGCAACGATTAAAAGGTTTAATTACTGCAGAGTATGTAAGGGTGATATGCAGTTGTTTCTAAAGTTTAGAGGCCACTGCAGATCCCTCGAGCGGTGCCCTTGCATACTATGTAGTGATTAAGAGCTTTAATCACTGCAGAGTTTGCAGTGCACAAGTGGTATTTGTTGGCACTATTTTCTTAGCATAAAAGGCATCCTCGCATCCATTTTTGGACGTAAGGGTGCATTTTGCGCTAAGAAAACTGTGCCAAATGCCTATTACTCCCTGTTGCGAAATTCCATAGAATCTCACTGAATTTTAATGTAATTCAACAGAATCAAACTCAGTGAATTCCTTTCACCCCTAAGAACAACACAACATTACATTGCAAATAATGCAGCACAATAGCACTACAAAAAACAACACAGCATACAACTGCATCAACATACGACATAACAAAAATGTAGAAACTATTTTATCACACATTGTAAGTTCTAAAATCTGAGTTCATGGCTTTGTTTTTTTTTCTGCACCATCGACTGCCTTACTTACTACCAAGGACATAAAATAGCGCAAGTCAAAAATGCTATGTCATTTGCCCCATGGAGTCTGCCTTTTTGCAATTTTGGATATTAAAAAAAGTTAAAAAAAGGTTTAGCATTCAGGCATACATTTTTTTAACTAGTGCCACAACCATAGATATAAAACATCATTCACACTTCTTGAAATCCTATCACAACAAACCTATAAGTCCTGACATTAAGGTCACCTCACTCAGAAAGTTAGCGGGAAGCAACGTAGGGGCTGTCTCATCACTATATACCAGGCGGGGCCAATTCAAGTTTTTCAAAGCTCCCTCTGTAACTCCTGGCATATGACTTAATCTTCCCGTTCCGGCCCCCCCAAAAAACATGCAAAATGTTTCAGTGCTCATGTAAAGTGTTCTATTGCCCTCGGGCCAGGCTTGCTCTCCACAAAAAGTCAGTGACACTGCAATTAGTTTTAAACTCGCCATTGGTAATGGACATGTGTTATACTCATTTTTTCCCCCAATCAAATGAAGCACCAATTCTTAACAATTTGGCAAAATATTGTTAGGAAAACATATGATATTACCAGTAGCGGCCCGTGGTGGGAGTCCTGCTGGGCACTGACGTGGGGCGGGGGACGGGCAGGGTGGGGGGTAGTAAACTACGGATTATGGCCGATTAGAGGTAAGTAAACAAATAAATAAATGAAACAAATTTAGTTGCGCGCGCTGCATTTGGCGATGCAGAGCGCAACAAAATTCATTTCATTTATTTATATGTTTACTTACCTCTAATCGTCCATAATCCGTAGTTTACTACCCCGCTACCCTACCGCTCCCCCGCCCCACATCAGCGCCCAACAGCACTCCCACCACGGGCCGCTACTGGGTACTACAGCATTATACCGCATTGTAAAAACTGAAACTTGGAATTGAGTGCGAATTGCTTACCCACTGAATAGGCAACACACCCTGCAGTATCAACATTTATTGTGTGCGCAATAGACATCAAGAATTGTGACAGAGCTCTAAAATATAGTATGAAATTACTATAACTCAATCTCACTCTTTCACTTCCAGGTATGCAGAGAAAAGGAAAGGGAAAAGCTTCCCACATTATTAATGTTATGTCCAACTCTTTCAACCCATGTATCTGGTTAAGGACAGTATTTACTGTGTCTCACACTCAGGCATGCCCGGCCCACTTATAACCTGTTGCAATCTATGCTTATAGGGTGAACACAGTTCTGACTTCTTGAATGCCGGATTTGAGGCTTTATGCATGTATGTGTTATTCTGCAAAACAACCCAGCACGTTAGCTGTAGCCAGGAGATAAGAACACCATCTACTTCATTAACAAGTGATGAATTAGGAGTCATTTTGATGACATTTCAAATAACTGTATGTCTTTTCTGCATCTTGAACTTTTACTCTTAATTTTCTGAAAAATACTGTTCCACGAGTCATCACCTCATAATTTTCTCTTCACGTTTATATGACGCTGACGTTGTGCCCCTGGAATATCGAGGTAGGAATTTGGATGGCACTAAATATTTTGTGGAGACAATATCAAATGATAAAATATCGAAAAGTAAGTATCGAATTTCTGTACCTTACTCTACATATTTGTACGCTGATGATATATATATTCTCAGGGTGAATAGATGTGAAGTTAAGAATAGTGAATCTGCAATTCCTCCACATGCACTTACTTTGTGATATTTTGACTCTTCTTGATAGTTTGTTCATGATATTAGTGCATCACTATATTCCTAGCCTCGATATTCCGTAGTACAATTGACGATGGATATATAATATAATAGGTCTAGACATGTCTGTCTGATGCCTGACTTGGCTGTTCACTTATCAGAACCAGGTCCTTTTTGAGCTGCTTTGCTACTCGTCATTTTTTTACTTATATCAACCATCCTCATGTGTCTCTATACCATAAATACTCTTATTCATAGTATTTCTTATTGAAGTGTCTGCCCATCGAATCAATAAAGAAATGATCTGAAACTACTGAGCTCGTTCTAAGATGCTCCTTAGTTTCTCCTGCCTAGTTCAAACTGAGACCCATGTCTAACTGCATATCCAATTGGACTGCCTCATACAGGACCCAGTCTAAGTCCAACTGACCCTAACCCTAGCTTTGATAGCAGCTCAACTGACTCTCCACCCTCAGTGCACTTTCCCTAATACAAACTCCCAAAAACAGTGGATATGCCCATGGCACACCTCCTTCTGGCAGGTGCAGCCCCTCGTACTTTTCCAGCGTTGATCCTTCTTACA
Organism: Lissotriton helveticus; assembly: GCF_964261635.1. Classification (NCBI taxonomy): domain Eukaryota; kingdom Metazoa; phylum Chordata; class Amphibia; order Caudata; family Salamandridae; genus Lissotriton; species Lissotriton helveticus. The sequence goes on along the minus strand of NC_136069.1, from coordinate 1,016,661,841 downwards.
GAAACCGTTACTGTGCCCTTGGGTCCCAGGCACCTTTTCCACCAAATGTTTCAACCGCACATACCAGCACACTCCCTTCTCTCCTACTCCTACCAGTCTAACTTCTAAACAATGGCTCATTCTACCTAACGAGCTACATGGCCTTGCGCCTGCAAAAGAAATGCATGAGAAACAATCCTTTGCACGCTCTAAGTTACAATTCCAAATTCAACTGCAAGTAGGAGCCTCTTTCCCAAAGTACATATTCAACTCGACATTTCTAGTCATGCTAAGAAAACCACAATTAGGCCTCTGCTGGCGTTTTCATGTCTTAGGCCTTTACTCTTTTAAATGCATTTCTAATACAACAACATAAGCATTTCATTAATCAATCCTAACATTACATTTCACATTAGCAATCATTATTCTCATGTTAAAGCATCACGTTTCTTATTAGGTAGCCTACACGTGCAACTTTATTATGGCACTTTCAAACTTAATGCACAATTTACACACAAAGCAATGAATTCTAAGTTACTTAAGGCATGATTCTATCAACCAAAGCACTACGTTAATCTGCAAAAGGTATGAGCATAATTCTACATATTGCAATACTCGAGATTAGTCCTACGTTTCTAAATCACACGTTAATACAGTCCTCTAAATATGCGGGTGCAGACTATGGGTGGATATGGTGACCCCCTACAAGTTTTCAAACAACATGGTGCTCTATCACTATACAGACCTATCATGAGATTTTAGCAGTTAATGGGGAGAGCTAAAGGAGTTCATGCATGGCCTACATGAGGTTCAAGCAGACCATGACATTTGCAAAATTAGGCCATGCTTCACTGCATTGCGGTCCATATAGACCAAGATGCAGTCATATACTGCCAACACAGGCAGGTCAAAAGAGAATACCATTTTGGCTAGGAAGACCAAGGAACGACCAAGTGAGACTATGTAAGGCTACCATGAGCTCAAAGTGGAAAGTACTCATAACGCTGATTTTTTTTATCTAGGATCCTTCTGTGTAGTGACACAAATACAAAAGTGTTAATCTATGTAGTTTGTTCTGCTTTTTTTTTAAACTTTCTGAGTGTTTTTGAAATGTTATGCTTTTTTGTGATCTGCCGTGTTATTGTTTCTTTAGGTATTCTCCAAAGTGGTAGGGCTGGAACAAGGCATGGACAGAGAGTTAATGACAACATTCCTTATAGTAATTCCATCATTCTTAGTCTGTTATTTTTTGTTCAAGTCATAAAGTCTTGCCCGCTGGTAGGTTTGGTGTTTAGGCTCGACTTGAAAGGGGTAGGGCTTGAATACAAACAGGAAACATCCTGTTGTATATCCTATTCACTTTGCTGGGTAAACTGGATATACTTACGACAGAATGGTAAATTTTCATTCTCGAAGACGACTGGTAAAGGGATTGCTTTGCTGTGGGAGACAGACTCACCTTGAAAATGTTATGAGTGAAACAAGAATTCGGATGATGATGTGAGAGTTACTGCTTGAATCGAAATTACAAGTATTGCAGTGAGACTGCACCTTTGGTCTCTCTTCCCTGCACATTTTGGCAGGAAGAACCTGATGAAATGTCCACAGGGAAAGGGGCAGTGAATGGAAGAAAAACTAGCGTTAGTCAGTGCACAAACTCATATCACTCTTTTCTGAACCCAGAAATTACTGTATTGTGCTACTTTGTGAATTATGGGTTCATAATTATGGACCGCAGTTAAATTCAGCGATTTCTGCGCTACTATTGTGAACGGGTATACTATACTCGATTAAGCGTAGAAGAATTGCTGCCTTGAGAAAGCCCTGGCTTCTTTGGCCCTTGGGCGAAACACGTGTTGGCTGTCTTTATTTTCCTGCACATGATTTCGAATAAAAGAAAAGAAAACCCAAGAGGAGGCGTTATTCTCTCAGCAAATGTGACACAGAGAACTAATTATGGGGATGCTCATACCCCTGAAATCTACATTCAAACGACCAAAAAAACAATCACACAACGCATTTCATAATGATGACATTGGGAGTTGTAGGAGAACTCCTAATGAGTCCAATATAGCACCTAAGATTCAAGTTGAAGAATTCTTTGAACGAGAGTGTAAAAAAGTGTACTTGTTTTCATTGCAAATTGTGCGACAGTGACGTAACTGGGAACACTTCACATTAGGAAATCTATACCTCACTGGCAACAGAGGGCCCAATTCTGAGCTTGATTGAGTGATATCTCTGCAGAGGTTGCAGCTATGAGTTCCCTGGTGCAGACTTACACAGGCCCTGCATTCATTAGTAGGAATCTGTGCTCAGAAATATGGTGAGAATTGGAATTAATTAGTGGGGATGGGCCTGTTAACTCTGGATCCTGAACGCAATTATCAATTACTGCTGTGCAAACCCAGAAATACATGGTAAAGGAGCAGGAATACCAGCTGAAAACAGTAATTCCAGCCCTGTATTCATTTGTTCCCCCATACTGTAAAACTCAGATTAGCATGTTCTGCCGCCTTTTACGATCAGTTTGTTAATTAAATAATGGACACCCGGACCCAAATTTAGTAACATTTCATGCAGCGCAGTGCAACCAGGAAAGTTTGTGCACTACGTTGCTTAAAAGGGAGAGAGCAGAACTACCATATATTTACAAAGATATGGCACAGTTCTTCTTTCTCCTACTGCTGGCGCAATTGTGGCTGCCTAGTGCCAAGCCAAAGCAGGCATGCACCTTTGCTTCATATCGTCATATCGCAGTGGTGCCTGCGTATTGTCGGAACAGTTTTTGTCCAGAAAGGGATACTTTCCTGAACAAATATTATTTTTTGAGGTGTATTCCTCTTTGTATTTGTACTGCAGAATGATGCAGCACAGAAACAGAGATGAAGTAACTAGGAGAAATAAAACAAATTCTCCTTGTTAGGACAGCCTCTGGTAGGCACACCATACTGCTGCAAGCCCATGTTTACTGGCTTTAGTTAATATGGCACTTTGTAGAGCCACATGGTGAATGCATGATTGCCAATGCTCCATCCATGCAATGCCTCTATGATGCAAGGTAGTGTAAGGCAGCACTATGTGCTGGCTTGCTTTACTTTTTTTTTCATAAACAAAGCCATCCCTAGCCATGAAAATCTGGCTTCCCGTAGCTTAGTAAATAGCAAAATAAATTTCACATTTGGGGCACGTCATAAAAGTGAGGCAGACCTGGCTCAAAATCATAGTAAACCTGAGCCAGAATTTTTTGCCAAGGAACTTGATATTTTTCCAGTTTTCCTTCATTTTAACAAATCTAGCCCTGCCCTTTTCTATAGACTAAGCTATTATTCCTGGTTTTCTGTGTGCATTTATTGCATTTGTCTCCCTTTGCTAATTATTTTGCAAATGTACGTCCGTGTTTGTAGGAAATTAGGTTACTGGGTAAGGGAGGGGTGAAAGCATAATTTAAGCAGCAACCACAATTCTTGCCAGGGTGAAACATAACCAAACCCCAAATTAACCTGTAATTAGCCTGTGCTTAACCCTCTGGTTGCTTGACACGAAAGCAGTCAGGCTTAACTTAGAGGCAGTGGGTAAAGCATTTATGCAGCACTTCAAATGGCAATAAAGTGAAACACAACACAAGAAAAATCCCCTACCATTTTATAACAAAAGAGTGCAATTTAACAAATTATTTCAGACCAAAATGATAAAAACCCAATAAGTAGAGGCAGAGATATGTCATTTTAAAGATTTAAGTAAAAACAGTGCTTAGAAGCACAAAGAGTCATTAGTGGTTATGTATATGCTGCAGACTGGGACAAAGTCACAAGTTCAACAACCGCGATGGAGTGGGGACTGGGACAAGGGATCAAGGTCGGCCCGCTGAACAAAGTACCCTAAATTCGTGTTGCGGAGCGTGGCAAGGTCCTGTGCAGAGGATGCATTGTGCAACAGCAGTTCCGGTGGGCTGCAAAGTGAGGTCCTGAATGGGGTTGTGTCATGCGTCAGCGGTTCTGATGAGCTGCGGAGCTTGATGTGAGCTCCTGCATCAATTTGTGTAACGCAGAGACGGTTCTTAAGAACTGTGATGCAAGGTCATGCATCACATAGTGGTGTTTCCGAGGAACTGTAGGCTGATGTGTTGCACTGCATCAATTCTGCAGGAATTACAGCTGCATTGGCAGAGCACCTTCATGCCCACTTCCAAGGGTACACCAAGGGTGGCACCACTTGGGGGCAAGAATCACAAGAGTCATGGTGGTTAGAGCCTTTTCTGTCTCTGAGGCCAGCCAATTAGTCACTCAGGTGGTCCTAGGTTGAATATGTAGGTCCAGTCCTTCTCAGTCAAACAGTGGGGCAGCAGTGCAGAAGGGCAGCAGAGTAGAAACCTTTCTTGCAGCGCAGCACAGACATCCTTCTAAGTCTTACACAGGCCCAGAGGTGTACAGAAGAGTTTGGTTTGAGGGTCCTCCATTTATACATGGTACCCACTTTGAAGTAGGAGAAGGTTCTGGAGGTTTCCACCCCATAAGGTGTCTGAAATTGCCTGCCACCCTACTCTGGCCACAGATTGTCTAGAGTCCCAATAGTCTAGTGTCGGACTCTTTGTGAGTGTGCTCAGGAAGAGGCTTTGTGATGTGCAAGTGTGGTAGACAGGTGACAGGTCCTCCCCCTCAGTTAATCAGAGATGGCCATCTTGCCAACACCTATTTTCCATTGGTCTCACTGTCTGGGAGCAATACCCAAAGACCAACTGCCAACTAAACCTTGACATGTGACTCAGGATAGAGGCTGCAGGTATCAAATGGTTAGGACAATACATTTCAGAATTGAGGCTTAAAATCTGACTTTATCATTAAAGAGGGTTTTAAATTACAATCCTTTAGATACCAAACTCGATATTCCTACCTGCTCCCAATTGAAAGTTATCATCAGGTAGGTCTTATTCATGTCCATCCTCTTAAATACACTGCACCCTGGCCTCTGGACTTTTAAGAGCCAATCCCAGGGATGACTTATATATATTAAAAGTAAGGTTTAGGCCTGGAAAAAGGCTTATTTGCCAGTTCAAAATGGCACTTTAAACCCACACAAAGAGGCTGCAAAGACAGGCCTGGGATGTGTTTTAAAATGCTACTAGGGTAGGTGGCAGAATAAGTGCTGCAGGCTCACTAGTAGTATTTAATCTACTGTCCCTGGGTACATGCAGTACAACTTTACTGGGGACTTAAAAGTAAATTAAATATGCCAATTGAATGTAAGCCAATATTACCATGTTTAAAGGAGAGAGCACAAGCATTCTAGCACCGGTAAGCACTGGTAAGCAGTGCTAAAGTGTGCAGAGTCCTAAGGCCAGCAGAAACTAATTCAGAAAAAACAGGAGTGTTGAAGGCAAACAGTTGGGGGAGAGCCACCCCAAGGATGTCAGTTGCAACACTGTTAATGAATATAATGTCTTGATCCTCATTATGAAAAATTTGCCCTCTCCCATATATTCGCCTGGAAGCAATTTACATACAGAGAGGCAGTCGTGTGTACAATTTCCTCTTTGTACAAGGAGAAGAAGTAAAGGGTCAAGCAGACTGTTATATCTTCCTTCTAGCTATTTCTACCTGTGATTATTTGTCAGAGCCATGTGGACTGAGCTTCAGTCCCTAAGATGTTCCCAATGCAAATTTCTCCAAATAGAGAAAACTCATAAAAATGAAGTCGTTTATGTACTTTCATTGTTGGCAAGGTTGAAACCCCATGTTATCCACAGTCTCTAACATGTCAAACTCCAAAGTGGAAGTTATAAACCACCCAGTGTAATACTATCACCATGTGGTAACAGTGTTTTTCTGGGTGGTTAAAACAGTTTATTCCGGTAGAATGATGAATGGCCTCTTATGTTTGTGTCAACAAGTCAATTTCTTCTCTCTATACCTCATTCTCATTTATTAAAAGCTGTGCCTAAACCCCACTGTCTCTTCTGGGATATGCAGAGGTCTCAGGGTTTCAGGCAGCTTTTTAGTTCTCCCCTTCTTATTTCCGTCTTTGGATTGAGGTACTGTGGTATATAAATAAATAATACCGGATCTAGGTTTGACTGGACATAGCAATAACAGATAGCTCAATAAATAAGAGTCAAGATTCGAGGTAGTAGGAGTTTGCAGGTTTAATACAGCATAAAGGACAGGAACAGGACAACCTGCACAGGAATGGGATGGCAGCGCTGCCGGGGGCAGGATCAGGATCGGCGTAACATTTAATAACAGTACACAAGCATATATACTAAAACTGTTGCATTGCAATACATACAATAGGCGGAGCAGTGGGTGTGGTCAATAGCAGTCGCGAAAGATAAGGGTGAAAGTGGGTGTAACAGGAGGCGTATACATAGACATGTGATGTAAACGTAACAGAATATGTCATAAATGGGGCGGAAATATGGAGGGGGCTACCTAAGGAGCCGGGACCTCTAACCTAATGGTGCGCGCAAACTGACAATGACGTGTTACTAGGAGAAGCTGGGGGCTATGACTTCTGCGCTAGGAGCAGAGACTGAAGTCTGGAGAGTCAGGGCGACATGTACCTAAACACTATCTAGTATCTGATGTTTAGAGAACATGTTGATAGAATCCAAGAGCTATCGGGGTAAAGGCTAACAGACTCTAAGACTGGTGCATGCATTATTCTACATGTAGTGCGTGTTGAGGAATATTAAATGACCATTAATACAGTATTTCTCTTACATGGAGACGTAAAGGCTAGACAATGACGGAAACTATTGATGCGATTCAGTAGCTTAGGAATGCAGAGAAGGAGGGCTGGACTGATAACTAGAATCATAACATACTCTTGGCAGACTAGCAGGCAGAGCCAGGCCGAGCCGGGCACTGTGAGGCAGGAAGTAAGTGAAGGGTCGAGGATACAGGTGGGGGCTGTATCGCTCCTCAGCGAGGGTTCAGGAGACAGGAGCTGAATCTGGTGTCCGGGCCCTTTTGAGGCCTAGAAACGGGGACTTTACAATGAAATAACGTGCACACTGAGAAACGTGGCAACGTAACTTTACATAGGCCTAATACTCGTAGCTTTCACGACAACTGGAAACTGGCATACTAGAGATGGACACAGCTGTAATTGCGTCTTTAATCGAACATGGGGGATACATATGCATATTAATCATACACACATAACATAAGATGGGGGACACGTAGGGACACAGAACATGGCAAAATTTACTTTTCCACATTCCCTCCTTGTCACTACGTTTCCATCAGGAAACATCAATATTCATGATACCATCTATCATTTCATACAGTATCATTTGCTCGTCTCGAATTTTCTTGGAACGGGATTTAGGACGGGACTTGGGACTAGGAATACAAGAGGTAGCACAAATGCCACAAATCGCAGGGCCACATTGTATACAGAGGCAGCAACTGAATATGATCGCTACTGCAATACCTAGAAAAGACAATACTTTCCATCCCCAGGCGGAAATTATATTCCAGAACCAACCGGACCATGTCCAGGTGCCTGGATCTTGGTGTAACATATGGGCAGTTTTATGGAGTCTGGTTATAGCTGAATAAACAGACGGCGCGTTATTAGGAATGAAAATGCAGCAACTAGATCCGATGACTCTACAAGCCCCGCCCCTATCGGCCAGTATGACGTCAAGGACGAGACGATTCTGGAGCACGACAATTCTCATAAAGGATTGCTCTTCGGTCAAGTTACCTAGAGCAGAGGTAGTCTCAATCACTACTGCTTCAAGGGTTCTCGTTAATCTACGTATCAGTTTACTATTCACAACAGTACCTAAATAAGGGAAGACACCTTTATTGATATCTATGTATTGTTCTAGAGCAGTTTCAGTATAATCGACAATCGGGAGGTTTCTCTTGTGTCTAGTATGTACTAGGTGGGAATTCCTATGATAGTCAGGTGGGGCTAGAAAAACTGGTGGCAGTAGGAAGGCAATGTAACAGGTTCCCTCCCAATCGAGGGGCAGACGAACATATGCGGTCTGACCACAAACAAAATAAGAATGACGTGAAGCTTTGAAAATAGATTTCCTACTGTCACTATACTTGACAATAGTAGTACAATCACTATGGCCTACATGTACGGAACCATTCTTTCGGACACATAATTCACCTTTAACTGGTAGTACTGACATAGCAGGTAAGTCTGGAGTAGTATCAGACTGAACATTCAGGACCATGAAATTCGAAGAATAATTACCTAAATTATAAACTTCATTTTCTAGATCTAACCCTGTTCTGTGGGGAAGACCTTGCTTGTCTGGAAAACATGTACTGTTAAGAAAAGACATATCTGTTGAGGATGACGTTAACGTGGACCATGCTCCACACGAACCATTATGTGAAAATGGATAAGGAAAGAGTGGCAGAACTCCCTTCGGTGTCTGGAAAGGGGGGAGTCGACCACACACCCAACAATTTGTGGCATTGCTGGTCTGGTGTGAATAATGTAACATGCGGATAAAGGAATTATTTCGCATAGCAAGACGATAAGATAGTTCATGAGGAGGTAGATCACTAAACGTGTGCTCTACTGTAACAATAGAAGACTTATTTACATGAGAAACTGGAAAACACAAATAAAATGCATAACCTGTGCAGGTAGTCATAAGGCTGAAAAACAATATGAAACTTAGAAAAACGATACATCGGATTGAGTTTTGACTAACTCTCTCACTATGGGGGTCTATTTTATACATGTCAGAAACCGGTCTAACCGTTTCACCTGGGGAGGACTTAGACAATCAAACTGGCTGACTTATTTTACTAGACCTTAATTTTAGCTTATACTCCTGCTGCGGAGTTTTCTCTAACAGGGAGGAATCTGTATCATTGTCTTTTGCGGGACAGTCCTTAAGAATAGTACTTTGGCAATCCTTAAAATCCTCGGAAATGTTCTTTGAAACAGTCTTTAGTCCGTAAAATCTTTTCACATGAGACAGGTGGACGCAGCCCTTCCTGCCTTCCAGCTTGACGGCAGTACGGGTGGCCAGAAGGACCTGTTTTGGCTCCTTCCAGCGGGGCTCCAGCGGACTTGAACGATCAAAATTCCGGACAAGAACCATGCATCCGGGAACGATTTCATGCGGTGCCACCTCGGTATTGCCTGGAAATGCGGCGGCAACCTGTGAACGACAAGAGTGTAGGGCAGACATCAAGGAAGCTAGGTAATCTGTCAGCATATTACTTGAAACATCGGTAATACTTCGAGGTCTAGGTGTACCCCACATATTAGGGGGGCGGCCGAATACGACCTCATACGGGGACAGACCTGATCTGGAATGTGCGACCATGCGCATATAAAACAAAGCGACTGGCAGAGCTACTAGCCAGTCCACACCTTTCTCTTTACATATTTTAGCAATGCGGATTTTCAGGGTCTGATTATGTCTCTCTACGAAACCGGCTGCTTCAGGATGGCGTACACAATGGAACTTCCACTGGTACCCTAACAAAAGGGAAACATGTTTCATGAGTTCAGATGAGAATGGCTGGCCATTGTCAGAATATACGACTCTAGGGAGTCCATAACGGGGGAAGAACTCACGAACCAACTGCTTGGCAGTGGTCGCGGCCGTGTAATCTGGAACTGGATATGCTTCTGTCCATCTGGACAAAGCGCATACAACTACAAGGACATACTTGAAACCTCGACATCGCTCCATCTGAATATAATCCATTTGGAGGACTTCAAAAGGGTGGTCAGGGGGCTGGAATCCACCTTGTTCCACCGGGACACTTTTACCTGGATTGAACTGGCAACATATCATACAGGTACGGACTTTCTGCTTGGCTGCAGCTCGTAAATGCTTGTTGAACCAAATGTTCTGGATACTGTCTAACATAGCTTTTTCTCCTAAATGTGCTGGACTATGTGCGGTATTGATAATGGCTTGAACCATAGAGTCGGGGAGAAACCATGTGGCTTTTCCCTTCGTTACCCATCCCTGATCTGTCTGGACCCCTCCTTGTTCGGACCATTTCTTAATTTCATCGGGAGTAGCATGTAACTGGATATCTATGACATCTTGAGTAGGGTCCTTAACTGTCATGCATATAGTCGGATCTGGAGTATGTGTCTGTGTCGGATTACCTGGAATGTCTGGAGTCTGTGCTGTAAGCTTGGCTGTGCGATCTGCTAGATCATTACCTTGAGAAATAATGTCAGTAACTTTCGTATGTGCTTTGCACTTCATGATAGCAATAGATGTCGGTAAGTGTATGGCATCTAACAGAGCTTGAATAAGGAGACCATGCTGAATCTTGGTTCCATGAGAAGTCATGAAACCTCTCTCCTGCCAGAGCACTCCAAAGTCGTGTACGACTCCGAATGCGTAACGTGAATCTGTATAAACATTAACTTTCAGGTTCTTAGCGTGTATGCAGGCTTGGGTCAGAGCAACTAGCTCTGCTGCTTGAGCAGACAGGGTGTCAATACGGTGTGTTTCTATAACTTCAGTGTCAGTAGTCACTGCATACGCGGCTACTAGTTCTCCTGTACTTGTTCTCATACATGAACCATCCACATAAAGTGTCAGGTCGGGATCTGGTAATGGAATATCTGTCAGATCTTGTCTTGGCTTTGTCATAATATTAACTACTTCCACACAGTCGTGTGTGGCAGGATTCGAATTAACTGACGGTAACAGTGTAGCAGGATTTAGAACGTTGCAGCGTCTGATTTCTATGTGTGGCTGGAACAGTGTCAGTTCATAACCTGTTAAACGTGCAATTGTCAAGTGCTGAGTCTGTGTTCGGTTTAAAAGAACTTCCACGGAGTGTGGAACTTGTACTGTCAAGGAATGTCCTAATACTATGGAATCACTTTGTCTGATTGCTAGTGCTGTGGCTGCAACTGACTTGAGGCACGCAGGCAGAGCCTGGGCTACAGGATCTAATGTGCTCGAAAAATAAGCACAGGGCTTGTATTGTCCTGCTTGATCTTGTGTGAGAACAGATAATGCTGTACCTTCACGTTCAGTGACGAAAAGTGTAAAAGGCTTACTGTAGTTCGGTGTAGCTAGAACAGGAGCTTGACATAAAGCTTTCTTTAACTCATTGAAACTAAGTGTATGTTCAGATGTCCAAGGGAGGACAGTCGATACGGCTGCCTCCTGTGTCGTTAACTGTATCAGTGGTTTGGCTAGAAATGCATACTGAGGAATCCATTGTCTGCAATAAGAAGTAAGGCCGATAAAAGCACGTACCTCCTTCTGTGTCTTGGGCTGAGGAAGACTCGCTATTAACTGGATACGGTCTGATGTCAACTGCCTACCCCTCTTGGACAGTAAGTGGCCTAAATAGATCACTTGCTGGACACAGAATTGAAGCTTCGAAGGGGACACCTTGTGCCCCATCTCGGCTAAGAAATACAAGACTGTAAGTGATGCTCGCTCGCAAGCACGTTCAGAACGGGCTGTGATCAGTAGATCATCGACATACTGGAGCAGGGCAGTGTCAGTTGGCATGTGAATATTGTCTAGTTGTCTCTTAAGTGCTTGACTGTAAATGCTAGGACTTTCCGTGAAACCTTGAGGAGCTCGTGTGAACATATAGCTCCTTCCATTTAAACAAAATCCGAAAAGAAACTGGCTGTCTGGATGAATGGGGACACTGAAAAACGCGTTCTTGAGGTCTATGACTGTGAAAAATGAGGCTTCGGAATCAATGGCTGTCAATAGGGAAGAGATATCTGGGACAACTGGGTACTGGGGAATTATACATTTATTGAGTTCTCGAAGGTCAATCACTAATCGATATACTGGGGGTGCATTTGGATCAGTACGTTTCATGACTGGAATGATCGGAGAATTACATACATTGGAGTCAGTTTCTACAACTACTCCTTGAGCGATGAGCTCGTCAATAATTTTGGATAAGGCTGCTACAGCCTCAGGTGGTAATCTGTACTGTCTGATTCGGGGTAGGACTACACCTGGCTTGAGAGTCACACGATGGGGTGTGATTTGCATATAACCTACATCAGTTGGACCTTGCGCCCATAGATGTTGTGGAACATTGGACAATCTCGGATCAAAATCTCGTAATACATAGTGACCCTTGAAGTCACGTAGAAACAGGCGTATTCCCTCTGGGAAGCAGCAAATAACTGCACCTAATTCTTTCAGTGTCTTAATGCCTAACAAATTTTCTGGACACGACTTCGTAAGTAACAGATAAGTAGTGCGGGACAATGGACCTACTTCTAGAGTAACTGGCTTAGATATCTCGTTTACAATAGGCTTTCCTGAAAATCCAAGGGAAACATTTCTAGAGCCTGAGAGCGGAGCCCCTGGAACTTCGGCGTGACTAATGGTCGTCCTACTTGCCCCTGTATCAATCAGAAACTTTCTGTCTTTCCCTAATACTTGACTGTGAACATAGGGACCTTCTTGATCTACAGGAATCTCGATGAGAGGCAAGCCTACCTCCCTCTCTAGGCTGTTTCATGAATATGGCTGATACTCTGGATACTCGGACTGTGCATACTGGTACATCTGCTGTGTAACATGCTGTGTTGCAGCAATAGGCTGCGGTGCTGGAACTGTCTGTTGTGCATTCTGTGGCTGAGAAGTCTGTGAAACTTGTTCTTGTCTAGGCGGACGTGGTCTTTCTTTAGTTTTACCAGTAGCTATATTGTGTTTCAGAACTGCACACTCGTTTATAAAATGACCTGGCTGTTTACAATAATTGCAGGTCCCTTTAACGGGAGCTGCAGGATGACTGGCTGGATTCGGACCCCTCTTCTGACTGTCTTGAGGAACAGATTGTGCAACTAGTACTTTCATTTTCGTGTCTTTCATACGTTTTCTCTCGTGTTCTTGCTCTTCTCTGATTCTATTCTGGTGATACTGGAGCATCTGTAACATCTGGGACGGGGTATTAGCTTGCCAGGTACTTTCGACTTTCAAAACTCGATTCTTAACTTGTGGACTCGAATTCTCGACTAATTTAGTAACAAAAAGATGAGGGTATGACTCGCTACTCGTCTTCAAGCCACTGTTTATAATAAAACATTTCTCAAATCTAGAATAAAAATCACTAGTATCTTCGTCTTGTTTCTGTTTACAGGCTGAGATTGCATCCCAGTCTTCCTTTTTAGTGGCCAATAATCTTGGCAAAACTTGTATCAATAATTCAGGTAATTCTTTACATTTCTCTCCAAGACCGGTACCTGGTACTCGTATCGTATCTTCAGCTTCTAGAACTGCCCAATCGATCTTTTTCTCTCCCACCTCCCATTCTTTTTCCTTGAGTTTCTCGTATACCCCTGCGGGCAACAGGACTTTTAGCATTTTAATTATATCTGGATACGTGTATTCTCCCATACGGAGCATGTCTTTTAATTCTCGGTGGAACCCTGCTGGATCTTTGTCATGACAGGGAATTAATTTCTTCATCTCTAAGAGTTCCATCTTTGTAATCGGAGTGTAAACAAACACTCTTTGCATTTCACCATCTGCTGTCCTGACTGGGTGTACTTCTCGCAACGGATTCTGTCTATCTATGTAAAACGGTTTACTTTCTGGAGGTGAGACATGAACAAAATGCGGGTTCAAAAACATACTATATTTGTGACGCTGTTCTAGAATGACACTAATTAAATCGGTACCTAAACCTTTCCATCTATACTGGAGTAACTCGTTCAGGACATCGTGTAACGGACCTGGATCAGAATGTTGACCTTCATACAATGTAATGAGGTGCTGGATCATATACATACCCACCAGTCGTTGCTCGGCTGGGGGCAATTTCAGAAACATTTGTGCCACTATTTCGTCTGGAAAAGTGGTAGAATCAGTAATCCATCGGACTGCTGATCGGGCTAGTTCTTGTTCATGCATAGTACTTAACTCACTATAACCGATTCGTGATTTCAGAATGTGATCGGTAGCTTGAAATACTTGTTCTAGAGAACTTTGTTCTGGTGCTGGGTGATGAACAGTTTTCTTGCGTTCTAGGCGTAAATGTCGGTCTGGAAATCTAGATTTACCTACATACGCTATTCTGGCGGGATTCTCGTCCTCTACCTCTTCAGTAGAAGAGTCATTTTCTTTCTCGCTTACTTGTGCTGCTTTACGTTGTTCATGTAACTTTATTATTTCTTTACGAATTCTCTTGTACATACTCTCTATACTACTGATAGCTCTGTGCTTACCCTCGGCTATATTATCACTCCACCTTGTCAGGATTCTCATTTTGCTCGGATCTTTGGACGGATAATCTTGTTCCCTTATTAAACAATTAATCAGAAACTTTAATAACATGAGCTGGATCTCAGCTTTCCTTTGAGACATGGCTTCGCCAATACTTTCTGGATCATCCCCTGTACGGATGAAACGATATATTCTGTCTAGATCTTCTTTCATATTCGGTAGGGTGTCCAAATACCCGGTCACCCGTCTTACACGGATGGAATATATAACTGTACTATCATCACCTGCAACTGGATCATAGCGGCATTCAGTAAGGGCTCGTCGGATATCTGCAACGGACTTATATTTGGGCGTACGCTGTAACGCACATTCATGTAACTCGACTAACGTTAAACGTTGGTGTGGTGGCGGGGTACCAGGAGGACCTCCTCCTGCGGCCCCTATACTGGAATCGTCGACTGATACTCTTCGTGCTGGCAGAGTGGGAAATTGTAATGTAGGCTGGACCGGGGGTACCGTAGCAGGTACTCCGGTGTCTGGAGGAGCAGGAATTACATTATTTACAGGAGCTGGCGGAACAGGATTTGCATATTCTGGAACCGTGTCGTCCAAGTAGGACGAGATAAAAATATCAGCTGCGGTCGGTTTGTGACGTAGCTTGGTCGGAACTAATGGTGGCGGAAAATTACTGGATGCCCCCGGGGTCGCTTTTGGCAAGCCCTCGGCAAGAAGAGGATACATACCCTTAATGAGGGCATTTCTCTGTCTGTCTGACTGTTCGGTTTTAACTCGTTCACCTATCTCGATTAGTTCCCTTTCTTGGGCTCGTTCTAAGGATTCTCTACTTAATTCTGACTTTCTGATTTCTTTTTCGGTTCTTTTATGAGATTCTTTACGCCATAACTCGATGGCATCTTTCTGTGACTGTCTGGCTTTCTTTTTCCATAATGCTTCTTCTACTCGCATGATGCACTCGGCATCCCATGTACCCGATACGGGCCATCTATACTTTTCTTCTAACTGTTTGGTGTACTCTACCCATAAATCTAGATACAATATGGCACTTATGCCATGCTTCTGATACATAAAGTGACCTGGACTGTCCCTAGGCGGGACAGGAACTGCTTCTTCTAACAGACCTTTTCTAGTTCTTAACTGACGTAGTCTGGAAAATAACGGCATGACTGAACTGTAATCTGGACACAATTACAATACACAATGAACACGATAATTACACCACTCTCATACCACGACATTAAAATACATGAAGAACATTTAAAATAACAGTTCGAACAGAATACTACCTGGAATACGGAAAACAGAATACATGAATTGCTCGAGAACAGAACTGACTAGAACAGAAACTAGATGCACTGCTGAAACAGTACGAAACTTACCGGTCTCATAAAGAGACACGTCAGGACCCGCATCCACCGGAGTGGACACTTCGTTTTGGGTCTGTGTACCACCAAAACCCACGGACCAGAGACAATTAGATTGACCCTGTCTAGATACTACCCCAGCAACGGTACTCACCGGGCAGCAAGAACGGAAGGCCTCGGACTGGACTGGACTGCTTCGACGCCGGACGGACGAACTTCGGACTTCAGTTACGGGTGGGCCTCCGGATACCTCGGACCTTGGACTCTCGGCTTGGGCTCTGGTCGGGACTCGCCGCGTTCCTCCACCGCCTCGTCTGGATGCTGGACCGCCACCTCCGTCTCCTCCGTGGGCCTGAGGGATACTTGAAGCAGAAATATCTGCACGTGCACGGTATGGTTCCGTCACGGCTGCAGAGGGTCAGGGGGCCGGCGTGGCTTCACCGGCGCGTGGGGAAAGGGCAAGTCCCTGTTCGGGCGCCATTATGTGGTATATAAATAAATAATACCGGATCTAGGTTTGACTGGACATAGCAATAACAGATAGCTCAATAAATAAGAGTCAAGATTCGAGGTAGTAGGAGTTTGCAGGTTTAATACAGCATAAAGGACAGGAACAGGACAACCTGCACAGGAATGGGATGGCAGCGCTGCCGGGGGCAGGATCAGGATCGGCGTAACATTTAATAACAGTACACAAGCATATATACTAAAACTGTTGCATTGCAATACATACAATAGGCGGAGCAGTGGGTGTGGTCAATAGCAGTCGCGAAAGATAAGGGTGAAAGTGGGTGTAACAGGAGGCGTATACATAGACATGTGATGTAAACGTAACAGAATATGTCATAAATGGGGCGGAAATATGGAGGGGGCTACCTAAGGAGCCGGGACCTCTAACCTAATGGTGCGCGCAAACTGACAATGACGTGTTACTAGGAGAAGCTGGGGGCTATGACTTCTGCGCTAGGAGCAGAGACTGAAGTCTGGAGAGTCAGGGCGACATGTACCTAAACACTATCTAGTATCTGATGTTTAGAGAACATGTTGATAGAATCCAAGAGCTATCGGGGTAAAGGCTAACAGACTCTAAGACTGGTGCATGCATTATTCTACATGTAGTGCGTGTTGAGGAATATTAAATGACCATTAATACAGTATTTCTCTTACATGGAGACGTAAAGGCTAGACAATGACGGAAACTATTGATGCGATTCAGTAGCTTAGGAATGCAGAGAAGGAGGGCTGGACTGATAACTAGAATCATAACATACTCTTGGCAGACTAGCAGGCAGAGCCAGGCCGAGCCGGGCACTGTGAGGCAGGAAGTAAGTGAAGGGTCGAGGATACAGGTGGGGGCTGTATCGCTCCTCAGCGAGGGTTCAGGAGACAGGAGCTGAATCTGGTGTCCGGGCCCTTTTGAGGCCTAGAAACGGGGACTTTACAATGAAATAACGTGCACACTGAGAAACGTGGCAACGTAACTTTACATAGGCCTAATACTCGTAGCTTTCACGAGAACTGGAAACTGGCATACTAGAGATGGACACAGCTGTAATTGCGTCTTTAATCGAACATGGGGGATACATATGCATATTAATCATACACACATAACATAAGATGGGGGACACGTAGGGACACAGAACATGGCAAAATTTACTTTTCCACAGTACTTGAAGTCTTGCATGTATATTTGGATTAATCAGAATACGAGTACCGAACTGAGAAGATCTACTAATGCATGGACACACACTTGAGTGCTCCTGGTTCTTGTAGTATGTGTTCACCACGGCCGGACTGGAAAGAGAAACCAGCCCTGGCAATTCCACTTGACCGGTCCGGTGAGGGGAGGGTTGTGACACTGAGAAGCTCTAGTTGCGAGTACCACTGGTGCTTTTATTTTGTTACAGGGTGCCCCAGTGACAAAACCAGCCCCCACGCCCGCATAACGGGCCCCCACCTCTTTGGCCCACCGGGGAAACACCTGGTGTCCGCTACTGCCAGTCCAGCCCTGGTGTTCCCTTGTTCTTCTGAAGCAATCCCTATGCGAGTTTGGGGAATATTTGGAGAGGAGACGTGGCCTAACAGCTGAGAGCTACTGACTTTGGAACTGGGTAAACACGTTCACATCCCAGCCTCTGCTCAGCGTTTTGTGATGGTTGCAATATCACTTATTGTCCATGTTCCTTAAAATGTTTAATGTAATCTGCTTCCCATGAAAAGTGATCTAATGCCAACGGGCCAAGCTTGCACTATATAACCCTGCAAACAATAAAAATTGTATATTAAGCATTAAGCGTTTACAGGTAGCTAATATGTTTTTTCCCAGAAGTCTACTCAATTTTAGAATGTCACAGCTTCCCTTTTCAGCAGCCTTCCCCTTTGATTAAGTTGCTTGCAAAAGCTCTGGCTTTAGACTCTGTACAAAATGCAAATGTCTTCATTAATTTTCTTATCGCCCTCACAGGCGCTTTCACATGCTTATTAAATTATGAATTTCAATAAACATTTCTACTTGTCATGTTACATTTGGCATGGTGTTGAGCGCGTGGGGCGGCAGGTGCCAGCGTTTTTGTAGCTGACAGTGAACGGATTACAATTTGTTCTCAGGGACAGAGGAGCCCATTCCTTGGGTTGCCATGGCAAATACTTTCTTACATAAGCATCCATTTTAGTGACTCTTCCAAAAAGCCAAACGAAGCATTGCTAATATGTATGTTCTCGCCGCAGATCGTTTGTTAATCTTTTACCGTTTAAGTCATCAACTGCGCATCTCGTTCCAATGATTTTTTGGCAACATTTCTAAAGATTTTGAATTTTAACACACTCTAAATGTTTTATATTGATCCGCTTGAGAATACATTTGAGTGTGCCAAGACTGAACTGTTTTACTCCAGGCCGTTTTTGAATGTGAGCTAACAAATAGTGAAATAAATTCATCACTATCGCTCTCATGTGCCATATTGTATGAATGCATGAGTGAATGATAGCACAGCGCTGTAAACTTAGAACATTTATGGTTTGGTGAGTGGGCCTTAACGCTGCTTGGGTGGCATAGGGAGTGCCTCAGATATTCCCAGTTGCAGCCCGAATTTCTTGTCAAATGTTTGGTGCTGCACCGGTGTCTCTTTTTCCTTGAAACGTCTCACATTGCTGTGGCAGATTCAGTTTCAGTAAAAATAAAGAAGTAAGAATTTGTTTTTGAAAAACTGTAAAATCAATGTCCCTGATGTGCTGGTTGGTGTGTGGCGGTACTTTCCTTTTTTTTCCTCTTTGGTGCCACCAGCTGGGTATGTCGAATGTGTGAAACTTGGTTGCTGGGTGAGGGGGGTGTGAACCCTACTAAAGCAGCAGCCACAATCTTAGTCAGGGTGGAACCCCAAAAGTCACATAATTAACATGTGTTTAACCCTCTGGTAGCTTGGCCAAAAGCAGTCAGCTATCACTTAAGGAAATGCGTACAGGAATCATGCAGCACACAAATAGTAATGAACTGAAAACACAACACAAGAAAAATCCCACAACAATTTAGAAACTTAGTGTAAAATGTAATAAATTATTTGACACCAAAATGACAAAAATCCAGTCAGTCTAACCAGAGATATTAAATTTCAAAGATTTAAATAGGTATAGTGTCTAAAAGTACAAAGCACCACTCATGGTCCTCCGGTATTGCTAGACTGGGAGAAAGTCACAAGTTCGGGCCGACTGCGATGGAGTGCGGGCCGGATACAGGGACCGGGTTAGTCCCTCGGAAGCAGCTACCTTCTCATATTCAGTCGTGAAGAGTCTTGTTCCAGGTGGAGGAGGACAAAAGGAAAATGAGAGAGCATCACGTTTGGTAGTTGCTACAGCTTGTGAGCATGCGGGTGTCACTGATGGTCATCACTGTAGAGTGAAGATTTGGTGCAGCATCATGGATGGTCGTGGCTGGAGCTTTGCGTTGCTGGTCACTGCAGGTTGTCTATGCTGTAGTGCAAAGTACAGATCTAGCATTACCAGTTGTCACAGGCAGTTGCTGTAACACAAAGAGTGGGATTCACCAGAGCTTTGTATTGGCAAACATCACACATGGCAAGATCTTGGCATGAATGGGCCAGAACGTGGTCGAGAAGAGCCCAAAATGTCAAGATTTCTCCTTTTCTTCCAAGAGGAGCTCAGCTGGTGCAAAATCAAGGATCAGTCACCAGGAAGGCACCTCTTGGGGTTCAGTAACTCACTCATGGAGAAGCGTGGCTCAGTGGTTAGAGGCGGCAGACCTGGAAGCTGAGATCGACCGTGGACCAGGGTTAGATTCCCCGCCTCGGCGGGTCTCGGGCTCAAAATTCCACGGACTCGACAATTCTCGCTCTGGTGCCTACTCAACTCACGGGGTCACACTCTGCGACTCTGGGCAATAGCTTGCTTAATCTCCACTACGGCCCCTTCGCGGCGGGATGCCTGGCTTTCACCTTGTGGACACCCTGCCGGGGTTCCTCACAGGGGAATACCAGGAAGGGTTCCCTAAGCAAGCGCCGGGACGCTTACGGGCAGCTGTGCGCTATACAAGTCCAGCACATTTACATTTACATTTACATTTACATTTACTCCAGCACAGGCCAGCATGGCCAGACGGGTCCTGATGCAGGTCCAGTGCATCAGGTCAGCTGGGCAGTTACACAGAGGACTCTGGAGCTTGTTATGTCTCTGTAACTCAGAATAGGAGGTCAGTCAGCTGACCCTTGGAATCACTTCAAGTAGCCTCCAATGAAGGGACCAGAACCAGTCTTCCTTTTTAGATAGCAGGGCAGTCCTCAAGCAGCAGGGCAGTAGGGCAGTCCTTCCATAGTATCCATAGGTCCACAGGTATACTGAAGAGTACGCCTGAGGGTCCAATATTTATAGCTGGTGCCAGCTTTGAAATGGGAGAAACTTATAGATTACCCCCCAACATCTGGCTCAGGTATTTTCTTCCTACCCTGGTATCAGGATGTCTGAAGTCACACAAGACTTTGAAGTTCTTTGGGTGAGTGCTTAGGCTAGGTGACAGCTCTGCCCAACCTAACAGGTCAGGGTGGCCCATCTTGCCAATATCCAATCCCCCTTTGTGATACTGTCTGGGATATATGCACCAAGGCCATCTGCCAACTAATTACACAATTGCCATATTTACATTTTAATTATTAATTAGCATTAATTAACAAATAATTAATTATTTATAAATAAATTACCTTCTACCCTATTCCCCTCTAAACCTCACCACACATTTCTAAAAACATGACACATTTAACATAATTAATTAACTATTAATTAATTAATTAATTAATAAAAATTAACAAACACATTCTAAATAATTATTCCTAAATCAATTCTCACAATTAATACTAATACTTTTGGATAGCGGAAGGGAATACATTTCTATTCCCACAGCGAGTGCAACAGTAGGGAAAGTGTTGGATAGCAGAGGAATAAAAATTACTATTCCTATTCCTACTCCCGTTCCTAAAATAATTACACAATTAACATATTTACCATTTAATTAATTGATTCATAAAATTTGCGAATTAGTTCATAAAATTAACAGCCAATTATTAATTAATTAATACTAAATTAATTCCCACAATGAACAATACACAATATAAAATCTAAATTAAATAAATACTAATAAATAACAATTTATATCTAATGTATTATAATTAAATGAATTCCCACCCTATTGCCTGATAAACCCACAACCCGCTACGGAACTAAAACTCAAAATTTAATTAAAATAAAATTAATAACGACTAAAAAATTAACATATATATTAAAAAACATAAGCAATACTTGGACAAATTTACAGAGTACATACATTTAAAATACATTTTGAAATACATAACACTAACTAAAAAACTATATTTTTAACAACAATATTTTTGCAAATGATATTAATGACTTCGATATTTTAAAAAGCAATATTTCTTACGTTAAACTTGATATTCTGGACCACAATATTCTTGATGTGGCTATTTCTTTTCCATGATATTTCAAAGTCAATATTAGTGCAAGTCGCCATTTCCAACTCGATATTCTGACTCTATACCACTGTCTTGCACCCTCTCTTCCACACCTGCCCTGCTGGAGTCATTTCCAGCTCCACAGTGTACTTGCCACAGAAGGACAAGAATGGAGACCGCTAGCAAATCCTGCAGACCTGTGACCCATCAGAAGGAAATTCAGGGGGTGAGACGGTTTTCCCATGTAGTGAAACCGCTGATTCTCAGAGCAGCTGGGATTCTGCTGTGGTGGTGAGCAAACAGATATGCCCGAAGGGGACCAGCATTTAAAATCGACCCACCAAAATGGCTTTGCTAAATGGTGATGGCTGGACAGTTTGGTGTGCAACATAGAGGAAAAAGACATTAAGTGATGAAAAGGGACTTATTCCATACTCAAAACAAAAAATGAGGGAACAGTGTCGGTGAGTCTGAGGAGGCAGAGACATCTGTTTGCGACTGTAAGAATTTAGGTTATTAGGTGAGAGGGATGAGAACCCAACTCTGGTAATGATCACAATACGTCTCATGGTGAACCACAAAAGTCACCAAATAAACCTAACGTCAATGCCCTGATAGCTATGTCACAGAGCAGACTGGCTTAACTTTAGTGGCAATATGTAAAGTATTTGGGCGGTACTAAAACAGTAATAGAGTCAAAACAAATCTAAAACAAATTTAGAAAAATAGAGAAAATGTTATTAAATACAATGAGACCAAATGGCAAAACTCCAAGAAGGAAAACAAGAGATATAAATGTTTCAAGTTTTTAGTAGAAATAGTGTCAGGAAGCACAAAGTGCCAATGATAGTTAATGTTTGTGGTAGAACAGGACTTGGGCCAAATTGGCGCCGACTACAAAAGAGCGTGGTTTGGATACATTAATCAGCTTCGTCCTGGTCAAGGATTTTTACCTTCTGACTTTAGTCCTTTAAACTGCAATCCACAACTGGAGTGCATTTCTAAAACCCAACAGGACCCAAGGAGAGGCACTTAGAGACTTTGACAGTGGGAGGCAGAGGGCCATGGAGGGTCACATCCAGGTCCATCTTCCATTGGTCAGCTAGGCAGTTGCAGGTCCCTGTAGCTTTAATAGAAGTTTGCCTGTTATGGACTAAGAGGTTATCGACCAGAGCTGTGAAGCTGTGAGTATACACAGACTCTGGTGTTTCGATTGGGGAATATTCTGACACCAGCCCACATAAATGATTATTGCGCAGCAAAACACTGAAATCCCAATCAATTAAAAGGACCACTTTTCTGAAGGCATATACAAAGGAACATAAATGATAGTAAGCCCTGATGAAATTCAGAATGATCTGAACGAAATGCGTTGGCTATAATCCTTGGCTGTTTTTATGAAAAGAAATAAAGAATTTTGAAATAAAGGAGAAAAATCATCTATACAAAGGACTATGGACTTTTTCTGTGGGTGCACCTTCTAGTGGTTTATGCTTTAATAGGAGTCTGACTTTTTTCCCTTGGAAACCACTTCTTTTTCCTGGGTACAAGATGGACAGCTGGTTCAGTCGTATAGAATCTGCTCAGGTCTCAGACAGCAGGTTCAGATCTTCCACAGATACAGGAGGGTTCTAAAGTGGTTTCCTGGAAAACACAAATGTATGCTTGGGACCAACTAGCGAGTGGGAATGGCTTCTGGGATGCCCTAACAAATGGGGTAAAGATTCACTGTGTTAACCATATCCACTGTGGGCATTTTCAATATGACCAAATTCTTCTGCCACAACAAACTTGGGCTCTGAGGGCTAGGGTGTATATGGGGAGTATACAGTGATAATCCTAGATTCTCCCACCGCTAACACTAAAATCCAGTTTTAGGCAGCCTGTGTACCCCCAAAAATTCAAAGACAGAAGTCTGGAAAAAGCTTAGTTTTCAACAACCAGACTATGTATGTTTTAGGATTCTGTTTCACTCCTTTGAAATACGTCCCAAGTGTCATATGAAATACCCCAGCAGACCTGTCAAGCATGTTGTGACACTTCAGCAGGATCTGACTCTGTGATGCAAACAAGGGGCCGACTGTGATAAAGCCAGCCTGGCTCGGGACACAAAAGAAGAGTGCAGGCCTGGGCGTTAGTAAGTTGACCCTGCAGAAAGGGCACATTTTAATCAGAGACATATAGGGGGTTTCCATCAATTGATAAAGGATCTGAAATGCTAGATATTGTGGAGGTGTTCTTTATGAAGTACTTGTTTTCTCTACTCACAATGGTAGGAAGTTATTTAAAAGTCCCTTTAGGGTTACTTCCGAGTTGGATGTTTGGTTCACTAACTACTGAGGATTGAAGCACCATCATTGTGGCTGTTAAGGACCACAAGTTGAGGGATCCTAATTTGAAGAGAGCAGTTTTCTGAAACAAAACCTACCTAAATAAAACCTGCATCCTGATAGGAGGCAAATCCTCCTATTTTCAGATATTGGTCTCATAACTAAAGCTCAAATAAAGTAACTGTAAATGGTGCAACAGGTATTGTTGACTTTTGGGTTTCACTCATTGGTTTGGTGTAGAGTGTGGCTCGGAGTGATGAATAAGAGGACTGTAGCAGTGCCAAAGATGAGGCGGAGTGACATGGATGTGGGAGATGCAGTGGAGTGTTAAATGGCATTGCCTTATATCTTCTCGGCCACAGGTCTGCTAAGGTTAAGGCTTAGCTTGGTGGAGCTGTCAGTGCTCTAATGCGGCACTCTTGTGTTTCACCTCATTTGGTCATCCATAAGTTTTCCCTTCCTTGGTCTCCAAAGCCTCTGACCACAGGTCTGAGGTTTTCCGACTGACATCAAAATAGGGCCCTTAATGTTTTATATGTCATGGTAGTCAAAATCCTCAAAATACTTTTTTCACTGTGTCAACATTGATTCTACCATAGCTAAACATTGGTTTTCACTGTTATCTTTGCTAAGTGCTAAAATCAATTTGGGAATGGCTAGTAAAATGTTTCAAGGATTCAGTTCAATAGGTATTTAAAATCTAACTGAATTGTCAATTTAGATTTTATATTTCTATTTAAAAAATGATACTTTGAGAAGTTGTCATTTTCCTGCCTAAAACAAACAGGCTTTCCTGTCAGTCTCCAGCTGTTACCTGGCCCCTAATGGCCTGTGATGAGATGTGTATTGCTCCCAGGCACTGGCCAAAAGGCTCTAGACTTGTAGAGGGTGACACCTCCGTTGACAGGATGGCGGTGGGCTTGTGCCTAGCTCCTCCCTGAGCTTCAAAGGGTGACTACTCTGGCACTGGAAGCTTGCCCTCCACAAACAGGCTGGTACTGGGCATAAAAGTGGACCCCACAGTCATCTACTCAAAACATTCCTGAGCCAGTGAAGAATCAGAATAAGGACCATCTTGCTGTCTGAAAAACCTGAAGGAAGACAGGAACTGCTTGCCTTGATCCCAGGACCCCAGAGGCAACTCAAAGGGTCAGTGGCTGACCTCCTATTAGAGCTACAGGGACGCAACAAGATTTCAGAGGCATCTCTCCCTGCAACTGACCAGCTGAGCAGTTCCAACTGTCCTTGCCTTGGACCCTGCTGGAGTGAGCCCTACCCCACAAGTGGTGATCCCCACTTCCTGGACCCTTGTTTGGTGTTAGAGTGTAATCTTGTCCCCAAACTGCAAGAAGAAGAAAATTGAAACTTGCTGCAGACTTTTTGCCTGGAGAACTGACAGAGACTGGGATCATTGTGGATGACGCAGCCCTCAACAACAAATCAATGGTCAGCCTCAGCTTGATGGGTTGCCCATGTGATGGAGATCTATCTTCCAGAAAAATTTCTAGATCCGAACATAGAGAGCATTATCTGGCCCATACTTAGCAGCATCCAATTGATGTTGAGGCCCTCTCGGGCACAGACTTCAGACATTGTTCGCCCAGAGTTTTCCCGCCTTTGTTGTGGATCACACCACGACCCCACTCTTCAGTAGCCTGCCATTGTCTAGTCTGCTTGCAGCTTGCCCCACCAATGACTCATCAACAAACACTTTTAATCCATAAATGATTCTAAATCAGAAGGTAAACTTTTCACCAGGACGAACCTGTTCCCTGTATCTGACCCGCACTCCATAATGGTCAACCTTATTATTTTACTTTGACACGGTTTAGCTGAACCAGATAATCGTAATTGCCATTTTGTGCTTTTTGGTGCCACTTTTAATTCAAACGTTAAAAATGCATACTTCTGTTTCTACTAATTTGATATTTGCCATTTTGGTGTCCTTTTATTAACATATTCTCTATTTTTTTTTAATTGGTTTGTGATTTTTTTGTGTTGTGTTTTCACTTTATTACTACTTTAGTACTGCATAAATAGTTTACATATTGCCTAACTGCTTTGTGCCAAGCTACCAGTTACATTATACGTTTATTTAATGACTTAAGTGGTTCTCCCTGACAAAGATTGTGATTATATTTTGAGGTAAGCTCTTACCCCCTCAACTAATACTCCAATTTCCTACAGGACTGTATTTACTGTCCAGCTGGTATTATGACTCAGTGAGGTAAACTCTTGCTACTGAAAATATGCTTTGTCATGTACTCCACAAATTCATATTCCATCATTGCAAACTCAAACTTCCATCCTTGTGATGTTGGGAAATTGAGTGCCATTATATCAAGTAATAATAATACCTGTTATTTATAGCGTTAATATACTGCATACTGTAGTATAACACATTGTCTAACAGCTGGGTGCTCTTATTATCTTGAAACCGTTTGTTTGAAATGCTGTTGCACCCCCTTAAAAAACCCATCTGTTCGGTTGTAGATCGCACCTCATATTGTATTATGGGATATATGCTTTATTTTAGGTTCTTTATTTGTCCTGCTCACTAGTTTACTGCCTAGGTCCTCCTTGAAAGATTATTCTGAGATAAACATTGTACTGAATGTGAGGAAGTGGTTTTCTAAATATTGAACATCATTTTCGTATTCACAGAAAAATATTATCAACACATCAAGAAAGGCAGGGAAATCCATGCCCCTGAACACAAGTTTGGCGCTAATTTCACAGCTTAAAATGTGGAAAGCCATTCAGATAACCTGCTGTTGAATGGTATTCCCTTTAATTTCTAAATTTGGTTTAATATCACAATTACCAAAATGTTGATAATACTCCAAAGGCCAGAAATACTCTTAGTTGTTTAACTGCTATCTTCACTGACATTAATCATTGATATTGTCTGGATATTAAATCATTCGGCCATAGAATCATCAACTCCCCATTGAGCAAAGAGAATCTACATAGTACTATGTCAAAAGCTTAAAGCCCATATGTCAGCTTCCGTTCAGGAAAATGGGCGGGAGATAGTGTCAAGTAAAGAGATTAGACTGCCTTAATCTAAGGGTTGCAGACAATGCTCTCACGTAGGAGCGAGGGGGAACAATGGGATAATCTGTATTCCTTACAGAGGCAGGGGTCATTGCATTGAATCCCTACAGCTTTATTTTCTAACAGGCAGTGAAAGTGCTACATATTCTAAAACGTCCTTGCAAGTGTGACATAATCCACTGTTTGGTAAATGGTCACTGAGGAGCTCTTGTAGGAGTAGTTTAGAAAGTCAGTCTACCTGCCAACTGTTCTTTGCTAAAAAAAAATATAAGAAACAAATGCAATGGGGTCGCGAAGTACAAAGCACTATTGCAGCCACAAAGCCTGTGATTCACAAAATCAGATGCTTTGCTTATACAAAAATTCAGACAAGTACAAAAGGTTCATTGCATGTCAAACATGTTTTTCGACTCACAAAGTTCACTTTGCAGCAGACAACTCATTGCAAAGAAAAGGGGGGCTGAGATGAAAATCACGCTATTCATTGCGATTTACAATGCAGTTTATACGTCCTTGGTGCCCACCTTCCTGACTGCAAGCCAATGACCTATTATTATAGATTTCCAAAGGGTGGGTGATGAGATATTGACGAAGTGGAGGCTGTCCTCGAGGAAAGGCTATCCCTGGGGAACAGCTGTCACCTTGGCTTGTAACTTTGGGTGGAGCACCCAGCCGTCCAGGGGGCCACTGACTGCTCGACTCCAATGACATTCTCTGAATACCAACTTTTATTTTTGAAAACAGTCTATGTAACTTTAAGAACAGGGCCTTCTGTAAAATAAAATAAACCTTCAGTGAATGTGAATGTAGAGATGACGTTCTGCAGTCCCTCAACAGATAATGTTGGTGCTGCAATACCAGTCTTAATCAGGAATACTGGACCTGTGGTATTCCCACATCCAAATCAGCCAAATTGCTAATCAGGACCTTAGCCATCTTCAATAGCAGATGCTTTTAAAACTATGCAGCACATTTTAGATACTTTCCTCCAGCCATAGTGTCTGACACCATTCAAATAAACTGTAATGACGCCATTAGCACCAAAACTTACTGTTCTCAGTCTCTAGAACATTTTTTGAAAAAAACACTAAATGTGAAAAATCGAGATGTGTGAATCTTAACAAATGCTAAACTGAAAAAGTTCAATGAAAGCAGAATGTCCAATAACTACATTTCACATATCATTAGCTAGCAGTTAATACTAAAATTGGCTAATCAATTACTACTAATAGCAAAAACGATTTTACAATTTTACAAAGATATTTGATGAATGTGG
Organism: Lissotriton helveticus; assembly: GCF_964261635.1. Taxonomy (NCBI): domain Eukaryota; kingdom Metazoa; phylum Chordata; class Amphibia; order Caudata; family Salamandridae; genus Lissotriton; species Lissotriton helveticus. The sequence continues at coordinate 1,016,633,672 of NC_136069.1, read as the reverse complement.
AGCAAATGGAACAAAATGAACAAATCCACAGCCCGTCTTTTTGAAGGGATTTCTGGTGTAAAGAAAAACAAGCATTGGCAATTCCATTAGGTCTGCTTTATGAATGAAATGCCTTTTGTGTCTCTGATGGGTTTAGCCACTCTATAAGTCATCATGTATGCACTATGGCACTAATTTTTGCACTCATGCATCTGTTTGTCACTCTACAGACCATTTCTTACATTCACCCTCTCCCTCTGACACAACCATAATAACACACAAAGCAACTCAAAAAGATATGCAAGAACAATTCAAAGAATCCAAGCAGAAAAAAGAAAGCACACTGATGTCTAAACATAATGGACCTATGCTTGCAGTAAGAAAACTAAACAGAGCTGCGTGTGTCCGTCTTTCTTGCAAAGCTATTGTAACAGTATATTGTTGTTTTAAAGTTCAAGTATGACTGCCTCATTTAGAAGCAAAGTGTTGGCTTCTGTGGGATAGTAAAACTATGACACACTATGGAATAATCTTCTATGACGGTCTCCTTTTTTAGTAGAAGTGACCACGTGGGATGCGGTGCACTACCATTGAAATGAGCAGCATGCAAGCAAAAACGTAGCACTGCCTGGTGAGCTGCAGTATCCTCCTGTCAAACCTTACATTTAAAAGAGCAGACGTAAAGAAATGAAAGGGGAACTATAAAAAGGAAAATTTAAAACTAACATATGGCCAGCCAGTCCTGATAGTGAAGCACATACATTTTCAGGTGGATGTTCATACATGATCCGAAAATGCTAGTGACTGATGCAGACTTTACACCACACAGAGTGTAAAGGCACACAGACAGACTAATGGCAGAAAAGAGTTGATCCAAAGGCCCTCCTTCTGTGTGTGTCTATTGTTTCATGATTTCTTTATTACAAGACCCTGGCAGACATCTAAGAAGATATTCTAGCAAGAATTTCAATTAATACCGAGCAAGTCTTCACGCCCTAGGGTTTGTCAGAGGAGGTAACCAACACCAAAATCCTTCCCCACAAAGATTATCTGTGACATTTCATGTAGAAACATATTTATAGTGTGGGCATTACTACAAAGAAATAACAATCCATCCTTAAATGCCTATTGACTATAACATATACTTTTCACTATAATTGTTTCGGATCGCCTGCCTTTATAAAAATATTTTGTTATAAACATTTGTAGAAGTAGATCTCTGCAAGGCCTACCAGTGCTAGGGGTTCACCCATCTCAGCACGCAAGTCCTCAAACCAGTGAATAGACGTTGGCACAGAAACTGAAATGTCAAAGATACAATTTATTAAACCTCATGAGGTGGCACTACATTCACACAACACCCTTCAGTAGTGTATGAAGTAGCACAAGGAGAAGAAGAACCATGGGTATTTTTTACTCACACAGGTGCTCAAAAGAAGGTGGTACAAGCACACATAGGAAGAGTTACATTCATAGATGGTAATACAGAGAATGCACAGTCAACAAAGAAGGAGGAGCCAACAGTTGCTGACTTTACTAAAGACAACCTGACAGTAACAAACCCAAACATGTGCATGGGCAGCTACAGACTCTTCTGAGCATGTGCAGATTAGCAGAGGCTAAGTATAGCCAGTTCTTGAGCACAGCACAAGGGCAATCGATAGCAAAGAAGGACAGTGCACATGGTTAGACAAGATGGCTGCCGAAAACAAGATGGCTTCAGCTAAATGCTAACAGCGAACTCTGTCAATTTTCTACACAATCAGGTCTATAAGCGTTATCTTTGTATTGCCACTATAGCCAACTCAATCATACTGTACTGATCATAAGCTTTCCACAGGGCAATTATCTGACATACAGTCATAAATGTACAAATGTACACAAAATTCTAGATGGCAAAGCAAAACACTATTTCTCCTTAGAGAGCCTATTAAGGAGTATTTTGGAGCATATCTTCTATCGCCACTGTTTGTTCGGGTGAATTACTGGCAACAAAACCTATGCCCACTATGGAATATGTGAAATTTACATCTAACAAAATACCTGCATACAGATTTAGCATTGTAAAATAACAATCCATCCTTAAAATCCACTTGTCTTTGACACCTGATTTCCACAATTAGTAGGTCTGGCCTACTGGCTTTGTAATAATGTTTAATAATAAACAGATCAAATTAATGAAATCTTTCATGACTTTTCCTAATGAACCGATAAAGCCTTTACCATTGACTTTACATCTTACTCGTCACCGGCCCATTCAAGTGCTCATAAATTCGCAATCATCATGCACACAGTAATAAAATTACAAATATGTAGAAAATTATAGCTTGTAAAACAATAGACAATCAATCTCAACTGAGCTTAACAAGAATCATCACAGTGAAAACACTTAGGTTTTGTGGGCAGCCAACTCTAAAATCCATCCCAACTACGGTAATCTGTGATATTACACGTGACAAAATACCTATCTATAGCATACAAAACAATGGAATAACAAGCAACTTCTAAAGGAGCAATTGTTTTAAAAAATGATTTTCACAAATAATAAGTTAGACCAACTGCCTTTGTCATAACTTTGTGAGATAAGCAGACCAAATCTATGGTATAAGAGATATCACTTCCAGTGCATCAATATGCCCTGCAGCTTGTCACGATAACCAACTTAGACCTACAGTTTTGAGCTGACGTTTTTCCACAAAGCAATTATCAGACACAGTCATAAAATTAGACTGCAGACCAAAATTTCAGTTAGCTAAGCAAAATATCCTGTCTCCTAGGAGGGCCTAAGAAGGATTCTCACGGAGCAAGCCTCCATGTTTTATTCAGACCAACACTCAAACTGTTGTCTAAAATGGTAATCTGTGAGATTCTATGTAACAAAATACCTTTCTGTAGGCTTTAATGTGGAGTCATAACAATCCACAACAATGCCTATCAACTTTAACCTATGCTTTTCATAATAAATATGTCAGGCCTAATAGTTTTAGCTTAACAATTCATAACAAGAATATTAGGCCTACAGCCATGATCATTGACTTGACACCATAAACAACTCGGTCCTGCTGTAAAGAGAATGAACGTTGCCACAAGCTAAAAAGTGCAATACAAGTAGTCGTTTTAGTGGAAGCACACAAATGTGGCCCAATAATATCCTGTAGTAAGAGAAACCAACATGGTGGAGCCTAAGAATCTCTCTGTAGGACTCTTACATTTACTTTCTGATCACATAAAATCAGGCAACATTTACATTATCCAGCCATGACTAAAAATCAATATAGATTAGGGTAACTCTGGGCTCTCAACATAAAATCTCGCTCTGAAGTATAAAGTTAATGACTGCCCTCCTCACATCTATGCTGCTGCCAGACCAAAAGACACTAAATTATTTAAATCACTTGAATTGCATAAAAAATGTCATGTGTGTACCCCTGAAAGTTCAAGCTTAGGCAGCTGCATAAAAATAACAAAATTATCACAGTTGTTTTGAGGTACAGCACTTTTAATCTGTGGAACCAAACAACATCTGCTCAATCAAAATATGTACTCCGGGCTACCAACATGTGGGAGGAGCCGAAGCCTCTCTCCTGGACGTGCTTCTTAAAGCCCTTTTTTACGTTGCTCACATAATGCCATGTAATAGCTGTGCTGTCAAGCTAGATCTATTGAGTTCTAACAGCAGAAGCAAGATTAAGGAAATATATGAACAACTTTTGTAATTCACAATATGCAACTTTACACTTGAAAAGGAATTTTCTCACGTTCAATATTACTTCAGTGTAATATTTCGCAAGAATAAGTATTCTCAGGGCACAAAAAATGGGTGTTCCAGTGCATGAATGCCCTATAAAGTTTGGGAACACCAAATTGTATTCACTCACAAGCCTCTGCCTGACTCTGCCCCTGCCCCATCCTAGAACATGCCGAAGATTTGCTCATGCTAAGGGCCGAGGTCAATCTGTATTTAAGGTGGGAATAGAAGACACACCTCAAAATTCAGTTTGAAAGTTGCGAACGGGGTTTCTGCACAGGGGAAAACATTCGCCACATAATATTTAGAATTAATCATGCAGGAACTGGAATGTTTGCCCAAACCTATGTGCAAAATAGATAGAGAATCATAAAAGTGTCATTTGTAGGTCTAGGGATTTGTCCATTGCACTTTGACTTTTCTAAAATGACAAATAAGTTAAATTATGTCAGTATAACCTTCATATCCTTATCTCGATTGTCTGAATTAGTTAGGACTCATCTCGGAGGGGTGCCGAGTTCTTGACAGAGAACAGTTTTATGTCAGCAGAAAAATGTCATATATGTGATGGATTGCCTAGAACCTTATTGGTGGTGAGGTGTGTTTTAGAAGAAGCAGGATAGGTTGCAATTTGCGGCCAATGAGAAACATGATTCCAGTGGAATCTTCATCCACACTTCTTGTAGCCATAATTTCAGCCATAGGGTGCTGCTAACTGACAGAGCAGGCAGTCAAACGTGGGGTGACAGCTCTACCACCAAGTCTGGAGGAGTCAGCTCAATGAAAGATAGGCATAGAAATGATGATAAAGTTTCACAAAAAAATCTGTTTAGTGGCACTAAAATGACAGGAAACATGCACATAGCATTTTACAGACAAATAAAATGTGGCATAATGTACACCTCTAGTGCTGTGGAGAACATGTAACTGCCACACTGGCAAATAATATTTTCAACTAGCCAAAATTCTACATCAACTTGTGTGTCTCTAGACATTCGCCCCACTGTTACCTTAATTTATGTGAGTCCACAAGGGTTGCTATTAAAATTCATGTTTGTGTGAATTTTATTTAAATTGTTAAAACTATGTATATTTATTTGAATGAGGCATATCCCCAAATAAACCTATATCCCACTTGATCTTAATTGTTTAATTGTATCTGCCAATGAATAGTAATATTAGGATTTATGTTTGTCTTAATGCACATTAAAAAATATAGTTAAGGTTTTGTGGTTAATCTTAGGTTAACTATTATCCTTAATTTCAATATCAATCCAACACCATAGAGAGAGTATCCTAAAAAAATTACCCCGTATGTCATTGTCTTTATACAGTAAAAGGCGAATGTCTAAATATTCCTAGCATCTGCCAGGAATACTTTGTTGTGATGATGCCTAATAGCCAACAGCAAAGGGGCAATTAATTTTCCACATAAGATAATGTGTCAAAAGAAAAATTTATTGATACATCATTTGCTGGAGGGGATTGTTTAATGATGTATTCTTTTGTAAAAAAAAAAAAGCATTTAACACTCCCCCCTTGCTTAATGTACTCATTTGTCATCACTGTTTATACCAGACACAAATATGTCTAAGAAACGTAAAAATAAATACAGCTTAAGGATTCTTGGGTCAGATTCCCAAAGATTTTGCTATAAGAAGGAAACAAGGCAAGAAGGAAGGAAGAAAGAAAGAAAGAAAGAAAGAAAGAAAGATAGAAAGAAAGAAAGAAAGAAAATAAAGAAAGAAAAAATAAAGGAAAATAAAATAAAGTAGGAAATCAGAAGGACTGAAAGAAAAAAGGAAGGCAGGAAGTAAGAAGAAAAAAAAAGAAAGAAAGAAATAGAGTAAGAATAAACGAAAGAAGGAGAGAAAGAAGAAAAAAAGGAATAAAATGGGAAGAATGAAAGAAAGAAAGACAAAAAGAAGGAAGGAAAAAGGAAACAAAGGAAGAAGGAGGAAAGGAAGAAATAAAAGAAGAAGGAAAGAAAGAAACAAAGCAAGAAGGATATGAAAAAAGTGTTACAAGTGCTGCAAATTAAACACAATAAAGGCTGATTTTCTTACTGGGCATTGTGTATTAAAGAACAATTGGGAAAAGTGACCCCAGAATAAATTGTTCTGAATTATTTTACACTTATGAATTTACATGTATAATGTTGAAGCTTTCAGATTGTGTACTGCATGCATAGTTAAAAGAGAATAACTTCTTACAGAACAGTTTAAAATGGACGTAGTCTGTCATGCTGTGAAATACCAGCAGTCAGATTACCAAAGGGCACTTCAAAATGAAATTACAACAGCATTAGCATGAGACAGGAACTGATAAAGCATGGAGTGTGACCTGTACTCACTTTTGGTATATACTTCCTGCTTTCACCTTGGGCTCTATTCAGAAAGGCAGCACAAAAGTAATTTTAAGTTAAATCAAAAACACTGGCACTGATTGGAAATACCTTGTGTCTGGATGAGTTCATTGTAAAATAGCAAAATGCAGTCATTCAAAGTGAGGTTAACCAGTGGCTGAAGTAGGCTGACCTATTGGCCCATACTGTATGCTGTAGTGGGAGGAGGCAAAATATGAATGACAGAACAACAGACTAATAGATGAAAAGAGGTGTCTGAAGGCCCCTTTAAGCCAATTTTAGTAAAATCAAAAGGTCTTGACTAACACCACACCTAAACAGGAAACAATTCAAAATCAGGATTGAGCCATGCATCTCAAGAGTATCCTTAATCTGGTGACAAGGAAATCATAGTTCTGCATTGGTACTAGAATCTGAAATGGTATTCCAACACGGTACTCAGGGATTGCACAGTTTGGTTCCTTTTCTATCATTTGCTTAGTAGCTGTAAGTGGTATGTTTGTGTCACGTTTAGTACAAAGCATGCACATTGACTTTTAGGCACATTCAAGGTGCATGGTATGTGAGAGCAGCGATCCCATCAGTTGTATTCACTGTGTGTCCCTTTCAAATGAGAGAGTCCCCATTAACCAGTGCATATGTTGATAACCGATCATACGTTGATCCAATGTGACCATTAAGGGAACAAAAGAACGTAGAACGTCGACCACATATAAAATGTTCTAAGTTATGCCTCCCTTTGTGATCAAGTAGGGCACCACATGCATTTGGGGTGGATGTTGCACCTTTCTTAATTGAGAAGTGGAGTCTCAATTGGTGTGGATTTGTTAGTGTCTACATCCATTCTTTTGAGAATCCACTTCACCCCTTCCAGTATCCGAGGCCCACTTTAACACAAAGTGCGATTGTACAACCAGCAGTTCTGCAATGCACTTTGGGAGCTTGGCCTACATCTATCAATGAGGCATTATTACCTAATATGGCAGCTCTAGATATTCATCTGAATACATTCACATGACATGACTTAGCAACTTGCAGAAATGAAAGCCGTCCTCAAGAAGCCCATAGCTGACCCAAATCAACTGAGCAAGTTTAGAACCATCTCCCTACTTCCCTATCTAGCCAAAGTGATTGAGAAGGCCATCAACAAGCAACTCACAACCCACCTTGAACTTCACCATGTTCTAGGCAACACTCAATCAGGATTCAGAAAGAGCCGCAGCACTGAAACCACACTCAACAAAGACATTAGAATGATCCTGGACTGAGTAGAAACTAAAGCCCTCATCTTGTTCACCCTCTCTGTGGCCTTCAACACTGTCTCCCAGAACACACTCATCAGAAGACACCATGAGATTGAAATACAGGGATCGGCTCTCAAATGGATCTTTTCTGTCCTCCCGGGAAGACCCCACAGGGTCAGGCTGCCACCTTTCACATTAGAGACCAAGAAATTAAAATGTGGACTCCCACAGATATCGTCCCTGAGCCCCACTCTTTTCAACATATATATGACAACGCTCACCAACCTCATCCTATCACATCATCTATGCCGATCAAACGCAACTCATACTCACCCTAATGGACAAAACAAACACCACCAGAACCAACTTTACCAAATGTATGACCATGGTAGCAAAATGGATGTGAACCAACTGCCTGCAGCTCTACTCTGACAAGATGGAAGCATTTGTCTTTGGCAGCAAGATACCCCTCCCAATGGACTAGACTCCCCTTGGTGGATGTTGGAGCTAGGACCAACACCCACAGACCACACAAGAAATCTTGGGCTCATCTTACATCTCACTATAACGTCTCAAGTCAATGCAGTGTGCACCTCCTGCTTCGACATCCTAAGCATGATGCAAAAAATCTTCAAATGGCTGCCTCAGCACACCAGAAGTACCATCACACAAGCACTTATTTTCAGGAGGCTGTACCACTGCAGCTCACTCTGCACCGGAACCTCCTAACAGCTCCTACACAAACTCCAGACCATCCAGAACACAGAAATAAGGCACATATTGAACCGCCCACGAGGCACCCACATCACACTGCACCTCAGGAAGCTTGACTGGCTCCCCATTCACAAGGGCAGCCAAAACAAACGTCTCTCTTACACATTCAAAGCCCTTCACAACACAACAACACAGAACCAGAAATCTGAACAGCCTGCATATACTTTCACCTGCTCACCACACACCTACGCTCTGCCTCTCTCTCACTTGCACACAGTCCACACATCTGCAAAAGAAAAACTGGAGGTTGCTCATTCTCCTACATCACACCCAAGACATGGCCAAACCTCTCTCGAAACGGTGCAGAGTAGGAATATCGACGGAGAAATATCGTGTTACATAAATATCTCCGCAGAAATATCGAGTGGAAGAAATATCGACAACAAAAATATAGTTTGACCAGAATATCGACTGATAGGTAAGTAATATCGATAACAATAATATAGTTGTAATAAATATCGTTTACAAAAATATAGTTTACAAAAATATAGATTTATTAATAATGTTATGTATTTTAGTGTTTTTGAAGAGAATTGTTTGTCATTTTATTATATGTTTTGGAATTGTATTACTTATTAATGTATTTTATGTTGAATTTTGTGTTATTAGTTCCGTAGCGGATTGTGGGTTTATAGGGGAATAGGGTGGGAAGTAATTTAATTATATACAATTAATTGATTAATTAATGTGTTAATTTATTAATAATTGTTTAATAATTAGTTGTTAATTAATTTCAATTAGTCAATTAATAATTATGTTAATTGTTTAATTAATTTTAGGTGTGTGTTGTGGAGCTTATATGTGTAAATGGTGTGAAGGGTGGTGAGTAATTAATTATTTATTGATTAATTATTAAATACTTTTTAAATTAATTACCATTAATTAATAAGTAATTATTAATTGTAAATGTGTAATTAATTAAAAGTTTGTGTTGTGGTGATTATAAGTGTATATGGTGTGAAACCTGGTAATTAAATAATTAATTAATTAATAAAAAATATTAATTTTTATTAATGAATTGGTAAATAATAAATGTAATGGTGTAATTAATTTTAGGTGTGTGTGGTGGATATTATAGTGTAAAATAATGTGTAATTAATTATTTTTTATTATCTTTGTTAATAATAATATATTTAAATGTATATATTAATTATGTTTGTATTGGAAATTTAATTTAATAAAAATTTTGATAGTTTGTTTTTTTATTGTTTTGGGTTCCAGCGCTTTCCCTACTATTGTACTCACTGGAGTGGGAATAGTAATTTTTCCCCCTAAGCTATCCAGCGCTTTCCCTACTGTTGCACTCTCTGGAGTGGGAATAGTAATTTTTACTCCTACGCTATCCAACGCTTTCCCTACTGTTGCACCCTTTGGAGTGGGAATAGTAATTTTAACCCCTACGCTATCCAACGCTTTCCCTACTGTTGCACCCCCTGAAGTGGGAATAGTAATTTTTACCCCTACGCTATCCAGCGCTTTCCCTACTGTTGCACTCACTGGAGTGGGAATAGTAATTTTTACCCCTACGCTATCCAACGCTTTCCCTACTGTTGCACTCTCTGGAGTGGGAATAGTAATTTTTACCCCTACGCCAGTGGTTCCCAAACTGTGCGCCGCGGCACCCTGGTGCGCCGCCAGAACTCGCCTGGGGCGCCGCGCACTTCTCAAGAATGTAGGAAAGGTAGGAGGCTCTATCAGTGCGCCTCAGTTCTAAAACATAGTATTTGCACGTTTGAAATGTGCCTTTGCGGGCCCCAGTAAAGGCATGTGCCGAATGGGAATGTCTTGCGGGGGAGTTTTTAAAGCCGCACTTGTCAATGCCATGAATGGGTCTGGAACAGCGTGTGAGGTGTTGCAGGGCCAGGCACAAACAGTCAGGACAGGAATGCCAACATGTCAACAGACGAACAAGGGAATACTACCTCAGCCCCTAGAGTAAACTGTCGTCTTGAAGCCTGGCCGCCTATTAAATTAGATATACTGAAGGAATTATTAAAATCAATCAAATCGGGTTCCCCACGGGACCCTATTCCTGTCAGTATCATAAACACATTAGAGGATGCTGCTTTAACTCCCATAGCAGAAATACTGAATGCCTCCATAGAGCAAGCCATAGTTCCTGCTCTATGGAAACATGCTATGGTCAGCCCCCTACTTAAAAAACCAGGCGCAGACCCTATGATATTGGCTAATTATCGCCCAATCTCTTTGCTACCGGCCTTTTCCAAGATCTTAGAGAGGCATATCCACAAGGCACTCTCAACCTATGTAGAAAACAATAATCTCCTACATTCGTCTCAATCTGGGTTTAGGAGTGGTTTTTCTACTGAGACGGCACTGCTCGGGGTCACAGAGAAGATCAGGGAGCTTATGGATGACGGCCAAACAGTAGCATTGGTCTTGTTAGATCTCAGTGCGGCCTTCAACACCATTTCTCACTCCATACTGTTAGACAGGCTGGGGGAGAATGGTGTCGAAGGCAGAGCTCTGGAATGGATTAGATCCTACCTATCCCTCCGCACTTTTCAGATCTCCTCTTCGGAGGCATGCTCTGAGGTATTCCACTCTCCTCACGGTGTGCCACAAGGATCAATTTTGAGCCCTCTGTTTTTTAATTTATACCTACGCCCACTGGCCAACCTTGCAGAAAATTTTGGCCTAAGTGTAATGACCTATGCAGATGACTCACAAGTCTTATTCTCACTTTCTAAATCTGATGTCTCTACTCCATCTGCATTAAAAGTAGGTCTCCCAAAAATTTTTTGTTGGATGTCAGACAACCAACTAAAACTAAATGGAGATAAAACAGAGGTTCTCCTGTTAGGAAATAGCAAAGATCTCTGGAATGATTCCCATTGGCCACCATCATTGGGTAAACTTCCACCTCCAGCCTCTCAGGTTAGAAACCTTGGGGTCACCATTGATGACTGTTTATCCATGTCCCAGCAAGCTAACAAAGTAGCAGGTATATGCTTCGCCATTCTCAAATGGTTACGCAAAATCATCTGGATGCTGCCACCTACTACCCAGAAGACCGTGGTCAATGCCTTAGTGACATCCCGGCTTGATTACGGTAACATCTTATACCTGGGCTCAAATAAGGCAGTGATAAAGCGTCTGCAACTAGTGCAGAACGCTGCGGTTAGACTGCTTTGCAAAATCCCCAGATCTGCTAGGATCACTCAACATCTCAGGGATCTGCACTGGCTTAAGGTCGAGAACCGTATTCGTTTCAAAGCCTTGAGCTACCTATTCAAAATTAAAGCTGGCACGGCCCCCAAGTATCTTCAGGCCCTTGCTAAGCCTTACCTCCCAAACCGCAACTTGCGTTCAGGTACAGCGGCAAACTTTGTAGTACCAAGGTTTAAACGAGCCAGAATAGGCGGGAGATCGTTCTCTTACCTGGGGCCAATGCTGTGGAACACACTGCCCATCCACATACGCAAAGAGGAAAGCTACGTGAATTTTAGAAAGAGCATAAAAACATGGTTGTTTAATAAATAATTGCTTTGTCTGTTTCTCTCCCTAGTGATATTTTGAGTGTTTTGCAGTTCTGGCGCCGGGAAACCCTTTGTGGGTAGCTGCGCGCCTTACAAATGCTATAAAATAAATAAAAATAAATAAATAAATGCCGAGCATTATTTCGGCTCGTTTTCTGCAGTGATTGTAGCAATGGCTTCCACAAAAAAAAATCGGGGAATCATTATAAATGTGAAATTGTTTTTTAAAAGTTCTTGTGCATTTCCCGAACAGCAAATTACTTCTTCACCCCTTCACTCCCACAACGGGTCCTTCATGTGTATCTTAAGACATGCAGTGAATCAAGGTGGCTCAAGTGTATAAATAAAGAATGTCGGATGGGAAGGAGAGATAGGCCTTGGAAGAGGGGCGCAGCTGCTTATTTTAATTAAACAATCCTCTGAATACATATTAAAATAAAATCCTAATCATGTATTGTGCTAATTTGCAAATCTCTGAGTGAGCGCCGTGCGGTTCACTCAGGTTTACGGCATGTAGTCCTTCCCTTGAAACCAAGCACCAGACCTGGTAATTTCAATCCCTAAAAGAAATACACAAATATTAATTCACTCCCTGCTCTGAAAACAGCAGAAGGAAAACGCCCATTTTCTATCGCCTTGTTACAATAATAAGCTTGACAATAATATAAACTAAAATGACGGTGGTGCTTAGCAAATGGGGAGGTACATCACGTGTGTGCTGTATATTCTTTTTTTATATTCTCATGAAAACCATTATAATTCTCATAATTTGAGCTGTCTGGGTAACACTTCCAAACCCTTGCAGCTACTTCTCTGTTGCACTTGGAAACTAAGAGCGCTCCAAGAAGCCTTCAGCTAGCATGACTGAGAAATGAGAGATGTTTTTCTAACAAACTGTTGGGATAATATCATGTTCAGCTGTGAGTGTTCGTGGAGGTTTGGAGGGTGTTTGGAATTACTGGAAAACTATGTTGCGTAACTTGAAATCTTTTCTGCCAATGAAAACAAAATACTACATTGTGAGTTGGCTTATCTTAAAAATGTAAGACTCCAACCTGCTTACGCTCCCTCATTCCTTCAAATATTCACCACCCTGTAAAAGTTTTGGATTGTGGTGGCCCACGTGTGTGCATAAACCTGACTCATCTATAATAAAATTGGCTTACATGTGTGACTCATGAATCCGCATGAGTCCCTTCGAAGGTGAGCGCACAGCGCTGATGGTTTGACTGTTCACACTGGGAATGTTCGTGAACAAGACCTGCTCCTGTGTCAGCTACAGGGCTCAACAGGTAGCAGCACTGAATGATGGTGCTTACTTCAGTTATTAGTCACAGATCAATAACACAGCTATAGAATACATTTAAAAGTGATCTCAATGTATATATGGCGTTTGAATTATATACAGATCATAACAGCTATACAAAATTTATCTTTGGACCAGCTGGGACATCAAAAAACTGGTGGTGCTAAAACCGGTCAGGTGGCAACTCTAACTGGCTCATTTATTTATTTACTGTTTGGGTTTTTGTGTACCAGCCCATCTGTGATGTGGAATGTCCCTGTGTTTTTTGAACATTCATTGGATTTCTTGGTAAGCCACCAGCCAAAAGAGAAGAAAAATGGGAGTACTCCAGAGGTTGGGCTTACATCCTCCTCACCGAAAAACAAAAAAAGTAACATGATGGGGAGCCGCGGACAACAATCGATAGATAAAGGGAGCCATGGGTCGAAAAAGTTTGAGAACCACTGCCCTATGCTATCCAACGCTTTCCCTACTGTTGCTCCCTTTGGAGTGGGAATAGTAATTTTAACCCTTACGCTATCCAACGCTTTCCCTACTGTTGCACCCGCTGGAGTGGGAATAGTAATTTTTACCCCTACGCTATCCAGCGCTTTCCCTACTGTTGCACTCACTGGAGTGGGAATAGTAATATTTACCCCTTCGCTATCAAATGTTTTAACTACTAATGTTTTTATTTTGTTATTAAATGTATGTATTATTATTTTTTAATACCTTAATGTGTTAATTAAATATAGAATATTTTATTCAAAATGTTTTATATATGTGTTTATTTTATTTTTATATAATTATTAAAGTTCATAAATTAAATAAAGATAATAATAAAATGTATTTAAGAAACTATATGTATATGCACACATTTACTGTGTTTATATTAATTAAATTAAGTTTATTTGTTATAAATAGTTAAAATATAAATGTAATTTAATGTATTTGGTTAATAATATTAATATTATTTAATTATTTAATTTAAGTTATATTATTTTTTAAAGTCGATATTTTTTACATCTATATTTTTTACATCTATATTTTTGAGTCAATATTATTGTGCTTACCTGTTTAAGTACAGGGAGTCGATATTTTTGTAATCGATATTTTTACATCTATAGTTTTTGTAAACTATATTTTTGTTGTCGATATTTAAACATGGAACCTTTCGAAACATCACAGTCTCCTCCCCACTTCTTGAGTTTCGCAAGAAGCTGAAGACCTGGCTCTTCCTCCAAGCACCTTGTGGACCACAAACCTACACACTTATCCAAGCACCTGGATACCCTCTTGAATGATTAGTGCACTATAAAAATCAACATACCACAACATAAGATAATATGACTGCACCACTAGAATATTCTTCAGCTCAGTCCCTTTAAATCCACAATCTAACATTAAGGATCATGTGAAACCTACATATTTCCAGCCCCTGTAACTCCATCATTTAATCTAATCTCGTAATACAAGGGTAATTGCTAATTGAAATATCTTTACACCTGATGTAGCAAATATCAGGATAGTACTTAGTTAGATGACTTTTCATATTTGAATCTGTTTTCACTATACCTGCTCTGTTGCTCGATTGTTTAATCTTCTTCACTTTCTCGTGCCAAGCATCATTGCAGTGTACATGTGAATCACACAACATGATTTTTAAAGCACAGAGCACTTCACTGGTTTGCCCTATGGTTGGAAATTGAGCTTACAGGAGTATGGTATTTCTAGTGGGATTGGCGAGAGAGGCCTCAAACCTATAAGCAACATCCTTTTGGTATGAAATAAACATTCCATGAGGTGCGAGGAACACATCTTTTTTCCATGAACTTATTTTTGTGTTGTATTATACAGGATAAACTACCATTACCAATAGTTATGCAATATAAAGTGTATGAGTTATCTCAGAGCTCTATTGAGTCATGTGTGTCTCTCGCTACTTTTCTTGACTCTAAAATAATACAGAATTCTTTATTAACTTAGTATGTCCAGACAGCTAGCAGACACAGGAGCTTTATCACATACTCAAATAGAATTAAAGCCAATGATATTAAGACAACAATCACGTCACAGATGCTTTCGAATTTGCCAAACTGATCCTGCCCTAAACAACAGGACAGAATCTGTGTTTGTAGGTTTCTAGCACTGGCACTCGTTTTTGTGCCGAATATTATTCTTCATTTATCTTTGACCCAGGGAAGGTGAGAGAAAGGCAGATAAGGCAGAAAAGTGAGAAATAATGGGGTAGAGAAAGATAGACACAAGTGAGAAGGGAAAAAACAGGGATCAAAATTAACCCCTAAGAGTGAGAAAAAGAGACATGGGTGGAAGCAAGACTAGACAACATTGCTAATCAGCAAACCTGGCACTCAGCAGCGCTGGAGTCAGGCACCCAAGAAAAATGTGGGTTCTCTGCACTTGTGTTGTTTTTACAGGTTAATTGTGCACTGCCTGAGACCCAACCTTGCACCTTATGTTTACATCCAGAAACATTTCTGTGGAAAGTCCCTACTTTCAAAATGCTCAACCCAATAGCATTGCTTCCCTCTGCAAAACTGCATTAAACCTGACATTGCAGCCTTTAGGATTGGCTGAAAACATATTCATTCCAATAGTCATGGAGGCAAAACTCGAAAACCCTGAGTTTAGTTTGACTCTATAGCTTTCCTTCTTACACCCTTAGTCCCTCCAAAAAAACAGACCCCTAACTGAATGAACTATTGTCGAAAAGTTACAACCTACATGAGTTTGAGAGAAAAATGTTGTTCTCTTATCCAGTATGGGATAAACTGGAATTGTTGCAGTCTGCAACGTGATGATTCACGGATTACAATGGACCTCTGATGGTGTGATTGAGGGGATGTCCCCAATAGATTTCTGTTCCCCTTGGACTTCCGACCCGGTCCCTTTCTGACTCGTCATAGATTCCTTGTAGTGCCTTTTCTGATCCTCATCAACCCTTTGCAAATTGTTGCAGGCACCTTTCCTTGATTCCCTCCTTCTTTGAGTGAGGGCTAGCTCAATGGCCTTTAAAAGCTTCTATGCACAATGCTTTCCTTGATTTTTACTTAAGTGTGGCTTAGGCTGACACTTATTCTTGACCAAGCTACCGAGATGATAAAATTTTTCTATTTGTCTATTTTGTCCTGAGCTGACTTCCTTTATGTAGCTCTCATGATTACTAGAATCACTCTTTCTTAAACCATCCTCTCGACTCTGAATTTTAGCTTTCTAATGTATAGAGAGAGAGTCTTAGATTGCTCGCTGAGCATCAGACCTTAATGTTATTGTTATGCATCG
This sequence comes from Lissotriton helveticus, assembly GCF_964261635.1. Lineage (NCBI taxonomy): Eukaryota > Metazoa > Chordata > Amphibia > Caudata > Salamandridae > Lissotriton > Lissotriton helveticus. The sequence continues at coordinate 1,016,617,474 of NC_136069.1, read as the reverse complement.
CAGTCACTGATCTGCTTGTTTGTTTGATACTAATTTGCCTTAATTTATTCCGGCATCTAGGTATCCCTGTTGTCCTCCTGTATCTTTATAGCATGGTACTGAGAGTTGTTTATTTGAATTTGATTATTAACTTGTAATACACCTTTTGAACTGCCCACCAATTTCTGGTCCTCCTTGTGTAGCCAAATGGGTTGCACTGTTAATTGGAAATTGATTGATTATTGATGCTAACTCCCATCTCCTTTCAGACAGACAAAAAGGTCCATCAGAGGACCAAAGGTAAGCAAGTGGACTCAGAAAAAGCTGGATCAGTTCTCGTTTCTGGCTTTATCCATTCCTCTCATTCTCTAAACATCATTGCTCAGAGTCCATTTCACCTCAATCTTTTTTACCTCTGTAAAACTCTCACTTTTGTATCACCTCAGTTTTTCATTGCCTTTACTTCTCATAGTTTCTGACCACTTTCAATTCAGTTAACCTCACCTCTACTGCTTCCATTGTCACAAGGGCCTCATCCAGTTTCTTCTCTCTCCTCATTTTGCTCTTACCTGTATCTGTAACAGTATCCCTTTCAGTTTAATCAAATCCTCTTTAATGTCCATGTTTCACACCTGTCACCTGGCAGTTTTCATTCCCATCCAATTTCTCCACTCATCCTCTTACATCCCTGTCCAACCTGTCTTACCTTCTTATCCATAGTGATCAGGATAGCTTCATCACTCTTTGTTGTCTCTCGGACTCCTGCTTTCACTTGCTCTCACACTCATGGTCTCCATATAATGCTCAATTTTCCATTGTTTACTCTTGTCTTACTCTTGCAATACTTTCTGTCTCTCATTTGTTTTTCCAGTTCCTTTGTTCTTTCTCTTTGTTCTTTCTTTTTTATTTCAAATGTTTCCTTATCATTTTGCATTTCTTGGTTCATTTTCTGATTCCCTACTTTTACTGTTTTTTAACTCTTGCTATTACATCTGCTTTATTTTCAAACTCTCACTTGCACTATCCTTCTAGCTGTCCTCCTCACTCTTTTCATTCTCTCCCTATTAGCTGTGTTTTATTCTTTTCTTTCCTACCTTCTTTCACCCCCCATTTTTCTTTCCTATTTTTTTAATGCGGTTTTTACCGTCCTCCATTCTCTTGTACCATCTTCTTCTCTGTATCATGTGTTAATTCTCAGATACTATCTTTCTCTCATGTTTTCTTTGTCTGTCTTTGTCATTATGTCTAGGTGGACAGTAACACACTCCGGTTTATTTTAGAGATTAAAACTGAGAGACATATTCTTCACTACAATGTTTGAAACAGAAAGCCATTGCAAATGTAGCAAAAACTAAAGATTTTCTCTCAAGTCTCAAGGAGCAGGTTAGCAAACTTAGTGGCAGTGCAAAATTTAAACACGAAAATAGCAGTATGTACATTATGGGCAGAAGTGCAATATTTCCTCACACAGAGAACGGGTCTAACATAAACAGAATGGTGCAAGCCACTCTCACACATACCACAGTGACAGTGTATGTGGCACAAATGCAGGCTTTATTCACACACAACAAATACTGCATAGGTAGGAGTGAAAGATTCTCTTGTGTGTGAAACAAAGCAGCACAAAGTCTTTGAAGGGTGTTTATCACACTGCTTTGTGTCATTTTGAGTCAAGGGGCAGTTAAACGGGTGTTAGCTGGGCAGTGTAGCTCAAGCCTTCATAGTTTTGATGCAAAGCCTGATCTATGATAATGGATCAAAAAGTAACTTCTCATTGAAGAAGTTAGCTACCATGGAGAATTTCTCCCAACATTCCACACATTGCCTATGTGCTACACTCTACAGCATACATGCAATGTGTGGAATTTTATTCTAATTGGTCTAGACATAGGATTTTCCACTGGAAGGTGAGCTTTAGTACAAATGCTATGTTAGATGGGGCAACTTGACAGCTCTGTGCGTGTGTGCCCAAACAAAAAGCATACAGGTCACCTACAGCCAGATTCATCACTGTCCCGTTTTGCGAGTCCTTAATAGCGATTATTAAGGAATCGCTATTAAGGACTTGCAAAACGGGATTCATGTAGGAATAGCAAAAAATATTGCGATTCCTACATCTTCCTTATTTACGATTAGCAATTGCTAATCGCAAATAAGGAATGATTCCCCATCCATTCCTATGGGCCTAAAGGCCCATAGGAATGGATGGGGAATCATTCCTTATTTGCGATTAGCAATTGCTAATCGCAACTATGGATGCGATTTCAAGGGTGCCAGGGCTGTCCAAAGGACACCCCGTAGCACCCCTGAAAAGCAAATGTACACAGGTGTTGCGCACACACATGTCCAAAGGACATGTGTGTGTAACATGCAACTTAGAAAAATGCACTAAAGTGCATTTTTCTAATTTTTCGCTATTTACCACGAAGTCAGACTTCGCGGTAAATAGCGGCCAAAAATTGTGAATTCGCAATTTAAAAATGGTTAATGAATTGCATTTAAGGAATCTCAAATAGAGATTCCTTAAATGCAATTCCTCGCAATTTTGCGATTTTGCTATTAGCGATTTTTGCATTTGGGATGATGAATCCCAAATGCAAAAATTGCGCTCGCAAAGGGCCAGATTCCCAGAATCTGGCCCTTTGCGAGCGCAATTTGCAATGATGAATCTGGCTGCTAGTCTCAAGATGGCGCGAGGTGCAATAAGACTGAGATTTCAAATGTATATTTTGGTGCTGTCTTGTTGGCATTTTGGATGTAGGTTTTCATCTTCCTAGGGTTCTGAATATGTGCAATTTACATCAGTGTCGGACTGAAACAGAAAATAGGCTTGATCACCAAATTAAAAGTGACCTCCATTAGCGAATAAGATAGCTAAAAAAGTGGGTTAAATTTGCAAAGCAAAGCAGTTTTAAACTTGTGAAGTGATGCTGTATGTGTGATTTGCGAGGTTTGGGAGACTGCATACATGTGTACCTGCTGCAGGAATTGTTTGTGGTTAATATCTGGGAAATCAATTGTAAATCTGACCCTCCCGACCATAAAACAGGCCCACAAAGAGCCAAAACACTATCCCATACACTGATCTGTCATACCATCCTTTGGGCATTGCCTGATTACCCTATAGGCCAGCCTGACCCTGATTTACATGTAATCTAAACCTACAACCTACATTTCATCTGTTTTTATTTCATGGATATATCAGTCACACATCCTAGTGCACCTAAGGCGTAGCTCGTGTATCACAATAGCATTTGCTTGGGCCAAAAAATTAAAATTTAAATGAAAAAGTACACGGTGCTCAATACACAGTGCACCCAAGAAGGATGCCAGCGAGTGTCCTCCCGTGGGATAGCATGCTACAGTGCTTGGCCTCACCGGCAATATATGCTGGCTCTCCCCACCCTCCCTCAGAGTGTCAGCTCTCAAGGGCTTCTCTTTACCTCTTTGGGTCATTACGGGGGTGGGGGGCAGCTCACAAATAGAGAGTTCTGTCAGACTTTCCTTTCCCTGTATAGCACGTGTGAAGGAGTGAGGCGGCAGAAAAATTGAAATGACAAGCATTGCTTTCAATATGGTAGTGGGCTATTTGGCTCCACCCCAGCTCGGAGGACCCCCGCCTCACCCTGATAGACTTTAGGCAGGCTGTCTTGGGTGGAGTGAGTCCATACAGCTCCCTCATTCACCAAACTCAACTGAGCAGCATGAGTCTTACTTTGGGGCTTAGATGTAGGGGCGTAGCTGTGGTGGGAGGGGTGTGACACCCCCTAATAGATTGGTTTTGGTGTGTGTAGTTGGGTGCAGGGGGCACAAATCAGGCCAGCAGTGTCTGTGGTCGGGTTACCACTTAGAATAGCAGCTCTCATACCACAGATACACACTTGCCAGAGCTTTATACACCCACCCCTTTGTTGTAATTTACTGATGCTTGTTTAAGAACACTACAGTTGATGTTATGACATCATAGAATGTTTGTATGGGAATGCAACTGAAATTGAGAAGGAGACTGCTGACCCAGATGGATGTTATTCCAGTTGATGCTGTGTTATGGATCTGGAAATAAACTGCTTTCAGTTTCTACATAATTTGGTGAATTCATCTTTATTACCCCCTCTTCTGCCCTCTCACACAAAACAGGCCAAGAGTAAATAAAGGACTGGATGGGTCTTATGTGGTGTAGCGAAGCCTTTAAAATGTATGACTATTTTTATCCATTTTGCCATTGCAATGGCAGTGATGGTTGGGAAATCTCTCTTTCATGCCCCCCCCCCGAAATCTAATTGACTAATCTATGCCCCTGCTTACATGTGAAATGTCCTTTGGGTCTTTAGCTTTGGGGGTCCTAGTGAATGGTAGGGACCCCCGCTCCGCAGGGGCAGTGGGGGTGTACGTTACGTGCCTGGCTCAAGATTTAAATTTAAAAAACTTTGATCACCTAATTAACATTCCGCTTACAAACTAGCATGCAGGTTAGTCTGCAGCCACATGACTACCATATTCTCCTAGGCTCATTTATTAAGCAGTGATTACATCCAACTGCATTCTTCCCTGTAATAGCAATTAAAGCTCAGCATCTTACGGCGTCTAATGCTGTTATGAAACGATTAAGTTCTGTGGAAAGCAGAAGAAAACAACGGAGGTTGAAATAAATGGCCTAAGAAATGAAGCCCGACTCTTAAACAAAAATAAATTATGGAAATGAGACTTGAGCAACCTGGTTGCTTTGTTGGTTTTCAACGAAACCTAGCAGAGAATATTTTCAAAGCTTCTCCTCAGGACACTCAATGATTTCCGAATATGTACCATGTAACAAGACACAATGAACCTTTGCAGGTTATCACTAAAACCGGAATTGATTAAACTAAATGCTTGTGCTTTTTATACATGATGGGGTATACCTCCATTTTGCATGTTGTCATGAACCAATGGAGCACAGTTTGTAGCTTTGGAACACCAGACTACAAACAGGCTCATAGTAATATGTCATGGTACAATCTGTGCATTGCCCTGGCGACACTAGGTTTAGTGTGCCTGCTGCACCACTGCATTACAGTAGGGCCCAAAAACTCGCTTCTGTGAACAGAATGGTGTATGACATTACAAAGCATGCTTTTACCACGCATGCCTTTACATCGCAGTTTTTACAACGCATGCTGTTACAACGCATAGCGCTAAGGGGTGCTGGATAGTGAATAGTTTAATTTACTATTCCAACTCCAGTCCCTGTGGATAGTAGGGAAGGTGATGGATAGTAAATTAAATCCATTCCCTATCCTAGAGCGCCCCCCAGCGCAATGCGTTGTAATGACATGCGTTGTACTAATTGCGTCGTAAAGGCACTGCGTGGTAAAAGTTGCGTTGTAAAGGATGTTCCCCGAACAGAATGCACCAGTCAACACACTCAGGGCCTAATTCACAATCACACTTTACACTTTTGTGCAAGTTTATGATTGTGTGCTATTCACAAAGGGATTTACGAGTTGTATCTTAATGAGTGCAGAGACTCTGCATATAAAAAGACCTATCTTTTTATGTGCAGAGACTCCTCACTCGCACAGATGCTACTCATTAATAAATCCTTTTGTGAATAGCAAACAATTGCAAACTTACACAAAAATGTATGGTTCCCATTGGGAATGGGGCCCTCATTGTATCAGTGAATCAACATGTGTGTGTTCCCTTGTTGCAAGAGAACAATGCAGGCTTCACACAATCATTAGTATATTGTGTGACAATGAATGGATGCAGATGCTCTGAATAACGTGCAGATATTTTTTTTAACTTTGATAAATTTACAATACACAGATATTCTTTCTTATACTTGCTTCCTAGATTGTTTTGGTTCGCCACTGCTAGCAGGATGGCTAGGATGAACTGGAGTGTTTGTAGATGAATTCTTTTGTGGTTATAGCTATAAAAAAAGATTCCCTCATTTGAATTGGTCCATGCCCCATGCAAATGAGGGAACACCCTCTCATGATAGTGCTGGTGTTACATATGCCTCAGTGCTATTAGTATTACAGAAGGAGGCGCACAAGCCTCCTTGGCCCATTTTGGAATACCATTGTGCCCCTAGGGACACGCACAAAGTGGGTGCAAATCCCTTTTCCACTTCCGGGACATAATGTGTAATACTGCACCAGATCTTAGCATCTCCCTGTCACAATGAAGATGTCATATCCAGTGGTGGCTGGCATGGATCTGGGGTAGCGGGCATCGCTCCACGCCGTCCCTCTGCCGGGCCACAACAGGAAGCACCCAGGCTCCACTGACTAATGGTAATGCTGCATGCAGCGTTGTGATTGGTCTGAGCGCTGTGGTTTGGCGCTCAACCAGAGAATGGGAGCCTGGGCATGTTCTCTACCCAGGCTATAATTCAACCTGGGTGAGGAACATGCAAAGTGCGCATTACTGTTTGGCCGGCCCAATTGGGCCAGCCAAACAGTCCTTGTGCACTTACGGAGTGAACAGCACTCCTCCCCCCTGCTCTGAGAGCAGAGCAGCCCCCACCCCAGAAAAACACAACAGAAAGAACAAATTAAATTATAATAACAACGAGTTATTATCATTTTATTTTGCCTTTATTTACTCTGTTGAAAGCAGAGGTGCGAACTTCCTTCGTCTTAGCGGAGGAGCTGTCACTGGTCATATATCTGTGATCCACAGCCACCCTGTTCCAGTCCTGGCAATTTGTCAGTTTTCACATGTGAAGTACCAACCTAACTATAATGTTGCTAGGAAAAAAACACTTCGGAACTGTTCATGTGTGAGTTAACCCTTAAATACGCATGTGTGCTTTAAAATTCAATTAGGTCAGAAACAAATTTCATCAATGTATCTAACTCATGTTCAGTAAACAGGATTGATAGGAATCAAAGGAGAATTAATTTAGGCCCCTACGAAGACATAGAAAGTGAGAATAATGCCTCTACACCTAAGAGGTTGTAGGTGTATATGTGTTTGTTGGTAAGTAAAGGTCATTATTAAAATTAGGGTGGTCTGGATGGAAAGGCATATTCATGAGAAGGCTATTTTGAGAGACGTTTAGAATTCTTCCACTGGTATGAATTTTCAGCCCGTTAATTGCAGAAGCTGGTTATAAATTTGGGTATGAATTCAAAGTGCAGCTTTGGGTTCTAACTGAAAGTTACATTTTGGGGAAGCGGTCCTAAATTTATCTTTCATTTTCAAACTCAAAAAAGAGTGCAATAAAGTGAATCCAGAAGTCCATTGTAAAATAGTGTGTTACTATATCTTAATGACTTCTTGACTCTCAAAGTTGGCAAATTATTTTGTGCGCAGGTGAACCCTAAAATTTAACTTCCCAAAATTTTGCTTAACTACTCACCCACGGATTGATGAATAGGAGACAGGTTTAAATCAAAAGTATTCAAATCCCAAATGAGCAGCAAAATTAAGAAATGGACAGCAGTTTTATAGAATCGGAAAGTCTTCTGGCTCTCCACGAAAATCGGGGATTTACATAGGACATCTTCTCAAAGAACAGAATAGAAACGGCAGAATCACCATGGTGCGAGCAGATCTAACACATTATTAACAAATCAGAGCACAAATTTATTAAAAGTCATATTGTCTTAGCGCCTAAGCACAATCCTACTACATGAATATTGATATGCTAATATCTTCCGGAGATGGCAGGTCAAACTAGTTACATGAACAACAATAAAGGGCACAGTGAGCTAGAGGAAGATCCATGAGAAAGATACAATATTGTGACCAAGCTAGGAGAATTTGATCAAAAACAGCAAGAATAACATCAATGGAAATAACAAATAGGACTCAGCTTGACTGTGTGCTGCAGAAATATTGTACCGTGAAATGTGCAGAGTGAAGACATAAGACACATTTTATTGAAAGAAGATAGTGACTGGGTTTGAATTGAGTCATAGTTAACAAGAAAACACACTTCTACATGTCAGTCAGTCAGTCAGTCAATCACCTTTATTCAGTTTCATCATATAAAACCATAAAAGTTATCAATACATAAAAATATCATAAAAAGATAGCTCATTTCATCACTGTTAAAGGTAATCAATACCATGGGCGTCCGCAGAAATGTTTCCAGGGTGGGGCAAAATGTTAACGTTATCACCATCCTCCGACATGATGTGTGCCAGGTGGGGCACAAGAAACACTGGGGCGCAGAACTGGGCTAGACTCAATTAAATGCCAGGAATCCAGGACATGTGACTGACCCTGCCACAGGCCAACAAACACCACCTGTAGGGAAAATGCTAAACTATCTGAAGAGGTGCTTTATCTCTGTCTGCTATGTGTGCACACTTCCGGGTCCTCGATCCAACACCAATCAAGGCTGTCTTCAGCACGATTCGATTTTCATCAGAATACTTTAAAACAGCCTATGATTAAAGCACCAGATTAAATATACTGTATGCACAGTGTATGTTAGGGATTATTTGTAGCACACATATTTACCAATATTGGCTTCTTGGTGCTAGAATTAATGATAACTTTTATCCAAAGTTAAAGCACAACGTCAAAGTTAGTAATAAATAATGCAGCAATCACACACGCTAGTGATTCACCAATGGGTGCTCCCTTTACTAGAATTCCCCGGGCATTGCTAAATTTTACACACATTCAATGAATTCATACAAAATAAAATGTATAGGTCCAAATGTTAGCTATATTTTTTAAAAGAAACTTAGAGTCCCTCTCCGTGTAGTCAATGTCAAACTGACAACGTGCCCACGTTTAGGAATACAATAATGGCCAGCCCCCTTATGCGGAAGCCTGGCACCGTAAATGGCTGGCACATGCGGCGCCCGCAGCGGCGGCACATCACAGGTCCAGGGATGCTGAGTCTTACACAGTGGTCAAAGTGGGGGAAAACAAGTAGGGGAACAGTGGGCGGAGAATCAAAGGGCGGGAATAACCCAAGGATTGGATCTGTGGGTGGAGCCAGAGGTGTGGCCAGAATGCGCAGACATCCCAATTTTTAGTATTTGTTTGGCATTTCACTGCCCAGTTTAATCAACCAATCGATACACATGATTATTTAAGGTTATAATGAGACTATTGACATTAAAATATATTCACAAAGTGGGATATGCTTATAATCACAGAATGTACCAAATACGATAAAATGTGGAAACACAAGCCATTTGTCTCCGAGCCATGGAGTTTCTGTCATCAGCACTACTCCCTTTTTCCACAACAGCAGTTCAAACATGAATGGCAAAATATCCTAGTTTACAAATGTTTTCTCTAAAATTATGGCTCTGCCATATTTGCCTCATAAGGCAAGATCTGCTGCATGATCTGACCATTTAAACTAATACATTGTTTTTAGCTCAAACATATCAAAAGTTAATATAAAATGTGACTTGTGTTGCTGCGGAGTGGATGGCCTATTGTAAAGGTTGACTGGTCACCTTTCTCACTGCTGCATTTGTATGTTACACTGGTACTAATAAGGCAAAATCTTTCCAGAGACTGTTAGCATGTGTACACATGTCAAAATAATAAAATATCTGAAAATATACTGCATTACGCTGCAGCCTTTTTTTAATGCATAATTTAGTCAACACTACAGCATAATGTTGTCATCCGTTGCTACATAATTAATTCCAGTGGCCCCACAGCAGGCAGCACATGTTAAAAGTGCTTGTGAATGAAGCCGGGTGACTGTAAGTTTGTGAACTTAGTCTGGTGTGCGTGCAAATCCTGCATTGCCAATCCCTGGTGAGTTGCAGCTACTACTGCTGAAACAAGGCCAACGGAGGTACCTATGGGTGAGGCGGACTGGCCTCAAGGGCAGGGCCAGCCATCGCACTGGTGGTGTCCTGTGCATTAATGTTTGTTAGTGCCCCCCAATGACCACGTCTGCCATGGATTCCCTCACTACCACCCTTTAACGCTGCCCCCCAAGTTTCCATAACCACTGTCTCTCAGATGCATTTAATTTGATTTACAGCGCCACTCATACCATTGTAGGGTGTCAGAGCACTTTACATCACACACATTACACAGAGACAATCAATATGTGTGTAAATCACAGTATAGAAAATGTTAAATAAGACTAAGGACTACAAGGTGTAGGAGTCACATGACAACCATACTAGTAGCCTGTATAGTTTTATAGTGATTGGTTTGGAGAAACACAATACCGGGAATTTAAAACGTAATACCATGGTTGGGGGTTCTCCTTAATAATCAGAATTGATTTCTGTCCAAAAGAACACTTTTTGGGTCATTAGGATAATCAAAGATTTGGGGGGGGGCGGAGGGGCCATAACGCTCTAATTTAAACCTTGCAGTTTGTCTGCAGCTCACAGATGACAGTTAATAGCTCACTGTTCTAAGTTAGGATTTTAACTTATAAACTGCAAGTAACAAAAGGATCTCTCTGACAAAAGCAGTAGCCCACTGACCTATTTACATTATGTGCACTTTGTGATGTGCATGGCGCATGTTCTTTGCAGCTGGTACATTAACCCTCTGAGCTACCTTTTCACAAGTCAAAACTTCCACCAGACAAAATTCTGATCTCTCTCTAGGAAGAACATTAATCACCAGAGTCATCATGACATTTTTATTGTTGCCGAAAATTGCTGGAGGCAAGGAAGGAGGAAGCAAGCATTTTTAAAACCATAATATACTTGCAAACATGATGCCTCCAGCCCTCCACCTAAAGTCAGCACCCGGTGTGGTCACACTTGTTGCATTGCCCTAGAGCTGGCCCTTCTCAAGGGTCCTGTGACCTCAGTGACTGTTGTTGTAGTGTGTGCTGCTTCGTAGGCCTGCCCGCAAGACTGGAGGTGAACTTCAGTATGGATAGTGGTGGACAAGACTTGAAGGTTAACCTACACATGTCATGCTAGGGTCCACCTGCTGGTGCGAAGACACCAGGACTTCTAAGGTGTTGCGAAGCCTTCTAAGATGTAGCATGTGATTGTGCTCTCGCAGGAGAGTGGTCTGGTGGACTGGTTATTAAGGCTGAACCTGGTTCTCAGTTCCAAATTCAGCAGCTCTGACCATAGTGCCACATCCTCTCCCCCACTGAACACCGTACTGCCCAACTGAGAAAAACTCCCACTGTCTTCAACTACAACCCAATTGTTGCCCGCTATAAACACCTGGATGCGGCTCAATTTAAATTACGCACTAGACAAGAGCAATATGCGGCCTACAAAAAAAAAGTAACAACATCCTGGAAAAAGCAAACACTTACAGGGAATGCAAAATTTAGCAAACCATGGGATATGTAAGCAGGAATAACATGGTTACCTTAATGCTTTTGCACTCACTATTCAGAAATCAGTAAGTGCTTTTGCCTGAAAAGTTAAGGACACGACCACAGGGCCCTGAATGGACCCATTTCAATGGCCATTGCTTATATCCTTAGAAAACGTAAGCAGTAGGGTACAAAGACCACATCCCTGGACGCAGAGCCGCAGCACACATTTTGTTTTCCAATCCCACACATTGCAGTACCTCCAGGATTGGTGCACTAGTTTCAAGTCCAGGGAAAACAAAGACAAGAAAACAAAAATAGCGCTTCACTGGCAAACTCTGTAAAAGTGGCGCTAATGTGTTTCAGTGTGAATAAAATCAGTTTGGCCAGTTTGCTACCACTCTGTCTTACTTTATTTAGTTATTTATCTATTTTTCATATTTTTAGCCTTTTATTCCCAATGCTGCACTTTGGAATTAAAATGTCAGAAAAATATGACATTTCCAGCAAAAGTGTCTTTCTTTTTTGGATCCATCTCACAGGGAAGCAAATAAAAGAAAGGAGATGAAAGAGAGTGAGAACCCCGTCTTGAAGTCTCGGTTTTTGTGGGCGTCCGCAGGGGGGGCAAGGAGGGTGGCTCCAGGGGGGGGGGCAAGCGCCCCTCCTTGACCCCCCTGCGGACGCCCATGATCGATACATAAAATATCATAAAAATAGAACACAATTCATCAAGGTTACAACACATGCCACGATAGTCTTTGTTGATTCAAAACCTAGGGAACAGAGTTAAATACATGTACCATTAACCACTCAAAAAAATGTTAAACAGTTAGGACAGCGAGTTCCCAGGCCTCTTTCTTAAGTATGTATATCATTGGGGTGGCATAGACCCTGACCAATGCTGCCATTTAATCAAGGCAGGACCTAGCCTTCATAGCAGATTTCAAGAAACTGAGAACAGTGCATCATGCAACAACTGTAGATAGATAAAAGCTGGGCCGGCCTGTGTAAAACTAATCTTCTTTAAAATCGGGGCGATAAAAGTTTTTCGAGAGACTTCATAAAATTTACAAAGTAATGTAAAGTGAAGCAGCTCCTATGGAGGCTCATCGTTGCAGCCACAGGGTGCTAACATCTGGCCTCTGCCCCACCACCCTCGGGATAGCCAACAAAAAATGGAAGTGATTCAGTCGAAACCTGGTTAGATATATATATATACTAATGGTGTTGTTTTCAACATGATGAATTTACGAACACTGGGTTTCTCCAGCTCCAGTTCTTCCCTCTCTAATTTCCTTAGGCTACTAAAAGACTCCCTTATTAACCCCACATCCTTTTTAGTTACCAATTCAGGTTTAGTAAACAGTTCGGTTCTTCCTAATCTTACAAAACTGTTCTTGATATATCTAAGCGATTGTATTCACAGTGCCTGCTCAAGGGTCCTGCATTCTTTTAGAATCTGTTGACTCAGTGATGATTTCTCACTCAACCATGTTTTCATCCAAAAGGTTAAAGGGCGGAGGGCCAGTGTGTCGCTTAAATAAGGCACCAATTCTTCATGTACCACTAGGTTAGAGGTGACCCGCGGGACCCCCAGTAAACGTTTCAGGAAGGCATTGTCTGCTACTTGTAAATCGTCTGTAATAACATGCCCCTATATTTCGCTACCATAGGAAGCTGTCATGACACTCTTGGCCTGATAGATCTTTCAGAGAGCTGTGATAGGTCTCTTTCCAAGTTTAGATGCAAAATTCAAAATAGTTGCATTCACCCATACCAAGTCTCCCCTCATTCTTTGTTTTAAAGGGCCCACTTCATCTGCTCATCCATTACTACCCCCCAAATACGGAGGATTTTTTTGGACAGGCATCCACCTGCATAACGTAGGATTTAGAGTCAAGGTTCAAAACACTTTATTCGGATAACATTGTATCCATAAACGAAAAAAACCACAACAACAAGCAGATAACTGATATACAAATAAGAGAGTCTTAATAAAACCATTAGCAACATTCAATGTACATTAATCTTTAGATTCATAAAAGGTCATTAATAGATAAAAGCTCAAGGATTAGCCATCATTTGGCGTGCACAAACTGCAATTCTCAAAAAAGTGCCTGTGCGAAAGACCAGCTCTTCATCGTCCAGGGTAAGTAGCCTCAAATAAGCGTTTTCCAAGCTGATAGGCATATGCTTTTTAAAATACGGAGTTAAAAGCCACTTAATATTCTTTAAATAGTAATTACAAAAGAACAAGAAGTGTAAAATAGATTGGCCACTCTGACCATCACAAGGACAGGGTGTATGATCAAGGTTGTGGTAGTGGCCAAGAGGAAAACATAATACAAATTTAATAGAGCCTGCCCTTAGACGAAACAAAAGGCTCCTCTCCCAGTGACTCATAGGCAGGATAATGTACTTAGCCAGTGGGTGTACAGAATTTTCAATGACCATGTAGCTATGGACAAGTTATTTTTTGAATTTCCTTTCAATCCCTTCTACTCTGTATAGCGAATAGAGCACACTCCAAGTTCGTTTTTATTCATAGTCATTGCTGTGCTGGGATCTGAAAAAATTTGACCGGGTTTTTCCAAACCGATAACCAGAAAAGGGCAAGGTGGGCCCTAATAAAGTCTTCAATAAAATTTAGGTTGAGTTCCCTATGGCAAGCATATTGTGGTGTTGGGATTGGGATGCCTAATAACTTCCTGCAAAATATGTTCTCTTCCTGTTGGATGCAGGAACTCTTGGCAAAGCCCCAAACCTCAGCGCCATACGTGGCTAATGGCTCGCATTGGGACTTAACATTTTTTGTGATGGCTAAAATAGCTCCTGTTCTCTTTGGGTGCGGATGACTAAGAATCGAGTTGGTGACCTTTGAGAACTTGCTCCTGGAGTGAGCCATATGCTCAGTTCAGGAGCTGTTCACAGCAAAGACCACCCCAAGATAGGGAAAAGTGCTGGTGCTCATCAGCTTCTGGTTACCCACCGATATTGAACTGAGTTGACGTTTCTTTGGACCACACGACATAATGAAAGATTTTTTTAAATTGGTGAGTAGGTCCAGGCTATCAATGTGGTTAACAAAACCCTGCACTAAGGTGCGTAAGGAATTCGGAATGCGGCCCATAAGGACCGCATCATTGGCATAAAGTAACACGGGGAGTGATTTTCCATTGATTTTTGGGACATCTTGGGTTGATGTTTTTAAAATTTTATTCAGTCCATTGATATAGATAATAAAAAGGAGGGGGGCCAGAACACCACCCTGTCTGACCCCCTACCCACATCTATGGCTTCAGTGACCTCACCCCCGCATCCAATCCTCATCCGAGCTTTAAGATCTTTGTGAAGGTGTGCCAAAAAATACACCAGGGGCTCATCCAGTCCATAGGTCTGAAGGACAGACCAAAGCTTTGGCCTATTAACAAGTTCGAAAGCAGAGGTCAAATCCATGAAGGCCAAATAAATTGGAGAAACAAGCGCAATGGTGTATTTGCCCATAATTAGGTTAAGATTAAGGCATTGTTAATTGGTGCCCACCTTGCTTCGGAAGCCCAATTGACAGGGATCTAAAATTCCATTTTCTTCAGACCACTCTAAAATCTTGTTGTACAGGACTCTCCCTAAAATTTTTAAAGTGTTGTCAATTAAGGAGATAAGCCTGTAACAATTGGGTTGAGAATGATCCCCTTTTTAAAAAATTGGAACCATAATAAAACTTGTGGACCAGGAACTGGGTAACAGAGCATACAATAAATGATTAAAAACATTTAAAAGTAAAGGAGCCCAAAAGTCTAGTTTATGTTTGATAAGGTCAATGGGTAGACCATCAGGTCAGGGGCTTTATTACCCGCACTCTGTTGAATCACTTCTTCCATCTCAGATAGGGTCATCTATATTCTGGTTAGCGGCCCCAGTTCAAAGTCATCTACCTCTTGTGCGGGTGCAGCATACATTTATGTAAAGTGTTTTTTCCACGACTTGCTCGCAATAGTGCTGCTGATAGGGGTAAGAAGCTGCCCCATGGATCGCAACACCCTTACAGCTGGCCAAAATGTATCACCCAATTTAGTGTTAGCCGCTATCACTAGTGCCTTCCAATGTTTTTTTAGGATTTCCCCTTTCCGATTGGAGATCCTGCTTTTATACCTCAGCCTGGCAGATTTCACTTCAAGTTTTCGTCATGGATCAGATGATAAGGCTCTGCGCAGTTGTTTATTTGCCTCAGAGCACTCGTGATCGAACCATCTGGGGTCACATTTAACACAGGAAATGGGTTTGGACAAAAGAGTTTTTATTTAGAGATTTAGAGTCATTTATAGATAGATCCCGCTTTGACATAATGGCAGAGAATGCATCAAGGAGGGCTTGTAGAACCCTGGCGGTCCTAGAGATAAGGACCGCGTCATCTGCACATAGGAGGACTGAGGGACCACGGTAGCAAACATATGGATAATCTACCCCTGTTAACAATAGGACTTTATCTAAATCATTGATATATAGATTAAACAAAAAGGGTGCTAGAATGCACCCTTGGCGTACACCTCTCCTTATGTCAAAATTGCGTAAGTGTCTTAAATTCTGCGAAAATCTAACATGGACCTTAGTTGCACGGTGAAGATCTTCTAAAAAAGAAACAATATTTCGGTCTATCCCAATATCAATCATGGACTGCCAGAGTTTGGACCTATTCATGTGATCAAACGTCTAGGACAGGTCCATGAATGCAAGGTGAATGGTACCAGCACGAGCACCTATATATTTGTTAAGAATCATGGTTAGGTTAAGGCACTGGGCCACCGTGGACCAACCTGGGCGGAACCCATACTGGACTTCTGATAACGTAGCATGTTCCATTGCCCAGCTAGTCATCCCTTCTAGAAGCACTCGGCCCACCACCTTAACCTCCAAGTCCAACAGAGGAATGGGTCTATAACAGTGGGTGCAATCACGATTTCCCTTTTTAAAGACTGGCACAATGGTCGAGGCGGCCAGGGATTTGGGCCAGCCTGTCCTTGCCGCAACATTAGGTACTGCCGCAAGGACCGGGTCCCAAAATATTGGAACAGATTTATAGAGATCCAGAGGGATACTGTCTGGATCTGGGGCATTGTTACTAGTCAGCCCACCGATACCCTCCTCGATCTCTCCTATTCTAAAAACCAGGTCAGCGCCGGCTGTCTCACGGTTTGGCAGGCTATTTAGCTCAGCAGGGCTCTCACACATAGTTTCAAGGTGGAGCACCCTCTCATCCGCTGTGATATGTGCGACTACTGTACAGCCTTCATCATGATTTAATAGAGGTCTGTTAAAAATGCCCCAGAATCTCGAGCTGTCCCTCAGCAAGCTTGCCTCAATCAACCCTCTCCATGCCTCTTCCTTCAAGTTGGATTTACGTTTGGTCAGTTCCAGTTTATAATTATTCCGACATGATCTGATCAGGGTCTGATTTCTTGGGCTACTGTTTAAAGCTTCCCGCAGCTTTCTAGCCACTAGAGAACAGGAGGAGTCCAAACATCTTGGGGCATGGATGGCTGGGCATTGGCCCGGGATACTTAGAAGGTCACCTTCTTTAGCAGAGATGGATTTGAAGGCGCTAATGACCTCTCCTGGGGATATTTGTGATGAAGTGCACATTGCTAACTCGCTGGCACATGAGTCTTTCATCTGGGAGATCTGTGACCGCTTTAGCCGCCTTCTGCTGTCTGGGGATTGAACAGACCCACTTTGCCCAACTCCTCTCTTAGGCACCAGTAAAGAACCACCGATTTTGACACACAAAGGATTATGATCACTGTGGGCGCTTACTTGGATCTTGAATCCCGTAAATAGAGTTTTTACCGACAATGAAATCAATATAAAATCAATAAGTGAGCCCCCACCTCTCCCTTTGAATGAGGGAACAACAGGTTGGCTATGGGGGTCACGTGTAAATAAAAGAGACAATAAAACAAATTCATGGAGGAAATCGTTCAACATCTCCCCCTGTGAGGAGTGTTCAAAATTAATTCCCCACACACGTGGACATCCCAGGTCGGCCAACATTGCCGCCCCTGGGGCTCCACAAGGGTGGGTGTTGAAGTCCCCAGCAATCATTAAGAGCAGTGTTACAGTGTTGCCTTATAAAAGAACCCAACATAGTGATGTTACACCCACCCTTGGGACTTGATGGTGAATTATAAAAATGAATAAGACCCAGATTGATCAACCCTATTCTTGGTGCCAGAGACTGTATGCACTGGCTCGGTGTAGGCAGAAACACTATCTTGAAGTCCACCGCTATAGAAATATAAATTACAAGACCACCTTTTGGTCTGCCAGCCGAAGAGAGGTATGCTAGAAGGAAGAAAGACTTGTAACCTTCTAACAATCCATCAGCCATGTTCCCTGGAAGCATATCAACCAGCATTGCCTCACAAATGCAATCCACAGCAGATCAGAGAATTTCACTTCTACATGTCATAGCAATTTTGTTTTAAATTTAATAGTACTAATTCAGTGTATATATGTTGAATCAAGAGTAAATTTACATTCTGCATTTGGTAACAATGCATAAAAAATATAAATGCACAAAAAACTCTGACATTCTTGTGCTTTATATTGCTATGAGCATATGCTATAGACACGTTCCCAGCCATCTCTTTGTGTCTTGTCCACTAATACCTACCCACTTCCTTCAGAATGTCAATAAATCTATGATACTGATGATAGGTTGGTCCTTTTTTTTACCAGTGCAAAAATGCTAGGGAGTACTAGTTCCTTTATAGCTATTGGACATACGCATGTTGGAAGAGGGGAGGAGGATGTTATAGCCTATTATTCCTTCATGGATGCTAAAACCCTATTGGAATGCTGCATTGGCACAATGAAGAAGTAATGACATGTATTTGGACTTTCTGTGTCTCTTCCCTTTATGCATTCATCAATGTGCTTGAGTAACTATTTCTGGCATTTGAGTATGCCTCCAAACTTCTTGCTCACTCCATGTTCTATATCGTTTTCATTTCTACTGCACAAGAAGCATCCATATTTAAATTAACTGTAAAACGCTGTGGGCTTGTTTATGTGCAGAGACCGGAGAGTTTACGAATCTTAATTAGACATGGGATGCTACACCTTACCTCTGCTGCCTTTTTGGCAGGTTTGCACCTATGAAATACCATATACTTTACATACATGAATTTTGGCTGGAATATTGACAAACTTTTATCTTTGCATCTAATCACTGCTCCAGTGTTTATCTTGAGAGCCTAATGCAGTTTAAGAAATGTTTTGAACTTCGGCCTCCTGTGAGTTATATTTATGCATGGCGCTCATACTACTGCGAGGGCCATGTTAGATATTTGTAATTCACTTTCAGGCAATACATTCAGCCTATCGCTCTTGAAGTTAATACATAATAATTCATATATTACATGTTGAATATGACTTATTTATAGAACAAATAATGATATAATCACGTAAGTTCACCTTTCGTCGATCTCTCAGTGCAAATCGTGGACCTGAAAGTGAATTACAAATATCTAACATGGCGCTCACAGTAGTATGTGAAATGTTTAAATCAGTAAAGCTTGTCCTTCCTTAATGTTGTCTACCCTGTGTATGTAAATCGGCATGATGGCAGCAACCACCAAACCGTGAGAAAGCTGAAAGGCAAAACGCGTCGGTGTTCAAGCAGATCTAGCCATTAAAATGTATTGAAGCAGCCTTGGGTGTCCTGGAGTATTCTTTGTTATCAGAGAATTGACGATTGGATTTAAAAGGGCTACCGGGCCCTATCCGGGAACGCCGCGCATTGAAGCTCCACACACTTACGGCTGGTGGTGACAAGTGAATATATTTATGAACTTTGTAGAGTCTCAGCTTCAAAGAGTAGAAAAAGACTACAGATAAGGCCTAAGACAAAGTGTGTAATTAATGAACGAAAAAATACATTTTAACATAATGAATTTTTAATTTGCTGCTATTTTACATGGAATTCGTTTTTTGTATATGCATGCTTTATGGTTATGACTAACCAAATAAAGTAAACTTTTGACTGACTGACTATATATATATATATATATATATATATATATATATATATATATATATATATTAATGCACATTAACATTACATATAAAGATGCATGACAAAAATGAGAAAGGACACTGTGTGACATTCCACCAGCTGCTACAATGAAACCTTTGTAGCTTCTAGAGTTTAAGACAAACTACATAACGCCTGAAAATGGATGGGGATGGAATTACTGCACAAGGCGTGTCTATCAAACTGTGATTTTAAATCAGCTGTGAGCACCAGGATAACAGCGCTACTTAGTCTGTAGTTTACATGTATCTCTTCCTCAGTTTGCTCATATAGTATAATCTTCATTCTGTAGAGCCTATCCTGTCTTCTCCTCGTTCTCAGCAAACCAGCCAGAATATGCATTCTCCTTGCCATCCCATACATAGCTACCATTGTGGAAAACTGTGGAAAGTATTCTGGGCCAGCATTCATAGTTTGCACACAGTTACCTCCTGGTTTGATTTGGTGGTAAATTCCATGTGCAAAATTGTGTTTTTGGCGACTATCCGCTATTTGCAAATGTAATGAACATAGGAATAGCGAATCGCTATTACTGACTTGTTAATAATGATTTGCTATTTGAAGTTGGTAAAATACTTATTCGTAATTCATTCACTTCACAAAATGTACAATTGCAAATGGATTTCTTACATAGCAAATTGCTGTTTTGGTCCATGTGACCCCAAGTCTGGTATTCTAGCACTAGTGATTGTTCTGTGGGCTACTGCTGATCGACGCAGTCTCATTGTTAATACTCTTCAGCCTGTTGGAAATGTTTGACATTGTCAATCGTTCCATCCTCTTTCACCACTTTGGAGTGGATGGGATATTAGATTCGGCCTACTCTTGGTTTACTTCCTTTCTCCATGGCAGAGCTAAATGAATATATCTGTCACCCTTTTCCACTACTTACCTGATTTGTTTTCAAATGACTCAAGTATCGCATAACACACCTCTTCAGGATTTAAGTGGAACTTAAGACCAAATCACTAAATATAGAGACCATACTGATAATATGGTGAGAGGTGACCCCCAGTCAGCACTAAATTCTAACAATGTTTCAAAGATAACTGAACTTCAAAAGTAAGTAACTGGCTCAAAAACATAGGTAAGACTTAGGTAGTTATGTTAAATAATCAAAATGATACATAGGTGGACTCTTACTTGTCTGCTGTATTAGATCCCATCCCTTAGCCTATTGACTCTGCTTTGAGTATTGTCTTTGTAATTGCCTCTAAAAAGTCGCTCACTAATAAAATCAGATTAGCCTTAATTTTAGTGTGTTTTGCACTAGATTAAAATCTTATGACAATCCTAACTCATTTATAACTAGAGTGCAAAAGATTGACTGTTATTACTGGCTCTAGACTAGTCTATGTCAACTTTTTCTTGTCTTGTTCAAAAATGTCTACATTGACTCCCAGAAAAGAAAGTTATCCTCTGGGTGTGTCGTTCACAGAGTACGATCTGGGAAAGTCCCTAAATTCCTATAGGCCCAGCTATTATCTTACCATTCTATCACATGTTTATGCTCTTCTCATTTTATCTCAATTTTAATTCCTAGCTTTAATGGAGCTAGAGTGGAGAGCTGTAGGTTTTCAGTCTTAACTGCAAATCAACTGAAAAGTCTCCTACCTGGAACACAGATCTATCACGTCTGTGTGCATCTTTGGAAATATTTTAAAGACCTGGCTTTTTATCCAGACACCTTAAACTCCTGAGATATGTGCTGTTAATAAATGCTATTAACGTAACATATCATACCATTGTAAAGCAATAGTAATTAAAGGCCAACCTACTTTTTACACTTCGGTCAATTATAAAGTAGTGGATCTGGATCATTTCCCCCAATAGTTCATAATACATGACATTCACTGACCATTGAATCTGGCTGCAGGACATATGTCCCCAAGAAAGATCACCGGAATTATGTGATTTCTCACTTGCAGCAACATATACAAAAATGTATTTGACACACTTGCTACATAATACACCATCTACAATTTAAATTGCGGATTTTGGTGAACAACATTTTGGGGCATTTGTACAAAAGCATATTCGTGGTAGGAGAATCGGAGCATGACTGACCATAAAAATGCCTTTCCATATGTACAGACCACAAATTATGATTCGGCAAGATGTTACTGAATCACAATTTGTGTTTAGTGATTTGGTATTTGATAATGGCATTACTTCCAAATACCAAATTGCAGTGCTATGTATGGATGTTTTGCGACAGAATTACAGTCACAAAACATTCATTTTTTTTACCAACACCTCAAGGATGATGGTAACCAATCACAAATGGAAAGGAGTCACCACAGGACCCTTTCCCATTTGTGAACGTTGGCTACATTTTAAAAAACAGTGATGGCTGCAATTCCTAATGGGTAGCAAATTGTGTACTACTTCATTAATATTAATGAGGTAGGTCTATTGCAACCCCATTAGGAATCGCTATTTCCAACTTGTACATTTCTTTACTTTAGGAATAGCGATTTGCAAAGAATCGCAATTGCAAAATCACAATCACTAAATTCTTTGCACATGGCCCTTTTGTACCATGTTCGAAGGGGTGAACACCAGCACTTTAGCACTAGTTAGGAAAGGGTAAAACAGCAGAGCCCTAAAGGCCAACAAAATGGGTTCAGAAAACAGGAGAATCAAGGCAAAAAGTTTGGGGATGACACTGCAGAGAGGGCCAAGTCCAACAATCCCAATCACAAAACACCTATTTTTAAACTCTAAAGTGCCTATAAAGGAGACATGCTCATCATCAATATGAAAAGATTGTTACTATTCTGTGGTTTTGTTTTTTACCTCCAAGCTTTTTTTTTGGAGTATATAGGCTGCATTAACATTTGGACAACACCTATGGATTCAATAAACACAAATAGTCAATGTTTGTCTATATTATAGTATGAAGCATTGACTCTGTTAACATTTCTATCCCACACCTTCACATATCCGCGACTCCTGTATACCTGGACCTTATTTTCTGTGCAGTTAGGCACCAGATGAACATAGGTTTCTAGCATTGTTGATATGTAAGTATTCTAGGGAGATGTCGCTCCATAGGATTTCACAATGCTCTACTCCTATCTTTCAAGCCAGAGCAAAGTCCCAAGTCAACTTCTATCTATAGTTTATATATAGTATATATAATTTCCTTTGATGTAGCACACGTTACTATACATGACTCAAAGGGTTTTGCCGGACAGAGTGTTACTTTTTTATGTGCACCTACAGTATCGAATGACATAACTGTTAGTAATCAAGTTGATCTCTTTCACTAATCTAGAATTCCTTCCGGCTTTTTACATTGTGTAAAAGGCGTAATGCCCCCTTTATGGAACATATCTTTCATGATGCAGCAGTCAGCTTCCTTCTGTTTCTGAACTATTTGCACTGCAGTTGTTGGTGTGAATCATGTATTCTTGAGGAGCGGTTTTCGAGTGGGGGATTGAAAAGTTGTCAGGCCCATGCAAGGTATCACTGTGTCCCTTGTTAGCATCCTCCAGGGTCATAATGACACTCGCATTTGTGTTCCCAGGCTTGGACATCCATGGTAACCAGAGGAGGTTCCACATTGAACCAGTCACTTATTCATGCAGACTATTTTTTATCTATTTCTCTCATTGGCCATGCTTGTTGTAGTTTTAACTGGTATGCTTGATAATACGACCATATTTAGGGGCTTTCCAGATCTCCCGTAGACACAGGGGTCATTTTTATTTTCCTAAAGACCATTACTCTCATCCCTACCCAGATGAATTTCTCTAGTTGGGTTTCCAATTGTCTTCTCCCTACCGATCAGGATTGGCATTACCTGAAATAAATATAAAAATGTGAGATGGATATTTATTTTATTTATCATCAACCTCTCCATCCAGGGGAAATACAAGGGATTCCAGTTAATGGTAGTTTTCAGTGGGTTACAAGTAACGTTCAATGTGGAAGATAGGAAATTAGTTAGGTATCTGTCAGGGCCTTTGGCCTAGGAAAATGGGAAGGGCATTTGCAGCTCCCTGACCCGTTCTAGCTTCAATGCCAGGTTAAGAATTGGCCTGTATGGTTTCCAATTCTTAGGACCTTTCGTTGACATGGAATCAATGAAATATCTGCATCTGCCATAGTGCTTATGATGCATGTGCTTATGATGCATGACTCATCTGTAGAGGTATTTAAAATTAATGTCTGTGGACCCACTTACAACTCACCAAAGAGAGAAGGACTAAGAAAAACCAACAAAAAGGGAAGATACTAAGAGCAAGACAGAAAGTTCTATTCATGCTCCCTCTTCTCACTATGTGCTACCAATGATTAAAACAGAAGGAAGGGGATAAAGCAAAAAGGGAAAAATATGTATTTTCTAAATACTGGCCTCACACACCTTGCAGTGTCATGCTTCATCATAGGGCCGCATCTGATGCCCAGGTGCAGACCAACACTCTGGACGGAGCGCAAATAATTTTTTGAATATATAGTGTAGTGAGGAGAAAATGCATGAAAATAAGAGGAAGGGAAAAATTCTCCCTCGGTAAGGGATCGTGAAGTGCAGACAAGTGCAAGTAAAACTATCTCAGAGGATGCCAATAGTTACCTTTATTCACAGTTCCCTTCGATAGGATTAAAAGATCAAGAATAGGGATATGCAGGGAAGATTAATGTCCCCCATATCCCAACTGCAATTACCAACATGTTTCGGCCTATTCCTAAAGTGCCTTCAAGGGTCACGGTGGCCTTCGTCAGGGTATGAATACCTTCAATTAATATAATTTCACCCCTCACTGGGGTCTTCACTTCACCTTCTACATATTACATAGAGGTCACTATTTACAGAGTTTACAAACTGATTGCCTAACCCGGGACCGTCGTGGGGTTGTGGTCCTATCGTCACACTTACTCGAGAAAGACCAACAGGGGTCCTCTCCCAGTCAAGGTCCACCAACGATCATCGGCCACCGTGACCCTTGCAGGCACTTTGGGAATAGGCCAAAACATGTTGGTCCTCCCCATTTTGTAGCTATGTATTTGAGCTTGTAAAGTGTGTGTAAATGTATTTGAGCTTGTAAAGTGCACTGCTACCCGTCCATAGGTCTCCTGGTGCTGTATAACTCTGGGGAACCCGTCCTGGCTTTCCCTGTGGGATGGTCCCTGCTGGGAGTCCCCAAGGTGGAGCCAGGCATCCCTGGAATTGATGGGGCCATTGTGGAGATTAGGCAAGCTAATGCCCAGAGTTGCCGAGTGGAACCCCTGATTAGAGTAAGCACCGAAGCGAGAATTATCGAGTCCGCTGAGCCAGGTCCACGACCCTGCCGCGTCGGGAATTGAACCCTGGTCCCGGGCCGACTTCTGCTCTCGGGTCTGCCGCCTCTAACCAGTGAGCCACACTACTCCACAGCTAGCGAAAGTATAGCACAGTTGTCCATGTTTCCATGTTTCCATGTACAGGCAGTTTGCCAAGTCATCTTGCAGGCTACATTGTCTAACATATCTATTTTCACCTGGTGTGTGTTCTTCTGTCTGTACCTGTTCTCTGATCCAGGATTCCCTTCTTTCTGTTCACTTTTTCCAATCAGTTTTCCAGCCTATGTTATTATCCATGTTACTATGGCTTCTTTTCCATTCCTGCCTCTCTGGGAAGGTCCACTATGGCATATTTTGTCTCATGAGTGCATCTACAACAGAGTGACATGCATGACATTTTGTAATGCAGTAGCTCCCGTTTCCTCAAATAGATCCACATGAGTTTCCTTGAAGAGGAGCTATTCCTGCTACTTTAAGGCTCGTAATATATTCTCCTTGACAGGGTACAATAGTAGCTTTACAACTATCTCTCATGTATGATCCTTGGTTTTATTGGATTTTTTCCAAACTCTCAACAGGTTTCATGTGATTGTACTTCAATTCCCAGGACATTCATTAAAAGGGCTTGGACACAGGCACATATCTCGATTGCTTCTCTTTCATCTACTAATTTTTTAACTCTGGTATTGTCTTGTTTAACCTATTTTCCAGTTCTTCGCATTTCTCTGATAACATCTTGATGTGTGACTCCAGGTTAGCTGTCATCATGTTATCACCAGCTGTCTTATAAAGTATCTTCTTTACAACTGAGACAGTAGCCTTTGTATATCTGCTTTTAGTTCTTTAATATGGTCACTCAGTTCATTCTGTAGTTTGCCAGACCATCTGTATGGGATTTTTCAAAGTACTTGGCCAGGTAAGTATGACAGTAGGACCTTTTTTGTGAGATGTGCCCCTTTCATATCGGCCATATTATTGCTTTTATAAACCTCTTCTCCAGAAATGGTACTCATCTGTGCTACTTTAAATGTGTGAGTGCATTGGTTATGTCTTGTATTCCCAAATTTGTAGGGGTTCCTTTTAGTATCATTCTGTGCTATACCCTACTGGGACTGGGGCTTTGAGGTCAATTGGGTATCCCATTCTGTGATACTAGGGTTTTCTCTGACAACACAAGGAGGGATTTTATCTCTTGAATAATTAGCTCAGGATTCATGGGCAGCTCCAAGGTTATACTGCTTATATTTCCAGGACTTGCCACTTCTCTCCAAACTTGTGTTCTCTATGCTCATTGTCCTCTTTAGTGTACGTATTCTCTATCACTCCTGTCCCACATTGCGGGCATGGTGTCTGTGCATTGAAACGATGACCCTCCTCATTTACCCACAGTGCGTATCTCTGATTGGGCTCCAGAGCATGGGCTTCATCCCATGTATAGCTTCCAAGTGATGCAAGGTGATCACATGGGCTTGCATTAATGGGAAAATGGACAGCACTCTGGAGGGTTTTGCACCCTTCAGTAGAGGGCCTCATTAGGGTTAAGCTTCCTCTCGCTGCCACTCAATTTGTCTCAAGTATTTCGTTAGTGAAAGAAGGCACTGCATACACCGTTATCTCTGTATGGGCTCATGCATGACTGTAAGCCTGCCTAGACCGGTGGCTGACCTCCCCGTCTGCTGTGTCATGTCTATACAGGCTCATCAAAGCTCCGCGTCCCAAGAGCTAACCTGACACAAAAAGGATTGCATGCCCTCAAGCCTTGAATGCTATAACTTAATCAAAGCTGATGTACACCTTGCTCGTCCATTTTCATTTGTTGTAGAAACCATATCCAGAAGGATACATTTACGTTAATTATTAATCTGTTTCTCAGAAACAGTGGTGAATTGTATTCTCATATTTCAATCCTGTGGGTAATTTGGCTTAAAAGAGTGAAATCTACAGTAAGATTTTATTATCTTTTTAGCTTTCAGACAAGGAAAATGGTGTACCTGAGCCAATTTAAGTTGAATTATGACATATTAGTGCTTGAGACTGCAGGACTTCGTATGTCTTCCTATCTCTTAATCATTTCGACTGAATCATCTATGAGCTAAAAGGTTTAGAGAGGGCACACACAATAGTTAGGAGATGCAGGGATGGGTTGACCTGAGCTTCCTTCCATGCCCTTTGCCTTTTAATGTCCCTGCTCTCTCCTAGTTATTTCTAAAGACGTTTTAATTCAAACTCTTGCTCTGCTTTGCCCTTTGGCATATTAAGGTGAAATAACAGCAGTTGTTGGAATATCGTTGAGATTTGATAGGGTAAAAGAGGTAAAGAGTGGGCGAAATGTCCGCAGGTGGTATTGAAAGAGTGTGTAGAGTTAAATAGCAGATGAGAGTCCCTCACAAGTCCACGTTTAACTCTGTTAGATTTCTATCTGATTTTAATGCAACAAGGCAATGCGACATAACTAGATAAATATTGCATACGTTCTTAAAGTTATGGGTTCTTTTAGCGTTTTGACTAAGATACATTGGCAATTTATCATTAGCTCTTGTTTAAGGCCAAATGCATAACCCACAAGCATAACATACCTAGCATCAAACAGAAAAATATGGAGATTTGACTACCTCTGCTGAAATCTTTGCCCTTCAGGATCAGATTCCAAGAGAACAGTGAGCCAGTTTCCTGGTTTGACCAACAGGACGAAACTGCCCCTTGTAAGCCTGAAGTTTGGGAGGATTGAGATTACCCTTGGACAAACGATACAGCTAACCAGTTCAAGCAATCCCAGTTGACTAGTTTGTTCATGGGGACTTGGTGGAAGGTTTGTATGAGTGTGGAAAGCGCCAGCTACTAATGATGATGAAAGGAACCCAAAAAGTCTGCTCAGAAGAAGTAAACTTTAAACACACTTAAAAAAAAAGTTGCATTTATGTGGAGAAAACTCTTTGTGCCATGTTTTCTTGACTGATGTGACAAAAAGCTCCGTTTGTTGGGTCTAGAAAACGAGGATGAAGCAAGAATGCATGTGTGCCCAAAGTGCAGTTTCACCAAATAGCAACGCCACCTGGGTTCTCATTACTTTCCCACCAAAGATGTTAACCATGGTCTCCCACAAACTGATTTTTTGAATCCTTGTCATGTGTAGCCTACAACTTTGTCTCAATGAATCACTTCACACTCCAAAAATAGTGACTACAACTGATAGTGGAAATTTGCACTGGCTAACATATGTACAAGTAACCTTGGGAGGACTTTCAGTTTACATATATATCCTGTCTGTATCACTTCATAGGAACTGTCCCCAGCTTGGTCCAGCTTAACGTTTCCTAAACGGAGAGTTGGATATCTCCACTGGTCCTAACCACAGCCTCATTATAGCCACCTACGTCACAGACATACCTCCAGTACAACATTTCAATTGAACATTTTTGCATTTCTTTTCTGTGGGATTCTTTCTTTTATTTTTGCTTGGCTTTTGAACCATTTTTCTAATTCATTCATTTTTGTTTTATAATTGTTATTAATTTTTATCTTCTTAAGGAAAATGGGAACTTTATGCATGGAAGCTTTTTGACTTGACATGTACAGAACTTGAAATCAGTTATTATTATTTAAGTACTAACTTTTAATCACTCTGCTTTTGAAGTGGGACTAAGCCCTTAAGAGTAAACACAGGGGCAAGGTCACGTCAAAACAGCAGGAAAAAAGGGCTTTTCGTAGCTTATCTTTCTATTTCCCCTTATACAATTCATCAACAACATCAGGCTGCTTTTCCCTCAACCTTCAAAGAAGGCCAAGTAAGGTCTTACCACTTTTAAAAGCCTTGGGGCATATGCACAAGGATTTATCGCTGCGTTAGCTGCACTTTTCTGCTGCTAATGCGGTGATAATTTTATCGCCCTATTACCAAGCTGTCGCTAACAGCCGTTAGCGACAGTTTTTAGGCGAAAAAGTCTGTTATAAAGATCGCTACTTTTTTTTAGCGATAATTACATGCAGGAGAGGCTTTCCTGTGCAAAACCGCCCGCAAATAACACTACTCCATATTCACAAGGGGATCCTTGAACTTCTGAAGACCAAAAAAACTGGCTCTAAATGCAGTTAGAGCCAGTTACTTAAGACCAAAAAATAGCTGGTCTTAAAATGAGGATAACGTTTGGGGCCACATCACAGCATGTTTTAGTGCTGGCCAGCGCTGAAAGCAATGTTGCAGTGCTGCCCTGCGACAAAACTACAGTGCAGGAATGTGCAGCATCAATAAGCATTCCTGGGCCCCAGTCATGAAAAGTGTTGCAGCGCTGCAACAAGACAGCGTTGCAACACTTCTCACTACATCCTTCTTGCGACATCATGGATGCACTATAGTCACTGGACAGTGCTCCATGACGCAAGTAATGACAGATACATCAGGAATCCTGGTGTATCTGTCTGCGCTAAAGTCACACATTGCTGAAGTCGTTTCACGACCATGACGCAACTCCAGCAATGCATGGGGCCAGCCTATCCCTGTGGCAATGCATCACCCTGACACCTGCCATCAGGCAGGCAGAAGGAACTGATGCAGTGCCGTTCATTAGGGGTGCCCAAATGTCGGCGCTGTTGGAGATCCATCGGTGGTGGTTGCGTGCTGCAGGGTCATTGTTTGAAAGCATTGGTGAAGTGTTGTTGCGGAGGGAGTGGACGAGACGGTCTTCGGTGGCCTTGATCCAGCTGCGAGGGGGTGTGATGATGGCGGTGGCGTCCGGTGGGCAAGGTGAAGACGTGATGTTAGCAATGATGGTCCGACCAGGAGAGTCTGGTGTTGTGGCTGTAGTTGAAGTTCCAGCTGGCAGAGGTGACGTGCTCAACAGTGTGTCTTGCTATGTGGCTTGTTGAGGTGACTTGCTGCTTGCGTCTGATGTAGGGGACCTTCCCCAAGAGGGGGTGGTGCCCTGGTCACTGGGGTTATCCAGTTGGCACTTGAGTTCACTGAGTAGGATATCTTCAGTGGATGGGAGACCCTGGGGTGCAATGAGGTCTACAATGGTATTGGAGAATGGGGGGCCATGGCCTGGGGGGCCTGCACATGAGGGTGCCGTAGAGGATGCGCTTGGGCTTGGTCCGGATCTGGGAGTTGAGGTGGGCCATGGTCACCCTTGGGTCATTCAAGTGCGTGGTCAGTAAGAGTGTGCTTCTGTAGGTGATGGCAATGCCTCCTCCCTGAGGTCTGGGTGCTCCTTGTGGGCAATACTTCAGCCATCAATGATGGAGAAGTTCATGTCCAGTCCAGAGCAGAGGTTGGTCCAGGCAGGTGAGGTGGTGTCCAGGGTTGATGGTGAGGAGGTTGCCGGGTTTGTAGCGGTGGAATGTCCAAGAGGAAGGCTCCTTCGTGCAGAGCGCGTTCCAGGGGCAGAAGGACGCAAACGGCGCAGCCTATGGGTTGCCTTTGGAACTGGCAACAACCATTACAATGCAGGCAGTACATTGCCAACAACGCAACTCCAACAACGCAGGTGCCTTTACATCGCATTTGATTACAACGCATTGTGAAATCAGTAATGGGGTAATTTAAGGTTTTTCGGGTGGGTATGGGTTTTGGATATAAAATATGAAAATTGGGGTGTGTTTTGGGGTAAATATGGAATTTGGGTTGTGTTTAAGGGTATCATATTGAAATTGTGGTGTGTATTTGGTGTAAAATATGGATTTTGGGGGTGTTTTGGGGTATAATATTGACTTTGGGGGTTGTTTTGGGGTATAATATTTAAATTGTGGTGTGCATTTGGGGTAAAATATGGATTTTAGGGTGTGTTTTGGGGTATAATATTGAAATTGGGGTGTGCATGTGGGTCTAATTAGATTTTCAGGGGTGCTATGGGGCTCAAAAATGCACTCACTGATGTGGGAATAGTGATATTGATGTCTCTGCTATGCAACACCTACTCTACTGTTGCAATGTGCCTAGTATTAGTATGCATGGGAATGGAATGCGCTGTTATGGCATGCGTCGCAACCACTGCCACTAACTGGCGTTTGCGTAGGTATCGCTGGTCTTTGAGAATATCCCCCCATCTGTTCACCCTTTGGATCTTGATTATTTCTGTCCATTTAAAGGGCTAGGATTTTCTGTAAGATAATTTCAAATGCAAGTGATCCAAAACCAACCACACCACACCACACTTTTGACAATCTTGTTAGATTGTTTCAATTGAGTATTCAGTTGTCTGTTGCACTGAAACAGCATTTACTTAATTTCAGTGGAAGATGACTTTCTGCATGTGCAGGATGATGAGTGCATCTGTTTGACCATACTCCTACGTCTATGTGCTGCTTTTGACATGGTTGACTTTCAGAAATGCCATCCTCTTTTATCAGTACATATCAATATTGATGACATTGTCCTGGAGTGGAGCTTAACCAGCTTGTCTTGGTTTGGCAACTCATCTAGATGGGATCCTCCAAGTTAAGATAGTTTTATTTGACCTATAGAATGTGACAAGTGCGATCTCAGCCAGACTATGTGCTTCCACAAAACGAGGTGATATTCCATTGTGCACTATAAATCTTCACAAGGTTCCTGATCCATATTGTTCAGCATATTCATGCAAGAGAGGCAGGATTTGGTTCTGGGTTCTGGCATCTCCATGCAGTAATAGCCAGATGAAAAGCAACTATATTTTAAGACGTCCTTATTGAGTAATATACATACCCTTAGGGACCATTGCATTTACATTGACGATTAGATAACCTGTCATTAACTTCAACTTAATTGCATTGACACTGAGTTTCTTCTGCTCATCTCCTCAACATCAAGGGCAATCCGTATTCAAACCTTGTTGTCTTTATTTTCTTCACTTAGGGGGGTTCTCCCACCCATACTCATTTTACTTACTGCTTATTTTGTATTATTGATTCCTTCTTAACCTTCCAGTTCATAACTCAAAGCTAGCTAATATTAGGCATTTACATCTGACTTTTTGTGTGCAAGCAAAAAACATTCCAGCTCCCTGGAGATTTTTTATTAAGCTCCATAAGCCTTCAGTACATCCAAAGTGAACAGCAGTAATGCCGGTTGCTTACTTCCCTTCCTTCTGCTAAATTTTAATTTGAGATTTTTTGCAAATTATCCATTTGAATTGATTTGGGAATTAGATAGATTTTTCAGAGAGCTGCCCTGACAGGGTGACTATCATTTGACTGGGGAGATTTTAATAGATCAAAATGTTCCCTACCGGGAAACTGTGTTTCCAGCTTAAATGATTGAGAGGGGAAGGATGTATCTCGTTTCTCGCACAACCCCTTTGGGAAAGCTCTAAATCACATTATTCCTAAACGTAATCTATTATTTATCGTGGATTTTTTAAATGAAGGTGAGTCACTCCCCCCAACCTTCATAGGGAAAGGAGGGGGATCCACCATCTATTTTATTCAATTTTCTTCTCATCTAACCCCTTTAGTTCTGGAATCAACAATCAAGTCATTAAATATCATTGATCATAATTGAGTTGGTATTTGTGTATCTTGTCCTGCCGTTTAATTGCCCACTCTCTTCTGCCCCCATCACCTTACAACATAGTAAAAACAAGGGGATACATATTAAATGGAAAAATTTGAATGACGAAAAGTTTTTCGCTGACCTCATTATTGATAGGGGTGAGAACGCAATGTGTTGCCTTTCTGAGCTAGCTGAGCCACTGTTAGTTCTGGGTTGACTTAATGATCGGTGTAAATCAATGTCTAGTTTGATGACTTCCAAGAAAACTTCCATTGAACCCACCCATCTACCAATGGCTTAATCATGCCTGTTTAGTTGCTTGTAAGAATCTAAAACTAGCAGTCAAGACCCTTCCCAGACACATTGAGGATGTAAGACAATCCAGGAGGTCTTACAAGATGACTCTTGAAATTAGAGAGAATTCTTGGAAGGACTTACTTGCACATGCAAAATTCAGGGATTCTAAAGCCTTTTTGGACAAGATACATCACCCCTATTTCTCAGATTTGAAAAGTGTGAAAATTGATTGTCATGTCTCATCTCAAGCCTGGCTGTCCTACTTTTCTAGTTTCTTTGAGGATAAGCTATCCAACCCCACACCTCAGGCCCCCTTACTGCTCTGTTAACTAGCAACATTATTTCCCTTGTTTCCCTCAAGAATAGTTGTAACTCTCTTGTCAGCTCTATTGACGTTAGTGACGAAATACTGGCTATTTTAAAGAGTAGCGCTGGTAAGACACCAGGCCCACATGGGGTTACAACTGATGTTTTTAGGCAAAACACAACTTTCTGGCCTCCCCTGCTGACTAATGTGTTCCTAGCTGCCCTTCTAGCTGAAATACTTAATTCCAGGAGGAAATCCATCATGGTCCCCGTCTTTAAGAAAGTTGACAGAGGGAATCCAACATGCTACTGTCAAATCTCGCAGTTGGACTCCTCTGCCCAAATATTTGGTAGGTTGATTCTTCAGAAACTTGAATATTGGGTAGAAGTTAAAGGTTACCTGTCTCATATGCAATTTTTTTTCGACTGGACCTAGGCACAGTGGAGCAGTCCCTCAAGCTGCTCCAGCTTATGGGGAAGTATGGTAAGGTCAAGGGAGGCTCATTACATTTTGCTTCATGGACGTTTCTAGTGCTTTTGACCTTGTGGACAGGGGCAAGTTGTGGGACTCAAGGAATAGAGTTGTGGTTGATAGCTCTCCGATTGATCTCTTTGAGCTGCTACATTGGGATACCCTAGCCCAGATTTGGTATGGTGCCCAAGGGGAATGTACATATTTTTCAAGGTCCATATGGGTATGTGATAGGGGTGCATTTTTACTCCCTTTCTATTCCTCTTTTACATTAATGCTTTGGACCAAGTTCTGCTGACCAAAGAGAGGGACCAGCCTAGGATAGGGGACAGGTCTATTGTTGCTTGCTGCAATGGGCTTCAGCTTCTCTTGGACTCCTTTAACATGTTTATGGGGAACCTAAAGCTAAGGGTCAATCATAAAAAGTCATTCATTATGACCTACGGCGCTAGAAATACTTGCTCTTGCAGGTTTACCATTAACGAGATTCCTATCACCAAAGTTACAAATTGTATCTATCTTGTGGTCATTGCAGATTGCCATTTTATATGGGAAAAGCTTCTGGTCAAGAGAGGACTTAAAATGGAAAGTACAGTCAACATTGTTTTAAAATTTTCCAAGACACTTTAAAGCTCATTAAAGAGCTGATTTCCCTAAATCTAAATGCTTGTCACTGGGCACTTACTGGGCTGGAGTCTGGGGGTATGTGGACTGTTGCCACTAACAAACCATTGAAAATAAATTCCTCGCCAGGCTACTGGCAATCCATAGAAGTACTGCCAAAATTATCACCAGCACCGAAGTTGGTCTTTCTTACATTGAGGATGTGATCAATATGTACCACTCCTATTTGGGACTAAAATCAGGAGTTTCCCTTCATAAAATGTTCTTGACAAGTCCTCACTGACTACATAAAATCAGATCACGGATATAAGATTGCCTGGCTAGCTTACAATCGGAAAAACAGTTGTTGTCCTTGATATTCCACATTTATTCCACTCACCTAGTGAAATCGATGGTAACGCGAGGACAGTTATATTCTCCCACTTTCAAACCAATAGGGATTTTAACCCCTTCCATACTGCCGTCGGCCATTGGCCGACCGCAACGCTACCTCCCTGGTGCTGCCGTCGGCCAATGGCCGACGCGGCCCTGCCCGTTTTGCTGGAAGTGCCTCACTTCCGCAAAATCGCGGGCGCATGGGAGGGGTTAAAAGGGCTAAGAAGTTCCAGGTTATGGACACTGTACGCCACCAAATGGAAATTACATCCATCGAAAGTCCTAAACCATATTAAGCCTGGCTCCCCAATCAGGACCACATACTTTAGTTAGCTCGTTTCAGATTGAGTACCATTACTTTCTGACTGTGTTCCCACAACAGGGCACTTGGTTCTGCTCCATGCCCTCTTGTCCTTGTGATAACACCAGTCACCAATCTCTTTTCTATTTTATGATTTTTTGCAATTTTTACATTACCCCCAGAGTTCAATTTTTACACCCATTTTACGTATTAATCGATCAAGATCGGCTTGCCTGAGCCTTCAAATTCTGCAGTATTTGAACATCGAATATATTTACCCTGTTGTAATCAGTTACATAGCCTACTCCCTTGGGATCAGGAGAGACTTAAGGGTTTTGGTTAATGGTTAGTGTTGACCTCCTTTTATTCAGCTTTTTTGCACCATTGATTTATTGTGCACTGCTTGTACGTGAGTTTTATGTTTTTATTTTTTTATTGAGCTATTGTCTTATTTTATTGATGCATTGCTTGTTCTGCTCGCATTTGTGACTGTATGTTTTTACTGTGTTGTTGTCTTTAATGGCTTTGTCAGTCGAATAAAGTATACAGACTGACTGACTAGCTTACATTCGCCATGACCCCACTTACACTACTTTTTCATTTTTAAGGCCACTTTATGGATATTGCCAGCTACTTTGGTCAGATTACCCTACTTTCTACAGCATTACTCGCTACCACGTCACTGTGGGATATAGTTTGTTACAATATGTGACCTTCCATGTATATGTCTTTTATCAGCCAATGTATCCCTCAGACTACAGTGTTAATAAGAGTGTAGCATGCTGATCAAAAGAGACTCATCATCCCTATATTAAAATATTGGAAAGTTGAGAGCTCCCTTGAAGACAGAGGAGTGGCTCCAGGCTTATAATGGGTGGTAGAAGCCTTCTGTTCTAACATTCCAATGTTTGTCTTTCTGATTCTTCCTTTTTAATTTATAACATTCTACCCCTAGTGGTTGTAATGTTCTAATGACCCTTCTACCTCGGGCTATACCTTTTGCTAAAGGCCCTCTACATCATTATAGGGCCTGTCCTGCTTCTTGGGCCTATAATTCATGAACTGGACCTTTAATAATTGGTATAGCCCTTTGCTGTGGGCAATAAGGCTATATTAAAGAAAGTAGAATCGTCTAACGAGGCTTTTTACGCCTCTGCTCTTCAGCTGTGACATTAAGCCCTGACTAAGAGTTTGGCGGACAGGGTTACTCCCTCACAAACGTGACAGATATCCTGTCTGCCAAATTACGATTCTTTTATAGCCTATGGAACTTGTAATGCCGCAGATGGGATGTCCATCGCCATACTCAGACCCTAACTCTTTTGGCATCCCACTTCTTTGGAAACATTCAGGCCTCCAGAGAAGGTCAGAAAACCTTTTCTCAACTTGTTTTCATTTCTACATAAGTGTTATGACTTCTAGTGCCTTATTGTTACTGCTTTTTTCCTTTTTTAAATCACTTTTTTTTAATATGTTACTCATCATCATCAAAATGTCTTTATTTGGTATACAACAATACCATAAAAGTACAACACAATTAATAAACCACACAGATTAGGACCTAATACAAAAATACCTGTACAATCACTGCAAGAATATTAACAAATATCTTTACAATTCATCTTGAATCATAAAATAAAATAACCTTTCTGAAAATTGGAAGATCTGAGATTCCTAAGCGGGTTACATTTAAAATCTATCGGAGTTGGGACAAAATGTATAAATCAAGCATAATGGGAGGAGAACCCACCTCCAGCATAATTCATTATTTAAAAACATCATAAATGCTAGTGCAAGGGATTAACATCAAATGCCATCATCCAATGTCTTTTGTGTTTCTGAGTCTCGCGGCTATCCTTAAAAAATTAACAGTGCAAAAGAGTGTTGAGGCCTCTACGGACAGTTTTAAAAACAACAGGGCCACCTTTGCCTGTTTAAACCTGGCATTCTTTAACCCCTTCGATGCTGGTGACGGAACGGTTCCGTCATCAGTCACGGCTGAGCTGTGCTGATGACGGAACGGTTCCGTCACGACCGCGCCCTGTTCTGGAATGTCCAGCACAGGGGCGGAATCGGCGCCGCGGTCAAGGTGTTAAAATACATTTTAAAAATAACTTCCTGCGCTAATCGTAGTAGGGGCACAACAAAACAAAGTGGATCATGTCCTGCTGAGACTTTTGGTCGCAGCCGCAAGGACCCCTCACCTCAATGGATGTTATGTACCCCGAGGGATCCCCCAGTGTGTAGTGAAGGTAGGTTCAGCCTAAATCGAGTCATTAAAAATCTGTCCTGTGCATTATAAAAATAGGACAGGTACGGTTCCATACCTATGCTGGATTTGGCCAATAGGTGGGCTCTCACCGATGGCTTAGCCAGCTCCCTGTCTTCCCTATTAGAGGCCATTTTATGTAGGAATTCTGACTTAATAAGGGCCTTATCCTGGGTTAACAATTTTTTCGGGTGATTAAAATAATCAGCATAGCCCAAGCCTGACAGGGTCTCCTTCACATATTTAAGCCAGAGGATATTCCGCCCA
The DNA here is from genome assembly GCF_964261635.1 of Lissotriton helveticus. Classification (NCBI taxonomy): domain Eukaryota; kingdom Metazoa; phylum Chordata; class Amphibia; order Caudata; family Salamandridae; genus Lissotriton; species Lissotriton helveticus. The sequence continues at coordinate 1,016,580,523 of NC_136069.1, read as the reverse complement.
TGCTCCCGGGCGATGCAATCCATTATTATCTGCTGACTTAAAACCGCTTCAGGGTTAGCCCATATTTTGAGCCAACAAGTGAAGGGTTTCAGTTGGATCCTGTCTCTGATGTAAGTGAGTGCCAATTCTTCGTGAATCTAATAGGACGGTGTACTCTGGGGGGCTCTGAGTAACCGCCGTAGGAATTTGCTTTCTTCGATTTGGATCTTCAGGGGGTCAATGAAGCCCCAGACCTCGCTGCCATATAATGTTTTGGCATTGCAGATGGCCTTGTACAATTTCAGAATTTGCTCAGGTGACCTGCGACCCAACCTATGTGCACAATTCATAATTTCCCCAGAAGAGCTAGTTAAAAATCTGCATTTCTCATCTAACAGTGTTTTAAAACATGTGCGACTATCAAATAAAATTCCCAGATAAGAAAATGCCTGCACTTTTTCCAGACAGTGGGTACCAATCCTATAATTAGATTTCCTGTATGGCCTTTTCCCCATCTCCATAATATATGATTTAGAGAGATTGGCAGAAAAATCCAGGTTCTCCATGAAGTTGACAAAGCCATCTATGAGATGCTGAAGGCCCCGCGCAGTGCGTGCCAGAAGCACTGCGTCATCCACATAAAGCAAGACAGAAATCCCTCTTCTTCCTATTCTCGGGCAGTCCACCCCTATTGCTCCAAGCGCATTGTCTAAACCATTAATATATACAGTAAATAAAAAAGGCGCCAGGATACAACCCTGTCTCACGCCCCTGGAGCATGGGAAGGCATTGGTGGTATCTCCCTCCTCGTTGTATCTGGGTTGCGGTGTACTGGTGCAAGGTTCCTAAAATATTAACCAGGCCTATATCAGGGGGCGCTAGAGGGCGCACGGCAAGATGGCTGCACACCGGTGAGGCTCTGCCGGACTGAGCTGAAAATCCGCTATTTATCCGCATAATCCAGACACTGTCGTTCGCTACCCCAGCAGATTTTGATGCCTGAGTGCCCGCGGACAAGATTGAACCCGGTAAATTGCGGTAACTCCTAGTGCAGCCCTTCCTGGACCGGAGTGGTCCTGGCCGCGTGACTCGTGCACGGCCCTGCAGATCCTGGGACCGGCCTGCCGCCGGCGACCGGAGGTCTGCCTCACGGATTGAGGCGGCCGCTCGTTGAGGTGAGGCGCGGACAGCTGTCGCAGCACGCTGACGGCAACGGAATTGAGCGTTACCAGTCCTGCTTCGGCAGGGTGTTTGGTGGACAGCGGCGAATTTGAAGATTGCCTGGCGGTCGGCGGCCTGTGTGCTAGGCGGGCCCGGCGCTGCCTTGGAAGCTTGGCCATGCCGCTGTGAGGCGACTGGAGTGCTGCGGACGCGGCGAGGAAGGACACCCGGAGCTGGGGCAGAGCTGGTGGCTGCCCACGCTGGTGGTGGTGAGTGGGGCCGAGGTCTGGCGGTAGCGGGAGCTGCGGAGGCGGGATTCGGCTGCCCTGGGCCCGGCCGCGTGAGCTGCTGCTGGCGGGGGTGCAGGGTGCGGTGTGCCTGGGCCCTACGGAAGGATTGTTGGCAGACAGACGGGAGATTCTGAGTGCCACCAACGGATCTGAGTGCTTGACTGAAGTGGCTGAGGCGGGGCAGCGCTGTGGAGGCCAATAATCTATTTGTGTCATGCGCCCGGCTTGATCCATTCAAGGACAGCGTATACAGGATTGCTGGGTGGCTATAACTTGTTGGGAACTGCACTGGGCCACCCCTGCTGGATTACACTTGGGACGTTGACTAGCTCACGGCGCCGTTTGCTGCACGAGTGTCAGTGCTCCTGCTAGGACAGCTTCGCCATTTTATGCCACACTGCTTTCTTTTGTCAGAGGCCTGTGCTTTGTTGGTAAGAGAATATTGTCTTCAAAGGTGCTATGGGTCGGCCTGAGAGGAATCAGCCTAAGCTGGCCTTTGATGCGCGGCGGTCTACGGCGCCCCAGTCGCAAAACACATCGGACGCGGAATCGTTAGGGGCTGCGGGGGGAGCGCCAAATCTGGAGGCTACACTAATAGCCATGCAGAAAATATTGCAATCCATAGAAGGCACTATGGAGGCGGTGAACCACAGGCTGGACCATATGTCCACACAATTCGAACGGCAAAATGCGCGAATGGATGAGATGGAGCAAAGGGTGTCCGCAACGGAGGATGGTCTTACTACTGTGACTGATAAAGTGTTCAGTATGGAAAGGGTGCTGGCGGTCATACAAGCTAAAAATGGGGAGTTGGAAGGGCGGTCCCGACGCAACAACATCCGCGTCACGGGGCTGCCGGAATCCAGGAATGTGGGCAGGATGGAAGATTTTATGGAGAGACTATTTGTGGAGATTTTTGGCACTGACCAGCTCTCAAAATTGTTTATTGTTGAACGTGCACACTGCTCTTTGGCAAAGCGTCCGGTGTCTGGGGCACCTCCGCGACCCATAATTGCGCGTATTTTGAATTATAGGGACAGGGATGCACTGCTGCGCATGGCGAGGGAAAAAGGAACTATAGACTATCATGGCAGCAAGTTAGAGTTCTTCCCCGACTTTACTGTGGCTGTGCAAGCGGCGCGAAAAGAATTTGCGGGAGTGAAACTGATTCTTAGGGCGGAAGAAATTCCATATGCAATGTTATACCCTGCTCGGCTGCGGATAGGTGCACCCTCGGACAACAAAATCTTTACATCCCCAAAGGCAGCCATGGACTATGCGAAAAACCAGAAGAAGCGTAAGAGAGACTCAGCTAGGGCGCAGGATGGAGATGATGACCAACTCGAAGATAGCTAGCTGTCCGCCTACGCTTAGGGAATGCAAAAGTGGTGATATTAGACTTTTGGTGCATGTTCAAATGAAAATGGTTTCTTTCTTCTGTGTTACTAACCTCTTTCTCTACAGGTGTTGCTTGGTTTCAGCATTTCAAATCTTCGTGAATTGGGAGCCTGCATGGCCTGTGAATGTGGATGTTACATGTTGAATATATTATTGGCGATATGGGACAATTGTGCAGCTGCTATGTTCGTGGGGATCAGGATCCACATATCATACTGACTGTGATGCTACTCGACGGTCTCTGTACTGTGCCTTATGTTTAATATGATATAATGCTGGCTCCTATACGTAGTGATGCAACTGTGGGAACTATGAAGTCTGTACTGTGTTATGCAATATAAGAGGTGGCTGCTCTGCTACAGTATTACAGATCCTTGCGAGTTGGGAGCTTCATGGTCTGAGAATTTACTATTCCTTTTTGGTATATATCTTGGCAGTATGGGACATTTATGCAGCTGCTGTGCTCCTGGGGTTCAGGTTCTGATTGCTATACTGTTGGAGATGATGTTCTATGGTTTTATACCTTGCCTTCTGTTCTATATGCTATAGCTCTGGCACCTATATGTAGTGTAACAATTGTGGGGCCTCTAAAGTCGGAACTGTGTTACGTGGTTTGTGGGGTGGAATGACGATTGTCGATCCCTGTGGGGTTGGCATCTGCTATCTTCTGCTTTACAGATTGGAACTTGTTGAATGCCCGGGGTGGGTATGGGGCGACAGGGGTGGATTGCCTATCCTGTTTACTTAGTCACCTCCTGTTTCTTCTGAGCACGGGAGCTAGGTGCCTCTACGCCCCCACTTAAGGGAATACCCCACGCTCTGTTTGTAGGTTGGCAGGGGGAGGGAGCTGGGGGGGCTTGGGTCTGCTTTGGCTGGTTGGGGGGGCCGAAGTGGGTGGGGGGTGGGCAGGTATGGCCCTGGGCAGTTGGGCTGTTTTTGGGTTTGCTATTTGGTCTGTCTTTGTATATATGGATGCGCTGGGGAATCCGATTTTGTTGGACGGTATACACTGTGGATTACTATAGAATCTATGTACAATATAAAGGAGCATTCAGCTTGTGGGGCTGGGAAGTGGGTAACAAGATTATTGCTTGTTGGATGAAAGGTGACTCACCGGATATTTGGCTGGACATGCATTCTGAAGACACCTATGGTTAAGGGGGGAAAATCACTTGGCTAACATGGAATGTGCGGGTTCTCAACAGGCCACAAAAGACCAGGCAGGTGATTGCGTATCTGAACAGGCATGATGTGCAGGTAGTCTTCCTACAGGAGACGCATCTTAGAGGGCAGGCAGCGGACACGGTTGCTAGTCGCTGGGCGGGCAAGAGAGTGGCCACCTCGTATTACTCATATGCCAGGGGTGTTATGATCTTGATTAAAAAGAATGTCCCCTTTGTGTGTTTGCATGAGGAAGTGGATAAAGAGGGCCGCTATATTATATTACATGGTAAACTATGTGGCACGCTGATAACGATGGTTAACGTGTATGGGCCGAACATCGATGACCCCGATTTCTATGTCACTTTATGGAATAAGGTATATACTTTGCCCCCTTCTGCGATCATTTGTGGGGGTGATCTGAATGTGGCATTGGACTGTGCTTTAGATAAAAAGGAGGCAGGACAGGCTACAGCAAAACGAGCGGGTGGGGCGGTTCAGGATGGTATGGATGTATTGGGATTAGTGGATATGTGGCGTCTTGGGCATCCGGGTGTGAGAGAAGGTACCTGCTATACATCTGCACACGATACCTGGTCGCGCTTGGATTACTGGCTGGTGACAAAGGACGTTAGTGGATGGGTAGCGAAGACGGCGCATTTACCCCGCACGTTGTCTGATCATGCGCCTGTGCTGATGGAAGTATGGATGATAGTGCATGCGCACGCTCCGTTTACATGGCGGCTGCCCCCCGGGGCTTTGACTGATCAGGTGATGCGTGAGCAATTGCGTGAGGCGATTGAGGTCTTTTTTTATAAGAATGTTGGTTCGGTGGAGGAAACGTGCATTGTCTGGGAGGCTTTCAAAGTGACGGTGCGGGGAGCATGTATTGGAATGCAAGCTGGAGCGCTCAAATCGATTATGGACTCTATGGATAGATTGGAGCGCGAACTGCAGGGTCTGGAGCGACAATGCGAGCAGCAGCCAGCTGACGCTCTGTTGGCTGAAATACGATCGAAAGTTACTGAGTACCATGAGCTAGCGGAACAGGAGGTGAACTATTTATCCAAGCGCACTAGGGCACGGTATTATGGGGAAGGGGGTAGACCTGGATGGGGTCTGGTGGACAGAATCAAAGATCCTTGGGCTAAACACTGTGGGGTACAGGAAATTAAGGAAAGTGGCAGGACTGTGACGGATGTGGATGGAATATTAGAATGTTTTACACAGTACTATACGAACATGTATGAGTGTAGGGAAACTACTGACGAGGGAGATGTGGCAAAATACTTGGAGGATGTAGCGTTGGTCTGGCTCTCGAAAGGGCAGCAAGACTTTTAATGCATCACATCACAGAGGGGGAACTGCGGGATGCGATCACGGCGTTGCCTAATGGTAAAGCTGCCGGTACCGACGGTTTACCGTCTGAATTCTATAAAGAGTATGTGGACTTGTTGCTGCCACATTTGGCGATGGTGCTGGAGGAGGCTTTTGAACAGGGACAACTTCCGGCAACAATGAGAGAGGCTCTACTAGTGGTTCTCCCGAAACCAGGTAAACCACAGGACCGATGTGAGTCGTATCGTCCCTTATCTCTGATGAATACGGACGTGAAGATCCTCGCCAAGGTGTTAGCCACTCACCTGCGACTGCTTTTGCCCATTATGGTGCTGCCAGATCAGTCGGGCTTTGTACCATTGCGCTCAACGACGCATAACTTGAGAGCATTGTTCGCGGTTCTCCATTTACTCAAGCCTGACCTTGCTGCGGTGGCGTTCCTACTGGACGCTGGCAAAGCGTTTGACTCTGTAGCCTGGAAATATATGCTGGCGGTGTTGCATCGCATGGGTGTGCCGTATATTTTTACGTCCTGGATCACCTTACTGTATACCAATCCGGTAGCGCGAGTGCGGGTTATTGATCGAGTATCAGAGCCTTTTGCTATACAGAGAGGAACGAGGCAGGGATGCCCGCTCTCACCATTATTGTTTGCTCTTATTCTGGAGCCTCTAGCTTTTATCCTGCGGCAAAGACATGCGGCCTCGGCTTTGCGCTTTCCTCTTCGTTCATTGGCAGTATCGATGTACGCTGATGATATGGTGCTTATATCCGGGAGCCAGACAGATATCTCGAAGGGGTGATCAGAGAATACGTCCGATTTGAACGCTTCTCTGGACTGTCAATAAATTGGGAAAAGTCTATCATACTGCCTTTAACTGATATTACTCTTCCATTTCCGATAGAGTTCCCTTTGGAATGGGCTTCGGAGCCGGTTCGGTATCTGGGGATCTGGATACACAGGGACGCCCAAGAAATGATTCGTGCTAATTATGGAGTGGCGATTTCAAAGTTGGAAGATCAGGTGACACGCTGGATACGGTTGCCCCTGTCGTTTGCGGATCGGGTAGCCCTGATCAAAATGGTGGTGCTCCCCAAATTTTTATATTATTTTGTAAACATTCCACTTGCTTTGACAGCTCACTTTTTTACTACGCTTCGCTCTTTGCTAATCACCTTCGCCGGGGGGGGGGGAAGAAACCTCGAGTGCAATGGGACGCTCTGACCAAGCCTTATGAGCAGGGTGTGTTCGCAGTGCCGGATATGAGACTGTACTATCTGTGTGCTCAAGCCCACTTTGCTTCCTATTGGATCTCGGCACCGCCATACACGCTGCATGTAGCGATTGAGGCTGGGGCGACCTATCCACTGCCTTTAAAGGCGATGGTTGTGAATCCGCATTCCGTGTACGAGAAGGGCGAGGTGGACACGGTACAGCGCACGGCGGTGGCGTGGCGGGACTTAGGGAAGCGCGCAGATCGTCTGCCATTGTATGCACCGGCCATGCCTGTAAATGTAAATGTAGTGTATTTTGTAAAGCGCACAGCTGCCCCAACGGGGCGTCCCGGCGCTGTATAACGCTGTGGAACCCTTCCTGGCTCTCCCTGTGAGAAGCCCCTCCTGGGCACCGCCAAGTTGAAGCCAGGCATCCCAGTGTTGTAGGGGCCATTGTGGAGATTAAGCAAGCTATTACCCAGAGTTGCAGCGCGGGACCCATGATTAGAGTAGGCGCCGATGCAAGAATTATCGAGTCCACGGACATTGAGCTCAAGACCCTGCCGCGTCGGGACTTGAACCCTGGTCCCGGGCCTGATCTCTGCTTCAGAGTCTGCCGCTCTAACCAGTTAGCCACACTTCTCCTCTGTTGCCTCATGCGCACATCTCGGTCTCGAGCGAAGTGGGTGCACGTCAGCTGTTGCAGGGTGCTGGGATATACACCATGGGGGATATTTTCCCAGCTGGCCAATTTATTGGCTTACAGACATTATTGGCCCAGACGGCTAATGATACTATGGCAACTTTTACCTATGTTAGACTGCGAGCTGCGGTGCGTGATCACTACCCGTCCTTTCCGGTGGAGCCGCCTACGTTGAGCGCCTTGCAATTACTGTATACGGCGAATTCCCGGGTGAAGATGATCTCGCGATTGTACAGGATGTCGCAGGAAGATGAAGGTGGTGTGAATGTGCTTGCAAGGGCTAGATGGGACGCGTGTTTGCCGGAACCGCTGTCGGATGATGACTGGGCTGAATGTTGTACTATGACTGGCAGTTTTGCTGCTAACGGGAATTTCAGGCTCATACACTATAAATTCTTACAACAATGGTATTACACTCCGGAGCAACTTTTTAAATATGGGCTCCGCGACACATCTGCGTGTGTGCGCTGTGGGATGGATGTAGCCAATTTTCTACACTTGGCTTGGGTGTGTCCCCGAGTGTCTGCATTCTGGACAGATGTAACAGTGGCGCTGACTGAGATGACGTTAGTGACGGTTGATATGGACCCGCGCCTTTGCCTGCTGGGTATGGTGTCTGGTGTGCCGCTGGGTGTAAGGCGCTTGGTCGCATTGGCGCTCCAATTAGCCAAGCGCAGAGTGGCAGCATGCTGGGGAGGGAGAAGGGCACCTGATGTAAAAACTTGGTTACTGGAAATGGCGCATTGTCGAGATCAGCTGACATGTTATTATGAAGAGCTGCCATCTGGCTCGCGACCAAGAGATATTTGGGGACCTTACACCACATACATGTTGGTGAAGCTCTCTGATGAGGACTGAGCTTTTTCCATGCTTCTCCCATGGCACGCTGCCCTGCTCGTGAGGGCGCTGCCTAGTGTGTTGCAGCCTGCCAGGCGGTTGACGCACATCTGCTCGTACCCCTCTGAAGCTACTTACGGTGTGAGCATGTTGTTTCTCCAGATGCATAATACTTCCTCTGCTGTTACTGCTTTGAGCTGTCATCCTACTTGGGTGCAGGTCTTTGTGCTCTTCAGTAGGGCCTCAGGTGTATACCTACTGTGAGTGTCTCCACGATGCTGTGATTCCCGCTTACCTCACTTGATCTTTTTTCAGCAATCGAGTAGCCGTCCAACTGGATCCTAAGACTGTTGGCGGGGTTTGTTTAGTTCATCAAGTTGACTCTGATCAATTGTAATTGGGGTCAACTCTAGAGATAGAATTGGTCTACCCTTTAGTAATTAGTGGGGGTCCATCACAGAATTTTATTGTTGTCTGTGTATTGATTGTCTCTAATATGAGTTGAATTGTTTTTAGCTAATGGTTTTAAAGCTTTATGCTGTAAAGTTCCATGCTGTATTGTTTCTATTTCTTTTGTTATTTTTAAATGCAATGTATATGCATTGTTTCTTTTATGGCAACCAAGCCGAAATAAAGAATTTTGAAATGAAATGACTCTGATCTTCCGAAAATTTAAGGCTACATGGCGATTTGTCCATGATACTGCAAGTTCGAGTATGTTTTTTGTCAAGCACTTGTTACGCCGCCGGGCCTTTGGCAGTCGGCATCGCGGCTGTGTTCTGCTGACTGGATGAACGTATGTTTTAAAAATTTGCGGCCGGCCCACTGGGTTGTAGGCCAGAAGCTGTGTTCTTGCAGAATGGTGTAATAAAGGTCTTAAAAAAAAAAAAAAACAGGCCTATATCAACACCCAGGGCCCCCAATGACTCCCACAGTTTCTTGTGGTTAACCCGATCAAAGGCTGCCGTGAGGTCCATAAATGCCAAGTACACCGTCTCATCACTAGCGACGGTGTACTTGGCTACCAGGAGGTAGAGATTAAGGCATTGGTCAGAGGTTGAACGACCCGGCCTAAAACCATACTGGGTATCAGAGATGATGTCATGTTCATTCGCCCAGTCCATTAGCCGATTAAGAATGGCCCTCCCCTAAACTTTCACTGTTACATCGATGAGAGAGATAGGCCTGTAACATTGTGGGTTGTCCCTATTGCCCTTTTTAAAAATCGGAACAATTATCGCGGTGGACTAGGATGATGGCATACCTGACTCCACTGCTGTGTTTATTACTCTAGTTAAAATGGGCGCCCGCAGTTCTACCTGACTCAATAAAAGGTCTGGGGGGGATCCCATCAGGGCCCGGGGCCTTGTTCCGAGTCAGTCCCTAGATTCCCGCTTTTATTTCTCCCAAGGAAAAAGGGGTTTGGGCTACACTTAGGTTTCCTTCCTCTGCTGGTGGTACTAGGTTCCATGTGCCATCCCTCTTCCATTGGGCAAGAGAACCATTCCCCCTTGCTACTAATCAAATGGGGGCACAAGTGACAATTAAAATCTCCCAGTAACACCAATTGAGCACTCGGAGCCCCAAGCACTTCAATTCCTGCCAGCCTGTATTCCAACTCGGCCAGACTGGATGGGCTCTGTCCACCTGTAGTGGCATTATAAAAATTAGTTTTAGGCCCTTGTTCGTGTACCGTGTCCCCTGTATACAGTTTGAGTCCCAGGCTAGGTCCTCCCATCTCCCCTGCAGCCTCAGGTTCATATAGGTAATCAAGCCCCCCTTGGCTCGCCCTGATGGGGATTTGCGCGCTGGGATGAAATACATTTTATAGCCTTCCAATGCTAATGCGCTACAATTTACCTCTAACGTTTCCTGCAGACAAATAATATGAAATCTCCTTATATAGACTAGCCAGTCATGATTTTTTAATTTACTGGACAGTCCTGCTATATTCCAGGAAATTATATCAATATTTCCCTGCCCTCCTACAAGAGGGGTTTCGGGCCTGTGACCAGTATGCGCGCTTGAAGGTACAGGGAGAGTGCGGGGATTGTCTCTAAGCCCGACCTGCTTAGGACTCCACATCCATTAAAGGGTGTGGATGTCTCAGCCTTTGACGTAGCTATCCCTCCTTTGTGTCCGTTGGGAGACGTGGCCTCCCGTGCAACCCCGTGCCCTGGCGATGGCCCCCTATTCAGTCAGTCTAAATCGCTTAGGGCAGAGACACTATGGAGTGGCGCGTACCGATTCATTGACGAGGCTAACGACCATCCCAATTTACCCTGGCTGGATATCGCCTAGGGTCTTCACAATTATTTAAATGCATCAAGTCCCTGTAAAAGAAACTGAGGGGAAGCATTCTAATGTTTGTGCCACCCTCCTCCTGGTAAATCCCCTTCCGTTGGTTGGCAAGAAGTTCTCTTACCAACCCTGGGTACCTAAGATTTAAAATCACGCAATCTCCCGGAAAACCCTTCCTGCCGTTTCCGATCCAGTACGCCCTTCTTGCCATGAGGATATGTCTGTGATTTATAATGTTGAAACCTACATTGTTAACCAGCCAGTGGGCTGCCTTATTAATCAGGGTGCACACGGTTTCTTCCCTCTCATCACTACATGCCGGGATCCCTGTCAGAACCACAGTATAGGGCTTAAAGCGGGTGGAAGATCAAGTACAGGGAGGCCCCAGGTGTTTGGTGCATGATCTGCTATTAATGACCCTGTTTCATTAGGTATAGCAGATCTACCCCCAACTGTTCTGGTTGCTACAAAGGTATTGGGTCTATGCTCTAACCTCTCCTCCCTTTTCTGCCCATTGTCTTCCCCGGTGCTTGATGGTCCTGGGGCCTTACCATTGCTAATTCCCTCCGTTGGGCCCTTCTTTGCCACCTCCTTCCTACCAGTGGGCAGGTCGCGCTCCTTGTTAGCCCCCCTATGCTTTCTTTCGTGTGGACTGCCTTGGGATGTGTGATGATCTCAGCGTCCCCTGCCCCATTAGACTCTAACCCCCTCTTCGTTGAATAGAGAATACTACCTTGTGTGGGTAGCCGGGAAAGTTGCCCCTCATTCACATTCAGTCTCTCGTACAGGGGCCCAAGCTGGGTAGTTAACAATATTTCCAGCTCGGACCATAATTCTCTATCCATTCCCTGATTCAACTCTGCCTCCCTACAGTTTTGGCACTGAGGAGAGATTGCGGGCACCCCTGCTTCTCTAACTCCCTTCACTTTAGCTGCACCCCTCTGTCTAGTTTTTAATTTTGGTATATGATGTCCCCCCCTCCTTAAACAATTACCTGGGGCCTTGGGGTCAACTGAAGGGGTGGCCGTGGTTGGTGTGCCCTTGGCCTGCAAGGCCTTTTTTGATCGGGTGACCACTTCCCCGCGATCCCTTGGGGTAATTCTTTTACCTGACACATCTATGGGTGTCACATTCTCCTCTTCCCCTGACCCTACCATGTCAGGTGTCATAGAGATGCGACCTGTGGGTCCCTCCATCTCTTGTGTGAGAATCTGTGTCTGGCTCAATTCGGTGTCGATTAACTCGATGACTTGTGGCGATAGACCCGCCCCCTGTGGCAATGAGGTAATGTGAATTATAGCTCTTGTCGTGTTACCGGTTGTCGTGTTAGATTGGCCGGGTGGGATCCCAGTGAGAGGGGAAGTACACCTAGCTATAGGGCCCTTGGAGGATCTCTTATGTTCTATTAGCGTATCAAGGGAGAGTCTCTTCTCGGTTAGCTGGATTTCGTGAGTTAAGAGGGACTCCGCCCTAGTTAGAAAAGCATCCAGGGTCCCCTTTACCCCCCTTCCCACCACCGAGCTTGCGGCCTTACGTTTACTCATCTCCAAAATAGTGATTTTATAATAGTCTCAATATAGCAAGAAGGGACAAATTTAGGGCAACAACAATCAGTACCTTGTGTTTAGCAGAGTTTCTGGAGTATCTCAAACCAGTGTGCCCTGTGATGTCCTGGATCCTTAGAGTCAGGGGATAACTCTTTGACCACCTCCTTGCGCTTGATGGTATAGTGCTAGCCCGTTGGGGGATTGTGTCAGGCCCGACCCCCAGTCTTCCTCCCGATATCTTCTAGTCTGGGAAAGTGCTGGTATTCCAGGTAGTTGAATAAATGAGAATTAAGGGGGGTGGCCCAGCCCAGCCTCTTCCGGCCCCTGACGTGAGGCCTCCGAGATTTTTAAACACCTCCTGGTGCTGAGCTGTGACTCGTTGGTCCTGCGCCACCGAGGCTTCTGGGAAACGTGCCCCCCCCCCTGCTTGGCGCAGTGATGACGGCGATGTCGATAGCGGCCACAGCCGCGAGTGAACAACAACAGTCCCCAACTTGGGCTGTGAAACCCAGCAGGGCAGCGATGGGAATCCTGGTGAGAGGCAGCAAACGGCAAGTAGCGGCGAGTAAGCAAGGTGTCCCGCGCAGCGTGAGGCCTCCGAGATTTTTAAGCGCCTCCTGGCGCTAACCTATGACGCGTTGGTCCTGCGCCACCGAGGCTTCTGGGAGATGTGGTCCCCCCCTGCTTGGCGCAGTGATGATGGCAATGGCGATAGCAGCCACAGCTGCGAGGGAACAACAACAGTCCCCAACTTGGGCTGTGAAACCCAGCAGGGCAGCGATGGGAATCCTGGTGAGAGGCAGAAAACGGCAAGTGGCAGCGAGTAAGCAAGGCGTCCCGCACTGTGTGAGGCCACCGAGATTTTTAAGCGCCTCCTGGCGCTAAGCTGTGACGCGCTGGTCCTGCAGCACCGAGGCTTCTGGGAGATGTGGTCCCCGCCCTGCTTGGCGCAGTGATGACGGCGATGGCGATAGCGGCCACAGCCGCGAGTGAACAACAACAGTCCCCAACTTGGACTATGATACCCAGCAGGGCAGCGATGGGAATCCTGGTGAGAGGCAGCAAATGGCAAGTGGCGGCGAGTAAGCACATATGTTACTCTTTTGGACAGTGCTTAATTTGCAAAAAGAAAAAGTGAGGGTGCCTAAAGCCCTGCTAAGATGCCAGGCGAACAGTGAAATTAAATGTCTGTGTACCAAATACCAAGGTTCATAGTCTTAAATGCTTGCCTCTCTAATCCAATACCAGACATTCCCTACCCCTTTAATGTACTCTTGTGGACTCCTGCTTTCTTCCTTTGTCAAGATTTTGACATCTTTCTCTTCTTCTGTTTTTCTGATCTCAGTGTTTTCCATCTCTTGAGTTTGGTAATTATCTGATGCTGAAAAATAAGTGCCGTTTCCTAGAAATAATTGCCTGTGGCTTACACTGGCAACAGCTGGCTTAAAATAAGCCTTGATTTTTAATTATTGTGCCTTACTTCGGGGCATATGTATCAAAAATCCGATTGGAGATTCTCAAATTGTGATTTTTTATGAATTGCATTCTGAGAATCGCAAATCGCGATGTAATAAAAAGTTGCTAACTGTTTGTGATTTCTTAAAAATCGCAGAAAATTCTGATTCCCATTTTTGTGATTCCTAATTGTGAAAATCGCAAATATAGGGAATCTGCAATTCAGATGTAGCTTGATAACATCACACCCAGGAAGTGGGAGTGATTTACAGCACCTGGTTGCCTGAGGCAGAGTCAGAGGAGTGAGCACAGCATTGAAACTGCTACAATGGAGTCACAGGACAAACAGAAGGACAAGGAGGGTGCAGGAAGAAAAAGGAAACACTAATTTAGCAAAAGGGTGCAGGAGGTGCTCATTGAGGAGATGGTGTGCAGCCATGAGCTCTTATTTGGCAAGAAGGCACTCCGGGTACCTGAGTTCAAAAAGAGGAAGATCTGGCTGGACATACAGGAAAAGGTCAATGCAGTTGGTGTGACCCAGCGCACGGTGGAGGAGTTAAGGAAGCGCTGGTATGACATGCGCCTAAGATCGAAGGAGAAGGTGGCAACCAGGCTGACGGAGGCCAACAAGACCGGGGGTGGAAAATCTACTGCCACCGACTCAACACCCCATGAGGAGTTGGTGGAATCAACCCTCCTGCCTGAGAGCGTCAGTGCTGTGGCTGATAGATAGTTCAGATGCTGTGAACACCAGCCAAGGTAAGATGCATGCCAAATGTAGCTGCACACATCACCATCCCATTAACACAGTCAGGAATGCACCACACACAAACTACACATGTCACTCTGGTCCACATTTTCCAGCACACACAGCTATGCATCATGGGAGACGTAGTCAGATACATAACAGTGGGGCAATGAGACATAGCAATGTTAACTCAGTATGTGAATTCATGTAAAGGGGAAAAGTGACAGATAGCAGTTAGCCAATACAAATTGAGAAAACTTTATTGAGTGAGAAATGCAGACAATGTCCCAAAATCATACATTCCGCTTTCCAACCGCAGCACAAGCCAGGACAAAGGGAAAACAACGCAGAGTGCGAGGAGTCTGAACATTTGGATGACCAGGCAGGTCACGGGAACTCAGATGACAACACAGAGGCCACACCTGTCCCACGTAGGAAGCGCACCATTGTGCCACCCTTGCCCCCACTGGAGGATGAAATACAGGCCACAAGGGAGAGGATGTACAGGCAGAGCCAGGGCAGCGTGTGACCCAGGTAAGTGAACAGCACACTCCCCAAACTAGGAAGCCAGGAGAAGTGAGATGCAGCTCAAGGGCCAGGACCATCTCTGCCATGGACGAAAATGCCACAGTGTTTGCAGGACAGGAGGGCAGCATGCTCCATACTCAGTGCCTGCAACATAAATCATTGAGGTCCGTTAACTGTCAGCTGTGCACAATGAACAAAAGCATGCGCTACATGGGGGAGGGCATCATGAGCATGGCAGGTGCCATTCGGGAACTCTGTGCAACATTAAACAGGGACCAGTCAGCCAGGCACAGGGTTACCCAACGTTCAAACATCCATCTGCACAGCTACACCAAGGCGGTGAACTGCCTGTGCATTACCACAAGCCAGCGGACACATCGCACCATCAGCATGCAAGTGGAGATGTCCCACTGCTGCCATGATATTGCAAAAGGCATGGCGCAGGTCACCACTGCCGTTGACCAACTGCAGACGGCAAACACAGGTGACCCAGCACTCATGGGCTCAGAGGAGAGTGAAGAGACATCCAGCAGGAGTAGTATCACCCCACCAGTTCCAGATCCAAGAAGGCACAGTGGGAGACAGGGTGCAGCACCTGTGGACCCAAGGGAGGGCAATCAGCCCCCAGAACGGGCAGCCGCAGTCTATACCAGAAGGAGGTCAAATGGAAACAATGGGTGAGGCAACCCTTTCCTACAAGTGTCCAGACTTCCTGACTACCTGCACTGTGTGGAGAAGTGTGGCTCACTGGTTAGAGGAGGCAGACCCTGAAGCAGAGGTCAGACCCGGGACCAGGGTTCAATTCCCGACGTGGCAGGGTCTTGAGCCCAAATGTCCATGGACTCGATAATTCTCGCTTTGGTGCCTACTCTAATCACGGGTTCAAACTCTGCAACTCTGGGCAATAGCTTGCTTAATCTCCACTACGGCCCCCCCCCCCCGCGGCGGGATGCCTGGCTTTCACCTTGGGGATGCCCAGTACGGGTTATCTCACAGGGAAAAGCCAGGACGGGTTCCCAAAGCAAGCGCCTTGAGACCTTGCGGTGATAAGGCGCTATATAAGAACCTTTGACATTGACATTGACATTGACTGTGTATCTATCATGTGCTATAGACAGCAACACTCACTGTGTTGGCCAGACTGTGTGATGAACTTTCATCCTGCTATTAAAGGTTTAACTAAACACAGATCTGCTACAACATGTATGTTGCCTCATGTCATCATTACTCACCTAGAATTAGTTCTGTGTGATCTCAGTCCGTCTCTGCTGTCCAGCAGCTGCCCCAACTCCTGGTCTGCCTGGGGGACCTGGGCCATTATCGTCCGACGTATCAGTTTCACTCAGTTCTATTGGGATTCCTTTTCTCGTAGCTATGTTGTGGAGCATTGCACAGGTAGCCACAATCTTGCAGCAGGTCTCAGGGCTGTATTGAAGTGCTCCTCCGCTTTTAGGCAGGAAGCGGAAATGGCTCTTCAGGATCCCAAATGTCCGCTCTATTACACAGCGCGTAGATTTGTGTGCACGGTTCTATCTCCTCTCCCTTGCAGTGGCTGGATTTAGGTACGGGGTCAGGATGAAGTCCCGCACTGCATATGCACTGTCACCTGCAGGGATGGAAACAAGAGGTGAGTCAATGTCCCACCCCCCAAAGATGTACTGTATTAGGGATGTGTGCCATGCATTTACCTAGCGGGTTGCCCTCACCAAACTTGCCAGCATTGAGACGTCTGTGTATCCCACTATGTCTAAAGATGAGTTGTGAGTACTGCCTGGGTATTTCGCTACAATGTCATTTATGATATGTTTGGCACTGCAGACAACCTGTATGTTCATGTTTAGGGTTTCTGAAAACATATTCATTGGTTGATCGGGGTGTGAGGGCCACATGGGTCCCATCTATGCAACCAATTACGTGGGGGAATCGTGCAATTTGGCAGAAGTCCCGTTTTGTTTGCTGTAATGCCTGTTGTGTTTGGGGAATTGTATGTGATGTGGTAGCCTCTGTACCATTGCATCTAAGAATGCATGGAAGAAGTGCAACAGGCTACTCTGTGAGACCCCACCTGCCACTGCTATCACCCCTTGAAACTCCCTGAGGCCAGTAAGTGCAGTGATCACAGGACCTGCACATGCGTGGGAATGGTTTGGGTCCTGGGTGTTGGGTGTTCCAGCTCCTCTATCAGGTCTAAAATGGTCTTTGTGTCCAACCTGTACTTCTCATGGATCTCCTCCTCAGTCTGATGGAATAGAGTGATGCGCACTCTGAAGATCCGTTCCTGTTTCATCCTCCTCTGTGCTGCAGCCTGAATTCGCAGCCTCCTGCCTATCACATGCAGCACTGCCATTGTGGAAGTCCCTGTTGCATTGTGGGCCTGTTTATTTAGCTTGCACCTGGTTGCATTGACTTGGTGGTAATATTGAAGTGCAAAATTGCGAATTTCTGAAAATAGCAAATTGCGAATTTTTCTTACATTTCCTTTGCAGATTTCGGGCCTCGCAAAATAAGAAATTGCATAATTTGCGATTTTTTATTACGTTCCCAAACGCTGTTTTTTTTAGATTTGCAGCGTTTTTGAACGCGAAATAGTTTCATACATATGCCCCTCTGTATTTTATTCTCTCTTTCCCCTCCAGTCAACTGGGGTCTTATTTAATGGGACAAACTGTATGACTCCTTTAAGTGACCTAGGGCCATATGTATCATAGAAATTCGCATTCGCAAAGGCCAAAATTCGCTGAATTTCTGCCTTTGCGAATGCAAATTTGCTAAATGGGATGTATGACTAAAAATACGGTGCAAAATAAGGAATCACAAACTTTGCGATTCCTTATTTTGCAATTGCATTTAAGGAATCGCAAATTTTGTGATTCCTTAAATGCAATGTATGAAGCTAAAAAAAATTGCTAATTGTCCCTAAGGAATCGCAAATTACCACCAACTTCAAGTTGGTGGTAATTTGCGAATTTCTTGAAAAATGCCAATTTTTGCATTTTTCAAAGTGCCATGTGACGCACATACATGCCCTTACGGCATGTATGTGCACCACATGTGCACCCATGCTAGGGGTGCAACACCCCTGCACCCTTTATATTATTCTCAATTTGCGATTAGAAAATTGCGAATCGCAAATTGAGAATAAATTCCCATTCCTTCCTATGGGCCTCCTGGCCCATTGAAATGAATGGGAAAGTATTCCTTAATTGCGAATTTGCAATTTGCGAATTCGCAATTAAGGAATATCAAGAAATCACAAAAAAATTGACATTTTCTTGATACATAACAATTAGCGATTCTGAAATAGCGATTTCTTAAAAAACGCTAATACAGAATCGCTAATTGGTACCTTGATACATATGGCCCTACTAGTCCCCTTTGGGAATTAGGTTGTGGTTTTGAATTTTGTTTGAGAAAATGCCAGTATGTAAACAAATATATGAACAAGAATAAATAGAACCAAAATGGGTCTTCAATTGTTTCTGCGCAGGTTGTCAGCCGCAACATTTTTCGTTCTGCTGTTATTTGAAGGAAAAAAAAGGAATTTCTTTTGTGAGACATTGATATAATATAGCTAAAGAAATCAGGATACCTCATCCAAATAAAACTGTGGTAACTACTCGTCTAGGCGCAGAGTTTAGAGTAAATGACTAGGGCCTTCGAACTAAGTTTAAGCAAATAAATATACCTCTCATAAACTGACTTTTGAAAACACAGGCATTAAGCGTAATCCTAGCACCACACATGACCAAGAAGTCAAACCAATCTAAAGTCTGAATGTGAGATGAACACTCACCTGAATAAGAAAATGAAGTAATTATTTTTCTTTAGCGTAGCGTCAAAGGTGACTGAAACAATGAATTTTCCAATCCTTTTATATTTCTTAGCACTGAAAAGTAATTCATTGGTCGACCTAAGTAACTTTTTTGTGAAAGATACTTGCAAAACTATGCCACTGCCACTTTCTGCCTATTCCTGGTGCCTCGTAGTGATTTGCTACTTCGCATGGATGTAAGAGGGAGAAATAGAAGATGACTGTGAAATTCCATATAATTCCATGAAATCCGCCGAAAGGAATTTATTTACAGAAAAGTGGAACATTTGCTACATGTGTAATTTCTTGTGCTGGTGCATTTTATGGGTTTCGTTTTTGCTGGACTGTTTTCTCCATTAAATACTGATGTGGAGAAGTTTGTGGCAGTCATTTTAAGAATCTTTCTGCATGTTACCACACATTCTAAACAACAAAACCAGATTTCATAGTAACTTAGATAAAAGTGCCTCTATATATCTGTAAACAATTGCAGGAAGCTTATGAATGTGATTATTTTTTATTCTCATATTCCACATAGATTCTACTTATTCACAATCATTTCATCACTCTGATTTCTTCTTTCCTACTGAAGGTGTAGTCAGATTTTGTGCAAAGCGTACAACACTAAAATATCCTCCTCCTCTAGTGTCCAGCAGTTATCATCAACCACTAGCTGTGGTTTTATAAATGTTTTGTATTTCCCTAAGAGGCTCAACAAGATCACATTATTACTTCTCAGCTCAGTCCATACACAATGCTTAGCCTTACCATTTCACAATGGCCCACTTACATTTCACAGAAAAGACAGAGCAATTTAATCTGAACATTGAACTATTATTCAGTGGTAAGAAATTACATTTGACTTACTGCACAGTTTAAAAAAAATTCTGGCACTTATTGTTGTCTAACTATAATGGCATTTCAATCTTCTTCATGTTTAGGTTATGGTGATCAAGTGAAAGGTTTCATACTGAAAAACTACTTTCAGTAAGATTATCGACTGTACAATTGATGTCCTGTATCTTTGTAAAGCAATACGCAGTAAGTGTTAAGTTAAATGTGAGACATTCCTAACTTCAAATGAGCAGAGTGTAATGAAACATGGTCTAATTTGACACAGATCAGGGAAGTGCAAAAAAGTCAGGAATGTGTATAATACACAAAATGACTAGGTTAGCTACAGAATTTAATGCAATTGAAGATTACAATACTTTGCAAGACAGTTCAACATTTCAAAACGAACTGCAATTATATCAGTGTATATTCTGTACACTAACTACCTTTTCTTTCCATTCATATATTACAGGTTGTTTTCAAAACATTTCACACAAACTTCGTTACTGTCCTAATGTAGTTAAAAAATAACTTCTCAAACATCTATATCTTTGATACAGTACAAGGCAATATAGTGATTTCTCTACATATTATATGTGGCTCATTACTTCCCTATTCCCTCAAAATAATTGTAGTCAGGTTTTTGGGTTTCAAGTCTTAAAAGTGCTTTCATTTTCCTCATTCCAATTTTTTGCAATTAGTTTTAAATGGAGCCATTTTAATCATGCTAGGTTCATGCATCGAACTTGAGACTATTATGGTCTGTATTTAACATGGTTACTTTTTTCTTTGTATGATTTTTTTTCTAAGGGTGAGCCGAGCTCGAGAATTTTCACTCTGTGGAATTCCACAGAGTTACCAAAAAACTATGTGAAATTCCGCAAAGGTCTGTGTGTGGGCGGAGTAAGTGGGATTCACTTTCACTTAAACTCGGGGAACATTTTACCATGGCATCTACGAGGCACTGTACCTGGTGTCTTCCGAGTTTGCCTCGCGACATCCTGGTTGCATTTCATAAGCCTTTTTACCCACATGAAGGCACCCATCATGAAATATGTGGAATTCTTTACATTTGATTGAGTAATGCATTGCATGCAAATCTGATTTTTCCTTGTGGGCAAAAATAGAGGTGATTAAGTTAATGTCTGCCCCTCCCTCCGTACACCCTTACCTTGCACAGGTATTATCACTGTTATGTGCATCGGGTTCACATTTACGATTTTCCTCCATGGGCCCGGGCCGGTGCCCCCTCTCGGGGCAGGAGGCCACCAAGCAGGGGTACTGGGCAGACAGGGGCAGTAGGGTGAGCCCCCCGTAGTGAACCGCTGGAATCCTTCTGCGTGGCTGGTGAAGCAGGTCAACGTGGTGGCGCTGAGAGAGTCCTGAGGGTCTAGGGTACCAAGGTAACTTGTTACAGAAGGAAACCCAACCCGTGGTGTCCCTCCTACGAGCAGAGTTAGGGCTTGCTATCTCCGGCTGCACTCCGCATGGCAGGGGCCATCCAGAGAGGGGTGCAGGCAGTTCCAGCCCCTGCCCTGCCTTATGCGCATCCTCTAGGGGTCCACTGAACCAGTTCGGCTACTTGGATCATTCATGTTGTGAGCAACAGTGTCAGCATTGCAGTGGACATGTGAAATAACCTGAGATTGGACAAGGGACCACTCCTGCTTTGGGTTTGGCTGACTGATCCCTCACTATAATTTAATTTGCTAGTGGGTGTCAAACACTGTAAAGTGTTTTTTGATTTGTTAAGGGGCCGCTTGCCAGTTGTCACTTAACCCCGGCGGCAGTAAACTTGGCTCCGCTGCGGGTGCCAGAGTTTTTGCCAAACTTCGCACTCCAAGCGGAGCGCGGAGCAGTAAAACGCCGTAAACACTGCTGGCGGAAAGGAGTTAACAGCCGACCATTAATTTGTTGCCTCTGTTCATGCCTTTGATGTAATACCAGGCTTTGTTACCATAATTAAAACACACTATCATGCTTAATACTTCTCTTGTCCTTATATTTAAACGTAAGCTCTAAGGTTTGAGTCTCACATATGCTGCTTTTTCACTATAGTTAATGTGCGAACTAGCTTTCAAAACAAATTTACAATATACTTTTTTTCATAAACATCATGTTTTCTTTGAACTCATTTTTCTTGCTACTTTATATAAGGGTTACATTTTATTTCAGCGTACCTTTCTGTAGGTTTGCCTAATATTATCCCCTCTGCTGATCTGACATCGAAAATCTACTGTTATTGAGCGCTTTTACTTACTGGCACTTACTTTCGGTCTCCTTTTTGTGTCTTTGGTGCAAAATTATTATTACGCCTTTAAAACTATTTAAAATGTGACCTCCAGCAGAGCTCCTTTTTATCCTACAACACACCATAAGTCTGTGGAAAGTTTGTCAGCCCACTATGGGGTATATTCGCAATAGTAGTGTAACACAACTTTCAACATCACAGCCTATCGAGGGAAACTAAAGACACCAGATAATGTGGGAAATGTCCGCGTGAAAATCAACGCCATGCCGCAAAAATGCGATATGCGAACGCAAAAAAACATGCGATGAGGCCAACCGCAGGACAAAAAGTAGCGAAAACCAGCCACAGGCCTGCCAATCCGATGCGTCTGGCAGGACAATGCACCATAAAAACTGAGTGAAAAATACACAGGAAACAAGCCAAAGCACGTAGCAACATAGATGCACTCTGACCCAGCACAAAGGCCTACTCGAACCCCACAACCCCCACAGACTACCAGCAAGGAACAACAGGGGCCAAGTAGAAGAGGGAGAGGAAGACGGGGTGCAGACTGCAGGAAAACAAGACCAGCGTCACAGAGGTGACCACCTGGAATGCAGTTGTATTGCCGAGGAGGCCAATCCAGGAGTCCAATAAGTGATGGCATGAGGTGACAACAACCTACACCAACAGGAAGGCAGCAACAGCGACAGGAGGTGGCAGTCGAGCGCCACCGGAGGAGCTGGAGGACACCCAGGCCACAGTCATTAGTGTGGAGATGGTGCAAGGAGTAGGGAGTACGAACACAGCTGCAGAGGACCAGACACAACACCAACAGGGAGTGCAACAAACTGGGCCTGGGGGGACGTGGGAGATAGGCACAATGGCACACATGCACAACGAGGCATAGCACACTGCACACCCACAAACACCCAGGATCATGCCCCAGACCCCTTTGGCACACTGCAGCACACACACATAGCACAAACAGCACACCCACATCGACGACAACATGAAACTACACGCATAGCCGACACTGGGACGGCTGGTTGCTGTCGGACTGTCAGAGAGTGAAAGGATCATCCACACTGGCTGTGTATTTGGAGGCGACATGGGTGAAGGTCCCACGATGTTCAGATGTTGCCTGCACATTGATGTGTGACATGTGCTTCCTGTTGCGCTGATTGTGTGCTGTGTCACCAGGGGGCACAGGTGGGACATGTGTGCCGTGGATTGCTCCCTACACGTGCGTGCATCCGGCTATGACGTATGGTCCTTGCTTGGTCTCCAGCGTTTCCTGCGCAATGTGCTGGCTACATGGGGACTAGCTTGCCAAGAGAATGATGGTGATGTCCAGGAGAGGCGTGGGGGTCTTGGATGTGGCTGGCTGTGAGACTCCGCCGACTCTGGCGGGTGTTGTTTGGGGTGTGCCAAGGGCCCACAGGTGGTGCACAGCCAGCAGCTTGGTGTGGGGTGGGATGTTGGTTAACCACTGTGTTGGTGCTGAAGGCCTGTTAGGCCATGATGGCCATGATGCATTGGATGGTTGTCCCTTTCAGCCTGTAGTGGACAGTGACATTGTCAGATGTCTTTGTCTGTGCTGCCTCTGTGGTGGTCTGGGAGGGGGGGGGGGGTGCCGGAAGGGTGTTTTGGCCCTCTTGGGTGTCCGTGCTGCATGATGAGTGGCTCCATGGCATCTGTTGCCCTTCCGATGAAGCCCTGGGCAGGGCTCCCTATTGTGGTGCAGGCTGTCGTCTGACTGTACACCAGGTTACACCATGTCAGGGAAGGTGTAAAATTCCTGCTGCTAACACGCATTATTGCGTGTTTTGTGTTCTCATCGCCGATCTGTCTGGTTGTTGTGAATGTTGAGGTGTGGTGTTGTCACGGCTTTTGTCACAAAAACGCCTACTCTGCATCTCATTAGCGATAGTTGCGGGTGTCCTCTGTGGTGCTGTTTTTTGCAGCTGCTATCGTGGGAAAAGTGTTGCTGTGGGCTGTTAGCACCTGCTTGTGAATAATGGTGGGGTAAATTTATCACAACTTTGGCTGCAATAAAGTGCAGTTAATTCGGCAATAGCTCCTTGTGAATATGCCTGTATGTTTCGCAGAATGAAGGGAAAGCATTCTGAGAGTTCTCTGTATTGCTGGGAATATTGTTTTTAAAAAAAAATGAAATGCAATTATTTGCCTACTAGGTCGAACTACTTTGCATCCTCCAAGTGTACTATCCGTTTTTTTTTATAGGAACCTTGTCACAGGCTTCCTTCCCTGGCAAATTACATCCCAGAACCAATCATTCCTTTTGACTTTCAATTTATAAGTAACCATTCTCTAGCACATAAGAATATCCATGTATAAAATGTAATTTCATGATCAATGCGAGGTACCTATTGTATACACAACACTAGTAGGTTTGTTAACTTTAAACATGCAATTAATGCCAAACGTTTCCTGCTACAAACGCAACAAGAAGGATAACTATCTACATCCTTAATGTGTGTATATATATATATATATATATATATATATATATATATATATATATATATATATATATTCTGCTCGAATCCTCCACGTTGTAAAGAATTACCCACACTCACGGGATTTTCAATTTCCAAAGTTGCTTTATTTTTCAACAGACGCCTTCGCGTTTCGGCAAACAGCCTTTCTCGATGTCGGTAGCCACCGGACATCTGCATGTTCTTAAACTAATTCCTCACAATCAAGGAAGGACTACTGGCAGTTGACATTAACCAACGCCATCTTGGAGTGGTGTATTATTATTGATGTATTCATCTTTATACATGTTATGATGTCGTTATCCATGTAAACCACTCGATTAAACCAAGTACATTAGAACTTAAGATGTATATAATTCATGACCCTCTCACATATACAATTTTCATATACTAGATCGGATACTGTTTACTTGTTGTTCGAACAAATTGAGCCGTGGATCGGCTATTATCCTCCCTAAGATGTTATTCAAGTCTGTTTATCAAAGTAAATCAACCAATAACAGTTCCTTAATTTATATACATTTTGTCCATTCTTATACTTTCTTTTAAACATGTATCTATTTCAAACTGCATTATTTCATCTTTTCAACATTTCATTTTTTCTTCTTTCTTTTTTCCATTTCATTAAACAAAATCATGTTTTTCGATTAGCGGACACACCAAGGTATATCTCATGGCTCCAAATTCAAATCAAATTTCATCTTTCAAGGAGTCATAAATCAATCAAAACCCAAGGATAATAAAAGGATAATAAAAGGATAATGAAAGAGGTAGCTCATCCAAAATAACTCTGAAATCTCATTCCTATGTACACATATACAGTTATATACATATATACATATATTACGAGGTATCGATTATATCTTTGCAGTTCCATCAATTGTTGTTAACATTCATTCATGTACCAATATGAACTATCAGGTCTTCACCAATATTCATACCCCAAGGTGTTTTGGTATGAAGGTCTATTATGTACCTTGATTCGAGTCTGCGAAGTTTCTTCAGTCTATCCCCATCTCTGATGTTGTCAGGAACTAAATCTAATCCGTAGCACAGTAACTGATTCCGGTCACTTTGGTGTTTTTCTGCAAAATGTCTAGCGACCGGATAGGCTTGGTCCACCTTATCAATCGCCCTCATGTGCTCTAAAATTCAGATTTTGAATGGGTGCACTGTGCTGCCTATATATTTCAGCCCGCATGGGCAGACAAGACAGTACACCACATATGGTGTACTGCAAGTAATGAACTTGCTAATTTTCCTGACCATACCAGTATCTTGAATGGTATAAGTAAGCGTCCTTTTGCTGTTGCAACACACATTACACTTATGGCAGGGGAAAAAACCTTTCATACTTCTCAGGGTGTTACTTTTCGGCGGTATCTTTTCCAAGTGGCTCTGTACCAAGTGGTCACGGATGGATCTAGCCTTTTTAAATGTGACCAGAGGATAAACAGGGACATCTTCACCTATAACATTATCTGCTTTTAAAATATGCCAGTTTTTCTTCAGCATTTGTTTGAGGTGATTAGCTTCCGCTGAATATGGGGTAATTAATACAAATTTCGCTCCATCAGTTTTTTTTGCCTCTGCTTTGTTCAAGTAAACTATCCCTGGTCATGGCTCTTACTTTGCAAAGTGTTTTATTCAGAGTGATGGGGTTGTAACCTCTTACAATGAATCTGGCTACACTTTCGGTGGCCGCAGTTTCAAAGTCACCATCGCGTGTACAATTCCTCCTGAGTCTAAGCAGTTCCCCTTAGGGGATACTTTGCACTAGTTTGGGGGGGTGGCTGCTGGTTGCATATAATATCGAATTGCCAGCAGTGGCCTTCCGATATAATGATGTTTCGATCTTGCCCCCAACAACTTGTACTCTCAGGTCCAAGTAATCCACAGTGGTCGGACTAATTGTTCCCGTGAAATGCAAGTTGTGATAGTTTTCATTCAGGTATGCGATGTAGTGACGTGCAGTCTCCTCTGTCCCATGCCAAATGATAAATAAATCATCGATGTATCGATGCCATTTTATCACCGCGCCACTGGACATATCGTCCCTGTAGGTTCTGGACACCTGCTCCTCCCACCAGCCAACGAACAAGTTCGCATAGCTGGGAGCGAAGCAGGTGCCCATCGCCGTACCAGACACCTGTTTAAAATAGGTATCTTCAAAAAGGAAAATGTTGTTATTTAAACAAAAGTGCAGAAACTCAATTAACATGCAATTATGTTGTGCATATCTTAGCTGTCTTTTTTTCAAATACACCGTTACTGCTTCTATTCCCTTTGAATGTTCGATACAGGTATAGAGACTTGCTATGTCCAGGACGATAAGTAAGTAGTCAGATTGCCATTGTACATCTTGGATTTTAATTAAAAAATCCTTGGTGTCCTTGATGTAGGAAGATAGTTGAATTACCAATTTGGCCAGAAAAAAGTCAAGAAACCTTGAGACATGTTCCGTTAGTCCCTGGACCGACAAAACAATAGGGCTTCCGGGGGGGGTGCAGATTGTCCTTATGTAGCTTTGGAATGTGGTAGAATGTGGGGCAAATGGGATTGGAGCTTCATAGATAGAGGTGTCCTTCATTTCCAAGCATTCCTATTTTGTACCACTTATTTATGAGTTCGTCATATGCCTGGATACTTTGGTGATAAGCCTTAAAAGTGGTTTGCTGATAACATCTCACATCCAATAATTGTCTCATTGCCTCAAAATGATATTGTTCTCTGGTTTGCACCACCACATTTCCCCCCTTATCCGAGGGCTTTACAATAATGGATTTATCATTTGCCAAGGTATTTAGTGCATTCTTCTCTTCCTGAGATAGATTAGAACCATATTTTCCAATGTTCTGTGTTTTTCGGAATTGTTGAAGATCCTTTGTCATTGCTTCCGAAAAAGTATCCAGGGCGTCAAACGGCATTTGTGGGTTGAAATTAGAGCATGGTTTATATGGACTTTCCTCTTTATCCTGCTCGATCCCCACATTTATTGCACGTTGCACTATATCTTGGCTGACTGCATCGTCCAACATTACCTCATTTCTTAAATCCTCAAGTGCTTCTATACCTAGAAGATCATTCACTGCAAGACTATCAGTGGCCGTGAGTCTTGCTTCTGGCCTCTTTGTTGATTTTAAATGAGTCCTAGTCTTGAAATATTTATGAAGTTTTAGCTTCCTCACGAAGCTAAAGAGATCAATCCTTGTCTGTGTGTATTCAAGACGTGAGTCAGGGCAGAATGTTAAACCAAGGCTCAAAACTTTGTGTTCCGCATCGGTGAGTGGTCTAGTTGTTAAATTTACCACTGTTAGATTGGTCATTTCTGTTATCTTCTGTTGTTCCATCTGCGGTTGGTCCAAGTTGCACTTTTTGGTTTTCCTGCCGCCGCCGGATCTTCTTGTCCTCCTACGCTGGCATTTGCATTTACTTCTGGGGGCTTGTTCTTCCCCCCCCCCCGTAGCCAACAGTGCTTGATGACTTGGAACTCTGTCTGAAAAGGGGTCTGTTTGTTAGAACCACTTGCGAACTGTGCTGTTTGATCATCGCTGGATTCATTGCCTGTCAGATCTGATTCCGATGTCTCCACTATTTGGACCGGTGTTGGTTGTTTAGAACTCAGTTCTTTTCGAGACACGTCAATTTTTTTTGCATAGGTTAGTACTCTGCCCTGGGAGTAATCTCGTTCATCCCGTTGGAATTTCTCTTGTTTACGGGTTTTAATTTTCTGCTCATATTTCAATAATCTAGGTTTCATTTTATCCATCGCTTCAGTTATTTTCTTATCATCTTCCTCCTTGCGTAGTTCCTCTTCCAGCTGTTTAATTTCCGCTAATGTTTTGTCGCGGTCGCTCCATGCATATTTTACCAGTAATCCTAATGTCCCTTTACAGTAATGGGCCGTGTGTTCTGCCCAGTCAGTAAGTAGTTGAGGGTCAGGGTTCTCATATGAGGGGACCGTATATACCCGTAATCCTCTTGGGACTCTGTCCACCTCAATATACCCCTGCAGACTGGTCGCCTCCCACCATTTTCTGACTTCGCGTTCATACAAACGCTCCAGCTTTAACATGGTTTCGTTGAACTTAGTCTTTGGTGGTTTAGGATCTGGTGCGCTAGCTTGAACTTCGCCCGCATTCGATTTTTTAAACATGCCTTTAGCATCTTCGTGCCTGGTCGATTCACAGAACATGCCTGCGTCTAGTGGTTGTTGTCTGGGACAGTATAATTCAATTGTTGTGCAAATTACTTCTGGAAATGAAATCCCTTACGTCGCGCTGCCACACATTGCTGCCTTTTACTTTTCAGGACAGAAGGAAAAACAGACATTATCGCTCACCCAGTTGCGGGTCTTCCGGCTTGCTGCGCCTCCTCCGAGGCGCCGCTCCTCGTTCCCCCACAGCTGGTACGACTTGTACGGCTTGACGATTTTCTCCTCGTGGTTAGCGCGGTGCACCAAATAAGTCCGTTACGGATTTTCTGCTCAGTTACTCCACAGGTTTTGGTGCACTCAACAACGGGTGTGGGTAGCGGTTGTGGACACCGCTAAATATTCTGCTCGAATCCTCCACTCCTCCACGTTGTAAAGAATTACCCAAACTCACAGGATTTTCAATTTCCAAAGTTGCTTTATTTTTCAACAGACAAGACAGACGCCTTCGCGTTTCGGCAAACAGCCTTTCTCGATGTCGGTAGCCACCAGACATCGGCATGTTCTTAAACTAATTCCTCACAATCAAGGAAGGACTACTGGCAGTTGACATTAACCAACGCCATCTTGAAGTGGTGTATTATTAGTATTGATGTATTCATCTTTATACATGTTATGATGTCGTTAACCATGTAAACCACTCGATTAAACCAAGTACATTAGAACTTAAGATGTATATAATTCATGACCCTCTCACATATACAATTTTCGTATACTAGATCGGATACTGTTTACTTGTTGTTCGAACATATATATATGTATGTTTTGTGGTTTGTTACCTCCCTGTCGTCTATTTCATTGTATCTTTACCGACATGAAGTCAAGCTAAGTGAGATGTTTATTTCATACAAGCCCCCTTTGCAGATTACTGTTTATTCATATGATTACTTTAAATATAATTGAGCATGTTTCCTATTCTACCTTTGTTCAGCACATTGAATCTTTATTATTCTTTATTCTGTTACCAATATATAGATAGTTCTATTTCTCTTCTTGGGTCTTCAAACTTTCCTTACTTTTCTTAGTTTTTTTTGTATTTCCACAAAGACCACTTTTCTCAACCGCGCTCACGGTTACGACGCACACCATTTTTAATCTTGAAGGTTGCAGTAATCTATTTACTTATATATTTCTGTAATCTCTGGATAGACTATTTCTATAATTAACTGAATGCCCAGCAATGTTGTTTTGTTTCTGTTTTGGTAATTAAGGTTTTCCAGTGCATTTTTCTGTCTTTCATGCTGGATATCTTCAGGTATTTTGTAAACTAATATAACATTTGTGAAGGTTTGGGAGGAGTATACATTGGACTACACTACCTGCTCCATCTGAGGCCACGTGGATGAATCTCAAAGGAGAATCTGACCCACAGGAAAAGCTTCCCCTTACAAATCAGTTACTTCCCCAACTCAGTAATAGATCATTGCTTTGCGATTGCAGTTAGTGGTCACTAACCATTGGTAGATTCCGTTGCGAATCTCAGATATCAAGAGGACACACATTTTGCGCACTATCCTACTTATAGTGGAACACAAAAGCCTTTTTCTGAGTCAGAAAGAATGATCCAACTCATAAAAAGATGTTGATAGATTTTATCAAGGTGTTTTGGAAATGCAAACCATGTGTTTTTACTTTTTGTGAATCACAATATTTGCGACCACCTTTGTACATGCGGCCATTAGTGCTTCAAAAACCTTATTGCTAAAATAAATTATTAAATGTTAGTTGTCAGATTTGGTCACTTCACACAGAATTCGATGCACCTTTCAAAGTTTAGAGTTGCAACTGCTATCATCTTCCAGATTACATAAATCAGTTTTTAAAATGTTACAGCGGCCTATAGCGTCACAGTTAGTGGGCACAGTATCCTGATTTGTTCTAAATACTTTACATAGAGAACATGAGGGATGAGGCAGACATATATACCTAAGACCTTAGCAGAGGTTTAGAAAGAGAGCAATTGAGAGCATACAATCTGACACATGGTAGCCAAGTAGGAAGCTATCATGAATGATTTATTTTCAAACACCCAAATATGTACTTCCACCAGAGAGACAAGTCACACCCCAAATCAACTCCTTTATGCAAATGGAATGCCAAAGTACAATCAAACCATTGATTCTCGACAGGGGCATCCCATTTCCTTCACTTTCTCAACTTTATATTAAGTGCTAAAAATATTAAAAACCATACTTTTGCATTCTTTATGACCACTAAATATCATGTGGCGATGCAAATGATAAAACTGTCACTGTTAACATTAAACATTTTCCATAATCCTCAGCTATGCAGCAGGAGCCTTGATGAAATTAATAAAAGCGTGTAAAAATGGCAAGGTGGCTTGTAGCAAGGTGCCCATGTTTAATCTCCAAACTGTTCTTGGAGGTTAGACAGAGTGAAAAGTAGACTTTGGGAAGAATTGCTGAGGATGAAAAGCTTGATATATGAAACAAGAGTTAGATTAAAAAAGGACCAGAATCCTTGTCAGTAACTAATAATACAAACATTTATTTGTGAATTGAAAGCCTTTCCACAGCAATTCTTAGGCTACACTAAAACTGTTGCACTTAAATCAGTACATTCCAAAGAGAGACTTACAGATTTATCAAAGATGTGATTGAACAAATTGGGATCTGCGACCCTAAATGCACAATTAAGTTACATATTAGATGAATGGGAGCAAGACTTGGAAAAAACCAAGGGCCTCATTTATGAGGCTGTGCGTCACTTTTACGCCGCCAGTGCGTCGCTTTTTGTGACGCACCAGTGGCGTAAAAAATGCACCTTGATGCGCCATATTTACAAAGTGATGCATCTAGGTAGATGCGTCACTTTGTAAACCCCTGCACCACATTATACCTGCGCCAGGTATAATGTATGTAAGGGGGGCGTATTGACGCAAGGAAGGGTCGTAGAAGTGACGCAGTGAAATCTATGAGATTTCACTGTGTCACTTTTAGGATGCCGTTGCGTCAAAATCTTGCGCCTGCCTCACAGCAGGCGTAAGACTGATGCAGGCCCTTTCACATGGGGCTTGCCCCATGTGAAAGGACGCATTGCTGGAGTTGCGTCACTTTTGTGACACACTCCAGCAATGCGTCACTTTTGCGCTTACAGATACGTCAGAAATACTGACGTATCTGTAACTCCTTGCGACATGATCCGTCATACAATAAATATGACGCATCAGGAATGTCGCAAGGAGTGCGCACTGAGAAGTGACGCATCGCTGCTTTCACACAGCGATGCGTCATTTCTCATAAATGAGGCCCAGGAAGCCTATGGTGTGATTGCATTACAACTAACTCGCCCTCTGAAGTATCTGTAAGACACCACCTCTTTCATTAACTGTCACTCGATACCTTGCAGGTGTGCAGACTGTTGAAAAACATATCGAAGTTTAAGGGCTGGCCTGGTACAAGCACCAGCAGTAGTGGCGGGTGCAGGGGCTCCACTCGGTAGATTATGCAATCGGGTGGTAGAATCTTTATTTTCACAAAAACACTGCGAAATAATTACTTTTCTGTAACTGTTTTCCTAGAGAAAAGTATAAACTGCATTATTTTCAGAACGTGGGACAGCAACATCACACCGGTGTCAGAGCTTGTGCTCGTTGATATTTCAAACAGCACGCCCCTGTCGTCCATCACTGGAGATTGCTTAGAAGTTACATAGACAGTCATATTCCAGTGTCTGGGAACAGAGGAGACTGTTGATGCAGCTGTGCCCTTAGCCATATGGATATCCTCTATTTTTCAGTTTAAAGCATGAATTCCCCCAGGCTGTGCAATGAGATTTATGAAGCGGCAGAGATTGAGGTCAGTGTTCAAGTGGAATCGCAGCTGATCGCCTCCTCCTCAGGTCTTGCCATAAAGATACATTATGAAACATCAGAAGGCTCCAGCAATAGGCAGTAGAAATCAGGATCTCCCAAGCTGGTCAAATATCCATTTTCTGCTGTTTTTAACAAACGTGCCATGGTTTCGGCGAGATCAGCTCAGCAAGAGATGTGCTTTATACACTTTCAAGCAAATAGTCCCCGCTAGTACTAGCGCCCATTAGTGAAGACAACAAATATTGTTACGCATATTTTTTATAATGTAACATCTGTATTTTTTTATTAGAAGAAAGCTAAGTCATAAATTACTTCATGCAGTTTATTAAATGACTAATGGTGCCATGCCAATAAAATACAACATTAAATAAAATGATTAATTGCACATACTATTAAACTAGAATACAGTAACTCAAATCAAACATCTTTAAAATCATGTTAATATGCAATAAGGCAGCCAAACGTAATTGATATATAAAAGTTAGAATGCTTTTTAAAACCCCGGGAATTTTTTCAAGGTTCATTCCAATCCATTGTTTTTTAGTTTAGTTATGGCTTTAAAGAATTTGAGCAACTATAGGAAAATGAAGGCTAACCTTGCCATAAAATGATAAATTGGACGCAAATTACTACAATATGGTCCCTACGAATAAGAACACAGCCAATCCAGAATATTGCTTCATCAATGTTGAGTTTCATCACTGAGGTACTGCTTCAGCTGATATGGCCCAAGGAACCTCCTACCCGTAACTGGAAAACTAATGGAATCAAAAATTAATCAAATTAATTGCACAAACTAGTCTTTAACACTTGATATGTGCAAATCACTATTGGTATTGTGTGAAATGGAGTAGATCAGTTCAGACGAATTGCTAAAGTCAGCTCTTAACAAGAACATAAGACACCCCAGTTATGTTTCTGCCTTTGTTTGACCTCACTCTGTGTATAGCAGAAAATGATAGATCAAAATGATTAAATTAATCTTACCTCTAGGAATTCTTCATTGAATCATACTCTCCTTTTTAGACTTGAGTGTCCTTATAGAAAGATATGAGTAACATGCAAATCAAACCAGTTTCTGCTTGGATTAATCGTAACAAGTGGGGCATCACCAGGTTAAATTCCATTCAAACTCTTTCTTGTGCAGTTTAAGTGGCAAGTGTACATCCAGATATGGGACATCAGTTTGTTGAGCAAAGGAACACATTGGCTGCTTCTGTTTGCATTTGCATAGGGCGCATACATAGAAGCGTAATTACTGCTATGTCTCTTCCTAGGAGAGAGAACACACTAGGTTATCTTTCCCATTAACAATTTCTCAGCTCCCATGTGTATGAATAGGGTGTGCACCAAAGAATGGAAATTTTCTTTGTCTGTTTTGTTAGTGTGAGTCTAGAAAACATGTCAATCCAAGCTCACATTTTATTAGCTGGGCAAAAGACAGGGTAGCCTGCTTATTAGTCCTTGAACTTGTACCCTCACTGCATTTTAAATGCACGGACACTACTCATGTTAGCTTAAAAAAAGGTCTGTTTTGGATGTAAAATGGGACATACATTATGAAGTGTTGCCACACATTTCACAATATCCTGAAGTTCTTACTAGAAGTTCTTTTAGCTCCTGACATCTGAGGTGTTTACCACCTATCTCCCCATATTGGTAGGGAAAGGGTTAGAAAGCCTGCCAAACCCTCTGAAATATGTGAGAAACAAAATGGGATTCAAGGCATGTCTACCTGAGTACTGCGCCTAAGTACCCACATCCAGGCACCAAGGCAGTCTTTCTGTTACCTGGGAACACAGAATAATAGGGGGTGGTACAGACCTCTATATCAATTCATGTGTCAAATTCATGCAAAAAGAATCCACATTTCCTCTTGCTTGTGATAGAGATGACTGCAGATTCTAGAATCCTGGGAAACAGTACAGTTGGTGCTTTATGGGTGGGTACACACATGCCAACAACTCAAAGCAACGCCAGAAAGAGTGAGATAATGAAAATAAATCAGGGGAATTGATTTTCCCCAATGACTAACCATTGGAACAGAGGCATTTTTAGGAAGAAGACAGCTAAAACAAAGCCAATTTTTACTTTATTAATCAGGAGTTTCCCTCTTGAATAGGGACTGTTTGCATGTGTAGGGCAGGAGTATGGCCCAATGACAAGATAGGCTGATCCCATCCCCATTTTTGAAAAAAAAAATCAATTCTTTGCATCTAGTAGGCGTTCAGCACGCCCAGGGCGCTGCACGACAGTTAGTGCTTTAGGGTTTGGCATATGAGTTGATGCCAGAATGGGCCAGCCGCACCCTTTTAAAAATAACATCTATTGCTGGCTGTCTGTGGGCTTTCTGCCACACCAGTGTGGCAGATTTCAGAGAAGTCTCCCAATCTGCACCCTGAGAGGCAGACAGACAGTTGATGCTTTAGGGTTGAGGATACAGTCTGATTCATGGGTGGGCAGGCCCTCAACTCCTTTTTTTTTATTGATCCCTGGCATCCAGTGGGCATGCTTTAAGGTGGTGGGGATGGCCCAATGCCAGGACAGGCAGGCCTTGACCTAATTTTTAGCAATTAAAAAACACCTCTAGTTTCTAATGCACTTTGTTTCCCTCCTGGGAAGAGCGGATTGTGAGTAAATCTCCCAAACTGCCCCAAAGGGGCAGAAGTCTGTTGGTGCACTAAGAGCGGGGGACCCTGTCCAATGTCATGATGGGTCATCAACATCTACATTACTTCTTAAATTTACAATCCTTTGGGTCTAGTGCCCTTCTTGCTCACCTTGGAAGGCAGACTGGGAGTAAAACCTTTGGTGTGTGGGGGAAGCAATTGCCCATGCCTGGAGTAGCTCTCCCACTAACTTTCACAGCCCTGCTGGTCTAGTAGTATTTTGTGTGCCAGTGGAAGGTATATTGGGGATAAATCTCACAATCTGCCTTACAGGGGGCAGATGGTCTATTTGGGCTCTAATGGTGGGGAATATGACCCGATATCATAATAGGCTGGGTCACACCTTTTTTCTTTTTATTTAACTATCCATGGGGTTTAGTAGGCTTTCTGCTTCCTTCATTATCCTGATGGCGGTTATAGACCTAATATGTCCCCTAGGGATAAAGAAAGACTGAAAATACTTTTATTGAGTGGAGGGGGCAACTTCCAATGCCAGTGGGTTCAAATGCACCCCCTTTCACAGCCTTGGTGGTTAAGTGGACTTTGTGGCTCCATTGGAGGGCAGAATGAGGGTGGTTGCACAATCTTTTCCCAGTGGGGACAGAAAGTCTGTTGTGGTATTAGAGGTGAGGGATGCAGCCCGATGCCATGACGGGTCAGCCTCCAACCCCTTCTTTTTTCAATTAACAACCTGTTGGGTCTAATGGGCCATAACCCTCAACTGGAGAAGGCATATTAGGGTAACCCCCGCACTTTCCCCTTGTTGGGGCAGAAAGGCTGCTCGGGCCTTTAAGGGAGCAGCCTGATATCTGGGCAGTTGGGGCCCTACACAAAGTTGTTTTACAAATATATACAGACCTGATGCGTAGTGACATTTTCAGGCCCGAGGGGGCAGATAGACTGTTGGGGCGACTTTATGGTCATGGTGAGACAGCCCTCAGCCACACATGAGAAGACCTGAGTGACGTAAGTGAATTCTTTATCAGTTAAGGATCGTGGGAGAAGAAGTATGAGGATTGAATGGGAGCAGTGATCACTGTTCATAGCTGTTGCAATTGGGTCGCACCCATTCAGTATGCCCGGATTTGTTTTGCTTTTTGGGTCACCCGGTTTTGTACTTTTTACCGTGGGCAAGTCTCACTACATATATCTCATCCATGGTAATCACATGGAAAACATACTGTGTGTGTTTACCAACAATGCCTGCCTTTTAAGATAAGGCTGTTGCCATGCAGCAAGGGTAAGGGGCACTTGGCTGGTTATATATGAACTTACCATTTGCGGACTGCGTGTGGGAGATTAGTGTTGTGCATAGCCCAGTAACTGCACACAGGCAGCCTGAGTAGAGGGGACTTATAATGTTAATGTAGACTAATAACAATTCAGTGTGATTAACTCTGTTGTCTGTAGTGACACATTAATATACAAATAGGGAGAAAACTGCCTTAGAGTGCAGTTTTGCTTCCTTTGACCTACAGAGACCAGTGATGTTTTGAATATGGGGAAATTAATTCTGTGTGTTTCAAAAAGATGTCTGTACAATTTATGGGCCATCCAGAATTGTCATATTTCTCTGGCTCAGCTCAGGACCTGACTACAGGCCATTTTACAGCAGGAACAAAGGCCTCCCCACACAAAGGGAGCAATTATTAGTACTTCTTCCAGCTCCTTAGGGGGAAAAGGGTGAGGCGTAATGATCTGTGTCAATCTTTTTTATTTTTATTTTTTTCAGAGTTTTATATAGCGCGAACTAGACCCGAACCAAATCAGGTATCAGAGCGCTTTACATATTTTTTTTCCAGTTACGTTACATGAAGACACACTTTCATTTTAGGCACGGGGAGATTAAGTGATTTGCCCAGAATCACAGGAGGTTTTGGCGTCGTTACCGAGACTCGAACCCAGATCCCCAGGTCCGAGGTCGAGCGCCCTAGCCGTTAGGCCAACTCCTCTCCCCTAAGCTAACCTTCAAGCTACTCACTCACGCCTACAAATCCCTCCACAACACCGGACCCAAATACCTCACCAAAAGAGTATACTTCTACGTACCCAAAAGAAACCTCTGCTCTGTCGATCTCGCCCTAGCAGAAACCCAGGACATCCGCAGAACCAGTGCAGGTGGAAGAGCCTTCTCCTACATCGTGGCTAAGGCCTGCACTTTGCTGCTGCACCCTGGAGCCGCCATTGACAACTGGAAGGAAGAACCCCCTCATGCCCACAAAAGACTAAGGACTTTGCCTAGTTGACCCCAGGACCAGTGGGTCTCTCTAGGGCCAGTGAGGCTGGCCCCATTAGCCCCCTGAGGACCTGTTGGGGGAAACCCCTGGATTCTGTACCCATGAATCAAGACCAGGAAGAAGGCTGGCCCAGGAAGGCAGAAGAAGCAGCTCCCTGAGGACTGCACCGCTTTTAAAGTGAGGCGGTCTGCTACAACTGCCCTTAGTGGCTAGAGCTCACCAAAGTGAGCCCAGGATTGATAAAATTGACACAATGGGAACTGAGTTATCAAACAAACACATGTGGCTCTGCTGTCATTTTCTCCGATTGCCCTGGTCTGTGCCAGGACCGTGGCAGTGCAAGATTTAATTAATTAGTTATTTAGTCGAGGGAAGGGGTGTTCAGGGGCTCTCTCCCCGTTTCCATTTATGTTCCTGTGTGCCCCCATCTCCCTTGGGGCTGACGCTAAACTGATTTGGGGCCCAGGGACCCCGAGCACTGACAGGGCCAAGAGTGCCCCCACTCTGCACCCGTGCAGTGCTAGGGGTGGAGTACAACCCAGCAGATTGCCTCCCACCCTCATGGAGCATTGGGCGGAAGAAGGAGAATAGGCTGTCTCCTGCGCCGGCTGAAGGAGGAGTTCGAGCATGAGGGAAGCAGCCGGGGTCACAGGGGCTTTGGGGCTCTCCCCACAGCCCCCAGCATTTCACTCACCTTTGGAGTGTCTGGGATGGGACCAGACACCCCTCCCCATCAAAAGAAAACAGTGGCATGTTGAGGCCAACCACAAGCAGTCTGGCTCTCCCAAAAGCAGCAGGAGAGTCAATACTATAATATACACTGCTCCTGAAGGAGTGCCTCATAATGCCTAGCAAATTTTCTCTGATCGCGGTGGCCCCAGGATTGCAGGTGCGCCACCAATGAACGAATAGAGCCAATGGGGGGGGGGGGGGAATCTGCAAGAGTGCAGCAGCTCCCCCTAAAGAACTTTATTTAAGTTATTCACCCTATATTTTTGAGGTCCTTATAACCAGGACCCCTCTGAAATCTCTCTAATTGTTCCAAATAGTTCCCAAAGTTGGAGTTTTTGCTGTACAGCTGGAAATGCTGCACTTTCTATGGGATTACTTTATGGTTGCATTTATTGTGCTCTGAAAATGTGTAAAGGAGATACATGTACTGAAGTGTCCTCTAGGGGATATGGTTCCATGTAATGCAGTCAAAATGTGATGGGACTGATAAATGAGTGCATTTTTCATGGTTTAAAAGTGTATAAGGTACATGTTTTGCTCATTTAAAATTCTTTATTGAGATATTGATCACAGTGAATATGCTTTATTACCGCTAATAAGTATTTTTTCACGGGATTATTATTATTGATGATTGTATTTACATACAAAATGATGTCTTTAACATATGGTCAGCTGATGTTGAACCTTTGACCAAATCAATAGACCTAGTTTATATGCTTTTGTGACCCCTTTAGGAGGCTAAAGATGACTATGTGATATCATCTATGGTATCTTCCATCTACCAATGTACATATTTGTAAATAACTGTGCAAAAATGTACTTGCTTCTGTAATAAATGTACTTTGCCTTTTTCCTAAGGAAAAAACAATGATTGGAAATCTTTTATTGAGTGTTATTATGGTGTGCCAGCGAACAGTGTTTACTAGCTCATACCACAACCCTTGAGTTAGCCTTGGACTGCTCTGCTTCACTACCCTGAGAGAGTCAAGTGCTATAATGGGGTGCTTGGTTCCCAGTAGAGAGAGTTGTGGACCTATGACTTGTGCAGGCCACACAAATAATAACCCAATTTTCTACAACAGCCCCTTCTTCCATCCCTTCTCAGATGTTCCTCTTTCTTGCTGGGTTCAGAAGGAGGTAGAGTCTTGAACACCCCTACAGAAAACATCCAACTAAACAAGAAATCTTTAAGGTAGGAAAATGGGACTGAAAGTGAATGTGTAATCATCAATCAAAGTAATTTCAGTTCATGACACCATCTTTTAGCTCTTATGTTTGTGGCAGAGTGGGTAGACAGCCCTCATTACATTTATCCACCGTCTCATGCAACTCAGTTCACAACACTGAGCATCAAGATGTGGACATGGCCATGGAGGAAGATGGGAGAAGTGATCAATGCTCCCAGCCACTCATCTACTGCTTGAGACGGAAGGAGAGTTGTATTTAATTTTACTATATAAGTGAATTCAGGAGCATAGCTGTAAATGATCCAGAAGGTGCAGTCGTACTGAGTTCCAGTGGCCGGAGTAGTTCAACGATGCCTGGATATTCTTTTGTTTGACTACCAGTGCTTAATTTGTGAAAGGATGGGTGTCGATGCCCGAATCTCTGGTCAGAAGCCCATGGCCAATGCTATAGAAAAAATTTCACACCGAATACAAAGGCTGCATAATCCTAAATATCTCTGATGCCTCTTTAATCCACTACCAGTCACTCCTTGATTTTTCATCTCTCTTGCAGGGTCCAGCTTTTTTCCTTTCTGAGGTTTTTACCTTATTTCTATTAATCCTTCTTTCCCCTGTGTTCGTTTTTCCCTCTTTTGTTCTCGGTCAAAGTCTGATGAGGAAAAATAAGTGCTGGTTGGCCCTAATGTCAACCACTGGCTTACATTAAGTACTGTTTACTACTCAACAAGTAGTCTGGCCCATTTTGTTTGCTCGCACTAGGGCCAATTGAACATTAATTCGGCCACTGGGTGAACTGTGGGCAATAAAAAAAAAATGATTGCACTGCAATAGGAACCCTTAATGTTAATTTCTAGGTGTCTGAAATTCACACTGTGCTGCCTTCCATCTACATCATAAACTGATGTTGGGAGTATTTTTGCTCCACAATGGGAGACTACGCTCTCCACTTTGAAGTAAGATTGACAGTCATTGTAAATTAACCAAAATCAAAAGAACATGGTTTCCTGACAATTGACAGCTGTAGACAGGAGAATTCCAGTGCCTGCTAAGCACAGGTTGTACCACCTGCTGCCAAGCATATTTCGGTGCTATTGCAGGTGTTTCTAAATGATGTTTATCTCAACGGGGAAGAATTCCACAGTAAATTAGATTCTAGGTGTCTGTATTCATTAAGGCTGAGCTGAAATGAAGTATGTTTGTTTTACAGGCCATCCTACTTCAAGCAGAGGCGATGGCTTGCTGAAATAGAGGAGCGTAACTCGATGTGGCAAATATAATTTATTGGTAAACAGTGAAAGAAAATAACACTAGCACACAAGCAATGTATAAAACAGAAAATGCTTTATAGGAAATCATTCCTTACACCTTCTTCACTTTGTAGCAGAACCAAATGTACACATGACCGATGATAGAGTGTACCAGAAACTCATTGAGACCATCTTACGGTGACAGGGAAATAGAAGCTATATTTTCTCTCCGAAGGAGATGCATCGAACAGCAAAGGGGATGCACTGGTTCTGCTGGAGATGTGCCGTGCAGTGGAGGAGGTGCATCAGTTCTGCTGGATCCACAGATGGACTGGCAGAGCGCCTTCAGGCCCACTTTCAGAATGGAGTCCAGGTGCTAGGGTCAAGATTGTTGAAGCCTTCTGCCACTTAGGCTCTGGCCAGGCGGCCAGCCAACTAGCCCGTGGGGTCACTTTGTGGTCCTGGGTTCAACAGATGCAGGTCCAATCCTACTCACGGCAAGATGAAAGCAGGCAGCAGGTCAGCACAGCAGGGCAGCAGTTCCTTTAGAGTACAGTCCAACAGAATGGCAGTTCTTTCAGCAGCACCGCAGTTCTTCTTTCTGGCAGAGTGTCAACAGATCTAGAAGTGTACTGAAGAGTTGCTGTCTGAGGTACAATATTATACCTAGTGCTCTCCATTTGGAAGGTGGAACAAAATTATAGAGGTACCCTAGGAAGTCTCCAAGCATCCTACCTTCCCTGTCCTTGATCCAGACTAACTACAGGGGGGATGCAGCCAATTGTGAGGAGGCAGAACACAGCCTATTCAAGTGTAAGTAGAGCTGCACCCAACTCTGCCCTCCCATCCTGCCAGTGATGGCCCATCCAGGAACACCTAAGCTTTCTTTTGTGAGTGACTGTGTGTAGGAGAAATACACAAATCCCGAATATCAGCTACAGCCAGTCATGTGACCTAGGGACAGGCAAAAGGCATAAAGGCTACAAGCACCACTTGGTTAAGGCAGGAACAAGACCACTTTCTAAAAGTAGTTTTCAACAAAAGGATCAAGCCAGTATCCCAGGGGCCTGGGCTGGACAAATATTTATTAATAAAAAATAGTCCCTATGGTGAAATGTGTAGCCCTTGACTTCCACTGCAATAGGAAAACCCCAGGGATAGAAGAAAAACTCTCAAATGAATAAATGAATTTCTGCGTTGAGTGCATTTATTTATACATATGCCATTATTAAATATACTTAATGAATTTCATCAGTAAAATACAATATTTGTATTCTTCTTAGAAACAAGGTGCTCCCAAAGGGTGACGGCAGATTGAGAGTGATATATGGTGAATTAAAAGTGCATATGTGCTATGTAGAAAAATATATATGCATGTGACTGATAATAGAATGTTTGAAGTCAACACCCATAATATGAGTGTTGATATACACTATCAATTTCTTTAAAAAAAAGTCCACATATGTTATTTGTCAACGTTTCGACCCCTGAGGATTGGTATTTAGAGCAGGGTCATTATCAGTACGCAAAATATACAGGTGACACTTAAAAATTAAATGCAAACGCATATATTAATTATGTGCACATTTGTTAAGTTATCAAAATACAAAATCGGTATAATACGTTTATGTTACATACCAAAAGATTGGAGCAGGAGGTCCCACAATCAAGCAAATGTCAAACACAATCACTTGAAGTAACTTCTAACTGGGTAATCACATGCTGTAATGAAATAGCACAGATATCACCCAAAAGGGTTACTACTTTTTTTGAATTTCAATGATAGGTATAGAAAATCTGCACTACATACAAGGGATTGTGGCAAAAAAGTCCTACAGTCGTGACAGCAGTGGATGCCTAACAAGAAAACATTATGAAATTAGAAAGGATAAAGAAAAAACTGGTAGGTACACATTTACCCAGGCATTTGATGAGAGAATATTTACAATCAACTGTTATTCTGGTACGATTACAAGTCATGAATGAACCCATGATCTTTGTCAAGGACCCTAAATACAAAAGCCATTTCAGTTTTGTGGCCAACCAGTGCTCACGGCACTGGATGGTGTTGGGCATAGATACAGCACTTGAACACATTAGCAGGTTAGAAAAAGAGATTGAGGAACTTACATGCGAAATTCCAGATGATATTGCAATCTTAAATGCTAATGAGGCCTTAGAAGTCATTGAGAAAACATCCACAGAGTTTACTCTCATTACACATCAAATGAAATTTGACAAGCTAGTCAAGAACATAGCAAAGTATGACAAGAATTTGACATACCATACCTAAGGGAGGATTACTACAAGCAAGACGAGTCAGATAGATACGTCAACAGGGGACAGAGAAGTTAAAGGAAGTACAAGTTCAAGTTCAAGTGCGGGCATTTATATAGCGCACTACTCACCCAGAGGGTCTCAAGGCGCTAGAGGGAGGGGTTCACTGTTTGTCGAATAGCCAGGTTTTCAGTTCTTTTCTGAAGGAGATGTGGTTCTGAGTAAGGCGGAGGTGGGTGGGGAGTGAGTTCCAGGTCTTGGCAGCCAGGAAGGAGAAGGATCTGCCACCCATGGTGGATTTTCGGATGCGCGGGACTGCGGCGAGGGCTTGATTGGATGATCTTAGTTGGCGGGTGGGATTGTAGAAGGACAGTCGGGTGTTGAGGCATTCGGGTCCTAGATTATAAAGGGCCTTGTGTGCGTGGGTAAGAAGGCGGAAAGTAATTCTTTTGTTGACGGGAAGCCAGTGGAGGTTTTTTAGGGTGTCCGGTGATGTGCTCTTGGCGCAGGATGTCTAATATGAGTCTCGCTGACGCGTTTTGGATGCGCTGGAGTTTTTTCTGTAATTTTGTTGTAATTCCGGCGTAAAGTGTGTTGCCATAATCCAGTCGACTCGTGACCAGTGCATGGGTGACAGTCTTTCTTGTCTCAAGGGGGATCCAGCGGAAGATCTTTTTGAGAATGCGAAGGACGTTGAAGCAGGAGGACGAGACGGCGTTGACTTGTCTGGACATTGAGAGAGAGGAGTCTAGAATGAAGCCAAGGTTACGTGCATGGTCTGTGGGTGTGGGTGCTGAGCCCAAAGCGGAAGGCCACCAAGAGTCGTCCCAAGCTGAGGGGGAGGATCCTAGGATGAGCACCTCCGTTTTTTCTGAGTTGAGTTTTAGGCGGCTCTGTTTCATCCATTCGGCTACTTCTTTCATACCTTCGTGAAGATTGGTTTTGGTGGTGTTGGGGTCTTTGGTGAGGGAAAGGATTAGCTGGGTGTCATCGGCGTAGGAGATGATGTTGAGGTTGTGTTGACGCGCAATGGAGGCGAGAGGACTCATGTAGACGTTGAAGAGGGTGGGACTGAGTGAGGAACCTTGAGGTACGCCGCAGATGACTTCGGTGGCCTCTGAGTAGAATGGGGGGAGTCGGACTCTCTGGGTTCTCCCAGCTTGGAACGAGATGATCCAGTCCAAGGCTTTTCCTTGTATGCCGATGTTGTTGAGGGGTTGTATGAGGGTACTGTGACAGACAGTGTCGAAGGCGGCGGAGAGGTCAAGTAGAATGAGGGCCACTGTTTCTCCGTTGTCCAGGAGTGCTCGGATGTCGTCGGTCGCCGCAATGAGGGCGGTTTCGGTGCTGTGTTTGGCTCGAAAGCCGTTCTGTGAGGGATCCAGGGAGTTGTTGGATTCAAGGAAGGCGGCGAGTTGGCTATTGACGGCTTTCTCGATGACTTTGGCCGGGAAAGGGAGGAGGGATATGGGTCGGTAGTTTTTCAGTTCTGAGGGGTCTGCGGTGGGTTTTTTCAGAAGGGCGCGGAGTTCGGCGTGTTTCCAGATTTCTGGAAAGGTGGCAGAGTTGAAAGAGCAGTTGATGACATCGCGGAGTTGGGGTGCGATGATGGAGTCAGCTTTGTTGAAGATGTGGTGGGGACAGGGGTCAGAAGGCGAGCCAGAGTGGATTGAGCTCATGAGGCGAATGGTGTCTTCAGTGGTGATTGGGTTCCAGGCGCTGAGGTTGTTAGTTGGAGGGGTGGGATCTGAAGGGGGTGGGGCGGGTTGATCACTGGGAGTATTCTTGAAGCTGTTGTGGATGTCGGCAATTTTGTTGTAGAAGAAGGAGGATAGCGCATCGCAGAGGTCTTGGGAGGGAGTGATGTCGTTGGATGCTGCGGTAGGGTTGGTGAATTCTTTGACGATATTGAAGAGTTCCTTGCTGTTATGAGAATTGTTGTCGAGACGGTCCTTGAATGCTGATTTCTT
Source organism: Lissotriton helveticus (assembly GCF_964261635.1). Taxonomy (NCBI): domain Eukaryota; kingdom Metazoa; phylum Chordata; class Amphibia; order Caudata; family Salamandridae; genus Lissotriton; species Lissotriton helveticus. Next base: position 1,016,536,098 of record NC_136069.1, on the reverse strand, counting down.
GGCGGATCGAATCAGTTGCTGGTGTTTGCGGGTTGCTGTCTTGAGGGAGGCCATGTTGTCTGAGGTTGGGTCTTTTCTCCAATTCTTCTCCAGGGTGCGGCATGTCTTCTTGGATTTTTTAAGGTCATCATTGAACCAGGGAGCCTTTTTGCTGGATGACTTCAACTGGTGCTTTTTCAGGGGTGCTAGTTCGTCCGCACTGTGGGTAATCCATTGCCTGAGGTTGGTGGCCGCTTGGTCTGGGTCCATTGCTAGGGTGGGAGGGTTTTGGTTGAGTGATGTGAGGAGTTGGTCGGTGGTGATTTTGTTCCATTTTCTCCGGGGAATGGGTTGTGGACGGTTGTGGGACAGGGTGGTTTTGTAGCTGAAGTGAACACAGCTGTGATCCGTCCAGTGGAGAGCTGTAGTGCGATCGAAGGAGATGTGCTTGCTGGAGGTGAAGATAGGGTCGAGCGTGTGTCCGGCTGTGTGAGTGGGGGTGTCAACAAGTTGTTTGAGTCCGAGATTGGACAGGTTGTCCAGAAGGGTGGTGGTGTTGTTGTCGAGTATGTTTTCAAGGTGGTAGTTGAGGTCTCCTAGAAGAATGTAGTTCTCGGAGGCGAGGGCGTGCGGGCTGACGAAGTCTGTGATGTCGTCGCTGAATTGAGATCGGGTGCCTGGAGGCCTGTAAATTAGGGTGCCTCTAAGGGTGTTCTGGGGTCAGTGTGGATCTGAAAGTGGAGATGTTCGGCGGTTGCAAGATAGTCGTCAGAGCTGGTTGTGATTTTGATGGTGTTTCTATGGACGATGGCGATGCCTCCTCCAGTTTGATTGGTGCGGTCTTTTCGAATGATCTTGTAAGTGTCCGGTATGGCTATGGCGATGTGGGGGGCAGAAGATGCGTTCATCCATGTTTCAGTAAGGAAGGCGATGTCAGGTGACGCAGTGTCGATTAGGTCCCAGAGTTCTGTTGCATGTCTGTGGACCGAGCGGGTGTTAAGTAGGATGCATTTTAGGCGGTTGGGTTCGGAGCTGTGTGTGGAGGAAGTGGGTTTGGTGAGGGTCCTGAAGCAGTTGAACTTGCAGGAGAGGCAGGCGAATGGGCCGTGGGTACGTCCTGGGGTAACTTCGCAGCATAGTGGGGTGCGTCCGGGGTTGAGGGCGAGGAGAGTAGCGGCATCATATGTGACTCTAGAGGGTTGGGAGCGGGGGGGTCAGGGGGTCTGGCGCTGGGCGCGGTCCAGGCGCGGTCCAGGCGCGGACGGGCTTACCTTTGGCGCACCTTCCGCGCGGCCGCTGCGCGTGGACGCTGCGCGATTGTCCATCTGTCCTAAATGGAGAGTGGAGGGGGCGGAGGGTGGGAGGGTCAGCTGGGAGGCGGTAGCGGGGAGTAGAGGGGGGCCAGGGGAAAGCACAATAACAACAAAATGGAGGTCAAAGGGGAGCGAAGCAGGGTCACAAGAGACAGCAGTACGATCGATCCAGACTATGCACCAAAAGTATTAACACGCAAAAACAAAGCAACTGTAATGTCGCGCTACTTAGGCAGAGCAGAGAGCACTATGCAGGCTACGATACCGGTTTCTGCAATATGGTCAACCAAGCGCTTCAGCTGTGGGCGCTATAACTGGAGTCAGGGAGCGTGGTGGGGAGCGACCGCGTTGGAGCTGATCCAGACGGTCACAGATTCACGGCAGAGATGGTGAGCCCTCTATTCGTGGGTGGGAGGGTCAGCTGGGAGGCGGTAGCGGGGAGTAGAGGCGGGCCAGGGGAAAGCGCAATAACAACAAAATGGAGGTCAAAGGGGAGCGAAGCAGGGTCACAAGAGACAGCAGTACGATCGATCCAGACTATGCACCAAAAGTATTAACACGCAAAAACAAAGCAACTGTAATGTCGCGCTACTTAGGCAGAGCAGAGAGCACTATGCAGGCTACGATACCGGTTTCTGCAATATGGTCAACCAAGCGCTTCAGCTGTGGGCGCTATAACTGGAGTCAGGGAGCGTGGTGGTGAGCGACCGCGTTGGAGCTGATCCAGACGGTCACAGATTCACGGCAGAGGTGGTGAGCCCTCTATTCATGGGTGGGAGGGTCAGCTGGGAGGCGGTAGCGGGGAGTGGAGGCGGGCCAGGGGAAAGCACAATAACAACAAATTGGAGGTCAAAGGGGAGCGAAGCAGGGTCACAAGAGACAGCAGTACGATCGATCCAGACTATGCACCAAAAGTATTAACACGCAAAAACAAAGCAACTGTAATGTCGCGCTACTTAGGCAGAGCAGAGAGCACTATGCAGGCTATACACCACCTTTTCTGACACATATGCCTCAGAAAGTTCAGACAGTGAGACACCTGGTTTGAGTTCAGTACTTGATCAGGGGGGATCAAGTCATCAAGACCCCCAATCATCTTTTTTTAGTCCGGGGACAGGGGAGAGGGGACCCCAGAGAGGTCGGATGCCCAGGGTCAGGAATTGGGTCATTTCATATCAGGACTAAGGGAAATGCCAGACGAGGCATCAACAATACTCTTGGTAGGGCATGATATGTCGACCACTACCACACCCTGTTTACAGAGTAACCCTGCCATGCAAACCATGGCCCCCATCTTTAATCTATCCAAGTATAGACTTTCACGACACAAGACCTCAGTTTTAAGTCAATGGCTCTCCTTTGTCCCTACTGAATACACCAACTTTTTTGATGTAAAGTTAGAAATGCAAAGATGTTCCAGGAAGATTCACCTGAATGATTTCTTTGTGGGGGGATTCTTCACATTCTTTGCAAGATACCACAGGTCTTCGACCACCATCACCTTTGATTCCACCATCCCATACTATGCCTTGTGAAATTCTAGCATTTGAAAACATGGTACTCAAAGACATAGATGCACTCAGTATAGAGAGAAGCTATGTGAAAAATCTCACTTACAATAAGACTATGGCCATCAGGGACCTTAAAAAGAATACGGAGGTGATACAATAATGGGATGTGTATAAATACATACACTCAACGCAGAACTGAAACTCATTCATTTGAGAGGTGTTATTCTATCCCTGGTGTAATACTATTGTTGTGGAAGTCAAGGGTTACACTTTTCCCATAGGGACTATTGTTTGTTAATAATCCACTTTCTAAAAGAGGCATTTTCAAAATTCTAATCTAAGATCCAGCTTTACCATAAGAAAGGATTTTTCATTACAATTCCCAAGACACCAAACACAAACTAGTCACTGGCTCCCATTTGGAAATGAAAGCTTATTAAATGTAATACGGTAACTCCAATGGTATCCTATGGGAGAGGTAGGCCTTGCAGTAGTGAGAAACTAATTTAAACATTTTACACTACCAAGACATATACAAATTAAAAGTATATGTCCTACTTATTAAATACACTAGACTTTGCCCTCTGGGCTCTCAGGGACCTACTCTTAAGGTGACTTTATGTACTAAAAATGAAGGTTTGTGCCTGGCAAAAGGTTTGTTTTGCCAGGTTGAAACCGCACACACAGGCTGCAATGGCTGCTCTGAGACATATTAAAATGGCTACTTAAGTGGGTGGTATAAGTACTGCAGGCCCACCAATATGATTTAATTTCCAGGCCCTGGGTACACAGAGTACCACTTTACTAGGGACTTATAAGCAGATTGAGTATGCCAATTGTGGATAAGCCGGTGTTACCATGTTTTCAGGATTTATCACATGCACTTTAGCACTGGTCAGCAGAGCAACATGTGCAGAGTCCTAAGGCCAGCAAAAACTAGATGAGCAAAAATGGAGGAGGAAGACAAAAAGTTAGGGGGAAGAACACTCTGAGGCTGACATGTTTAACATCTTCCTTTCCAAGTAGCAAAGACTGGTTGTGGACCTCCATTTTGACTTAGTATCCGTTCGTTGGTCGTGAACAGTATGCATTTCTGAGCATGGTGTCTGCATTGTGTTGGTGCCGTGCTCCAAATGCTTTCTGAGTTTTTAAGCCAGTGGCACTGATTTGATTGGAATTCTTGTGATTACCATATTTTTAAATGAGGTTACCATTTGATTTGTTGGATTACTCATTTCCTCATGAGACTACTATTCTTGTATAATTATTAATATTACTGTCTGATTGCAGGATTGTATATTTACTGTGTTCTGTACATTACTGTTTATACCAAAAATATATTTTATACATATTATTGTGCTGTGTTATCACACAGCTTAGGGTGGACATCTGGACTTTATTGCTACTGGATTAACTGTTTTATATTGTAGCTACACGTACCCCTTGCAACTCCCTTAAATTAAGCCTTAACTACTAGCCCAAGTGTACCCAGAGAGGAAAGGTGGCTTAGGTGAGTCACAATTTGTGTTGTTGATATGGTATATTCGGTACTAGCTACCTGCAATCCTTTCCTTTCCCCTTGATGTAAGATCAGTGGCTCCCATGACAGTGTATTCTGGAGAGACTAAACTGATATGTTTTTCTTTCGTATCATTGGTAGTGCAGTTGGGAACGATGTTGGATATGCTAATATTACAGTTAAACAAACATGAGGGCGTGCTAGGATAGTACTTCCATAATTTATAACTAAGCTTTCTGTTCATGGAAATTGACCAATCAAAAATGTAAAATATAGACGGGGGTTGACCTGTACCCGGACTTACCGGTCCGGACTGGAGAGGCAAGATGAGCTGACCGCTCCTGCCGGACCTTGCGGGAAAACTGTTGGAAAGGAGTGGAGACTCGCTACGCCGATGCATTTTCCCAGTTAACCATCTCTTAATAGCTGTTTCCGTAGTTTGAGACTTTGAAGATCCTGTTGCATAATCTCATTTTAATCTGTTGATACTCACCGGTCCTTTTCCCTCTTGCGATCCTCAATACTGGGAACACTGCTGGAATCGGCCGCGGGGTTGACTCGGTACCGGCGAAGCTGGTGGGCATTACCATTGGGAAAATCGCGGATCACCTGGGATCGCTTTTCAAACTCGTCGGAAGGTCAGATTTGCTGCCAGAGATGCCGCCGAAGGGAGTGCAAGGGAAACCCTGCGGCCAGGAAGAGGAGAAGGCAGAGGTTGCAACCGCAGACATCCAGGTGAGAAAGGACGGCTTGAGCAGTGTGTCTGACTCGGGTAAGACATCTGAACCCGCTATCGTGGTCACAAGAGCCAAGGGGGGTTTGCAGGGGAAAAGGGTACCGGCGCTGTTCACTGCAGCTAAAGACAAATGGAAGGGGAAAAGGCTGACCACTTATTTGAAGAAGTAGCAGATTCGGCTGAGCTAGGCAATGGTGGACTTGCGAGCACGGCTAAAGTGACCTCATTCACAGAATCATTACCTGTGGAAGATGCTGCAGGGGGGTGTATGGGTCCTTCCTCTGACGCCGCCATTGACTCGGTTGGGGCTCCAGTGAACACCCTTGAAAATGGAGGGGCAGAGTCTGAGGCTCCTGGGGGGGGGGCACCGCCGTAACCTGTTATCTCACCCAGTACAAATATCTGATGCACACTCGGGGGATTTTTACTCCCTCTCAGAGCAGTCCATGTCATCCTGTAAGGATTTGGCAATACAATATTCCGCTCTGCTAAGTTTGGTAGATGGCAACGATCATAGCAGTCTGTTTTTGGAAGATTCGGAAGAGCCTGTGGAGGGTCGCCCTCATACTGTGTGAAAACTGGAGTTGAACATTAATAAAGGTGCTGTTTCAAAGACTTTATCTCAGGGGGACCATACACAAGCTGATGGGGAAGAAATCTCTTTATCACTAATATATCGATCTATTATGTCTCACCGGGATGAAACTCGTGAAGAGAGTCAAAGAGTACAAAACCTATGTCACAAGTTGCAGAACTCGGTTAGACGGATGGCCAAATCTCACGCCGACTTCATCTCTAGGTTTAACGAAGTGGCGACTCGAATTTCCAATTTGGAGCATGATTTTGCTCAACAGAAGTTTGCCATGGAGCTGATTCAGGCCACCAGGGAAGACACTCTTTGGAAGTTGGCAGAAAAGAGAACCGGGCACGCAGAAATAACTTGAGGGTTCTTCAGATACCAGAGGGGAAGGAGGGGCTGGACCCAGGTGGATTTATTGTTGATTTGTTTAAAAAAGCCTTTCCTGAGTTGACCCAGTGGGATTGGTATAGAGAAATAGAACGTGCTCATCGGTTCCCATTTTACATATGTCTCAGAGCTGGCCCATGGGGACCCCAAACCCAGAGCTTTTTTAGTTTTATTTAATAGCTTCTTTGCTCAAGATGAGGTGTTTCAGCTTGCTCGACCTGATAAGAAAAGAATTGGGGGAGATGTTGAATTTTTTGTGCGCCCGGATTTGTGCCAACGCTCTGTTGAGCTCCGCTGGCAACTTCGGCAACTGATCACACAATTTCAGGCAAAGGGGCTCAAGCTTATTTAATGTTTCCTGCAAAGCTAAAAGTTATCTTTCATGAGCGCTCCCACTTGTTTATTAGTGCAGGGCCTGCTAAGGAGTTTTTAAGCTCTATTTAATGTTAAATCTTTGCAAGCTGATGTATTGGTTATATTGATTTTGATACTCCTTTTTCCCCTCTTTTCCCTTTTTTTTCTTTCTTTATCATCATTTGCTCTTTTGCTCTGGGTGAGGAAGAACATGGCTTTTTCCCCACTCCTTAAAATAAAAAAAACTCTTTTAGTTAACAATTGGGTTGCCTTTTCCCGTTCACCGCGGAGGGGGGATCTTTCTTCCTACTCTCTCTAGTGGTGGGCCCCTCAAGTAGTGGCAGGGGGTTTCACAGGGGCTTTGCATCTACTGGACAATGGGTCTTAAAGCCTTGTTACAGGGGGGTGAAGGGGGACGGTTGGTGGAGGGAAGGGTGCTATTGGGGGGCGTGGGGTTGGGGAGGTGGGGACACTTAGGTGGGGTAAAAAGGGGAAAACATCCACAGTAAGAATTATGTGGGAGAATATAAGGGGAAATAAAATACTAATATGGTCACAAAGGGAGTATGTATGTTTTATATGTTGTCTATGCTTTGTAATGGCGATATATCTGAAATGGCTGGCATGAGGAGTTTCTTTAAACCGTCACAATGATACTTAAGGGGATAAAATCTGTTCACTAAATGTCTCTGGTCTTAATCACTGGTCAAAGCGGAGGGGGGTAGCCGCTGAATTGCGATTTATTCAGCCAAACCTGGTGTGTATTCAATAGACGCATATACCCTGGCCCAAAAAACATGTTTTAAAGGAATTTGGGTTTTTGCTGATTGCGGCTTCTCAGCAAACTGTTATGACTCGGGGTGTCTCTATTTTAGCTAAACCTAATGTATTGACTACCGGACTCAACTTGGTTGATAAGTTTGGTCATTGGGCCATTGCTAAATGTGGGTTTGGTGATAGTAAGTCTACTATGTGTACCATTTATGGTTCTTACTTGGATGAGGCAGAAACCCTAGCAGAGCTAAATGTGGAGCTGACCTCCTGGGGACAACCTTTGCTAATTTGTGGGGATATAAATATTAACTTGACTAACCAAGCATTGCAGGATGGGCCGTGCAAATATAAAGGGCGTAAACCACAGGTTTTTAAAGCTCTTTTTGATTTAGTAGGTGATCATGGGTTAGTTAATGTGTGGGGAAAGTTGAACCCTATGGACCCGGGCTACGATTTTTATTGTTTTCCTCATAAAAAGTTAGTTTGTTTGGATTATTTTGCTGCACCCATTACTTCTTTGGTAGATGCCTCTGTCCAAATCTATCCGAGGATTTCTTCCAATCATGCCCCTATTGTCTTAGAACTAATTTTACCAGGCTGAAAAGTTCCATTCAATACTTTTTCGTTTGACCGGAAACACTGCTTGAATGATGAATTTAGAGAGTATATGATCTGCTGGATGGAGAATTTTTTTGTTAACAACAGAGAGTCAGCTCATATCGCTACTATTTGGGACACGTTTAAGACCTGCTTCCGGGGGGAAGCACTTAGCTTCGAATTTTATCAGCAAAGAAAAAATAAATCTGAGTTTCAGAACCTATATGTTGCCCTGAGAGAGGCGGAGGGCGCACTAACTTTGGGGCTTGCACAGCAAGTCAATAATATTCTGGAATTAAAAAATGCTGTCGCTAGATCTCGGGCTTAAATTCATGGGTTATGGAACACTGAGAATGCTAAATAATATCTGGTTTACAAAAAGCAAAAACATGAATATGGGGAAACTGTTGGCAGAAGTTAGGCATTATGGCTGCGTATGAAAGAATCTTCCCGCTCTATTGTATCCTTGAGGGATAAAAATGGGCAATTGTGTCAGGATTCACAACAGATATTTTCTATTTTTTATCAATTCTACACGGAATTAAATACGCAACAGAGCAGGGTATGGGCTGACAATAGCATATTTTTGAAGGAGGGAATACCACAATTAGACCCACTTGTAACGGTACAATTGGACTGTCCAATTACTATGACAGAATTAAAAACTGCTGTCAATAGTTTGGCCTTAGGAAAAGCGGCGGGACCTGACAAGATTCCGGCAGAGGTATATAAGCTCTTTTTTCATCAATTAAAATATGAAATGTTGAGTGTTTTTCGGATGGCACAGGAGGGGCAGGCGCCCAAATCTTGGGCAGAAGCTACTATCGTAGTCGCCTGTAAAAAGGGTAAAAAACCGGACCTGGTGGGATCATATCGTCCAATCTCGTTATTAAATTGTGACAGCAAAATATATTCTAAGATTTTGGCAAATAAATTATCAAAGGTTATTAGTACATTAGTCTCCTTAAACCAACATGGATTTATACCATCTCGAGGGACTGTGACTCATGTGAAGAAAGTGCTGACATTCTTTGATATTGCTCATATTGAAAAACAGGATCTGGGGTTAATTTTATTGGACGCGGAGAAATCGTTTGATCGGGTGGAATGGGTCTATTTATGGAAATTGATGTTTAAAATTGAATTCTGTAGGAGATTTATGACCGCATTGGAGGTACTATATACGGCACCGACTGCTAAGATTACTGCAATGGGCTTATTATCAGAACCTGTCCGAATCACCCGAGGCTCTAGGCAAGGTTGCCCCTGTTCACCACTTTTGTTTGCTTAATATAATAATCCTTTTGTTGAGCAGCTAGGCAATTATCCTTGTATTGAAACTTTTTGTGTACGCGATGTTTCATTTTCAGTTTTTGCCTATACCGACGACATAGCGGTTACGTCGGCTGATCCTTCTCTTGCACTTCAAGAGATTGAGCGTTTAGCAACAATATTGGGCCAAATATCTGGCTATAAACTTAATGTGTCAAAAACAAAAATCCTTTGCTCAGAGAGTATTGATTTTCTAAACGCTAGAGTGTTAAAAGAGGTGACATATCTGGGCATTAAAATAAGGCCCTCGATGTCTGATGTGGTTGACGCTAATTGGAGACGTTGATACATAGCGTTAAAGAATCGCTGGATAAATGGTGACGATTGCATTTTACTTTAATCGGGCGAAGCAATATTATAAAAATGAACATTCTTCCTAAGGTTTTATATTTATTTAGATCAATTCCCTTCAAAGTGACTGGTGCTCAGCTTCAACATCTGCAATCGATATGTTCAAAGTTTATCTGGACCCCTGGCAAATCTAGAAGAGCAATAAGATTTAGGACGCTACCAGTTGAGAGAAGGGGGCTAGCTATACCTGATTTTGTTCTATATTTTTACACCTGTTTTTTGTTAAACATGCGGGTATTACTGACTGGGAAGGAACGGCCAGCACTGCAGAGGCTCCTTCGATTTTTGAGATTTTGCTGGGCTCGCTGGCCAGACAATGTTTGTTTAAAGAAGTTGAAGGTAGCTATTTTAAGCATACAAGGTTTAAAGTATTGGATGGTGCCTTTAAAGTTTGGAAGAGAATACGAAATACATGCCAGATGGAGAAACTATCATTTTATACTCCCTTGAATTCCGCAAAGATTCTTCCCCCTATTTTCTGGGACAATATCGCATATGGCTGGAGGAATAAAGGCATCACTAAATTAGGGGATCTCTTCACATTTGGGGGTTTACTTTTGTCTTTTGAAGAATTAGTGAAACAATATAATCTGCCTAACTCCTAAATTCCTCCAAATCCAGGATTCCTTACTCCGAAAAAATGTTAATTTTGTGCTCAATCCATCTGTAGAGATAGTTAGGCGGCAGGAGGAAATTGGGGTGTTGTATAAGCAATTATTGTTGCATGGATCGGATGATCTTGGAAAACATAATGCCAAATGGTCTACAATTTTGGGGGAGCATAATATATCTATTGAGAAAGCTATAGTTAGAACTAGAGATGTCTTATTATCGGCTAACTTGAAAGTCCAGTTTTTTAAAACTGTATTTGACTTGTACTACACCCCAGCTCAAATGTCTAAATTGGGGATTGAGTTTGATGGTCAATGTTTTCGTTGTGGGGGAGATAATGCTGACAGCTTTCATGTCTTCTTTAATTGTAGTAAACTGTCTAGATTTATTGCTGATATAGAGAAATTTTTGTCTATAATTATTGGTGGCCTGTTGAAGATCACACCTGCTATTATGCTGTTAGGGATGGGGCCTGACACTGATCAAGGGACCGATTTATATAAACATTGATACTTGATTTTTATTAAAATGACAGCTGCTCGGCTTTGTATTGCCTCTGAATGGCTTCAAAGTGAACATCTAGCATTTGTAGTATGGCAGGCCAAAATGTACCATCTTTATAATTTAGAATGGAGTCTATTTTCAGTTAAGGGGGTAAAGAAACGTAAGATTGGCTTGAGCATCTAGGGGGCTTTTCGTGACCATATAAATTCATGAAAATGTTATATTTATAAGTTGTATTGTGTTTGTTTCCTATTTTGTGCTACTGTGGAGCAATAAAATAAAATTTTTAAAAAATGTAAAATATATATAGCATGGATTTATAATCCAATTGTGAATTACCAAGAGCGGGACCTTGATTGCTATGTTGAAAAATGGGACAATGGCATTCAGGAACCAATTTAAAACAGTTGCTGTAACACGCTGCTGTTGAAATAACTGTATACCCTCCCCTTCTCAATCTACGATGCACTGAACAAAAGTGGAAGCCCAACTGAGGTGCAGAAAGGTACTGGTACGCCTAGACTCACTCCTCTCCTGTCTTCAAAGAATACCATGGTTTCAATGGATAACCCACTGCTAAAGCATGGCAGGACAAGGTGAGCTCTTGGGATACCACAAGGCCCAGGAGGGAGAACATGGGTGATCATCACCATGAGATATATGCCCACGCCCTTAAAGAATGTACAGGTGGAAAAAAAGCAGGGGTTCCGCAGAGAATATTCCAAAGTTCTGATCTTGAGGTCTGCTTAGTAGAACAAGGTATCAGCATGGCTGGAGATTCTTTATCCTGATATCTGTCACCATTTCCAAAGACAAGAACACTTAAATTGAAAAGAGTTGTTGCCTTAGGCTGTAGCTTGGTGGTTGCTCCAATATGGTTGTCATTGGTGTTGTCAATATCCCATCAAAAATAGAACCGTAAAGGCATTATTTACTGTTATTTCCAATGTCTGAAAAAGATGTCACACATGATAATGCAAAATAAACTCATATTATATTAAGTGAGAATGTGATAGAATTAGCACAGTTATTTTGTTCGCCAAATAGGTTATGCAGAAAGCACCATATGTACAATTAGTTCACAGTGCTAACAGCTGTATGGGGAAATAAAAATATAACTTAAATCAGTGCAATGTGTTCAAATACTTAGACAATGATTATACATGCAGCATGAAGCACAAGCCAGTGCTTTGAATTAAACAGTGTTCTTAGGTGTTCATTACAAGTTCCCTCTTAACTCTGATGAGGCAAGTCATGGAAATTACCACCCCATTGAAATTATGGGATTCATGAGAACATCACATATCTGGTGCACTTTACCCGGGCATTACAGCCACCAAAATGTCTGGGTAAAACATGGGGGAGAAATGAGAAATTCCCTGATGAATATAGTGCATAATTAACAATGCCCTTGGTAATAAATCACTACTGAGGGTATCCTACGAGAACACATCATAATACTCAGTAATAATACCCTGACAACCCAAGAGTTAAGGACACCCCAGATGTAAGTAAATCTGGGTGGCAGAGTTACTGGCTCTAATTCTTGGGGCCTAAATTGAGATCCTAAGTGGAATGTGAGTAACCACCAGTGGAGTTTTACCTCTAAGTACTGTTAAATCTATTGTAGCAGCTGTTATTATATTGCCCTTTTCTCGTTACTTTCTTTCATCTTGTTTACCTACTTCTCCCCATGCTCACCTCTTCCTAAGTGTTTACTCCTGCCTCTTTTCTACAGTGGCAACGACTTATATAGCTCGGCGGGGGAGCGTGAGGGGAACACAAAAACGTGGAAAACAAAAACAACTATTGCACTTACCTGCACCTCCAATAGCCACTGCCTTGCTCCTCTCACCTGATCCTCGTCTCCGGGTGCACACTGCGCACGCTCCAAGATGCCAATCCAGTCACTTCTCTCATGCTGGGAATACAATTCCCAGCATGACAGAAGTGCTGGGATTGGTCTGAGTGTCCTAGTGTGCCGCTCAGACAGTGCCTGGGAGCCTGTGGATTTTTGCAAAGCTGGCTGTTCCCTATAGCTGGGTTGGAGAAACTTAAGTGCATATGATGGTTTGGCTGCTCTAAGACGGCCAGCCAAACTGACATGAGCACTTACAAGTGCCAACCACTCTTCCCCCTGCCATGCCTGTCATGAGAGGACTGCCGAGCCCTACCCCGCTGAAGACTCGAGCTGACATCCAACAATGCAAGGCAAAAAGGGAATACGCACGAACGTTGGCAGAATACAAAAAAACTGGTTATAGGGGAAAAAAGTAATTATTTTACAAGAAAAATAAGTGAGGCCAAGAACTCCTGCAGGGAGCTCCTCACTACAGTTAAAACATTAGCGAATCATCCGCTGTAAAACAGATGGAAAGTAGTACGGAACTTTGTAATGCACCTGGACAGTTCTTTGTAGATAAAGTCACTTCAGTGTACAAAGCTTTTAAGATTAATTATACCACCTATGCTTTAGCTAAGCACTCTAAGAAAGGCCTGTAAACCTCAATCCCCAGAACTGGCTTTTGTTTCTCTCCCCCTTCAGTAGAACAGATTAGCCAGGTAGTGAAGAACGTTAGGTCTGGGGACCCAACGGACCCTTGCCCACCTAAGGTGATGCACATGTTTCCAGAAATGCTAAGTGAACAATTAGATCTTGTGTTCACAGAGATAATCCAGTTAGGTCGCTTTCCAGACACTTGGAAAACAGCCTCGGTCCTCCCACTTTAAAAAAAAAAGCTAATTTGGATCCGAAAGAACCCATCAGTAATCATCCAATCTCAAGAAAGTTTTTGAAAAACTGCTTAATAAACAACTGACAGATTTCATAGCATCTAGAAACTTTTTATACCAATCACAATAGGGGTTCAGGGAGGAGCATGGAGCAGAGACAGCCTTGGTCATGGCAGCAGAGTGACTCAGGACTATACTAGATTCAGGAGGGAAGGCCGCCCTGATTTTATTGGATTTATCGGCGGCCTTCGACACAGTGTATCACAAGATACTTTACGCCCATCTAGTAGAATGGGGGTCCAAGACTCTGCACTCACATTGATGTCATAATTTTTAATGGATAGAACCTTTTCAGTCACATTGGGAGATTTTGCATCCAAAGCCTTTAAGTCACCTTGTGGAGTGCCTCAGGGCTCCTCCTTGAGCCCCACTCTGTTTAATATTTATGTTGCTCCTCTGGCATCGATCATCAGGCAGTGTGAGTTTTTGCTGGCTTCGTACTGCGATGACACCCAAGTGGTGGTGTCGATTTCAAGTAATGTGGAGAAAACAGACGACCGCTTTAATGACTGTATGATTCAGGTTAATCAATGGATGTAGCTTAACTGCCTGAAACTGAACGGTGATAGAACCAAAGTTATGCTATTAGGATCAGATGCAGATTAATGGTCTCCTAAATGGTGGCCTGCCAGTCTGGGCAATTGCTTAACCCCAGTGGGCAACGTTAAAAATCTGGGATTTATATTTGATGTCAAACTGACTTTTAACGCCCAGATAACTAACCTCTCTTCAACTATCCCGTACATTTTAAAAATGATCAGAAGAATACGCCCATTCATCCCCCTTGACTCACGAAAAACAGTAGTGACGACATTGGCCCTGTGCAGATTGGATTATGAGAAAGCTTTGTATGTGGGGATTCAAGCCCAACATTTAATAAAACTCCAGCGTCTGCAGAATGTAGCAGCAAGGCTAGTGCTGGATATTCCCAGATCTGAGCCAGTCGCACACAAACTGAGAGCCCTCCACCAGTTACTGATGGAAAAAAGGATTATCTTCAAATCATTATGCTTGGCCTATAAGGCCCTTCATTGTTCAGGACCGCAGTTCTTGAGAACACACCTGAAATGGTATGTGCCGGTAAGAAGCTTGGAATCAGCTCACACAAAACTTTTACAAGTTCCTAAGTTCAAGCAGGTTAGGTGGGGAGGGAGAAGCTTTCTGTAGCGGACAGTCAAAACCTGGAACCTTCTCCCTATCATGATAAGAAGAAGTCGTTTGCTTCTGTCTTTTAGAAAAGCCATAAAAACTTGGCTCTTCACCTGTTAGGTCAGCACACCACCATACCAACAATCCTCTTCTGATCGGACTCTAGCGCCAAGACGCATCTGGGCAATGGCGCGCCTTATAAATATATAAATCAAACCAAATAAAAAATAAAATGATAATAAAATGCCTTTATTATAATTTTATTTTTCATCTTTTAGTAGGGAGGCGGCACTCCTCCGCCATTATGGATGAGCCGCCCCTGCTTCTCTGTACATTTTCCCTCAGATTGTTTTATTTTCATGCCTGATTCTTTTTAGATTTCACTGAAACATCCCAATCAAAAGGTCTGAGATATGAGACTCAGCACTGGCAGAGGCATACACAAGAGGGAGAAGTAAGAGTTATTGATTTTTTTCACTGACCACTGGCTACCCAGATTACCAAACTGCTCACATTTTTTTCGGTTTTACACTTCATCAGTCAGTCATTGCTATAAACAGTTTCCTTAATTTTTTTTGTGTGGATGATATCAATGCATGATTTGTTCATTTTGTTTGCTAAATATTGAGCGTTTTTCATCATATGCTGGAAGCTTTTTCAGCCTTTTTAAAAACGCTAGCATCCTTTGTTTCCAGCAGTAGTATACTGTTAGAGGCATTATTTAATAACTAGTGATTTTGGTCATTTATTGACTTTATTGTCTTGACTTCCTAGATGCAATCACACGACGCACAAAAGAACTAAGAGTACGTTTTGGCATAGCACCATCGTCAAATAAGCCATATTTTATTAGTTTTTCTACAGTTCTCATAGCACATTTATTTATCCGGCGGCTCACATCCCTAAAACATTTGTGAAAGCATAAATGGGGATATGTAAATGTGGAGATCTGTAATACTCATTAGCAGATGCGCCCCCAGAAGTGTTGTGGCCATTATGCCCACCCCAATAAAGCATCTTTCATGAGCATCCAATCCTACCCTGGGCAGATTATTATTATTATTATTATTATTAAAACAGTTTTGTATAGCGCGTGGTTACCCTAGATAAGACACACAATTGTCAATGCTGACCCTGTGTGATATTGGCCTAGGCAGTAAATTCAAGTAAGATCAAAGAAAATATGTTGGGTAGATTAGTTGGTACGAACTTAAGGAATCTTTGCAAGTTAGACATGATGTTTAGAGCCTGCCTAAAGGTAAAACCAAAGATCGAGTTGATTAGCCACAACCGTTCCTGCCCAGAGCTATTCACAGTAGGGACAGTGTCAGTTGAAGGAATGTTGAAAGAGATGCAGAAAATGACTCTCGATGTAAAAATCTCCTATTTTCAGCCCTTTAAGAAGCCCTGTGGTATTAGCTTGCATTATTCTTTGTTATCTACAGTAAGCAGGTTTGGATCTTTGTTAGGTAATCAAATTCTTGTGCTTATTTAATCAGCATCAGAAAGATGAAATACTGATTTGAATGGGCCTTTGTTTGCCTTTATTATCCTCAGGTGTGTGTGGATCATTGAATTAGGCACATAAATGAAGTGACATGCACAAAAACATGGGTCTGATGGTTGCCTTAGGGCCAAATTACGACCTTGTCGGTCTTTGACCACCAGACTTGTGGTGGCGCAGCGGTGGTGATCCTGTGGCCGCTGTATTACGAGGCAACCACTTGGATCTCTGCACCGGCTGAGCCAGGGAACCGCTGTTCCCTGGCCGTGGTGCAGTGGACGGGGGTATACAATATGCAAGGCGGGACCATAGTGGTCCGCTGAGCATATTACGAGTTTTCCCACCACCAACCTTTTCATGGCAGTGAACCCACCATAAAAAGGCTGACAGTGGGAAAACAAAGGGGGGCCCAAAGGGCCCCCATGCCCAGCCACCATGGGCATGCATTCAGGGGCCACATCATGCACCTCAAGTTCAGGCACCGCATGGATTTCACAGTTCAGGCTGTGCTGGAACTGCTTTTGCGTTCCCATTGTGGTGCCCATTTTCAGGGCACTGCAGTGGGAACGGAAAAAGATAAGCCCGCCAGACACGAGCTGAACTCGTAATCTGGCAGGCAGACCATGCACTGCTTTGACGGTGATGTACCGGCTCAAAGCCTGCGTATCACTGCCAAAGTCGTTATCAGACCCTTAGTCCACAAAGTTGGCTTTGGGATTGGAAACAACAGGTTACTCGCATGTTTCTGCAGTATCCCAATGAAATGTCTTAAATATATTAAATCTCATGGTCTTCAGATTTCACAAACCTCTCTCTGGAAGTCTGACTACTTCCTCGAATTATCTTACCAGTTAGAAAGGGAAGATGTGACTCTTTCCTACAAAAACATATACTTTTCTGTTTGAGAAAGAGAATAATTTTAGCAGGCTGGTGCCTCAGAGGGCAGAAGCAAATCTGGGTTAATTATCGGGACCTCTGAGGAAGAATGGCTGAAGCAGTGTGTCTAAAAGTGTCAGACACTGCCCAAGCAGTATCTGCCTTCTGTAGGTCTTGACCTCTCATTAAATCAGAGTACGTTTGACATTTAGGAGCATTATACATTTCCGATAGGCTGATGTCTGAGAAACTGGATATGCTGGGAAGATTTAGCCACACATCTAAATTAATTCAGTTGACATTAGCAGGATGAAAAGGGGAACCAGTAAGGCATCATTCGAGGTTGAGACTCTGTTTCTGAGGACGCCGGGCCTATAAACACTGATACCCGCGGTGAGGGATTTACTGTGTGCTGTAAATGCTTCCCATTCCTAAATTTGAAGGATGAAATTAGGCATAAAATACAGATCTGGTGTTTAACACACTCAAACCGACATATTCACCCAAATATGCCGGAATCTATTAAGGGAAAGCAGTGTTAGGCTGATACTCATAACTGATGTTTGTTGAAGGTTGATATGAAGTTTGTGAAGAGTCTGAATTTATCTCTATACTCGAAATGATATTCGGACTAAATATTGAGTAAAAATATCTAGATACAAGAAATATAAAAAAATTGATATCGTGATTCACAAATAACGTGATGCCAGAATATCATTGACAACTAAGGTAAGTAATACCGAGGTTAAAAGTATCTATGTTATTAATATTGTTTTCAAACATACCTATGTTTTTAATATCAATGTTAAAAATATCTATGTTGCTTATATCATTTAAACATTTTTTTTATGTATTTTAGTATGTTTTAATTGTGTACGTGTTATAAATTGTTTGTATAAATATTGTTATTTTTTTAATATAGTTTGCAAACGTTTTGCTGTTTTTAAATTTAATGTAATTGTTTATTGTAATTTTTAGAGTCAAAGCGGGATGTGGAGTTCATAGGGGTGCAGGGTGGGAAGTAAATTAATTATAATTACTTTATAATTCTTTTTTAATTATCAATAATTATTCAGTTAATAATCAGCTTTGTAAAATGTGTAATTAATACATTTTTGTAATTAAGCTTTACGTGTGGGCAGTAGGGTTTTTCGGGGAAGAGGGTGTAGATTAAATTAATTATAATTAATTATTAACTGATTTTTCATTCATTAATATTAATTATTTAATTATTGATTCATTATGTAAATTGTGTAATTAGTTTAATTTTAAAGTTATGTTTCAGGTGGGTTTGTGGGGTTTGTAGGGATACAGAGTGGGACGCAAGGTAATTATATTTAATTATGTATATTGTGTAATGAGTTGATTTTTTAAGTTATGTTTTAGGTGCGAGTTGTGGGGTTTGTGGAGGTACAGGGTGGGAAGTAAATTATTATACTTTATTCATAATTAATTTTAATTAATAATTATTTAATTGATAATTGATATGTAAATTGTGGAATTAAGATCTTTTTAAAGTTATATTTCAGAGGCAGGTTGTTGTGTTTATAGGGGTAAAGGGTGGGAAGTTAATTAAAAAAAACTAATGAACTACAAGTTAATTATTTTTAGTTGATAATTTTGTAAAATGTGTAATTATTATAATTTTCAAGATATATTTTAGGTGTGGGCTGTTGTGTTTTTAGGGGTAGAGTGAGAGAAGTTATTTAAGAAATTCTTTTTGATAAATAATTATTAATGTGTTATTAATTATTTAATTGATAATTAAGTACATTGAGAAACGATATTTGTTAAGTTATATTTTAGGTGTTTGTTGTTTACTTTGTAGAGGTATAGGGTGGTAAGTCATTTAAGTAGTAATACATGTAAAATAGTTTATTCATTTAAATGTGTTATTTATTATGTGATATGTTTATTGTGTTATGATTTTTAATTTCATTTGCATTTTAAGTGCTGGCTGTTGTGATTGTGAGAATATAGGCCCTGATTACGATGTCATTGCTGCGGATGGGGAACCGACCAACCTCAGGTCGGGGGTTCCAACATCGCACTTAGGATGCAACCAAACATGGTGCAGTCGCAAACTTCCATTTTTCAATTGGAGCTTGTGCAGCTGGCCAAAACCGCCTTCAGCACCAGATCCCATTGAAAAAAAGTTTTTACACATCCTTGCACTGTGTGGCAGGCACCTCACTGTGCCATCATAATCCGGACAGCAGAAACACCGTCCTTTAAGTATTATGAGGCCTTTCCAACTGGCTGATGGCCTCCTTGAGCTTGTCGGAACTGAGCCAGATTCCCCAGTCAGTTTAAACTCTGACCGCCATCATTGTATTACAGTTGTCAGACTTTTGAACTACAATGTCGGTCGGGAAGCTTCCGACCAGCGGTTTCCCGACTGACGTGGTGATTAGGCCCATAGTATGGTATTTTAATTAAATTAATATTATTTGTTTCAATTGATAATAATTAATAAAACATTTAATAAATATGTTATTTGTTTAATTTTTGTAAAAATTTAGACAGATCATTTAACATTTTTTTTCTATTTAGTTGTTAAAATATGTTGGGAGCTCTCGATTGTTGCCCGACAGGAATGGGAATAGTAAACTTTACCCTCCTGAGTCCAATGCTTTTTCTACTGTTTCACCCATTGGAGTGAGAATAGTAAATTTTATCCCACTGAGTCCAACGCTTTCTTTACTGTTGCACAGACTGCAATAAGAGTAGTAAATTTTAACCCTCCTGAGTCCAACATTTTCCCTACTATTGCACAAACTGGAGTGGGAATATACATGTTACCCCTCCTGCCTCTTTCATATTAGCCTTGACCACTACGCCTTTGCTAAAATCAGTGATCCAGGATCTCATTTTTTAAAGAAATTCTGAGTTCACCTATTATGCACAACTTTAGGCATATCAGTAACTGAGACAACACTTCCAAAACCATGAATACTTTTTCATAAACCAACTAAAACCTCTCTGGGCCTGATTCACTTCCTCTCACAGAAACAATTGGCTTCAACTCCCAAACATGGATCAAAGAGCGCCTTTATGAATTCATCATGTTCTCAGGTAGGTAGATAACGTACATGGTGTCCTCAAAGTTCATTTTGACCTGTTCTCAGCTTTTACAAAATTGGACCATGAGATCCTTCGGGATAGATAGGCCACAATGGAATAGGCTATCACCCTTGATGCTAAATTCATTTACTTATTCTCTTCTAAATGTATTCCAGAGAGTCAAATGTCTTCCTTATTTCTGAGAAGGTGTCATGTAGACCAAGGGAGACCACTAAGCTTCTCCTCTACCACTTCATTATTTCCCAGATTAAAATTTACACCAGATCCAGCCGTGTATTGTGCAAAAATGTTTTTTATTGTAGGAGATCCATTCACTTGTGAAGGATAGAATTAAGGTTACATTTGGCTCGGTGACATTCTTTTTTTTCAAAAATGTTTTCTTTATTTATTTATTTTATTGAGCAGAGCAAAAAACAAAACAGCATTTTAATTAATACAATTGGTTGTCAGAAATAAATCCACACTTTTTACAGATACAAATTCTATACATTTGTCAACTTGAAATCCATAGAACATGGATGAACATAAATAAATAACACATAAGTCTAGCAAGCCATGCAATCACTTAAATTTTTTACCCCCACATTATTAAAGTGCTCTCTAAGTGCAGACTGCCTTAAAAACGTAATTACAAACACTATTTAAATTAAAGTGCATAAATTGGGAGACATCCAACCTTCTAATGTTATTTTTCCAAACACTGTAAAAAGCCTCCAGCCATTCATAACTCGTATTTGAGAAGCATCGGGAAACAATTGCATCTTCCCATTACTATGAGACCTTGAAGTGACTTGTGCCTAGTTACTATCAGATATAATAGTACTGTATCTTCACATTTACAGCACAAAAAAGCACTTCTTTTCTTGATCACTACGTGCCTTTAAATGTCCCAAAAAAACTGAAATCCATTGATAACTGTTTAAAACCTTCGAACTGTGCAAAAATTGAAATTATTACAGTGTGATCGTACATCCCCTAGAATATAGGGGCTTAAAGTGCAATGTGCTAAACTGCTAAATTTTTGTCAATATATCCCAATGACAAAACAATCAAACCTT
Source organism: Lissotriton helveticus (assembly GCF_964261635.1). NCBI lineage: Eukaryota > Metazoa > Chordata > Amphibia > Caudata > Salamandridae > Lissotriton > Lissotriton helveticus. The sequence goes on along the minus strand of NC_136069.1, from coordinate 1,016,515,085 downwards.
TCAACTATAAAAACCGAAAGTGCAATGTGGTAAGGTGCTAGACTCCTGTCAATATATCCCAATTATATAAAAACTTCCAAACAGCTATAAACTTTATGGCTGCCCCAACCCGTTTAGCATATGCTTCTTCAAATCTCCTTATCCTTTGCATTTTTTTTTTATCCATTTAGGATAAGAGAGGACCTCTTCTGAGCTCCAGTTTTGGAGAATTAAAGAGTGTGCTACTATGGAGCTAATTGTAATGCAGACCTCTTCAGCTTTGGTCAAATCGGACCTAGCTTTCGAAAACCCGAAAAGGGGCACTTCTATCTCGGGATCGATCTTCTTTTCAATGGCCTGGCTCATAGCTGAAAAGATATTGCTCCAAAAAACTTCAAGCTTTGGGCATGTAAAAAATGTATGAAGCCATTCTCCCTTGCCATGTGACTGGCATCCAAAACATGTATTCTCCACTTCCGGATAGCAATTATTTAATGTTTTCGGGGTATAGTAGGCCAGCCATTGTGACAAAAAAGCCATTCTTTTAAAATTGGCTGCTCTCAGGGCCTTACTTCCTACCTGGGCCATAGATTGCAATTCCTGGTGAGAGAAAGAACAATTAGTCTCTCGAGTTATTTTTCCCAAACATTCCTCAACCAAAGGGAGTGCCCTACGTTTTATCAACAGAGAATACCAGTTTCCTATCCCTTTAATCTATCTTTATATAGGGCATTGACCTGGTCAGTAGACACGCTGCTTGGGAGACGATTGCATTTTTTGATAAAGTTTATGATCTGCAAGTATTCCAGAAACACAGGCTTCATTTGATTACCACATCTGCTTAAAACCTCATCCCATGAGAACGGTGTTTTAGCAATGAAAAAAAGGCCCATATTCTCAAAGCCACTCTCCTTCCATCTCTTAAGTCGACTGGAGTGAATTTGCAAACCAAAAGCCCTGCATTCCACAAGTCGATCTGAGTAATCAAGAATTGTCTTATAACGGGACTTTTTGGGTAATTTGGATGTTTTTAGGAAGATTGGAATTTGTGTGCTGGACTCTCAAATCATTCTTTCAAAGAAATATATATCCATTTATTAGGCTCTAGTAAATGTGCTGTAACATCTAGGGGTCGATTCCGATCCAGTAAAAAAAACGTCCGTACGAATTGTATCCAGAACCCTCTCCGTACAACTCGTACACACGCCGAACGACCCGACGAGTACGATCCGGACTGGGGCATCAGGACGTGATCCGTACGGTCCACTTGAGGTAAGGGCGATACGTACGGAAAAGCGCACAATCACATACACACCGTATGGTGCGTACCACCCATGATCGCAGGGGTACGCCCCATACACCCAGTGTACATGAGGTACGGTGCGTACTCCCCACGATCGCAGGGGTACGCACTGTACACCCAGCGTACATGGGGTACGGTGCGTAGCCCTGCGATCATGGGGGGTACGCACCATACCCCATGTACGCTGAGTGTATGGTGCGTACCCCTGCGATCATGGGGAGTACGCACTGTACCCGGGGGGCCGTTCCGTGCCTGTTTCGGCACAAACTCTGCTTTTACGGCTGTTTTCAGCTCCCGTAAAAAAAGGGTCGTACGGTCGCGTACCCGACACGTATCGTACTTGCTGGGTCGTATAAACCAGCTGCGAGCCGTACAGATGTCGCGTACAGCGGGTTCCGACGGAGACTCGTATGGGGATCCAAGTCGTACGGTCTCTGTATGATTCGTACGGAGTCTGGCTCCTTGTACGAATCGTACTTTGACGTACGTACGCGGGACATTGCAGGGTACGATTCATACGGGAAAGACGCTCCGAACGGCTATTCGGAGCGGTTTTTCCCGAATCGTAATCGACCCCTTAATATTGCTGCCTCATAATAAGTTCGAATATTTGGTAAGGCTAAACTCCCTTGGTCTATTTCCAGTTGTAATATGGGTAATTTAACCCTAGAGGCCTTTTTATTCCACACAAATTCCCTAAACATTGAATCAATTTCTTTAAAATAACTTGAATTGATTTTTAAAGGTACATTGATAAAAACAAATATTAATAAGTGAAGAATAGACATTTTTTAAAGTGCTACACTGTCAATCAAAGTCAGAGGTAAAAGGGTTCATTTGTCAAAAAGTTATTTAATTTTATTTCGCGACGCTAGATAATTCAAACTAAATAGCTGTACTACTTGGTAAGAAACGAAGATACCTAGATGTCTGATCGGTTCTTCTTTCTATGCCTGTAGTTTTACATTAGTGGGTAAGAAGTTACAATCCTCATTAAGTATTAAAATTTCCTTTTGTTTTTGATTTATTTTGTAGCCTCCTATTTGTTCAAATTTGCTAAACTTTTGGAGAACTTCTTCCAAGTTCTGTTTATCCGGACATAAGTACATAATTATATAGTCCGCAAAAAGTTTCAACTTAGCCATCCCTTCAGTTGGAGTTCTAATCAGGGGATTTCCGCAAATTCTGATAGCCAAGGGTTCAGTAAAAAAATTAAAGAGTATAGGTGACATCGGGCAACCTTGTCTGGTCCCATGGTTTATTTCCACTACCCCTATTGAGTCAATGTTTACTATAAACCAGGCTTGGGCACATTGATATATGTCTCTTAACATCCTAGAAATGTGAGTCGGGATGCCAAATTTTCCTAAACCTACATAAAGTGCGTCCCAATTAACCAAGTCAACCGCTTTTTCAGCGTCCACCATAGTAATTAAAGTAGCTTTTTTATTATTAGTCATGTAATCAATGTCCTGAATTAAAAACCCAGTATTAGTGGACAACGACCTTACTGCAATAAACCCAGTCTGATCATGGTGGATTAATGCCGGAGCAATGGTAGGAAAACATTGTGCCCAGATTTTCATTAATATTTTAAAATCAGCATTAAGAAGTCTAATCGGCCTATATGAAGTGACATCCTTTCCGCTTTTCCCCTTTTTAACAAAACTAACCAGAATGGACTCCTTAGAAATTGTAGGGACACCCCCTCCCTGTTTGATATTAAACAGTTTTGCCAGAAAGGGGTCAGTACCTTCACAAAGGTTTTATAAAAATCAATTGGGAGCCCGTCGGCTCCACAAGCTTTAGCCCCTACAATGGAGTTTACCACACGTATAATTTCTTCTTCCGCAATATCCTGCTGGAGCTGTTCCGCAATTGGCCCTGCAAGAATAGGGAGATCAACCTCCTCATATTAATTATTAATCTGGTCCGCTCCTACTTCATATCGAGTACTATATGACTGCGAGTAATGCTCTAGAAAAACTTGAACTATGTCTTCTTTATCAGTTAAAGAGGTTCTTGTCTTGGGGTCAATGATTTCGGTAATCATGGGTGCTTTCTGCTTAGTTTTAGTAGTTCCAGCAAGCATTTTAACAACCAATTGACTCTCCTTGTATACTCGCTGTTGATATGTTCTGGAGCTAGCGATTTCTTCCATTATAAAAAACTCCTTTAATTCATATTTCGCCCCATCTAACTGAACCCTGGCCTCCCCCGTCACAGCTGGCTGTGTATTCCTAACTTTCATTGCCTTCTCTAAGGCCTGCCGAAGTTTAAGGATTTTCTCCCTCCTCTGTTTGGCTTGAGTGGTGAATGTGCAATCATTTGCCCGCGAAGGGTAGCCTTAAACCCACCCCAAACAGAAAAAATGTCTGCCGTATTCTCATTTATCTTGAAGAATTCCACAATCCACTCCCTTATGCTAGTCATCCATTGAGGATCCTGCAGGAGGAGATGATCCACCTGCCACCTGGATCTTGACCTCCTTCATTCCTCAATTCCCACTTCAAGTCTAATAAGGGAATAGTCAGAAAATGGGTTTATCTCAATTTCCGTGCTTCTATAGCCCAAAGATTGAGAATTCAAAAAAGAAATCAATTCTGGATGCAGTATGAAATAGCTTTGCATCACGCCACGGGTCTATCAAGACATGTTCTTGCCTTTATCCAGCTATAACTTTCTTGGTTTGGGGTTTTAGCTTTTTTTTATTTTTATTCGAAGTATCTTTCTTTAAATTTTGAATGAAATTAAAATCGCCACCCAAAATTATTTTCCCTGGTATCCCCCTCAGTATCTCACTGATTTTGAGTAGGGCTGTGATATCATCCGGATAGGATCATAGTAATTTATAAAATGTTATATTGTGCCATTTAATTTGGTCTCAACCCAGATCTTTCGTCCCTGGGGATCTCTCAGGATTCGGCCAAATTCCCTCGACATTCAAGTAAACTACCAATCCAGCCGCTATAAACTTTTCCAATTTGCCATCTATATGAACTCAATATCAAACTTTCGGGACTGCTAATCAAAGTATTCTGCAGTGCCCTCTTTTAAACACAAAAAAGCAGCAGATGGGTCACAGTGCAGTGCGCACTAACATGCGACACGCCTCCTTTCATGATTAGAGCACAGTTTCCACTTTAGCCACTTTCAAATAGAATCTAAAGACCCTCTTTTTTTAAGCCACTTCAACCAGATGTCCAGTGCCCACAGGTGACTTTGTGATACTAAATGCTGCAAACATGTTGTCTGTAGCAGCGATATTTGTCACGGCGTACAGTGCTGTTTGTGAATTGGAACCTTGCTGTAAAAGGCTCATACTATTAAGGCATGCTCTTTTTGAATACGGATATAATTGTGTCTTGTCACTCCAACCAGATAATGTTTCTGCTTAACACTGCTTCACTTGAAAAAACAAATAAACGTAGAGGACCAAAGTTTTCTTATGAGCCCAATGTCTGTGTTGCTGAGTTATGGGGTTGCTGAATACCAAGACTGTATTCTTGTGATTCAATCTCATATCTGTTCCTTCCACCGCCTAAACTTCTTGTCTCTTTATTTCACTATTGCAGGTTCTATTTCTTCTGCCATCTCCCCTTATCTCTATTTTTGTGTCTTTATGTTCTGCCCTCCTTTTCCTTTTTCTGCCTTTTCTCTCTTGTTTTGGGTGAAAGTCTGATGATGATAAATAGGTGTTAGTCCATAAATATTAGTGATAGTTCTTAGCACCTGTAGCCACCGGGACAAATTAAGCACTGAACACCTTTATGTACTTTAATGTCATAAAAACTATTCTTTTATCTTATCTATTTTGACTATGGGATCTTAAATCTTGTGCTTGACATAATGTGATAAAGGAAATCTTTTTTGAGTGAACAATGCTCTCTGCAAACTGTTATCAGTTTCATTTCTATATTGTAGTGGATGACAAACTTTGTCATCCCTGGCCATCGCCCATTAATTTCGCGTGCATTATTCACAAATAAACCTCAATAATATTCTCTCACAGCAGTTTAGTCAAGGTCACTGTCATGCTCCAACTGAAATGATATGTGTGCAGATGTCTGCATAGTTATTAAACAGCGACGATGTGCTCAGTATTTAACAATCAAAATCCTAGCCAATTTCTCGGATCTTTCATTTCCATTAGTCCAGACATTCGTGTTTCACTCGCCAGTCTACATTTCACAATGAATCATTATTTTTCTAGGTTGCATGCTGATTCGCATTTTGATGTAGCTCATTTCTTTTTTGCAGTTTTTGTATAGCTCGAACTGAACCCAAGGGCATTATTGGGGCATATTTACAAGGGGATTGCGCCCCCGAACATAACTTTTACCAACGTTCCAGTGGCACAATGCCCTGCACCATATTTACAAAGTGGCGTTAAGTCACTTTTTTGTCGCTTAACATAGCTTTGTAAATATGATACCCTGCGTGAAAGGGGAGTGCAATGGGTTTTGCTGTGAGTGTTCCACAGCAATACCCATCGCTTTTTGATGTTGCCCCAGATTTACAAGGATCTGTAAATCTGACGCAGCGCTAAAAACTAACACCATTCAATAGCGAATGTAAGTATGGTGCAACGAGGAGAAATACTTTTATTTTTCCTCGTTTTTGCTTTTTCTATGCATGCTGCATTTTGCAAAACACCATTAAGGATTGTTTATGAGCATGAAGGTGCCCCTTCGATGTATGTTGCAGAATGCAGCACTTGCAGAAGAAACAAATCTCTGTTATTGATTGGTTATGTGCAAGAAGGGACACCTTCATGTACAGGCACTTGTCAAGTCAAGTCAAGTCAGGGACATTTGTATTGCACACACATCACTCCAAGAGTCTCATGGCGCATGCAGACGGCTCTGAACAGACGGCTGGCTTAGTTATCAAATAGCCATATTTCTAACTTCTTGCGAAAGCAACTATGGTCAGAGATGGAGCGATGATGTAAGGGCATTTTGTTCCAGGATGCCGGTGCAAGAAAGGAGAAAGATCTACCCCCTTTTCTCGCAGTTTGGATTTGGAGGGGAGTAAGTAGAGCATCATTACTAGATCTGAGTCACCTACGTACCTGATACCAACGTAATTTTCCTGACCAGTTTCTAGGGCCAACTCCATACATGTTCTTATGAATCAGACAAAGAGTTTTAAAAATGATCTGTTTTTTCACAGGAAGCCAATGAAGGGTTCTTAAACAGGGAGCAGAGGACGATCTATATGGAAGATCTAAGACAAGCCTAGCAGCTGTGTTCTGCAGGATCCGGAGCCTATTCAGAAGGTTTTCATTTATTGAGAGCAATAAGGTGTTGCCATTGTCCATCCTGTTTATAATCAGTCCCTGAACTAATGGTTTCCGCGCCTCAATAGGGATCCATTTGAAAACCCTCCGCAAGCTGCGCATTACACCAAAACAGGTGCCAATGATATGGTTTATTTGGCTTTTCATGGACAATTGATTGTCCATGTAAAAACCAAGGTTGCGGACCGTTTCCTTGGTGGTTGGGCAGGGGCCTAGATAGACTAGCCACCAGTCATGTGCCCAGTGTTCTGTGGCCTTGCCAAAGAGCATAATCCCCAACTTACCACCATTTAATCGAAGGTGGTTAGATCTCATCCACCAATCCAAATGGGTCAGACAGTTTTGGAAATGTTGCTTGGTTTCAATAGGGTCCGGACCTAAGGTGACCAGGATCTGTGTATCGTCTGCATACGATATGACATCAAATCCATAGGCTCTGATCACCTTAGCCAAGGGGGTCATGTACAGGTTAAAAAAATGTTAGCCCTGTGGCACTCCCATCTTGACCGGTCTTTCACATGAGATGCTGTTTCCCATCTGAACAGTTGTTACACGGTTAGATAGATAGCTTTTGAACCATTTAAGGGCATTTCCTCTGACACCAATCTCCCAGAGCCGATGTTCTAAAATGCTGTTGGAGATGGTGTCAAAGGCGGCGGACAGGTTAAGCAGGATGAGGATGACTGACTGATGTTTGTCTAATGCCAGCCTGATATTATTGGTGACCTCGACCAATGCTGTCTCAGTGCTGTGCGCCGCCCTGAAGCCAGACTGTGAAGGGTCCAAAAGTCCATGTTTCTCTAGGTGTTTGACAAGCTGTTGGTTAATAAGGGATTCCAGTATCTTCCCAAAATAGGGAAGTGGAGATATGGGACGATAATTTAGGAGAAGTTTTGGATCAGCTGTCTGTTTTTTTAAGATAGGTCTCACTCTGGCTGCTTTCCATATTGTAGGGAAATCCGCCTCTGAGAGTGACTTATTAAAAAGATCGATTAAACTTTACTGGAGCAATGGTGACAACATTTTTTGGAGGTACAGGGTCGGTGGGAGAGCCAGATTTTATCTTCTGCATGACAGATGTAGCTGACTTGATGTCACATTTAATAAATTTGCTCAGAATATGGGGGGGGGGTCAGAAGACGTACAGGGCATATCTTCAGAAGAGAAATTTTTTGTTCAGATGAAAAAGATTGATGGATGCAATAATTTTTTCCTCAAAAAATTTAGATAGAGAGTCAGTCCACTCTTGGGAGACAGGGATTGACAGTTGAGTGCTGGGAGTTGTAAATTCGTTCAGAATTTGATAAAGCTCTTTTGAGGAGTTTTCTGCCTTATTTTTTTGCCAATTTTATTTCATTCATGTAGCCGTGGTGTAGTATTTTATATTATTCATGTTCAGCTAAGTTTTTGCTTTTGCGCCATTTACGTTCTGCGGTTCTACACAAGAACTTTGTCATTCTTAATTGGTCGGTGAACCAGGGGGCAGTTCTAGTCTTGATCTTCACATGATTAAGGGGGGCAATTTTGTCAAGTGCGATCGAATTAGCTTTGTCAAGACTATATGCCGCCTGGTTTACACTAACTTCTGAACTTGTCTGATCAAGGCAGAAATGTTTTAGAAAAAGAGGCAGAGTAACTTTGCGTCATGGCCTTCGCAATACAAAATCGCTTTCATGAACGTTTTTAATCATAGTTGAGGGGATAGAGAATTTCAGTAAATAGTGGTCTGTCCATAGGAGCGGAACTGGGGGTTCTACTATGATTCCGGATGGGTTAGTAAAAAGGAGGTCCATCGTATGGCCAGCACTATGTGTGGTCCAACGACCAGCTGGGCAAGCCCAAGGGTGTTCATATTAGAGATCAGCTTATCAGTGTCAGAATTCAATAGCATTTCTAAGTGATGATTAAAATCTCCAATTAGGAGGAAATTATCTGAGGCTAGTGTATGCGGTGCAATAGTCTCAAGTAATTTATTAGAAAAATCGGCTTTTGGGCCTGGGGGGGCGATAAATTAGGGCCCCCTCCAGGAACCATTGGAAAGGCACTATGGCGCAAGGGTATTTGTGTTTGTGTTAGGCAGCTATTTTTAGCATCAGTGCTAGGGAAAACATATGGGTGTGCTGTATCTCTGTAAATATGTGGCATCCCTACGTTTTGGATATAGTGCAGCGCAGCGCTGTGAAATTTGCCGCAGTGCTGGCGCTCTGCAATTTCCTTTTATATTCCTAATAGTCCTATAGTATCGGAGAACATTACACAGGTCAGATTTTTTCTTTTAGGCATGGGGAGATTAGGTGAATGACACAGAATCATGGGATATTGAGGCAATGTTGGAACTCAAAATCTTTCCCCAGTTCCAGGGTCGGACTGAGACAGAAAATTGGCCTGGCACCAAACTAAAGGCCGCCCAGACAACTAAAACGGTGTCCCACCTTTGGTCAGGCACTTTTGAAACTGTAAAGGCAAGATTTATAGGTGTTTTGACATGTATGAGATACTGTATTCATTTGTTCTTTTTGCAGGCAATGTTTGTGGTAATATCAGGGATGTCAACATAAAAACTGGCCCTTCAGACCATAAAATAGTGCCACAAACAGCCAATAACCTTGCCCACACACTGTCCTACAGGCCAGTCCGACCCTGCCCAGTTCCAAATCCGACAGCTATAGCCACATACCCTCCCCTCATTACAGTTCTGCCTCCGTAATCACACTGATCATTGGTAAAAGAAAAGAACTATAAATATATTTATCACATTAAATCTTATTTCCAATATGGCATACCGTTGTATGATATGGTCTTCACATCTAATTTATTGGTAAGCAAATCACAAATTTCTAAAATAAAAATAAAAACAAAAAATGTAGGCTGCTTGCTCTTGTCCGTGATTACATTACATACTCGCCCATCCAGTATCTAGCAAGAAAATGACTCTAACATCAGCGCCAGTATGACCTTTACCCACTGGCCCAACTTGTGGCCAACCATCTTTTCTGTAACAGTTTCTTACTTTTAAATGTTATTCTGATTAATTGTGTGAAAATACCTTGCAGGAGCATCTCATCAGCAGTTGCGCTGGCACAGAGCAACAGAAGCATAGCTTCCATTGGTACAGCAGGTGCTGTAGCACCGGCACCCAGACGCCTGAGGGGCCCACTTATTTTGAAGTTCAAACAACAGCCAGGAGGTCATTTTCTACTAGGGCCCATGACACACTAGCTCCACCACTGTATATCTGAACACCTGTTTCATGCACTCGGTCTGTCTCTCCTGTATTTATTTAACATGATATTTTTGTGAGTTCCTGCATGACTTTCAGACTGCTCAGCTTGGAAACAGAAAGAGGAAAGCTGAGCTCACTGTACCCACACTGTGCCCTATGATCCATGCTCACTATGTTCAAGCTGTGCCGTCTAATACAAGCTCTAATTCTCTGGACTATGAGTTTGAATACAGGTGCATTGTACTGGGCAAGTGCATTAAAACATGGCCACGGCAGTCGTGGCTGGCACTGATCGGCAGGAGGGGGGGGGGGATGCGGAAGGTATCGGAAATATATTTTTTGTTTAAAAGGTACCTTCTCGACGCTTCCACGACCTCTGTAGTCTTCCCTTGCTCTGCCTTACCGGAAGCACACCCAGGCTCCCAGTCAGCCAATCACAACCCTGCCTTAACAGCATTGTGATTGGTCTGAGTGCCGTGGTTCAGTGCTCAGATGCTGACTGGGGGCCGGGGCATATTCTCCATGTAGGCTGTAATGTAGCCTGCATGGAGAGCATGTGAAATGTGCAAGACTGTTTTGGGAGGCCCGAGAGGGCCGGCCAAGCAGTCACTGTGCAATTTAGGAGGGTGCTACCACTCCTCTGCTGCCTCCTAACGCAAGGCAGGTGGAAGTAGGAGAAAACAAAATGATAATAACACAAGTTTTCATCATTTTTTTCCTTTGTGTCACTGCAAAAAAGCAGTGGGATGACATTCCTCTGCCTTAGCGAAGGAGCTGCCACTGCTCGGCTGTGACATCGCTCATGATCTGTTGTGCTCGCTCAGTGCAACTTTTTTGCAACTGCTCTGTCTGACACGCAGAGATGTCACTTTAAATTTTATCGAGTTATTGGATGATTTTCAAGGAGTGAAGCTCAACAACAGAGAAAGGCAGCCATTGATCTGTGTTCCTGGGCTGCGCGGCTTGAAAATCATAACTCAGCGAAATTTCAAGTTAGACGTATGCTCTTTCAGCAGTGCACTGTGCAAGCGCATAAAACAGGCATTTAGATCTACTCTGAGCAGTGCGACAGCACAACTGTTCATGATAGGACCTGAGGACTGCACACATCTTGCTGGCTAAAACATGTTCTACAATAATCAAAAATAGAATGGACACTAGTTTCTACAAAACCATTGGTTTGTACTTCGGGAACCCTCATAGACGACCTGATTTACTGTGGTGCGGTATATCTTTTATCCGCCTCATCAGGTGTCGTGGCGTATTCATCGGGTAACCGAATAACGTGCTGGGTGCCAGGCCTCACCCGAGGCTGCCTCCGGTATAGGTAGAAGTGTCCAGAAATGATACCATAGGAGGTTTAGAAAAGTAGATAAAAATAGTGGCTAGTGCAGAAAAAATTTTTTATTAAGAGATAGTTTCTAGACACTATAGATAAAATTAGATCGATATAGAGGTAATCGAGTAACTGGATTACCATATGTCTTTAGGAAAAAAGGTCTACATGTTTCAGCTCTCTTGGCCCAGCCGGGTCTACAGAGCTTTCGTCAGGACAGGGACATATACGAATATACAAATAGATGAAAACTATCACAATTGGGAGATAATCCCCTAATGGGCTACCAGGGCATCCATCTTGGGTAGAGCATGCTGTCCACGCTATAGTCCCTTGTTTGTGTCTCAAAATCCTGTATTGAAATAACCAAACGGTAACCACACTTCATATCTTGATTAAGGACACTTCCCTTAGCTAGACATTCTGGGTAATACTCCCTGTGTTGAGAATTAGATTAGCTAAACATCGGCTTGAATGTCGATTAAATAATTTTCGAGCTATTCGCAATTGCGACAGCCATCTTAGATGTGGTCTGAGGCCCAATTTTTTAGTCCCTCTTTTGTGTCTGAGGATTTCTGTATAAAAACGGACTCGAAGCAGTAACGCCCATAGCCAGGGGCAGAGTCAGCACAAGGTACTCAACGACGTTCCACGTGGGTAAGAATGGCAGCGTTTGTCTTTTTCGTCTTCAAACCTGGTAAGTGTCTTAGCAGCGCGAGTAATACGCGATACTTACTTGTAACCCTGACAGCAAAAAGACCACAAAGCGACTCCCTGTTCCCTGTTGAAGCGATCAACAAGCTAAATACAGGTAACTCTACTAGAATGGTTTTGGTTTTTTGAGGGGCCAACACTTTGAGTTTAAACTGACGTGGTATATGACCTCAGCAAAAGGGTCGGACCACATCTTGGAATTAATGTCCCTCTACTAATTTGTCAGTAGTCAGGCCTTAAGTTTAGGTTTTTTGCTAGTGCGTTTACTTTGCTGTTAACACTGTCTCCCTACGATTATGTTGTTTTGTAGGAGAGAGAACATTATAACTGTTTCAATTCAAGTTATCTATCACAGACTGTATGAACATACTTAGACTTGATCTCTTCTTCCGATTCCCCCTTTCTTCCTCGTTGTAGCTTCACAACCACTTATATGGTAGCGACTCCAAATACGGGGTGTACGTGCCTTCCATGTCATTATTACATGCGTGCCTGCCTAATCTTGAGCTTGTAGCCAAATGTTAAAATATGCATTGTTGGTTTTGTTTCCACAGCGTTGGCATTCAGAGGATAAGTCATTGACACTTATCAACGATCACTACACAAATTGTGATAGTTTTCATCTATTTGTATATTCGTATATGTCCCTGTCCTGACGAAAGCTCTGTAGACCCGGCTGGGCCAAGAGAGCTGAAACATGTAGACCTTTTTTCCTAAAGACATATGGTAATCCAGTTACTCGATTACCTCTATATCGATCTAATTTTATCTATAGTGTCTAGAAACTATCTCTTAATAAAAAAAATTTTCTGCACTAGCCACTATTTTTATCTACTTTTCTAAACCTCCTATGGTATCATTTCTGGACACTTCTACCTATACCGGAGGCAGCCTCGGGTGAGGCCTGGCACCCAGCACGTTATTCGGTTACCCGATGAATACGCCACGACACCTGATGAGGCGGATAAAAGATATACCGCACCACAGTAAATCAGGTCGTCTATGAGGGTTCCCGAAGTACAAACCAATGGTTTTGTAGAAACTAGTGTCCATTCTATTTTTGATTATTGTATATCTGTCCAGGGGAACTGAATGGACCCAGAATCCTCTTCCCTCAATCTTGATATTAGTAAAACATGTTCTATGCAGTACCCCTGAGAAGATATGGGGCGTCTCTTGAATAGGGTGACCAGGCGTCCCGGATTTGCCAGAACAGTCCCCGTTTTTCACCAGCTGTCCGGGCAGATTTTGAGAAATTTAGCTCAAGTCGCGGTTTTTGGAGAGGTCGACTAAAAACGGTGGAGGTGTTTTTTATGTTTTACAAAGCAGGGATAGTTAGCAGTTGTTTCAAGAAAGCAATTTAATTCACAGGCAAGCAACTGGGTTTAAAAATAGCATCTTATGTATGTTCTTACTGTATGTTTTGTAGTTCTCTGCTGAGAAGCGCTGTCATTCTGTGCGCTCGCTTGACGTAAAATGATAGTCCTTCTTCTATTTTTGTGAAATGTCCCGGTTTTTTGCTTTAAAATTCTGGTCATCCTACTCTTGAAGGGAATTTTAGGAGGGCATACTTAGGGCCACAGACAAGACTGGTGGAGTCCTCTAGGACAGACACGCACATACACACACCCTTACAATGTTTAAATCTGACTTTGTATTAACGTGTGTATATGATTCTAATATGAAAACACGACGCTCCACAAGGAAGGAAAGTCACGGCACTCCAAGGCACTCAAATTTAATCCATTAACGCGGAGGAAAACATCAATTCTTTTCAGTGTTTGCCACGTCTTTGTTGTTGACTTTGTTGAGGATAACTTGTCACAACAAAGGCAATTGCCTCCGCTTTAATGGATTACATTTGCGACCAACTACCTCGGAGTGCCGAGACTTTCTTTCAATGTGGGAGGTCCTGTTTTCGTATTTTGTAGCTCTTGGCGAGTGCTACTCACTGGCACCACCGACGATTTGGAGCACGCAGGCATAGCGCCACATTGTTTCAATGTATCTATATATGTGTACTGGCACCTGTCAGGAGCAAAGAAGTACTCTAAGTACTGAGAGGCTTATTTACCAGCCCCTTGCGCCACCCGTAAGTCACTTTTCCCATGTTAAAATTGACGCAAAAGTGGCGCAAGAGGCTTGTAAATAAGCCCCTGAGTGTCTACACTTCTAGATTTCCATTTAAAACACCGCATATACGCACATACATGCCAAGTCAGGTTTAAACATTTTAACCGCATCGCTGCGGCACATTTTCCCGCTGTGCGCTGAAGTTTTTAAAAACCCGCGGTTCATGACGAGCTCAGCTCATCATGAGCGTACGAGAGGTGTAACTCATGACGAGCTGAGCTCGTCATCAGCGTCGATGTGGTTAAGCAAACAACACTGCCTTTAGTGAAATGTAGTTGGACAAATGAATGTGTGCAGTAAGGTGCAGTGCCTGTTTTTTCTGAGCCACCACTTGGCACATCTAAGAGCTGCATTTCCGGGGCACAAGGAGAGGCCAGAACACATAGAACCGGGGCACATGCCCCATCGGGCCCCACTCTAGGAAGGCCACTGGAGAAGATTGCAAATGATGACTTTGGAGTGGAGGTTTCTGAGGCCCAATCATCTTAGCTTCCTAAAAGTAACTTTAGTAGTGACATGTGACATGTTGCTGGTAAAATTCCTTTTGCATATCTACATGCAACTTTTTCATGCTCAATACAAAAGCACTTCTATAGCAATGGGCCTGAAGAGCATTACTAGCACTGCAACTGAGAAAAATCTTATGAAATATACAGGTCGTGCCTCCAATAAATCCTCTGTACACAGCTACAATATTCTTTCCTCCATTTTATTCTAGGCATAAAGAATATATATTTGTATTTAAAAAATCGCCCATTATTGCACAAAAAGTGGAGCCAAATGCATATATTATTCAGCTGCATAAATTATGCAGTACTTGGAAATATGAATTGCTAACAATGTGAGACTGTAGAAAGAACAAACCAAGCACTATGCGAGCTTCTGTTTACGTTCATCAGTGATGTGACAACACATGCTCTTTGTATCGCAATAAAATGGTAATAACTAAAGCTTAATTCGGTTTAAAATTTGCTGCAGTTAATATTGTTTCCCTGTTTCCCAACAACAATCAGAATTAAATTATAAATTTAAAACTAAGAATGTGAATAACGTGAAATATTTAAACTTCAAATAAGGCATTTCTACAGGAAAAAATATCATGCAAAGAGGCAATCTGAGTCTCAAATCTAGCCTCTGTATTGTGGCATCTTGTAAAAACATTATGGAGCCTTCGAGTATAAACGATCCGCCCTTTTTTTTTTTAAATAAGGAGACTCGAGCCACCTCAAAACACAAGTCAAGTTAAACTTCTTTTCTGTACATATTTTACTTAATCCAATTTACAAATGCAAATTGCCGTAATTTAGAAAAATAACAATAGAAAAGTCTGTAGATTACACAGTTTGGTACTACACCTGGGTTAGTGAATTGCTCAATAACGCAGGCCAGCAATTTGCCCAACCACAATCAAGGCAGGTCCAGGGAGAGGTGGCAAGCAAACTAGAGTGCTTGCAAATGAGAAATTAATGTCCACCAAGCAGAAGCACTGTGGTGATGACAACTATCACACACAAGGGCTGGAGATGCATCTCTTTTCTTAACTGCTCAGGAGAGCTGACTTTCAAAACGTGGTGAAAACATGACATTGAAGTGTTTACATTGCTCTAATTGAATCTTTTGCATGGAAATATTTTTGTTTTTCAAAAGGGAAGAAGGGCCTTTTCTGGAGACTCTTGTTGCTGATTCCTCCAATCTTTCTCTTCTTGTCCCTGAGGTCTAAACGGCTGCCTTATGTGATTTCAGATGGAGCAGGCATGTCTCAATGCCAGTATGGGGCTGGCATCCCTGGTGCCCTATTCAGTGTGCAAGGGCATGCGTTCTTTGAGTCTAACAGGAATCTGGCGTCCCTGATGCTATTCTGGGGCAACATGGTGATTTATCGATGACAAAATCCAAACTTTCTCAACCGAGGATGGTGATTTTGAAAATGTTCTAAAATGGTATGACTCTTGACAAGAACATTGTGCTACATATTAAATCAAATCAATCAAGTATGAAAAAGGAGCCGGAAGATGAAGACAGCTAAATAGCTGAATGAGTTGAGCTCCTGCAATCTATAGGTTAAAGCTATTAGCTGTTTTAAAACGTTTTGCAAAGTTTAAAATGGTGCTTATAAACACGTCTGTCATGTTATTTATTATTTTCCAGAGTCCATGACTAAATGGAGTGAATACAAAAACATCATTTTCTAGTCAATATTCACTAGATCATTATGACCTAAAAATAGTGATTCATTACCTATAAAAATAATTCATACATACATGAAGGCATACATGTATATATACAGAGGCCCTATTACCTCACACTCATCTTCACCTATGACGTAATCTGTCTGATACTCTGCTTTCATGCTCTGCGGTGACTAGGGTGACCAACGGCCATGGATGCAAATTCAGGATGGTCAGTGTACAAATTCAGGACATAGGGCCAAAATTCAGGACAAAAATTCAGGACAGAATGTCAAAATTCAGGACAAAAATTCATCCAATAAAATTGACTATTCATTACACATTTACCTTATTTCTAGCAGGAAGTGAACCCCTAGCCCTCCCCAACCCTCTGTAAAAATGTCTTGTTCAATCCTATCAAGTTTAGGCAACTGATTAGCAGTTGGGCGTCCTTTCAAATGCACTCTTTATCACCATGTTTACTAAACATGTATTGGAGGAGAACGCCCATCCCTCCTGCCTGATATCAAATTGTCTGCCTCTCCTTTGCATTCACCAATGATATAGGCCGAACGTGTTTTAAAATGAGCGATTTGCCGCTCATGTCCCAAAATCGTCGGTAGAAAAACAAGAATATTCATGTAAAGTTCCCTTTAAAAATTATATACAATTTTCCCCATTTCTGTGGTTCCAGTTTGCTGTAAAATGCACTGTCTACCACATTATCTGAAATGTGGCACTGCACTACCTACAGAACATATAGTTAAGCGAGACTGAGACTTTTTAAAAAAAATCTTCATGGTGATTGGTACCATTCTGACCCTGCTGTGAGGGGACCCCCGGGTGCGGCTGCTGCAGACCCTTAAGATTACAGCAGGTGCACGAGCTGGTCCCTGCTGTGAGAGTTAAAGAACTCTCAAGCTGCTTGTAGAGTGACAGTTCGCTCTGATGGCCGAAATTCTGGACAAAAGGCGTCCGTGAAAGAATTCCTCACGGAAAATGGACAAGAGGCCCAAATAACGGGCGGTCCGTGGTATGTACGGACGGTTGGTCACCCTATGTTGTTCTGTGAAAACAATTTGCTCTCTTTGGAGTAGCTAAGGGTGACGTGTTACAACACATAATCACCTCATGTTACATCCATGGTGGTTGTAAACAAACAAACTTTACATTTGGTGCCCAGGATGCCATTTGTATTTTTTGTCTCACAGTTGGATTTTGTGAGTACCTGATCATTTGTGGGGGCTACTACAAGACTCACTAAATTGGACAAATCATTTGCTTGTAAAGAAAATATTCATAGATTATTTAGGTACAGCACATACTAAACACCAGGCACCTATCTGCATGGATTTTCCATTCCATAGCCATTCATTCACTAACTCCATTTCTAAGCCTCCATACACCTGGTAAGTAAATTTAGAGAATTACAAGAACACTAAAGTATCCCCCTTTGAGGGTATGCATGTACAAGGGTTGGCGCATGTGCTGCACACTGACTGACTCAATTGTGTGGTTGTTAAAAGTGCATTTCAGCAATTATAGATGAGTCAACCGGAATATAAATTGTTGAAATAAGGTTTATTAGATTACACGCTCCAGGAGAACCACCCCAGTCATCCTCTACTAGCCAGTCTTCGGTTACAAATCAAACAATAGCATATCCTTGAGAACATTCCCCCACCACATTGTTCTACTGGAATATGACACACTGCATTGCATTTGGGGATGCAGTGCACGCAACGAAATTCGTTTGATTTATTTATATGTTTACTTACCTGCAAACCTCCATTATCCATACATTACTAACCCCCACCCTGCCCCTCCCCCTCCCCACGTCACCGCCGCGGCAGGTACTCCCCTACCGACCGTGGCTGTTTGTTTGCTTTTTGCACACATGCACACACTGTGTGTCTCTCTAGAGATGGTACTTCTTGTTCAGCGCATTTCAGCACCCTTGCACCGGATATGTTGTATGCAGTTTCCATGTGAGCGATGGGTGGAAAGAGATTCAAATGGCTGCACAGCTCAATACACAATCACAGCCCGAGATGGCACGGGCGGCAGAGCACGTGACCCCGCAGTGGCAGTTGGCATACAAGGTTGGGACGATTTATCTTACAGCAATTGTTCACTGGCACTCTCAGTCAACGCAGTCTCATCACACAGCATACCGTGATTTCTGACCTTCTCCGAGTGCCTGGTCTTCCTAAAAAATGTACACGCGATGCTGAGATGATTTCTCTAGCTCTCCTTCTGTTGCACTTTCTGATAAATTCTGTAGGGCAGATTTACAAGAAAGTGGCTCAGTGCGTGCCGCAAGCCATTTGGCTGCGCCGCACCGAGTCACTTTCAGAGCACAGGGATTCAAAATATTTACAACAATATGTAGCATCTCTGTGCTTCCCCCTGTGCTTGTGCACAAACTTCTGCCATGCGCCGCTGCAGGCACCTTTGCATCATGCCTGCATCGTGGGAGATTGTTTTTGTTCAGGAAGGGTTCCCTTCCTGCATAAAAACAATCTGAAATGCCGTAGTTCAACTTCTATGTGTGCTGCATTAGCACACATAGAAGTTGAAAAACGTAATTGTTTCAATGATTCTTTATGTGCAGGCAGGGACACCTTCCTGAACATAAACAATAATTAGAGATTATTTCCTTGTTCTATGTGTGCAGCAGAATGCAGCACACATAGAAACAGGAAAAAAAAGAGAAGAAATTAATACATTTCTCCTGGTTGTACCTCTCTACGCCTCCCCTGGGGAGGTGTAGCATTTACACGCATTTCAAGATTTACAATTCTTCATAAATCTGGAAAAGTGTCTGGTTCCAGGGTTATTGCGCAGGAACACCCACATCAGCACCCATGGAGCACCCCTTTCACGCAAAGTGCTGCATGCAAAGGGGCCATATAAAAGGAGAGGAAAAGTCATGCAGGGTGGCTTTTCCTGTCCTTGTAAATATGGAGCGGTAAAATGTGCCACCGGTGCGTCACCGCACCGGTGGCACGAGGGACTTGTAAATCTGCCTCTCGTGCCAGTGTTAAAAGTAAATTTATCTAATGATAGATGAGTCACCAGGAATATAAAGTGTTGAATGAAGGTTTATTATATTACAGTCTCCAGGAGAACAATCCCAGCCATCCTCTTCTAGTCAGGCTCCAGTTACAAATCAAAACTCTACATAACCTTGAGAACATTCTCCCACCACATTGTTCTTCTGAAACATGTCACAGACACATTCTACATCAAACCCCAAGTTACCAAAGTGATTACATGTTTTTCAAGATAGGGTGTAGTTATTTATTTGCAATATTAAACTGGTGCAAGCACTGAAATAACCCTCCCCTCTCCAGCATTGCCAAAAATGTTCACAATAAATGAATTTTGACTGGAACACAGTGTTACCATATCCTGAATAATATGATATTGTTCTATTATATTTACAATTTTCTTATAAACACATAGTGCGTCAATTGTGGGCAGACAGATTATAAGCTTCGTTGAGCTGTCCTTTTAGATAGAAACCCCAAATCCATCTTGGGTGGAATTTTTTTGTACTAATATTAACCATCTCATATCCTTTATGTTACAAGTTTCTATTTGCCTGCAATGTTCCACCCTTTGCCCAGTATCATAAGATCATGTGGTGTCCTATGCAGATGACATGCAATGTATTGTGTGTGTATGGACCACCCTGCATCAAGCTTCTACTCCATTCATGGAAAATCTTTGATAAGCATTAAATAATGGTGGTGTCTCAACTTTCCGAGATTAGGAGCTAACAAAACTGAATTTTTGCTGCTTGTCCTTCGGAAATGCCATTCACATGCCTGTCTTTGAATCCCAGTGCTGCATAATCCTCCATTCCAAGTAATGAAGGCAATGCTCCAATCGTCCTAATAGCCCAAATCCACTAGGTCTCCTCCTCCTGTTTTCATGCTTCACACCTTGTAGCAAATATTCTGCTTCTCCTACTAAAAGAACGTCGTCCCAGGAAGATGCCTGTGTGTGTGTTGTCTTGTAATGGCTTTTGCAATAGCACCTATTAAGTGCTTCCAGGTGCTGTACTTAATTCAATGCACTGAAGCTGGCAAAGTCGCACAGTTGAAACAATTTGACCTTGATGCTGCAGCATGGCGTGCCTTGCATTGGCTTCGATGCAGCTAAAGATCAGTTTTATGGCGTAATCCTCAAAATATATCTTGAAACTGAACAATCATGTCTGTGTGAGCGGTGTTCACTCTATACGCCTTCAGATCTTTGCGCTATGGCTCGCTTCCTCCACAAGTTCTTGATAATAAACAATTTCTTCCAGGAGGCAGATCACTTTGTTTCTTGGGTTCTAAGATGCACAATGTTCTTTCAATTCAAATTCATGATCTTGACAATACTTTAGCTTTTAGGAAAACACTTAAGAATATTCTATTTTCTTAATGCTTCTGAGATTGACTCCTCTGGACCTCACTGAGATCTTCAATTCCCAGTCCTCTTCTGATGAGTTATTAATGTTTCTTCAGCACCAAGATGCCTCTAGGCAAGGACTTTGCACTACATAATAAATCAACTCAATGGAGTATGAAAAAGGAGTAGGAGATGAAGACTGCCTAATGGCTCAATGAGTTGAGATCCTGCTGCAAATATCTTCAGGTCAAAGTTATTTAGCAGTTTTGTAAAGTTTTTGAAAAGTTTAGAATGCAGTTTATAAACACTGTGTCCATGTGATTTATTACCTTTCCTCATCCAAGGCAATCTATATAGTTTATATTTTTTTAAGTTGAAACGAATGAAATTTACGACCGTTATCTAGATGATTTACAGACAAACCTGGGAGGTTTATTCAGAATACTGCGGATGAGGTCTCCATGTAACCTGACAAACACATAACATTCCTGGCTTGAAATGTAAACAGCCACGGCCCGTGGAGGCATTTTGCGATGCAGGGCACGCTACAAAATTCGTTTTATTAATTTAATTGTTTACTTACCTGCAATCATCCATATTCCGGTGTTTATCACTCTCCACCCTGCCCCTCCCCCGCCCCGCCTGTCTGCCCCACCGCAACTCCCTCCACGGGCCGCGGCTGAATTTAAACCCATTCACAAAAGCATTCTGGAGTTTGTTTAGTAGTATCCCTGAATTACCTTTTTGTGTTCTCTCACATGCCTTTGCAAATTAGCCGCAAAACACATTAAATAGCAATAAAATAGGAATATTCAGGGAATATTCATGTACAGTTAGTGCAAATATAAAACTGCACCCTCTTGCACGTCTGCTAATAGGGAATTGGATTTTTTGCAGACGATTCTTAAAGGCAGGTAAAAGTACATAAACGTTTTCTCCTGTAGTTCTACATGTCATACCCATAAATGCTTTTTTTAATCGACCTCATTTACATCCAGCCTCCTGAAGTTCATATAAACATAACAACAAGTTTGTCAATAATCACTATTTACCTGAATGTTACAGGATGACAGCCAGCATAAATAATATAACGTGGATTTGTAAAGCACGCGTTTCCCCAGTTGGGGTATCTTGGCGCATACTGAAATAACAGATGTTTATTGTTACTCAACTCAATGGTACTCATTTTATTGACCTCAGAAGGATGAAAGGCTGAGTGGACCCATCAAGATTAAATCCCGTGACCATATGATCAAACACAGATTCCTGCAGTGGATGCATTAGTCCACTACGCCACCAGACCCAGCTCATCCAGCAATGTCTCATCCTTTTTTGCTGACAAAGTTTATCGAACGTGTACCAATTGAGTTGGATCCAAATGAAAACTATTATTAACTTGCATATCACATATTTGCATATGGTGCTATATCACCAGGCATTTCACCTTTCTCAAGTGGATGAAATAAGTACCACTAAATTGGGTAATGATAACTAATATTAGGAACTTTCAGGCCACATACTACAATTCTAGGAAGGGCTTACTGATTCAGTAAGAGTATATTAGAATAACATCTGTTATTTGCATGGGCAAGCTGTATCTTAGTAAAGTGAATAAAAGTTGCCACTGAGTTTGGTAATAATATATGCTTTTTTACATGTCAAGTCCTCTGTCATCTTATAACTTAAGCCTGTGATTTGGAGGCTGCTCACAGATCTTAGCATCAGTCACACACCCTAGTGAATGACCAAGTTATTTATAAATGAGGGATACAGCTCTAAGGAAACCGTTTTTGATCAGAAAAACGTCAAGCCTTGACAGTGATAGATTGCTTTCTGTGCTGGCAGAAAGAAACTACTTTGAACGCATCACACATTGTTTGCCTCAGCACCCAAGCATACATTTCTAATCTTGTATTTCCTTGCTTTCTCTGAATGGTCAGAATTTGTTGCAGAACTAATATTTTCTCTGAAATGCTGCAGGCCACAATTACTTTCAACGTCTACCAAAAGAATATAAAAGGTTACCATGACCTGCATGCTTTCATAATTATTTTATGATAATTGCAATGCTTTTGATGCAAAAAAAGTTAGAAAACATGTTTTATTTTGCTGCATATCTGCAAATAATGCAACAATGAAGCTATTTGATTAAAAGAGAGAGAGTTTCACGGAGGAGCAGAGGTGTGGCGTGGAACTGCAGCGGCGGCGTTTTTCACCAGGAGCTGAAGCCGAGTCTGAAAGCCGTTAAAGCCGTCTGAAAGCCGTTCCCAAGCCGAGGAGTAGAGGTGCGGCGTGGAGCTGCAGAGGCGGCGGCGGCGTTTCTCACCGGGAGCTGAAGCCGAGTCTGAAAGCCGCTGAAAGCCGTCTGAAAGCCGTTCCCAAGCCGCCACCAAGCCGCCATCAAACCTAAAGGTGAGCCGCAGTCACAGTGCGAGGCAGAGCCAGGAAGCAGCAGCCAGGCAGCAGCCGCCAGAAGTATATCGCGGAGTACCGCGGAGCAGTGGGGGACCGCAGTGGGGGATCACAGCGCCGCAACACACAGACACCGGAGCCAAAGGCAAAGCAAAGGGGGAAGCCTGTGATTTGTATAAGCCGTCGGCTGAAGAGATCCGAGAGCCGCCGGCTGAAGAGATCTGTGAGCTGGCCCAGCAAGTGTAGCAAGTGCAGCAGCGCGGTACTTGGGCTGCAAGGGGGTGCAAGGGGGTGGGAGTGGACGTAAGAAAAACTAAGAGCATGTTCTGATACCAAGGGCATTGGACACTGGGAGCCCACCTTACCCTTTTAACCTCCTTTACCTTTTTTACCACCTGAGAACAAGAGGGGCATAGGGGGGTTTTGAAGGAGCTGGAGACACGATTTGGGGGAATAAAAAGCAAATAACAAGCTAAACAGCAATGCAGCTCAAGACACCTCAATAAGAAGACGAACGTCCAGCATAAGCAGAACAGAACTTATATAAAAGCCTATATAAAAGTGTTCCCCAAGTGGCTTAGGGCGTTTAGGGCACAGGAGAAGCACTAAGCCGGGGGCACCGTGAGGAGATTTCTAAAGGAACTTTGCAAAAAAGAAATAGTCAACGTGTTTGAAGCCCGAAGCTCAAGGAGAGAAGGTGGAGCAGCAAATGATAATCTAGGGCTGCGGGTTGGGCTTTGTGAGCATCAAGGAGCAAAGGAGCAAAGGAGCCAAGGGGCTGAAGGAGTTGGAGGAGACACGAGGGGTCTTGAGATAGTAGAGTACCTACCAGGAGAAATCTGGAGAAACCTTGAGAAACCCTAAGAAACTTGGAGAGCTGAGGCAAGCCAGAGCCAGCTTAACAGGCAGAGGCAAAGGCTCAGAAGGCGAGCGACGAATTCCTGACCTAATCGACAAGCGCACTCCCTTGACGGCAGCTGTCGCTGTAGCGGCAGACGGGCTTAGGGAGTTTTGGCCAAAGAAAAACAGTATATGAGCTAGAAGGGAAAACATTCCGGAAAATTGCAGCTGGAAGATGAGGTCAGGAAAAATTCGACAGCCTCGAATGCAGAAAGTAAAAAGAAGGTTGGCAGTAAAGGGGAAAAAAGAACAAGGGAATAAAAGCAACTTAGAAGAGCCAACCGGGAGCGAACAATCTGATCAGGCACATACCCCCATGACAGAGCCTTTCAAGTTTGGGGGAGATAAATTGAAGTTCAATTTTCAGTTCACAAAAGAACAAGGGGTGGCAACTCCAAGCAATAGTCAGGGTGCAAAACCGCAAAACAGTCCAAAAAAACTAACCTGTTTGACCTCATCACGTAAAAAACGCAAGATGAGAAATGACTCGGAAATAAGCATGAGTCCGAATCTCAAAGAAAAATCAACAATAAAAAACTGGCTGATCAAAACCACGGCACAAGTTCATGCAACTTGCAACCAAATAAAGCTAACCCCAAACTTAACTACAGGTGAGATCAACGAAAATAGCCCAGTAAACATTAACCAGAGCAATTTAGGATCTCAAATAAATCTGCAGAAAAGCGCACAAAAGACAGAGTGGTCCAAATCATTCTCGATCTTCGAAGAATCAGAACTACGGAGAATGCTCGAAGAAAACACACATAAGGAGGCCGACCCAATGCAACTGAGTCTCGAAAACTTGAGAAAACTGGAAGAACTCGAAAACATTGGTAAAAGGAAGGCAAATGGAGAAAAAAGGAAGTCAACATCCTCACCAATAATCCTAACATCAAGCCCAATTAGACAACCGGCCAACAAGAGCCAGGCCTCTTACACAGTAAAGAATGTAACAAAAGAAGAACACCCTATAACGATCTCTTCCTCAGAGAGTCCAAATAGGTCAACATGGGCACAGCCGCTACAAACCAAAGAAAAATCTACACTCTGGGGGGACGTGCTCCTAAAAAGCTTACAACAAGCAATAAATGGGCTGAACTTCCAATCGAACAAACTCGATGTGCAGGTAGATCTGATGAACCTAATAGCATCACATATATCGGGAATAAATTTAAAACTGGAAAAAATTGCGTTATACCTCACAAAAGAAAAGGAAGAAGAAAAACAACGGAAAGAGAAACTAACAGAACAAAACTGCGTCTGCAAGGACATAATAGATAAATTAGTTTCACTACCAGACATCTTGAAAGAAATATTAGCAGTAACTTGCGGGAAAACCAATAAAGGTGATAATCCCGATACAGAGACCAATAAAATCGGAAATCAAAATAGAACTACTCCCAAATTAGAAGTGGAAAAAACTTTAAATGACTCAGATGATAATAATCCATTAAAGCGATGTCTGGAAGAAAACAAAACAATGGGTTCATCGGGTATGTCAGAACCCCTAACCAAAAGACAGCGGAAACGGGCAAGGAAGGCGAGAAAAAATGCCATAAAAAATAAGCAGGCAAAACAACTTTTTGCCATCTTCGAACAAAAGACAAAAGTGGCCCCAATTAATCAAATTATAGACATTTCTATCAAAGAAGACAGAAACAAAGGAATCAACAAAGGAAATACCACAGACGAAGCAGAAGACCAAACACAATCTCCAGATCGGATCAAAATAATAGCAAGTAAACAAGGAAAGTCAGAAGACGAGGAAAAGTCAAGCACAAATAAAGTCACTGATAAAAGTGAAATACTAAAATCAAATCAAAGAGAGATCACAGAACAACAAAAAACACAGGAAAACAAGTCACAGAGGGAATGTGAAACTTTGACTCGTATAGGATTAAATGGGCAGACCGGAGGAAATCTACCTTCTATCAAGAAAAGAATGGTAAAAGATCAAAGCCACAAAATTCAGGCAGACCAAGTGAGGGAACCAAATATTGGTCTGATAATCACAGCAGGAAATAAAGGAAGATTTTGCAGAGACCGTCACGAAACTGAGTCAAACGATAAGTCAAGACAAAACGCAAGTAATATACAAATAAGTCAAGGAGAAATGCACCCCCTAAAAGAAGCATCCACGGTAGACTACACTCGACCAGATTCGATAACTACGGTCTACCAGACTGATAACATACCTCACATTCGGCTTGATCTAGCAGAGGGAAAAAGGAGAGTCTATCAAACGCGATATCTCGAAACAGCAAGCATGGTAACAGAATGTAAATTACTATTTAAGCCGGAATTTCAAACAAAAGGGAATTCAGATACGCTGAACAGGGGAAATATCCTGCGACTAATCGAAGAGATACCAATACTAAGAGGAATCACAACAAGCGACCTAAAGGCTGTAGAATTCATTCAAGGAAACAAAAATATGAATTCAGAAATAAGCAGTACCACCTGGGCTTCTAAAGAAATAGCAGAGCTTATTTTCTCAACTAGGACACACTTTTCAGAATGGGGAATAACTTTAGAGCGTCACAACCCAACAAAATATCCATTCCCCTTATTAAAGAACAAGATCTCTCAACCCAACAAATTAAAGGAAACAACCCAAACAATCTTGATGGGAGCAAGAAGCAAATCAATTTCCGAACAAGATCTGAGTAGCTCTAAAACAAAGCAGCAATACCAGGGTTTGAAGGAAAATAAAGACTGGTCATGGTTGGCACAGGCACTAAACACCCATCGATCCTGATGTAGGCAAAGCAGCTGAAAGAACCCAAAGACAAAACATCAATCTAATCTTAAAACCAGAAACAAAAATAAAGATTTGCTCATGGAATGTACACGGCTTTAAAGAAATATCCCAAGACCAAGAGACAATAGAATACCTGAGCAAATTTGAAATAATACTACTCCAAGAATCATGGAATGTAACCCCGAGACAAATATTGGGATATGAGGAACATCACACAATGGCAGAAAAATTTGCAAAATATGGACACCCAAGGGGTGGTCTGTCCATTTTTATCACGAATAATTTAGACTGGAAAACCGAACTGCTTGAATCAGGGGAGAACTGGTTACAAGTGATCAAAGTAGAGTCCAAAGCAAGCAAAAAAAGACACGGATGGAACTTACTAATTATAAATCTATATATCCACCCAGACAAGACCACAAAAGGGAAAAAAGCTCAAACTGTAATAAATTTGATAAAAACTTTACACAGAACTTACCAATCCCATGAGATATTTATCTCTGGGGACTTCAACTGTAACCTAATAAAAACCAACCGGACCAAGGACAAAGTTCAGAAAATCTGGAGCGATCTGGAACCCCTAGGTTTAACAATTCTAAATGGAAACACGGAGGGAGACATACCCGCCAAGACCACTTTCACCAGCGGTAAAAGGAACTCCATAATTGATTTCACCCTAATAAGCAAGGAACTAAGAAAGAACATAGTGCACTTTGGAATACAAATCCGACCAGAGAGTGATCACTCCCCACAAGAGACAATAATGAGGAAAAACATCGAGGAGAAAACACAATTAGAATATCTGACAACATTTCCGGAAATATACAAACTGAAGAAAATTAAAAGCAAGGGCCCAGTAAAAAAGGAGATAATGAACGCAGTATTAGAATACGGAAAATCTATGACGGCTTTTGAAATTCAATCACCCATAACTAAATGGGAGAATTTGCACAAATTTGTGCTGGGAAAATTTGCGATAAACACATCAGTAACCCATGGCCACAACGCAAATACTGAGCCATGGTATAAGACTAACCTAAGAGACAGGAAAAGGGAAATTGCGAAAAAAATAAGAAAAAAGGCCGCAGAAAAAAGGTTAGGAAAAAAAGTAGACAACAACGATATACAAAAAATGAGGAAAGAATACAAAGAGGAGTGTAGAAAAGCCAAAAAATCCCACACAGAGGAAATCTGGGAAGAGCTGTTAAGGACTAGTAAATTACAAAATAGTGGAGAATTCTGGAATGTAATAAATAAACTTTCGAGAGGAGCAGGTGGTCAACTCAATATAGGAATAAGTGAAACAACATGGGCCACTTATATTGATAATCTGTATAACATCCAGAGTTACCCAATCAACAGAGAAGCATTCAAAAACCCAAAAAACGGTATAGAACAGAAAGAATCAGTTCTTGGACAAAGAAAAAATGACCGGCAGGACGACACAGACAAAGATGAACAAATGCCGCTGACAACTACCAAACAGCTAACTGACCTAATAAAGAAAATGAAAGCGGAAGGAGCAGCAGGGCCGAATGGAATGCCAAACGCTTTATTCAAATACGACGCCGACTTCTGGGCAATATACCTAACACCATTATTTAATTACATTCATAAAGAAAAAAAGATCCCACTTTCCTGGCAAGGAAAAATCTTCCATCCAATATACAAAAGTGGATGCAGAATGGAACCCGGGAACTATAGATTAATGGCTTTAATCGACGTGGAGGCAAAGCTTTTTTCATCTTGTATATTGTCTCTTCTACGAAAATGGGTAAAGGACAATAAAATAATACCCAAATTCCAAACCGGTTTCAGAGAAGGCATGGGCTGTTTAACCAATCTGTCTGCTCTGTCATTACTAATCGAAG
Organism: Lissotriton helveticus; assembly: GCF_964261635.1. Lineage (NCBI taxonomy): Eukaryota > Metazoa > Chordata > Amphibia > Caudata > Salamandridae > Lissotriton > Lissotriton helveticus. Next base: position 1,016,486,579 of record NC_136069.1, on the reverse strand, counting down.
GTGCAGTGAAAAGGAAGACCGGATTAATAGCTTGCTACATAGACCTGAAATCCGCCTTCGACCGAGTGCCCAGAAGACGCCTATGGAAAAAACTGGACCAGTGGGGTCTTCCAAAAACATTAATGGAAACATTAATGGCACTATATAGCGGAACATGGGCAAAAGTAAAACTGGGAGACGGAAGAAGAGTATCCGCAGAACAAAAAATAACTAACGGCCTCAAACAGGGCTGCGTGCTTTCACCAACCCTTTTTAACATATATCTGGCCGATTTGAAAGACCAACTCAAGAACGTGAACGGACACCCGCCTAAACTGGCAAATGAACGCATTCAATTCCTCCAATATGCGGATGATATTGCAATCTTAAGTCAAACACCAATAGGCCTACAAAGAACAATAGCTGAATTAACAGATTATTTTGAGAGAGAAGGCCTGGAACTAAACATCAAAAAAACAAAAGTGGTGAGATTGGCGGGCACCAGTAAAAGATATTTTAAGTGGTTCACAAATGGCAGACAGATTGAGGAAGTAACGGCTTACAAATACCTAGGGGTCTCAATAAGCAAAAATATGTCCCTTTCAACTCAAAAAAGAACAATCGCTGCAAAAGCACAATCACTGAGCTTTGCGTACAAAGTTCTCCAAAAGAAACTGCAATGTCCATCACACGACCATCTGCTAAAAGTAATGGCAGCCCAAGTTCTACCCTCTCTCTCATACGGACTGGAAATATGGCATGGGAAAGAAGCAGCCATTTTAAATACCCTCCAGACAAAAATATACAAATCCGTGTTTCACCTACATAAAGGATCGGCCCCGGCCCAAATTAGGCTGGAATTTGGTTTACAAAATCAAATATACCAAAGGAAAGCTGCCCTAGCGAAATGGTGCTGGAAACTGAGAAAGGCGGAAACAGGATCCTTAAACAATTTATGTTGGCAAGAAATTAAAAAACAATACGACCAACAGGAATCTAACTCATGGGGCAATGATCTGCGAGCATCTTTGGAAACCCTCAAAATGGAGGAGATCTGGAAGAATCCACCAGAAGAAGCTGCCTTTAAAAAGATTTGCAAGCTAAATGCAAAAGCCTTATCTCTGGTTGAAGATAAAAAGACTCTGGCCAAACGGCGACATGCATGAACCATTTTAAACTCGTATAAATGTTTAAAACCTCAACCCTACCTCGTGGCGCACTTCAGGCTATCCTTAAAAAGAAAATTTATGGCCCTCAGAATGGGTGACCATTTCTCTAAAGACTTGATTCCATCATGGAAGGACACACATCAGGGACCAAGATGTAGACTATGCGATTATCACAGTGAGACTCTGTGCCATCTCCTGTGTACATGTGTGCCCTTAAAAGAAAAGAGGAACATTTTATTGAAACCTATTTTTAACATGCTACAGATTCGTACCTGCAGGCAAGCTGTGATCAGCTGGATGGGAGGAGGCTCAAACATCCTATCATGCCGCGGGGTAAAATTTATGAATTTTGTAGAGTCTCAGCTTCAAAAAGTAGAAATAGACCACAGATAAGGCCTGAGACAAAGTGTGTAATTAATGAACGAGAAAATACATTTTAACTAAATGAATTTTTAACTTGCTGCTATTTTATATGGAATTCTTTTTTGTATATGCATGCTTTATGGTTATGACTAACCAAATAAAGTAAACTTTTGACTGACTGACTGACTATTTGATTAAAAAAAAAAACAATCCAGGAAAGTGAAATATGACTACTGAACACTGAAGGGTGCACACACCACAACTTTTCTCCTGCTCTTTCTTTGCTCGTTCTTCCCCTATTTCGCTTTCTGTTCCCCTTCCCATTTCTGTTCCTATTCATTTCCTCTTTCAATTTTGGTGTTGGTTGATAAAGACGTCCTAGTGCTGAGGAAGGGCCCCCATTCAAACAAACCTTCCTACCTAGACTTAAAAAATGAACACCAGGCACCAGCACAGCACAGCTCGCAGTCCTATACTACCCAGGCTTGAAATTCTAATGGCTACAAAGGAACTCACAAGGAAACAGGCCTTCAGATCTCACGTCCTGAAAGTTACTTCCTGTTACTTAACTCCTGCCAAAGCCCTCCAGGCTCATGTGTGCCCAACATGCTCAGGTGCACCGACTTCATGTAATAAAGACTTACTGACCTTATGTACTTATGGTTTTTCATTACATCCTCATCCTTCTTCGACCGGACAAGTCATTTCCCCTCTCTCACCTCAGTTACATCAATTGTAATTGCCTCAGGCTGTGTGATGTAAACATTTCCCAGTAATCATGCTTCTGCTGTTAATATTTCTCGTTTGCTTTGTACATCGCTCTGTGCCCTTTGGATTAGGTACACCTTCTATGATTGCATGTAATAACATTCCTTAATACACTAGAGTTTGAAGCGAAAAGAGGCATTGATGTAATTGCCACATCTCTATCCAAATCCTTTGCACATGACAAAAGCCACATACCTTTCCATTCAGAAATAGATCTGAGAAATGGATCAGGCTGTACCATCTTATGAACCTTTATCATCTTTTAGATAGGGAGTCAAGAGGCATGCCCATGCTCTCTCTGGTAAAACAATGAAAAATTGGTCTCTAGTGGGAACTAATCAATATATGTTTGATTAATTGATCACTGGGCTAGTGTTTTTCTTTACACAACATTCTTTATTTGTCATTTCACTGAGCTGGTCCCCAACCTTCTAGGAACAAACATACAACACTGGACATGACTCATCAAATGGATTGTTTAGTCACCATGGATATTCACAAAATACATTAAAACCTGACAAAATATAGATATACATAACCCTTGAAAGACACAACTGTACAGATAGAATATAAGAACATACATATGCATTGAATTTTCTTAGTCACAATAAGCAACCTTCCTCTTCCACACAACTAATTAAAATGGTATGGGTGCAGCTACTCTATGATGTACGCAGTCCATGTGAGATGCAGTCCTTAGTAATGACACCCTTGAGGAAACATTTATTTAGGCTTCCTCAGGACATTGCAAGCAGAGGAACCTTTAAAGGGACAGTATGGTGTTCCTGTCAAAGAGTACTAACGCTTACATGGCAAAAAACGACTTGAACCCGTCTCTGGCGTTACACCAAATACCACCATAAGATGTATGTGGTATCGTTACCAGTCTGAATTCCTTCACAACTGATACACACAAGCAAATGGAAGCGGGTCAAGTCCTTACGCCTAACCGTCGGTCTCCATTGGGGTGCAGAGAAAACTAATAGCAAGCGTGCAGAAGTTGGGCAAACCCCTATTTTTGTCTTGCAAATGCTTTCTCTGGTGGCAATGAGACTCAGAAGGGCTGCCGCAGGATCCTTTGGGTACATATCAAAAGGAGGGTGTTGCTGGTGTATTAAGGGAATGCGAACATAAGGACAAAAAGATGAGAATTAACGGTCCTCCTGGTGTAGTGAATCCCCATGTAGTAACTGCGATATAGTGATATACGTATGGAAAACTTTGATCTACTGGAGCTCTTTCTTTCAGTTTTATAGTAAGTAAACTTGGCCTAAAGAATTTAGAGCATTTTACAGGAACACCAGATTGCATTCCGTATTTTTTAGACACATGGGGCCTCATGCACTAAAAATGCATTTAGTAAAAATCGTCTAAAAGTTTTACCAAATGCATTTGTATTTAGCGAAACAACCAATGTACTAATAAGTCGGTTCACAAAAAACTGAAGACCACCATGTTAAATAAAGCAATCTTTGTTTTAAAATGACAAAAAAAAATGAATATGCAGGTTCCACAATGAATGGGACTGAATATGGTATGTCCTTTTTTACTCTTGCAAATGTTTTTCAATCGTTCTCAATGTTCCTAAATGAGGGATACTGATATACAGTGATTCAATTGCCCTGAACACCAGAATTTGTTTAGACAGATCGAATGTGAGATCTGTAATAAGATTTAGTCTCCTTAGGGTCTTTGAAAGAGACCAGCCTTTTCTCATTAATGTTTGGAGAAACAAATTAACAAATTGAGTTAAAGAATCTAATATCGAGCCTACACCAAAGACGATTGTTCTGCCTGGAGGCAGTCTTATTCGTATGAATTTACAAAAGGCAGTAAAATTAGGGAGAGCATGGTTGTTCATCGATTAAAGATTCACTCCTCTGTTTGGAAATCCAGCCTGCAAAGTCCAGCTCCATCTTCTATTAATTCTGTCACTTCCTTTTTGATAGTTTCCGAAGAATTGCCTGATAGTTTGCTGTAGCTTTTTCCTCCCCGAGAAGTCTACTCATTCTTATAGGGATGTATGACATTACAACGCATGCTTTTACAACGCATGCCATTACGACGCAACTTTTACAACGCAAGTCGTTACAACGACTTGCGTTGGGGGGTGCTGGATAGTGAATAGTTTAATTTACTATTCCAACTCCAGTCCCCGTGGATAGTAAGGAAGGTGTTAGATAGTAATTAAACTATTCCCTATCATAGAGCGCCCTCCAGCGCAAGTCGTTGTAATGACTTGCGTTGTAATAGTTGCGTCGTAATGGATGTTTCCCTTCTTATGTTTTTGTCCTGTATCACTATACTGCTTGTCTGCCTATCAGTTACGTCATAACAATAGCAGACAACAAGGAAGTTCGGGCCAACACACATCACTACTGTGGAGCTCCATCACTGACCATCTCTCTTTTCGCAAAGCCCTTAAAACCAATTTATTTAATCAGTAAGCTGCTTGATTCTGAGTTACAGACACAGGACACCTTCAGGTAACAGTCAGTGCGCTTCATATGCTCAAGCGTCATTCATTCATTTACCTATGCTGAGCCCACTTTGCCATCATGGGTAACCCATCTAGGCCATTGCAGCCATAAATATCAGAATTACTTGCCTTCAGATCCAGGATAATGTTCTTTCCTCCATATAATGAGGGCCTACTTGTTGCTCTGGCTCTATCAGGTGGCCCCCTGAAAGGTTGAAGCACTGGCCAGAGCCCACTTTGCCTAAGCTTTAAAATGTCTCTGCTGATAGGCTGCCCACTTTCAACAGCCCATTTAATACACTAATCAGGATCAACAGTTTGAAAAAAAAAATCAACTTACTATTTCGACACATAAGAAAATATATTGTACATTACTAAATTTTTGCCTGAGGGGATGAATCATTGGTGGCTGTGCAGTTGTTAGTAGTCTTTATCTATGTTCTCTCTAAACTGTGCGCCTGTGCACTTAGGCCGAAAGAGGATTATTACCATGCAAGAGGTCATAAAGAGCTTCAGTGAACACTGTGCACCAGGGTTTTCTGAGCCACAAAACATTCTACAAGCTGTGCGGAAAAGAGACGCATACAAATAGTAGCTGCAAGGACAGTAACCTTGTTCAGAACAAAGGTGCTTGCTGTTGTCACTACTCACAGCGAGTCATGTTCTGGGTCCCAGCATTTTACAGTGTTTTTGTGACTTGTAGTATACAGCTGCTAGATATAGCCAAGTGTTGTTTCACAATGCATCTAACCCTGTGGAATCAAAGCAGAAATTATTGGTTCAGCATTTTGCTTTGCTTGTTTTTAAATGCTTGTTTTACGTAAGAGTGGTACCGTTGGATAAGTTGTGATCACTGAACAGCACTTTTTTCTCTAGGACTTGATGATTGCCTACAGCAGTATATCAAGAACTTTGAGAGAGAGAAGATCGGTGGAGACCAACTATTGCGTATCACTCACCAAGAACTGGAAGAGCTGGGAGTCACCCGCATTGGCCATCAAGAACTTATCTTAGAAGCTGTTGACCTGCTTTGTGCTCTGGTAAATCTTTGTTTGCAGTAGAAGAGGGGACATAATTGTGGAATATGGGGCATTGTAAATATCTAATGGCAGTCATGGTATATATGTAATATAGTTATGAAGTTTCATACATATATCCTTGCGTAATACCAACACAAAACATTTTCTAAAAATGCGAAAAGAAAACGGCACAAGACCAACAAGTCAAATTATTAGCATTCAAGTTTTAGGATCCAAATCAAACTAAAAAAAGAAGTAGAACCATTAGTGGAAGTAGGAAATAGCAGTTACCATCCCCATTTGAATAATGAGATCCAGGGGACTCATGGATTTGTGGTGATTGACCCAAAGATTCAGGTAAACACCAGGAAAAAACAAGGAATTACTGGGGGAATTGGAACCCCAAATTAACAATTCACTTGGTAATCCCTCACTTTTAAGAGACTCCAGCATTCCCCTGGTAACTCCACTCCAGTACGAGTAGAGTTACTGGGAGACTTACCAGGACACCCATAGTAATGTTCATAGTGGAGAAGAGTTCAACTTTGGGGAACGTTTTCCAATTGATAATCAATATAATATAACATTTGAAGAGCACATCAACAGAGAGAGTAGTGCCATCATTGGGACTCCTTGGAAAGAGCAAGATTTATTGAGATACTAAGTGCTTTATTTAGAGCTTTGAGGATGGGATATTCTGTCACAAACATGGTGGATATCCTATCTGCTGTACTACAATCACTAGGGCTTTAACACACTTGTAATACAGCGGACAGGTTATCTGACACTTTTATGACATACTGTCCTATCCTCCAGGCTCTATATAAGGCCCTAAGTATATGTAAAGTTTGGTGCATCATCATCAAAAGTAGAAGGAATACTCTTGTATTTCCAGAATTATAGAAGTCCATGCATCACAAAACTTCTGGAGAACTTACAAGATTTTTTAAAGAGTTCATTGTAAAGTACCATTTTTAGACTACTCAATTGATGATATTTACAGATACAGATTAAAGGGATTTTTGGTAAGACAGAGAAGTATACTATTTCCAATGTTCATTTCAAGCGGTTTCTGAATCAGTGCTCTAAAGCAAATAGATATTATGTTCCCTGAACTGAAATATTGGCAGAGGTATTTCTGCCTTCAATAGTAAATTATTGCCATATAGTTATAGTATTATAGAACTTTCAAAATTGGCGTACATATTATATGTCATACATGTATCAGTCTTTCAAATCGATCTGATCCTCATAGAAAGTAGGGACCCTTACCTTGGGACTTAGTCACAAAACCCTTTGCATATCTAAGTGGCAATGAGTTGAGAAAACATTGCCATTTGGGCCACAAATATCAACCATAGTTTCACGGAAACAGTCCCTGACTTGTCACAGAGATGAATGGGGTCAGTGGGACTGCTGACCCCACCACACTCCGTGACGAGTTGTGTCACTGATTGACAATTAGCCGTGGGCACTTCAGGACTCAAAACTGTGAAGACCTCAGCCTGGCAAAGTTCAGCTCAGGCAGACAGGAGCCTGTGCATTTAGCGCATGCCTAGCTCTTGGCTGCTTGACCCGAATAAGAAGAGTGTCTCTCAGGCTGACCTTTGTTCAGTGAAAACCCGTACATTAATATCAGCCCCAAGAATTTTTGATGATCGGGATCCTTATTTAAAGAACTTCTAGAATAAATTGATTCCCTTACCTGGATCACATTTTTATAATAAGGAGGGTTTTAAGTTTCATGTTAGAGATTGTTTTTTTCCTAGGCATGTAGAATTTAGCATTTTTTGTTTGTCTTGAGGATCAGTTAATTTTTAATGAACGCTTGCTTTTATTTTTACCATGGGCACACTGGAGAAGGGATGGATTCCCTTTCTTATTGCATTTATTCCATTAAGTGAACTGGACTATTGTACCCTCTTCATAATTCTGCTTGGACATTTCAAAAGTGCATCATGACAGCTTCCTAGAGGTGGTGACTTGTTTTCTGCTTTGCCGTTTGATGGGTGACATTCTTCACTTCTCTTTGTCATTATGAATTCAATGTGAAGACTTTCAAAGAGCAGGTTATGGATGTCATATTTTTCAGACATATCATTATGCTGCTACGTTATTCCTACCTGTAGTTGTGGTTATCTGTAAATATCATAAGAAGCCATTCAATGATAGTTTAACTGCCCGAGCGGTTAAATGATAGTTTAACTTTTTTAATCGCAAGGATAATGTGAACTGCTACAGTGTTCACAACTTGCATAGCAACTTGTACAATGAAAAAAAAAGTATGTGGTATGTATACACGAACGCACACACAGACATACTCACTCACACACACACGTGTACACACCCACACACATGCATGCACTCACACTTACAAACACACGCACATGTATGAACTCACACTCACACCATAGGAAAAACAATATGTGTTCTGCTGACTGTCACAAAAAAAACATTAGGTTCAGGGTAAGGGGGTCTGTGGTTGACAGTGCTGGTTCTTTACACTATCTTTCTGTCTCCTGCAATCTACCCTGGGGTGGCATGGCACCTAGTGCGATGTGGAGCGAATTCCTCAGCAATAGGCCACTCTTCATCGTTATGACTGAGCCGGGTATTTTGATGCTGCCCACTGCAAAAGGCAACATCAGATGAAGATGGTGAGGCCTGCCACCACTATGTGGAGTTCACTCATGGTGAGACTGGCTGCAGTGTATGTGCTGAAAGAGTGGCAGATAGAGGAAACATTCTGACATCCTGTTCCAAGAGGTGAATACTGCTTAAGTAAATGTCACTTAGAGAGCCCTGTGTAATGTATACCCTAGATCTGGTGCTTAATTTGCAGAACAAATACAAGCCCAACGCTTTTCTTAAGAACCTTCCGCTGGCGCTGCCTACTTTTCAATGCACTTCATGCCCCTTTTGGCCACCCCGGCACTTCATGTCTCTTTATGTCCTTCTTTAAATTTCTTTTTATCCCAGCTTTCTGCCTTTGTCATTGTTTTCTGATCTTACTCCTTCTTCTTTCTCCCTTTTTTTCTTTTCTCCCTCTTGCGTGGGCTCAAGGTCTGATGATGAAACGTAAGTTCCTTCTCCTTAAAACAGTGGCAGAGCCCTCCGCCTACAACCACTGCTACAAATTAGGCACTGGCAGAAGATAACCAGGAGTCCATAAACAAAAGTTTGCAAAGGCCGTGCATGTATCAGGAAAGTATCAGAGATGGGGAGAAGTTGCAACCGTTTGTGACCTTTACTATAAATGAGCCCCATTTACATCCGTATATTTTCAGGAATTCTTATTCTTAGTTGGTGTTTTCCACTATCCTGATCTATATGTCAGGCTACAGGCGGGAGGTGAATTTTCCAGGTAGCATTTGTCCTCTTTTATTTCTTGGCCATTATTGAACACATCCGAAAAAAAATATTTCAGTAGTAAAGTGCCCCAGATCTGAAAATATCGTAAATGAGATTTTGTTGCCTCGTGTATTGTAAAGATAGGTGGAGGGAGAAATGAGGAAATAATAATTAAAAAATTGAAAAATCAGAAAAAGAATTCTCAGATCTTGAAGTAGCATGTGGCTCTTATGTCCCAAAGATACTGATATTAATTGATTCTAATGGCTGCTTTTGCGGAGATAAACATCTTTGCTTTTTCAGAAACTCAGCAATGTAGCACCATTCCCTAAGGATACTCTGACACAATTCCATTGGCTATACTGCACACTAGAGACTGCATGCGACTTAACTATATTGCATTCTATGGACACGAACCTATCACACTGTACAGCACCCTGACGACACTATCCCATGACACTGCTGTCCATCTTAGGGACAAGATGCCACCACACTGCCCTTCATTCTAGAGCAATGTCCAGCACACTGCAATGTGTTATATGTTGTTACCACTTAGGGTCACTAAAACCCTATAGTGAACTTCATTATGGAGACACTCACCCAATAGATTGCTTCCAAGGTCCAATAACAGACCACACTGTACAGCAGAGATGCTTACACGCCATTGTTTTTCATTCTATTGCCATTAGATCAGCACACTGCACTGCATTGTACGGACACTTACCAATCTGACGGTTTTGCATTGTGGAAGCTACAAACCCACCAAAATGCCCTTTTTTAGGAACACTAACCCAGTGCACTTCCTCATTGGGTGTCTAACCAAGCACACTTCACTTCATACACTGTGCATTAGCTCTCGTATTGTAATATAGGGATGCAAACAAGTCATACTGTACTTCACCCTAGGGACACTGACACGATGCATCTACCTGCATGTTGAGACACTAACTCACAGCAATGAATTCTATGGACAACAATTCTCCATATTACAAGGACTTTTCAGGCACTAAACACACACTATTCAGTGTTTAGTTTGAACCGGTGGTTTCCTGTGCTTGGTGTCGGCACCCAATTCTCGACACCAGCTCTAATGACAATCTGCCACATGGTAGCGGTGTTTGTCTAACTTTGAGAGGAGCACAACAACAGTGTTAAATAATCCAATATACATTAAAAAGAATAATACCTGCCACCCACGCCATTCTAATAGCTATGCATGGTCTATAATAGTCTGAGTTGTCACACTTATAGATGTGCAATGGTTATTGTGTTGGAGCTATCATTCGCAGCGGTGACAGTAGCTGTTTAAATTAACCTATAATGCCTCAATCCATTTTAGGGACACTAACCAAAGACACTACTCCTGGTTGTGTGGGTGCAACCATATGCTCTAAACCATATGGATAATGGCACCACAATGCACTGCATATTGGTAAAAGTATCTATCAAACTGCATGTTAGAGACAGGGACCCACTGAATTATATTAGAGGTATTCTAAAAGAGCACATTCCACTGCCACTTTGGGAGACTAGCCCACCGCATGTAACTGAATCCTTAGAACACCAACATGCCTCACTGTTCTAAACGGATGGTAACAAAGCACATGGCATTGCACTGTGGATACATTATCCAACAACATCAACTGCCTCCTACAGACACTATCGCACCTCCTTTTTAGGTCGAGCCTGGAATTCGCATCCGAAGGATGCGTCCAGGTGGAGACTTATAGCTAGCTGACTCGGGGGAATGAAGGACAAGAAACTGCCACGCGCTTCTCTTCGGCTGGATTACACTGCGTGCACGTGCACCCACACTCACGCATGCGCACATCACAGCCACACGCATACACAGCCACACGCATACATAGGCACACACCCCCCCCCCCGTCGCCGCCGCACCTACACACACACTAGCGCACCTACACGCACACACAGAGACCCCCACACACACACCAGCGCACCTACACACATGCACGCACACATACAAAGACCCCCCTCCCCCCGCCGCCATCGCACACATACACACACACACACACCAGCACCGGACCCCACTCACCGGCTACGCAGGATTTCTCTTCTCTGTGGCGGCCCCGGGGCTCTCCCTAGCTCACGGGAGCCCCGGGCCGCGGGAGGACTCGGCTTCTTTGCTCCATCCCGGCGGGCAGCCAATCATAGCCCAGCAGCAGGCGGGACTTCCTTCTTTCTTCTGGCCCGGCCCACGTCTTCTCTCCCGTTGCCTGGCTTCCTGCCTCAGGGATCCGCCAATGGCAGCGCGGCCCCGAGCAGGGAGGCGGGCACAGAGTTTCCTCGGGAATCCCGGGCCCGTCGGCGGTGATAATTTATTTGGGGACACAACCTGCATTAGAGTTGTTTGCCAATAAGATGTGATTCTTTGTTAGCAATGACAGCAGAACCGTTCCCAGTAATGTCACATTAGAGGCCCCGAGGGACTAAATCGGTGTGGTGTGAAATGTTGACTGGCGGTATTGTTACTGATGCACATGATCGACGATAAGTTAAGTGTGAAGAAGGCTTAATGTCTTACTAATGCATTCAGCTATTGAAGCATTAGTATTTGCATTTAATTCTCTAGTCATTTCCACTGGTGTAGCTAGAACCTTTGCCGCCCCGCGACGGCCGCAAGTAAAAGCCGTGGGGAGGTGGGGGGAGAGGATCTCTGCGTGTAAAGGCAGGGGGTGGGGGTGCAAAACTCGTGCCGCCTGGAGCAAACCGTAGCCCCATCCTCTCCCCCCGAGGCCACTGGTCATTTCCATGCAAAAACAATCCATAATCTTGGGTTTTCGTTCTTCGGTTTGTCAACAAGGCTTGTGCTCAGCATTAGAAAGGCTTTTTAAAATTTTTTTTAGCCACCCGTGGATTCTCATTATTGACATGTTTATGCATAGGCTGTTTTATTATTTTTTCCTGTCCATTGAATTCCTTATATAAACAATGAATGCTAAAAAATCAACCTCCAGTGCAAGGTGCGCGCTTCTGACTCAACAAATTGACAGTTAATCGTCAGAACCAAATGTCATGTCGGTAAAATAGCTCCGTGGAGAACTACATTCGTGATGGAGCTCTGTGGGTTACCCAAAGGTCACAGATCCATCAGTCGCACTCAACCTTTAGCCCGGCTGGTCGACAAAATGAGTCCTGTTGAGCTAAGTAATTACTAATCACCTCTAATGATTTTGTGTCAGCACCTTGGTACCATACACATAGGCGATTGTGCCATACATCTGTAGTACTTAATATGCCAATTATTATTATTGGTTTATAAATAGAGTTTTTGCTGATGGAGCTCAGTAGTTCACTTCTGCTGGTGCGGAGATCCTTGTATAGTTTGCACCTTCCAGGTTGAGTTCCCACTGCATCTGTGTTGCTTACCAGTATGGGCTCTGTTAGTCCTTGTAACAGTGCTTAATTTGAGCTGGTGGTTTCCAGTGCTCGGCACCGGCACTTAATTGCTGGAACCTGCACGTAAATACAACACATATTGCATTAGAAATGCTATAGGTGTCGCATTTGCGAAAGTTATAACTATTAGCATTGTAAATGACATAGCTATTAATTTAGCTATTTTCAAAAACAAAACATAAATAAAAGATTTGCCATTTACAATACCAATAGCTCAAACTTTCCTAATGCGAGACCTATTGCATTGTAAATGCTTGTTTTCTTATGTATACTAAACCACTATACTCCTTGCACCACAGGGATTCTAACCATCCACAATGCAATCCTTCCTAGGGACACAATCCATGACACTGTCCTGCTTCCTGCAGAACCTTACCCATCAGACTTCACTGTTTACTAGAAAAACTAGCCCACCAAACGGTACTATAAGTCTGAGAAAGTGACGGAACCACATAGCACTCTATGGACACTATCCCACTGCACAGAACCATGAGGACACCAGCTCACGCCATCCTATTCTGAATCCCAAGGCCTCTATAATAAGGCGTAACATCACATCCCAGGGTGACTAACCCACCACACCAAACTACATCCTCTTTTTCCTATTGGTATTTTGATGGGCAGTACAGACCACAATTCATATAACATTAACAACAGGCATAAACGCAGTGCTAAGTAATAGTATACATATTTAATCAGGCCAGTAATTAACCCCTTAGATCAGTCAAACTTCAAAATGCAAATTATGTATAGATGATGGGAGGCCTAGAAGCTTGACTCTACCATTCACCACAAAAGTGACTGGTCATGACCCCTCAAATATGGCATTAAAGTTTCAACCACAATATCAACCATAAGAGAGCAGGTTAGGGAGTTTCAAATTATATAATATACTATCATAAGAAGTATGAATTTACGCTTATACAAATACATCGAATGGTACAAGATATTTCAATACATCTACATATGCGCAGAAGGCGTAATGTGCAAATGCTTGGCCAGAGTGTTTACAGTTTGAAATTATATAAATGCAGTAGTAAAGAGCATGATATTAAACTTCCTCAGATAAATCAGATGTTATAAAAAGTATTATAAAAAACTTATAGTGCACTTAAAGTGCAAATGCATGATCAGATCGTGTACAGCTAACAGCATACATAAACATGGTGTATAAGGTGCCAAGCAAGAGTTTGAAAAATAAAGGAACAGGTATAGAAGCTTCAAATAACCTAGAAGCAGTAATAAGATAAATTAATTTGAGCTTCATCAAATGCATCAGTTGCTATACAGTATTTCAGTATGGTTGCACTGTACAACAGGTCACAACAACGGGACACTGTAGAAGTGCCCCAAACCATGGCACAGTTGCTGCTGCTTCTGCAGACATCATTATTCATTTTCATCCATTCGAATCTTAAGTAATCCATTTTTTAACTTTTCAATTCGTTTTTAGTCCGTTTTAAACCACATGCAAGGAAATGCCAATTTTCAAATGTTTCTCATATTCAAGATGGGCCATCCGAGCCTCTTCAATCAAGAATACGTACTAGAGCGTATTTCATCATAAGCAGTTTATTCAATAACCCAATGCATTTCGGGCCTCCACGGGCCCTTCGTCAGGGGTAACTGCAAGATCAATTAAACAAGCATTAATATACAATGCACTGTTATATTTTCAAAGTTACATAATTATCAAATCTACCTTGATAAAAGCAACTGTAATACATTTATATGGCGCGCTGCGCACTGACTAGAGGCCTGTATGTATGTTCCCCTCGCTAATAAATCAATTAGGTTCTGGTATATATTTATTTATATTCCTGTGCAGTCTCCATGTCACCTAAACACTCACATGGTTCTCATCATGTAGGCTCACCCCTCCCATCAAGCAGATTAACTCTATGCTGTTCGTGAGTCGAACATCCCTCCCCTCAATGTTCCCCATTACTAGCAGAAACGTGCTGCCAACCCTCTCCCTTCGCGTATCAATACATGCCCCACATGTACCAGTTAACTATTCAATCTGTGTTATAATGCGCAAACCTGCCTACTCAAGCAATCCATGCCTCTGATGTGATTTATCACAGCGTAGTTAACCGAACGTCTAAAGCTCACAACTTTCTAATTATTCACTCTACTTCACACGTACCTGCTAATAACCTCCATCTTCCTTTATTAACCTCAACAACAGAGTCCTTCAACATCTTCAACACCTGACTCTTAAATGCACTTTCTGCCCCTCCTCCCAGGTCAACCCTCGCATCAGCACAACGTAATCAACACCTGGGAAGGTACTATCCAACCGGAGTGCCTCCAATACTTCAACTCCCTTACTGCATCCTAACGGTTAATAACATCACCAGAAATCCGATCCCAATATGTGAATATACAAATGTTCAGTGCGTCTTTAATTAGTTCATAACCTCAGGCACTTTCCCAAATGCCTGAGTAATCCCATGTTCAATGATTCAATGCATGATAATTTCTGACGTTACGAAAAATCAACTAGCTGCGTGAAATGTGTTGTTCCGCCTTGCGCGTGGCTGGTAACATCCTTTCTTAAAGTTTCTGGTATTCAAGTTTTAGTGTGGGTGCTAACCCGATGGAGCCAGCCAATTGAAACAACATAAGGGGTTGGGTTGCACACCATTATAACATCACATTTCTCCAGTTTGTCCTGTACTTTACAAAGCGTGCCAACAGGCATAAGTGCGAATGCTTGATCAAAACATATATAATTAGCAACATAAATAAATAGTGCATAATTAATATATATACAATTCATGCCTACTAATATGGAGCAGGCTGCAATAAACCCCTAAAGAATGGGGAGACCCTAGATTTACAGCGAAATATAAAAAGGAGGCCCACTTCTCTAGGAGGATAATGTTCGCATGATCTGAGGTGCGCGAGGGGGGGAGGACAATACCAATTCCAAAAAACGGAGGTTAAAGAGCCTCTAGCTTATCCCCTATTTCAGGAATGCCTCCTTAACTAATACTCTCCTTCCAGTTAGTTATTGGAGACCAAAGCAGAGCTCCACGTCCACTAAACTACATCCTCAATGTACCAACATATCACAGATCACTTTCTCCATGACAATGACATATCTTATGAACTTTCATTCACTTCTACCCCGCTTCAAAGCACTAAACAGTAGGAATGACACCACACTTCAGCTCATTGTGCCATAGGGAGATTTAGTCACTGTATTGCAATTCAGGGACCCCAGCTTGCCACAGTGAGCTCCAGTCAAGGAACAATAATATATCATACTGCCCCACACCCTACAGGTACTAATTCACCTCACTTCTCCCTAGAAGTTCTGCAAGTCAGATGACACGGCACAATGTAGACACTAACCCCTCAATCTTCACTCAGTTAATTCTGACATTTATGACTACATCCTACAGCTATTTACCTACCACTCCAAGTACAGCCTTGCCATTCTAACCCTTCACACTGCACTACAAACAAGAGATATACGTCCTCTAAAATGCACTGTGGCCTAGGGTTGATAATTTGGCCTGGACGGTGAACTTCTCTCCGTTCGCGGAGTTTGCAGAGTTCTCTACACTCTGTGGAGCTCGCGGAGTGCATAAAAACTGCTTCGCGATGTGCAGCGTAGTTTTTCCCCCGCTCGCAAATAGTTCGTTGCGAGCTGCCGCTCGGCTAGAATTTCTACCCAAGTAACAGGAATACCAGCACAAACTGCAGTTCGCACTGCACTCCACCACTCGCTGAACTTCGCAGAGTTTTTTTAACTTTGCTGAGTTCTGCGTGGGAAAACTCCACAAACTATGCCCAGACCTGCTGCTAATTCACCGCAATGCTTTGCATTGTAGGCAGCACTAACCCAATACATTTCACTTCTTCCTAGGGGTGCTATCTAACCCCACTGCAGTGAATCCTAGGGTCCCTAAAACCATGATATTGCAGTTCCCTCTAGGCATACTAACCCACCACACTGTGCTGCATCCAGCAGGCACCAATTCCACATACTCCACTGCATCCGAGAATACTACTCAACTACACTTTGATTTATTATAGTAAAACTCTCTCTCGGCAGACAACACTATCACAGTGACACTCATGTATCACATTGAAATAAATCCGAAGAACAATAACCCACCAGCAAGAACTCAAAGGACACTACTACACCTGAATGAAGTGCACCTTAATACACTGTTTCCTAAAATCACTAACCCCCACATGCATCAAGCATTTTTGTAGTCGCAAACGGTGCGATTCCTTAAAATCGGCCGTTTGCGAATGCAAAAGTGCTTTTTGGGATGCATGAAGCAATTTTAGAATTCGTAACATGTTTGCGAGTTCTAAAATTGCGGGTGCTTTTAAGAAGTCGCAGATGTGCGATTTCTTAAAAGCAATGCATCATTAAATTTAAAACTGTAAAATCGCAATTAGGGTGCCAAATTTACCGAGTGGTTGAACCACTCGGTAAATTTGGAAAAAGTGTTTAAAAAGCTGAAAATGTTTTTTTTTCAACATTCATGTTTCACACACACATGTCCTTAGGACATGTGTGTGTGAAACATGATGCGAAAAATACATTTCAGGGGTGCATGGGGGGGTCCTTTGGACCCCCCCCTGCACCCATGAAATTTTCTAAGTGCCACTCGCAATTTGCATTGACTCCTATGGGCCTTTTGGCCCATAGGAGTATATGGGAATTGCGAAAATTAACTTAAGAATTCGGTATTTATTTGGGATTCGGTAAAAATTGCGATTTTTAGCGAATCACAAATGAATACCGAAAATAATGATGCATAGCATTTTGCACTTCTTAATTTGCGATTCCTTATTTTTCGCAAATTAAGAAGTGCAAAATGTCACAATGATGCATGTGGGGGTAAGCCACCCTAAGTCAATCCTGCCTTGAGATAGCCATCAGCCAATCCAATAACATTTTGAGTGAGCACTGCCAAGCTAAAGCGATAAGAAAGTCCACGTCTGTTATTATATCAATAACATTGCCTTTACATTTTACCTTTTCCTTTGAGTCATTTGATTTGCAGCCAGGTAATGTATAATCTAACAGCAGAGAACTGACAGACCAACGGAGTCTGCACCTTTCCTGCTTCATAATAACACACATCGCCTTAATAGTGGTCTTGGGTTTTACCCTTTATTACCAACCACTTTTGCTCAATGTCTTTCTGAGGCACTTTTGAAAGAATTTTATTTTCAATTTAGCATCTCGTACACCAATCAGGTGCAGAAGGATTAGAGCGAGGCCATGAAATGAAAGACTCTTATGCACCTGTCTTCAGAAAACAATAAGTTAATTGAGGAACAGAATTACATTAATTATCTCCTGACTGGTTTCCACTGCTTTCTTACAAGTCCTCCTCTAAGATGGGTTTTATGTTTATACTTAAAGAGCCTCACATCGATATATGAACAGAACAAATGATTGAATGAATGAATCAGTCCATGAACAACTCTTCAGGTTTTACCGAAGTATTCACAACCAATTATATTATGAATAAATTCAAGGTCCAAGGCTTTTGAACATTTGTGGTCCGGGCTCTGGTTGAATCAAGCTGTATTCATTTAGAAAAACTCCTAAAAACGGAGTTATTCAAAGTAGTTTTCATTTAAGCGGAAGAGCATCAAAGGACTTGAATGTAAAAAGTCTGTTCTAGGTCCAGTCCTCAAACCCACCTGTGTTCTAACCCCTCTAACTCATTCTCTCTTTGTCTTTTCTTACTCTCTCTCAGAATTTGACAGCCTAGGTGACAGGTGGCACTGCATAAAATCCCCAATCAGAAAATAAATGAAACACCCACAAGATCTAAAAAAAAAGCTACTGTAGCGTTAACTTATTTTCACATCAGTATTTTAAATTGTGGATGAGAAGAGGTGTGGAATTGCTTTAAACACCACCTGCTCGCATGAAAGTCAATTCACCAAAAGGCTGGGAGTAGCGGAAGTGATTTCACATGCCATTTGACCATTACTTCCACTCACACACAAATACTTGGACATACACACGCAGTCACACATACACACACTCTTTCTCTCTAATAAACAGACTCCCACCCACAAGCAAGGACACATCTTACATTTAAAGTATTTTTTTTTACCTCAACTGCCAGTGAGGGTCATGTTCTAGATAGTTCTATGCCATTTTTAATTACACTAATAGTGAATAGTTATTTATTCATTATTAGTGTAATAAAAAATTGACAAAAAACAAGGAAAGTGGAGCTCCAACCAAGGACGTCCATATGGAGGAGCTGCCCTGTGCTTCTGGTACTGATTTTGTCACCTCTAAGGCCAAGGGTCTCAAAAGACAGTGCCGGGGTTCACAAGGGGCAAGTCAGTGGTTGCAGCTTCGCCCCCATACAGCCCCTAAATGACATCAATCCTGCTATCATGCTGCAATGCCCCTGAAATAAAACCTATGGCACTGACAATTTGTGTAAGAATAAGGCCACCATTCCAACGAGCAAACCTTAGCTCTTGCCACCAGGGTGATGCATTCCCAGTTAGACGCTCTATGCCAATGCATATGCTAACAATAGTTAGAAAAAGAGGGAATTTCTGATGTTCTGATTTGTTTTAAGTCTTAACTTGCAGGCATCATGACTGACCTAGTATTGTATTGTAATTACATTTATATAGTGCGTTTCATCCGTGATGAGGCATTGAAGTGCTTTATGCCAGGCAGCATGCTGCTCCGGAACCCAAGGCTAGTGGTTAATCCAGTTGCTATTGTTGGTTATTGGGACTGGCCTTGTGGTCACAAGGAAACCATTCCATGCAGTTACTTCAGTGTGTTTGTAGTTGATAAAATTTGTAGGAGTTAGATGTGATCATTAGTAGGAGGGGGCATGTGAGCTCATGCAAATGATTGGTGGAATTAGTAAGGATAAGTAATGTCACTTGATTACGTTATGCTTCCATGACATTTGATTGGTGCTTCAGTGATTGTTCTGCCTTTAGAAAAGTGGCAAAGCTTTTGGCGTAGTCACAGCTTTAGGTACCATTTACAGTGGATGAAGTGTAATGATGATGCATGCTACTCTCCATTATCTCTCACTTGCTATTTAAAAAAAACTCCCATCCTTTCCAGCCATCTGGCATTTTTTTTATGCCATAGATGCATGACTAGGATCAAACCGGTCATCAAGCGAGAACATCCACAATCCAATTAAATTATCTACTGGGAATCCCAAATGCTTCCTTTCTCAAACAACCGGAAGCGTATAACAAAAGTTATCTTCATGGATGGTGCAGTTAAGCATTACTGATCTCTTCAGTTAGCGCTCTCACTTATACTGCCAGAAAAAAAACATGGCACCCATTATGTTATAAAATTCCAAAGGTATTGTCCAACGAACACCAGCCACTAGAGAATGTTAAGATCATCATTGACAAATGAATAATGAAGAAAATATATACTATATATACCGTACCACGTTGTGTGTATATAGCGGCATAGACATAGTAAATACACTAGTACAAACATTTATACACATAGGTTTGTTACAATTCTGTTCTTTTTATTACTTTTTTCTTTCTTTTCCTTTTTTCATTATTTCCATCATTTTGGTGACTTTTTCTACTTATATCTCAGTAGTTTAGAAACTCAAAGTGCTAGTGCTGTAGAAGGTGCTCAATTATATGCTTCAATGTGCAAATGTGCAAAACTGACAGAACAGAGATAAATTACATAAATATCTATCATCATACCTCTAAAGACACAATAGAATACATATATATTGTCAATGGTTAACTCTAAAGCTGGCCATTCTGTCAATGGTTAGAATCTACTGTCTATAGGTTCAGTCTGAGCTGCCAGACCGGTGAAAATAGAATTAAATGAAAAAATGATAGACATCTCAAAAAAGCTACATTACTTAAATTAATTAAAAGAGCATTTCCAGAGTGGGGCCTCCCAAGTGGGTGTATTCCATTCCCCTCGATTGTATGTCTTGACATGCTTTCAATTGATAGCATTGCTCTGATTAGCATTACCCTTTGATTACTGCCACTGCAGATGGACATTCAACATTAGACCCTTTGCCTAATATAGTAATTATATTTTACTCCTATCTGTATTGTATTCCACTACATGTACTGGAAAAATGTTAATGCTTTGGAGCCGGAAATCAAAAATTCAAAACTAAACACAAACCCTCACTCACCTAAAATGCCTTAAAAAGTGCATACTTTTTATGTCTAAAAATTAAATGTAATAATAAATTCATCTAAAACTGGTCTACTCCTAAACAGAGAAGGTATATTGTGGTCTTGTTCTGTTTTTTAAATATGAACATATATTCACTTAAAAAATAAAGGTTACAGGGATGTTATAGTTAGGAAATAGAATTTTGAAAACCTTAGATATTCACTGACAAAACAAACGTTAAAGGGATGTTATAGTTAGGCTCCGATTTCACTCATACAAAACCAGTCAAATTCAGCAGTTATAGTTGCCTGAGCTAACTATAATTTACGCCCCAGAAATGCGCGGCTGAAGACCTCACATCTGGGTCCCTTGCTCACGTTGACATTGGATTCAAGCTAGCCTGGCTGATGAGGGGTTTTATCCCAAAAACTGTCCCAGGATACTTGTTTCTAGTCCACGGAAGACCTGGCTTGGCGCTCCGTCCATCATCTTATTTTGTTTGCATTGTTCGCCCTAAGTTGGCTGGGTTTGTCTAGATGTGGGTCCCTTGCTCTCTTTGCCAATAGATTAGGCTAGCCTGGCTAATGAAGGGTGTGTCCCCAAAACGGGTCCCAGGATGCTTGTTACTGGTCCAGGGAAGACCTGGCCTGGCAGTTCGGGCTGGACTGTTCTTATGAGAAACAGGCTCAAGACTGATTAGCACATGCCTAGGTCTGAACCGGGTTGGGAATGTTAGCGAAATAACGATGATGGATTTAACCCAGGTCAAACATTGACTGGTGGTGAGAGTCTGAAAGGTATCAGCGCTCCATCCATCATCTTATTGTGTTTGCATTGTTCACCCTAAATTTGCAGGGTATGCCCAGTCGTATGTCCCTTGCTCACTTTGCCACTGGATTCAAGCTTGCCTGGCTGATGAGAGTACTACCCCAAAACTGGTCCCAGGATACGTGTTTCTAGTCCAGAGAGGACTTACTGGAGGTAACAGGATAGGTTCATGGCCCCCAAAGACCTTCAGCATCAAAGGGGACTTCATCCCTCAACCAGTAGTGTGCTGGGAGATGCGTTTGCAGAGTGGTGGAGAAAAGGGGTGGAGCCTCTGAAGACCTTTCAGCAATCCCACTGTTTCTAACATATGTCATCTGAGTGGCTTTTTGACTGTCTGTACCAGTGTGGGAGTGGGTGTTTGATTGGCTATATGGGCCTGCTAGTCGGTGTGTAAGTGGCAGTATGAGTGAAAAAGTGGATGTGTGAGTAGCTGTATGGGTAAGTGAGAGACTGTGTGAGTGGCTGTAAAGTTGAGTGGGTGTATGAGTGGCTGTATGGATGGTGAGTGGCAGTATGAGTGGTTGGATGCGTGTGTGAGTGGCTGTATGGGTGACTTAGTGGTTGTAAATGACTGTATGGGTGAGTGACTGGGTATCTAAGTGGGTATATGGGTAAGTGAGTATCTGAGTGGGTGTATGGGTACATGAGTGGGTCTATGAGAGGCTGTTATGCACAGTATTTGTATGAGTGGCTGTAGATGTGAGCTAGTGGTTGTGTGAGTCCTTCTATTGATGTATGAATGGCTATGGAAGTGGTTTTATGGATAAGTGAATGGATGGGTGAGTGGCTGTATGTGTGAGTGAGTAGCCCTGTTAGTAGCTGTATGGGTGAGTGAGTGGATGTGTGCGTAGTTGTATATTTGAGTGAGTGGTTGTGTGAGTTGTATGAGTGAGTGAGTGGGTGTGTGTCATTTGATATATGGGTCTGTGAATGGGTATGTGAGAAGTTATATGGGTGTGTGAGTGGATGTATGAGAGGTTGTAAGGGGGTGTGAGTGGGAGTGTGAGTTGTTTTGTGGATAATGTCATCAGTGGTATCATTTGAGGTGTCATCAGTAATGCCATCATTGATGTAATTGGCCATGTTACGAGTGATGTAATTTGTGTGGTCACCATCATAATCAAGCATTTGTTGAAGAGTGCACATCTACCCCGAATGGTGTTCCCGGGTCTAACGGGACAGGTGAAGGGATGTGTTGTAGTAAATGAAGTAATGAGTTTTCAATTGCTTCCTGAAACTTAGCAAGTTTTTTGTTTGATCTCAGAAGAATACACAAGGTGTTTCAAAGCTTGGAAGCCTAGTAGGCAAATGAACAACCCCTACCTCTAGCTCTCTTTATTCAAGGAACGGCATGAAGGAAGAGGTCATTCAATCTCAGCTCTCTGCAAGCACTGTGTGGAGTAATGAGGTGTCAAAGGGGGTGTGAGCCAGGCAATTGTTTTATCTTATGGCAGGGGCAATGCATAAAGCTTTGAATTCTGTTCTTTTGTAAATAGGAAGCAAATGGAAACGAGCTAAAACTGACCATGCTGATGACATTCTGGGCATGCCCAGCAGATCCTGAGGCACGGTATTGAAAGTGGCCTACAGATAAGGAGCTTCCTAGATAGAGAACATTGCCATAGTCGAGGCAGGAAAGTACCAAGCCTTGTTCCACCATCCTCCTACATTCCATAGGGAGCCAAAGTCAAAAACAGCTTTATTCAGTGCAAGATAGTCAACCATAAAAGCATGCTAATCAATCAATAAAATGAACAATTATCTCTTTCAACTTAAAATATTAAATTTTTGTGTTATTCCAATAAAACAATTTGAAAGATAAAAACAAGAACAACAGTGTTTCATGGTCAGTCAATACGTGATGATAATGTGCAAACTGTGGCATGATTTAGGATTAAATAACAAGCCTCTCTTAAAGTGCAAAGTGCAAAGCAGCTTTCAAGGTAAGGTCCAAACACAGCCTATGTTGTAAAAAAAAGAAAAAATACATAGTGTACAAAATCTTAATGGGGTACTTCGAATTTCACTCAGTCAAGTTTTCATATGTTAGAGCATCCAGATGCGAGAGATCTCTTCTTCTCCTAATAGCCCTTAGTATAAAAATGATGACTGAGTTTATAATTTTTATGTTATCCAAACTACAAATAAAGTTAAAAGCATGTTTGTATTAAAAAAGCATATTTGATATAAAAAGTCGATTAAAAACTGATTTCGGGATATCACTATAAAAACTACAAAAGAGTATAAAATGCATCGTAGACTGTAGGGATTTTCTATCACATGGGCAGAATGGTAGTTTGCGGGACCATTTTTCAGTTATAGGAAATGCTATTAAATAGTGTAAAGTGTCAAGCCTTTCTCTGCTTTGATAAAATCTATGTTGTGTGCTTCTTACCATGATTAAATATGTTTGTATTCCCTTCATAGGCGGGCGTTTACAGTAGGCGATTACGCTTTGCTTGCTCCCAGCATCATCCATTCTTACACACCCACTGGCAGTGATATATTTGAGCTTCAAGTCGCTTTTACTGAGCTCCAAAGTAAGCGCAGGGTTCTTTTTTATCAAAAATTACTTTACAGCTTATGAACAAGTTGTGTATATGTTCTAGCCACTGTATCTTTCCATTGAGATCGAGGGCCAAGCAATCCATAATTAGGTCTTTGGTACATTTTGTTTCATTTTTTGCCCATATCCCTCGCCAAAAAGTAAGTCCCGCTATGTGAATAGTATCACTTAGGTTTGGTACAGACAATTATTTAGGCACTATATAATGAACTGTAGAACTTGGGACTGCCAATAATCTTTTTAGGAATTTATTTTCTTGTGTTTGCAGTTAAACAGTATTATCTCTCCGGGTTACATTTGCCCATGGTACCATAGCTGACTCTAGAAGTTAGATAGGTGTAAATCTGGGATAAATATACAATAATTTCTACTGGGGCTCCTAGCTCTTTCATGTTTGCCATAGTTTGGAGTGATTAACCAGATCAAAGGCACAGGTGAGATCCACAAAGCAGAGGTGTAAGGCCTCTTCCTTTGCTAGTGTGTATTTACCTATTAGTAGCTCCAGATTTACACATTGCTCCACCATCCCAATACCCCTTCTGAACCCATACTGTGCCTCCTTCAAGATGTTATTAGAGTCAGCCCAGGTTTCCACTCTTCCCAGGATGATTCTTCCCATTACTTTAGAAGTTGAGTCAAGAAGGGATATTGGGCAGCAGCAATTGGCCTTACCTCTATCCCCTTTTTAAAAAATGGGTACAATAATGCTTTGTACCCAGGATGCGGGCAGTACCCCTCTCAAGATAGTATTAAAAACATTTAGTAAGATTGGTGTTCAGAAATCAATATAATGTTTAAAAACATCAATGGGTACCCCATCTGGTCCGGCGGCCTTGCCATTGGCTCTTTTTTGCAGGGCAGTTTTAATTTCATCTGGCGCTATAGGCGAAATATGTAGAGGCTCAACCAGTATAATATTACCATTAATGCAATTAGAAACTTTGGATGCATCTGGGTTAAAGATACGTTCAAAATGTGTTATTCAGTCTTCTGGGGGACCAATAGTATTAATTCTCGCTGCAGTATTGTCTTTGAAAAAAGGGTGTTCAATTGTCTTCCACAATAAGGCTGAGTCTCGACTAATTTTTCCCAGGCCTCCTCTCTGATTTCCAATTTTCTTTGCTTCAAAATATTTTTATATTCTCTCCTCAGGGTACTTTTTCTGGTACTATCTCTAGGTATATGTTTCAGGGTGCATTTTAATTCCCTGTTTATCCTAGAACAATCTTGGTTGAACCATCTGGGATTTTGATCACGTTTTTTTTTCCTGTTTTGTGATGTCAGATCTCCTGCAATATCCCTTATAATATTACCGAAGGCAGTTATTATTTTTATGTCTATAAAGTAGCTATCCAAACAAATATTTATATTGGTTAATTTTTTCAGTTCAAGATCATCCATAAAATTCTTAGGGTTCACACCTGTCCATTTAATTATTTTAATTTAATTGATACTCCATTATTGCACTTGGATTCTATATTTGTATCTGCCGCCTTGCCCCTATCCTGATGTGTCAGGCAGAGCTTCAAGGACAGGGATAACGGGTTATGGTCACTAAGCAGGCTTGCTCTAATTAAAACATTTTCCACCAGGCCCTTGCAGTTGGCTGACAAATGAAGTGGTTGATGTTAGAAGATGAGCTGATTCCTACATATGTGGGCATAGGGATCTCTCCGTCACTATTGTACGGTTCCACAACTACTAAGTTAAATTTATGAGTCATAATATTAATTGCCTCCCCATAATTATCATGTGGGAAGTGCAAAATACGTTCACCAAAGGGGTCACAATAGTCACATGATTCTCCCCCAAAAATATCACGTCTCACAATTAAAATCATCCACCCAAATGAGAACATACTCCTCTCCCACTGCTGTCATAAAACTTTCCAGATCAGCTTCTAATGACTTAATTACCCCGGATCTTGTTACATCAAAGATATTATTATGAAAATGTATTATAACTATAGGTTGTTTCCCCTTCAAATGAAGATATAAAAACTGGTAAAATTCTGACATGAAATTTGATTTCTTTAAGATTAGAGGTGAGGTTACGGAAATCAGTGCTGCTAGGCCTCCTTTTGCTCTATCTCTTCTAGAGGGGCTAGCATTAGTGCAGATTGCTTGGAAACCATTAATAATAAAAAAGGGCTCAGTATGCCACGTTTCCTGGAGCAAAATTAACTTATACCCCTCAATCATTTTTAGCCATGTTTCATTAATAAGCTTATTTCTAATTCCAGCCACCTTCCATGACATAATATCCAATGAGTCTTTGGTTCGTATATTAATTTGATCTCCTGGCAATCTACTGTTGGGGATATTATCCAAGTAATTAGCAGGAACCTCAGATGAACCCTCTCTATAAGTTAGAATATGAGGGTCACCAGCTGGCCTATTACAAGTTACTATACATTCAGGGCTACTTAATGAAATAATACCCACTTCCTCCCTCTGTCAATCGATTTCACTGCACCTTCTCAACTGCTCATACCTGTTGGTTGTAAAAACACATTGATTTAAGTGAGAAATGTGAGGTGTACTTGCTTTACTGTGTCCAGGCCTATAAACAAATCCTAATGGAACAGCAGTTATATGATCATTTTGACTAAAGCTAGGGACTGTGGTGTTATTCATAAGTCCCCCAAACAAATCCCCTACCAGGTCCCTGCTGTCAAAATTCACCACAACATAGTCCCCCTGACACATTTTCCTAGAACTACCAACGCAATTTACTCTCCTTAGCATAATAATATTTTCTTGTAACACATTAATGTCAAAGTTGGATTTTACAGCAATCCAATGTACCACTTGGTTTTTCAAAGACTCATATGTTTCACAATTTTTAATATCTAACCTGGGGACATTTTTCATTACAATGACATAAGGAGTTGCCTGGGGAGGGAGATGTAATGACTCAACTTTATTACTCTGATTCACAGCCCTTGTCGTTGTTTCATCATGTTTGGGTTTTGCCAATCTAAGAGAGGTCACTTTATAGTTCTTAATATGCATTGGTGTTTCGACAGGTTGTGGCTTTTGTCTAGCCCTTAGGGCTTGTACAGCTGGAGTCATTCTTTCTTTAAAATCACCAGCAGGGATGATGTCTATGTCTTCTTTTGTCTTTGTCGCTGGCTTATTATTAATGTTAGACTTACTCAGTTGTTTAGTGGAGATAGTTTCGGACATCAAGTCTGTCAAAAAGGCAGGTCTTTTTGGACCAGCTTTAATTCAGACATCAATCGCAGAGATGGCTGTCCCTCTCCAAGTCTAAAAGAAATCTGCTTCTCTAACTGTGAGAAGACCAATAAAAAAAACAAGAAATTCAGCTGCATCCTTATCTCCTTTCACTCAACCAGTAACCAACCAAATTGTAAATTGAGAGGTGCACAACCTCCCTCAAGTTTCCCATTGCATTGAAACTTGGACCATAAGCCACAACCTTGAACTTTCTGCCTTCCTGGAAAATGATGAACAGAAGGCCTCTTCTGATCATTAATTCACCACATTCACTGTCAAGTTCTTCCTTTCAGGCCTCACTATCAGCAGTCTAATACAAACAATACACCTTTCTCTAACTAATGAGAAGCATGATAATGCTCCTGCAAAAAGAAAGAAAAAATATACTGGAAAGGCTAAATGTATGTCAGTTGAGGCCTGTAGTCAGACTAGGTTACCTCAGCAGTTGAATACATGGTTATACATACACAACTATAGCATTTACCAGTTCCATGCTGATGACGGAACCACTCCGTCATCAGCCGCGGTGGCGCTGTGCTGATGACGAGCGGTTCCGTCATGGCCCGCCTGACGCGCCTGCGCAGCGCTGATTTGGCGCCTGCGCGGCGCGTTCTATTAAGCGGGCGGGGCCATGACGGAACCGCTACGTCATGAGCACAGCTCAACCGCGGCTGGTGACGGAGCGGTTCCGTCACCAGCATGCGCCCGCAGTGCGGCCCCCCGCCCCCTTATTCCGCCGCAGCGATGTGGCTAAGAATATGTGCAAAACATGAATAAAAAAGGCATGATTACAAATTTCAACTCAACATTAGTGCACTCATATATAAACCTCTAGTCACTACGATAATTAGATTTCAGTAATACATTTAAATGCTTCACATATGTTAAGACACACATTGAACACGTCAGTTATGAGTGTACAATTGCTAGTTGTAGCACAGAAAGTGTGGATCCTAAATTACGCTGCTCCAGTGCCCAGCTCCACCTTCCTTTTTCTGGGCTTTACCTGCCCCCCTACCTCCCTCCAAACTCACATGGAGCTCATTTTTTAAAGGAAGTGAGAATAAAAGGGAATGGGAGAAAGGTGCTAATATACAGTTTGGGCTAGAAGACAGCTTCCACCTTCAAGCCCACAATGGAGCGATTCCTTTGAGCAGAGAATACAGCTTGGACCCAATATTCCTTGGTGGTCTAGAATTGTTACTTCCAAACATTTGCACTACCCTTGACACACTAATTAAAATCGAATAATGCATCTCTACATGTACTCCCACCGTTTGTTTCCTGATGAGTTAATACAATAAAAAATACCAAAATACAAATCCTGATTACCCCTTTCGAACACTGTACTTCAAAGATCTACAAATAAAATCACATCAATTGCCTTTGTTTGGACTTGTTTTATTATGGTGTTGCTCTTTCAGAAGCTTTACAGTGCAAGGCAGAGAAACGATGCTCACTGATTGAATAAAGGCTGCTAAGCAACGCACTGAAATATCTGTGTGGGTTCTATCTCTTTAAGTATTCTGGGAATTTAGAAAGCAAGATCATGCATCTTTTAAGCAGAGCATTTACACCTAAGCACCCCACGAGGCTTGCAATCCTCAGGGTTTCTTTCAGACATAAATAGAATTTTAAAAAAATCACCAGGATGCATAATATTGTATTTCTGCTCCTTCTGGATCAGGTACCTTGGATGAATCCATTTATCTCAGTGCGCAAATATTGGGATTCATTTTTCATTGTATTTTTAGAAATACATTGTGAGGCGTAGGTTGCAATGGGAGAATGATGCATTGCAGTAGTATATATTTGCTTCTCTGTTTCGATTATGTTTGCAAACCTACTGCTTGCTCCTCGCTTTGGGAATAAGTTAATACTTTGGATTTGTTTTGCAGTGGTTTTACGCATGCACCAGCGAGGCAAAAGAGCCACACAAAGCGCCTGTGGAACCCTCAGTAAATAACTCTCTTTGTATTTTTACTTCTGGCTGTTGTCTTTGTTTGGTTTAGATGACAGGCTTGGTTTCTGTTAATAGAATGTGCTTCCCATTTTGTCGATGCAGTGCCAGAGGGATATAGCAAACCTATCAAAGGTATGCCAGAAGTGTATGTGCTTATAACTAATAGCCATAAGTCAAACTCAATCACATGATGGTTTTATTTGCCTTATGATAATAATAGAGTACTAAGCAAGGATTGAGGCGCTTAATGTTAAATACAACTTCAACAAATGAGCAGTGGCGGCTCAGAGTGGTATTTCACTGAGGTTGAATTGAACAGTCTTGAAAAGGGTTAGTACATTTGGGGGCAAATTTATCATCGTTGTTGCATTGCTCTTGCGGCACGCAAGGGGACACAAGAGTGATGCAACAACAAAGTCAGATTTAACGAGACACACAAGGCCACCTTGCGTGACCCTAAGTGACTTGATAAATCTAGAGTAACGTAAGAGAACGCAAATTGCTGCACTGCAATCCTCTGCCGCAGGGAGGTGTTACATGGGTGGAACGTTCCCACACAGCCTCCAATGGATTTTTGTGCATTTCAAGATTTACCCTTTGGTGGACCTGGGAAAATACCCACTTGCTAGGCCTCCCCAGGTGAGGGGTAGTGACGAGAATCATCTTTATTTTACCTTGTTTTTTGCCTCTTTCGAAGTTCGTTTTGCAACACACATAGAAAGAGAAAAACGCCTTTGCTAGAAATTGGGATTCTGGTTGGCAGAGGTGTGCACCCTGTCGAAGCAGGAACCACAATCCTAGCAAAGGTAAGCCAGCTACACACCATAAATTATCATGTGCTCACCCTCTGATAACTAGGGTCAGAGCATGCAGTCTTAACTGAAGAAACAATGTGTAAAATATTTGTACAGCACTTCAAACAAATCATAAAATACTCCACACCAGTTTCACAAAATAGATTATGATTTTATAAATAAAACATAACTAAAACTACAAAAATCCAATACGTAGACGTTAAGATATTATTTTTTTTAAAATAAATAAATCAATAGCACTTAGAAGCAATAAGCACCTATGTGGGTTATTTGGTCACGTTGGACCGGGGCAAGGTCAAAGAGTTCAGACAGACTGCAACGGATACAGATACAGATACAGGAAGCATTGAAGGCCCACTAAACTAAGTACTTTGAGCTTGTTTGCAACAGCTAGATGCCAGGTGTAGCCAAGCGATGCATTGGTATTGTTCTTGCAGTTGAGGTGATGTGTTGATTTTTACCAAGCAACGATGGCGATGCACCCAAAAGATGAAGCACCGAAGCCAGGATGGGTTGGTTCTAAAGCCAATGTGCCAGTTTTCTCCACTTGAGGGGAAGCGTCAATCTTCTCCCACTGCAGCGGCAGCGATTCAGCAGTTCTGATGCATCGGTTCTGGAGGCTATGCTCTGGTTACAAGTATGATGCACTCTTTTTGTTCCGGCAACTGTGGCGATACGTTGATTCTGCTTCACACAGCAGAGCATACATTGGTTCCACTGGAGCAAGCATCTGGATCCATTTCGAATGGACCAGGCACATGACAAGGAGTTGAGACTTTGTTATTTCTGAGTCTCACAACAGGAGTCAAGCCAGCATGCCCTCAGAGATCACTCTGAGTTCAAGCAAGAATCCAGTTCTTCCTAAGCAGAAGGTAGCAGGCAGCAGAGCAGCACAGCAGAAAATAAATTCTTCCAGGGCAGCAGTTCAGCAGAGTGGCAGTCCTTATAGCAGCACAGCAGCCCTTCATCCCTTCCTCCTTGCCGAGTTTCTTTACAGGTCCTGCAGTGTCTGATTTGGTAACACCCAGTTGTGCCTTTGAAGGTGAGGTGACTTCATAGTGGGGGTTTGAAGTGCACAGAGGCCCTTTCTTCCCATCCTGGCTCCAGACTCACTACAGGAGGGTATGCAACCCTTTGTGTGGGGACAGGACACTACCCATTCCTCCCTTCCATCCTGCCCAGGATAATCCACCAGGATGCTGATGGCCGTTTTGTCACACCTAACATTCCTTTATTTGTCGTTGTCTAAAGGGAATGCACAAAGTCCAGCTGTTACCTACTCCAGACGTGTGTTTGAGACAGGCTAGAGAAATGCCATCTTTCTAAAAGTGGCCTTTCTGAAATAGTAATGCGAAAACCAACTTTGCCACCATAGACGATTTACCATTACCATTCCAATGATATTAAACATGATACAGCTACTCCTTCTCAATCAGGAATTACAGTTTAAAAGTGTAATAAGGGATTTGCAATGTTAACCTATGAGAGGGGTACACATCACAGTAGTGAAACATGAATTCAGGTGTTTTTAAATAGCAGGACATGTAAAACATAAAAGTACATGTCCTACTTTTCACTTACACACACCCTGCTCTATAGGCTACCTAGGGCCTACCTAGGGGTGACCTATATGTAATAAAAAGGAAGAAATGCAAAGTCGACATGGCAGTGTAAACTGCCTACAAAGGCTCAGCAGTGGCAGGCATGAGCCCTGTTTAATGGACTACTTGTGTGGGTTGCAAAATTAGTGTTGCAGGCCCACTAGTAACATTTAGTTTACAGGCCATGTGCACAGGTACCACACTCGACTAGGGACTTATGGAATATAACAATTGTGGATAAGTCAATTAAACCATGTTTAGGGGAGAAACACATGCACTTTAGCAGTGTTTAATAGTGGTAAAAAGCTCAGAATCCTCACGCCCCCCCAAAAAAATACTCCAAAAGGTGGAGGAAAGAAGGCAAAAAGGTTGAAGAAGACACCCCAAGGCTGTCAGGTCCAACATACTCAAAGGTGTTCCTTCCTGTACAAAAACACACTGCTTACAATGCAGACACACTGCATTGGCTCTAGTTAGCCAAGAGTGAGCCAGCACATGGAAAAGACTGGAATGCACTATATGATTTTAAATACAGTGCATTCCTGCCCTTTCACACAGCACAGCAAGTTGGCTTGCTGCATTGCACTTCGTGAAAATTTGATAAATGTGTCCCTGAGTCTCCTGTATAGAGGTGCCATCAAAGTCATTGACCCATTTAAATGTATTGACTTGAAACTCTGGGGTTTTATTTCCTCCCCACAAGAAAGTCACAAGGATGGATTATCCCCGGAACCAATTATTTCAGAACCATAGGAATGGACAAAGATAGATTACAGAGTCTAAACAGTGGTCTAAAAATGTTTTTGTTGCTCCTGTTGCCCCAGGAGCAACCACCGGCAAAAGATGGTGGGGCGACATTAGTCACTCCAATGTAGGAAGTTTTGTTGTGGCCTACGTGCTGGCTGGGCACAGGTGAGGTGAAGGGGTATTTTACCTGTAATCCTAACTGGAAGTGGTCATAATGAGAGTGACTGGAGGAAGTGGTTTAAAATCATCTGTGCCACAATGATCACAGGACAATGGAACAAAGCTACACTTGGCTGAAGAGGGCCACTCAGGCTGGAACCGGTTTTGGGTTGCTTGGGTTCAGGCTGGCAGTTTGAGCTGGACTATTGCTATTGGAGCAGGGCCAAGAAAGATTTGTATATGGCTGGCTCTAATCCAAGGTGGCATGAAGGACAAAAGAACAGTGGGTTGGAATGCTTCCCTGAGCGATTACCAGCGGTTAGACTTATTGCATGCATTCCTCCCATCACTTTTGTGTGTTTGATATGAAGCCCTAAGTGGCCAAGGATATGTCAAGACCTGGGTCCCTTGTTCCCTGTACCATTGTAAACAAGCTGCATCCGACTGAGGAGCCCAAATTATGTTGAAACTGGTCTTGATTGGCTTGTGTTCTGGTTCAGTGAGGACCCAGCTTGGCAGCACGGCCTGGATTTTTTCTATCGCAGCAAGGTCAAAACTGATTTGCATTTTGTTAGGCCTCATCTGAGGAAGCGTGGTTGGTAAAACAAGGATGGAGCGGAATGCTACTTCAAGCAATTGCCAGTGGTTTGAATTTTTACAAGCATTCCTCCCATAACCCTTTGCGTCTTTGATCATACTGTTGGTACAGTGGCTTAACAAAAGCCCCTGTGGTACGGGGGGCCTTGGCCCCACAGGGCCCCCTCCAGCACTATGTACGAGCAGTGGCTGAGAGCTCCTGACGGGTCCGGAAGGTGGGGGGGGGCTTTATGTACATTGTAGAAGGGCCCTCTCAAGTTTCCCTACGCTATTGCGTTGCTACGCATTGACAGTAAAGGTTTTCTTGATAGTAACACTCCCACAAAATTCTTATTATAAAACTGTTGATTCTCCAAGCTAATTAACAATGAGGAGGGTCAGTTCGCAGTTAAAGGAGACTCCAGAGCTCAAATACTCAGCTAAAACCTTTAAAGAAAAAATTTGCACAACTTGGTTTCTCTGGTTCTCAATTTTATATATTTATTCAAACATCAAAATTATTATTACAGAAATAAAAGTTAAGCATAATCAGGAAAAAAGTATTCTTTTTATATACATCTTATGGAATCAATCACCAATCCCGGAACCCCACAAAAACAATATGTGAAGTATATGAAACAAATCTTCATTGCATATATGTTTTCGAACTCAAATCCAATTTATACGATTGTATGCGTTGTATTATTTCAAAGCACTTCTCATCCATTAATGATTTTAATGCCATTTTGCCTCTTGTGTGGCCTTCAGACGGATTAAATATTACAGAAATGTGGTGTGCACATTGTTTTAAAATTGCATCTGTTAACAATGGAAAGGTACTCTCGAGTCCCCTGTGATCGCCTAACCACTACCAAGAATCGGGACACCTGTTGATAGATCAGCTGACCCCAGGAGAAGGGGGGGTGGTGGTGGTTCTGGAAACAATCAGTAAACTAAAATAGTAAGTGGTAAATAACAAAATACCCCATGTTATGTGTTCCCCTGCAAGGATAAAAAAGGTAGGGGTTATTGTTCTCCCCATTAATGGAGAGGGTTTGCTGCTAACGTGAATAACTCCACTCATGTCTTTTCGTTCATTTCATCTTAGATGTATTGAATGATGGGCATCAGAGACAGCTGGTTATGGAGCAGTGAGGTCAACGTTATCAGTTTTCTACCTGAAAAGGAGGTCAACTTGTGTGCTGCTCATGCTGGCATCACTTACCTTGTGAGGCCTCTGTTGGACTGAAGAAAAGAGAATTAGACAGAAAGATAAAGCCTTGGAATACAGGAAACCCCAGGCTGGTTTACAGAAATCCCCCATTATAGAGCTAGGCAACCCAATTCATCTATCTGCTTGTGTTAGAAGACTTTCTAACATTCTTCCATAGTTCTATAATATCATATTGCCCAGGGTTCTTCATGCACACATGCTTTGTTATTTCTTTGGCCCTGTAACACAGGAAAGGAAGAGTGTTTCAGATCTGAACTAGTTCATCCATAACCTGGAATATCCTCCAAAAGAGATTCGTTCTCAAGTTGTGGGATCAGTGTTATTTGAGGTGTTTTGCTTGTACTTCACATGCCCTCTGCATGAAGAGACATACCTAGTGAGTGCCCTCTTACATAATTGCATCGGTGTGAGCAGAACTCTGCCGCCTTGCATGCTCAGGAGAGCCGAGGAAGAGCTGAGCACTGAGCCCTGAGCTGAGCACTTGAAATGTTTGTTATGTAAACCATACAATAAAATCACGTGTAATATGATAAATAGTCTTCAAAATATTCTAAAAGGTGTATTTCTTGAAAATGTAGAAGGTTTGACATTAATATGTCACATTATAGCACTGCACTGGGAAGCAGTTATTAAAAGTGATAGTCTATGCACATGAACTTAGAACCATGCCTGCCCCCGCCCCCACACTGGGACAGTGCCATTAGTGAGCCAACAGGCAAGACAGTTGTCATGAGAACACTGTATGCGGCCCAGATTCTTAAAGAGCAACATTGCAATCTATTAAATCAAACACAATAGGTTTTTGTACAGCTGGCATTCCGAAATCACACATTTTAAAATGCTTTTGTACATGAATAGGAAGAAAAAAGATTTTTGGGTAAAATAAAATATTTGCCTAAGAGTGCACAATTTAAGCGAGGAAGTTGCAATTTAATCAGGTTTTCTGTTTTCGCTTTGTACAAATCAGCCACTAAATGGGTATCTCTTTGTCTCTCTTTTTTATATGAATGCTTTGTTTTACCTCTTTGTGCATTTTACCACAGTTTTTATATGGTGCAAGCTCGATCCGAAAGTAATGAAGCGATTTACATGAACACCAATTACACATTACACAAGGTCACATTCATTTTTTGTTTTTAGGCAAGTGGAGATTAAAAATGATATCCCCCAGAACCACATTATGGTGAGTCGAAACCGATACTTAAAGCTGGATCCCCAGTTCCAGAGTCAGCAGCTCTGGCTGTAATGCCTCATCCTGGGTAGAGTAAGTGTGGCAGGCAGAAGCCACATTAAAGCTCGGCTCGTTATGGGCTTGAGGTTCCAACAGGACTTCGAGCAGAGCCAGAGTCAAAGTCAGGCTTCAATCTCGAGCCTGGCACGGCTGGACTGGGAACCAAAACCGGCCCTGGCACAGTGCTCAGCCAGCCCCCAGGGGGGGATGGGGGTGCGACCGAGCTCTTTGCAAGTGCCGGCTTTCGGCCGATTTTCTTACACGGCCGATTTTGCAGATTTGCTGCAAAAACGGCCGTGTAACAAAAATGCCCCCCAGGGGCCCAAAACCGGCCCCCATCCTTGCGGCCCACTGGGGATTGCCCGGTGCCCGCAACGGCCAGTCCGGCCCTGAAGCCTGGCTTGAGCTTTCAGTGGCTTGCACATCTCTGGACAAGGAGAAAAGAGGTGGGACAGTGCACAGCCATGCCTGGTACAGCAACTCACCTCAATGGGGTCAAACACTAATGTGTAGAAACTATTCCGTGAGACCTGCGACAGGCTCAGAATACAGGAGCTGGACCTCATTTGGAAAGAAATCTCCCACTCCTCTCCAACGCGACTCCCCCCTTGTGCCAATCAAGAAATAAATACCTTTTAACATTAGTGCTGCTGCTGGAATGAGTGGACCAACATGATGGAAAACTGATGAGAGTATCTGCAGATTGTTTAAAGTAGATCTCCTTGGTATGAAAAGTTACTGATTGGGAAGTACAAGTACCCCAGATTGCAGAGCCTGTATGTGCATATTAACAGGCGTGGCGCAAGTATTCTGGATATTTTTAATATATTTCTGTGTTGATACCATCTAGGTATAGAGCTTTGCCTGTATCCAGTTTCTTTACTTCAACTTAATTTCTTCTATTGACATCGGTGCATGTGTTTCTTCCCTGATTTCTGTACCAACCAATGCCAATACTGAGCATACAATGTCTAAGTAGGCTTAGATATGCGATATCCTATGGTGGCGGCCTTCAATATTGAATGATATGCAACAAAAGAGTCACGTATATCTGCTGAATGAAAGCTAATTTCATTTTAGAATTGTTTGCATCTTGAATGTTCTCTTGTCCCCACTGCCCCTTTATTTACTCAGGCCAGGACTTTGCCTGGCCAAACTCCCTCCACGAACTGCCTAGCCTGAGGTTTGCCTCATTTGTCTCCCGGAAGCCTTGCCATTAGTTATTATTCTCTAGTAATGTGGCTTTACTATGTGTTCTCTCATATTCTAGCTTCAGATTTATTAACTTGGTTGCAGAGAATCAAGGCACTGATGGGCTGCCTTGAAAACTCAATCTTCCTTAGAGATCCATAGCCTTCAAATATACATCTTAAATCCTACCAGAGCATCTCTGCTCTAGGTACTGAGCCATCATAAATCATGGAATACTCATCTATAAATTGCCATATTTATCTTTTAAATATTGAACCACACAATGAGCTGCTACATATTACCCTTGGTTTTCTTCTATGGGTAGAAGTGGGCCTTTTAAATATTAATAAAACTTGAAAAGGGTCTGATAATATGTTGATAATACTTGTGTCTCCTGTATCCAGTCCATCATACTATGTGACAGTAACCAGAGGTCGAGTCATGAGTCCTGCACCGAAAAGTAGAATGTGTATTGTAATTCAGAAGGGTATTGGGATCTCCAGATATCAATTACATCGCACATTGTCAGGTCCAAATTAATGTTGTTGGCTGACTTGGAAAGTGCAATTGAATCTTTCTAGTTGTGTATCTAAAACGATCTTGAATTCTCCCCCTCCCATGGGATATGGGTTGAGCTAAGAGCTTTAAATATGCATCATATAAATCCAGGAAAGCTATATGTGAGGGAAACAACCTTTACAACGCAACTTTTACAACGCACTACCATTACAACAAAACTTTTACAACGCAACATCCATTACATCGCATGCCATTACAACGCAACCATTACAACGCATGACACTACAACGCATACCACTACAACGCATGTCATTACAACGCATACCATTACAACACATACCATTACAACGCATAACATTACAACGCATAGTATCCTTTCATTTTCCAACACTTACCCTACTGTTGCACCCCCTGGAGTTAGAATAGTAATTTTTACCCCTACACTATCCAACACTTACCCTACTGTTGCACCCCCCTGGAGTTAGAATAGTAATGTTTACCCCTACACTATCCAACACCTACCCTACTGTTGCACCCCCCTGGAGTTAGAATAGTAATTTTTACCTCTACACTATCCAATACTTACCATACATGCAATGTAATGTTATGCGTTGTAATGGTATGCGTTGTAATGGAATGTGTTGTAAAGGTAGTTTTTAAAAATTTGTTGTAATGGATGTTGGGTTGTAAAAAATGCGTTGTAAAGGTATGCGTTGTAAAATTATGCGTTGTAAAGGTTGTTTCCCTCACATATAGCTTTCCTGGATTTATATGATGCATATTTAAAGCTCTTAGCTCAACCCTTATCCCAAGCGCAACCAAATAGCCCTGGTTGGCGCTATTTTTTTCTAAGCACTACAAAACAGTATATTATTTAAAAATTAATATCTTGACTCTTGCTTTTTGGATTTTTGTAATTGTCTTGTTTTACTCATGAAAACATTCTCTATTTTTCGAAACTGGTGTGGTGTCCCTTTTGTTGTGTTTTCACTGTGTTGTTGTCTGTTGTGTGCACAAATACTTACACATTGCCTCTTAAGTTAAGCTTAACTGCTCTGTGCCAAACTTCCAGAGGGTGTGCACAGGTTAATTTAAAGAGATTTACTGACTTACCCTGACTAGGACTGTGGTTCCTACTGGGACGGGGTGCATGCCTCTGCAAATAAGAGGGCCAGTTTGTCACAGTCACTGATGTATGCGCTCAAGACTTGCCGCATGCTTATAGATCAGAGGTCTTCAATCTGTGGGGCGCGACCCCCAAGGTGGTCGTGGAGTCCTTGGAAGGGGGTCGCAGATTCTGTCAGAGAGTGCAGTTCCTGTGCCTTAGTGGCGTCGGGCTGATTGAGGGTGCTCACGGCCGAGGCCTAATTCACACTGAGGGGTGAAAAACATCAAAGGCTCATTAACAAGTAAAAGGTCTATTAAAGACCTGTGAAGTACTCAGGCGTGCCTTTGTGTGTGTCCCTGAAGCTGTTTCAGTACGGCTCACATACACGAGGAGGGGGCTGTAAAGGGAGGGGCGGCTGGGGGAGGAGGCTGAAGCCCTTTGAGTTCAATGGCGCGCCTGGAGCTGTGGGTCCCACCAGTTTATTTATTTATTTATTTATTTATGCGTTTTTATATAGTGCGGACTTTACCCGAAGGTGTCAAAGCACTTCACAATAGGAACAGAACTGATACATGAGAACATTACAAGTGAACAAATTAGAAAAGCAAACGTTACATTACATGAGGCAAAAGTGATAATCGTAAACAAACAAAATACAAGAGGTAGCAAACGCTACGTTACACGAGGAAAAAGTGACATGTGTGCAGGTTACAAAAAGCGTACAAAGTACAAGTAGAGGAATAATACTGCAATAAAGAGAGGACACTCAAACACAAGAACAAACGTTACATAGGCAATGGTGGCACTTGTAAAGTAAAGTACAGAAATGCACGTGAAAGGTCCTCTGCCCCTCCGCACGTGAAAGGTCCTCTGCCCCTCCGACACGTCCCATAAATCATTGGTTCAAGTCCCAGGAGCCCTCATATCTGTTCTTCACTGTGAAATGTTGTTACAGCACAGAGATGCCCTCCCATGAGAGAGGAAGAAGATGCAGAGAGATACCGACCCCCCGCCCCCATGAGAGAGGCACAAAAAAGGTGGGTGGATGAAAGATGGGTGGATTGATGGATGAAAAGTTGGATGGATGATGGATGAAAGGGTGGATGGATGGATGGATGGAAGGATGAAAGGGTGGACGGATGAAGGATGGATGGATGGATAGATGGAAGGATGAAAGGGTGGATGGATGAAGGATGGATGGATGGTTGTATGAAACGGTGGGTGGATGAATGATGAGTGTATAGATGGATGGATGGATGAAAGGGGGGATGGATGAAGGATGTATGTATGGATGGAAGGATGAAAGGGTAGATGGATGAAGGATGGATGTATGGATGGATAAAAGGTTGCATGGCTGAATGATGGATGGATAGGTGTGTGAAAAGGTGGGTGGATGAATGATGGGTGAATGGATGGATGAAAGGGTGGATGGATGAAGGATGGATGGATGGATGGAATGATGAAAGGGTGGATGGATGAAGGATGGATGTATGGATGGAAGGATGAAAGGGTGGACGGATGAATAATGGTTGGATGGAAGGATGAAAGGTGGATGGATGAAGGATGGATGTATGGATGGATAAAAGGTTGCATGGATGAATGATGCATGGATGTATGTGTGAAAAGGTGGGGGATGAATGATGGGTGGGAGGATGGATGGATGAAAGGGTGGGTGGATGAAGGATGGATGTATGGATGAAAGGGTGGATGGATGGATGGATGGAAGGAAAGATGAAAGGGTGGATGGATGTATGGATGGAAGGAAAGATGAAAGGGTGGATGGATGAAGGATGGATGTATGGATGGATAAAAGATTGCATGGAGGAATGATGGATGGATGTGTGAAAAGGTGGGTGGATGAATGATGGGTGGATGGATGAAAGGGTGGATGGATGAAGGATGGATGTATGGATGAAAGGGTGGATGGATGAAGGATGGATGTATGGATTGAAGGCTGAAAGGGTGGATGGATGAAGGATGGATGGTTGGATAGATAAAAGGTTACATGGATGAATGATGCATGGATGGATGTGTGAAAAGGTGGGGGATGAATGATGGGTGGATGGATGGATTAAAGGGTGGGTGGATGAAGGATGGATGTATGGATGAAAGGGAGGATGGATGTATGGATGGATAAAAGGTTGCATGGATGAATGATGGATGGATGTGTGAAAAGGGGGGTGGATGAATGATGGGTGGATGGATGGATGGAAGGGTGGATGGGTAAAGGATGGATGTATGGATGGAAGGATGAAAGGGTGGATGGATGTATTTATGGAAGGATGAAAGGGTGGATGGATGAAGGATGGATGGATGGATGTGTGAAAGTGTGGGTGGATGAATGATGGATGGATGTGATGAGGTCTAACAGGCGCATTTATGGTTGTCAAAAGTTGATGATAAGGAGTACCAGTTTCTATAAACTTTTGTCTGTTGGGGTCCTTACGCCTAAAAAGGTTTTACAAGGGGGTCTCGGTATCAAAAAGTTTGAAGACCTCTGTTATAGACTTTGTCGACTGTCTGCATATCAATGCACTCAGCCCTTTTGTGCAGAAATAGCTTCCAGTCTCAAGTACTGAGCAAATAAGTTTTTTTTTTTAGTTTTATGCTGCGTAGTAGTGTTTCTTTGTTGCTTTGGGACAGTTTTTATATGCTGCCCAAGGTTTTTAGACTCTGGTTGGTTATACAGGCCCTTTTGGGTCAGGTATGAAGAAAGGCAATTGAAATGGAGCTGGCAGTAGTTAAGGTGTGGACAAACAGTTGCACTAAGAGATGGAAGTAACCCACAAGTTGACATTTTTAAACTCTTTTTGGCCATTCGTAGGTCAGAATGTAGTGGGCATATATATTGTGCAACAAACATATTGTAACTAAAATATTGACTACCAATATATCACCACTGTAGCCATATATATCATGAGATAAATATAGATTTACGATTTCTAATTCAACATCTTCATAATATCAAGATTACATAGACTTATGGCCAAGATTAAATTAAGTGTAGTAAACCTACACTTATCTATGTATACTTACCTTGAAAATATTTTTGGTAGTTGGCATTTTTTGTGTATCTGGTAGTGTCCATTTTTATGCATTCACATTTAGGTTTTTCTTCAAATAAATGTAAAGTAAATATCGGACCCAGCTCGCAAAGATTGGTGTATGAGCAGGTGTGACATTCTTCTAGTACACCTGCCACACACCCTACACATTAGAATGTCATGAGTATGCAGTGGCGGCTCCTTTGTTAAGGCGGAGGAGCATCACCCTACTGCTGTTATGCAGAAGTAATAGAAGGGAAAAATAAAATAATAATAAAGCAATGTTATTATCATTTTATTCTTCCCTGCTGTGGCAGCATGAGGGCAGGGCTGATCTGGAAGAGGTGTGGCGCCGCGGCCAGGGCGACTGACGCTGGAATCTGGGGATCAGGGTTCGATCCCCGGCTCCGGCGGCAGGTTAGCCCAGCACCATGTGACTCTGGGCAATAGCTTGCTTAATCTTCCCGACGGCCCCCCAGCGCCTAGAGACCCTAACGGGTGATTGTGCGCTATACAAATGTGGATTATTATCTGCTGATAGAGGAGGGGAGGAGTGGTGGGCACAGTAAAGTGTGCATGATGCTTTTACCGGCCCTTTCAGGCAGGCCAAACAGTCATGCACACTTTAGCATGTTCTCCATGCAGGCTGCATTACAGCCTGCATGGAGAACATGTCCCGGCCGCCAGTCCCCATCTGAGCGCCAAACCACGGTGCTCAGACCAATCACAGTGCTGCACTGCAGCATTGTAATTGACTCAAGGGAGCCTGGCTGCCTTATGTTCGGCGGAGCAAAGGCAATGTGGTACAGGGCGTCGAGGAGGTAAGTGAATTTTTCCTTTTTTATCAATTATACCTCCTTACCCCCCTCTCTCCCCCATCCCACCACACCAGATCAATGCTGGCCGCGACTGGTAGTATGCCAGACTCGCACGTGGAATTTAGGAATAAGACAGGAGTATTACAAAGGTAGCAAAATCTTTGTGTATTTTGGCATGAGGTCCTTCTCAAGGTTACACCTTTTAACAACGGGGAACTGCACAGAGAGCCCTGAAACTGCTGTATTAAATTCATATATTTTATCCCAACTTGGTTGCAACTTACCAGTGATCTAGAGTCTCAAGAAGACAAGTCCCAAGGGTCCTGTCAGAATATCACTCAAGGGGGTTGTTTGATAATAAAACACAGTTGAAGAAATAGGAGCCTGCGGCATGAGAAACATTCAACAGTTCTGAAGTGATTTGTGCGAATTCATTTTTAGATGACATTTGTAATGGATCAGATGAAAAGCAAGCATAAAAAAAGGACAACCCCTAATTATCAAATATTTATGAAAACGCTAATAGAGATGAATTAGATGCGCGTGAGGGATTCTCGTTTTTTTTGCATGAACAATCAGGCTGAAATCATGCAGCGAGCTTAATTACATTAAACAAATAAAAATGGTAATGCCTTCTGTAGCTGCTCCAGTAACTTCCTTGATTTAGACTATCCCTCCGGGGTATATACACGTGCAGGCAAAACAAGCACTGAAAAAGTCAAGCACTTCGTTTTTTTCCAAAAGAAAACGGGTTTCCCTGGATTCAGTAGGAAACACAAGCAGAAGCTACTATGGTAGATGTCCAAGCATTTCTTGCACATAACTCATGCACCCCGGTCAGCACGTTTTTCTCACACAGACTGCAGCAGAGCGAGTTCCACCTTCATCTAGGAGTCAGTTTCAGTGAAAA
This sequence comes from Lissotriton helveticus, assembly GCF_964261635.1. Classification (NCBI taxonomy): domain Eukaryota; kingdom Metazoa; phylum Chordata; class Amphibia; order Caudata; family Salamandridae; genus Lissotriton; species Lissotriton helveticus. The sequence continues at coordinate 1,016,443,324 of NC_136069.1, read as the reverse complement.
TTTTTAACATGAACCAGTGGGCTCCTCCAGTTGTGGCAGCCCGGCCATTACTGGGGCTGTCCTGCCTGCCCCGCAGGGGTGTTTTGTGCTTTGGTGGCCTGGCTGGCAATTTTAAACGAGGTCCTTAGAGCAGTTTTTAACCTTCACCATGGTGGCACCCAGACTAAAAGGGATATCATGATCAGTGATGGGCTAGTGATGAACTAAAGGTTGCTCAGTCGTGGAGAATGGGGTATGCACTATCCAGTGATAGCAAAAAGGGTGTTGAATGCAGCGAAAGAAGAGATGCCAAATCACTCAACAACAGAGGTGGGGATCTACATGACTAAGAGTCTGCTGCTCAGTGATGGAAAATTAAAACCTGTCAACTGTAGAAGGAAGGATTGTCCAATAGGTGAAATTGAAGGTTCACTTGGTAGAGGAAAAAAAAGCAGTTACAGAGTGGAGGTACATTTGGTATATTTTTATTCGAGTTTAAGTTAATTAAAAGTAGTCCACAATATCTGCAACGAAGCACAGGGGGATCGCAGTCCCAAGTATGGTCAGAGAAAACTAAGCAAGCATTATTACAGAGTTGCTGAAATCAGATTGACAAGTGTGGGGGGCAGTCAGTCAAGTGATTCTGGGAACAACACATGGCTTTCGCATATCAACAGTTAACTGGATATTTAGCAGTGCAATGCATCAAAGAGGTCAGACAAGTCCCGCAAGGGCTGACAATACATATCTTATAAAAACAAAAACAACAAAATCAACTGGAGAAAGTACCTTTAAATCAAAAAAGACCCCCCACCCCACACCATCTAGCAGAACAGCATCAAGACAATAGTGCGTCAAGGCTAAGCAAAATTCAGATTGATTCTGAGGAGAAGGCATACCCAAGCAACGTATGGTACATGGTACAAGTCTTTCATCCCCTATGACTTCCCCAGGGGCCTCACAAATCAGGGGCATCCCCACTTTCGCCATGCAGAAACATTCTAAGATCAGACAATATCGCATCCCAGTTGGGAGCGAACAAATATTTGTCCTCCCTCCATAATGCCACCCTCACCACCTGGGCCCACACCAGGAATGACGGTGGACACAAACTTAAGTGATGGGGGTTTCGAGGATTTACACCACCTAGTGATAAGACCTTAGCAGTCCAGAAGCCAAGATCCAGGAACCTGCAGGTTGTTCAATATTTCTTAGCCCTAGGGAACAAACTCAAAATACATGCCTCCCAAGTTTGCAAGTTGGGTCGTGCCTGGCACACTGCCAGCTGGGCAGAAATGCATTGCCAGTACATGTGTAAAGAGGGACAAGACCATAGCATATGAAGTATGTCTGCCACCACCAGGGCGCATCTGGGACAGCTGCATCAATTCGGCTAAAATATCAATAATTTCTGCACTTGTATGACCAGTTACTTGGACCTAGGGATGATTGAAAATATGATGCTTGCCTAACTCCTTCGGCGCTCATGACGAGCTCAGCTCGTCAAGAGGCACAGTGGAGCTGTGCTCATGATGAGCTGAGCTCGTCATAACTGCCGGGGAACACCCACGTGGGGATAATTCCCCTCCTGTGCGGGGCGTTCCATTAAGTGGGCGGAGTCACGAGCACAGCTCCACTGTGCTGCATGACGAGCTGAGCTCATCATGAGCACCACAGAGCAAGGGGCGGCCCCCACCCCCGCGGCGCGGGGGAATTAGCCCCACAGAAAAGGGGCTTAAAGGAATGAAATAATTAATGTTCTAATTTCACGTTAAGGAAGATAGGCACAAGAACAACAAATAAAGCTTTTTCTTGGAGAGAACTCATGAATTAAGATTGGCATTACTGCACAAAGATGAATCATCATGGACGGCATACTGAAGACACTGAGGCACCTCTGATAAAGCACTGCGAGAACATGGAAGGCATTTCTTAGAAAGGAGTTGGTCTATTTCTGGCAGTCTTCAGCTTCTCTGGGCTTCAGTTAGGTCAATACTAGCCAGTTCATCTTATCACTGATGAACATTGATACTGTCCTGGCAGAACCAAGCTGATTTCCAAGCTAAGGTCAGTGCAAATTGTGTAAGTCATCACTATGTATTGATCTGACAATGAAGTATTACATATTCTTGTACCTCCTGCAAATATTTGATATTTGATTTCGTATGCTACACAGACATCTTTGTTTGTCACCGTTACCTTTTACATCATCAGACTCGGATGGCAGAAGAAACTTCCGGCCAGATGTATCAACATTAGGAGTTGCGATTTCCAAATTGCTATTCTTACGGAATTGCACTTTGGAAATCACGAATGTATGACAGTTTTATTTTAAAAATAGTATTTCCTAGTTGGTCACAAATCCAATGACCTCATAAATATTAATGAGGTTGGTCACAATTTGCGACCCACTAGGAAATCATAACCTTCACAGGTATGATGGCCTGCTGGGGTGATTTAAAAAAGAAAAAAAAAGAAACAGCCTATTTTCCCTAAATAAACTAGTAATTGATGTGATGTAATTAGGTGTGGGTGGAACATGAAAAATCCATGATATTCCATGCAGATTTTTTGTGCTGGGAGCTTGTTCAATGCAAACAGCACCCTGCGGTGTGCCAGAGGGTGCCGATTCTCAAGTTGGTTTTGCTGTTGCTCAAGTAGATTTTCTACTCATGTGGCAGCTTTCTCACCTCAATATATCTGTTGTCAACACTTTCGAAAATTGGAAAAAGTCAGAATTGCAAAAATAATATGGCCCATCACCAAGGGGCACATTAGGAAAGTCCGCCCGCCATCCCGTCGTACAAAGGGTCTGCCCGCCATAAGGGTGGAGGTCCCGTGGCTGCCATTAGAATGTACCCGCCACAGTGGGGGGCGCATCCTGCATTCCAAACATTGTGGTGGGTGGTGCACTCAGCACCGCCCGCCACAATGCCAGGAAGGCATGTTGTGCATGGAACTGCAGGGGGGTACCATAGGTACCCCCATGTGCACCCCCACCACCGAAGTCCCTGGGGGCCTGCAACGGCCCCCCCAAACTGACTTTTCATGCCTTTCCGTGGAGGCAAGGCATTTCAAACCCAATATCCTAATATGGCTGGCGGTGTATTTCAGACACCCCCACCATGTAGAACCCTTTTCCGTCCGGTCGACATGTTGACCGGTGGCGGACGGTCTCTCTGTCCGCCAAGGACCCCCCAGCCATTGTAATATTGCGGGGGGTCATTTCTGCACAGATGGCGGGCAGATCGCCCCCGCCGGGCCAGAGGTGACTACCGCCGGCCCGGCGGGGGGCGATCCGCCCGCCATCCTAATGGGGCCCTAAGTGTCAAGAACTGGTCCTAAAACACCTTCTTTGGCAACAAAAAAGTCCAGAGTAAAGCCCTTCATAAAGGTGAGTTTTGAACAATCTGGCACTAGGTAATTAAACAAAAAAGAAAAAGCAGAAACACAGCCATGTCTCTCCTGTGAAAGGGGAATGAAATTCCAACATTCCAAAGATGGTGCTGTATATGTGCACAAGCTCAAGCACTGTGGCCTTCTTTGAATGGTTTTTCACAAAAAGAAAAAAATCCAAGACAGCCACTGCAGTGCACAAAAGGGCTGGGGAGCCAACTAGGCACTGGAAGATTTAATAATTCTTAAAGAGAACTAAGGGCACAAAAGAGAGGGAGAAAAGCATGGAAAGACACATATTCCTCATGCACTGCAAAACATGGTTTTGACATTAGCAGTGGAATGATACAAGTCCTTGAATCAAAACAGAGGGAAACTGAAATACTCTTTGTTTGTGGCAACACATTAAGGGCCAAATGTATGAGTTTAGAGGTGCAGGGCAGTGAAGCAAGTAACCTTGCTGTGCTGCACTGCGTCACATGGAAAGGGCAGGAATACATCTTATTTATCTAATACGGTGCATTCCTGTCCTTTCCCCTTGCGCTAGCACCGTTTTAGCAGCCTAGCACCAACGCAGGCACCCTAGCACCATGGTCCAAGGGCGCCAGTGTTATAAGCAGTATTGTTTTTGTGGATGAAGGGTCACCTTCCTGCACAAAAACAATTGTGAGAGCATTTTTCCTAATTCTATACGTGCTGGAGAATGCAGCACACATAGAAAGAGGAAAAAGTAGGAAAAAATATATAATTTCTCATCGTTTCTCCTCTCCTGGGGAGACGTATCTTTTTGGCTCATTCCCAGGTTTCCATGGTTTTGTAAATTTGGGAATTCATCAAAAACCGTGGGAGTTGCTTAGGAATGCCTACCTAGAGCTGAGTAACACAATACAGCAATTTGCTCTGTGTTGCGTTGCTCCATTTTTTGGAGCCACTCAAAGCCTATATTGGATAGGATAGGTCTGTTTACCTACTAACAGATAAAGCTGTCTGAAGTTGAGGCTTACAAATGAACTTTTTTTGCAAATGAAAGGAGAAGAGGTTAATTGACTCACTTTTTGGTTAGATATCCCATCGATCACACGTTGGTTAGATCCTGGTTGCTCTGCGGTGATTAGTAATAAAAAGAGGATCAACCAGAAAACTGAATGGCGGGCATCTTTAAAAATATTTTGGTAATAAAGTCTATACCATGCATAATAGAATGCAATCTGTCTAGTGCACAACATCAGCCATCGCGGAAGGGGGTTACAGAGCCTTCTACTAAAGAAATCTTTGTCTTTTCTCTATTAATTTGATCTAGACATCCCAACAATTTTTAGCACCTTCAGCTACAGACAACAGGCATTGATGCTCTACTGATTAAAGGACATATTGATATGTGAACACTGATATGGGGCTCACACCTTGTCACTGAAGACCACCTGTTCCAATGTTGAGTAGGTGAATAGGTCTCTGACAACTGCCCCAATTGAATAGATGGCTTGAGCCCATGTGGTGCTTTAAAGAGGTGTTTGAAGATCGGGACACCTGGTGTTGGTACTGAATGTGCAGAAATACCCTTTATATTTCACCATCTCCGTAAGGCCTTAACCACAAACCAGGGCCTGGTAGTAACCATGGAGACTTGGCAAAAAACAAGCAACATTTTGTTTTTTAGCACAACATGGCCAGCCTATGAGTCTTAATATATCTCAAGAACACCCTAGTCAGCACTAAACTTACAGTGCAACCTGTGTACTGCTTCCTATTGTTAAAACTGGCCAGATACCTTATGTCAAAAGAAGAAAGAAACCTAAACAATGGTGCATGATACCCCACTAGAGCCACAACTAAAACTTGGAAACTACCCAGGGTTTCCTGCTTCTTTTTTTGATTGCCTAATTTATGTCACACTCTAAGCTTGAAAATACATTGTTTTAACCTATAATGGCTAAATCCTTGTGAGCGGACAAAACTATGCCTCTCTGTAGAACCCTAATAAGAGTGAAACACATTAGAGTTTGCTTTTATTCATTTCATGCTGGCTTGAATTATATTTTACCAAGCCAAATCAGTAATACTGTGCCTGGACTGGTAAAAGGCTTTTCTCATTTTACAAGTCAACATGGATTGTACTTGCTAATTCTATGTTTGAAGACTTCGCTGCTAAAATAGCAAAAGGTTTTGTCACTGTCCTTGCTCACCAAGGATGGCACTGTGCTAATCCTATGTTTCAATTCTCTGCTAGAAAAACACACATTTGAGGTGAGCAGATTTAGGGTATTGTGGTGTTGTAGGATGCTTCATATACTTGAACATGTGAACTACCCTTCTTTGAATAAGGGTATTGCCTTTGATAATTGTTGCAGCTATATTTATATAAATATATATATATGCACGCTTCATCACTTCTCCTCCAAAGAAGCACGAGGAAGCCAAATTTCAAAAGGCTGCAGGCACTCCTAGTCCTTAGGCAGTTATCCACCAAGCACTCGTCTTCAAATATAGTCTCTAAGATCTCAATGTTCAAAATTCATTTATTCCAATAATTCTTCATCAGATTTCTTCATCCAATATACGACAAATACCAGCCAACACGTGTTTCGTCTGATCAGTATATGATATACAGACTTCTTCAGGGCATTACTCTTAATGCAAATGGTTGTAATTCATAATCCTCGTGGTAAAAACAAATTCTTCAATCCAAAACAATCGTAGTAATAGTCTGTCGGACAGAAATCCCCCTCTTGCAGTTTCCCGGCGCCGTGTTTCGTAAACCAACACGGCGCCAACACAGGTGGTGCTGCCTTGGACACGTTTTCGCTGCTGCAAGTGCGCTTCCTGACAGGTTCCAGTGCTCTCCTCGCTCCACTGGGAGAATATTTGTTTCAAATTGCAAGGTTGAAGAAGCAGTCCCACTGTGGGTTAAAGGACAGTGTACTACAAAGCCCAGGATGCAGTGTGCCTGAGACACGCCCATAGAGGCAGGTGAGAGCTATTTGAGTAGACACTACCAGAAACTGTTTGATTGACCTTCACGAACATTGCCTCTGAGGAAAGGGTCATCCCTGAAACGCGTCAGGCTTTTATGTTCGAAGGAGACTCTGAAATCTGCTGGGGATCGAGCAGTGAAATGGATTCAAATAAACGTGCTTAGTGAAAAACTTCGAGTGGCAGTGCTTCGCAAAGGCTACCTGTTCTGATTGAATATATATATATATATATATATATATATATATATATATATATATATATATATATATATATATATATCTCTCATCAAAGTGCCCAAAAGCTCGGGAGAGCACACAACTGTTCGCCTCCCATCCGGGCTTCAGATTTCACTCGCTCCAGCCTTCTGGTTAGTGTTTTGTCAATTGCCAACGCGTTTCAAGTCCTAAAGACTCTTCTTCCTGGGCCGCCCGAGCCGTGGGGAGAGGCACCAGCCCATCAGAAAGGGAAGCTGCGGTGAGGAACTGTTCTTTATCGATATGCAGCACTGCAAGCCATAAGCAAATTAAAAAACACTCGCTTTTATTTCTGGACCTTACTACAAGGAAATAATGAACTTAACGAAAACGAACGCAATGGAGATTTTTTTGTTTCTAGGGACTACTGATCCCTTAATGCAAAGCGCCAATGAATGTCAAAACAAGGCTCATTGTCAAAGCGAGGCTCATTGAGGGGCCGACTAAGAAATAAAAGGTGGATTGACAAAGAGAAACAAGTCTCTGCTGCATTTGTATACTGCCCAGGAAGAAGAGTCTTTAGGACTTGAAACGCGTTGGCAATTGACAAAACACTAACCAGAAGGCTGGAGCGAGTGAAATCTGAAGCCCGGATGGGAGGCGAACAGTTGTGTGCTCTCCCGAGCTTTCGGGCACTTTGATGAGAGATATATATATATATATATATATATATATATATATATATGTATATATATATATATATTCACTGAAAAAACATAGGTTTCACACATGTTATAGTTAGCTGGACATTTCACTCATACAAAACCATTGAAATTTCCCCGTTGTAGTTAATTCAGCTAACTATAACTCGCGCGCCCGCAATGCACTGCTGATGATGTCACATATTACATCACTCATGACATGGTCAGTGACATCACTCATGACATCACTGATGACATCTTAAATGACATTCAAATAGAATGTTGCGGATTTCCTATAGAAACTAGGTTTTAACTATAACTACCTACTGGCGGTCTCACGCTTTCCTGATGCTTGCATGCTTGCTCCGAACTCAGGGCAGGTGCTCTTCCCCACAGCGAGGACAGGAACTCGCTTGCTAGTCAGCAACCTCCAAGAAAAATCGGGAGCACTCATGGGGTCACATTTGTTTAAAAATATTTATTCTGCTAAATCTATTTCCTCCACACGACATGTTTCGGCGTCATTGCCTTTTTCAAGTGCTGGAAATAGACATGCCTCGGCGTGATCGCCTTCATCAAATGCTAAAATTGCAAAAATAGAACATGGAGTCTACTTGGCTATAAATGATGTGATCACTACTGCACTGGAGCGTTATTAGCCAATGAGAGAATAGTAAATATTCTGGTGGAAAACTTCTATGGCTTTCATGCAGTTTGAACACCATGATTTCCCCATCGAATAACATATTCAGTCCATGTGGTGACAATCCTGACATCCATTCCCCGATGGGTATTGCAAGGGGATCGTGGCATCTACAGCATTTCACTCCAGCTGTCATTCTTCCCTTGTTTAGGGGTAACCAGTCCTCCAAGAGCTAAACCCCTCGCCACAGCCCCTAGATGCAAAACCACAATGTCCCAGCAGGTGTCCGTTGAATAACCGCAGCACCACAAGTTTAATAACTCTCGTCCTCCGTGGGCGACTGGGAAGGTCCTGTAGCGGTGGGTTGAGAGCTTTACAATTACATCATTCACGTTTTCCTTTTGCTTGCTCCGAACTCAGGGCGGGTGCTCTTCCCCCACAGCGAGGGCAGGAACTCGCTTGCTAGTCAGCAACCTCTAAGAAAAATTAGGAGCACTTACTGTGTCACATTTGTTTACAAACATAATTGAAATTTACTTTATCACATAGGTTTTAGAGGCTGTTACATTTGAGGAATGTTTTGTTGTTTCTGTCTTGAAAGCTATATTGCTCATCTCAATGATCCAGTGGGCCCAGTGCTAGTTTTACATCCTCTTAGTGCCAGTCTTTATCCTGTAGTGCCTGCTGTTTGGAACCAGTGTTTATTCTAATTGGTAATGTATCACCCCAGATCAGGTCGATGAATAGAATCAATGACCTGTCTTTTGACACATTAGCACCTGAAAGCATATGAATTGTCAAAGAAAATCTACGATGATAGTTTTTAGGTCGAGCCTAAGTCAGCATGCATGTGCTGCTCAGCAAGACTGCTGTAGTGGAGTATGGGAGAGAAGTTCTGCCCACTCTCCTCCCATGTTTGTCATTGACTTGTGTCAGTGTCCTTCCTAAAAGCTGGCCTCTGATTCTTAAAGAGGCTTGTTAGTCCCTCCTTTTTACAGTCTTGCCTTCATCTGTAATATCCTATGGCAACTTGCCCCTTTACTTCGGTTGTTACATGGCACGTGTAAGCACTATTTTTTTAATTGAGTTTCTCTTGCTGCAGGCATGACGTGCTTTTCAGTGTGCCATGCCCACTTTCTCTTTTGAAGCAGATGGAACAATGGCGGACGCTTCTTTGAAATACAATAGGTCTTGCATTTAAATGCAAGACCTTCTGCATTGCAAATATTTTTTCTCTGTCCCTCTTCCTGCCCTCCCCAACCTTTCCCTGACATATTTAAACTCCCCTCACCTCTGATCTCCTGCTGCCGATGCACTTTTTGCTTCCTCCACCCGTCACTTTCAGCACTTCTCTCAAAATCCGCTCACTACTCACCCTTCTCACCTGTCCTTCTGCTCTATCCCCGCCATTCCTCCTATGTCGTGCTGCCTTTCTCCCTATAACGCTGTCCAATCTCTTCTATCCTTCTCCACTTCCAATCTCTCCCTCCAACATGGCCCTGTACGTGCGTCTCTTCTCTTCTCCTCTCTTTCTTTCCCCACCTCCCCCTGATGCTGCCCTGGCTCTAGGGCTGGTTCCGCATTCCCGGCCCCATCCCACTCAGGGGCATCTATAAACCGGGGCTGATGCAACCCGAGGCCTTGGGAACTGAGCGTGGTTGGCTGAGCCCGCGGGAGCAGCAGAAGACCAGGCGGTACTAGAGCAGCGACAGCACGGGTGAGGACTGGTACTGGAAGCTCACATTGAGTGGTTACAAGGAAATGGGGAGGGGCGTAGGGAGGGAGATTACATAACGCAACAGGGCACTGAGCAAGGATCCCGCCTCCCTCCCCTGCGTGGCGAGTACTGTAAGTGTCACTGTAAGTGACAAACTGATCAAGGTCAGCAGTGCTACCATGTGCCATCTGGAGACGTCTTGGCAATCATGGCTGTGATGTGACCTGGAAACATACTCTATCCAGGACTGTGTATACATATATCAAAACAACTGTGGCCACTGTGTGCCATGTGCAAACATATTGAATTCACCACAGCATGGATTATTTTCCGTTATATGGAGGCAGCAACACATAAGTCAACTCTTTTGGGAGAAATCATGGAGTATACGGAGATTGGAAATCATGGTCACCTTTTAGAGAGATATAGGCCAAGAGAGATGAGGCAAGCAAGAGCCACATTTTTAGATGTCTAGTTCACTAACGGGCCACTTTTATTTTGGTGCCCAAAACTAGTTTTTACAAATAACAATAAAGGGTCTGGCTCATCCGCAGCAAGGCTGAGCACCTAATAACAAAAAACTACAATAATTGCCAATGCTGCTGTTTTTTCCAATAAAGTTTTGCCCACATGTAAGGAACCTCAATACATGCGTAAGCTCATTAATCACTTGTTTATTTTTAAAGGGTTATTTCATTTTTTAGTTTCTTTTCATTTTATACCAATATCTACAACAATTTTTAAACAATATCCCACAAATAAAAAGCAACTTATATTTTACAAGACAACATCACATCACAAACACTAATTCACACACACTCCATTCATATTTATACACAAGAAATATACAAATTGTACAATGATAAACAGAACGATCCAGTAAATTATGTCAGTTTTTCAATCCCCAAGAATTTTTTTTATATACATTCCATACAATTGATACACTCGGTACATTTTTGTATAAATCTCTTGCTGGGTTGAAGGTTTTTTTAAATAAAACACAAGTGTTTGGTTTATCCAAGCCTACGCGGCTCTCCCATTGGCCATTGTCAACTGACGCGACAGGAAAAGATCTCATTTGTAAACGATCATCAAAAAGAAAAACATTTGAGCAGATTTAGCGCTTTTGAGGAGATCATTGATTTAGAAGTCATACAAACGCACAAATCCCTACATCACCAGGGACCCCGTGACACACCAAAATAAATTTTCCAAATGGCATTCTATAATATGGTGCCATTGTGTGGTTTTTGAGCTCACTTAGAGTGAGTTTGGCCCTGATGAGAACCTCTCACACATAGAGGTTTGAAACGCGTAGGCTTGGATAAACCAAACTCTTGTGTTTTATTTAAAAATGCCTTCAACCCAGCAAGAGATTTATACAAAAATGTATAATTTATAATTTATAGAAATGTGTATGAATTTCCTTTTATCCTTATATCCTTATAGTAGACAGTCGTGTTATTTTAGGTGTCTTTACCAAATTTGATGCACGAAAGGTACTAGGTACTAGAGGTTTTCCTTTGTATGAATGTTTATATTTGGCTACTCATGTGGTAGGCATCTGATGATTGTTTCAAACTGTGACACTTTTTTTATTATAGCTTAATTCCCCTTGTCCCGAATTGGATAAGTAAGGGTCCTCCTAATTTTTTTTTGTACAGGTGTAATACTGCAGTCCCCGAATGAGAGAGCATCATTGTCTCATGGGGTAGTTCAAAAGGTTCTCCCATGAGAAAATGTGGAAAAAATTGGGTCAAATAATCAATTTTATAGCACATTGGTCACATTCATTTATGAAAGAGTAATAGGATCTGAAAGGGCACGCATGAAATATTTAAGTACTGTAATGATGTACCATCTATGTCTGACAATCATGAGAAAGATTACAGGTTTACCCACCCCACTCCCAAATAATTTTGAGAAAAGGGTGGAAATGGTCTATGTATTAGCACAATTCCTCTTGAAAATATGTCTAAAAAGCCAAAGAGGCTATTAAGCATGGCCTATCGCTTATTATAGCATATATATATGCCATGAGGTGAGAACCAAAATATCATGGTTGCCCTAAAATACCAGGAATTGCCATTTATATATCACCCACATCCTTTTGCCCAGGGCTGGGTACACAAATGCCATGGATGCCTCTTATGTGGAGAAAACTTTACACCAAAATGTCCTTCTATAGCCAATACAATTATTAAAGTTTCACTGTTCAGGTTTTAGGTCTCGCCTGGGCAGCCCTTTCGCTGTCTCTTCGAGACATGTTGTATTCAGAATATGACCTTTAAGCTCTGCCAGTGCTTCTGGGTGGTAGGTTGCCCTGCCTTTTGGAAATTCCTTCACTGTTGTTGGTCAATAGTGTCCAACTGTCCTGCCTTTGGGTGCTTGGTTCCCTCCCACAGGACATCACCGATTGCTTCTTTTGGTTCGCCATTTGTTGCCTCCTCACTGTCAAACGAACCCCCTCCCTCCCATTATTGCTGCTGTCGTTTTCTGTGCACTGCTTGTTTACTTTTGTAGCAATGGCGGCACGCTGCGCTTTAGCTTTAAACATCTAAAGCTAAAGCACGGGTAGCCGCCATTGCTACAAGAGTCAGTAAATGGAAAAACAATGGTGGGCAGACTCCGCATTTCTTTTTAATTTATTTACTTTTATAGCAATTGCAGCACACTGTGCTTTACTTTTAAACATATTAAGCTAAATCGCTGTGTGCCGCAATTGCTACAAAAGTAAATAAATAGAAAACAAATACAGTAGAAGAACATTTTTTTTTTTGTCTATTTATGACTTTTGTAGCAATGGCGACCCACTGCGCCTTGCTCGCATTGGCATTAAACATCTTAAGCTAAAGCTCGCCGTGCCACAAATGCCACAAAAGCCATGAGTAGAAAAACAAAGGCGGTCATATGCTTCATTCCTTTTTCATTTCTTTACTTTGAGGGAATTTCGGCACACCGCGCTTTACTTTTAAACATCTTTAGCCAAAGTGTGGCGTGCTATGAATACTACTAAAGTAAGTAAATATAAAAAAGACAGATGTACAACTTAAAAACATTTTTTTTTTACTTTTGAAGCTATGCTACTGTAAGGATATTTTTATTAAAACAATTCTCATTGGCAAAACGAATAGCTCTAAATTGAAACAATGCAAGACCTTTTCTATAGCTGGACACAACACGAACAAATGAAGATTGTTTTTTTCTGAGTGGCACATTGAGCTTCCCTCATCATAAGAAAGCATGAGTCTTTGTAAACTAGTTGGTGTCCAGGAGCGTCAGTCGTTTTCTGTGCTGCATGTAAACTGTGTTATACGTTACTGACTTTAGAATTGCTTACAAGTATTTAATTGACAGGGAGGTGTGATGACCTGTCTAGAGTGTCCTCCCAGTCTAGTCTGCATTTAGCTCATTTCATGAGTACATGAATTCATCAACATTTGTAAGATAATAGATATTTATTATGATTTTGGTATATATTCAGAAAGCTACTTCAGATTTGTAAACTAGCACTGCTCAAAATGTGTGGCTTGGTGAATTGCAAGTTGAACCTATAATAAAGTTAAGAGGATCACATATTATGAAAGTTAGGACCTTCCTTGAACTGGCAGTGTGCTATGAGCAATCAAATTGGCTGAATCATGACATTGACAAAATTCGAATGCACCAATTTACAGCACATCCCACTTCTGTCCTGGAGAATAAGAGAAGCAGAGTTTGCGGTGATGCAAAGAAGACCCTTAATATGGGTGTCAGTGACACTGCTAGAGCAGGGGAGAGGCAGGGGCTATGGGTCCTTGATCCACCCTCCTTCATCGACTCCATGTATAGTTGATGTCAGTTGATGTTGGGACAGGGCATGTGAGGTCATTGCAGCAATTTTCATTAATTTAGAACAGAAGCCTTGGCAGAATGGAGCTGGATGCAGCTGACAGTTATGTAAGTGTTTTGCATCCCTGGGTTATCTCCATGTGTTTTTACTAATTAGGGCCTTCCACAACCCAACCCATAGGGCAGAATACTCCAATACCCCTTTAAGCCACCATAGGCAGTTATATTGACCATTGAAGCCCTGCTGCATTGTATTATTCCACCTCTCTTGACTCTAGTCAATAATGCTAGTGCAGGCCTTTAGTTGCTGAATTGGTGGACTTACTGGTGTTTAGCAATAATCACTATACAGGCAATAACCTCAGTGTTAATAAGGGGCCAAAAATAACTTTATTCGAGCACATATATGACATTGCAGGTATCTATACGAATTTTGATAAGGGGTCTGAAGGGTATATTGTGAAGTGTCTCAATTTTAACCAGGGGCGGCTCCTTCTTAATGGCAGAGGTGTGTCATGCCCCCTGGGTCAGTCAGAGAAAAATAAAATGATAAAAACAAATCTTATTATTTTGTTTACCACTGAATGACTCAGCCAGGGAGTCTTGGGTGGGGATAGGTCAGGCCATGGCAGGGAGGAGGAGTGGAAGGTGCACTGTAAAGTGGGCATGCCGGTTTGGCCATCTATCTTAGGCCAGCCAAACAGACATGTGCACTTAGCTTTCTCCAATCCTCCTCTGTTGCACAGCGGGTTGGAGAAACAGCACAGACTCCTAGTCACTGTCTGAGTTGCAACATAGGCCGCTCAGACCAATCCTGGCGATGCTCTCATGCTATTGACAGCAGCACTGGGATTGAATGGGGAGCCTGCAGCCGCAGTCCTTGCCGGTAACAGTGGTGGGGCGAGGTAAGGGGGGATTTCTAGGGGCGATGCAGAGGGAAAATTAAATAAATAATACATTTTTCCTCTGCATCGTCCCTCGTAATCCCCCTTACCGGGCCCCACCGCCCTACCACTGTTACCTGCATGGATTCCGGCTGGGTGCCTGTACTTGTGCCCCAGGGACTGCGGGGACACCATCAGGAGCAAGAGAGAAGAGGAGCACTGAGGCAGCCGTAACATTGGCGGTAGCACAGGAATGTTTTTAGGTTATTTTATTAATATTTCCTTAATCCCCTGTGCCAGGCCACTTGTGTTTTAAAACGGCTGCCACGAATTTTAACACCAAGTAATTGGCCAATTGGCATTGTGGGCTCTTATCACCACATAGTGAACGAATAATATAATTTATTCATCACACCTTTGTTGATTTACATATAAATCATATAAAGGTAGACACATACATTATTCCCTTTAAATTCTAAAAGAATAATCCTTTTAAATTCTAAAAGAATTATATCAGAATTCTGCATCACTCTTCTAAAACACCCATTAACATTCAATAAACTACTAAAACAATCTAATTTGCAACAATGTTTTCTAGATTCAATCATGTAATTATATGGTTGGACAATTTTTTATTGTAACCCACCTCTCTCAATGCCCAAATCTCCAATCTCTTTAGCGGAGGGGTGTGTTTCACTTTGATTCTGGATAACTCGTGGGGTTTCTTAGTCATTTTTAATAGCTCATATTGTTTGCTGTGAAGTTTACCTGGTCAAAAATTAGTATAATTATAGCACTTATGTGGGTTAAGCTGCGCATGTCTGGCGTGTTTATTATGTTTTGACCACATGTGTCATACAATTTTAGTTGTCCAAATATGTAATTTTTGAGAGCTCATTTCTTGAAGAGAGTCTTCCATTTGCTCTTTTGTCCAGAGGAAGGCGGATAACACTTAAAGGGGCCTAAACCATCAGTTGTGCACCATCATATCTAACAGCCCAGATATTCTAGAGTTGAGTACCATTGAAATATTTAAACCCCTCTCGAGCGTTGGCGATCTCAGGTTATGGAAGGCGTTCATAAGTATAGATTGTTGCTGAATTGCTTTTGGATGTCATTTTTAATTGTTTTATATTGTATAGCTCTTACCATAATTTTAATGGTTGCTTCATTACACTGTTCTAGAAGCTCTGTAAACGGTTTATGTAGAATTGGAAACACTTGTATTTGTGGTACTGTTTTTTTACATGGGGTTTGATGTTTTCCGATGATAGTTTGAATTTGTTTTGGATAATAGAAAGCAGATGTTCATGTTTTCAACAATTCTATGCATGTGTAAGTGTATTGTGCGATGAAAATTCCCATTAGCTCTCTAAGTTAATCTTTCTTCTGCAAATTCTTTTTTATCTAGTATTTTACAGTTATTATTTTCCGTAAATCTCCTCAATTTCCCTTCATATATATTTCCGATTTTCTTATTTGATATTAGTAAAAGCGATCTCCTTGTTTTTGCTAATTCAAGGATGCAGTCTGTGGCACTCCTCAGTGCCAATCATTTTATGTTTCATGTTTTGCATGGCAGTGGCAATCTTCTACCGCCTCCTTGCCATAAACTGCATGCAGCACTGCAGAATATAATAATGCACCCTACACGCAGGAATACTTCTTCTGCCTCCTGTTTAACAGTTTCGTCATTGAGGTAGCCGGTGTTTGAAGTATTTTAGGGGCATATTATCAAGAACTGCGTTAAAATTATCGCCGATTTAGGGGCAGGAAACTGCTGCTAAAGCAGCGATAATGGGCTTGATAATATGCTCTTGAGAATTCCAATAGAAGCCCATGTTCACACCGGAACATGGCCCATTATCACCGCTTTAGCTGCAGTTTCCTCTCGCTAAAGCGGCGATCATTTTAACGCCGTTTCTTGATAATATGCCCCTTAGCTCGCCAATTGAGTGTGCATTTTCCAGATATCCAGGGATTGTTCATTAGTGATAATCTGGAAGGCTTTAAAGAAGCCATTTTGAGGAGGATCAGTGCAATGCAGTTATAATATATGTATGGTGGCTTCTGCTCGTAAGTGTGCTCTATGGCTATCTTGCCTCTTTTGTGTCTTTCTGACTCTCTCTGGTACTTTGTGGTGATAAAGATCTCCTGTTGGTGGCACATTTGACTTGTTTTACATTTTTTGCACAGTATCTGATGTCCTTTTTCAACATTTCACTGTCCTGAAAGCATAGAAATATGACACCACTTTGAATACGAATCTTATACTTTCCCTTGGGCCCTAATAGCATGGACTGACATTTGCTTATGCAGTTAGTCCTTTCAGCTTGGTGCCCTCTAAGAGTTCTATGAAGGCAAGGATATTCAGGAAACAAGAGGAGCAGAGCTTCGAGGCTGAATTGACAAAGATGACAGGATATATTTGTACTATGAGAAACAGGGGGAGAAGGAGGATAAAAGAGACTAGGTCGTCCTCCTATGGGTCAGTGTGAAACAAAATGGATCCCAGTCATGAGACCCTAGGACCTAGCTCAGCTCAGGTATATGATTGCTCTGAATCATAGTACCTACAGGAAAGAAAAATTTCTTTCTAGTGTCCCCTCACTCACCGGGGTTTCCCCACGGTGACATGCTTCATCATTGGGGTCCTCCCAGTTCTCTACGAAAAGGGGCGTGCTGCGACTCACGAACTACGCAGGAGCACTTCAGTGTGAATGACTATGTGTGGTGCAAAAAAGAATAAGTGGAGTGGATGTGTGTGAGTATTAAAAATACCATACTTAGTGGGCCTAACTGTTTTATTGAGCTCCTATGCAGGTATATTAAAAGTGGGGTTAATGTCACTGTAGGGCAACCTACAATGTGGTTGACTCAGTGATCAATATGGTCGACATGTTTCATGCTACCCCTAGCATTTCTTCGGGACCATGCAGGGACCAGCCCTGTATATGCCACTCCTAAATCCCAACAGTGGGGACAGTGAATCTATAACAAAAATAAAGTGATTTTCTTTGCATGCATTTATAATAAAATACATACGTTCCTCTCAACTAGTAGGTGCTGAAAAATAAAGCATATTGTTAATGACAGACCTTCCCTATGGGAAGGTACACATAGTACATTTCCAAGCCACTCGCATTCTGTGTTTTGAAGAATGATTTGCGCCATATTGGCGCTTGCAGGCTTACCAAACCTTTAGTCAAAAACGTCGTGAAACTTGTTCGTGAATTCACACAAAAAAACAAGACAGGACTTATTGTGACCAAACATATAACATACACAACATATACAAAGTACACAGAAAAAAAGTACACAGAAAAAAGAGAACTCCAATAGTTACTTTTTAAAGCGAGAAATGACACTTCCTGGTCTTGCTGGGAGGTCAATTTCACTTATGGGATACACTGCTGGAAGGACGATGAACACATATGCACCAATCGTTAGGTCGGAAAAACCGCCTTCGTTAATAAACACGTTGTTTCTAGGATTGGCATTGTCCATCGAAATAGAGATATAGTACTTACATCCTGTGTTGTGAAATCGCACATCTCTACCTACTCATACACCTCCCCGGGACCGCATCTTGCCTTGTCCCCGCCAGCCTGTTGTTTTTGTTGGTTCCGGTGTTAGAGCAAGGGCGGAAACGCCCTCAACCACTAGACCGGTACAACTATGGCGGCCATTTTGGAAGTATGACTGTCCGCGAGTAAACAGAAAGAGAAAAAGGTTTGTAGTTCTCGGAGTTTACACAAAAACGTTGTCAATTGCCGGTTCGAGACTGACAGAATTCTTAGTTATTTCTGCACATTTGTTTACGCATTGAGCAACAATTATTGTTATAATTCCCATAAAAATTAAAGGAAATTATTCAAAAAACGAAGATTACTTATTTACCTATTTAGTTCGTTTAATGACATACAAAATTCGGCTCAGAAAAGGTGAGAGAGGTAATACCAGATGTAATAGTGATAGTACCTCTGACAGTTGAATTAACCGGTTGTCAGGAAAAGGTCATATATTTTCTCTCAGGAAAGGATTTTATGGGTGTGATGAGTTTAATCAATCTATACATGGCTGATGATGGTGGCATATCGATTCATGATCAGAGATCAAGAAAACGTACCATACTTGAAGCGTACCATACATAAAGAACAGTTCTCATTGGGCCCTGTTAGGAGTTTACACAATAACGTTGTCAATTGCCGGTTCGAGACTGACAGAATTCTTAGTTATTTCTGCACATTTGTTTACGCATTGAGCAACAATTATTGTTATAATTCCCATAAAAATTAAAGGAAATTATTCAAAAAACGAAGATTACTTATTTACCTATTTAGTTCGTTTAATGACATACAAAATTCGGCTCAGAAAAGGTGAGAGAGGTAATACCAGAGGTAATAGTGATAGTACCTCTGACAGTTGAATTAACCGGTTGTCAGGAAAAGGTCATATATTTTCTCTCAGGAAAGGATTTTATGGGTGTGATGAGTTTAATCAATCTATACATGGCTGATGATGGTGGCATATCGATTCATGATCAGAGATCAAGAAAACGTACCATACTGGAAGCGTACCATACATAAAGAACAGTTCTCATTGGGCCCTGTTAGGAGTTTATATTGGACTTACTGGGAAAGTTCTATCTGACAGAAATTATGTTCTAGACATTCAATCATATGAATGCACCCCAGGGGATGTCATCGTTCAAACCGTGGGTGTCCGTACGTAGTTTGTACACCCATCGTTGTTCGCGTTCATGAAGAAACCTTTCTTGGTTTTCTTTGGTCTTGGCAGTTTCCAACACTACCCACCTCATGTCATTGGGGGTGTGGTTTGATTCGATGAAATGATTTGTCATTCTTGTTGTGGTTCTTTTGCACCTATAGGTGCTGCGGTGTTCCACTATCCTTGTGCTCACCTTCCGTGTGGTCATTCCGATATAATGCAGATTGCAAGTGCATGTAATCATATATACTACCCCACTGGTATTACAATTTGACATCTGCCTTAGTTCCCATTTCGTCCCGTCATTGAAGATTACATTCTTCGTGTTGGTTGTCAGATGGCAGACACTGCAGTTGTTACATGCATAGTGGCCAGTGGGTAGAGTTTGCTGTCTTGTAGGAGGCTGGTTGGATCTTGGACGCGTATGGACCAAATGATCCCTGAGATTCTTAGCTCGTCGATGGCTGAACATCAGGACTGGTATATTTAATTCCCCACTGTTAACGATAGGCCAGTGTTTCTTCACTATCTTTGTCACTTTGTCACTTGATCTGATATTTTTGTGAATGTAGTGATGCAGATTGGTCTTTGATTCTCATTTGTGTTCCTCACGTTAGGTTCCAGAAGTGCATCCCTGTGGTTGTTTGATGCTCATTTTTTAGCCTTTCTTACTAATTTTTCCAGATAGTTGCGTGCATGTAATTTTTCACTTAAGTCATCCGCTTGTACTTTGTAGTCATCTTTGCTCGAGCAATTCCTCCTCAACCTCAGGAACTGTCCGAAGGGGAGGTTCTGTTTCAGATGCCTCGGATGGAAACTGTCATCCTTTCAGCTTGGTGCCCTCTAAGAGTTCTATGAAGGCAAGGATATTCAGGAAACAAGAGGAGCAGAGCTTCGAGGCTGAATTGACAAAGATGACAGGATATATTTGTACTCTTATTTTCCTAATTCTACTAAATATGGTGCAGATGTTCAAGAAAAAGTACAATAGCCCTATTTTATGGATAACTCTCACTGTATTTCTAGGAAAAGATGTTGTCCAGGCTGTGACCCTGCAACTGTAAAGGAGGGAGCGTATCTCTTTATAAAGAATAGCAATAATAAAGTTGCCCGGGGTGGGGCTGCTATTTCAATATAGCTCACTATAACCTCACTAGACCTCGATGGATCTGTGTGGCCAAGGGCAAAGAGTGGCCTCATTTGACTACAAAGCATGTGTATATGCTTATGGGAGAGTGTTAGTGTTGGTGTCTGCGGTATGGCCTCTGCATATGTAATAGTGTGGCTTTGTGTAGGCGTTTATGTGCAGCCGCAGCCCGTGCCGGTAAGAACGGTGGGGGTGGGGGTGATTTCGACGGACGATGATGAGGGAAAATTGATAATTTATTTAATTTTCCCTCGTCATCATCCATCGAAATCCCCCCTCCCCCGGCCCTAACGCCCCACCGCTCTTACCTGCAAGGGCCACGGCTGCCTTAGACTATATCTCTGATTCCCTGCTATGGGAACCAGAGCAGTACCGATGGTATGGGGAGCACTCAGCGCCAATACTATAAGACCAGAGTAAATCACACAAACATTCTTGTTTGAGGGCTGAACACGCTAGAAATACTGGTTGTCTGTCACTAACCTTTTAATGATTTTCAAATGCAGAACCGTTTGCTTTCATACGCTGCACAACATATGATGTATCCAACAGATTGTGGAGTTTAAATAGTCACGTGCACTTCATGATTTACCAATAGATGTTTGTATCCAGTAGCACTAAAAGAGGCTGGGGAGACAGAATTGCATTGTTTTGGCAATGTGAAATCTCGCTAAAAAATATATGCCGTGGCATTGTGCTTTCTGTAGTACTGGGTTTTATGAGCCAGACCCAGACACCTCAGGGTATCAGTGCGCTTTACAAATCTCACTTCCATTTCGTTCCATTACATGACGTTCTGCTGACGGTGGCCGGTGAATGTTGGTGGGGGGTGGCAGTTGAACAGTGGCAGCAAGGGATCGAGTGCGGAAAAGAGCACTCTAAATTGGCTCTCCGTGTCAATATGGCATAAAGACTGTTTGAACTACTTACCTTTTGTTGAATCAGGAGCGGCTCCTAGAGGGAGTGCTGCCGGGCGTTGACGTAAAGCAGGGGAGGGGCCAGTAAAGTCCAGAATACGGCCGAACGGAGGTCAGTAAACAAATAAATAGATAAAACGAATTTTGTTGCGCGCGCTGGATCGCATTTGGCGATGCTGAGCGGCCAATGAAATTTGTTTTATTTATTTATTTGTTTACTTACCTCCATTCGGCCGTATTCCGGACTTTACTGCCCCCCCCCCACCCTGCCACTCCCCCGCCCCACGTCACCGCCCGGCAGCACTCCCTCCAGGAGCCACTACTGTGGTGAATCATTACACCACGGTCGCAATGCGATAACTGTCAGCTTCAAAATGTCTGCTTTGCTACTACAGAGTGGAAACAGAAATCATGCCAGCTTTCACAGCCCGAGGGGGGACGAGACTGCCTGAGGCTTGCACGTGTAATGTCTGTATCCCGAGAATAACCAATAAGCTGCAAACCGCCACCTAGATGAATTCACATTTTGATTTCTAAGAAACATTTTGAAATAATATAAGCTATTTAATAATTTGATTAAGGAAATGTGTGCTCTCCCAGTCGACTCAGGTATCTTGTTAATCACAAACAATGCCCCATAAAGAATGCTATGCCCTGACAACATATACATGGGGACTTGAACTCAAAGATCCAAAAATGTAATGGATTCTTCGTTTTCAAGATCAAAATTAGCACCTTACATATGTTCATGGACAAAAGTAAGTATTAATGGAAACTATGGTCTTTACAGACTTTCCATATTTATTTATATTGCTTTATAAGCCACATTAAAGTTTCCCATTATAAGATCATCCAGATTGGAAACATCCCAGTCTCTTTCTGAACGACACAGCTCAACACTTGAGAGCAGAGATAATAAAAACTTGTTTTGTGCTCCAGATCGATTTTCAAGGTTGAGAGGGGAAATGCTTGCCCTTTGTTCCGAATGTTGGAGTATGCTTGTCCAAATTAAAAATCTTAGGACGTCTTCTGTCCTGTAGAATGGCAATTCAGTAGCATGCAGTGAAAGGTCAACTCACTGCTACAAACCCTGCAACTACAAAGCCAGTATCACAACAGAAAATCAACTTGTTGAGTGAATGAGTATGCTTGGAATTACCTGGATATAATAGGCCTCGAATGTTGTAGTAAGTTTCTGAAGTGTTTCTTTCTACCTGCAGTTTCTTCATACTGCTATGCCATTAGATAAAGTAACTCTTTAAACGTTTATGAAAGACCCAAACAATACACAGCTAATCGATAAAGTCACTGGTCACAAACACTTACAATAAAGTACACTTTTATGCTAATGTACAGGAACAGAAGAACTACGTTTATATAAATCAATAAACGCCTAAAACAAAGTGAAGGGGGAAATTAACAAACAATTTGCGCTGGGTTTGTGCCACAAAAGTGAAGCACACTGGTGCAAAATGTTTTGGGGGATTTACTTCCCAGTGCAAGGCTTGTTTTGCGCTGGAAATGTGGCTCAAAGTAACACAAAGTAGCGCTTTGCTCTGTTTTACGTTCTTCTGCTTCAAAGGGGTTTTTCATGGATGGTATATGGGCATCCGCATTCATCCAACCGTTCATAGTTTTATACTCAAACCCCTAACTACTAATAATAGTAGAACTTGTAACAAAAAATAACACCACCTTGAAGTGGGCATTAAAAGGAAAAATGCTTTTATTTCTAACCTTTCCAGCTTTGCATGTGTGCTGAGCTGTATAGCACACATCCGTAGTCAGAACATTTTCAGGTTTGTCTAGGTGATGATATTTTGCTCTGAATGAATGAATGAATGAATGAATGAATGAATGAATGAAAATATTTGTAAAGCGCGCGATGGCCAAACGGCTTCCTGGCGCTGAGAGCTCTAAAGAACCGGACAGACAGGGCCAGGAGGTTAGCGGGGGTAGGCCAGGGCAAAGAGGAAAGTTTTTAGCGCTTTACGGAAATGAGAAAAAATAGGAATCGAACGCATAGAGAGAGGGAGGGAGTTCCAGAACCGGGGAGCAAGAACAGAAAAACGGGTTCCACCAGTGCGAGATTTACGAAAGCGGGGAACAGTGAGAAGGGCAGAAGACGATGAACGAAGAGTGCGGGCAGGGGTGTGAAGGGAGATCAGAGAATTGATGAAAGCCGGTCCAGAGTGGTCAAGGGCCCGGTAAACGAGGCACCCCAATTTAAACAGGGATCTCTGCAAGATGGGCAACCAGTGAAGGGATTTAAGGACGGGGGTGATGTGATGGGTTTTGGGCAAGTGAAAAATAAGACGGGCAGCCTGATTCTGGATAGCTTGTAGGCGGCGGGTTTCATAGGCAGGAATGCCAGCGAACAAGCTATTACCATAATCAAGGCAGGAAGTGATGAGGGCAGAAATAATAATCTTAAGGGAGTCAAGAGAGAAAAAGCGAGAGATTTTCCGGATCATCCGGAGGGAAAGAAAACAGGAGGACACCACGGCACTGACCTGGCCATGCATGGACAGGTCCTGTCTGACCTTGATGCCCAGAGTTTTAACAGAGGGAACGGGGGTGGGGGAAGGGCCAAGAATGGGAGGCCAGAAAGCAGAGGACCAGGGGCTGGATGAGCCGCCAATCAGAACAAGCTCAGTCTTATCTGGATTAAGCTTGAGGTGGTTGGCGCTCATCCACCCAGAAATAAAAGCCATAGTGGAGTGAAAAAAGGATAGAGCGTGAGAAGAGGAGGAAAGGTCAAAAACGAGCTGGAGGTCATCAGCGTAGTTATACACAGAGACCCCCAGCTCAAGAAGGGAGGAAATAAGAGGGTGAATGTAGAGATTGAAAAGAAGGGGAGAGAGGGAAGACCCTTGGGGGACTCCACAGGGCACCGGGAGGGGGGAAGCAGAAAAGCCGGGAAGATGGACAGCTTGAGAGCGACCCGTCAGAAAGGAGGTAATCCAAGAGAGGACAGTACCTCGTATGCCCGCTGCGCTGACACGGTCCAAAAGAATATTATGGTCGACCGTGTCAAACGCAGCGGACAAATCGAGGAGGATTAAAGCCTGGGGAGAATTGACGTCGGCCTTGGCTTTAAGCTCGTCAAGGACGGCTAACACCACGGTTTCGGTCGAGTGACCTGCGCGGAAACCAGCTTGGTGGGATGCCAGAAGCTGGTTCCGTTCAACAAAAGCAGAAAGACAAGAGGTAACATAAGATTCAAGAATTTTAGCGAGATAGGGGAGAAGAGAGATAGGTCTGAAGTTAGAAGGAAGAGAGGAGTCGAGACCAGGTTTTTTAAGAATTGGAGAAACAATAGCAGATTTAAAAGAAGAAGGGACCAATCCGGTGGAAAGAGAGGCATTGAGAAGAGAGAGAGGGGTGTCAGGACAAGAGGAAAAAAGGGTTTTGAGGATGCGGGCAGGAGCACAATCAGTGGGGGAGCCAGACTTAATTTTAGAAAGCAAAGTTAAGAAGGTGTCCAAAGAGAGGGGAGGAAAAGAAGAAAAAAAAGATTTAGGCGCAGAGAGGACAGAGTGAAGAGGGGTAAAAGGAGTGACCAGGATGTTAGATTTAATATTAACAATCTTCTCGATAAAGAAATCGTTAAGAGAAGAGCAGAGGGCCTGAGAGGGAATGAAGTGAGGGCAGGCCCGATCAGAGGTGGCCAATTTCTTAACCAAGGAAAAAATTTCTTTGGATTTGTTAGCCGCGAGCGCCACTTGTTCGGAGAAGTATTTTGTCTTGGCGGTCAAGATGGCCTTCTTATACTCTCTATGAAGTAGTTTGTATTTGGCCTTATCGTCCGGGCAGTAGCCACGGCGCCAAAGGCGCTCTGAGCGTCTAAGCTCTAATTTGAGAATCTTAAGCTCCGGGCTAAACCAACGATGAGCCTCATGAGGGCGTAAGGACTTGACTAACTTGAGGGGGGCTACTAGGTCACATGCAGAGGAAAGCCAGTTGTCAACTGCAACAGCCTGAGAGTCAGGGGAGATGTCAGTTAGATCTGGGGAGGAAGAAGCAAGGGAGTGAGAGAGGGAGGCCAAGTCAACATGGTTCCAGCTACGGGTGAAGACGTTCTTGGGACGACGGGGCTGGTGAGGGGGACCGGTAGTGATAGAAAAGGAGATGAGGGAGTGATCAGACCATGGGCATGGGAGGATGCTGGGAGAGGAAACTATGTCCTGAGATGACCAGACTTGGTCCAGGGTGTGGCCAAGATTGTGGGTAGGGACCAGAACATGTGACTTCAGATTGAGGCAAAGGAGAGTGGCAGTGAAGTCCTTGGATGCTGAGTCCTCCCTGGGGTCGCCAGGCCAGTAGTTAAAATCCCCCAGCAGGAGTACAGAGGAATTATTCACTACCAACGTGGCGAGGAGTTCCTGCAGGGAGGCCACAAATAGGGGCATGTTCAAGGGAGGGCGGTAAACAAGGACAACAGTGAGAGGTGCAGGCAGGTTGGAGGAGCGGGCAACTAAGAAGTCCACTCCAGCAATGGGTGCTTGGGGGAGAAGCTGAAATTGAATAGTGGAACGGACAATCATGGCAACACCCCCCCCGATTTTGTCTGCGGGGCGATCGGCCCGGAGGACATAGTAGGAATGGGGGAGGATGGCAAGGATGTCAGGAAGGGAAGCCTCCGAAAACCAAGTTTCCGTTAGGAACAGGAAATCTGGGGAGTCTGTGGTAAGAAGGTTGAACAGGTCAAGCTGGTGTTTGCCTGCCGAGCGAGTATTGAGGAGGTAGGCAGAGACAGTGTGAGGGGGAGATAAGTGACTAATAGGGAGGGAGTCGATATCCGACATAGGCAAGGGAGTGATGAGGTGTGGCAACACAACAAGGTCTGAGTGCGGAAGATAAATATCTAGTGCAACAAGGTGCTGCATAAGAGTGTGAGGAAGAGGCACCTTAGTGAAACAAGCAAGGAGCTGTGCAGACGTATATGACAATAGAGGGGCAGGGGGTGTGGCCCCTGGTCCCGGCCTGTCGCGGACGGGCGCAGACGGGCTTGACTTAGGCGCAACTTCGGCGCGCCTTCGTCGCGCCCGCTGCGCTCGTCCGCTGCGCGGCCGGGATTGAAGTGCCATAAGTAGGGAACAGGAAGTAGCAGGGCGTGGCGGGCGGGGGGTGGAGGGACAGAGGAGCTGCCCCGCCAACCAGAGAGCAGCCCAAGATGGTCACCACGCCCGTCCCCGCCCTCGTGACCTGCCCGTCAGAGGGGGAGGGAGCGCTCGGCGTGGGGCGCTCCGGCGGCAACAGGAGAGGGAATCCCAAAAACGATGAGGGGTGCGCGATGACCTCGGCGCAGCCCCTGAAGCAAGAAGCAAGTAAGTTAAAAGTGTCCAGGCACTAAATAAAACAAAGGTTGCGCCGCGCCTCAGCGGCGTTGTTGGTCCCGGCAAGGCCTCGGGAGAACTGTGAGGTCAGTAGAGCTGGAAGGGTAATCTTTCCTGCCCTCTCCCTGACACACAAAGCAGCACAGCAACATAAGGTGATGCGCTGCATTCTGTGACATTGTTTTTAATCTGGGCTGAAAAGACTGGGGGGCATATCATCAAGGGCCCGGGGTTAACATTATCGCCGCTTTTGCGTCCCTTTTCGGGCAAAAAGCGGCAATAATGTTAACGCCCTATCAGTATGGACATGCTAACAAGTGAATCCATGCCTTAGCGCCCATAATCTTATCGCCTCGCCCGCATCGCTAATGAGATGCGAGGTAGGCGTTACCGTGTGAACTACAGTGATTTTAATCGCTAACAGGCATTCTCTCTATCATCAATGAAATCGCTAACCGGCCGAGCGACTTTTAAACTAGCGCTAACTGGCATATCACAGGTTTCTTACGCCTGCTAATTTCTGACTTGGGTATGTGTCTAATGGGAGGTGGATTATTATCTTGCATCCACATCTCCCATTCAGCAATGTTATCGTCTAACTCTTTTTTGTATCGCATGTAATTGCCCATTATCGTCGATATTGCCCGGATTTCTATTGCCTCTGCGATGCGCGTTGCATTAGTGTGCTCACAGGGCGATAGAATCCGGCAATAGGCGGCGTTAATTTTCTTCACGCTAAACACGGCCAGCGATAATTTACGCTGGCCGTTGATGATATGCCCCTAAAGTGGGCATTTATAGTTTGGTGGAATAGGAGCTCCATCATCAGTTGGCATAACTCCTGCCCCATCAAACTTGCAGTAGCCATGCCTCATTTAAGGTGGAGGATGTGTGAGCTTCTGATATCAGAACTTTGTCTGGTTCCAGGTTCTTAAACCCCTGCCCCAGTGGTTCAGGTAGGCACTAAACACAATATAGGGCAGGGTGCATTGTATTTAAAAAGTCGGACATGCACTTACATGTCCTGCTAGTAAAAACTCCTACAATATGTTATCCAAATGTGACACCTACATCTCCCATAGGATAGCATTTGGTTACCTCATTGCATTAATGAAGTGATAACTTTTTGTTTTTGGGAGTAGGTTTCATAGGTGTAGTTGGGAGTTGGCTTTTGTGTATTCCACCCAGACAGCCACACAATAGAGGGACTGGGTGTTGCCATTTGTGGGGAAACTGGTGGAGAAACACGTTAACAGAGCATTGACAGAGTTTCTGGAAACAAACCAATACCTCCACCCTACACAGATGGGATTCTGTGCGCAGCACAGTACAGAATCAGCGTTATTGACAGTGGTTGAGGAAATCAAAATGTCGCTGGACCAAGGCAGTGCTGCAGCTCTAATACTGTTGGACTTGAGTGCAGCGTCCGATATGGTGCACCACCATATCTTACGAAATAGACTAAGGGCCATCGGTGTCCAAGGTAACACTCTTAAGTGGCTAGATTCATTTCTGGAAGGACCTTCCAAGTTATGGAAAGGGATCTCCGTTCCAGAACAATTCCTTTGACCTCTGGTTGCCTGAGGGCTCCTCACTGAGTCCTACACTGTTTAACGTCTACATGAAGCCACTGTCACAGATTATCCAAGAGTTCGATGTCTTCATGACAGCCTATGCTGATGATACCCAGTTGGTGATCTCCCTAGATCCCAGAACCAACGGGTACGCCGAAAGCTTAGCTCCCTGTATGGAAAGAGTGATGGGCTGGATGACAAACAGCTGTCTAAAATTGAATGGGGACAAAACAAAACTGTTCTCGGTAACAAGGCAGTCCCCAGGCCATCAATCAGTTGGCCCAAAGGCCTGGGTAACCCACCCATGCCAAAGGAATCCATCAAAAAATTGTGATTCTGGTTTGACAAGGACCGAACAATGGCAAGCCAAGCCAAGCCAAGAAACTGACAGGCACATGCTATGGACTACTCAGAATCCTCCGCAAAATACTGGTGCGTATTCCTTTAGAGCTCAGAAAGACAGTGGTCCATTCCCTAGTCACATCACGCCAAGACTACTGTAATTCACTTTTCCTGGGGGGCTCCTAAGTCAGTAATTAACTGACTCCAGGTGGTCCAGAATGCCGCAGCAAGGCTACTGTGCAAGGCCTCTACCCGGGAGTCAGCTATTAAGCATCTAAAAGCACTACACTGGCTTCCGGTGGAGGCCCGAATCGACTTCAAGGCACTTGTCATGACCCACAGAGCTCTACACAATAAGGGCCCAAATAAAATTAGAAACATGTTGACCCTTTACGTTCCAAGTAGAAGCCTGTGATCCGGCTCCGAACGACTAATAAAAAACATACGAATCAGAAGAGCCAGATGTGGAGATAGATCATTCTCCCTCCTGGCACCCAAGCTATGGAACTCACTACCAAGTGAATCTCATGCACCGACATCGGAAGCAGCCTTCCGAAAGGAGATCAAAACATGGCTGTTCAAGCAGTATCACTAATCTATCCCTAGCCTTTGTGGAGTGGAATCTCAGTGCTGGGAAGCCCTTGGGTAGCCATGTGCTCTATAAATCTATAAAATCTAAAATCTAAAGTAGAGTTGAAAGTGCCCCGACACCCCAAAACCGAAATGGAACTTAGAAAAGTTTTGGCTAAATGCTCTGAGAACAGGGAGAAGACTGTGACCTCCCTCCAGAATGGTTGTCCACCTTATTAGCTAGAGCCTGCAGCTTTGTCCTGCTGGAGATTTTCAAATCCCGAAAAAGAGATTAAGTTTGACTGAGTGAAAATTCATCCAGCGGCTTCCTGACAGCGACACTACATCATCACACACAGCTGGCTGTCTTGCCCCACCAAAGTTTACCCCCAAGGACATTTTTCTTTAAAACATTTTTAAGCCCAAAGGTAAGCCTCCACTCTGTGTATATCCACCCTTGTGTATATGAACTATGCTCCACAGTGGTTGGCCATAACTTTTGGCTTTACCTCGGTCTTGCGCGACTATTTGGCATTGATTCTTTGATCTTTTAGGCCTTATTTTTCACTTTAAACTTTAAGAATTCTTAACTCTGGTTCTACCAAATGGATTTTTGTTGTTTTGGTATCAAATAATTAATGAAAACTTACTAAAATTGACTCTATTTAAATAAATTAGTAAAGAATTTTTCTTGTGTTGTGTTTTCAATGTATTACTGTGTTGCATGAATACTTTACACATTGCCACATTGCCTGTAACCTAAGCCTGACTGATGTTGTACCATGCTACCAGATTAATAAGCAGAGGTTAATTTAGTGACTTTTTGTGGTTGACCCTGGCAAGGATTGCAACTGTTGCTTGAGAATAGATCTTAGCCCCCTTAACCAACTTCTCACACTCCCAAACTCTGGTAGTGTATTTCAGTCCAGGAAATGCTTTGGTGCAAATGGGAACTGCTATTATGATTCTGGTCCTGTGGAGCCAGGAATTTCAGAATCTGATACATCAATGAATGTTTAATATGGGGAACCAAAAAGTCAATTTTTGAAATGTTTAACATTCTAACACAATCAGTCTTTCGACAAACTAACGCACATCCCCCTTTATTACAAAGAGATATGTTCAACTCATGAAAGATATGGATTAAGAAATCATACTGCCTGCTCCCTCTTTGAAACATAGTATTACCATCAGGATTCATTTACTCTTTCATGGAAATTCATTGCTTAGTTCCAATTTAGAGAGACCTCCATGGAACTTGCCTCACCCAGAGGAATGTGGGTTTCAGTTGACTGAAATGGAATTATAATAATAACATTCTGTGAAAATATACTTTTGAAAAAGTATTTTAACAAAGAGGAATTCAGATTCATATAGATGACTAAAAGTTAATTATTGGACCCACCACCAGGGAACTCTTACTTTTTAGTTAGGGGATTCTCAAATAGTGGCAAACAATTCTTATGACTCGCTTTGAGATAGAGAGGTTGATTTGGAGTTTTTTGGAAAGGGTAATCCATCACAACAGCAACAGGGTACCCTCTCAACCAAACTCTTCACTCATCTGTCTGATTACGGCTGGGTGGAACTCTAGCTCTGATGCTGGCATGCTGTGTCGATGGCCCAACAGAGTATGGGCCAATGGAGGTGACTGTCTGGCCAATTTACATTGCGCGGTCAGATGGCTTTTTTTGCTGTCCATTGTCACCAGGTATATGCTGGTGGTGAAGGACAGTAAAAATAGAAATATGGGCCCTACACCATGCGACAAAACGTCCATGGTGTGGGAATCATTAGATTGACTTTTTTCAAAAACAAACTCCTTCTTTCGTAGTTTGTTTTTGAAAACAGTAAACTATGTAAAAGTTTGATGGCCAGATGACTTGTTTCATGAAGCTGTCCATCAAACTTTTCTAACAATGTTTAGAGATGTCCGCTGCGCCAGTGGACATTTCTAGATTTGGGGGGCGGAATGTCTGTCAAGGCAACAAAGTGATTTAAACTATTCCCCGAATGGCCTTACAACAGTCCTGTGAACTGTGAGTCAGGCCTTTAGATATATACACTTACTCCAGTGGATACAAAATGCAATTTGATTGCATGAGTGACAATTCCAAATCTGTGTGGCCAAAAGCAAAATGTTTTATGGCAACTCAGAAAAATACATGCTCCTATTCTAAAGCCTATGCTGCCATTGCGGCTTGTTCAGACTTGGGCATAAGTAGGACATCCATCAAAAGGTGGCTTATATCCTGTAAACCATATTTTGAGTGCATTGTTGTCAATGGTTGTCTAGAAATGGCAGACGCAACATCTGCTCTTTGTAATGAATGTCCCAATCCACCAATCTCTCAAGAAGGCCCACAAAGTCAAATCAGAATGTAGCTCCATTGAGTCTGATGTTCATGGTGATCATAATGTAAACTATTTTCATATGCAACTAAGCAGATTGAGAGCAACACTGCTGTGAAAAGAACAAAGGTAATTCATTCTTCTGTAGAGGGTAGAAGAGTATGGAACCTTAGGTATGCTAGCAGTGGAGAGATCTGTATAGGTCTTCCACGGTGGGAGGTTAGCCAGCTCCCTGTCAGAATCACTAGCAAAAAAGTTCGGATGATTCCGAAATCATAAGCCTCTATGTTCAGAAAATATGCTTTGGATGGCATTCTTGTGCATTATTAAACCAGTCAGACTATAATTAAACACTGTACCCATATTGCATGTGAAAATATGCAGTGCCGTATCACCTGAAATGCAAAGTGCACTCACAGTTTTTAACAAGCCCATTGTTACTGGGCCTTTTCTCTCTTAATGAGAGTAATCCAATTAGCACTTCGATGGCTAGACTGAGAAGCATAAGGCAGTTGCTAAATATTTCTAAAATTGTACAGATGGTGTCCCTGACAACTGAAGGCATAAGGATTTGTTAATGTCTTTCGTTTTTAGATGTTGCCTCAGCTCCCAAGTTTGTAGCTGCGTTACTTTCTGCACTTAACAAGATTATGTATGAGGTTCTATATTTGTTAAGGATGTTACAGTTAGTGTCTCTTTATTCATTTGAATTATTGCTGAATCTCCCAGAGAAAGTGTGGTAGGGGCTTCCCTTGTGGCTAGACCTTTTAGATAATACTGGCTATTGAGCCATAGTACAAGGATCACACTAGTGCTGAAGCACATTTGCACTCATATGTGCACTGATTTGGGCACCAATTAAGTGATGAAAACATACCGTTTTGATACAGGTCAGTCTACCTTTACAACATTGTTCCTCCATGGGGTTACTGGCACCATCAAACACAGGGGACCGCCATGGGTTAACAATGTAGTCCTTTGTATGCAGGTCTCTTTATGGGATGGTGGGATAAGGAGCATGCCTGGGGACCATATGCCTCCCCTGGTTGGAGAAAATCATATTCTGGGGGAGGTACATTGATGATATCATTTTGATTTTTAACGGATCTGTAAACAAACTCATTGAATATCCCACATTTCTCAATGGCAGTCCGAACAATGTGCAGCAGACTATACCGTACAAGAATGAGAAAATTGATTTTCTGGACATTAGGTTTTATGCAAAAGAGGGATGCATACATAGCACTCTTTATCGCAAACCCACCACCTGCAACCGTACACTCCATGCAATTAGTGTCACCCCAGATCCACTATTGAGAACATTCCCTATGAGGAAATGGTACGGAAAAGGCAAAATTGTAGTGAGACAGATAACTTCACAGGAAATATAGAGGAGTTCAAAGACCGCTTCACCAAACGAGGTTATACGAGCAAGGTGTTATAACAAGCGGAAGAGTATGACTAATCCCCAGAAAAAACAAACTTCACAAAAGAACTAGTGACAGTGCAAAATCTAGCCACTTGTCTTTTGTTTCAAGATTTACTAAACACAGTAATGAGGTGTATAAGACTCTGGAAGCATTGGCCCTTACTACAGGACATACCAGGGATCAAGGGCACATTCACGCCCAAACCCAGTGTGACGTACCGGAGGGGCTAACCCATCAGTGAGAAGCTATGTCCAAGCTATATAGCACCTAGTAGATCCATCAAAAATTGGAAACCCAGACCAGTGCAGGGGTTCTTTACATGCAAAGATTGCAACATTTGCAAATATGGCAAAAATAAAACCAAAGGTTTTAACATAACACCCACACAATACGTCGTGCTACCAATTGTAAAACTCAGTTTGTGACATACATAATTGGATGTAATTGCAATATAATTCATGTTGGCAGCACTGTGAGACCATTAAAAGCAATAATACAGGGAACATGTTCGGGCAATCAGAAATTTGGATACCAGACACCCCATGACTACACATATGACGGATCAGCACACTGGCAAATTAGATACCACGTCTCTTTCTCTTTCTCACATGAGTGTCATGCATTGTTCGCAGCATAATTAGACAGCCATTTTGTTGTATTATTTACAGTTTGCCGCACAGAGTATCGGCTCCATGCAATGCAGCTTCCTTTCTTTTCTTCTTCTCATTTAATAATTCCTTCTTGTCTTTTCTGCGTACATTTTTCTTTGATTGCCATCCCACCACAACTCTCTGCACAAAATCTTATTGATTTCATAGTTGGTTGGGCAACTTTGTGTTATTTAGATTGTTGCCTTTATTCAAAGGAATACATGGTTTTTGTAATATACTGTTTCAGTACATACTGATTTTACTTAGAAATGATTAGATTTTGTTATCATTCATTATCATCATATTAAATTAAAAGTTTAATAGAGTTTTATAAACAATTATTCATAGGTATCCCATCCTCTTCTTACAACAACGACGAGGTAAAATGTTCACTCTCAAAATATGAGTACTCATTGAATTGGCGCTTACTACAGACATTGGAATTCACATTGATTATTTGTATACCTTGAAGGTCAATTCACAAGGTATGTTCTTGTCCCTTCCTCTACCATATGTTGCCTCCGCTGTTTCCTTACCTTTCACTTAGGGTGTTGACTATATTATAGCCACTTTTTTGTTCATGACAAAACAATAGGCGAATGAGGTCCCCCCTAGTAATAATTACATAATTATGCATCTTCACTATGCAGCCTTTTCAGCTTCACTAGGATATGTTCGTCAATTTTGTGAAATTAACACATTCTGCTTGGCACTAACATAAAGTTTTTCTAAGTTTTTGATGTCAAGTTTGTCAATGTATTTGTATGGCAGGTATCTTATATTCTCACTGTATTTTCTGCCTGTCCTCTGTGCCTCTTCATATGTTTTCAAAAAATATTTATATGTTGTTTTAAATTGTTCTATGTTTTTATGTTGTATTTCTGTAGTTTTATACTATATGTATTTGTATGTTTTACAGCCATGATGAAGTTCACATCTAGTGAACAAAACGCATTGGCTGATCTGTTCCAAGTATAAAAAAAATAAAGATTGCTTTGGATGACTTAAGATGGAATTGGAATCTTATTTATGAATGTGAATTGTGTGGTGCACTTGACATACATTGATTGAAATAAAAAAAGCCCCCCATGCCAGCAGCTATTTTTAATCTTTTTTGTCTTCTGATATCGAACAAGCACCGCTTCGTTGGTCTAAGGATGGGAGGGACCAGTGGAGGCTGATGGAATTTGAAAGTGGTGGGGTGTAAGACCAGTAAATACAACATGTGTATTTGTAAAGCGAAGGGTCACCCGTAGGTATCTTGGCACAGAATAACAGATATCTATTGTTACCCAACTCAATGGTACTCATTTTATCAACCTCAGATGGATGAACATCTGAGTGGACCCGCTGGGATTTGAACCTGTGACCATGAGGTCAAACACAGGCACCTGCAGTGGATGCATTAATGCACTGAGTGGCCAGACCCGGCTTACTGAACTTTGGTGCCAAGCAAGTGCAATGAAGGAGCTTCACTTTTTCCGGAAGATCGGAGGTTTCTGCCTGAGAACATTTAAAAAACATGAGTGGCGAATTGTGCATTTGCAAGTACAATTTCTGTAATAAATTGACCAGAAACACTTAGACGTGTGCCCTGACGTAGAGCCCCACTATTATGCCTCCTCATTATTAGCACATTCTAATGCAGATGGTTCAGGAAGCTCAAATCCTATTTCAGAGGTGGTGTCCAAAACCGAGATTACACTAAGAAAGAGTTGCTCTTTCAGTTAGATGGTTGCCTACAAAGTAGCATTCTGGACAATGTGCCTAGAGGAAGCTATCTGTGAAGATTCTGAAAATACAAGTTAGCTGTCATGTGAACAATGGTTGAAGTGCATTAAAAAACAAAGGGGCATATTACCAACCAATAGAGATAATTTTTGTCTCTAACTTGTTTAGAGACAAACATTATCGCCGCAAATCGGCGATTTTTATCGCAGATAAACCTTGCTATTAGCAAGGTTTATCGCAAATGCGATAAAAAACGGCCGCAATGCATGAATATCGCTGAAATGTCAGCGATATTCATGCATTATCGAGCAAATGCTCTTAGCCATGTTATCCACCTCCCATTGGATAACATGGCTAAGAACTGCTCCTGGGCAAGTGTTAGCTTTTGGAGATATTCGCGCTTAGCGCGAATATCTCCAAAAGTTGGTAATAGGAGATAGCGATGTTAGCAACTGTTTTCAGTCGCTAACATCTTGGCACGCCCACTTTGCATGTCATTAGTGATAAATATCACTGACATGCAAAGCGGGGCCCAAGATGGTCACTATCTCCTATTAGCTGTCGCTAACTGGTGTTAGCGACAGCTTGGTAATAGGGAGATAATTTTATCTCCGCTTTCTTGGCTTTTAAAGCCAAAAAAGTGGAGATAAAGCCCCTTGATAATATGCCCCAAAATATGGGAAGTGTGATGGTGGGGGCCATCTGGTGTAGGGGTCAGTGAGTGCGGGGGTGGGCCATAGATATGCATAAAGGACAAAATGTTCTGCAAATATTTGTTTTTATCTTTAGGTAACTGCCTATCAAATACCGTATATATCTTAAGATAAAAAATAAATGTTAGTTTAACTAAAATGTGAGAAATTAACTTTTTATGTTATGAAACCTTCATTGGGTTATAAAATAATGCAGATGTTAGTGTGTGCATCCAGAGAGTCACAGAATTGAATCCTGGTTGGCGCACTAGACACTAGTGATGTGTGTATTTACGGTGCTATTATGTCCCTTGACCCAGTCTGTAAATCAAAGCACTGTGTACTTCTAGTCATTATTTTACAACTGGATTACACACACTTTGTAGGCAAATGTGAAAAACATTTTAGTGTTTAAAATAAAGCAAGTGCTTTCAACATATATATTTTAGCAACAGCAATAAGTCTGCACATGGTCTATATTTTTTATGTGTCTATTAAAAGAACACACTCCAGAACTCATCAAGTAACACCTTTATAGCATCTCAAATAAAAAATTGTCACCCACTATGAAGCTCACTCCTTCAATGAAAGCCCATACTATCTGCCATACATTATTTATACTGTAATTGTAACATGCAGGGGAAACATGCAGCAATAGGTGCTACAAAAGTTTTTCCTAACAGGATAGTTGCTTTTTGCCGCTGGCAGTGACCCAGTGGAGGCAGGCCTTTGATCTCTTGGGTTTTTCCTGGAGATATTGCCTATCAGCAAGCTATTGCCCTGTTCACACCAAGGTGTTTATTGTCCTCACATGTTAGGGTCACTTTACTGGTGCTGTAAATGATATCTTCTGGTTATCATGATAGTGATATTCTCAGTGAATTCTAAGAGTGGTATTTTTAACGTTCTGCAACTTTTCCGTCACTTATCTATTCAGCCTTAAAAAAAAAGTGAAAACATTACGCCAAGCACACACCTCTGCTTTCTGTCCAATCAGCGCCTCTGGCATTTTCCTAGGACACTTGTGACTGGACAATCCTGACATTGGGCAATTATATCCCTCCTTAAACGTGGTGGCCATTCGATTAATTTCAACAAATGTAACATATAACTTGCAAGTGATATGCTAAAGTTGCTTCAATGTGCGACTCTTTCAAAAACTGAATTTTCTCCCGTTTATTCGCCTTTTTGCCGTTATATAGTGCAAACCTAATCTAAGGGTATTGGCACGCTTTACATGAGCACCGGTTGCATTACGCCAGGCCAGATGTAAAAATATTTTTATTTTTATTTCGGTCTGGAAAGATTAATTGATTTGCGCATAATCACAGTATGTTGAGAAGCCAAAAGTCGAAGAAGTGTATCCAGTTTCAAAGCCAGCAGCTCTAGGTTGACCCTCGCCTTTTTTAGGTTTCGCCTACACAGCGCGCATGCGCTGCATAGGAGAGAGACGTTTAGCAATCGGCACAGCTTTGGGGGCAAAAACGTGTACGCGTTTTATTGCTTGCAATGGCAACGCGCGCACGTCTGGCGATTCCCTTGCGGGAGCACGTGGCGCCATATGGTGGTGCCATATGGTTGCAATCATCACGGCTTGCTGCACGCTTCCGCAAAGGAATCGCGCATGCCCCTCCCCCTACTGCCGCGCGCGCTTGTTTACAATGGTATACAACTAGCTGTCTTGTTTTAACACTCAGTAATGGTTCCAGTGTTACGGGAAAGTTAGCAGTTTGTTGGCCTAAACAGACGGCTTTGTGGCCATCTAGTGGTGCATTTTGAGATTGTGGCTGGATTGTTGGAAATTTGGTGTTGATTATCGCCAATATGATTGAAGAGTCCCTTCACAGGAAGGAACGCTCTGAGACCCTGTATAAAGGCAGACATATCACAGTGTTTAAGAATGTTACTGAATATTCCATGAAGGAAGACATTACGCCACATATATAGCAAGATTCCTTACTCCTTATTTTCAGCTCATGTTTGCTTTTTGTTTTATCACTGTTCCGAACAATCACTCTCTTAAGGTACAAATAAACGAAAGCTATCTTTTCTGTGCACCTCAAGGCCGCACGTCTATACTGTGTGCCTCTACTGTCACTCTGTATTTCAGCTATTGTCCCGCATTTGCTTTTGATTGTTTTTGAATTTAAATAACAATGTTAACAAAGGCTGCACACCTAAACGCCACAGCATTCAGACTGTAGTTAAGGCATTGGTTTTTTCGAATAGTGTTCGGGTCTCGCGTGAGCTGCAGGGGCTTCCCTGTCACCCTGTTGCGATGTGCACCGAGTTGAGCGTGTTGTGCTTAACGCACAAGGACTTTTAGAAGAAAACTCGTTTTACATATATAAAGCTTCTTATCTAGATAACAAATAGTATGGAGATTATGACGGGACGGGGGATTATTTCATATGTGAAAGTTCATTAAAACCATTATGCACACCTACAAATTCTGTGTAAAAGCAGTTTTACATGGCTCTCAAGATCGACCTGTAATGTATTCCTGATAAAGTGCTAAAGGGCGCATTTAAAAAAATACAAGCGCTTCGAAATAAAAGAGACATTGAAGATCACCTTCGATGTCTAGGACCCAGAGCCCTTCACCCCCCCACCCACTCTCCTTTCACTTGTCACCAAGAGCCCCTCGCGCTCCATTGCCCCTTTACCCAGAGCCCCTTGCTCTCCATTGCCCCTTCACACAGAGCCCCTCGCTCTCCATTGCCCCTTTACCCAGAGCCCCTCACACTCCATTGCCCCTTCACCAAGAGCCCCTCGCTCTCCATTGCCCCGTCACCAAGAGCCCCTCGCTCTCCATTGCACCTTCACCCAGAGCCCATGGCTCTCCATTGCCCCTTCACCCAGAGCTCCTCGCTCTTCATTGCCCCTTCACTCAGAGCCTCTTGCTCTCCATTGCCCCTTCACCCAGAACCCCTCGCTCTCCATTGCCCCTTCACCCAGAGCCCCTCGTGCTCTATTGCCACTTCACCCGGACCCCTCGCTCTCCATTGACCCTTCACCCAGAGCCCCTCGCTCTCCATTGCCCCTTCACCCAGAGCCCACGGCTCTCCGCTCCACCAGGCAGCTTCTCTCTCCTTTCACTTTTCACACAAAAGCCAATCCCTCTCACCCAGTCCCCTTTCCATTCATGCTCATTCCACTGCTCTGCAAATCCTGAAATGTCACTGACCACCCACCGCTCTCATCCTTTCACACTTAGCCCAGGGCCTTCCTCATCTTAATATTTCCCCACAAACACATCACTCTCATCAATGCCATTTCTCACAGGGACCATCGATCAGCTCACTTTGGCGATCCTCCCAGCCAGTGGGGGATAATGTACTGCATTGCATTTACAGACACAAAGCAGGGATGGGAGCAGGCTGGGGATACCACTCCATTACAGAAGGATTTTCATGTGGTAGGACTGGCATTTGCAGCCTCCAATAATAGAACCAGCAGCAGAGGCTCTAGTCCTGCTGGAGATGGGTCAACTGTTCCTGGGGTCTGCTGGAGAAAGCCAGTCCTACCTCCTGCCAGGGCCAGACTGGGAATGCAAACCATCCCTGGCAATTGAGTTTGACTGGTCATAAGGGGATGCACGTGGAAAACACTACAGCTGCTTTTGTTACAAGGGGCTGATATTGCAGCTATGCTGCAAAACCAATACCGGTAACAGCAACGGTCCCCAGGGGTCGAAAACCAGCCCCCCACCCTAGTGGCTCACCAAGGAAACACCCGTAGCCTATCTCAGGTTAGTCTGGCCCTGCCACCTGCCCCTGGGATCTAGCAAGAGAAGATTTTGATTGCTAACTTTCACAGCTGTCATAAGGCGGGGTGGAGACTGTGATACTCACGGACCGCACTCCATCCAGGATGACATGAGAAAAGGAGGCCTTGAAAATAAGCATGAAGACCTGGACAGTACAGAGCTGATAATCATGTTGTCCGGAGAGACTTCAAAAACTGACGGCCCTGCATGTGATCTGGGCGTGGACCCTCAAGTACCCTAATAAATACAGGTTAGGGCTGCAGTGAATGAAGCCCTTTTGACTACTCAAGGATTGACACATGCACTGGTGGCATGTGTCAATGAAAGTGCCAGCCTTGCTGGTGGACCCTCACATAATAAGAGCGCAAGTATGTAACCAAAAGAAAACGGCATGCACTGACAATACAACTTTGGGTCTGCTCTGTTTTTCATGCTTTAGGTGCCATCCTCACTGATAATTAAATAATCATAATGCACAGTGTGTAATATGATTACTTAATTACCAATGTCAATTGCACATAAAGCACAAACATATAGGGGTGCAGCCCCAGTGCCCAAACCATGGGAAGGACATTACTGGGACCCAGTAGGTGGGACTACAAGAGAGGCTCAGGGCACCTATTACTGCCTCCAGCTACTGCCTAGTCATGTCCAACAGCTCAAGACACTTTATTGCATTGGTGGGAGGGAGGGAAGTGGGAGAGAGTGCAGGAGGATCAGCCCAGTGTACAACCACTACATTTACCACACCAATAGAATAAATGAACCATGAAGGGGGAATTGGAAGCAGATGGACTAGGATTGTTTGTAGTTCTACCTTCCTACTCCCACATGCTGATTCAGTTCCAGACAATTATTTCATCTTCCAATGCTTCTCTGTCCAAGAGAAGTATTGTGGAAGGAATACGCTGTGTGTATGTGGCCCAGGAGGACCTATATACTGTCTGATTTTATGTTAGCCTAAGAACAATGGCTGACTTCTTTCTGGAGCACAGACACACAGTCCTGTGCCTCAAAAAGGAGGCAGATGATATTTGAAGTGTTCTTAGTCTAAGACTCAAGGTTCTTTACCTTTTTTGGTGGGTAGTTTTATATAGCACAAACTCGACTTGAAGGTATTAGAGTGCTTTATAATATGAGCACCAATTGAGTAAAGCTCTGAGTAGTGTAGCTTTAGTGGATGCCACCACTTTGTCTTAGCCAGAATGCCATATGCGTCAACTACTAATTTAAAAAAACAGAATTGAATCAGTTTTCTCTGATGGAAAGTTTCAAAATGTATGGGGGAAGATGACATTCCCACACAGTGCTAACACACTCCTAACAAAAATAAATGGCTAACATTTGTGGGTGTTTATGCAGTCACTGGCAGGAACAGGCCAAATCTCTGAACTTTTTAAGTCAATATACTGTCAGTGTGGTCTTCACATAGTTATATTACTACCCTATTCATGCTCTGTGCAATAAGCCTACCCTCACATCAGGGATACATTTTTTATAGGCCAAATGGGAAAACATTAGATGATTTAAATTTTGCCTGAAGTTATGGATATTTCTGTCACAGAAAAGTGTAAACATATTATTCTTTCACCTATACATTTTCTGGGAATTCATGTAATAATATGTGTAAAGATTCATACAAGCCATATCACTACGGATCTCCCTGTGTCTCCTGCTTTTAGGTCGAGCTCGACCTGCATTCAATGCGAAGCTTTGATTGCTGTCTGCTCGACGACTATTGTCAGCCGTTTTTGGGAATGTGGACACGAGATGGGCACGAGCGCAGATTTCACCTCGTGGGCGCGCACGGCGACGTGCCCATCTCCTGCCTCGGAAGCTCCAACACGCATGTGCATACCCAGAGACACACACATGAGCGCCCATGCACGCACCCATACATACAGAGAACCCATCCCCGCCGTCGCATACACACACGCGCACACACACGCACACACACACACACACACACTGCATACACACACGTTCCCCCCCCTCTTACCTCACCAGGCTCTTTTCTTGCCCTGTTTTCTTGTGGGCTCCTTCTGCCCGGCTCCCAATGGATGGGCGGGCGGGCGGGGGCTATGCAGCCAGGGGCTCCAGTGCTGTTATGGCGATGCGGCCAGGGGCTCCAGTGCTGATACGGTGGGCGGGGGCGACGCGGCCAGGGACTCCAGTGCCGTCCATCGCCACTTGTACGCCATCAGCAAGTGGAGCCGGAGAAGCGGCCAAGACCACTGTGCGCCTGCGTGGAAGTGCTTGCTCCCGCCTGACGTCACTTGGAGGCTGAACCTTACGGTAGGCAGGCGCGCTAATATCCGGAACCTAATGGAAGACCTCTCTTTCCCTAAATATTGCTCTGCCATAAATGTTTACAAGTGTTTATCCAAGTTTAGATCGTTTCACTCATAAACATTTACAAGTTGTTTTTAAAGTTTAAATGGTCTCACCTCTGTGTACGTGCTGGTTAGATTAAGGACAATAAAGCCAATCACAGATCCAATGAGAACCCTCCTCCCTTTTGCAAGCTAAGACATGGCGTGTTTAATTATGATAGCATTTCAAACAGAGGCAAACAAAACAAAATCAGTAATTTAAAATAAAGATACATTCTTTTTCCTGAATGATCATCCAAGCTTTAAAATAATCCCATGATAAGGATCACAATGGAAGTGTTCGGGCGCCCTCTGGTGGTTGTCTGTAGAACTTGGTGTATCACACGAATAAATAAAAGCCCTGCATATGTTTTTCAATGTCCTACGACTCGCACCTTTATCTTCTTGGGCCAAATCATTTCGGTCAATTTGTACATAGTTAATACAAACATTTTACGATATATTTATACATATAAGGTATGTAAATACAATACATATTGCATTACAAATGCTATAGGTGTCACATTTGCGAAACTTACAACTATTGGCATTGTAAATGACAAAGCTATTAATTTTGCTATTTTCAAAACCAACACATAAATAAAATATTTGTCATTTACAATACCAATAGCTCAAACTTTCCTAATGCGAGACCTATTGCATTGCAAATGCTTGTTAATAATAATGGCTCCTTAATACCCAAAGACTCAACCTTGAGTCCAAATACTCCAGATATTCTCCTGAAAGCTCCACAAACAAAAGTAGTCTCTGGTGGCTTGTGTGTATATCCTTGATCACATTAATGGCAAACTCATACATTTCATAACTCACATTTAAGAGAACCTAGAAAACACAGATTTGCATCATGCCTTGGCAAGGATAGGTTTCTATGTGTGGAAGACTGAAATCATCAACCATTTTGTGGTGAGAAAATGCTGAAAAATCTGACAAACATCTTTTTCAGTGTGTTGTCCCAGCCAGCCAGTCAGGGCTATGGTGGTCTTGCACCCACTGATAGAAAACTTAGGGCCTCATTTATGAGGCTGTGCGTCCCTTTTACGCCGCCAGTGCGTCATTTTTTGTGACTCACCAGTGGCGTAAGAAAATGCGCCTTGTTGCACCATATTTACAAAGTGATGCATCTAGGTAGATGCGTCACTTTGTAAACCCCTGCGCCACATTATACCTGTGCCAGGTATAAAGTTTGCAAGGGGGGGCATTTTGACGCAAGAAAGGGTCATGGAAGTGACGAAGTGAAATCTATAAGATTTCACTGTGCCACTTCTAGGACACAAATGCATCAATTTCTTACGCCTGCCTCACAGCAGGCGTAAGACTGACGCAGGCCCTTTCACATGGGGCTTGTTCCATGTGAAAGAACACATTGCTTCACTTTTGTGACACACTCCAGCAATGCATCAC
The DNA here is from genome assembly GCF_964261635.1 of Lissotriton helveticus. Classification (NCBI taxonomy): domain Eukaryota; kingdom Metazoa; phylum Chordata; class Amphibia; order Caudata; family Salamandridae; genus Lissotriton; species Lissotriton helveticus. The sequence goes on along the minus strand of NC_136069.1, from coordinate 1,016,399,968 downwards.
TTTTGCGCCATACAGATATGTCAGAAATACTGACGTATCTGTAACTCCTTGCGCCATGATGCGTCATACTGTAAATATGACGCATCATTGGTGTCGCAAGGAGGGCGCATTGAAAGGTGACGCATCACTGTTTTCACGCAGCGATGCGTCACTTTTCATAAATGAGGCCCTTAGGATGTGTGGATGTTAAACATATATGGTTGTGGCATGTTTCCATACAGCCAATGGTGAGATTGGGCTGTATGGAAACAAGTCACAACCATATAGCTTTGTTTTGCGGCCAGAAGACAGATACTCTAAACTGACATTCTTCTTACAACTGCTTTCCAAATTTTCAAAAAGCAATACACCCAGTTTATAGCCAGTAGGCACCCGGAACCTATAGAAACCCCATACATGGCTAGTATCCCCACACCCTAGAGAGCTAATTGGAACAATGCGGGGGGCAAGGTTTGGCAGTGATATGTTAAAACGTAAAAAAGACTTGAGGGATTTATCATGTTTCCAAGAAATGCTAAAAGTGTGACAAATGCCATGTTCAGCGCAATCTCCTAGCAAGCCAACAAGACTGAAGGAGTTCTGGCACCCTGCAACAGAAATCTGTAGAGTGTGCAGATGTTGAAACGATATGATTGTGGTAAGTTTCCATACAGCCTAGGGGTGATATCTGTGAGCAAAAGACAGATAATCTACCCTGCCATTTTGCTTGCAGCTGCTTTCCAAATGTCCAAAATGCACTACACCCAGTTTATTATATGAGGGTCATAGCGAACCCATGGAAAACCCATACATGTCTGGTACCTGCATGGACAGGTGACCCAGAGGAACAAATTTGGAGGTCAAGCATTGACATTAATATGTTTATGGATAAGAGAGAATGGAAAAAATTAGCATGTTTTGGGAAAAATAGCAATGCAAATCTGACAAATCCAGCTCAGAATGTTCCACTGGCTACACTCATTTTAGCAAATATCCAACCTCACCTGGCAGAAAATCCCTTGGTTCATCACCTTTAAGCAGATGTCCTAGTGTGATGACTGTCACCATTTTTGGAAGTCCAAGTCACTCCTTGGGTCTGCTATTCTGTATATTTATTAACTAATACATACAAATAAGTATTATGTATATATTTTTTAACATTATATTATATTTTATTTATATTTTTAACAATTCGAATCTTTTATTCAATTGAACATTATTTTCTGTCACTACTTCTGTTATTTCCTATGGGTGGGCAATGCAGTACCAGTGGTTGGCCATGTGTGCAGCTGGACTTACTTCAGTTCTGAAGTAATGTACTACTATTTTAGTCTGTGTAAGTTTAGAAGGGCGGTTTGTGACTAGTGGTGACCTTCCTCTATTTAGAGTGGGTACACATCCTTCCCTAAGCTCTTCCCTGACCCTCCCTTTCCCTTCCATACTGCTTTCTAAATCCCACTCATTTAGTTATAAGTATTCCCTATTTTCTAGCCACAGAGCCCTGTCTCTCCAATATTTACTACTAAAATGTAGATTTACATGTGCTCAGACTCCTTAGTCAGGGCGGAGAAGCCCCACACAAAAAAAGACGGGGAAGTTCAGGTGTAAAGTCCACATGTAGGTTTGTGAATAGAATTCTGAAGAACATTTGTAGTACTATTGTAGTAGTATAAAACATACTACGAAATGCAGTTTGTGAGTGGGTCCCTGTATTTTTAAGATTCCAGAAAAATGGATTTGTAACTGTTTCAAACTATTCAATGCTTGCAACACGACTTAAGTTTAGATAGGAATATAATTCAAGGATAGACACCGAGGGGAACCAGCCATACACTGAGAAAAACTGTGTCCAGTCTTTATTCCAAAAGCCTCACAGTGGCTGGAATGTCAGGGCACTGATGGGGGCTTATTATGTTTATCTATATTAACGCACAAAATATCGAATCAATATTCGTGTGTGAGTTGTCCTGTTGTCGGGTGAATTATCCTAGTTGAACATGAAAACCTTTGCATTTTAATCCTCATACCAATGTTAGCTTGGCGAGGCTATGGGTTTGTATATAACATTGAGAAAGTATTCATTTAGACTACAAGATAGAAGTTTAAACACTAGTATACCACCATTCTTAGTACTACCCCATCTCTCTCAATTGCTTCTTACACAGCTGCAGTTCAGAAGCAAAACGTTAGCTCGGAAATCACAAACACCAAGCTGATGTAGAGTTTAGTGGAATGGGGAGACATTGTATATCAACTGTTCTCTTGTCTCATCAAACTTGAGGTTCCCCAGTACATTTAGAGTGGGAAAGCTACTAATTGACTTTTTTTGGTGCCGCTGCCATGGTCAATAAAACGTGTTGACGTGTTCACCACAGTGCCGCTGTCTTTCATGCATAACAAAGCCCACAATATGTAGGGTTGTCTTCATAAAGCGAAGGTTCCCTCTCTGGGTCCTTTATAAAAAGGTATGGCAGTCCCAGGCAGAGAAATAAAACAACGGCTCCAATAAATATGTCATAGTCATTGATTTTTGTTTTTTGAAAAGAGGTTCCCATTTTAGGAATTTGTTTATGGAAAACAAAAATAAATGCTGAGCACACAAAAAAACATAAAGCCTGCTCAGCATTCGGCTCTGCCAGTAGTGCATCCACAATACAAATGGATGCCCTTTTGACATAGGGATCCCCACAAGGTCCACCAAGCATTCCTTTAATGCATGATTACTGTGGAAACCACAGCAATCAAACATAGATTTGTGAAAAGGTCCATTACAAAAAAAACTCCCAGCACATAATGGGCATTAGATAGGCTTATCAGTCGTATAAATGTGCCCACTCTTTTGGGGGAGTATTTGCAAGAAAGTATCAGTCCTGATGAACGAAGATAATACTGATAAAAAAATGTTTTATTGATGTAGAGCAGAGATGTCAGGATAAACTATTGTAAACAGTCGTAGTTCAGTTCTACAGAAAAATATAAAGGAACATCTATGTTGACGTTTAAGAAGAACTTGAACTGTGTGGTTGTAATGTTAAGAAATAATGACAAAAAATTTCTTTTTGATGTTTAATAAGAAATACAACTTAATGCATTTGTTACTTCATGGCTTTACACAGTAGGTAGAAATGCAAACCATTACAATACTTCTGTTGTCAACTAGCTGTATTTAAAAAAACAACAATAGTATGCTGAATAGGGAGGAAGAGGTCAAAATACAGGTCAGATGTAGCATGGCTACATGGAAAAAGACCACTTAAACTCAACAATGTCTCAACATTCCATCTGATGTCAAAATTTCCTTTAAATATACCACAAAACAATTGAATACATGTAATCTCTAAACAAATCATGAAAGTTACCCTCAAACTATAACAGTAACATCAAGGGGCCCATTATGATGTCGGGCGGATTGCCGCCGCCAGCCTGGCGGGGGCAATCTGCCCGACATCTACACTCATTTTCGCCCCCGCCATATTAGTATGGCGGGGGGGGGACCTCGGCGGACGGAAAGACCATCCGCCGCTTTTCCGCCCCGGTCGCCTTGCGCCTGGGGTGAAAAAGGAATAACATGGTGGCGGTGTCTATCAGACACCGCCAGCCATATTATGATGGGCGTCTGTAGGTGCCTTTCCGCGGCGGCGATACCGCCACGGAAAGGCATGCGGTCTTCATTCTGGGGGCCCCCTGCGGGCCCCCAGAGTGAAGGAGAGGTTGGGGGTGCACACGGGGGGTACCTGTGGTACCCCCTTCATTTGCATAAACAAAGCCGCAGGCATCGCGCGGTGCCTGCCGCTTTTATGCAAATGCATCAATGCATTTTTAGCATTGTGGCGGTATGTGCAGAGAGCACCGCCCACCACAATGCTAAAAATGCAAGATGTGCCCGCCACTGTGGCGGGCACATCCAAATACCCTCCACGGGCGGTCCCGAATTCCGACAGGATGGCGGGCGGACAAAGTCCGCCCGTCATCCTAATGAGCCCCCAAGTATATTTATAAATTAAACTTGGTTAAAAATAACGAATCACTGACAAAATATCGACCTAGAAAATATCGACCTACAGGAATATCGATGCAGAAATATCGAAGGCAAGAATATCGACATCCTATCTACAACATGGTAAGTACAAAAATATAGAAAAAAATGTATAGATGTTAAAAATATCGATGTTAAAAATATCGGGTTTTTTCTGTAAAAATATAAATGTAAAATAAAGTAACTAACACTAATAATTAAAATAAACATAATTAAAAATATCTAATAATGTTTAAAATTAATAAATAATACATATATAATAATACATTAATTTAATATATACAGAAAATATATAATATATACGTACTCAACAATAGGTTGTAATAATTATTTTAATAATTTATAAATTAATAACAAACATTCATAAATTACAAATACATTTACAAACAAAACAAAAACATAAATAAAAAGTAAAGAATTACGTTTAATAAACTAAAAAAATTAAACATACCTTTAATATGTTTAAAATTAATTTTATACTACATCATCTAAATTTATACAAAAAAAATAGCGGAATAAATAAAAATACTATTCAAAATCCATAATTTAACAAAATACTGTAATAAAAATGTTGGATAGCTTAGAACTTAAAATTACCATTCCCACTCCAGAGAGCGCAACAGTAGAGAAACCGTTGTATAGCGTAGAGCTAAAAATGACTATTCCAACTCCAGAGAGTGCAAAAGTAGGGAAAACATTGGATAGCGTAGGGGTAAAAATTACTATTCCAACTCCAAAAAGTGCAACAGTAGGGAAAGCGTGGATAGCGTAGGGGTAAAAATTACTATTCTAACTCCAAAAAGTGCAACAGTAGGGAAAGCGTTGGATAGCTTAGGGGTAAAAATTACTATTCCAACTCTAGAGAGTGCAGAAGTAGGGAAAGCATTGGATAGCGTAGGGGTAAACATTACTATTCCAACTCTTGAGAGTGCAACAGTAGGGAAAACATTGGATAGCGTATAGGTAAAAATTACTATTCCAACTCCAGAGAGTGCAACAGTAGGGAAAGCGTTAGTTAGCGTAGGGGTAAAAATTACTCTTCTAACTCCAGAGAGTCCAACAGTAGGGAAAGCATTGGATAGCGTAGGGGTAAAAATTACTATTCCCACTCCAGAGAGTGCAACAGTAGGGAAAGCGTTGGATAGCGTAGGGATAACAATTACTATTCCAACTCCAGAAAGTGCAACAGTACGGAAAACGTAGGATGGCTTAGGGGTAAAAATTACTATTCCAACTCTAGACAGTGCAACAGTAAGGAAAGCGTTGGATAGCCTAGGGGTAAGAATTACTGTTCCCACTCCAGAGAGTGCAACAGTAGGGAAAGTGTTGGATAGAGTAGGGGTAAAAATTACTATTCCCACTCCAGAGAATGCAACAGTAGGGAAAGCGTTGGATAGCGTAGGGGTAAACATTTCTAGTCTCACTTCAGAGAGTGCAACAGTAGGGAAAGCGTTGGATAGCGTAGGGGTAAAAATTACTATTCCCACTCCAGAGAGTGCAACAGTAGGGAAAGCATTGGATAGCGTAGGGGTAAAAATTACTATTCCCACTCCAGAGAGTGCAACAGTAGGGAAAGCATTGGATAGCGTAGGGGTAAAAATTGCTATTTCCACTCCAGAGAGTGGAATAGTAGGGAAAGCATTGGATAGCGTAGAAGTTAAATATAACATACTTATAAATAATTGTTGTAAATAAAATAATTAAAAATTTAATTTTTAAATAACTGTACATCATTTGCAAATACCCATTAATAATTGCTAAAAACATAATTACAATTGAATAGATAATTAACAATAAATTAACAATAAATACTAATAAATATTAATTAATAAATATAAATTACCAAATAATAAATATTGAACACTAAAATATTTTTCAAAACAAAAAACATATTGATAATTAGAAATTGATTAACAATTAAAAAATGGTAACAAAAATGTTATTTTTAAATAAAAAACATTTTTTTATGAAAAATTAATTACCAATTACTAAAATACATTTCCAATTAATAAAAAGTAAATAACAATTAAAAATCTCAATTACCAATTGTAAAAAATTAATTACTAATTAAAAAAATGAATTGGCAATTACAAAATGTAATTACCAATTACAAACCTTAATTACCAATCAAAAAAATTAATTAACAATTAAAATATTTAATTAGAAATAAAAAAATATCAATACCAATAAAAAATAAATAATTACTTAATTACAATTAAATTACTTCCCACCCAATTCCCCTATAAACCCACAACCCACTACAGAAATTAAACGCAAAAATGTATTAAAATTAATTTACAATTACTAAAAATTAATAATTGATTTACTATAATTAAATTACTTTCCACCCTATTCCCCTATAAACCCACAACCCACTACAGTGCTAAAACATAAAATTAAATTAAAAATAACATTTTTAATATACAAAAAATAGTACACATATAATTTAAAACAAATAAAATACTTTAAAAAAACATATAACACATACATATAAAATACATAATAAAATACATAACAACAAACAAATATCGATATTAGTGACATCGAAATTAGTAACATCGATATAATTGATATCGATATTCCTAACTTCGATATTACTTACATCGATATAAAAAAAATCGATATTACTTACCTTAGGGTTGATATTCTGTCCAACATTATTCTTGACCTCGATATTCTTTGCCTTCGATATTTTCAACTCTATATTAATGTAGGTTGATAATTAGGAATCGATATTTTGACTGTGCACTAAAAATAACATAACACTGTGCTAACTTTAAGTTCAATGGGTGGATTAGCACTAATTGTTATTGAAGCTATTGTAGCAGTGACCAGCTACTGTGTTATTTACCTTGAACTTTCTCTGTGCCAAGTCTTGTTCTTCTGGGTTTTCAATGCAAATACATTCCTATGGAGAGGTGTAATTATGACACAGGGCAGGAAGCCCAGTGGGCCTGAAAACTATGAACTGCAAAGAGAGAAAAAGACAACTATTCATCCTAATGGCAGCATCGTTTGGACATCCTTTTCTCTGTTACATATACATCTGAAAACAAATAACGTGTAAGGTAAACCCATATTACCTTTCTCAAAGTGTTTATATATGTCCCAGGCACTTCAGTCTCCTCTCAAACCACGATTATAGGAGATCTTTTACTGAGCCCAGTGGAAATAGAAAATAAATCACTTAAATAAAATTAATGCTGTATAATGTTGTATTTCTGGACAAATAAACACAGCTGCATTTCCTCTTTTTTATTTTCAACAAGCATGTGAAGATGATAAATCTTTATTTAAGTGGATAGACCAATAACATCCAATGTACTGTCATAAGTATGGCTGGCTGCTGCTCACCAGTCAGTACTATGGGTGTTTCAGAACATTGGGTTGTGATGAGAGAAATGAGGAATAAGAATGACAGATGAGGTATGATGGATGAGAAAGGATGAATAAGGGTTGAAGAATGAGGAATGATGGTTGAGGGATAATGGACTACTGATGATAGGAGAGGGATGAAGGATGATGTATGATGGTTGGAAAAGGGATGAGGAATAACTGTGGGGTGATAGGTGATGGATGGCGATTGATAGATGGTAGATGATATACTATGAATGAGGTAAAGGGAGAGACAAGGAGTCAATGGTATTGGAAAATGTATGATGGGCATGGGATGAGTGATAATGGATGCTCAACAATGACTGATAATGAGGAATGAAGGATGAGGCGTAAGGAGTGGTTTATAAGGGATGAGAAGTAGGGATGAAAAATAAGAATTGAGGAATTAGAGGTGAGAAGTGAGGAGTGATGGGTAAGGGATCTTAGATGACATGAGTAACAGGGGTTTGATGAGGGAAGTGGTGAATAAGGGTTAGAAGATGATGAGGGCTAATGGATGAGAAGTAGGCATGAAAATTAAGGAATTATGGATGAGGGCTGAGAAGCAGGGATCAGAGTGAGGAACGAAAAATAGACATTATAAAATGCATTAGGCAACGCATACACGAAAAAGACAAATGATCAAAGTTCATAATAAATTGGCTTTTATGAATTTTACAGATCACCTTAAGGCCATACATCGGCCACAAAGTTTTTAGCAGGATGTATCTGGACATTTTTGGAGCTTCCTTAGGAGTGGACTGATTGCTTTTAAAATTGACTTTGAGACACTCAGGTGAATGATTTCACAAGGATCATAAGAATTAATTAATAATAAACTTTGACAATTTGCCCTTTTTGTGTATGTGTGGTCAAATGTGTAGTGGCGTAAGCAAACTCTAGCTGGATAATTCAGATGATAAACCTGTCTCCAATAGTGAATTAGGTCTCTCTTGCAGAGCTGAGAATAATATTAAGATTAATGCCTTTAGGGAATACATTATTCCTGTAAAATATAGCGTCCATTTTCACTTATGGTTATTCGGGCAATCCCCTTAACTGAATTCAATACAGAAGTCTCCCCATCTCTAAAAACAGCCTTGCACTATAATTACTTAAATTTTTTCTACCAAAGAATTAAAAAGTGAAATGAAGCAGCAGCCCTGACATAGTTAATGGCCTAATAGTTTTCTGTATATGGTGGCAGGTCAAAGACACTTGGATGCTTAAGAGAACCATTTAATAAAATTAAACAAAATACCCTTGTGGCAGGGCTGGTGATATTGTTAACAGTCTTCTGCCCAGTGTACCTTGCCTATGTTTTAGCAGAGGTATGCCCACGGTATTCAAAAAAATTATTGTGTGACAGCAGCGTTTTCCCCATATTAATGTATTTACTGCACTTGCCAAATAACCAACCCTCTATTTAAAAAAAAATTCTAACTCAAATGTAGCAAAGGATAGGATAAATAAAAGTGACAGACCAATGGAAATACTATAGGATTTTCAGCAGCAGTAGCTATGCGAAAACTTCTCTATGATCACATTTGAAGCAAACAACATCTATAGTGATGAAATATGGAGTAAGTAACTATCTGATAAAGTATGTCTGTTCATTGACAACACATTTCTGATGTATACATTTTTTTAAAGCCTATTGCACTCAGGGCCAGACTGGCATATAGGGCAAGAAGGCAGTGCCCGATGGAATGGTCTGACAGGTCAGTGTTTTGGTGTGCTTTATGGACTGCTGGGGGGATTCTATAGTTAACCCCTTGTATGCCATGACGAGCTCAGCTCGTCATGGCATACACCTCTTGGGTGCTCATGACGAGTTGAGCTCGTCATGGCCCGTGAAATGCTCAGGTGCTGGGAGAATTCCCCTGCTGTGCTTAGCTTTCCACGGGAGCCAATGCACTTGTGATGAGCTCAGCTCGTCATGAGCACCCAAGAGGTGTATGCCATGACGCGCTGAGCTCGTCATGAGCATGCAGGCGCTGTGCGCGTGCTCCTCCCCCCCAGCACAGCAGGGGAATAACCCAAGCAGCGAAGGGGTTAATTCCCCTGATATTGAAACAAATATTGCCTGCAGCAAGTTCAAATTCAAGCAGTCGTCCACACTTTGCAAAACACTTATACAGCTTGTCCCTGTTGCCTGAAAATTACAAAAATTGAATTAAAGGCATGACAGAATAAAGTTTACTGTTGGTGTTGATGAAAAGCTGATCACTTGTTTTGGATGTTGAAATCACCATTGGTTAAAATGGTGCAATTGCAGAAATCTCATAACATTTTTATAAACAGCTCCACCTTGAAACTTACTGATAGAATCTCAAATTTCCATGCCAATTTCTTCTTCAGGTCGATGACTCTTTGACACTGTTAGAATGGAGAAAAAACCAAATACATTTGTTTATAAATAATCAACTTATAAATAATAATGTTCAGGCAATGATGAAAGGTTTGGCTTTTTTTTAAAAGTTGTATTCTCCCATTAAGAGATTAGTCCGTATTTTTGTCTTTTTATTTAGGTTAGTTAAATATTTTCTGTGTCCAGAAATATTAAGAAACATTTGGTTAGAATTGGCATACAAAATGACAGTGTGTGCCATAAAGGAGCACATCCCTATCTTAATCTAATGGACCAAACTTATCCTAGGGAGAGCCCATAAACAGTTCCTTCAGAAAAGAGCAAGAGAAAATATCAAGCAACAAGCTAATAGCTATAAGAAGTCAAACTCCCATAAAGAGTAGTACCAGAAACTCAGCAGAGTTCCCTTAGTATTTCATATTTATTTATTTGTTTGATTAATTAAAATCTTACAAAAAAGCAGATAAAACTTTACCAAATTTAAAATTATAAAACAATTGGATTTTCAATCAATTTTCAAAAAGTTAGATATATATTATACACATAAAAAAGGAAAAAGTGCTGCATTGTATAAAGTCCATATTCACATAGTCTGTTGTTTGGTCAATCAAAAACCTCCAATTTCTTCTGTACCGCACGAAGGAATTTAACAAGCGCAGAACTCATCGGCAAATCTTCTGGGTTAAGACTTGCGGTCAGTGCCTGTCTACATGTCCTTACACTACACATGTTAAACATTCTTTTAATCATAGTTTTTCTTTCGATTTCCAGATCTGGGCAAAGACACAATAGGTGTAAGATGTTTTCTTCTCCCAGGTTACAAAGCCTGCATATGTTATTTCCTTGTGATCTCTTCCATGGTGGTAAGTGGCATGTGCCTGGATAGAAGCCAAATCTAGCATTAATAAAAATGTGTTTATTTTTTTTAGACCATGCAGTTTCTAGATAGGTTTGAACCTTTTTTTCTTATATCCAGAGACAATTGACCATGCGTGGCTATGTTTGACCAGAGTATCTTCATCCATAATCATGGAGAGGTAGTTAGTGAGTTTGTTTATTATTTTTTTGAAGCTCTCCGACGTAATTGTGGTTTCCCAGATTGGTGTTATACCAAATTCTGCAATAGCGCTGTTTAAGCAGGAGCTGACATTTGTGTTTGTTTTGTTGTTCACTTCCTGCCACAATAAGCGGGACATTTCATTATCCTTGTCGTTTTTTATTCTGTTCCATACTTTTAGTATGTGCCCTTTCCTTGCGTAGCATTGATTGTTTAGCCCAAACTCAAGTCTCACCTGAGCTTGTGAGGCATTCTTCGGGAGAGAGAATAAGGATCTGTAGGTTTTAGCTACGGCTATATTAATAATCTCAGCATCTTGACCATTGAGTGCCTCACTACCATATGTTAGAGCAGGCAATAATTTTGCAGCAAATATTTTTAATAAAGGGTGATAAGACAAATCTCCCGTTGATTTCTGAATGATTTTAAATGCCCCTACTAGGGAGTTTGCTTTTCTTATAATATCTGTTTTTTGTGTCTGAAAGTTGCCTTTGTCATTAAAAGTAACTCCCAAGTATTTATAATCTGCTACTTGCTCCAATTTTTTTCCGTTTAATAACCACTTATATTTGGATTTAGGATGAACATTTTTTGAGATGGCCATTACTTTGGTCTTAGCTTCATTTATTAGCATGCCATTTTCCTGTGAATACCTAAAAATCCCATTGATTAATCGTTGCATGACGACTTTGGTTTGGCTTAAAAGTACAACATCGTCGGCATATAATAGGTTAGATATCAGATTGTTTGCTAGCCTTGGGGAATGTGCATTGATTTCATTTAGGTCTGTAGAAAGATCTGCTAAGAATAAGTTAAAAAGTAAAGGGGCCAGAACGCACCCTTGTTTTAGGCCACTCGATGTAGGGATTTTTTTGGTTAGTGTATTTCCCTCACCTAACCTTACCTTTACCCAAGTTTCTGTGTGCAGGAGCCGGATCAATTGTAAGAGATTATGTGGAATACCTTGTTTGTTAAGCTTTTCCCAAAGAAGTTCACCGCCAACACAGTCAAAAGCAGACTTAAAGTCTACGAAACACAGATATAGCGGTTCTTTAGATGTGATTGCTTTATCTATTAGTATTGATAATATTAAATATTTGTGGATGTACCAAGTCCCTTAATAAAGCCTGTTTGATTCGCAGGCAGTACCTGTTTCTCTTTTGCCCATTCCGTTAAGTTCTTCAGTAGGAGTCCGGCAAACAACTTTGCATCGGTGTCCTGCAATGTAATTAGGCGATAGTTTTCCAGTAGTTGCCAATTTCCTTTCTTTAGGAATGGTGTTATTAGTGATCCTTTCCATGATTTAGGGATTTGGGCGCTCTCGGCTACTTCTCTAAAAACATCTGTAAGATAAATAGACCAGAAATCAGGTGCTTCCTTATATAGTGCAAATGGGATACCGTTGGGACCAGGGGCCCCATCCTTCTGTCTTTTAATTAGCCCAGCCACTTGAGTGTTGGTTATTATGATATCACAGTCGCCTTTTTGGTCAGCTTTTATATACATTGGATTGATTGCAGGTTGTTTAGGTGCTGTGGATTTGGAATCTAGATGTTTTTTAAGGAACGTCACCCATTCTTCTTCAGATAAACTAGATCCTATAGCAACCTTATTTGGTCTGGCTAGTCCATTAATTAATCTCCAGAATTCCCGCGAGTTTGTTAAAGTGCTTGCATGATAGATTTTTGTCAAGAGCTCTTGTTTGTCTTTATTTTTTTCGTTCCAGATTAGTTTCCTTAAGGTGCTATTTGTAGTTTTTAATGATGCCAGTATTTCCTCGTTAAGTGGGGTCTTGGTTAGCTGTTTCCTCAGCCTGTTTCTCATGGTTCTAGTTTTCCTTACAGCATATGGGAGAAAGATCTTAGTTTCTTTTATATTCATAAATATATTCTTTTTCCTTTGTTTACCTATTATTTTTGAATTGTAGGTCACCACTTTCTGTGTAAATTCAGTCCATCGATCTAGGGCAGTGCACTTTGTTTGTTCACCAAAGCATTCCACAGCTAGATTTTTTGCCATTGCAATAGTCTCATCCATATTTTCGGGTTTTCAAGTAGGTTTCTTGTAATTTGTGGTACTGATCTGGCCTTGTAATATCGAGTACTTTTCAGATTCTGCGCAAAATAACTTTATCTTAATGATTTGTTGACTGTGATCGCTGTTCAAAACTTTTTTTAGATAGTAGGAAGTCACTCTGCTGAAAGTACACAATGATGTAAATGTGTAATCAATACATGATTTACCGTTAGTTGAATGAAAAGAGCTAGCCGGTGGAGAGTCTGTTGTGAATCTCCCATTTAGTACCCTGAGACCGAGTGCTTCCAAGTTCTTTACCAAGTTTATCCCTATTCTATTTTGTTTATTAGATGTTCTAGGTTCCATTTTTGGATCCGGGATTTCCCACTGTTGGTTTTGAGTTTGGACGAAGTCATCCCGCACAAAGGATGTCAGCAAGTTTGTGTTGTAATCACCTGATACGATGTAGTCCGCTAACGGCTCTTCCAAGATTAGTTCCAGAAGTAAATTGTTTATGGCGGTAGTCATCTCTTTCTTTAATTTCTGTTTCGGTGGTATGTAGATGTTGACTAATATCAAGATTTTATACGACCCCCTTCTGAGAGTTTTGTATCGTAATTTTACTGCTAGTAGATTTGGATTATTCGTCTGTATTTGCTTGTGTTTTGCATCTAATACCAATGGAACGTATATTGCTAGGCCTCCGCACGAGCGGCCAAACTTCTTGTATTTAATTGCTGGTACAAAATATCCCTTGTAATTTTTTAACATAGGCGGATATATTGCCCATGTTTCCTGCAATAATATAAGTTGGTTTTGGTTCGAGAGACCTTCTATTTTGGCGTGTTTTAACTTACTATTAATCCCGTTGATGTTCCATGAGCATATTTCCATTATAGAGGTTGCTGTGCTCTGTTCTTGTAATGGTATTAGTAGCGAGTCTTGTCAATGTTCCTTGTTACCATGCCAGGCTGCTGTAATCTATTTTTCGTTTACCTCATTAGTATCGTCTTTCTTTGGACTAATCGGACGTTTTTTATCTTCGATGATTGTTTTGCCAAGAGGATTTTTTAGAATAGAAAATACACTCTCGATTCTTTCAGACTGTAATTTTTTTGTTTGCCGTTCATCGTGTAGGAGTGGGATTGGATATACCTTTGGGAGTGGATGACTGATTTGTATACCCCATTCAAGAAAGGTATCATGCTCTTTTAAGATTAGGTACGCTAACGATCCTGTGGTGACTGTTAGTAGCGTTAGCGGAAGGCTTCCTTCAGGGTTTGGCTGAAAGCCCACACATATAATATCTTTTGTGGTTATCATTTTAAGCGCTGTTATCGATTTCAGCAGTCGGAGGATATTTCCTCTATTTAGTATGTCGTGTGGACCTTTTGATTCATAAAGTGGTGTGAGGACGAGTTGTGTGGACCTGTTTTTTCACCATTGGTGTCTCCATTTCTTCTGTAATCCATATACGTGATCTGATTGTGTTCTGACCTCTTCTTTCAATTACTAAATTATTTTGGATATTTGGGTATATTAAATCCTCTGTTGGTTCTTTTTCCTTCCAAGGTTTTGGTTGTAATCTCTTTTTCCCCGTTTCGTTCATTGCCTCCAGATCAGTGTTTTGGTTACAGTTCCTCAGGATGCTTACCAGATGTTTTTTATCTCCTTCTCTTTGCGTTAGTGGAGTTATATGATTGTGTTGGTCCTTCTCGTTTGGTGAGGATGTTCCGGGTTCCGATGCAGTCCCTGCCAACTTTTCTTTGATCATACCTTTTGTTGGGTCACTTCAGATATTGGAATAAATAGGCTCTTTTATTATACATCCGTTTCCATTATTTATTCGCTTTACTCCATCTTCCTGAGCTTGTTTTGATTTTTTTCCTCGGAGTTATCAGCTAATGTACTGTTGCTAACTTGTACCAGATTATGATTATTACTCGAAACTATTGGTTTTAAGAAGATATCGTAGTATTTATTATCTCCCTCAGTAGTTTTTGAGCCTTTTGTTGGGTTTTTCCCGTTGGTGTTATATTTTATTTTTTTATTCGTTCCATTAGTATTACCATCTATTAGTTTTGTTTGTGTATGTTTTGTTCCTGCTTCATTCCTAGTTGGCAATGAGTCCGATTTAGTGTCTATTGTTGTTCCTATTTCTTTGTTAGATGTGACCAATTCAGTATTCAATTGAAAAGTGTTTTCCTTTAGTGCCTTGTTTCTCGCTTTACGCAGCTTTTTTCTCTGTCTTTTCGTTGGTTCAAAGGCTACCATATCCTCTTCCTCTTCTTATTCTCTATTCAATTCATATAGTGAGTTCAGCAGTTTTTTGTCATCTCCCATAGTATTTATTTCTTGATTTATATTCGGATTTATGATCCCATTTGATATGTTAGCAGTACACAGTTTTTGTCGCACTTGCTCTTGTTTATCTACAGGTATAATTTCACTAATGTTAGATTGAAGACCATCCTCCTTACATATGTCCTTTTTTCTAATGCAGACACTTTCTTTAACGTCCTCCAGGATTGTTTTCATGACCTCCGGTATAGTTACCAGCTTATTGATTATTGGGGAACATGAGCACTCGATGTAATTTGGCGCTGATGTCTTTTGAGCTTTTATTATTAGATTATTTAGTTCTGCTAGTTTGGTCTCAATTCGGGCAACTGCGTTGGCCATGAATCCCAAAATATCTATTTGAATGTCCATTTTATTTGATAGTGCTGATAGTGCCTCAAGAGTCAATACTGAGGTTTGATAGTGTATATCCCATATTGATTCTGCGTCCAGTTTTTCTTGTTTTTTTGATTTTTTGATCCCATCTGTTTCTTTGAGATCCGACGTATTATTGATATTTTCGTGATTATTTTGTCTCCCTGGAAGTTCTTTGTCTGTTCATGTTGGTACATATTTTGACGGTGAGGCCCTGATATTGTCAGTGGGATTTTTGGTTATAGATACAAAGTCATCTGTAGGTACTAGTAAGTCGTTACTACCTATTATGTTGTTAGTATTGAGAGGTATTTGTAGTTGATTAAGATTCAACTCTTGTAACTGGTCTTTAGATCCCAAGTTTTGTATTATATTATTTTCTCTGCCAGCTTTTATTTGGGAGGTAAGACCGTGTTCCAGTTTCATTAGTTCAATGCCTGCTTGTTGTTTACCTTGTTCATACTCAATTTTATCCTTCTCGCAGTTCTCTCGGTGTCCCGGTGGTAAAGCTAGAAGGTATTCGTCTAATATATTATCCTGTTGTTTTCTAATGATCACTTTGGCCTCTATTGGGCTAGGTGCCCCTTCGTTAACAACATTCTTGGTGGTATCAAGGTTGTTAGGATCCTTTGATCTTTTCTCTGTGTATTCATTATATATAGAGAATTGTCCTTCGCTTTGCCCACTCCCAGTATTTAGTAGTTGGTTTGAGATATAGTCACTGGCCACAACTTCATCAAATGGGTCCAAGTTCTCTTTAGATATGTTTGATGGTTTGATAGGGGACTGTAGCATATTTGGTTCTGGATCTAATTGTATTGACATAAGTGCCATTGCTGGGTCCTTCATAAAGTCAAATTTCTGTAGGATTTTTGTAGACCTTTCAAACATCCTCGCTATAGGTGAAATTAGCATCTGAGTCGCCCCCCTCCCCCTTGGGTCTGCTTTAGCTCTAGATTTCTAAAGTACCTTCGGCGCTTGGTTTATCCGGATACGTTTCTTTGGGCTACCCACAGATCTTTCTTTGCCTGATCGCATTTCTAATTGATACCTCACTTTTGTCAATCAGTGTAACGTGTGTTGTAGTGTTTTTTAGCTCTGCGTACTGTGTGCGGACAGGGTACCCGTGGAAGATAGTACTAATCTCCTGCTTCCTACTCCCCTTCTTTCTTCCTGGCCTCGTGCACTCAGTCTCCACAACCGACCAACGGGTTCCGTAGCTTCTTCCTCTCTTGTTATAACTCTTGTTAAAACTCTGGGTGTATCGATCTGCCTCCTCGGCCTGGTTGTGTAACAACCCAGTAAATGTTGCGCAAGTTCGCCGTCCTTCCGTGGCTTCGCAATCCCGTAATCCCACTGGTGACCGTTCTACCTCCCCAGCCCATCTGCTCGCTGCCGTACGCCCCGCTTGAACCGCCAGAGAAGTACCACCAAGCTGTAAGGGCACTGGCAACCTCTAGCGCAACACAACACAGCTAGGTGGTGGGACGCAATGGCAGTAGGCAGGTACTAACAGCAGCAAAGAGCAGCTGCCGTCGGGGAAGAGAGTGATACTAGCAGTGGGTGAGTCAGCAGCCCTTGGAGGTCTAGAGTTCAGGGCAACATCACGACTCCCAAAACAAGGTTTAAGGTGGTTGAGGCAATTGTTAGGTGGTTGGTGATTAATTAGCAGCAAACGCCACAGGAGCCGGGTACTCTTGCTCCTACGGCGCAGAACTTGCTAAATTTGGAGCAATCCCTACTAAAAACAGTTCATACAGGGCACCAAGCACCCACGGATATTACGTTTTAGTTTTTTTGATGTTCTTTTGATGTTTTTTGATGTTCAGTGCTCAAATGGGGTGTGGCGCTCGGATGCTCACCTGAGGTAGCAGTGTCGCGGTGGCTTCGCTTATCGCCCCGCCCGTCTGCTTCTGAGTATTTTTACCGGGCCACCTCTCACCTCTTTCTCTTCTCCTTCCCTTTCCGAGCCGTGGTGTCTCTAGGCTCGGCCCCCACTCTCCTGGTCCCGGTCCCGCTCCCGCATCCGCTGCGGGTCCGGTGAGATCGGGTCAGGTCGGGTCTGGTCAGGGGAGGTGAGGTGCCGCCGCCGTAGCTCTCCCTCTTGCTGCTACTCGGCGTGGCGGCTCCGGCGTCTTTGGCGTTTTCGGCGTTTCGGCGTTTTCGATTATGGCTCTCTGCTGCACTCTACTGGACTCTCTGTAAAACCCTTAGTAGCCACCATTAACCGCATGCGCGCTAGCGGTTTTCCCGCTGCGCGCTGCGTTTTTAAAAAAGCCACATTACATGACGAGCTCAGCTCGTCATCAGCGTGCGAGCGGCGCAACTCATGACGAGCTCAGCTCGTCATGAGCGTCGAAGCGGTTAACACAGATGTAAGGAAATAATCATCGCAGTAGCTATCATCAGCCTGGAGAAAGTCTCCAAAAAGGCAGCAGAATGACAGAAAAAACTGTTAGCAGTAGCTCACAGCAATTTCAGGCAAGAGTTGCACAGTCAAGTGCTAGAGGGCAGGGGAAGGGATTGCATAGAATGTATTGCCTTTATATCTAGGAACACATACTCTTTAGAAAAGCACAAAACATGTTTCAAACTATAAATGCTGAATCCTGTCTAGTCAATAGGAAATGATCTTCCGATGGTCTGCCGTCTTCTGTATCGATTCCCACAGGAAACGTCCATGTATACATGTTTTTATTTGAATGCAGATACAGCTCAGTATAAAAAGATACATTTAGGAAGGTTCTCATGAGAACCTTTGTAAGCCTACTCTGTTAGCTGTTCAGTATCCCATCGTGTAACAATGGGCTCCTCTCAGAAATGAAACATTAATAGCTAGCATGTCCTGATTAGATCAAGAGACTCAATTCTATAGTAATATAGTTGTTCATTATAAGAATGTGGCAGAGGTAACTATCTAAAATACGATGAAGTAATTTGGTGTGAGGAAGAAAAGAAATACATTTGGCAGCAAACAGCACATTTCACGTAGATGTTTTTATAACGTTTAATCAGCATTTACAAACAAGGTATTTCTTTTATTAAATGGAAAGAAAAGAACAATAGAACATTTTGAGGCCTAGCAGTTAAAGAATGGCAAACATTAGAGCTTTCTTCAAAAATATGCAGCATTTACTTTTTTGCACGTTTAATAAAAGCGCATCTTTTCTAACCTTTATTCTGACACACATTTCCTACGTTAATGTCGAAACGCATTTCTACATTGTCACGTGGTAAATTTTCATCAAATCTGTAAGTTTCCTCAATGGCCTTTTCTGCAAATTTGCAAATAAATTCAACATACAAATCAGCACTCTATACTATAACAGCTTCCCCGATTATACCATCAAAGTCGAGCTTTCTTACTGTCAATTGTTAAGATTAGGTATTAGAAAAAGGATAAAGAGGATTATCATAATGTTTATGCGTAATGAATTCAATTGTTGTGTGCGCTAAAGAAACAGGTCAGGTTCTCTGTAGCACATTAGGGAGTGACTACCATGTTATATCCTTGTGATAAAAATGCAACACGGTATAAAATACAATACCCACTATGCAATCAGGGTAGTAGTACTTTGTAATGGGATGCTTTGCTTAGCTCTAGGGTTTGAAAAGCAGCACTGGCAACCTCTTGACCTGTTAAAAGGAATGTTTGTATTCTTAACAGATATTCCAAGCAGCACATTATCTGTAACAGCCTGCCTGACATTTTAAATGGATAATTATGACTGTACCTCAGGACACCCATTAGCTGGAATTAACAATACGCTCGCGGGAAGTGCTACTGTATTGTGAACTGTATTAGCCCTAATCGAATAAGAGAATGTGGTCCATTTCAAACTATCGTATTTTAGATAAGTGCAAAACCTGCCGTCTGTGTGTTTGTATGGTGAGGGGGGTGTGCTAATACACGGTATAATAACCCCGCATAAGCCACATAAACATGAATAAGCATGAATACGTGTATTTTGTTTGGTTGATTTTCCTATTGTGCTGTACTTATGGAGAACGCTCATGCCATGTCTGTTGCTAACGTGGCTTCTCATCTGAATCTCAAGACTGCAAGTCCAGCCGCCATTTCAATCTGTGAAAACAAAGTAGTGTCAGGGCCAGTGTGGGAATCCCCAGTGAAACAGGTGTGAAAGACACCTATTTGGCACCTGTTCCCACTGCACGTCTGAGGACCACCGCCTACATCGACCTGCTAATGCGAGTTCTATTGTCTGTGTGACAGAAATGTCCACAGGGAAAGCAGGGAAAGATCTTTGAGCCACGTAAACGATATTTCCTGTTGCAGCTGCTTCAGCTTAAAGATTGCTGGCATTGCTTTTTGAGGGGATCATGTTAGCTCAGCATTGAGGTGATAATTTTCTATCAGCATTCATTATCGTTCACGATGGAGATGTTCAGAAAGATTCTAGAAGGGCGGAGCCAAGATAGCCCAAGGAGCCAGTGGCTCTCCTCTAGTTCTCGTTAGCACCAAAACAAGTGGAGAAGGAATTTGGGGCATATTACCAACAACTAGCGATTTTATCGCTAAATGCGCTTAGCGACTTTTTTTTATCGCTGCCTATCGCTGGATATTTTAGCGGAGAAAACATGCTATTAGCAACGTTTTTCTCCATAGCGCTAAAATATCCAGCGATAGCGGCTTAATGCGAGAATATCGCGGAGAATATAGCGATATTCTCGCATTAGCGACGAAATGCTCTTAGCCATGTTATCCACCTCCCATTGGATAACATGGCTAAGAACTGGTCAGAGCAGGCGTTAGTTTTTGGCGATAGCGGGAATATTTCCATCGCTACGCCAGCCTTGTGAATAGGCGATAGCGACGTTACCGACTGCTTTCAGTCGCTAACGGGTTGGGTACGCCCACTTTGCATGTCATTAGCGATAAATATTGCTGACATGCAAAGCGGGCCCCAAACCGCTCGCTATCGCCTTCAAGCTGTCGCTAACTGCTGTTAGCGACAGCTTGATAATAGGGCGATAGAATTTTCGCCGCTTAGCGGCCGAAAACAGCGACTAAACCGGCGAAAAGCGCCTATCTCCCCACTTGATATTATGCCCCTTTGTTTCCAGATAGAAGTAGGAGGCAAAGGCCCTCAGTCCTTCCCTGATTCAGTGCTGAATTGCAACTCCCTGTGAAGCAGCGGCATATGCTGCGTTGATGACAAGAATGGAGATTAATCAGAGAAAAAAAATATGCAGATTTGTCATCAGGATAGGGAGAGAAGACCATTACATGAAATGTGAATCTGTTATGAAAAAGTATGGGAGCAGTGTTCAACCAACATAGGCTCCTGCAGAAGGGTTCCTGATGCAGGGAGCAGGATTTTTTTCCAGTATCTCTGGCTACCTGTCAGCCTCTCATATGCCTGTTCAGAACTCACCCAAAAAGGTGTTGGAAAGAGACTAAAAGGACCCTGAAAATATTATACCATTGTTGATCATGCCATTGTAACCTATGGAGGAGACTGATAAAGATGAAAGAACTCGTGAAATGACTAAAGGTAAACGCACAACCTGACATACAAGTTATACATTTAAACAAAGTCTATACCACTGATGAATAAGGTGATTCAGTGACGACAACAGTGTATTACATGTTCCTCCTTACATGCTGGAAGGAACATTTGATTACCTGCCTCATGTAGTATCATCACATTTGATGTAACAGCAACACAGGTCATACCAGCTGCAAGAATGAATTATCTAGTGTTCGGTTCTCTAAATATTATTCAGATGGTCTCATTCTCCACATGAACATTTAGAGATTGATGTATATGCTATTAGCATTTCTTGTTGAAATAACTGGGGTGAGATTTCCCAATCATTTTATCAAGGACTGTTACTAGTGTTTCTGAAGCCTAATACACATCAAACAAACACCAGGTCATGTTTCCTAATTACACTTTTAAAATTGTTATGAAGACCGTATCTATGTTGTTAGCATGGATTAATTAACATTTGCAAAACCTAAGTAGGCAAGATATAGTCCTGGATGGCAGCATGTAGTCAATATGTATATTTTACAGGAGAAACTCAATTGAAAGCTGAGGAACTAACCTCTACATTCCTACTTTTAGCTAGAGAGAGAATATGGCTTTAGGGCTGGAGGGTCGACTTCATGCTGCGGAACCAGGTTCGAGTCTCAGCAGGGACACTCAACATCCTGTGATTCTGGGCAAATTACTTAATCTCCCTGTGCCTAATAAAAAACGAATGTGTCTGTCTGTAAGTAACTGGTGCTCATGTGAAGGGGTTTGATACCTTCGGGTCAAGTTTGCGCTAAATAAAATTCCGGAAAAGAAAGATGCTAAAAAGTCTGCCTTGCGTACTACATAAATGCATACTCATCATAGGCTCGGGTTTTTATATGCTCCATTATAAACCTGCCCACCAAATGTATTTCGTTTCTGAAGGTGAAGAAGGAGTGTTCAAGACTTTGTTGTATATAGCTTCGGTGAAATATCTTTTGACTATAATTATAAGAAACAATAACCACATTATAGGCTGCACTCCAGATCTCGTTTTTTGGAATTCTCTCTATGTTGGCTAGAGGGTACTCTTTTGGCTTCAGTATCGCAGCAAATTTACAGATGCAATGTGTTTGAATCTGGAACTGGCTGCCTGTCATTTACATACCTTGAAAAAAATGATGGAGCGGCAATAGATATAACTACCAAATGAGCATTATGTCTGCAACCTAAATTGTCCCCCAAAAATTCTAGGTGTCATGTGATTTTGAAGACTGAATTCAAATGACCCATAGGCCTCCATTACAGAAATTAGAAAAGAAAGCAGTTATTTTACAGCCAGTAGTAATGAAGATGAAAATCTGTTTAAAGGATACAACATCCCTTTTTAATAAAAGTAAATAGATCATAATTGATCGACCAATGGTATTAGTTACAATGGATGTGGTGAGCCTTTACACAAATACATTGCATTGTGAAAAAAATGACTTAACTAAACAAGGTGTATTGATACCCCAATTAGAGAAACCAAGGAAGCATTTTTGACACAATTACAGCACATCATCGAATTCTATAATTACAATTACTGGCAAGGCAATTATGCTATCCATATCAGAGACGCATCTAAAGACTCTGTTATGACTATGTTTATGCAAATCTATAGCCCATCAGTAGGAGCTTCCATTTAAATAGTCTTCATAACCATCTAAGTCATAGTTTATGCTAAAATACTAGAGAATAATCACAAGTGAGTGCATCCCCAAGTTCAGACCTTTATGCACTGGCAACCGGCTCTACCTCAGATGGCACCACAGCAATCTACTGTGGCATCGGGGCCCCTGCCATTGAAGGAGGCCCATCAGACCCAATATTATTCACTCGGAAGGGCAGGTGTATTCGGTGATAAAGCATCTCCTGCACACAGTACATAAAGAAAGATTCTTCAGAGTCACATTAAGTGATTATCTGTTGTTGTAAGCTACTCATGAGAAGTGGATGCTGATGGATATTGCATGTGGGATAGGAGAATCTCGCTTAAGTGGCTATCTTGGCTGAATGCCTAGCCAAGCTTCTGCTGCACGAAATACAATTTTGGGGGACTTCTGGGTTGGGAAGGGAAGGAAGGGGCCACTTGTTATGTTAGTCAGAGGGACATCAATGGGCTTGGGAAGTCAATTGATGCTCAGAATTCTTCCAAAGCTCTTCGATATTTGGGTGCTAGGACATACTATTTTTATTTTCACCATTGTCAAACTTAATATTAAGTATGGTAGAAATATTAGGTGGGGCGGGTGGAAGTGGAGGGATGGAAGTGACAAAGGACGGAATAGGGAAAATACAATTAATAAATAAATAATAAAACTTACCTTGCAGTCAGCACTTACCTTGCACTCGATTGGCGATGCAGCGAACACAAGGTAAGTGGTTCAGTTATTTTATTTTCCCTATTCCGCCATTTTTCACTTACACCCCCCCCCCACTCCTGTCCCCCCACCGCATTCACCTGAACGGGCCACAACTGATGGCTTGGTGGAAATAGTTAATATGAATTTCAAGGAGCACCCACAATGGCCTGTAGTTCTTAACCACAACATGTGTCAGGGTATTAAATCACTGGCTTCAGCCCACAGGACCATTCTACATACTGTTACTTGAGAGTCTGCTTTTTTCATGATGAGGGCTAGACTACTATCATCATTGTTGTGTACTGCATAGATCAAGATTACTTGCAAGCATGTCAATGAGATTCCCAGTGGAAGGAATAATGCTAAAACTACTAACCGCAAAATACATGAGAACCAGCAAAAAGAAAATACAGAAGACACCATGATTGCAAATCAGGTATTGTACAGTCGCAGTGACGCCAATTGACACAGTTAGGTTTAGAAAAACAAATGTGTAGGCCAAAGGTATTTCTAAGTACTCAGGGCCTGAGTCACAAAGGTAAAGTTAGCCCAAAAGTCTTAGGCCAAAAGTCTAACTTTACTACTTTTCGGTATTCACAAAGGTAAGTTATTACTAGTAACTTTACAACTAGTAACTTTACTACCAGTAGCTTTAATGGTAGTAAAGTTACTAGTAGTAATTTAACTTTGTGAATACCAAAAAGTAGTACTGTTAGGCTTTTGGTCTAAGTTAGACTTTTGGCCTAACTTTACCTTTGTGATCGGCCCTGAGTTTAGACTTGAAGTCTAAATTTAGACCTGAAGTCTAAAGTTAGACTTCAGGTCTTAAGTTCGACTTCAGGTCTTTACTTAGGGCCTGACTCAGAAAGGTAAACTGAGATGAAAGTCTAACTTTACATTTTTCGGTATTCAGAAAGGGCATTTACGAGTCGTAAAGTTAGACTTGTGTCTCAGTTTTGGTCTCACATAAACTCAAGACCAAAACTTAAGTTTAACTGAGACAAAAGTTTAACTTTCTCAGTCATAAATGCCCTTTGTGAATACTGAAAGTTGTAAAGGTAGACTTTCATCTCAATTTACGTGAATACTGAAAGTTGTAAAGGTAGACTTTCGTCTCAATTTACCTTTGTGAATCAGGCCCTTGCTCTTTAGGTCTAGACTTAGACTTCAGGTCTAAACTTAGGGCCTGATTCACAAGGGTAAACTTAGATGTTTGGTCTAACCTTAGACCAATCTCCTACGTTTATGACTTTGGGAATTTACAAAGGGCATTTATTAGTACTATCTTGATGCCCGCACTCGGGTGCATACGTGCCACAAGAGCGCAAATAAAGATAGTACTCATAAATGCCCTTTGTTTACACCAGACGTCTAAGTTTACCTTTGAAATCGTTCTCTCAGCCTTCAGGTGTAAAGTTAGACTTTGGGTCTTATCTTAAACTTCAGGTCTAAGTATACCTTTTTGAATCCGGCCTGCAGACTTTAAGTCTAAAGTTAGACTTCGGTTCTAAACAGGGGAGTGGATGTGGCCTAGCGGCTAGGGCGATCAACCTCATAGCTGGGGAACTGGGTTCAAGTTTTGGTGGGGACACTCAACATCCTGTGATTTTGGGCAAATTACTCCCTGAGTTTAACAAAAGTGATTGTGTCTGTCTGCAATGCAACTGGTGCTCATGTAAAGTGCTCTGATACCTTTGGGTCTAGTTTGAGCCATATAAAACTCCCAAAAATAAATAAATTAATAGATAAATAAACTTAGACTTCAGGTCTAAACTTAGACTATAGGTCTGTATGTAGACTTTAGGTCAAAAGTCGACATCAAGTTTAAGTTTACCTTGTGAATCAGGCTCTCAATGTAATTGGAAGATGGTAGATGACAGAACATCAGAAAAGAATATATAATATCCAATGTTCCAAGTGTTAGCCTAGTGCAGTAGGAACATTAGTTATGAATGCCATCAGATTTCAATTAGGGAGAATACTCTCACTCGTGATCATGTCACCTAAGTACTTTGGGCTCAGTTCACAAAGGGCCTCCATACTCGTGGTAGAGGCCCCACAGCCATTGTGGAGGTCCTGCACTCATGCCGGTACCACAGTACTGTAGTTTCATGTCACCTAAGTACTCTGGGCACAATTCACAAAGGGTCTCCATACTCATGGCAGAGGCCCGCAGTCATGGCAGAGTCCCGCAGTCATGGCGGAGGTCCCGCACTCATGGCAGGACCACCGTCCTGCAGTTACCCATTGTGTAGGTCCTGCTACAACTGCAGGGCCTCCGCCAGAAGCGCAGAGGCTCTTTGGGAATCAGCCCCTTTATCTATTTCTTTTCAAATGAAAACTTTTTTTTTTAAGCATTACTATACGCTCTTTAAGAATTGACACATCTTTTCCCAGTGTTGCATCATGTCCCACTGCATTGCTACTAATAATGAGAATATCATCTTGGAATGCAAATATGCCATTATTATCATGAAATAGGTTATGAATGAGACTTTGAAATACAGAGAATGCAGAGTCTGACCTGAAAGGCATCCCCCTAAACTAAGTGCCCCATCAGGTTTAATAAATGCTGTAAGACAATAGGACTTTTTTCAACTCTGTTCGATGACATGCAGCACATAGTGCAAGGGTGCTGAACATTCTGTCCCCATGCAAAGTAGAAACAAACTCATTTATCGGGGGTAGAGGGTAGCAAACCACCAAGATATTGTGATCTAAAGGCCTCAAGCCTATGCATACCCTAATCTCACTATAGTTTTTTACTTACGATCACCACTGTTGACTACCACAAGGATGATCCTGTGGGCTCAATTATTCCCTCTTCACACATTCTCTTGAGTAATTCTGGAAACATTTTGAAAGCTTATAGAGGTGTATATCTAACTTTATGTTTTACAGGGTAGCTCCCAGGTGTGTTTGATGATGTGATGGAATCCCTAGTCCCTTGGTAAACATCTCCCTGTATTTTTCTAAGAGTTTCCCAGTTGCAGAATCCACAACCTGAACAACAGAATTGAAAGGAGATGTTCATGAGTCAAATTTCATCTTTAACACCTCTAAATGGCTTCTACCATCAATATTATAACCATCTTGCACTAAGAAGGCCTTCCCATATGTAGGTGTAATGAAGCAATCAACAAGCTTGTTGAAGTAATTCCTTTAATGTAATCGAAGAGCTCAACAGCATCCATCCAGCTCAAGCCTGTATCCTAATATAACTGTCTCCTTACAAAAGATGCAATACACAGTGACCTAATCACATTCTAAGAACGACATCTACTTAACTCTACGATGCATCAAAAGGAAGGTTAATAACTACATTCTAAGAATGCAAACACTACACATCCCCCTTTCTTTGAACATATAAAAAAAAAAATACAAGTACAAAAAGGATATGATACAGTTCAGTTCTGGATTCGTATTCAAATAATAAGAAAATATTTATCTATTTTCAATGATGTAATCTTTCAACCAAGAAGGCACCACTCTTCTCCTTGAAGAATGACAAAAAGAAACAGGTTCATCATCCTGTGAGGTAGAAAAAGTGGATACAGAGGTAGAAGCGATGGGTTCCTCTAAAACAGTATTTTGTACAGAAGAATAATTCTCATTGACACTCTGGGTTGCATTAAACACTTCCTCATTCTTATTGACACTATGGGTTGCATTAGTCGTTTCCAAATTTTGAGTATCTAAACATTCACTTGAAGGAACATTTCTAAAATTTTCTCCATCTAAATCCTCAGGTTTCCATTTATTGCTGATAAGATTCGGCTGGCACTTAGCTATTCTATTCAAATTCCATACTTTACCATCACTAACTCTCATAGCATTCAGTAGAATTTCAATTACTTGACAAGGATCTGAGAATTGGGAATCACCTTTCTGAACCTTTTTGAGTTTTTTAACACAAACTCAATCTCCAACATTAATATTAACTTCTCTTGTGCCATGTCTTGAATCGTAATACCTTTTGTTTTTGTTATGTGGCATGATCCATACGAGTTTTCACCTCATCCCTAGACCATGGTTGAATCTCATTAGAAAAAAAACATGTAGGGATAGATTTAGAACGTGGATTTCTACCCTTCATGAGTACAAAGGGAGAAAAACCTATAGATTCATTTACAGTAATGCGGTAATTCCACACTGTTTTTCCTACTTGGATAGGCCAATCAAGATTACTATTTAATGATGACTGAATAGCATTTTTTAAATCATGATTAAACCTTTCCACCAAACCATTTCCACTTGGATTGTAAAGTGACGTGGTTCTATGTGTAATTTCTAGTTTCTTGAAATATGTTTTGGCCTTTAATGACAAAAATTGTACACCATTATCGGTAAGGATGCAAGAAGGATTACCTTCCATAACAAAGGTTTCATCTAGAAAGGTGAGGACAAAATCAGTGTGAGCTTTTCTAACAATATTAACAACTGGCCATTTTGAAAATAGGTCCATGAGATTAACTAAAAAACAATGAGACCCATCAGGCTCCCGAATAGGTCCCATAATGTTTGCTGCTATACATTCCCAAGGATTCTTTGGAAAAAATCCATTCAACATAGGAGGGCGAAATGTATATAGAGTCTTATCAGAAGAAGAACATGAATTACGATTCCTTACCCCTTTCTCAATTTGGGAATCACAACCTGGCCACCAAAATAATTTCTTAACTAGGGATTTAGTTCTAACAAGTCCCGGAGGATGTCCTTCATGGCAGAGTTCAATAATTCCTTCACGTAATTTCTCAGGAGGAATTATTCTTTCACCTCTTAAAAGTGTATTGTGTGAGACAGATAATTCTGATCTAATTTCCCAAAATGGTCTATGATCAGCATTCAATAAGTCTTTCTTTACTGGCCAACCATTAACAGTATAGGAAATGACAGCTTGTAAGGTACTATCATTTGAATATTCGTTGTCCCATTCTTCTCTACTGAAAGCAGACAGTCCTTCATCATGTACAAAAGCAATTTGTAACTCATTCCATTCATCACTTTCACATTGTTCCAACATGACCGGCATTCTAGACAAAAAATCTGCAATCACGTTACTTTTACCTGGAACATAAATCATTTTGTAAATGAAATCTTGCATCCTCATAGAAATACTTGCTAGTCTAGCTGAAGCAGAAATAACTCCGTAGTTAAAATTTTCACCAATGGTTTGTGATCACTACGCAAAGTACACATTTTTCCCCATACAAAAGATTTAAAATGCTCTAACACCCATGCACAAGCTAAGGCTTCTCTTTCTAATATTGGGTATTTCTCCTCACATGGGGATAAATACCTTGATGCATAAGCAATACATTTTTCTTGACCCTTTCCATTAACCTGTGATAAAACTGTTCTGAGGCCGTTATTACTGGCATCTGTAGTAATCATACTATCAAGTGAAGGGTCAAAACTGTGAAGAGCTGTAGCCTTAGCAATTGTGTTGTAATCCACTTGGTACACCCCGCATCCCTCCCTTCCTCCCCGTCCTCCCCACTCTTGGTACAACCCAAGCAGGAATGCACGAACATTCCACAGCTGACTTCAGCTGACTGGAACCTGTGATGGTGTGAAGAGTGAATAAAGAAGAATCCTGTCAACTTACATGTACGTCTCTTCTTTTACAACACTGGAGACGAGGATGGGATACAAACCCACGCGTGCAAAGCACAATGGATTAGCAATGATCCAATGATTAACGTGGTATTGGAAAGGCATAAGTTCTTTTTCAGGGTACAGGGTAAGAATGAGAAGGTCAAAACGTACATTGCGGCACTTAAAGGTCTGGCTTACACGTGTGAATTTAATACTTTACAAGATTCCCTAAATAGAGATCAGTTGGTAAGGTGTACCAACAACACAAAGATACAAGTAAGACTATTAGTCGCTAATCCCGATCTTAAACAAGCTATAGACATAGCAGTAGGTACTGAGCACACTGCGGATTGCATGGTAGCAATGAAAGGGGATGGAGTCAGCATAAATTTTAACCTCTACTCCTCCTATATCCAGCAAACAAATTGGTTTGTTTATAACATCCTCATCACGAATATTCAACACAAGTTTAGCGTGTAAATTCATTACCAAACTGTTTTCATCATGTGTCTCACAATTATCATCATCTTCTTCCACATCATTTACAAATCTGACCTTGTTTCTTTTCCTCTTACAAGCCTTGGCAAAATGGCCTTTAAGACCACAATTGGTGCATTTAAATTTCAAAGCTGGCCAGCCCTTATGATCTGCTAGATGTTTCAGACTGTTACACCTAAACATTTTGGTTTAAAGCTTGTGGAAGGTGAATGTCTAGCGTAATTAGGTTTTGCTCAAGAATTGTTTTTTGGGTTGGATGTAAATTTCTTTTTTTCACCAATATTCACCTTACTTACAACGTCAGTAGTGGTATTAACTTGCTTAAGTATATTTGCACACCTACCAGACATCTCTGCTTTCCGCACAATAGCTAGAATGTCATCTAAGGAAGACTCTTCATTAATCCATAATCTATCTTGTATTGTGGAATTATAAGCATGCATAACAATTTGATCTCTTATCAATTCTTCTTGTAATACACCAAATCTACAATCTAGATCTCATTTCTTGAGATCAGCAAGATAGTGGTCAATGCTTTTAGTTGTTTCCTGGAAAATAATTTGTACCTAGTTACACCAATAAAAACCTTGGGGGTAAAATACGTATCAGGGTGAAGCAAAGTCAAGGCATAAACATTTAAATCACCTGGAAAACAAGGTTTAGTCATACACTCAAACATTTTTAACCCAACAGGACCTAAAGCATGCAACAATAATCTTTTCTTTTGAGCATGTGACATTTTTCCTTCTTCTTCCAATGCATCGATTTAATTGCAGAAGTAAGGTTTCCATTCCAACCATTTAAGTGGAGGTTCTGTCCCTGAAATCCAAAATGCTTGTGGAGGATTGATATTATAATTCAGCTGGGTCATGGTGTTCAAATTCAAAGTTCAAATTAGTAAAGTAATTAGTGATCACCCCGTACAGTAAAGAGTTAAATTCACTGTTCCCCCAGTCTCAACTTAGGAAAATAAGGAAAAAAAAAATCCCCCCCAAAAAATATGCCATCGGAATGAACCAGGCTCAAGTACTTGAATCAGTTCCAAAAGGAGTAAAAGTGGAAGAAAACAACTTTAGAATTAAAATGCTGGATTACAAACTTTAACTCGAAGTGAAGTATAGGTGTGAGAATCACTGACTTCGATGTCGCACTAACCACTAACTGATTTGCAGCTGTGAACACGAAGAAAATGCCTTCTATCTTAATAAATATGACAACCGACGTGTGTGACGTGCGTAAGACGTCATACACTCCAAACGCTCCCAGGATGCAAAGCGCAAAACGTTAGACGCTCCCAATGCTCCCAAAATGCTATGCGCAGCTTGTCACCCAGAAAGAACACGAAGACGAACTCTGGAATCTGGAACTCTCAGGTGAATTGTTTACCTTCAAATTTAGAGTGCACAAGGTACACACGTACTGAAGTACTTCCAACCGGTAAAACACGAAGCAGTCAAAACAATTGTGCATAAACACTACTGGATGTTACGTCGGACTAACCATAATAGAAATTATCCAGTATTGCAACTAACAAAAAGGTTCCCAGTAGAAATTTGTAATTCCGGGAATATGTAGTTCAAATTCTTGAGTTACTCAAAACTAATTAAAGTGGTCAGTCAATTATAACACCCATCTGGTAATCACTCGCAAGTTCCACGTAATAAGGAATCGTCGAGATGAGTTCTCGGTAAACCTTCATGACAAATTCTCGGTACTTCCTTAACGAGGTGTATCCAGAGTAAAAAATTGCGATAATTAATATATTTAAAATTTGCTCACGTAGGTATCCTGCTCTTCGAAATCCCGTTGCCAGTGTAATGGAGCAATCAACGAGCTTGTTGAAGAAATTCCTTTAATGTAATCAAGGAGCTCAACAGCATGCATCCAGCTCAAGCCTGTATCCTAATATAACTGTCTCCTTACAAAAGATGCAATACACAGTGACCTAATCACATTCTAAGAATGACATCTACTTAACTCTACGATGCATCATAAGGAATGTTAACTACATTCTAAGAATGCAAACACTACAGTAGGCTCAAAAGTATCCATCCATTTCGATACTTTTCTTTTGATACCTCTCAGTTTGTATTAGTGAATTGATCAATTTTATATCAGACTATTCATTTTCAAACACCTCCTGATCAATAATAGTGATGAAGGATCCTGAACGCCTTATACATTCAATATTACAGTTTTGAATGAGCAACATCCACACTGGGGCACCATGAGGGGAATGGCCAGCACCTCTGCCATTGCGCCGTGATGGGAATGGCTGGGTGCTTTCCTGCACGCCGTGAGGGAAACGGCCAGCGTGAGCCAGAAACTGCATATCCCAGCAGCCCCCTGCAACCAGAGGCGCACCTCTGAAGCGCCAGCTTGTGCCCGGAGGTGCTACAAATAGGTCAAGCGCCCCCCACAGCGAGGGACGCATGAGACAAACCTTTCTTGCTGACACCAGGCGCCGTGAGGGGAACGGCCAGCACCTCTGCCATTGCGCCTTTAGGGGAACGGCTGGGTGCTTTCCTTCATGCCGTGAGGGAAACGGCCAGCATGAACCAGTAAAACTGCATATCCCAGCAGCCCCCTGCAACTTGAGGTGCACCTGTGACACGTCAGCTTGCGCCCGGAGGCACTACAAATAGGTCAAGCATCCTCCGCAGCGTGGGGCGCATGAGACAAACCTTTCTTGCCTCCATCGGATGCCGTGAGGGGAACAGCCAACACCTCTGCCACTGTGCAGTGAGGAAAAACGGCTGGGTGCTTTCCTGCACACCGTGAGGGAAACGGCCAGAAAACTGCATATCCCAGAATCCCCCTGCAACCTGAGGCGCACCTCTGATGCACCAGCTTGCGCCCGGAGGCGCTACGAATAGGTCAAGCATCCCCCGCAGCGCAGGACGTGCCCGGGCCAAGGGCAGGCCCTTCCTTGCCCATCATCGCCAGGAAGATGCAGGGCAGGGTCACCCCCTTTTAATTCATCTTCAAGGCTCATCTCACAGGTACTGTTTCGTGGTATTTATCTTTTACTCCCCGGGCAGTAGAGGCGCAGACCGGAGCCTTGTAGTTTTAGAACGTTCTTCGCCATGCTGAATGAGTTGTGAACTACATACCTCACACTAAACCCATCTCTGCAAGCTATATTGGATCATAGACTCTGTCCTGAGTGCCTGGACCTTGCACTGCACTTGGCACTTTTGTATTTTTTATTGATTAACTGTTTATAGTTGATGGTGCTGACCATTATATAATGCACTTAGCACTTTTCTGAGGATTGTAACATCGGTCTCGAGGAGATTTTGTTTCAAGCTACTTTAGCACTTTGTGTCTTAGCTTTGAATTGCATTTTTGCATATTACACATTGCACTTGACTCACTACATTAGGCAATTGGCTAACAAACACAGGTTTATACTCCCTTGCGGACTGGTGTATTTTTTTATAGGGTGTCTATAGATTTATAACTATGAGTAAGCGGAGAATAAACACAGGGAATAGTGTGGTCGGTATACTAGATGCCTGGTCCTAAACCAGCTACAACCCCCCAGACTACAAGGGATTTAGCCGTGAAACCTGTAGATGTGAGGCCGAACAACTTTTTATCCTGGAACATTGCTGGGTTGGCTAATAAACTTCAAGATCCACGGTGGGTAAGCTATGTGAAACAATACACCGTAATTAGCCTACAAGAAACGTGGTCGTGGACTGCAATCTTTTCATAGAAGGTCATAAGGCAGTTTTTGCCCTGGCCACCCCTTCGGTGAGTGGAAGACCAAGGGGTGGTTTAGTTACTTACATTTCTGTGGCTGTTGATTGTAAGTTGCAGGGGATCCCATCATCACATTGGGAAATGTTGGCATTGTCAGCTATTAGGAGGTACACTAGTTGGTGAATTCTCAATTTTTATAACTCGGTGGCCTGCCCGCAAGAGGAATGTAACATCAGCAATTTGGGAGGATTCATAAAAAAATCCATGGGCCTGGGTTCTTATAACCTCCTGGTTTTTGGTGATTTTAATATACACCCCTGTGGTAATCCCTCAATAGCTTGTACTTTGGAGTTGGGCTGCCCCGTATGTTGGGTTTTCATTTTGAACACCATTCCCCAGGGGAACTGCTGAATAACATGTTGAATGAACTAGATATGGTGGTTACGATGTCCTTAACCGATCCACTCACCAAGTTCCCCGTACCAATGTTTAAAGGCAACGGAAGAGGAACATTTATTAATTTTATTCTAATTTCCGCATCTTTACAATCCTTTTTTAATGGTTTTAATATTTTAGTAAGTGAATTTAGTGATCATAACCCTGTAACAGTTAATATGTCGGGCCCTTTAGCGGTAAAATTAGGTAAGGCCCCCAATAGAGGCACCCTGAAACTGACAGACGGAAAGCGTAGATTAAAGTGGTCTCAAGTATCTCCTGATAATTTTTACAATAATGTGAAATCTTCTTGTGCCATGAACTGGAACTATGCACATCTAAGTGGTCCACCCCAAACGAGATCCTTGGTGCATATGAAGTATTAGCACAAAAAGTAGGGGATCTGCTATGCGTGCCGGCCAGCGGCATTGCTGCACATGGCCCCAGATGGTTTGACTCCCACTGCTCCAAATCAGCTAAGCGGCTGAGGGAAGCTCTTGCGGTCAAACCAAGAAACCAATTGGATGTCCGGGCTTGCAGAATGGAATATAAGTTAGCCCTGGCCAAACGTAAGGGAGCTTTGAAGGATGACGCATGCAAAGAGTTGATTGATTCTAGCACTCTGAGAAACAGCTCGAGGTTCTGGAGCGTCGTAAATGGGCCCCTGTTTTACAAGGAAGGGGGTATGGCATGGTGGACCATATTACAGGGGAGGAGTGGGTACTTCACTTTAAAACCATGTTTGATTTCCCGCTCTATCCTACCGGTAGCAAACCCAGTATTAGGAAGGACGCTGTGATTAGTTTCGATAGGAGTGAAATTATGGAAGGGATTCTAGGGCTAACTGTTAACAAAGCTCAGGGCCCAGGTGGGATCCCCCTGATCTACTTAAGTCAGATCCTTTGTTCTAAGCCCCGATTCTAGAGTCCCTTTTTAATGCTGCGGGAACGAATGGGTGTCCTCAGTCCTGGGCTTGCTCTACTATAGTTCCAGTTTTTAAAAAGGGTAACAGAAACAGCACTCACTGCTATAGACCTATCTCGCTTATCGACACAGTGGTCAAAGTGGTGGGCCAGGTCCTTTTACAAAGATTAACTGTGTGGGCAGATGAGAACAGGATTATGTCGGACGCCCACTCAATCTATATATGGTACTGAGTAATAGTACTGTGTTAATAGGGCCAACCTGTCGCAGTTCATGGAGGCAATGGGGGTGGCAATGGGGGTGGAAGCTAGCATTGTCAACTTTCTTGAGGACCTGCACTCATCGACCAAAGCTAATGTCAGATACTACCAGGATCTGCAGGTTACCAAGGACATCTTGATCAAGAAAGGAGTCTGGCAAGGCTGTATTCTGGCGCCGTTTTTATTTAACTTTTATATCAATGAATTAGAAAGCGTGCTATTTGCAACTGGAGCTGATTTCCTTTATGTAGGACGGCGGGGCATCCCTGTTCTGCTTTACGCAGATGATGCCGTTTTATTATCCAGAACAGAATTGGGTCTACAAACCCTTTTAACTGCTTTCCTGGGATCTATGACAGAACGGGACTTGACCATTATTAACTCGAAGTCCTATGTCATGACAGTAGGGAAACATATGAAAAGGGG
Source organism: Lissotriton helveticus (assembly GCF_964261635.1). Classification (NCBI taxonomy): domain Eukaryota; kingdom Metazoa; phylum Chordata; class Amphibia; order Caudata; family Salamandridae; genus Lissotriton; species Lissotriton helveticus. The sequence continues at coordinate 1,016,364,682 of NC_136069.1, read as the reverse complement.
CTTCCAGTTTAGATCCGGTAAAGTCAAAATACCACGTACAAGTGTTTTCTCCTATTTGGGGGTCTTTTTCAAGGATCAATTAAAATGGGACCCCTTGATTCAGAGAAAAAAAGGGGACCTGGCTCGGGTTAATGCAGCAATTTTTAACTTTGCTTTCAAAGTGGGGAAGAAACCGACAGGAGCCATGTTACAAGTTTACCAAGCTAAAAGTCTAGCCATAGAATGAATGAATGATGAATGATGTGAGTCTTGTTATGCGCATACTTAGCCCGATGGGCGTCAAGGCGCCTAAAACAAATAGTACAGCTCGCAAATCAACCCAGCAATCCATCATTGATAGGCCTTGATGAAGTACCATGTCTTCAGGGCTTTTTTAAACAAGTCAATTGAGGGAAGTAATTTAACCTCAATTGGAAGAGAGTTCCACAGCTTAGGGGCTACTACAGAAAAGGCTCTTGCTCCCCATGTGGCTATGTATTGTATGATAAATGCGGTTATAGTTGATACATAAGAATGCTTTCTCCGTGATGTGAATTTTATACTGTATGAAAAACGCTAGAAGGAGTGATGCGTCCCCGGGGTCCCTGGGATCATGGCTCACTCGTACTACAACTTCCAGCATTCCATAGGAGCCCTATTAGCCACTCCCACCTATTCTTCGACCCGGCACTCTTTAATACCACTAGAAGGAACCGCGAGCTAACCCTAGACTGAACTGCGCGAGGAAGTGGGATTGATTCCTTCAAACGAGTAAGTTGACAGCGCGTTTAAATGCAATTCCACACGCGAGGCTCGGTGTCCGGGAGACTAATGCGCAGATTGTGTCTTCCCTTTGTAGCGAGATACGGTGACACCGACACCGCTGGCCGGCCTGTAATGGGCGCCATGTAACGTGCTGCATAACTGGAGTCCAGGTAGGGAGCCCCTTACTGCTGACGGCTTGCTTGCAGTCATGTCCTTGTGTAAACAGACAGTCGTAGCCATCAGTGATTCACAATTTATGTGTGCAATATGGTTTTATTACTTTCTAGTTACTACCACCCGCATTGAAAAAAGATAGTGGTCCATCAGCCCCGTGGGTGTTCCGCCTTGCGGAATCCACGTTCTCAGCGTAACCGTGGAAAATAACAGGTACGATGAACTGCCTTCAAGGCTGTACACTAATCCTTTGCAGTTGCAATTGAGCGTGTTAAGTGTGGATATATATATATTTGTGTACATGTTTTTCAGCCCTGAATATATTTTTTGCGACTAACCTACACTACGGCAACGTCTGTGGCCCTGTGCAGGTAACTACTTTCTCATTTTTTTCCCTTGGAGTCAGAGTGGGCTTCTATAGTATCATGAGACAGATAACTGACACCCACTCCGTATGTCTTTCCAGATCTACTGTCCCCAGTCCCTGTCCTGAAGAGAACCCATAACATCCGGGTTCGAAACGCGTCGACATTTCCACCCTGTGGCAATCCTAAAGGGCGCCGCTAGGACACAACAATTTTGAGTGTACCGAATCCTAGTAGTGCAACCCAATAAAAAAGACTTGACCACAGGCTATGGTAGACAGGCAGGCACCTCTTTTTTCATCTTAATCCCGCCTGTCCCTTGGTCTCATCACTCTAAGGACTGGTTCTTTGTTGATTTTCATATTTTTGAATGCACTGTACATAATTACAATTGAGTTGAATCAATATATGTTTATTTGCTTTGGTGTCTCACTATGTGTGTCGCTTAACTCGATTGTTGTAAATATTGTATATATTGTATGTTTGTAGATACTGTGCATATGAACTCACTGTTCTGATGGTTATTTTGTTTGCGCTTTTGTTTTGAAAACTGAAAAACTTTAAAAATAAATGATAGAATTGTTTGGAATAAGAATCCAGTGGCTACGTGGTACATTTTGACTGCGTGGCTGTATAATTTCCGTTGAGAATTTGACCTGTCCAGCCAATTGTTTCTGTTTTTTCCTAGCCGTATGCGAGGCACTACCAATTGGGAGAGACCAGCAGATCGTAAAGATCTAGCTGGAGTATAGTGAGAGAGCAGAGACCCAAGTGAGTCATCCGAACCTGCCCTAAGCGCTCTATATGTAAGACATAAAATCTTAAAAGAGACTCTGTACTGAACAGGGAGCCAGTGAAGGTCTCTCCTGGCAGTCGTGGCAGAAGATGCCAAGGGAAGGGCCAACACAAAACGTGCTGCTGCGTTCTGTACTATTTGCAGTTGGTGAATAAGACCCTTGTTGGACTCCGCATACAACTTATGATAGCAAGATCTGGGGGCACTCGGCAACTAAACCCCTTCAGGTTGTGGAAAATGGGTTTTTAAAAAGACTACTGTGTGTCCCACAAGGAACCTCGAACATGGCTGTCCACGAGGAACTGGGAGTCTCCTACTTAAGTGACACTCTTGCTTTGCACCCCCTGACCTTTTGGTTAAAGTGTTGGCTAAATGATGACCTACACCTTACCAAAGTGATTTTAAAAGAGTGCTTGTCCCTAGACAATATGGCTCCTATCCCCTGGCCTAATTACATTAAAAGAGGGTTCGAACGGATTGGGCGGGCGTTTTATTCTCTAAGCCAGATATAATTGTTAAAAAGGATGTGGAATTAACTAAGACAGCCTTTCTGAATCAAAGGTGATTAGATCGGGAGGCACAAGAGATACGGAAACCGAGTGTCCGGACTTACCTTTCTCTAATAACAACGCCCTTACCAGAACCATATCTCATGGGTTCACTGTCGACACATGAGAAATTTCTTCTAACAAGGTTCAGGATGAATCTTTTTCATTTTATGCTGGCAAGACCTAGGGGGGCCTCAAGAGGCCAAGTGCTAGCTTCCTGTGGCTGCGACGGAATGTCTCCACAGGATCTGCTGCACTTCATGTGTTTTTTGCAGTCTGTATGCAGTCCCCAGGAGGCATTTTTTAATTCCCATTGTAAAGAAATAGAATTTTAATCAAGTCAGACCAGCACTCATGTATTTGCAATTGTTGAAGGATGACTGTATCTTTTTTTTGCAGGGTTTTTAAAAGCATCATTGAGATCTAGGCACTTTATGGACATATAGCATATTTATTCAGAGATGTTTACAGATGATTTACCTGTGTATCTACGGAGCTAGTTTCTCTTTTGTTTATCATGTCAATAATTAAATGTTTTTTTATGTATGTAATTGTGTGAATGTTATGGTTTTGTAAAAGAAAACCGAATAAAGTTTATTGACTGACCCCTCACTTGCCTAAACCAGGGTTCTCCAGAGTTGGTCCTGGAGGTCCGGATCCATGCCAGATTTTTAGTATGTCCCCATTTCGATAGATGTATCTTAAACATCTGGCATGGATGCTACCCTCCAGGACTGACTTTGGAGAACCCTGGCCTAAACAATAAAATAAAATTGCAAACGTATTCTGAGGTCACACGTTTTCACCATTCACATAAGTTAAATATTTACTGGAAGCTCCAATCCACTTTTTACATTTCCAGAAACATATGAACTGTACTACCACTCTGAATGTTACGCAAGTTAAATTGAAAACAATTACACTCACCTACTACAAGTGCCCTTGATCACCCAAGCAAAACCCTTATGTGCCTAAGATATATGCTCCTTGTGACTTATCATCAGCCCTGTGGTGCAACACATGTACCTTAATCGATCTTGTAAACAAATGAAACAATTAGAAACGAATTGGCATATACTCGTAATAAACGGATTGAATAGTTGAGCAGAAAGTTTTTAGAATGAAATTCCCATTCAGTCTTTAATGTGCTAAATAAAGTTTGACATGCATGTGCACAGCACCTCCTTTGTGATTCCCTTAAAATTGTATTCCTGTGCTGCCTTATTAATGCCTATGCATGATATTCAACACATAGGTAAATTGCTAAATGTATTGTTTGTGGTGGAATACGCATGCTCAGTTATCCTTCATAATTTCTGTGCATTGCAGAACATACTCTTGCTATACATACAAATGCATTGCAATTCCAGATCAAATTTCATCTGCCATCATATGAGAGTGAGGCTTGGCAACTGCAGGAATGTATTATAAACAGTGTCCAAAATGTCTGCTAGTCTCAGGTGCGAGGGTTGGAACGTCAGACGACCTGATTTGTACACTTCAATGCAACTAGAAATTCTTCTAAAATGTTGGTTAACTCGAAAACGAGTGTTGGCCTGCTATGTATCCTGTCTTCTCCCTGGCTCACAAGATGGCAATGTAAAACACAACCAAGCCTGACCCCCCCCCCCACACACACACACACACACACACACACACACCCGGATTATATCCACTGAGAGCAACCACCAAAGGATCGCAATTCAACTGCCCCAACCAACACCAAAGCTACTTTATGAACATCATCAGAGAGCATAGTAACATATATGTCAACACAAAGTTAGCAATGTCTAGGAATTTACAGTTGAGTATTTGGCTAGAGCTAGGTTTGAATCGTCTCTTGTCTTCACCCAAAATTGTGTTCCTGGACTTGTCATTTTAAGCACTAAAATAAGAGGTACAGACCACACTTACAATTTAACAGCTTTTTTTGATTATGATGCCCTATCCAAATAGGTTAAATGTATTCAGTTTTAGACCTGATCAAGATGTTGCACATTTCCCCCGAGAAAACACACTAACTCTTGTAATTTTATTAACCTTCTTTAGTTGAATATTTTTACCTCTGATTAATTTTTACTCCCTTGATGACTGCTCATTATCAAATGTAAGTGAATTCAAACATGATTTTTAATTACAGAGCTGCAATACAGAGATGACGCTCTGTATTTTCTGAATATTACTGCATCAGGAAAGTGTATCTATGTCCGATAGGAGAACAGTCCTTTTGCACGACATCATTTAGCTTATATATGAATTGTCAAGTTCATTAATTTAAAGTATGAGATCAATGTTTAATTATTAGACTCATAAGAATTTGCGGCTGTTGAAATTCTAACCTATCATGCTACATCTGTGCCTTTTGTTTAAAGACAACAAAGTGCATATGTGATTGCGCCAGCTGACTGAAACGGAGCTATATAAAAGGTACGTTCTATTGACAGAACGTTTTAAATTAGCAGCACTGACCTTTTTAAACAAAAATGTTGTTCACCTCTATTTAATCTTTTAAAAAAGCAGGATGTTTTCAAAATGTCTGATGGTCATTTTTTTTTTTGCAGAGTTTTATATAGCGCGAACTAGACCCGAACCGAATCAGGTATCAGAGCTCTTTACATAATTTCCAGTTACGTTACATGAGGACACACTTTCTTTCATTTTAGGCACGGGGAGATTAAGTGATTTGCCCAGAATCACAGGAGGTTTTTGGCGTCGTTACCGAGACTCGACCCCAGATCCCCAGGTCGAGCGCCCTAGCCGTTATGCCAACTCCTCTCCCCTAGTTTATCATTGATTGTCCTCTGATGACCTCAACCTCAAACATAATCTTTTTTCTAACCAGTGACATTATGAGCTTAAAAAGCACATATTTTAGATCAAAGATTGCTCGAAAGAGAAATAATAGTCCATGTCATGTTGTGGGAAGCATTATGTAGCTCTCTGCTTGGATGCAGCTGTTGTATGGACATTTAAATATCTTCAGATATTCTGAAAGATAATTTACTGCAGTGGTTTCAACGTTTTCCTATTGGCAAAACTCTCAAACTATATGAATTGTATGGTATGAAGAAAAAACTCACCAGGGCAGGCCTGCCATGATGTAGTAAGTCATTAACACCGTAGGATGTGCTGTGCTGCTAAGCTGCTCTGCCTAATGAGTAGCCTGGGGATGAGGGGAGGTCTTCTTTTTAGTGATAGCCTGCCAGCCAGCATCCACGTAGATTCCTGGAGTTCCACTGTGAATCCTAGAATAGATATGCTATTGGCTTCTGCAGAGGGACATTTTAAGACCTATGCTGTTCAATGTGACTGTGAAGACTTTGGGGAACATCATATGGAGATATGTGTTGCCTGCCAACAGTAAACTGTAAACGCATACATCTGTGATTTTCTCTCAGGATAATTGTTAGTCTTGTCATCCATAAGGTGGTCTTTCCTCCAACATTTTGACTTTTCCTTCTAAACAAGATGACATTGGTGTATACCTGATTTGCATATTTGCTGTACTGATAAGACCCTTGTAAAGTGGTATATCATATACCCAGAGCATGTAGTTCAAATCCTACTAGTGGGCTGCGGCACTGATTGCGCCACCCACAGAGGTAGACTTTCAAACTTGTCTCAGGGCTGCCACTGCAGTGCCTGTGTGTGCAGTTTATTGCCACTTCAACTTGGTACTTAGAACTACTCGTCAAGCCTTGAACTCCGCTTTCATTATTTATAGGTAGGGCCACTGAAATTATGCAGCATGAAAAGGCAAAGTATGAGATGTAAAGCCACACACTGCTTGATAGTAGTACTTCATTATTTTGTAGTATTTTCACTTGATAACGCTTTCTGGGCAATGGGTGTACCTCATAATGTTAGAAACGGGACCCCCAGGCGGCCAAGGCTCACGCCAAGGTCAGTCAGGGATCACTATTTCTAAGGTCAGGGCAAGGGAGTCACACACCAAGGCAACCCCTGCTCACCCTCTAGGTAACGTGGCGCGAGCAGCAAGGCTAATCTCAGAGGCGATGTGTAAAGCGTTTGCGCACGCACCCCAGCGACAACACCCTAGGCCCACCACAAAGGAAACTCCACAGAAGGTTATATCAAAAATAGCCTTTGTATTATAATAATAAAAACACATTAGATAACACACACACTTTACAATGTGCCAACAGGCACGGGCAAGATTTACAAGGGATTATGTACAGGACAGGGCCACCTGGACCACTGTCAGGGGTATGCACTTTTTAGAAATAACACTTGTAGGTATAACACTTAGCACATAAACATATAATGACTGTAACACAGAAAATAGTTAATGTAGCATACCACCAGTAACTACTGGTAAAGGGTAAATACCTCCTACGCCACCCTAAACAATGTAGGGAAATCACGCAGGGAACTAGGACCTTATCATCAGGACCTATGGAAGGAAAACCTATCACCTAAGCAAGTCACATTTAGCAAAGGCAATAAAACATCAACATTCCTCTAAGCAGGTCACTTTTAGAAAAGGGGATTAAACCATAAACAATTACCTGAGCAGGTCACTTTTAGCAAAGATAATATCAAACAATCCTCTAAGCAGGTCACTTTTAGCAAAGGGGATAAAACAAACAATTACCTAAGCAGGTCACTTTTAGCAAAGATAATATCAAACAATCCTCTAAGCAGGTCACTTTTAGCAAAGGGGATAAAACAAACAATTCCTCTAAGCAGGTCACTTTTAGCAAAGGGGAATAACACATAAACAATTACCTAAGCAGGTCACTTTTAGCAAAGGTAAAAACAAACATTCCTCTAAGCAGGTCACTTTTAGCAAAGGGGAATAAAAACATAAAGAATCACCTAAGCAGGTCACTTTTAGCAAAGGTAATAAACAATTGCACATGAAACATTAAAACACATTCAGAGGTGCAGGTAGAACATTTGCGCAGGAATCACATAAGCAGTAACTCATAAATTGCGCAGGGTGCTTGTAGCACAACACTAGAATTGTCCCTCAGGCCAACTGGCCTCGCAAGGGGCTTAAATGCCCTGAGTCTCAATGTCAGGGAAGGCTGCGCAGGCAGCCAAGAACACAAAGCCTAAACGTAGCAACTGTCCACTAAGTGTTGGACAGTTGTAAATACAGATGGGCAACGTTGGAGCCTCTGGGGCTCAAGAACACAGGTGAGGGCAAGTACTGCGTGGGAGCCTCGGGGCTCTGTACCAAGAACTGCCCCCTCGAACCTCGTGTGGGCTCTAAATCAACTATGGCACTCAAAGAGCCTCTCTAGGCTCTAAAACAAATGGGGGCTGGGAGCCCTCTCTATCAATGCCCAGGGCGGTGGAGTCCCTCTCGGGGGACTCGAGAAATGAATATTGCCCAAGAGCCTCTCGTGGCTCTAAACAAATACGGCCCCGCGTTGGAGTCCCTCGTGGACTCGGAGGACTTGGCACGTGGGAGCGGCCCGCTGCCAACCGGGGCCGCTCTACAACAACAAAAGTCCCTGTCCCCGCACTAACCGGTACCTCACTGGTGCTGCGGGGGCAGGAACACTGCCGGCTCCTCTCGCGCTGCTCCTCTCTGGGCGGCGCTGCAGGGGCCGCGGGCGGGGCTCCCCTTCACTCGGGAGCCTCGCAGAGACGCTGCAGGCTGCTTCCTGCGTCTCCCGCCTGGCCTTGTCTCGCCGCCTTCCGCCTGGCTTCCGCTGGGGCCGCCAATGGCAGCGCGGCCCTGGGGGTCAGGAGGCGGGACTTCCGGGTCGCAGTAGGCAGCGGCCCGGCAACAGTTTTCACGGCTCCGGGGCTTGCGGCGGTGATCACGGGGCAATGCCGGGTGGGCACCGGCTCGTAAATATCAAAATAAACCGGGGCAATGCCGGGTGGGCACCGGCGTCTAAAAGAAATATAAAGCGAGGTAGGCACTCGCGATGCGCCGCAAATTCGGGCAGACGCCGGGTGGCACCGGCTAGAGTCAAAATAAAGCGCTTGGAGCGCTAGAAGGCAAAGCAAAGTGCTATTGAGCGCTGGGGTAAAACTAAAGCGCTCCCAGCGCTATAAGTCAAATAAAAGCGCTTTCAGGCGCTCTGGCATAAGGTAAAGCTCCAGCAGGGTCTGGAGGCAGGCAGGGGGGGCAAGGCAGGGCCAGAGCCAGCACACTGGGTCTCCAGGCAGGGAGACAGTCTAAGTGGCGGTCCTCCTGGCCCCAGCAGCAGCAACAGCCCCCTCTGGCAAGGATCCAAAAGTAGAACAAATTGTAAGGGGACACAGCCCCTTCTTATACTGTAAATTCCTTTGTCTCAGGGTGCAGGGTGGGGGGAAACCAGTTGCAGCTGGCTTGGGAGTACCCTTGATGGCCCAACCACCCCTTTCATTCACTGGGGAGGCTTGGGTCGTTAGACAAACCACAGGGGGGCGGAGCCAGCATTGTGTGGGGAAAAACCCAGCCCATCCAGGACCCAGGTGCACTCCTCCCACACATCACTCATGCTGATCTCACACTCACCACCGGGCAGACCCATCCAGACTTCCTGGAGCCTGGCATGCCAGCCAGCTCCAGCCAATCACCCTCCAGCATCCTCACTGCACACATACATCAATGTCCAGAAGTAGCACTTCTCTTCTAGACACATACAAGCCGCACATACCATCTTGCAGCATTCACTCTCACAAGTTCACACATACTAAACTCGAGCCTGCACTCCCCACGCATCAGGAACTAACATGGACACACACATTCTCCATGCATTCCTATGGGAGGGCAGGCCAGCCATACTACACGCACACACTTTACTCTGGGACACAGGGAAAAAGTGCGCCAAGACCCAAAAATCACTAACACTGGGTCACAAATAAAAGCAAAAAGATTAGGGGTGAACCTGCCCTAAGGCCCAAGTCCAACACAACCCCCTTCCAACAAAACGCAGGGCAGACCAATCACCACCGTGATGGGCTTCCCTGCTTGGGGCGATAAAACAAGGACGCGGGCCCACAACTGCAGGGACACCCTCCTGTTTTACGCCACGGTGAACCCCTAGGGTTCCTTCTAAAACTACTGTAGGGACTAACTGGGATACCCCACTGATACTCTCCAGCTGCCCTCGGCCAGGACCAGGCCCTAGGCCATCCAGGTACCACTGGATCCTGCCTACTCACAAAGTGGGGGGTAGTATCCCCTGGCACATAATAGCCATTTTCCACCCTTCCTGTCTGCAAGACAGGGCTAGACTGCCACTGGTTCTCCAGCCTAGGGTCTACAACCTCAGGCGGACCAGGAGTCTCAGGGAAGGCTCTCCTCCCCCTACCTCTTCTTCTAGGGTTCCTCCTCCTCCTGCGAGGGGTCCCCTCTAAACAACATTCTCCCAACCTGGGGTTTAACCCCTCAGGTTGCACCGGGGTCAGAGGTGGGCTCTCCCACCCTCTGCACCCCCTTTCAGAGTCCTGCTCCCTCCCAACCGGGGCGGTACATCTGGATGAAGAACTGGTCAGGACACTGATTACAGTAGTCCCACCCTTCAGGTCAGGCGGATCCTGAGCCTGGCCTTCCAACCTCTGGTCTAGAACCTTTGGTGGAACCAATGCCTGGCACTCCAGGACTTCTGGGGACTCACATACTATCCCCCAATCACTCCTTTCACTGGACTTCTGTACTCTCCCTACTGGAGCGGTACTGCCAGACTCTAGAACCATAGAAGCTCCGCTTACAGATGCTCCAGGTCCTCCACACACTAGGAGATCTCCCTCAAGTGAACTAACAGGCAAGCCTAGGTTCCCATCCTGGTGTTCCCTAAAGAAACCATCCAGGCTCTGTGACAGGGCTTCGGGCGTCTGGGACTCTCGGTCACACACTCACTCCTGCTCCACTGAGACAGGCAGTCAGCCCCTACACCCTCCTCACTAACCTGGGACCTAGCTGGGCTACTCTCACCCTCCTCCACCACACTGGGCTGGAGGACACCTGACCCACTATTGTTGGAATCACTCACTAGTGACTCTAAAGAACCTCTCGCACTGTCCCAGCGCTCTGCTTCTTCTGCAAGGTCAAAAACATTTCAACTTCAGCAGGTGCTGGCGCAACTCTGGACACACAACACTGAGCAACTGCTCTTTGAGGAACATATTCACCACTTCGTCCACCTCATTGTCCGAGTTAGCCCTCAGCCAATCCCACATTGTATCAGAACAGTCATCCATAAAATACCCCCACTCCTGGTGAGGTGGTTTCCTAAGGTTCCTGAACTTTAACCTGTTCTCCTCCTCTTTGGAATCAGGTACCATACTCTGGGAACTGGGAGTGGGACTGTCTACACTAACATTTAAATTGCTGCCTCCACTGGACTCAACCCTCCCTGGGGAATCCAGACAACTACAACTGCACTCAGGGGATAACCTACTCTCTAGGGCTACCTTCTCCCTGAACAAGGCCCTCTCAGCCTCTAGCTTGGCATGCTCCAACCTGAGCTGTTCCATCGCTAGCTGATGCTCCCGCTCTTCCCTCCTATCCAACCACTCCTCTGGGGACAGGGAAAGGGATGGGGCGCTGGTACTGACACTGGACCCAGCAAGGGACTCCCTATCTATGGGGTCCTCACTATCTGCTGATATCCATCCACTGTCATCATCATACAACTCACATTCTTCAGGGCTCTCCACAGACTCACCATCCTCATGACGTGCAGCCCGGGCCCTATCTCTCTCACTGTGCTCAAGATCCCACTGACCCGTTTGCCATTGGATCAGGCTGTCCCTAAGCTGGGACTGAGTATCCAACTCACTCACCTCCATGCCTCCCTCTTCACAGAATCTGACCAGCTCTGACCTACTGTACCTAAAAAGACAACAGAGATCAAAAACAGGCTCCATTTTGGCGGACGTTCTCAAGAAGAGTTTGACACAGGGAACCTGGGGGTCTGAGCTTACACAGGAGTATACAATTACAAAAAAATCAGCAAGATTCCTATCTCAGAGAACTTGCACTCCACTGTCCAGTGTAACACACCACTCATTCACACACACCCTCCCCTCGGACCAGTAAGGCAGTTTCTACCACCCCTGATTTTCTCAACCTGACCACAAGTGACACAGGTACCAAACTCTGGAAGCAGGGCGGGGAACAAATGTACTGGACAGAAATTACAAAATGACACCTTTCAGGAGAAGCAATACTGATCTTCCCTAAAAAACAATAATCCCCAAAATGTGGTTATCTAAAATTGCAGAGTTTTGAAGTGTGGCCTGTCGCCACTGTGGTACAGCGCAAACGCAAGTCCAATCCGCACCGCTTGCCACCAATGTTAGAAACGGGACCCCCAGGCGGACAAGGCTCACGCCAAGGTCAGTCAGGGATCACCATTTCTAAGGTCAGGGCAAGGGAGTCACACACCAAGGCAACCCCTGCTCACCCTCTAGGTAACGTGGCGCGAGCAGCAAGGCTAATCTCAGAGGCGATGTGTAAAGCGTTTGCGCGCGCACCCCAGCGACAACACCCTAGGCCCACCACAAAGGAAACTCCACACAAGGTTATATCAAAAATAGCCTTTGTATTATAATAATAAAAACACATTAGATAACACACACACTTTACAATGTGCCAACAGGCACGGGCAAGATTTACAAGGGATTATGTACAGGACAGGGCCACCTGGACCACTGTCAGGGGTATGCACTTTTTAGAAATAACACTTGTAGGTATAACACTTAGCACATAAACATATAATGACTGTAACACAGAAAATAGTTAATGTAGCATACCACCAGTAACTACTGGTAAAGGGTAAATACCTCCTACGCCACCCTAAACAATGTAGGGAAATCACGCAGGGAACTAGGACCTTATCATCAGGACCTATGGAAGGAAAACCTATCACCTAAGCAAGTCACATTTAGCAAAGGCAATAAAACATCAACATTCCTCTAAGCAGGTCACTTTTAGCAAAGGTAAATAAACCATAAACAATTACCTAAGCAGGTCACTTTTAGCAAAGATAATATCAAACAATCCTCTAAGCAGGTCACTTTTAGCAAAGGGGATAAAACAAACAATTACCTAAGCAGGTCACTTTTAGCAAAGATAATATCAAACAATCCTCTAAGCAGGTCACTTTTAGCAAAGGGGATAAAACAAACAATTCCTCTAAGCAGGTCACTTTTAGCAAAGGGGAATAACACATAAACAATTACCTAAGAAGGTCCCTTTTAGCAAAGGTAAAAACAAACATTCCTCTAAGCAGGTCACTTTTAGCAAAGGGGAATAAAAACATAGAGAATCACATAAGCAGGTCACTTTTAGCAAAGGTAATAAACAATTGCACATGAAACATTAAAACACATTCAGAGGTGCAGGTAGAACATTTGCGCAGGAATCACATAAGCAGTAACTCATAAATTGCGCAGGGTGCTTGTAGCACAACACTAGAATTGTCCCTCAGGCCAACTGGCCTCGCAAGGGGCTTAAATGCCCTGAGTCTCAATGTCAGGGAAGGCTGCGCAGGCAGCCAAGAACACAAAGCCTAAACGTAGCAACTGTCCACTAAGTGCTGGACAGTTGTAAATACAGATGGGCAACGTTGGAGCCTCTGGGGCTCAAGAACACAGGTGAGGGCAAGTACTGCGTGGGAGCCTCGGGGCTCTGTACCAAGAACTGCCCCCTCGAACCTCGTGTGGGCTCTAAATCAACTATGGCACTCAAAGAGCCTCTCTAGGCTCTAAAACAAATGGGGGCTGGGAGCCCTCTCTATCAATGCCAAGGGCGGTGGAGTCCCTCTCGGGGGACTCGAGAAATGAATATTGCCCAAGAGCCTCTCGTGGCTCTAAACAAATACGGCCCGCGTTGGAGTCCCTCGTGGACTCGGAGGACTTGGCACGTGGGAGCGGCCCGCTGCCAACCGGGGCCGCTCTACAACAACAAAAGACCCTGTCCCCGCACTCACCGGTACCTCACTGGTGCTGCGGGGGCAGGAACACTGCCGGCTCCTCTCGCGCTGCTCCTCTCTGGGCGGCACTGCAGGGGCCGCGGGTTGGGCTCCCCTTCACTCGGGAGCCTCGCAGAGACGCTGCAGGCTGCTTCCTGCGTCTCCCGCCTGGCCTTGTCTCGCCGCCTTCCGCCTGGCTTCCGCTGGGGCCGCCAATGGCAGCGCGGCCCTGGGGGTCAGGAGGCGGGACTTCCGGGTCGCAGTAGGCAGCGGCCCGGCAACAGTTTTCACGGCTCCGGGGCTTGCGGCGGTGATCACGGGGCAATGCCGGGTGGGCACCGGCTCGTAAATATCAAAATAAACCGGGGCAATGCCGGGTGGGCACCGGCGTCTAAAAGAAATATAAAGCGAGGTAGGCACTCGCAATGCGCCGCAAATTCGGGCAGATGCCGGGTGGCACCGGCTAGAGTCAAAATAAAGCGCTTGGAGCGCTAGAAGGCAAAGCAAAGCGCTATTGAGCGCTGGGGTAAAACTAAAGCGCTCCCAGCGCTATAAGTCAAATAAAAGCGCTTTCAGGCGCTCTGGCATAAGGTAAAGCTCCAGCAGGGTCTGGAGGCAGGCAGGGGGGGCAAGGCAGGGCCAGAGCCAGCACACTGGGTCTCCAGGCAGGGAGACAGTCCAAGTGGCGGTCCTCCTGGCCCCAGAAGCAGCAACAGCCCCATCTGGCAAGGATCCAAAAGTAGAACAAATTGTAAGGGGACACAGCCCCTTCTTATACTGTAAATTCCTTTGTCTCAGGGTGCAGGGTGGGGGGAAACCAGTTGCAGCTGGCTTGGGAGTACCCTTGATGGCCCAACCACCCCTTTCATTCACTGGGGAGGCTTGGGTCGTTAGACAAACCACAGGGGGGCGGAGCCAGCATTGTGTGGGGAAAAACCCAGCCCATCCAGGACCCAGGTGCACTCCTCCCACACATCACTCATGCTGATCTCACACTCACCACCGGGCAGACCCATCCAGACTTCCTGGAGCCTGGCATGCCAGCCAGCTCCAGCCAATCACCCTCCAGCATCCTCATTGCACACATACATCAATGTCCAGAAGTAGCACTTCCCTTCTAGACACATACAAGCCGCACATACCATCTTGCAGCATTCACTCTCACGAGTTCACACATACTAAACTCGAGCCTGCACTCCCCACGCATCAGGAACTAACATAGACACACACATTCTCCATGCATTCCTATGGGAGGGCAGGCCAGCCATACTACACGCACGCACTTTACTCTGGGACACAGGGAAAAAGTGCGCCAAGACCCAAAAATCACTCACATGGGTCACAAATAAAAGCAAAAAGATTAGGGGTGAACCTGCCCTAAGGCCCAAGTCCAACACTCATTAGTACAATTGTAATGCCCAAATAGACCAATAAGCAACAGAAAGGTAACCAGTCAACCTTTGCAAAAGAACAACCCCCCGTGCTGCAACACGTCACTGCGCTTTTGGTAACTTTTGACAAGTTTAATCTAGAAACAATTTTGTTGTTGTTAAAATCTACAGATTATGCAGCAAATGATGGATTATGTGGCAATTGTGGAAAATCTATAATGTTGCAAGAATGCAGCGGACACACAATCGCATAATTCCAGTGGTCCTGCATATAAGTCACCCCTGAGGTAGGCCCTAAGTAACCCGAAGTCAGGGTACTATGTATGTAAAAGATAGGACATGTACCTTAATGTTTTGTGCACCCTGGTGGTAACAAACAGCCTATAAAGCTTACCAAGCTGGAGAAGGACAAGGAGCAGACCCTTGCCCTTGCTATCTTGATAAGGGATTAAGCTCTTGAAGAAAAGAGACTAGACATGGAGGAAAGGAAGATGTCCCATGAGCTAAGCCTCAGAGAACTGGATATTAGAGCCCCTCAAAGTGGTGTTCAGCAACAGCAACATCGGTGGCAGCATACCTGCAGTGTATTCACATGAGTTCAGATTCCATATCCCAAAATATATGGTGGCCAGCTACAATTTGGGGATGACATGAGTAAAGGGTTGGCAGCCCATGAAGTGGCTTTGAAAGTGTGTCCGAGGGGAGTTGTGGTAGTCTTTGGAGGCACATGCCTTCTGTAGGGAGGGACACACTTCTTACACTGGAGGTGGGGGACTAGATCAACTACACTGCCATGAAGCCCATTTTAGTCAGCAAGTTAGGGTTGACATCTGAGAGGTACAGATTATGCTAGTAAGGCACTAAAGGTCTAGGTGAGGTGCAGCAAAGTTAATGTTTATGATGGGTTGTACAGCTTGTTTTTGAAGGAGCACATTCTTCATACTTGTTTTTCAGAGCTGCACCAACACCTGGTTGATTGCAAGCTTACTGATGCCAGGAGCTTGCCGAGGAAGTGGACTTTTGGGACAGTACCTGAGTGTCGAAAAAGGTCTCTGGGGGGCTCCCAAAGAGATGGCCAAGGTCACAACCAGGAGAAGGAAGGGGGAGATAAAAAGAGACCAAGTTATCTGAAGGCCCCCAAAACAACTCACAGGGGAAAGGGTCTGGTTCACATTCTCAATCTGGCCACCAGAAGAAAATGTATCCGGACAATGGTCAGCAGCCCAAGTCCATCAAGTGCTATGAGTGCTACCAGTATGAACATTAAAAATGAGATCCAAAGAGTCCAAAATGAGCACCTCCTCCCATTGGAGGAAAGATTCCAGGGGTGGCTAGAATAGTGCTTGTGGAGGAGTTTTTCCCAGTTAATTGGGGGAAATTACAGGGGTTACCCTAGTGTCCCTGGGTGACAGGGAGATAATTCCTAAGATCCATGCGCCATCACTTACTACAAAGTATAGGCGATAGGTCACCAACAATGAGCAAGGTGTGGAAGCTCTGAGAGATACAGGAGCCAGTATGGCTATGTAAGGAGTCAGTTGGTTTCCCCAGATCGAGTAATTCTTAATACATTAATAGATTGCTCTAGGTTGTAGTGAGGTTGTAGTGGCTGACAACAGAGAGGGTCACTATCATGTGGCTCTGGTTCCATTTGAGTAGGGAAGAGTTTCATATCTTTTGAAAGCTGCAGTGAGCCCTTCTATGCCTGCAGACTGTAATAACTTTGGCACACACTACCTGGAAAGAAGTGGAACTCAAGGCTTTTGTGGAGATGTTAGGGTTGCCTCAGTGGTATTGTGCCACAACAATGTCCATAGCTGCCTGGGAAGGGAGTCAAGGAAGGCTGGAACCTGGAATAAGGAACCAGCCAGCTGCTTAGTAGGTGAACGCAGGTAGCATTGTAATCCAGCCCCTGAATGTTATGTTATGTTATGTTATTTAATTTATATTACGCGCACAGCTGCCCCAGCAAAGGGGCGTCCTGGCGCGTGAACAGGTACTGAACATGACAGAAATAAAAAGGAGAAAGTCCTAGTCAGAAGCAGGGAACAGGAAAGTTTTAATCATGCGTCTAAAAACAGTAAGATTGTTCAGCGCACGGATATGCACCGGAAGAGCATTCCACAGACCAGCGGCGAGTACTCGATAGGAACGACCACCCATCCGACTGAGTTTGAAACGGGGGCACAACGCCAGATGAAGCGCCTCCGATCTTAGAGCCCTCAGTGGGACATATGGAGTAAGCAGATTCACTAGCGCCGGCGGCGAAGAAGACTTCATAATTTTGAAAGCCAAACATAGTGATTTAAACTGAATTCTTTGCCTAACCGGCAACCAATGAAGAGCGGAGATCGTACTAGATACCGAGCAGTATTTGGGTAAGCCAACTATCGCCCTTGCTGCGGCATTCTGCACCCTCTGGAGCCTAGAAGCTTCGGCCTGATTGACCCCCAGCAGAAGCACACTGCCGTAGTCCAGCCGAGATAAAACCGTGGCTTGGACCACGATTTGTCGAGTAGAGGAGTCAAAAAACTTGAGGATAGGTCTGAGGCCCCGCAAGATGCCAAAACAGGTGGCTGCGACCTTCTTCGTATGACTCGAGAAGGATAGGGCTGAGTCCACCCAGACTCCCAGGTTCTTTACCTCGGTGACAGGGACAGGAGTAATGCCCAATTCCGGCGGCCACCACTGATCACCCCAAAGCTCTGCATGTTTCCCCAACACCATAACTTCCGTTTTTTTGGCGTTCAATTGTAGGCAGTTAGATCTTAACCAATCTGCCACGGCCAGAAGTCCTGCTCGGAATCTGGGGGCGTCTGTCTCAGGGTCACTACTCAGAGTCACCGCCAGCTGCGTATCGTCAGCATATGAGGTCATAGTCAAACCCCATTGCTTGACGATCACAGCTAGCGGCTGCACATATAGGTTGAACAATGTGGGGCTCAACGAGGAACCCTGAGGGACCCCCAGTTCCAACGAGTGAAAGGTGGACTGGCCAGGTGGTATAGCCACTTTAAAGGACCGGCCGGAGAGGAAAGAGCGGAACCACTGAAGGGCAGTCCCCGATATACCAGCCTCCTCCAGACGCAAAGCCAGAATGCGGTGAGACACAGTGTCGAACGCGGCGCTCAGATCAAGTAAAAGGAGCGCCGCCGTTCGTCCTGCATCGAGTACTCCACGTAGATGCTCGGTTATGTAGAGCAGCGCGGTCTCGGTACTGTGTCCCGACCGAAAGCCATTCTGACTCGGTCTAGGATATCATTCCGGGCCAGATGTTCAGTCAGAATGGAATTGACATGTGCCTCAGTAATTTTAGCTATCCAAGGAAGAAGGGATATGGGGCGGTAGTTCTCAGGTAAAGCTGGATCCAAAGTGGCCTTCTTTAACACAGGAGTAACTACCGCCTGCTTCCATAAGGAAGGGACCGTTCCTGATGTTAACGACAGATTAATCAGAGACAACATCGAGGCCCGACATGAATGGGGAAGAATCCTGATATGATCAGGCTTCAACGGATCAAGCGGAGATCCAGATTTAATCCTCAGGCCCAAGGTATCAAAGGTCTCCATGGACAATGCCGATAAACAGGACAGAGTCTCCACCTCAGACGGGTTAAAGCTCCCTAACTCTAAGTCATGCAATGAGCAGTTGAATCCTCGAAAGATAGTCTGCACTTTATCTAAAAAGAAGGATGCCAAGCCTTCACAGTGAGCATCAGTGCAGATAGCAGTCGAGGTGGCCCTCTTATTCAGAAGATCCTTGATGACCTTGAAGATTAGTTTAGAGGGATTAGTACTGGTTTGGAATTCCTGGGCATAGAATGTGGCACGGGTTCTGCAAATCGCTCTGTGATAGTTCTTAAGTTTTGAAAAGTAGATGGACTTCAGGATCGGGTCGTAAGTCTTCCTCCATTCCCTCTCAGCTTTCCGGCAAGTTCTTTTAAGCTCGGCAAGTGAGTCATTGTACCATGGGCTAGGTACTTTAGAGTGGCATTTAGACCAGTGCCTAGGTATGAGGGAGTCGAGGGCATCTGAAATCCATTTACAGAACGACTCATACCCTTGTTCCACATTCTGAATAAGGCCCAGGGAATCCTTCTCCAGTATCCCAAAAAACTCCTCCAATTTCAACTTGTGCCACTGTCTCTTAAAGACCAATCTTTCTGCCGCTTTAAATGGCAGATCGTCAATGGGACAAAGGACTTCCACCAACAAGTGGTCAGTCCAACCCACCGGAATAGGATTGGTCATCTTCACCCTGTTAAGAGTAGTAAAGAAAGGGTCCAAAATATGGCCCCCAGAGTGAGTGGGCAGGGTAACTAGTTGAACAAGTTGTAGGGCTTCAAGGTCCGCGAGCAGAGAATCTATGCCCGTGGACGTCTTACGGTCGAAGTGAATGTTAAGGTCCCCTGTGATGTTAAAATTAGCACAGCTAGGTACAAGAGAGCTTACCATATCTGCAAAAGCAGCCTTAAAGACTGTGTCATTGCCTGGTGGACGGTAGATGAGAATACCGCTAAAGGTGAAATGATGACTAAAGGTCACTTTAAAAAGGGCACTCTCACAGGCTGACAAAGCCAGTGGTTTCCAAACCGAAGGGAAGCAAGATTTTACAGCCATGGCGATGCCGCCCCCCCTCGTTGGCCGGTTCAAAGTGAAAACCGTATACTCAGGTGGAAATGTAAGGTTAAGGATGGCGCCATCAGAATCTTGTAGCCAGGTTTCGGTAAGGAAGAGTATATCGGGCGAATCCTTAATTAAAAGGTCGTGTACGTGTTGATGGTGTTTAACCAACGACCTTACGTTCAGATTCCAGATACGTAATACACAACCCGCTATGTTCTTATGTATGATTTTAACACTCTCTTCCAGTGACCGTATCATAGCCAGTTTATCCAAAGTCCAAGTATTACAGGTACATACAAATGGGCCAGATAGAGGGTGTACCCGATCGTGACAACAGACGCTGGATTTACCACCCATGGACAAGAGCTCGTCCCGGGTATATCCAAATGTCAGGGGTGCCGACATGGCTGATAGTAGTCGAGCTAGTTATCCAGAGTCCTGCCATGCCTTGCGCCTCCTCGTCGCTGACGGGCGCAGACGGGCAGGACTCTGGCACGACTCAGGCACAGCGAAGGCGTCTTAACTGCGTGTCCCGCTGCGCGGGAGGGGACGACTTTAAGTAGGCGCTCCCCGGAACAAGACGAGCGTGAGGACGCTCCAAGATGGCGCCCGCCGGTCTGGCCTGAGCCCAGAGCAAGATGGCGCTCGAATACGGACCACGGACCACCCAAGGGACCCGGACCCACCAAAGCGGTGGTGTAAACTCAATTATGTGCGGTGAGTGGAAGGGGGGAAACCCAACCCAGCCAAGGTCCGCTAAAAACAGGGGAAAAAATAAATGAAACAAACGAAAATATTAGACCAGGGAAAGTTAAAAATAGCGAGGCGCCAGCAACAGCGCAATTTCAGCAATTGAATACCTGTTCAGAGCGCAGGCATCAGAGGGTCCGCCTTAAGTAGGCGCTCCCCGGAACAAGACGAGCGTGAGGACGCTCCAAGATGGCGCCCGCCGGTCTGGCCTGAGCCCAGAGCAAGATGGTGCTCGAATACGGACCACGGACCCCCCAAGGGACCCGAACCCACCAAAGCGGTGGTGTAAACTCAATTATGTGCGGTGAGTGGAAGGGGGGAAACCCAACCCAGCCAAGGTCCGCTAAAAACAGGGGAAAAAATAAATGAAACAAACGAAAATATTAGACCAGGGAAAGTTAAAAATAGCGAGGCGCCAGCAACAGCGCAATTTCAGCAATTGAATACCTTACTCCTGTGAGATGGATGGGTCAGCTGTGGTGGAAGCCTCAGAGTCCACTGAGGAGGATATTGGTTCCCTTGGTGACAAGTCTGAGCTTGCTGGATGGCATGTGGAAGTAGGGTCCACCAAGTAAGAGTGTTGTAGGGCAAAAAGGGAGTGGCCAAATCTTGAGGGTATGAGGTGACATACTGAAACTCAAACAGCATTTGATGCCTCTGTGAGCGACCACATTTACTGGGAGGACATCCTCCTGTACAGTGAGGGTAAGGTTCCTGGGCATGGGATACCAAGGACCCTGGTGGCCCCCAATGCTAGAGGGCCTTCCTACTGGAATTGGCTCACACAATTCCCCTGGGAAGACACCCAGGCCAAGACTAGACCTTTGCAAGGCTTTTCCCCCGCTTCTATTTTCCTAGGATCAAGAATTCCTCAGATTTGATCTGCAGAACTTCTGTGATCTGCCAAGCTAGTGGGAAGACAGGGAAGAGGCTGTAACGCACTTCCTGTCATTAGCATCCACTTTGAGAGGGTGGGAATCAACACTGAAGGGCATTTGGACCCCCAGGATGCATCAGGCAACAGGCTCATCCTGATTCTGGTGGAGCATTCCACTAGGTACCCAGAGGGGAACCCTCTGAGGACTACTACTGCACCACAGGGCAAGACCCTGATAAGGAATTTTACCTGCGTGGGTTCCCTAAGGAAGTTGTGTCTGACAGGGACCCAAACTTCATGTCTGCTTATATGCAGTCAATGTGAAAGGAATATTGGGTAACATACAGGTTCTGCATTTCTTATCATCCACAAACCAAGGGGCATGTTCAGGGGTTCAACAATACCCTAAAAGGCATTATCAGGTGCTTGCCTGAGGCTCTGAGGAAAAAGTGGGATATCCTCTTATCATGCCTGTTGTTTGCTTACCGTGAGGTGCCACAGAGAGAAGTGGGCTTCAGCCCTTCGGAGCTGTTGAATGGGCACCCAGTAAGAGGACCTCAGTCTGGTGAAAGAAAGGTAGCGGCAATGTCCCAGGAAGGTACCCCAGCACGTAGTGAGCTGCATGTTGGTCCTCTGACACAGATGGCTAACTTATGGAAGCAAGCTTCCTGTAACCTTAAAGCCAGTCATGAAGGAGTCGCATGACAAAAATAATACCTCCTTTGAATTTTAACCTGGTCAGAAACTGTGGGTGATGGAGCCGGTAGAACCCAGGGTCCTCCACGATTGCTGGAATGGGCCAAATTATATATTGAAAAAAGGGGAGGCCTCATACCTGGTGGTCCTAAAAATCCCTAGGCAACCCTAGTGGGTGTTACATGTAAATCACCTAAAACCGCATTTAAGAGGCCTGAGCTCACTTTGGTGACTGATGGAGAAGAGAAAGAGGTGAGTGATCCTCTCCCCGATCTCTTTAACTGCAAGGAATAGGATGGATCTGTGGAAGGAGTTATCCTTTCTCCCACTATAACTCCTGAACAATAGAGAGATTGACACCAAAGGTTTGGGCAAACTCTTCTCTGTTCACCCTTATCCCTGTGACTACCTACCTGTGTACCCATGATGTGAACACAGGGGACCACCTTCCTGTTAAGAATAAAGCTTATAGGTTATCAGATAAGGTGAGCATTAAGACTCAAGTGTTCAAAATGATGGATCTGGGGGTGATAGAACCCTCCAGTGGCTCCTGGTGCAGTCCTGCAGTACTGGTACCAAAGTTGCCCCAGCCGTCAACACGCCTGAACTGAGGTTCTGTGTGGATTACAGAGGGCTAAATTCTGTAACCAAGACTGATGCTCATTCCATGCACAGAGCGGATGAGCTCATTAACACATTAGGGGCTGCTCAGTACTTATGTACCTTTGATATTATACCAGAGAATGGGCAGATCTCCCTAACAAAGGGAGCAAAGGAGAGGTCACCCTTCTCCACTCCAGAGGACCACTATCAGTTCAGAGTGATTCCCTTTGAATTAAAGAGCACCCCTGCCACCTTCCTGGGGCTGGTGAACAAGGTTCTTGCTGATTTGGAGGCCTTCTCTGCTGCTAATCTTGATGGCATAGTTGCCTTCAGCAGCAGCTGGAAGGACCACAATTTTCACCTCCAGGAAGTGCTTCAGGCTCTGCAACAGGCAGGCCTGACTATCAAGGTAAATAAGTGTCAAATAGGGTAAGGGCCTGGTGTGTACTTGGGACACCTGGTGGGCATTGGAAGGTGCTGTTCTTCAGTCCAAGCTAGAAATCATCATGGCTTGGCAGCCCTCCAAAGCTAAGACTGAGGTCAGAGCATTCTTGGGCCTCACTGGGTATTATAGAATGTTTTGCAAGAGATATGGCCCCATCGTTGCCCCGTGACTGAGCTGACTTTCAAGAAGAAGCCCAGAAATGTGATTTGGATAGAGGCATGGCAAACTGCATTTGACTCACTGTAGCAAGCCATGTGTACACCTCCTGTACCCAGGGCCCCTGATTTCTCCCAGAAGTTTATCATTCGGATATATACCTCAGAGTACGGTAGAGGGGAAGTACTATCCCAACTTAATGGGGAGGGCTTATACCAACCTGTAGCCTTCGTCACCAGGAGGCTACTTCCCAGGGAACAGAGGTGGAGTTCTACTGATAGAGAAGCTTCTGTTATCGTCTGGGCCCATACCTGTTTGGTACTCATTTCCTGATTCAGACAGACCACAGGCCCCTGAGGTGGCTCATGCAAACGATGGGGTGAGAAACCAAAATTGTTGAGGTGGTCCATTTCCCTAAGTGTGTAGACTTCAGGGTGGACCACAGACCTGGAATTGACCACACCCATGCTGATAATCTGTCCAGGTTTTTATGCCTAAGGGATGAGAACTACCTTGAGGCTGAGTATATATCCCCCACTTTCAGCTGGGGGAGCATGTGTTAGACCTTTCATCATTAGGGTGGCCTATCTCCCAACATTTTGACTTTTGACTCCTGTTTATGCGGTTTTCTTTTTGTGGGTCATAGGACCCTGAGCACTTATTCACTGCTAACCTGTGCTAAAGTGCATGTGCTTCTCCCATAAACATGATGACATTGGTGTATACCTGATGGCATATTTGTTGTACTGGTAAGTCCATGGTATAGTGGTATACCATATACCCAGGGCCTGTGCTTAAAATACTACTAGTGGCTGCAGCACTGATTATGTCACTCACAGAAGTAGCCTGTGCACTGCAGTGCCTTTGTATTCAGTTTACTGGCAGCTCATATTGGTATTTAAAACTACTTGCCAAGCCTTGTACTCCCCTTTCATTACATAGCAGTCACCCCTAACATAGGTTCTAAGTACCCCTAAGGGCAGGGTGGTATGTAAGTAAAAGGTAGGACATGTACATTTATGTTTTGCATGTCCTGGTCGTGACAAACAGTCTATTTTGTTTCTCACTACTGTGAGGCCTACTGTCTCTTAGGCCAGCATTGGGAATTCCTTAATATACTTTTAAGATGTAATCTCTGATCAGAGAAGCGCAGCTTTTACATGTTTGATATGCTTGGAATGATAACGATAAATCCTTCTTACTGGTGAACTTGTATTCAACATTACTCATTTCTCTGTTCTTACTGCTCTTTGTGCCTGACAGCCTGACTCCAAAATTCTTCTGGATTGGGTGACAGCTACACTTTGTGTATTCCCTCTCGAAAGCCACAAACACAGGAAGGGCTAGGTGTGACAGAAGACTTAGCATTCTTCTGCATTCTGATAGCCTTCCTGCGCAGGAAGGGGGAGAGGTGGCTCACCCTTACATCTGAATAGGCTG
Organism: Lissotriton helveticus; assembly: GCF_964261635.1. Lineage (NCBI taxonomy): Eukaryota > Metazoa > Chordata > Amphibia > Caudata > Salamandridae > Lissotriton > Lissotriton helveticus. The sequence goes on along the minus strand of NC_136069.1, from coordinate 1,016,340,186 downwards.
TGTCCTGTCCTCACACCAAGCACTGATTTGCCCCACAGGATTAGCCTGGCAGACAGGACTGATTTGAAAGGGGTCCTTGTGCACTTCGGAGAGTTCCTTTGAAGTCACCCCTACATAAAAGGCCCTTTTATGTTTAAGTACTGGGTCTCTGACCCCGTAAAATAAGAGACTTCTGGATCTTGAACTGGACTCTATCAGAAGGACTATTGTGCTGCTTAAAGGAAGGATGCAACTGGATTGCTTTATTGAAAGGAGTCCTTTTCTGCTTGTTTCCCTGATGCTCCCTGAAAGAGAGCTGGACTCTGTCTTCCTTCCGAGTGTTTTTCAAGGCAGACAAGGCTTGTGCAGGTAAGAGCGGTGGGGTGGGTTGGGGTGGGGGAAGTCAACAGATGATGAGGGAAACATAAATAAATAAAAAAACACTTACTTTGTGCTCGCGGCATCGTCGAGTTGGTGATGCGGCAAGCGCAAGGTAAATGGTTTTCATTTTAAGTTTCCCTCATCGCTGTCTGTTGACTATTCCCAACCCACCTCCCTGCCCCACTGCTCATACCTGCACAGTCACGCCTGCTCCAAAGTCTTGCTGACTTGCCTCCTGTTCTTCTGAGGTCTCAAGGACACAAAAGACTTTCTACAATTATGCTGGTGCTGCTGGACTCTGCCTTCTGTGAGTCCTACCCTTGGCTGAGATACCTCCTCCAAGCTCTGGCCCTCAGAAGTGGGTTCTGCAGCTGTTTTCATCAAAAATCGATGCATTGCATTGACTGCTTGAGAAATTCTGATGCATTGCCATTTGACGCAGATGCAGCAGCTGCTGAATTACAGCAGTTTTACAGCCTGCCCTGCTCGACATTGATGCTTCTACTTTTTGGATTTTTTGTTGTTTTGGTCTCTTTTTGCTCAGGAAAATATTCTCTATTTTTCTAAACCTGTGTGGAGTCTTTTTGTGATTTATTCATTGTGTTATTGTGTGTTGCACAAATACTTTGCACATTTCTTCTTTAGATAGGCCTGAATGTTCTGTGCTGAGCTAGCCAAGCTACCAGACGCTGAGCACAATTGTCTTCTGGTGTGTATCTAGCTTACCCTTACTAGAGTGGTGGCTACTGCCTGGCCTGGTTGCATACCTCAGCAAACCAGGAATCCCATTTCTAACAATAAGTGTTTCCAAACTAAGAACATATAAGACTGACCAAGATGAACACATTGGTGGAAATGAACTATGTGTAGTACATCCAGACTAGATGGATGCAGTATCTGGGGAGTCTTAAAGTAACGTGTATTTTATATGAGGGGTGTTTGAGTTTCTGCCAAAGTCGTCCATGCCTCCCAGTTTCCAAGTAGCACAGCATGATGAGGACTAATCCAGGGCTTAATTTGTGCTGATGACAGCAAGTGGTGTACACTAGCACTCACATATTAGGCACTGGAACTTATTTTTCAATATGGAACCTTTACCCATAGTGAAAAAGAGAAAGGCAGATAAGGGGACAGAAGAAGTATTAGAAAGATTAAAAAAATAATGAAGAGAGAAAGCAAGGCAAATAACTCACAACTGTGAGGTAATGAGACAGGATGTCTATGATGGTGGGAAGAAAAGGAATGAGAGACATTCAAGACTAGGCATTCTTGGTATTCAGAAGTATCAGAATTCAGCAATGCCATAAACAAATGCTCATGTAAAGCTAAGACCTCTGCACATATGTCATTTACAAATTAAGCAAGGCTTAAGTCTGCAATTTTAATATTCTACTGTATCCTAAATGTTCTGTATTCATGTCTCAACAATATTGTGGTCAATAATTGAAAAATTGATGTTCTCTGGTTCTTTTTCTTGGGCTAAAATGCGTAGAATTTAGAAACAAATGCCAACTGTTACAGAACTTCTGCCATAGTTTGTTTAAGAATTTGGGAGCAATGGAAAGAGGTTACTTTGAGGTGATCCCTTTGATTGAGAGACTGCACTTCTCTGCTAATTAGTTTTTCATTAACTGTGTGAAAATATTGAAGCAATTTCTAAAGATCATTAGAGTCTCCAATTTCAAAATTAAAGTAACTTACAATTGTTTTAATTGGTTGCCAAGCATTGTTACACAGTTGATTGCTTTTTCTTGACTATACAACAATAATGCTATCTATTATTCTACTGTTTATGAATTTCTAACACCTTGGGTATAAGAAGCAATTTCTGTAAGACAAAATGAATCTCAAAATGGGAATAAATCGGACTAAAACTGAAGTACTGTATTCCCGGGGAATCTTCAAGATTCGTCTGTCAACTCTTATGCAACATAGTTTTCAGCATATAAAACAAGAGAACGCATTGAGGCCAGGATACGATTTAGAATTGAATTCCTCACGAATGTCTACTGGTCTCAATAAGTATGTAAAATATACAGAAATAAAAGGTGTTCAAAAATAAAACAGAAAGATTGCATATATGGATTGGGAAAGCAATCAACAACACTATAAGCATCAATAATCTTGAACTCACCTTCTGTTGCATTTAAAGCATTGTGTGTCCAAAGTTAAAAAAGATATAATATGAGCCCATTTTTCAAATTTGTTATCACTTTATGTCCCAAGTAACATTTTAAATATGATTGATTGCACTTCTTGTTACTTATGCAAATACATTAAATATGAGCATTTTTTTGTTGATTCATTTACCTGCACCAGTATTTCTCTATAGTAGTGAAAATATCAACAGAATATAATGCATTTCAAACAGTATGAATAGCCAGCTCAGCATGAATTTATGGAGGTAAAAATTAAATTGGCATTTTCTGTGTTTGTTGTGATTCGAGAAATTCTGCAAAAATAGATTGTGTAGAGTTTTAAGAAATTTTACAAATGTTAATTTAAATAGTTGCAAAGGTACTCTAAATATATTGGGTCATTGTTAGTCACACCTCAAGTGTCAAGTGTCATAGTTAACTTATCAACAAGTGCTTCTGTCTTATTTAAAACTTCAAAACACTCCAGAATATTTGGGGTGAGAGAATATCTTAATTATTTTTAAATCCCTCATAGCATATTAATACTTTGAATACATATCCACTAAAATGATCAAACAAATGTTTAGCTAACTCTGGCTTTAAAAATTGATAAACTGGTAAACAGCTATAATCCTCCTGTTGTAGCTATTTTATAGAATTTTGAAAATACTTTTCTTTTGAACACATTTAATTTTTAAATTACTAAAAGGGATTTGCGCTACCAAAGTTTGTGTGACTATCTAGAGTGAATGCACAAATAGCCCAACTGCAGGTCTAAACCAGATGTGGATTCCACAGGCAGGCAGAGGCACACAATGGTAAAGCGAGAAAATGCCCACTTTCTAAAAGTTCAAACACAATAACAATTGGAGGCTGTGTGCTTTAAATACATTTTACATTTTTGTAAAGATCATTCTATTTAATAAACATGACCTTAGATTCTGTTTTAACACATGACTACATCACTTTTCAGCATTAGTTGCCATTTTGATGAAGAGAGTGATACCAACTTTCAAAACTTTAATTCTCAAAATACAAAACAATGAGCTACATATAAGAATCACAAGACAAGTGCTGAAACGTACAAAAAGAAAACATCATATGAGACATTCAGTGTTCAACGAGTCCTATATTTAAAAAGCCAGAGCGGAACATTTTCTACACACTCTTGGTATATACTCTGGGGTATCAAAAATATGTATTTTTAAATTGTGAGTTTGGAACCCCAAACTCTAAATCTCTATCTCTTCCGAATTGAAAGTTACACTTGTAAGAGGTTGCAAGACAGCTCCAATGATAATTTATGTGAGAAATAGTCCTTGCAATAGTGAAAATGAATTTGGCAGTCTTTTTCTATAAGGACATATAAAACACCCCAGTACATATCAAACCTTTCACGTACACTGCATCAAGCCCATGGTGCTTCCTTGAGCCTACCTTAGTGGTGCCTTACATGTAGAAAATTGGAAGGTTGGGCCTGGCAAGTGGGTGCACTTTCTAGGTCGACATGGCCATTTAAAACTGTACTCACAGACACTGCATCAGTAGGTCAGAGACATGGTTGCAGGGCTACTCATGTGGATACCACAATTAGTGCCGCAGTCCCACTAGTAGCATTTGATTTACAAACCCTGGGCACACACAGTGCACTTTAATAAGGACTTACCAGTTAATCAAATATGCCAATCATGGATAAACCAATTACCAATACATTTTATACAGAGAGCGTAAGCACTTTAACACTGATCAGCAGTGGTAAAGTGCCCAGAGTCTTGGCGCCAACAAAAACAGGTCAGAAAAAATAGGAGGAAGAAGGCAAATAGTTTTGGGGATAACCCTGCAAGAAAGTCTACGACCAACAGTGGAAATCTTCACTGTGACTTCATCCAGTGGTTTCCCGATGATAATACCTCCTCCTCGGACGCTGCCTGTGGCCTCGCCCCACCTAAACTTCTCAGAACATTTATCTTCAAAGTTCTTTTAAGTCCAAAGGTAAGCGCTGACCTGACCCAGTCTACTTTTTGCATTTGACTTGTGCTCTATCGTGGTCTGCCATATTTTTACATTTTGACCCAGTCTTGCAAGATTAAGGGGCAGATTAAGATGTCAGTCGGAAAGTCTCCGACCGCTAGTCAGTGGCTATCTGACCAACACGGTCGGTTTGTGGTCCGAACGCCTGATTACGATGTCATTGGTCAGGACATAAACTGACCGGTCATTCTGACCGGCTCTCAGAGTCTTCCAGCCGGACCGAACCACAAGTAATGCCCCAATGGAAGGCATTTCCACTGTCGGGAGTATGATGTTGGTTTTCGACAGCCTTTTCATGCCAGCTTTTACAACACGGAAAGGCTGTCGGAAAGTGACTATGGGGGCTCCTAGCAGGGCCCCCTTCCCTCCCCAGTCTACTGTTAGTGGTCGAGGTGGAACCCAGGATACTCTCCTTTAAAACCTTGCACTGTGTGGCAGACACCATGGGGTGCCTGCCACAGGGTGCAGGGTTTTACACCCCCCCAATTCTTTATGGGAGCCTGTTTTACAGCCGGTTTACGGCTGTGACACAAGCTCCCATAGAGAAATGTGAGTATCTGACCGAACAGTGTTTGGTCATGGTAATCAGGTGGTCGGAACCGCCGACCGGAGGTTGGTCAGTCCCGAGTCCGAGATGATGTCAGTCGGAGGCAACTCCGACCAACATCGTAATAAGCCCCTAAATGTCCGCTGTGGGTGCTTTGATTTTTTAGGCACTCGTTTTTACTTTAGAAATTCATAACTCAAGTTCTACTGATTACATTTTTGTTGTTTTGGTGTCAAATAATTCATTATATTTTAGCCTGTTATTCCAAATTGGTGTGGGGTTTTTCTTGTGTTGTGTGTTTACCTTATTTCTGTTTGAGTGCTGTGTAAATACTTTACACTTTGACTCTAAGTTAAGACTGAATGCTTTTGTGCTCAGCTGTTAAGCATAGGTTCATTGAGCTACATTTGTGGTTCACCTTGACAGAGATTGTGGCTGCTGTTAACACCCCACTCAAGTTAGATAATAAAGTCACTGGAATATTGTCAGTGGGAGAGGAATATGACTCAAGGCTTGATGTAAAGAGTCAGAGGTCACCTTTCTCCAACATGCTACAGCCATGGTGGAAGGTGAGGATGAAGAAAGAAGGGCTGTCTCTTGAAATACGCAAGAGAAGGGAATGCCAAAATAGGTTCACAAACCGATTGGTGAAAAAGCAAAAACTGTTAAAACCCGATGAGCAAGAGAGTAAGGAATACCAAAAAGGCATTTAAGTCTGCATCAGCACAGCGAAGACACTCATTTAGGGTTGAGCAAGATAGTAAATACAATAAAGTCTCAATAGTGTTGAGGGATAAATCAGCACTAACGTCCAACTGCTTGATGCCAGGGACGAGATTTTCACTGAAATATATTCCTTGCAGCTGCTGCAAGTTCACTCCATAATTCATAAGTTTTTGGCAATTGTTGCTAGCTGTTTTGTTTTTTTCCTACATAGTTGGCAAAATGAATATTGTAATGAAGTCAGGTTGTTAAAATTGCTCCATGTAAATCTGTGGTGCAGCTTTCCGTGGCATAGAAAATATCAATTTTTTATTATTTTTTTTTCTTTTATAAAGCCGGATTGGTCCGGATGAACCAGGTCGCCTATAACAGTAACCAAGCGATTGGCAAGCAATTTGGCCAGGATCTTGGGTTCAGCGTTAATCAGCGATATCGGCCTATAGGAGGCGCAGCGGTCGCGAGGCTTGCCTTCCTTAGGAATCACTACTATGGAGGCTAGTCTCTGATCAGGAGGGAGGGTTCCCATCTCTAGCGATTCCAGGAACATCGATCGTAAATACGGGGCTATCGTGTCCGGACGGAGTTTGTAGAGCTCAATAGGAAGCCCATTAGGACCCGCAGCCTTCCCGGAGCGAACCGAACGAATAGCGATCGAAACCTCCTCCACCGTGGGCAGCGCATCGAGGAGTTCCCTCTCAGGAGCAGACAAACAGGGCAGCGCAATGTCACGCAAAAGCAAGTGGGAGTCCTGCTCAGATCTATCAGAGACAGGGGAATATACTCCCCGGAAATAATCAGCGAAACATTCAACTATTTCAACAGGATCAGTAAGAAGCACTTCATTCACATCCACAATCACAGGGACCACCCGACTCGCACTCTCCCTCTTATCCAGCCAGGAAAGCAACTTCCCAGCTTTATCACCAACATCATACAGGCGTCCCTGCTGTTCCCTGCTCATTACTTTCGCAGCATCTGTGACCAACGCTCTATATTCAAATTGCTTGAGACCCAACAGGTGTAGTCCGTCCGGTGTAACCTCGGACTCCAGTTCCCCCTCCAGGGCAGTAATTTCACCCTCGATACGGACAATTTCCACTCGGTTACTCCTCTTAATGTTACTAATCAGAGAGAGGGCCTGGCCTCGGATAACAGTTTTATATGGTTCCCGCAACGAAACCGAGGAGGAGACGGAGCCAACGTTGTCAGCAAAGTAGTGGTCAAGTGTCTTAATCAATTCAACTCTAACCTTGGGATCACGGAGGTACCAGGAGTTAATCGGGGCCACACGACCCTCCGTCCCCAGCTGCGCATCCACAACCAACCACACCGGGGAATGATCCGATACACCTCTAGCGAGATGTCTTACCTCCCGTATAGCGGAGGCCTGGGAAGAGGGCACCAGCACGTAGTCCAGTCTCGAGAGACTGCCGTGTGCCCCAGAGTGGAAGGTATACTGTGATTTCCCCGGGTGAAGCAAGCGCCAACAATCGGTGAGCCCCAGAGTATCAAGGAATTCGCCCAACCAGGACTGAGCTTTGGAAAGTTCCCGGGGAGGATAACGATCACACATCCACGAAACTACAGAATTAAAGTCCCCGCCCACCACAAGCAGACCCTCCGGGACTCCCAGGAGCACCCTTCCCAGATCAGCATAAGTAGTAGTCTGGAGTCCGGGTGGTATGTAGACAGATTGATTGATTGATTGATTGTGGGTTTCTAAAGCTGCAGAATCGACTCCCGAAGGAGTATCTCTGCGCTGTAGACCGCTGGGGAACCCGTCCTGGCTTTCCCTGTGAGATGGTCCCTACTGGGTATCTCCAAGGTGAAACCAGGCATCCTCGGCGTATGTGGGGGGCCGTTGTGGAGATGAGGCAAGCTAATGCCCAGAGTTGCCGAGTGTGTTCCCTGGTTAGAGTAGGCACTGAGGCGAGAATTATCAAGTCCGTTGACCCTGGTCCAAGACCCTGCTGCGTCGGGAATTGAACCCTGGTCCCGGGCCGTCCTCTGCTCCCGGGTCTGCCGCCTCTAACCAGTGAGCCACACCACTCCACAGAGACCATAGTTATGACCTTCCCCTCCCAGCGCCCAACAATGGTGGCATGCCGTCCCCTATCATCAAGGATAATCTCATCAATAGCGAGAGGGAGGGAGTTACGGACCAATATGCCCACCCCCCTGGATCCAGAAGTGAAACCCGAGTGCGCCAGGAGACGATAACCACGCCTATTCAACGCGTGGCACGTATTGCCAAGCAAGTGCATCTCCTGGAGCAGAGCCACATCAGGGGATAGACGTCGCAGAAGCTGCAACACCACACCCCGTTTAATTTTATCCCCCAACCCATTAACATTCCAACACAACAGTCGAAATCCCCTACCCCCATCCCAATAGTGAAACCCGCCCCCACTCCACACCCAATGCAACAACGTACAACAGAAGCTCGTCATTACTGTGCCTTGTAAAGAACTATGAAACATGAACTCCAACCCCCCCATCCCCCCAAAAAACCCGATACATCACACCCCCCTCCCCGCACCCCTGCGTGAGACTAAAAAGCCACCCCAACTTGCAGTGTGCCTGTCGCCCTAGTACCCAACTAATCTACGAAAAGAACCCCGGAGGAGGAAGAGGCACCCACTCCCCACCCACCCCCAAAAGTGACAAGGTGTCAGCAGCAATAATCATGGCATCAAACCAAAGTTAAAAGTCAATTCGATGGACAAGGGGCCGGCCACAATCCCTATTCCTGTTCCGCCGGGCCGCCCTCCGCACCTCCGGAAGGTCCAAAGTTCACAGAGTGATCCTGCCCCACAGGCAGCTAGTCCAGCCAGTCACTTACGGCCCCAGGATGGTCGAAGAAAAATGTCCGTTCATTGTAGACCACACGCAGTCTGGCCGGAAAGAGCATAACGTACTTCATTTCTCTGGCTCTCAGCCTCTTTTTTACCCCTTGGAAACCAAGTCTCTGTTTCTGGACCTGCTGGGTGAAGTCCGGGTAAAAACTGACCGTAGTATTCTCAAAAGCAGTCGGGCCAGACCGGCGTGACGCCTGTAGAATCGCATCCCTGTCCCGAAAGTTAAAAATCCTAGCGATGATAGGACGCGGAGTGGCACCCGGTTTCGGCGTGCCTCCAGGGATCCTGTGCGCACGTTCCACAGCAAAGAACTTGCTAAGGCCCTTGGGTGCGAGATGATTCAATACAAGATCCTCCACCAGTAGGTCCACCGAAGAGGCCCCGGATGTTTCCGGGACACCAATCAGACGGATGTTATTCCGCCGGGCACGGCTCTCGAAATCCTCCAGGCGTCTCGAGAAATAATCCTGGGCGGATCGTAGGTTACCGACCTCAGCCTGCAAGTCAGAGACATCGGTCGTGAGGCTAGATGTCTTAAGATCAAGGGACTTAACCCTCTCATTGGTCTTCGCGAGATCTGCCCTGATGAGATTAACATCTATAGCGACCGTGTCTAACTTGTGAGACAGGGCCTCATATATTTGCCCCAACGTCGTCTTCATTGCAGAAATGGCGCCCATAACGTCCCGCAGCGACAGGTCCTCACCAGTCGAGGAGTCATCTGTAGCAGTAGTTGGGGATTTAGTCGGTCCTCCCGGCGAGCCCTTAGCGAGGGTATATCTATCCAGGACGTTTGTTTGCACGGAACTCCCTCGGACACCCGGCTTGGTCTTGCGTTTTTCACCCTCAGGCTTGGTGGCCATTTTAGATCTGGAGCCCCGGAGGGAAGCCTGGTACCGGGTAAAAATGGCTACAACCAAGTCTCCAGCGTCAATAAGAAGGGTGAGATAAGCACCTCTCGCCAGGCAGTGAACCGAAGTAGGCCAAAGTCACAATTCCGAGAAGTAGTAGAGTGGAGGACGATCGGGACAGGCCACTCAGGCTGAATCAAGGAGGTCCTCGGGCGAGAAACGAAACCGAAAGTAGACAACCGAGCCGACAGGACTCGGGCGGTCCGTTGTTGTTCAATTACTGTCCGGCTGGCAAAGAAACAGAGCCCGGGGCAATGCCATGGAGCAGGCCTGAAAAAGTCAGAGATCCATATCTTTGGCTCCCAAAGTCTAAATCAAATTCTGTAAACTGATAAGTGATCAGCAGGGCTGTGCCAGTAACAACCCGTCGTCCAACTCAGGATAGAAGTCAGGATAGACGGTGGGGGTGGCGAGGGTCCGGGGAGCCCTGTGCTCACGCGACCATCTTGGTTACGCGCGAAGCTCCTCCTCCGAAAATATCAATTTTATGTTGGAGAATTAGATCATGTATTTTGCCACAAAATACAAATATATCTATCTCCTTCTTTCTGTACCAGTCACTGATTCAATGGTAGAATTGCATTTTTAAAATTCAGTCTGCCGTTTTGTTTTGGTTACGGTCACTTTATTCCGAATTTTTTTTATCTACATGAATATAATCATAAGAATCTTCCTGTTGTGGAATGCTCTACATTATATATTCAGATCACAAATTGTCCCCACATGTGTCTTTTACGGCTTTTTCTATTTTGATTGTAACGGTTCTACGTATGGAATCAGGCAACTCCCCTTAACCAGTAAGTAACTGATGGTATACTGGATAAAATCCATTTCTTAATAATCTGTGTCATGCTAGTAGAAGTAAATAGAATATTACATTTTCTTTGACTTTGGTGAGAATACGTTTTCTCTTTCCTTTGGATCAATTCCAAAAAAATCATAAAAATTGGACTCACCTTCACTGTATATTGGAAAATATCTGTAAGTTTCAAACTTCATTTCAGTAAAGCTTGAGTTCTGGTCAACTTAGAAACATGTGGATTTCATCTACAGCTGGCTCCCACATTTTCTGCACATCCCCTCTTTGATTTTCAGAATTCTAATTTGATTTTGTGGGGTCCAATAAATCCTATTGAGTATAAATAAATTATTCTGTTTCAGTGCAGCAGAATTTACAATTGGTTACAAAATGCTCAAAGATACTTGCCATACATTTTCCATATCTTGACTTAAAAAGCATTCTTCCCAGACAGATTGCTTCCGCTTTATCTTTTCTCCCAACCATAATGCATTGCACTATTTTGGCACTTCTTTCTTTTGTGGTGAGATATTTCTTCATTCTAACTCCAACTTCGACTAATTTGTATTGTTTTATTTTTCAGTGCCATACCATGATTGTAGTAGGGTATATTTGACCTTTGTTATACTCCTGGCTATGTCTTTCACCAAGTTATCCCACGTTTTTAGATTATAATATTTCATTAATCCTTCCCAGCAAAGAATCTACTCTCTTCTCAAGATGGGACTCTTGTCATCTTTCATAAAGTCAGGTGTTCTGCGGGAATCCTAGATTGGTGACTCTATACTATAGCATGGCATGCTCAATCTAAGCCTAATTTGAAACCATGTACACTCAATTAATTGATATACCTTTTTAAAGTGTTTTGGTGCTCCAAAATTAAATAAATATGCTTCATCTCGACATACTATTATTGAGAGGGATTTGAGGAGCTGTCCTCTCTGCATTGGTCTGGGGTTCATAGCAACATTCTTTAATTTTTAAACTGAAAGACTCAGCACTATAATAAATGAAAAATTCCAAATGTAAGCTTTTGCTGAAGTTGACTTGGTCCAATATTTAACATTTGATGGAGTGGCATTTAGAGGTGTAACGGCTCTCTCTCTATGGACTGGTACAATTCTCCAATGTTTTGCACTGACTTCTTTTTTTTTATTTTTATTTTTTTTAATAAGATTTTATTGTTTTTCATTGCAAGTTGGTCAGGTTACAAGCATGCACAAATTGTCGTATTTCTGTACTGCACTTCGAGCAGTAATTGCCCTCTCGTAAAGAATTCTATGTGGATACTAGTTGTGACTACTATGGCACCTACCAGGATGAATGTCTTCCTTGTTGCAGTGCTGAGGCAGGAGTGAATACATAGCTTTACAGGAAGGGTCTCAAATGACATTGATCACTACGAAGTGAGTGAATCAACACCAAAAGGCAGTGATTCAACCCCTGAACTGTTGTGAAACTATTTTACAACCTTTGAGAGACATTTTAAGGTCATGTTTAGAAATAAAATATTAAAACTAGACCCTCATATTCAAACCAGGTTCTTAAGAAGATAACTATTAATGCACTGTTTCCTGTTAATTTTAGTAATGGAACCATAACGGGGAAATGCCTCCTTTAATTTTTTTTTATGGAGAAGTGTTTCCATTAACCACAACACTGTGTTCCATATAGTATCTGACAAAATCAGATTGATTCAATGTTTGCATTAATGAATAGAATACAGATTGTCAATTAGGGAGACAACAGCGAGAAGCCGCCAAGCTGAACCGACTCTTGTTAACGCCCCGTTATAAACTGTGAAACATCAAAGTCAGTACAGACTGTTTTTATGTTGAATAATTAGTGGCAATCTCGTGATTGTGAGCTAATGTGAAAAAAACTGTGAGCTCGATGCATTCATTACCGTAGCCTAGTGGAAACTTATATTTGAGTGATTACATTCTATGTAAGTCAAGTTTATGGGACATTTCTTGCAAATGGGTGAAAAAAAAGCATAACATCCACACATTTGAATCGGATCCTTATCTCAGCAGCCGCACTCTCACTCCTCCAATGTTGTCTTAAGAATTTTTGGGGCCTTGGCCAAAACATATTTTGGGGGCCCTGTTGAGAACAATACCCATTTTCTGCTAATTCATGCGCGCATGAAGCCAACCTTACTTGCAGAAATGGGGTCACTCAAAAACATTTGAAATATCCTTAGACCGTTTATTGATGGGAAAGCTTACTTTTCCCATTGCTAATAAGTTAAAACGAATAAAAAGTGTAAAAAAAAAGAAACATAGCTTGCCTATTACTCTAAATATCTGTAAGATGACCATGGGCAAAGAAAGACACAGTTAGTGGTAAATGTAGGTAGATAGGAAAAAGGTTGACATACCGAAATGAACTGAAGAGAGACAGAGAGAAAGTTCACTTTACCAGGGGCACCTTAGAAGGTAGGAGCCCTGGACAATTGCCCACTTTGCCCATGCCTTAAAATGTCTCTGCACGACTCCTCTAGAATCATTGAGGTACCATTATTAAACTTCTCTGCCGTCAGTGGGAGTAGAGAGGGAGGAAGACTCATTGGGGTCTCATTGGCCCCTCCCTCCAGTAATGTAGATTGGGTAGGTGAACCAAGGAATGTGGCAACGCAATTCCAGGCTACAAACATACCAAACTCCTCAGGCAGCAGCGTAGTAGTTGGCTGGTAAATATTGACATCAAGCCAGTACTGGCATAGAAGAAACTTGGCAAAGCTTAAGCTTGGCATCTCAACGAACATCGATGCTCACAATTAATGACAGTAACCATAGCAAAAAAAACACAAGTGCAGCTGATGAGTAGAAATGTGCAGCAGGTCCCACCATGTGCACTGGCTCAAACTCAAGCGGGGGTGAGTGCTTCCACGTGTCGGCTTCCGCTGCAGCTCCTGAGAACCTTCACAGTAACGTAGTTCGTAGTGATCTCCCTACATTCATATTTTTCATGATTTTTGATCATTAATGGACGTTTTTATATTAGTTACATTCTTCCTTATGGCCGTTCCCCTTCAAATTTGCCTCTTCATGGATTTGATTCATTTTCCTATCTTAAAAAGATTTGTTTTTCAAAAGGTATTAATTCAAATGTATTTACTGCTATATGCAAACACGTTTCTAATTTCTAGACTTTTCCCATTTCATTATGAGGATTTATAAACTGTATGTTATCGATTGTAAGGAAAGTGTCTACGAGTCGAAATTGTTATGTGCATAAGTCAAATGTAAGCTTAAAGTAAATGGTTAACCTGGCTATTGAGCAAAATATAATCGATTGGCAAAACGTGTCCACAGACATTTTGTAGCTCAGGAGGATAGAGGGTCAATACTGTGACTCTGTGTGTGGGATTTGGGAAAAAGATGGACACAGTTTATTTCTGTTCTATTTTACCATTGATTGAAATACTCTGCTTTCATCAGTTTAATTAAGGCTAGAATATAATTTGTGTTATTACAGATAAAGAGGAAGTGTGCCAGAGATTTAGGTCTATCAATCAGGAATTTGTAAAGCGCGGTTACTCACCCATGTGGGTCTCAAGGTGCTGAGGGGGGAGGGGGGTGCTGTTCCTTCAGGGCGTGGAGGTTCAGTCGAAGAGTCAGGTTTTCAGATCCTTCCTGAATTGGGTCAGCGACAGTGATTGCCTGAGTTGGAGAGGCATGGTGTTCCAGGTCTTGGCAGCAAGGTGGGAGAAGGACCTCCCTTTGGTTGTGATCTTGTGAAATCGTGGAAGAGTGGCCAGGGCAAGTTGGGCGGAGCAAAGTTGTCTGGCAGGTACGTGGAATGAGAGGTGGTGGTTCAGATATGCTGGTCTTGCTTCGTGGAGAAGTTCGTAGACATGTGTGAGGAGCTTGAAGGTGATTCTCTTGTTGACTGGGAGCCATTGAAGTTGTTGGAGGTGTTGTGTTATGTGGCAGCGGCGGGGGATGTCGAGGACCAGTCTGAGGCATGTTGTGCGCTATGAAGTATCCTGAACTGTTTTTGGGTGACGCCGGCGTAGAATGTGTTGCCAAAGTAGAGTCTACTGGTGATGAGTGCGTGGGTGAATGTCTTTCTAGATTCTGTGAGGATCCATCTGAAAGTCTATCGAAGCAGGCGGAGCGTGCAGAAGTATGATGAGGAAACAGCATTGATCTGGTGGTTCATTGTGAGCAAGGAGTACAGTATGATGCCAAGGTCACGTGCATGGTCCGTGGGGGTGGGAGGAGTTCCAAGTGCGGCGGGCCACAAGGAGTCATCCCAGGTTGACGAAGCGGGTCCCCGATGAGTACTTCGGTCTTGTCCAAGTGAGCTTGAGGCAGCTGTTTATCATCCAGGTGGAAACGGCCTTCATGCTAGGAACTTTACTAGTAAGGCAAATATACCAATCATGGACAACCAATTACCATTAGACTTTACACAGGGAGCACTTGCACTTTAACACTGATCAGCAGTGGCAAAGTGCCCAAAGCATCTAAGTTGGCAACACTATGTCGGAAAGAAGGTCTAGGGGGAAAGCAAAAAGTTTAGTGAACTTCAGCCAAAAAGGGCCAAGTCCAACAAGCATATTCCAATATTGACCGGGAAAAGGTACAATTTGCTTGGTTAGAAAACAGTTTGGGGGAGTCAATGCTGGTACAGCAGGATAGCTTGTTTTTGGCAGACACTATTTAAGTGCCTCTCTGAAATATTTTCTATAAAATAATGCACACTATAATGTAATTATTAACAAATTATTTTTAAAAATATTCACACATCACTGTTGAAAACAATATATCATTTGAGTATGATTTTACTAATTATAAGATGAACTGTTATATGACAAATTGCCATTTGTTGCAATTAATACTGATTTTAAATATCATTGTATCAGTTTGTCCAAATGAGACTATCAATATGCACATTAATTTTGTTGGATATCCTTAGTTTCTAATTGATACAAATCTGATCATTTGAAGGGCACTACATAACTCGGCAGTAACTACTAGGTAATTAACTAGAGAGAATGAATCCTTAATAATATGTAAAATGTGCAGTGAATCCAGTGAAAGAAAATGTTTTTTATGGTTACTATTTATTGTTTTATTTATTCATGGCTACAGTAAGGTGGTTGCTTCGCCACTTCCTGTTGGTGAAAGGGAACTGGATTGAGGGGAAGTGAGGAAGAGCAGAAGGGTAAGGAAGACATAAATCTGAACAAGTCCAAATGCTTGGCAGAAATGTGTCTTCTCATTAAATCTTTAGAGATACTTCTCAGTGTAATGAGGTAACTGAAGGGTGCCAGTAAAAGATTCCAAATAGATGAGCTGCTGAATGCAGGGAATGATACTGGACCAGCTTGCACAGCATCAGGAGCAGATTGAGATGCTTTTAGAATGCCAACCCAATATTGTACTTATTAGATATGAATTTGACGTTTTGTCATTTAAATGTGTGGTCCTCTGATTTCGCTCTTTTAACCAAAGAAGAATCAAATTAGGTTAACATGCAGAAATTAGGCTGTAGTGGGGAACATGTCAGATTTCCATTTTAAATATTTTACGTGGAATAGAGTGCCAGAAACGGTTCACTATAAGAACTTTGCATGTCACCGAACCCGAAGGCTTATTTCCTGTATAAGGAGATGTAACTCCAAAGTGACTCGCAATTTTATTTTTTGCCCATTGCAGAGGGTATTTTATTTTGTATACTACTGTGGTTCATGACCACACCATCACTACTGTTACAAACACTTTTTTCAGTCAAATGTTACTTTAATAGTGAAGTAAATAGTGAAGTAAAACCATAGACACTGCTAAAATATACAATAAATATTACAACTATTAAAACCCAATATACGATCACTGAATAATAATGACAAATGGTCAGCTCCGCATGGCCAGAGTGCCTCTGCTGTTTGTGAGCCCAATTGCCTACTGTGCCTAAAGTGCTAAGCTGCCGCCCTTCGCAGGGCTTCCTAATATATGCCACGATGTACCAAAAAGATGCATAAGGTGCGGAATGTTTAGGTTAAGTAGTACCTTGATTGGATTAACCAGTCAAGTAAGCCAATAAATGTCACAACGCTTGGCAAATCTTTTATTATAACTGAAACCCAATAAGGAAATAGTGTTTGTAGCATCCTGATAACAAATAAAGTGCTAGGTGCACACTGTAAACTTTCTATCAAATATGCTTGCTAATCAATTAAGCACAAAAAATGCCGGCATTCTAATGGTGTGTCTAGAATATCATTGGTGCTCACATAATGTTCCTCCTACTAATCCTTAATAATTGGTACAGGTGTCCCTTCCCTTCAAATACTTAACTGACTGAAGTCACCCGTATAAAGCCACAGAAGGCCAAATGCCTGGAAAAATGTAACATTGATGCATGCATTGAAGCAGAAGGGCAGGAGAGGGAACAAATCAAACCTATATCTTCCTAGCAGCCCAACCTTTGTGTAACAGAAAGGTGGGATAGGGACTAAATGAAACCTATGTTTCCCAGGCAGCCCACCCTTCATGTAATCCTTTAGGTGGATCTGTCTTAGCTGGCCACCATATTTCCAAGATATGCCAGGGCATTCTCTTTGACTAGGTCCTTAAAAATGTCTCAGATTTGCACCAATCGAATGTTAAGCATTGTGTTCCATGGATCCAGGGATTCTATTGCCGCAGATCTGCAGGACCCGTTCGCCAATAGCTCAAACTCCTACTTTAGTAGGAACCTCAACAGATGGTCTAAGCAGGGGCAAATGCATATGATATGTAACAATGACTCCTTTGTCTGATGACCCAAATGACATTGCATGCCCACCCGTTGGTCTTTTTCCTGCTGACTTGGTACAAAGTCTAGTGTGGGAAGCTCTTCCAACCTCAATGACAAAATGTTCTGTTTGATCTTCAGGGAGTAGGTAGCTTCCAAAAGACAAAGGTCTTTTGGTTGTTGTAAAAGTTCAGTACCAGCCACATGTGGGAGCATTTGGCTACAGATCAAGTTGGAAGATCAAATCATAGAAGAAGTCACTACCTACAAGTATTTGGGGTTCAATTTCGATAAAAATTTTAATTTTCAAGCGCAACAGAATTACATGGTTAGGAAAAACAAAGCTTTGATACATGCACTCAGCTTGCTAGCAAAACAACTAGATGGTCCATCCTATCAACCACTGCTTACAGTAATTAAAGCAAAGCTCCTTCCTTCGCTAACTTATGCAAGTGCGGTGATGTATGGCAGGGATGCTAAATTGTTAGACAGTTAACAAACTGAAACCTATAAACAGGTTTTCCATCTACCCTGTAATGCCCCCCCAGCCCAAATCCGTCTAAAATTTGGCTTATTGCAGCAAAATATAGCAAGAAGGTATCAGTTTATTAAAACCATGCATAAAATACGAAATAACGAATCAAGTGTTTTAGTTAACGCGATATGAGAAGCCATATCCCATGATGCTAAGTCTACCTACAGCAAATACTTATACTCCTCTTTACGTTTAATAAATGTGGGTGATTTGTGGGATGTAAAATTGTCGCATCACACGTTTTGCCAGGCTATGAATAAAGCCGCTAAAAATCACTCACTGATAGAGGATAAAAGTGTTTTTTCACGACGAGCCCATGCATGGATGACAATTCAACCATATGTCACATTGCAACCTGCAACTTATTTCCAACTAACCTATCCAGTGCGCTTTAAGAAACAATTTATGGCTATGCGCCTAGGGGATTTGCCGTCTTTATCTGAAAAACCTCTTTGGCGATACAATGGACCAAAAACATGTAGATTATGTGACGCTGCAGAAGAAGACTTTGTGCATTTGGTCTGCATATGCCCGGAATTGAAGAATGCACGCCAATTACTTTTAAAGTTTTTATTTAATGAGCGAGGGATCCATACATGTAGAACAGCAATCATGAGAAGGTTGGACTCTACCGATCTCCACCTAAATTGTAAGTTGTTGAAGTATTTGCAAATCCACGACAAAGCAGTAAAACAGGCTGTAGGAAGTATCCAAAAAGGCAAGCTATAACAGCGTATAACATTGATAAAGAGATTAAAATTGTGGCATTCGAAGACATCATGAACCACAGAATCATGCTTGCCCTATCTCCTACGTACCCCCCATATAAATAACCTGTTGAAAACTGTAAAGTACTTGTAACTATGTTCTGAATATATTTTATTAAACTGTAATATAACTTTGTTATCTGATGTATTAATACATATAACGTTTTAATGAAGATGGAGCGACATCCTTTTAAAAATGTATTTAAACTGTATTTTGTTTTGTGATGGTTTTTATTAACTACAAACAATAAACAACACTTTACAGCTCCTTTGTCCTCTAGCCAGCTTTGCAGAGTAATGTTTTTTTTTTTTTACATCCTCTGAAAATTTGACCAAATGAATCCAGAGACCACAGTTCGCCCGGCCCGAGTTTTTTATGCTATCCTCAAGGTATTGTTTATAAATAACCATTCCATTTTGAAGGTTAATTTCAGTCCAAACCACACTGGCTAGCGAACCCTCAACAGCAGATCTCAGCTAGTGGCAACATTTAATGAAAGCTCCAATAGTTTGCCTCATCAGCGAGAACTCCAGCCTGACTTACGCAGGTGATTTGCACCTCTGCAGCCATACAAAAAAATTGTGAACTTTTTTATGATCTTGTCCAGTAGGCTGCCATCTGTGCCTCTTATCATTTTCCCTCCATATGAGAGAGAGGGTGTCAGTCTTGCCTTCAGTACTTCAGCCAGTGGTTGGAAGTTGTTCACTCGAAGAGATTTTGAACAGGTGAGGAAGGCAACATTTAAGGCTAAACCTTTTTCTCTAATTGCTTCTCTCTGTGAAGCAAAGAAGGCCCTAGAATCTATCTTAATGCCTTGATAAACGTATGCCGACATCTATTGTGGCTCTGTTATGATACCATTTGTGGTTGTTTAGGATGCGACAATTAAGTGAGTTTTTTTTTGTTTACTTAAGGTTAATCTACAACCCCTTTTTAGCTGTAAATGTTGCCAAGGGATTCATCAATCTCTGTCTGTAATGTCACAAACCTCTTAAATCATTGGTGTTTTGCATTTTTATAGGAAAGAGATAGTATGGTGACAGACATGAAAAATCTGCAGCTTCAAATTACACACGCCAAAAATGCATTCACTGACATATAGCAAAAAAATGTATTAGAATCAGTTTCTTGTGAGAAAGAGCAGAAACATGCTTGAGGTCAGAAAGTATATGAAACATGCAGAAAGATCCTTTCAATCCTGCCTTAAAATACAGCATGGAAAAATAAACATGTTGCCATAAACATCCCTTTCTGTTGATCATTGTAGAAAAATAGATCACAAGAAGGAAAAGGCAATTCTCATTTTCCTTATTTACACTGCCTTTCATCCTGGCTGGTGGTTCTGACAGTGGCATTGACATACTCACCTGTTATAACTGATTACAGTTGAACAACTATCTCACTTATCATTACAGGTGACTAGAAACTCACAACCCTACTGTAATCAGGGTATTAGAGACAGGCTTTAATACAGGAATGTCACGATCCCATGTATTTTACTAAAATCACATGCTATTTTGACAGTGATGTTCATTTTTGAGAATAACAATAGGACATAAGTATGCTACCTTGAATTCTGAGTGAGAAATTCTTAAAAAAAATATTTGGAACTCAATGCCTCCTTGATTTCCAAATATCCTGTGTCCTGTGCTAGTCACTAGCATTGATATAGCATGTGTAAGTTATTGATTTTTAGTTCTAGAAAACATATTACTATTAAGAGACAACACAAAATACACAGCACCACCCATACAATAGAAAGTCTATCACTTCCGTGGAAAAAGGCTTCGGTATAAATTAAGCCGAAGGACTCTTAGATCCAAACTGCTTCTACCGTTAGCATTGAAACTGTAGATTAATGGGTAGATGCATCATTGTTGCCGTTTGCGATTCCTAAATTAAGGAATTGCAATTTAGAAATCGCAAACGACAATGCATGAACAATTCGCATTTATTTTTGCGATTCGGTATTTTTCCTTAATTGCAATTCACAATTTGCGAATCGCAATTAAGGAAAACCCTTCCCATTGATTCCTATGGGCCAAAAGGCCCATAGGAATGAATCGGAAGGCAATCACATTTTGCGAATTTCAAATTGCAATTGGCAAAATGTGAATGCAATTTCAAGGGTGCATGGGGGTCCAAAGAATCCCTCCCTGCACCCCTGAAATGTAACTTTAAATGCAATTTACACACACACATGTCCCAAGGGCATGTGTGTGTGTAAATGTAAAGTTCCAAAAATGCAATTTGTGCATATTTTATAGTTTTAGGTAAATTAGCATGAAGTTCAATTTCATGCTATTTTACCCCTTCCAAACTGCGAATTCGCAATTTAAAAATAATCATGCATTGCATTTAAGAAATCTCTAATTGCGATTTCTTAAATGCAATCGCAATTTTAGAAATCACAACATGGTTGCGATTCCTAAAATTGCGAAATGCATGATGCATTCCAAATTAGTCAATTGCATTCGCAAACGTCCGAAAAATGCGATTCGCACCGTTTGGGAATGCAATTCTGTTTGATGCATCTAGGCATAAGTGTTTTCCACAGCGGTAAGGTCTCTCTATTTTGTCAGGGCCTGAAATTAAATCTGCCTTTGAAGTTATGTGCTGTGCGAATCGCAGCTTCCAGAGGAAGACATCAGGAAAGGGACGTAGGACCTTTTCCTGTTATCTACACAGTCTTCCTCTTTAAGTTCTAAGTTTGATTGCCCTGTGGCTTGGCTCTGTAACTCAGGCCATTAGTAATCAAAGAGGGAAGAGTCACCAAATATCATTGGTGGGACCTTAAGGGATATAAGGAATTGTCTTGGTAATTTGCGATTCTAGACCAGAATTACCTGATCATTTTTAATGTCTCCTGTATTTCACAGAGACTCCAACTGCTATTAGAAGGTGATGTCTTTGAGAGAAATGTACCGGATCCAAATCTGGTCATTCTGAAGGGGCCTCTTAACACCTCTCACAACTCGTTTAACAATAAAGAAGTGACTTATAACAATATGTGTCTCATAACACAATTAACATCAAAAGTATGAGTAGAAGTACAAGTACCCATCTTATTCACACATTCATCACAACAGGAACATGCAACTTAATCATAAATCCTCGCTAACACCTTCAGAAACCTCAGAAGCAAATTGAGCCTGGGCGAAACAAATGTCTGCTAATAATACTTGTACTTACATGTTCTGAGTTAGATTCTGATTATTTGGAAATAAAAAGTATAATGAATGAGGAGTTATAATTAAAAGACGGTTTTGGAATGTACACCTTGAATTTGGAGTGGAGAGTGCTAATATATTGCTCTAAAAAACCAAGGGGCCTTATTTATGAGCCCTTGCATCACATTCACGCTGCTGATGCGTCACTGTTTGTGACGCTGTGGCAGCGTAAATATTGTGACACGTTGCACCATATTTGCAAAGTGATGTATCTAGGTAGATGCATCACTTCGTAAAACCCCTGCACTACATTATACCTGCGTCAGGTATAATGTGTGCAGGGTGGGCGTTCCCCCAGCCATGGCTTCGTAGAAGTGGTGCATTGAAATCTATAAGATTTCAGTGCGCCATTTCGAGGACGCCATTGCGTCAAAACCTTACGCCTGCCTCATGGCAGGCGTAAGGGTGATGTAGGCCCTTTCACAGGGGGCTTGCCCCATGTGAAAAGACACATTGCTGGAGTTGCGTCTGTTTTCAGACACACCCCAGCAATGCGCCACTTTTGTGCATACAGATACGTCAGTAATACTGACATATCTGTGACTCCTTGCAACATGATGCGCTATACTGTAAATACAGCGCATCCTTGGTGCCGCAAGGAGGGTTCACTTAGAAGTGTTGCCCCAGCTATCATGATGAATTCTTATAAACGTTTGGTTATTAGAGTTGCCAAGCGCAGGAGAGAATTCCAGGTAGGGAGGTGGAGTTCTTAACTGGCAATCCATGGCTAACTAACGCACTCTGTGGGCCAGATTGGCCTGAAACTAAATAGCAGTGCCAATTTATACTATTGCTACAAAAATGGCTCTCACAATACAAAATGCAAACCAAACTCAATTTTTGTATACATTAATAGAGTTTTCACTTGCTTTGCAGAATTACGGATTGGAAACAGAAAACCTAAAAACTCTCTCACACAAATTAAATTCATCTGCAAAAAATCTGCAAAACTACATAACTGGAAGGAGGAGAAGTGGTCACTATGATGGAAAAAGTAACCGAAAATTACCCAATGACTTCCTGACCTCGGTGGTGGACCTCATTGGAGCAGCCAAAAGCCTCCTGGCTTGGCTGGACAGGTAAATTCTGACCTATTTTGACTGTTAATACATTAATATACGGGAAGTCAAAGACTTGTGTTGTTTTGTCTTACTTGGATTTTCTGGAAACTCTAGTGGCAGATTCATAATCAATATTTTTGATTAAAAGTCCTTTTGGTAAGCCTATTGTGTGGATAACGTAAAGAATGTTGTTGTTCGCCCTGTACTTCAGATATTTAGGGCCAGATGTACGACCTGCCAAATAGCGCCTCGCAAATTGCGTTGCAATTGCGACTCGTAACTCGCAAAGTGCTATTTGGCATGTTAAACAGTGTGTTTTTAACACTGTTTGCGATTCCCAATGGGGTCGCAAATTGTGAGGCTCATGGATATTAATGAGCCTCTCGCAATCTCAGAGATGATGGCCTGCTGGCCTCAGCAGAACAACATGTCCAGGACTGCTTTTATATAAAGCAGTTTTTTTTTTTTAATGCAGATCATTTTCCTTAACCCCTTTCCTGCGCCGCGAATTCTGTTGCGGCGCGTGGTGGGCGCTAGGGGGTGAGCGTGGCACTTTGGCGCTCTTGACGGCTCCACGCCATCATGAGTCACGGGCGGCGTGTGCTCATGACGGCGTGGTGCCGTTATGACCCCACCCGCTCATTAATTTGCCCATCAGAGGCGGGGAACTAGAGCCGCGTGGGCGGAGCGGCAGCAGCATGACGGCTCCACGCCGTCAAAAGCACACGCCCCCCGTGGCTCATGACGGCGTGGAGCCGTCACGAGCAAGCAATAGGTTAAAGGAAAATGGGAGGCATTTATTTTTTTTAAATGAAACATTTTTGTTTCATTTTTCAAGGACAGGCAGTGGTCCCTGGGACCACTGCCTGCCCTTAAAAAAATAATATTGCATGCATTTTCAAAGGGGAAGGGGTCCCAGGGGGTCCACTTCCCATTTGCGAATGCATTACCACCTACTTGACATAGGTAATAATTTGCAAGTGTTTTGCGACCGCAATTGCAGTTGCAAAACATTGGTACATAGCTTTGCAGTCGCTATTAGGAAGGGATCGCCCCTTCATAATAGCGAGTCACAAAACAGTATTCTGCGAGTCGCAATTTATTTGCGAGTCGCAAAATACTGTTTGTACATGGGCCCATGCTTTTTAGCATGCGCAAACGGGTCTACGACCCGTTTGCGCACTCTAAAAAGCGGTGTACATCTGGCCCATATTTTCCTATTTCTGGTGTCATAAATCGATTCCCTAAAGTGTAATAGGCATGAAGGCCCACATGCATCAACAATGCCATTTGCGATTCCTTATTAGCAAAAAATAAGGATTCGCTAATAAGGAATAGCAAAAGGCTATGCATGAAGAAATCGCTAAAAAAAATAGCGATTTCTTAAAATTCCTTAATTGCGACTCGCAAATTGCGAATCGCAATTAAGGAATACCTCCCCATTCATTCCTACGGGCCTAGAGGCCCTTGGGGCATGTGTGTGTGCAAGATGTACTTATAGGCAGGGATCGCCCCTTCCTAACCTGCCTATAAGTACATCTTGCCTATAAGTACATCTTGCACACACACATGCCCCAAGGGCATGTGTGTGTGTAAAATGGAACTTTGAAAAATGCATTTTAGTGCATTTTTCAAAGTTTTCGCAAATTACCATGAAGGTCAACTTCATGGTAATTTGCTCCCCTTATTAGCGAAATCGCTAATTTTTTTTAATTTGATGCATTGCATTTAAGGAATCTCAAGATTCCTTAAATGCAATCGCAATTTAAGAAATCACAATTTTCCGAATTCTTAAATTGCGAAAAGTAAAAAAATTATGATGCATCCCAAATGATAAAATTGCATTCGCAAACGGACGATTTTGGCAATTCGCAATGATGCATGTGCCCAGAAGTCCCTAAATAGTTGAACAAGATGCTTATAGGTGGAAAGTAAACTTCCATTTGTATTTGCTTCGTTGATGCTTGGATGTCATTTCTTGTTTCCAGTTAGACATGCTTCATAAAAGTTATGATCACCGAAGGACCACAAGAGTCGGACCTCCATGCAGATTCGGGTCTCCAGGCTCTTTAAAGCACATAGAGAAATTATTACAGGCATAATTGTAACTATCATTCTTATGTGCTCATATAAAACATTGAGCAGATGGTACAATGTGCACTAACCCGATTAGTGCACATTCCCTGAAGCACATATTTAAAGTTTAGCTGTAAACCCGATACAGATAAATCTTTTGAAAAAAAGTTTGAAACTGCTCCCGTAGGTGTATTCTTCGGTTTTGAATACTTTTCCCATTAGATGGGCATTTAGAATAAGTTCAATGAGAACTTCCAGAAAACCATAAAAAACATAGCGGGATAAGTACAAGGAAGTGGAGGGGGGAGGCGCTAGCCTTCCTGACTTAAAGCCTTTCTCCTCCACTTCTGAAACGCAAGACTGCACCATATTTACAAGAATGTGGTGCAGCCTTGTGTTCCCCCTTTGATGGTGCTATGTTTAGCAACTTAGCGCCAATGCTGGCACCCTTGCACCTGAGTGCAAGGGTGTCTGCATGCCGGGGAGGATTGTTTACGTGTAGGATGGTGTCCTTTCCTGCACATAAACTATCCTAGAAATGCCATGTTGTCACTTTCATGCCTGCTGCTTCATGCAGCACACATGAAAGTGACAAAATGGCATTTTTTTAAAAGTCTGTTTATGTACAGGGAGGGACACCTTCCTGTACATAAACAAACAATGTCATTTTGCTTTTTCCATGTGTGCTGCACAAGGCAGCACACTTGGCAAAACCAAAATGCCATTGTTTGTTTATGTACAGGAAGGTGTCCCTCCCTGTACATAAACAGACTTTTAAAAAAATGCCATTTTGTGATGAGATGAGAAATAATGCATTTCTCCTCTTTTCGCCATCTTAAGACCAGTTTTTACCTGGTCTTAATTTGGCGCTGCTATGTAATTGCTATGTTACACATTAATCCTGATTGTTCGCTCAAACAGCTAACTCAGGTGGTTAAGCCCAGTGGTGGGTTTTTTTCACTCAGTGGATGCAGCTCCTCTTTTAGGGCTTAGTTTAAATAAGCAATGCAGATGTTTTTTTTAATGTTATTATTAATGTAGATTTTTATAGTACAATGCTCGTCAGGTCAAGGAGTGCCTATGATATTAAACCTGTGTGCTCAGCAAATATAAGCGACAAGTAAGTTATAACTATAAGGCATAAACTAACCCTGGGCAAAGCACTACGCTATGCTCGCGTTGTTTGCGAAGTTTGTGCTCCTTCGCACTACGCGAACTGCGCGTAGCACAGTACAAACAAGCGTAGCGTAGTGCAGCGGTCATTTTTTCCTGCTTGCGGTCCTCAACGTCAAGTTGGCGACCGCAAGCAAGCAAAATGACATCCCGGTAAGACTTTTTCCTCGTTCGCGATCAGCACCATCTAGTTGCCGATCGGGAGCATGTAAAATAAAACTCCCAGCGAGATTCTCAACGCAGGGAGGTCAGGTTTCTCATTGCGAGTGGTCGCATATGCTCGCGACCGCTCGCGATGAGAAACTACCAGTCCGTGTTGAGAAAGCTGTCGTTCGAGTAAAAATCTACTCGAGCGGCAGAAAACTATGACTCGCACTGTGCAAGATGCCATTTTCAATGATTGCACAGTACCGGATGCTTGTCCTCACTGTGCAATCGTTGAAGACTGCAACTTGCACAGTACGAACAGGGTACTACGCAGTTCGCTTAGTGCTACCCGTAGCTCGCATAGTGCGAAGTGCACTTTGCGTAGCTTTGCGTAGCGCTACTTCGCAAACTACGTCCAGCCCTACTATAAACCATGAACCTAGTAATAGCAGTGAATAAAATTGTATGTGAATGCGCCTATTGGGTAGTGTCTCTGGGAAAGTGTCTCTGGGAAAGCGATAGGACTGGAAGATAAACCAACATATCCCTGTCCGTGCTCTAGACACAATAAAAATATCAGAAGCACTCTCTCATCTGCCAATCCCACCTTGGTGAGCTAGTTTTGTGCAATTCAGGCACTGACCTTTAAAAAGACAAAAAAAATTTGGGACAAAACTGAAAAGAATAACAATAATAACATTTTTGCGGCATTAACATTGTTTTACAAAACAGGACCTGCGTGTATCCTTTCAGACATCTGTGGTTCCTTGTGGAAAAACACTGTGGGCCAGATTGACAAAAGTAAACTGAGACCAAAGTTTAACTTTACAAATTTTGGTATTCAGAAAAGACATTTACGAGTCATAAAGTTAGACTTTTGTCTCAGTTAAACTTAAGTTTTGGTCTTAAGTTCAACTGAGAATAGACTTTTGTTCTCTGTTAAAATTAAGACCAAAACTTAAGTTTAACTGAGACAAATGTCTAACTTTACGACTCATAAATGCCCTGTGTGAATACCCAAAGTCGTAAAGTTAGTCTTTCATAAAAGTTTACCTTTGTAAATTGGACCCTAAATCTCTGAAACAGAAATGTTTAGCACATGCATGGGGTGTTTTTACTGACGTTCATGCAGGCTCTTGCCTGAGCTCGTGGGTCTTTTTAGGGTGTATTAATTAGACGCTCTGCACAAGCAGAGGCTACGTTTTATGTTGTGTTGCGGCATGGTCGCTCCTGGGCAAAATGTTGATAAATCCAACCCACCATATCCAACAATCAACTGATTGGTTATTCTGAATTAAAGAATAGCTGAAAAGTAAAAGAAAGTGCATAGGCACTTGTGATCAGTGATCAACATTATTTGTCCCTTTGAGCACCTCAGAGGACATTATGCAATTATGTTGACATGTCCTAATAGTGAGGAACTAGCCGCTATGAAGTAAGATCACAGAAATATGAGTTTAGTAATACCAACCAGATTTGTCTTGTGCGCTTTCTGTTGTTTGTTATTTGTACAGTACCTGAAATTATGCACATATGTTCAGTGGAGACTAAAGCGGAACTGTTGATGAGAATAGTGTCTGGAAGGACAGAGAATGGAGATTAAACAGTAAAGATGTAAATTTACATATTTAAGTGGCATGATAGTGTGGTAGTCAATGTGCAGAGATAGTTTGAGTCAGGGTGGATAATTCACGCTGGTGTTTGAGCCTGAGGATGTGGGCCTTGAGAGAAAGCTTCAAGGTGGGGAGAGAAGATATTGCTTTCTGCTTGTGGACAGTTGCTAGGAGTTACAGGGGACATCTTTCTTTTTTCCCTCTACAACATTGCGAGCAGTCAGCGTCCACAGTCTTTCCAGAATGGCCCTTTGTTTGGTGATGTCAGTTTGAGTTTTCAGACATATTGCAACATCACTCACCGGCTGGCTCCTGTAAAAGGATGGCCACTAGTGTTGGACCTGCAAATCCTTTGGAATGAAATGGTGTTGGAAGTATTTGGAACTTATTGAGCATATAGGGATGTAGTGTTTGATGCAGGGAGTACAGTTGAGACGGAAAGCTCTGAACGCGAGAAGATGAGTTTGAAGAGAACTCTGTGTTTGGCACTTATCTGCTGATGTTGTAGTTGTATAGGAGAGTGGGGGTTAGGATGGTTGAATTCAGACACAAAACTGATGATTTTGTCTAGAGAGGGCCCAAGGTATATTGTGAGAGAAGACTTGGATACAACGGTGGTCATTCCTCTTGCTCGAGACCAAGGTGCTATTGGAGGATTTGGTACTGCTTAAGGAAAAGTGAGTTCTAATCTTGTGGCCATTGGGTCATTGCAATCCTGCAGCAGAGTCATTGGGTGTAAAGACCAAAGTTAACTTAATGCTGCAGTTAAAGCGTACACCCAGATTTCCTACAAAGGATTCTTGTGACAAGGTAATGTAGAAGAGGGATTATGCTGGCAATAGATTAATTCTGTCAAGTGCGCAAACATCATCTTTTACATGGAGTGCTATGGGCGCAATGCAAGGAAGGTAAATGGACAACAGGCCCTTGGATTTGTTGTTAACAAAATTAATGGATTAATAAAAAAAACTTTAGCTGGGATTCAGTGGAGCCCTTAGACTCCAAGACAGTGGTGTCACTACACCAGCTGCACTTTAGACAGCAAGGTCCCTGTCTTTACTTATGTGACAACAAAGAAAATGGACTATCATATATTACAGATATTGTATGTTAGGCTACTAATACATAGTAGATAGGCCTTAGACTAAATGAAAATTTCACAGCACAAATCATATTCTAGGTTATTTGTAATTGGAATGTGCCAATGGACATTCCAATGATTATCACACGTAAAACGTAGCCTAACTAGTTTGGAGTGGTATGATTCCTTTAAGAACCCTTGCTCATACTAACACCTACTGATAAGGCACTGACTAGAGGAAACTTTATGCCGAGATATTGCACTACCCATGAGCAAATGGATTTACAAAAAGCTTAGTTATAGATTAAATTAAGAGAAGATAAAGTGGGGTATCACTAAAAAAGGGACCATGGTAGATACATACTTACAACATTCAGAATAGGTAAAACATGTTCAGATGCAAATGTGGTAAAATAAACTATAAGGTCACACGTGTTGCCCCTGTAATAATCTGCTTTTACGCATTGAAAAGCATTCTTTCTTCTTTTCACGTAAGTGTAGCAAATAGGTCAGTTTTAAATTTATATAAGAAACACGATTTTGGTGATGCATAATCCCGTATGTATTTATAACTCTGGCTTCACCATCAATGGTATTTGCGGTGAAAGCTTTCCTACCATCACCATTAAAAGCAAAGACTCATTCTACAAAAAGTTGTAATCTAGTTTTAATTGGGTTGGGAACAGCTTTTACAACTTTTATTTTGCATAAGTGTACATGCTATATATCTGTCAATTTTTCAGGTGATGAATGTTGATTTATAAATATCATTTGCTAAATTCAGTCATAGAAGGGCCATCCAAGTTAGACAGCGACGAGACAGTTAGAGAGCCTATGCTGAAGGTGATAGGTTAAGTGTGAGAAGAGAAAAGTCTCTGTGGTCAAGAAAGAATTTATAACGGAAGACATCAGAAGAAACAAGAGAGGTGTTGTATAGTTGAAAGAATAGAGTCCCCAGGACACAAACTTGGGATAGCCAACGAAATGGTTGGTGGCAAAGAGTGCATTGTGCCCCTGACATCAAAGAGAGGCTGATCTGCTAGCTAGGAGGAGTATCAATTTAGAAATTTACAATTTTTCCCAAAAAGTGTGACAAGTATGGTGTGATGGTTGCCTCTCTTGAATTGTGAATGAGTATGAGGTTGGAGGAGACTTATATGTGTGGATGGTGGCTTTAGAGCTAGAAGTCTTTGCAATTGCTGTCTCATTAGATGGGATTTGTTGAAACCCAGATTGAGGTTGAACACTATGTAATATTTGAGTCTCTGAGAAGATAAGAAGTTGGTAAATGGTTGTGTTGAGAATGTGTTGGGCTTCACTTTGTTTAAGCAAATAATTGCAACAGGTACTTTCAAGCACATAGGATACGGTCCACAAAGGATGGATGGAGGAAAGAGCAAAATACTTATCACGTTGGTGATTAAATGGGTCAGATAACAAAGGACTCATAATAGGTGTTGTATGAATGAAGATGAGGAGGCATATGAAGGTGCATAGGGCTGTGAGGCATATGTAATGGAGTTTCTGCAGAAGAAGCTTTCTGGTGAGACATAAGATACATTAGCTTTTGTTGGTGCAGTGGGAGCCAACCAAAGGAATTAGATATGAAAAGAGGATGGATACTGAGAGTTGGGGTGAGGGAAAAAGCCAGTCAAGAGAGAACGTAAGAAGCAGTTCAGAGGTGCAGGTTTGCCTCTGCTTTAAAATGTGAAGGTGCATCTATTTCTTGAGGACTCGGATGGCAGAATGAATGGAGACAGTGTGAAATGGGAGTAGTGGGAGACAAATGTCAAGTAAAATGTGGTATTGAAGGTGTAATATGAGGTGGAATAGGTTGTGTGGATGTTGTTGAGGTAGGAGGAGATGAAGTCAGGTTTTCTGTGAATGGAAACAGACGTTACCACAATAGATTCTTAGCGATTTTTAAAAATATATGCATTAAACTAGTGTCTGGATAAGAGGTGAAGTCGAGAAGGAGGTCTTTAAACTACTTGCAATAGCGCAGGATCTGAAATGGCAATTAGAGAGAGAGTGGACAAGGAGGGCCAGGGCCATGAGGAGGTTTTACTTGAGAGTGTAGTAAGCCAGGGCAGCGAGTGTAGTGAAGGTGTTCAGTAGATACAAATTGTATCAAGGACATACAAATGGCACCAATAGCTCTCTGTAGTGATGTAAAAGACTATTGCATATTTTGAAAAGTGAGTGGGAGATAATGTTAATGCTGTCCATGAAGGAGGAACACATGTTCAATATTTGGATTTGGATTAAATGTTTGAGTCTTGTTGAGAGGAAGATCAGCATCCTCCACCCCATAAAGTATTTCAGGGCATGCAGGTGAAGGATTCATAGTGACAATAAAGGATGGTAGTGGTGCCTTTCAGACTGTCCAGGTTTCTGTGATAATAGTGAATTAGAGTGGCCGTCCTAGTTGACATGGTCATTGATGAAGGTAATGATATCAAACTAGTGCTTGACTTGCTAACAGAAATATGAAGCACACTTCAACAATGAAACTGGGGGTTCAGTTCATGAGCGAAGGATGGGAAACAGAACAAAAATAGCGACAGAGCATATTTAACTTTTCACAAATTAAAGCACAAATTAAAGCACATGTATAGAACAATAGACTATTGATTACTAATTACATAACAGAGGGTTGTTGTGCACGTCTCCCCAACAACAGGAGGGCACAGTGCGGACAAGGAACACAACACCAATAGTAGATATGTGTAGCCCATTATGTACAAGGTAAAAAGGGATGACACTTGTTACAGGGTAAGAGGGCAACAAAGGCCCATAGGTAAAAGAATACAATGGTCAGCTAGTAATGCACAAAGCATGGTGCACAGAAATAGAATACATGGTGCTGAATGTATCGAAGGGAAGTGGCAGGCCTGAGGAGGGAGAATTCCAGAGACAGTTATGCCACTCAGTGAGGGTGTTGGTCCTGCACCTAGACCTCAGTAGAGCCCAGCTCAAGATGACTGCACAGGTTCATAGAATGGACTTCTCACTGCTGGTTTCAGTGTAGGACCATGAGGGGCTATCTGAACAAGAGCTTTCGGGTCCTGCAGCTCCTGGGGAAACTGATTTCTCAACCCCCTGGTAAGATGCAGAGTCTTTTCTTCCTCTTACCTTTCTGACAATCTCCTCCTCTTTATCTCAAAGTTCTACATTTATATTATGCATTTCTACAGGTGGCAGAATTGTTCTGTGCTGCCATAAATAGACAGTGTCAAATCATTAAAACAAGCTTTCTTCGGTTAGTATACAACCATAAAAGCATTCTAAAAAAACATCAAATATAAAAACATTAAAACATTTATCATAAATCGTCACAATGGGATATAATTAATTTATCACGATGAGAAATAATTAAAAAATCATGTAATGTCAATTACAAGCTAGGTTATCATTATATATAAAGTGCTAAGTGCATTTTGAGGAGAAGACCATATTTATCTTTGAAGCCAAGAAAAAAGAAAAATTTCACTGGGGAATTTAAAACACTAGTTATGCTAAAAACGTTATAATTTCCATGGACTAAAATCATTTCATTTCCTTGCCCGATTCAATTACTACATTCCATATTGTCTCCTAATACCCATTGCTACTTTAATGAAACTCATCATTGCGGAACAAACAGTAGAATTTACCAGTAGTTGCAAACACTCATATCCCTCTAGGTATGTACAAGGAGAGATATTTTTTAGTATTGGTCTCAAAAATCCCTTACTCGGATCATCATAGAGTGTGCAAAAGAGTGTAAGGTGCATAGTGCTCTGGGGAGTATTATTATCACAGGGACAGAAACTAAGGGTTTCCACCCACCCGGTTTGTCTAGGAAAAGCAAGCAAAAAGTGCAATGTGCCTAGGCGAAATCTGGTTAAATAAATAAGCATCTGACAATTTGTAGAAAAGGCTAGATAATACTGCTGGTTAGACAAAAAGGCATATTTTGGGCCTTGCTGGAAATGTTTCACATGTGACCAGTCCCCGTATTGCTTCTTAATGATGCCTTTGGCATTTACTGAGATATTTGTCGGATTTTCATAAAACTCACCCAACCCAATGTCATAAAATCTTTCCTTCACATACCAAAACCAGGGAATAGTCATCACCTTATCAAGGTTAAGGCAGTCCTCCATTATTTCCCTAGTAAACTGTAGCTCTTCTTTCAACCAAATTTTAGACCATAAAAGCAAAGGCGCAGAGCTAATACTATCCTCCAGGTAATCCAACCCTATCTCTCGATGAGAGAAAGAGGTGGCCGTACTGATTGGGATCATCAATAAGCGTTTTATTAATTTATTTTCTACCACTTGTAACAAGTGGCTTTTTTGATGACTCCAAACCCCTGCCCCGTATGATGCCGCTGATGCACATTTTGCATTATATAGAGTGACAAGCTGTGGCACCGGTCTATGACCTAGCTTACAAACAAACCTAAAAAGCCCCTCAGCTACTCCATTAGTTTGTTGGGCCCTCATTGTAATTAAAAAATCCCATTAAAAGATCCCTGCTGAATGTATTTCCTAGATATGTAAAGCTTTCCACCCTTTCGACCGGTTTGCCTCCGACATTAAAACTCCTGGATTTTGCATGTTTTTGGGCCACAGACCATTTTATAAGACTTTGAAAGGTTAATCTTTAAGTCTAGCGTCACCATATAATTTGTAAAGGCATCCAGGGAAATTTGTAAGCCGTTCGCTGTCAGCAACATAAGGACCATGCTGTCTGCGTACGAAAGTAACTCAACTGGTTGCCCCTTAACTTGGGGAAATCAATTTTCTGCCTAAGCAGGAAATCCTCCCGACCATTTGTGTATACTAAAAAGAGGAAAGGGGCTAAAATGCACCCTTAGCGCACTCCTTCTATTGAAGCAATAGGTTTGGTTCTTTCTCCGTGAGGGCCAAATCCTATTGAGACAGAGGTGTTCAAATGTAATCTTTTTAACAGGTGAATTTTTGAATTTCGAAACCTATCTCTGCCATCAGTACCCACAGTTTCCCCCTGTTGACAGTGTCAAAGGCACTTGACAAGTCCATGAAGGCAAGGTTAACAGAGCTACTCTTTACCTTCATGTACTTGCCCGTGATCAAGGACAAATTCAGACACTGTTCTGTAGTCCCCAATCCTTTACGAAATCCATATTGCATTTTGGAGATGACCCACCTACCACTGGCCCATGTCTCCAGTCATGCCAGGATTACCCTGCCCAATACCTTCACGTGGAATCGATTGTGAAATGGACCTATAGCAGGCGGGGTCATCTCTCTTCCCTTTTTTAAACACTGGGACAACTATAGCCTCTTTCCACGACAGAGGGATTGGTCCAACAATAATGGATTTAAAAAGGTTGGTCAACAAGGGAGCCCAAAGATTTAAGGTCAACTTAAAAAGGTCCAGTGGGACTCCATCTGGGCCTGGGACCTTTCTACCTATTCCTTTTAGAAGTGCTTCCTCCACCTCTGCCACCATAAGTGAACTACTGAGTTCTATTGCTTGTGCCATGTCGACTATTGGATCCTCGTGCCCTACAGCTAGTTCCCTACCATTTGGATTAAAAATTGAAGTAAAATGTGTTTCCCAAGTATCACCCAGAATCTTGCACTCCACTTTCCCTACTTCCTCTGTAAACTGGGGGCGGTTAATAACTGCCCAGAAACTTTTCGTATCTTTTAGAGCACTAGCCCTCTCCAAGTCCTGCCAGGAAATGTGCCTTAGTTCTTCTTTGCTGACCTGAATAGTAGTTTTATATAAACACCTCGCCTGCTTTATATGTTCTCTATCTCAAGGCATTAATTTCAGGGCATTTATTAAGAACTTGTGCGCCCTAGAGCAATCTGCGTTGAACCAACAAAACTCCTGATGTTGTTTGGACTTAGCCTGACGTGTAGGTTTATTGGCTACGACGGTACTGAGCCGTTCAATGTTTTGTTCTAGTATGGCTGGGGAAGTGTCATGTCCTAGGCAAGCTAAGATCAAGTCATGATTTGATTAGAGGAATTTTTTCCTCAAATTAAATTGGGTTAATTTCCCCCTAGTTTATCCTCACACCCTTATTCCGGGTATATTCAATGCTACGGTTATCACCCACTATTTCTTTGGCTATAGCTTTAAATTTCGCTATTAGTGGGTTATGGTCGCTTACCAACTCAGGTTTTATAACAAAATCAAATACTAAGGAAAGATACACCTTCGAAATAAACAGAAAATCAATGGTGCTTTCTCTCCCCCCCTCCAATAAAAGTTGGACACCGAACTACAGAGTCATTGGCTAAACTTTACAGATTATTCTCCAGAATGACAGCGTGCAGTGACTCTCCCTGAGGGTTATGAATAAAATATGCTAACGGTTGATCATCAGTATCCCAAATACCACATACTCTTTCATTACTATGTTTGCACATGGTACAATTAAAATCCCCTACCCACAACATACATAAAGGTTGCACCTTCCCGGCAGCTATGGCAATTTCAGATTTTAAGGTTTCCATAACGTGAGTATCTTTGGGATCAAAGATATTATAGAACCAATTTACAAGTAGCATTCTCTCCTGGAGCATGTTGACAATCATAATTAATTGGAACCATGAAGAACCCGGCCTTATGGGCCGAGTGGCGCAGGGCACGCCTAAGATCTCCGAGTTCACCTGCCTCGACCGACAGAGAAACAGGACACTCTGGTTGGCGTAGAAAAGTAGTTTTATTAGCTGCAGCTAAGCACAGTTATCTAAGAAGTACCACACAGGTAGGTTCTCAAGAGACTGCCACTTCAATCTGTGGCGCACAGTCTATTATACCACACAAGTTTACAATGACAACTCCCAATATACACAAAACTGACAAATAGGAATAGTTCGAAAACAAGCTATCAGAGGTCTAAAACACACCCTCCTTTCAGACCCCGTGTGCTCTCCTCCCGTCAGGTTAATCAACACTAGTGCCCGTAATTCAATTTTCAGGTGGCAAAACATGTGTAGAATGCTTCAAAAGAAGGGCTATGTAACAAGAGAACACACGGAGAGAATAGCGAAGGCCAGTTAAATAAGATAAGGTAGAGAAGAATGGTGGGACCCAAACAGTAGAGTAAGTCATGGATTAATCAGTCTAGACATGGCTTTGCAAACTCGGCCGGACCCAGACATCAGTATCGCACACAAGGACAAAGGTTGCTCCTTGACGAGAAAAAAACATCGAACAGCTGAAAGGGGCAGAAAAGACCATTTTCTCCCCGTTAGCCGTGCTGCCTGAGTGAGGCAACATAAAATGGCAACTAAACGCAAAATGGCGGCTGTAGCGAAGCGAGGCTTAAAACTACGTAACCTCAGACCCTCCTTTTGCCATACTCAGGCAAGGCACAAAAGGAACCCATTTCAATCTGAGTCGATATCAATGGTCATGAGGTCACTAAGATGTTGCTGCACCATCATCTTAATGTGTTCTGTCTGTTGTGCTACTGGTTTGGAGACACAGATTGTGGCACAGAGTCCACAAATAGCTGGACCACACTGTAGGCAAAGACAACAAGAAAAGACGAGTGCTAAAATCATTCCAAGGAAAGTTAGCACTTTCCATCCCCAAGTGGACAGTAGTCTCCAAACCCATCCCATCACAGACCAATCTCCAGTATCTTGGTGGATAGACTCAGAGATGACATGTAGCTTAGAGATGGCTTGGTATACTGTAGGGGCGTTGTCAGGAATATAAATGCAACAACTGGACCCAATCAATTTGCAAACTCCTCCTTTATCTGCAAGTATTATGTCTAAAACCATTCTATTCTGTAAGGTCATAAGTCGATCCGCCTGAAGCTCAGCAGTCAAATTTTTCAGAGCTCCAGAAGTCACATTTATTGTGGCATCAACCACATGGATCAACTGTCTGATATTTTTGCTATTGGCCATCGGACCCCAAAAGGGAAGAAACCCTTTCAGAAAGTCCCCTCCTTCTTGCCCTGCTGTATCTTCTGAATCTACCACTCCTCTAGCAACTCTCTTCCTATGATAATCAGCGGGAGCGGTGTATGTAGGAGGGAGGAGAAAAGCTACATAACATGTTCCCGAGAAGTGTGTGGGAAGCCATGTATAAGCTTTATCATGACAGATGAAATATGTACCTTGTGAAGCCACTAATGGTGCGGGTGTAGAAGGAGTATAGACATAA
Organism: Lissotriton helveticus; assembly: GCF_964261635.1. Taxonomy (NCBI): domain Eukaryota; kingdom Metazoa; phylum Chordata; class Amphibia; order Caudata; family Salamandridae; genus Lissotriton; species Lissotriton helveticus. Next base: position 1,016,303,216 of record NC_136069.1, on the reverse strand, counting down.
GTGTGGGAACAGTTGCTTCTCTCTTGCTTAGTTTTGATATTCTGGCCATTTATTTGCAAGCACAAACAACCTCTTTGGGGTAGTGCCCAAATCAGTGCAGAACTCTGTTGCTTGAGCTTGTCAGTAAGGCTAAGAGTATAGCGAGTTATATTCCACCCATCATACGCTCTCTTTTCATCTTTGGGAATCTTGATGATATCAGCAATCTTGGCCATAGTTACAATGCCCTTTATCAAAGAACTATGACTGAAATCCACTCCACCATTATAGGATCCACCAGAAGGGTATCAAAGTTAGTTCTGGTATGCATTGGAAAACATAGCCAGATAGGCCCAAGCAGAACCTTCATATGAGAAGGGGAGGACTAGATACGGCATTCCTCTTTGTGTATTATGTGGTATGAGACCACATACCCAACAATCAGTAACATTTACTATCAATTGGTGCTGGTGTAACAGTTGAATAAACGAATTGTTAATATATCCCATTCTTCTCATTTGCTCGTGATCTGGGAGTGAGTAAAACTTATGCGGTGAAACAGTAGTAGAGGGACGGAAACGGGAACAGGCACTGACTGCAGGACATGAATAATCCATCCTATGCATGCTAATAAACTACTTAAACCTACTAAAACACATAGGGCTACGCCACAACGACCAAATAATAATTTCTTATAATGAGCTCTCTTCAAAATTGTAATATCACTTCCTTTCCCTGCACTATCCATTACTCTAAAGGCGTCGCTCACGATAATCTTCCTTAATCACTTGGCTGTGATTGTTAGCCGTCCTATGACACTGCAAGTCCTGCTGACCTAGTCACTATTCAGGTCACAGCTCAAGACTCCTACCGTGGCCCTGCAACTTGATGGATAAGGGAAGGAAAAATGTATCTTTATTAATGGAGTTTAAAAAAAGTGAAAGTCAAAATTAATTGTCCTTGGGGGATCTTTTCCTCAAATTATATTGCTTCTTTCCAAGCGTTGTCTGGTCCTGGAATAAATGTTCGGGATCTGTTGTATCGACTCTCAGATGAACGGGTACAGCTTCCTGTAGAACATCATCGTCCTCTTTCTCCGAGTTAGTCCAATCCAGGTGTGCACTGCTGAACGGCACGAAACTGGGTACCTGCTCGAACTCACTGTCACCAATACCTTCTCGGACCCACTGGTCATACGGCAAAGGCAATGGTACCCTTTTGCAGTGCACACCGTGGATCCAGTGTTTCTTACCCAGGACCTTGACAGCTGTACGAGTTGTGAGCAGAACTTGTCTTGGAGGCCCCCAGCGAGGTTCCAGGTTCTTCTTTCTCTGGAAATTTTTCAGGCACAACCTGTCCCCAGGCTGGATGGTGTGTCCGGGATCTGAAGAGGCCTCTGGTAAAGTGTTTTGGACCTGTTGACGAATAACATGCAATTTAGTGGTGAGAACATGCAAATAGTCAACCAACAGTGGGTAGGGGATATCTGAGTACTTTTTGGGTCTGGGGACTCCCCAGATGTTAGCTGGGTGTCCAAACACAATCTCGTATGGGCTAAGCCCCAAACGAGAATGAACAGTTGTTCTAGTAGAAAGGAGTGCCAAAGGCAACGCATCAGGCCAAGAAAGGCCAGTGCTGGCCTGAATCTTTGCTAGCTTAAGTTTGAGAGTGCCATTGTAGCACTCCACCAAGCCTGCTGACTGAGGATGGTTTGCCGCGTGGAATTTCTGTCTAATGCCTAGACCTACACACACCTTTTGCATTATTTCACCTACAAATTCACTTCCATTGTCACTCCAGACAATGCGCGGCAAACCAAATCTCGGGAAGAATTCTTTCAGGAGTATTTTTGCAGTGGACAAAGCAGTGTTGTCCTTTAGGGGGTAGGCCTCTATCCATCTAGAAAAGGCACAAACCACCACCAGGACATACTTGAGATTATTGAAACGCTCCATATAGATGTAGTCTATTTGCAGTACCTCAAATGGGTACGTAGGGGGTGCAAAGTGACCTGCTGGAGTTGGAGTTCCCTTTCCTGGATTGTGCATCAAACAAACAATGCAATGTTTCACCACGTTTTCTGCACATTTAGGAATACCAGCATTCTGCCATACTGGAGCTAAAAGCTTACATATACCCTGTGCATTAATATGGGCTGGTCCATGGGCCATAGTGACTACAGGCAGTACATACGCATCAGGTAACAACCATCGTTGATGCTCTGACAATTCCGTCCAACATCCCGTACTATCCAACATTCCCGTACTGTCTCTCCACGTACTTAATTCCTTCTCAGTGGCCTCCTCCTGGATTGTTTTCACACTTTCCACTGTGTCCTCACACATACCAGCTTCTGCAACCCATCTAGCAGGCCCTGCAACATACATGCGACTTCCAACATTCCTCGCTGTTTCCTTCGCTATCTCATCTGCAAACGCATTTCCTTGACCCACATCATCAGTAATCTTTTTGTGCGCACTGCACTTCACAATCGCTATTTGAGTAGGCAGGGCAAGTGATTCGAGAAGGTCAGTTACCAACTGACCATGCTGTATCTTAGTGCCGTGGGAGGTAAAGAATCCTCTTTCCCTCCACAAACGACCAAAACTATGGGTGACGCCAAATGCATATTGGCTGTCGGTATAGACAGTCACTCTCTTCTCTTTCGCCAACACACATGCTCTTGTCAACGCAATCAATTCTGCAGCTTGCGCTGAATTATGCGGAATGCGTGCAGTTTCTACCACTGTATACAACGTCGTTACTGCATAAGCAGCTGTGGTTTCACCATTAGGGAGCTTGAAACATGACCCATCCACCCATAGGATCCCATCCGGATCCACAAGTGGTGTGTCCTTAAGGTCTATTCAACCCTTCGTTTCTTCTTCAGTGCGAAGAAAACAATCATGCTGATCTTGTACATTGCTAGCATCCAAAGCAGGCAACAATGTTGCTGGATTCAGAACATTACATCTTTTTATGTGTATGTGACTAGCCAGAAGTGTCAACTCGTATCCAGACAAGCGAGCACTCGTTAAATGCTGAGTTTTCGTCCTATTAAGAAAAGTATCTACTGCATGTGGCACCATAACATTAAGAGTATGATCTAGCACTAGTCCAGCGGACTGACGAATAGAAATTGCCGCTGCTGCTGTTGCTCTAAGGCAACTAGGTAATGCCTTAGCTACTGGATCTAATGTTGCAGAAAAATAGGCACACGGCCTTTGTTTGTCGCCAAATCGTTGCGTCAATACTGATAATGCGCAACCTTCCCTTTCATGCACATAGAGTGTGAAAGGTTTACTGTAATCTGGAGTACCCAACACAGGAGCAGAACACAAAGGTGGAGAAGTGTGGCTCACTGGTTAGAGGAGGCAGACCTGGAAGCAGACGTCAGCCCGGGACCAGGGTTCAATTCCCGGCTCGGCGGGGTCTTGAGTCCTAAAATGTCCATGGACTCGACAATTCTCGCTCCGGTGCCTACTCGATTCACGGGTTCACACTCTGCGACTCTGGGCAATAGCTTGCTTAATCTCCACAACGGCCCCTCACGGCGGGATGCCTGGCTTTCACCTTGTGGATACCCTGCCGGGGTTATCTCACAGGGGAATATCAGGACGGGTTCCCTAAGCAAGCGCTTAGAAACCGCTTGGTGATTTGCGCTATATAAATTCCTGTACAAATTCCTGTACAAAGCAGTACGCAAATCAGAAAAACTCTTTTGACATTCATCAGTCCAAGGCAAAGGCTGGGGCGTGTCTTTAAGTGTAAGTGCCAACAATGGTTTAGCAAGAAGGGAAAAATTTGGAATACACTGTCTACAGTAAGAGGTAATGCCTAAGAAAGCACGCACTTCTTTTTGTGTAGACAGTACAGGCATTCGTGCAATTGCATGAATACGTTCTGGAGTCAATCGCCTTCCCTCCTTCGACAAGAGATGACCTAAATAGGTAACCTCTTGTCGGCAATATTGTAACTTGGAAGACGATACTTTATGATATGAATCAGACAAATGCTGTAAGAGCGATACAGTTGCTGCTTTACAAACATTTTCAGTATCTGCAGCGATCAACAAATCATCCACATATTGGATAAGAATGGCACCTGAGGGCAAAGATACCAAGTTGTGACTTCAAAGCTTGACTGTATATGGAAGGACTTTCACAATAGCCTTGGGGTGCGTGCTTAAACCGGAAGCTGTGGCCTCCGAGAGAGAAGCCAAAAAGATCCCTACTTTCTTCGGCAATGGGAATGCTAAAGAAAGCATTTTTAAGATCGACCACTGAGAACCAACCTGCTGAAGCAGGAATCATGGTAAGCAAAGCTGTGATATCTGGCACAACAGGAAATTGAGGGAAAACAATTTTGTTGACCTCTCAAAGATCAATTACAAAACGATAAACAGGTGGTTGAGAGGGATCAGTACGTTTAAGAATAGGCAAAACAGGACTATTGCAAACGTTTCCTCTAGTCTCTTCAACCACACCCTTCTGAACCAAATCATGAACAATGGCCAACAAAGCTCTCTCACCATCACTGGATATTTTATATTGGGGAACACGTGGCATCTTAACATTGTCTTTAACAGTAATTACATATGGTGGAATTTGCAACAAGCCAACATCATTTGGACCCACAGCCCAAAGTGTAGCGGGAAGTGAACGCAACTCGGGTGGTAGCTGTTCTTTAGATACATACATTGGAGAAGTCAACTTATCACCTAAAGTAAGGTGCACACCAGAGGGTGAACAATACAGTGTAGCATGCAAACGTTTCAGTAGGTCCAAACCCAACAAATTTTCTCCGCATCCTGTTGTTAAGAGGAGTGGAGCTTTCAAATCGTAGGGACCAATAGAAATGGGCAAAGGACAAGAGATAGGATTTGAAACTGGGGCGCCAGAGAATCCTACAGAAACATTTGTTAAGCCAGACAAAGGTGCCCCAGGGAGTTTAGAATGCATTATAGAACTTCTCATAGCACCAGTATCCAAGAGAAATGTTTCTGTAACACCTAATGCCATAACATTACCATAAGGTCCTTCCTGATCTACTGGAACTGATATGACTCCCTTACTTTGCCTATGGCTGTCCTAGCTAGTATGGAAAGCAACGTCCCTATCTTCGAAACAATAGTCATCATTGTAGTATTGTGCAGATTGAGAATTCTGCTGATCAAAATAATTCGTAGAGTCCTGAGAGGGAGAGGGGCGTCGTTCCTGAGGTGGCGCACCACGACCCCTTCCTCTGGATATGGATCGAGAATCACCACGACCCCGTGGCGCCAATGATCCACCATACCGTTGCAATAAAATTGGACAAGTATTCTTAAAATGACCATCTTCCATACAATAAGAACACTGGTTGGGGCCCAATGGAGCTCGTGTAACTGAGGGGACTGGCTTCTGCAACAACCTCTGAAACTGCGGGTGCTGTGAAAATGAGGGCTGAGCAGAACGAGGGGGATAAGCCTGTTGCAGAAGGACTTTTGTTTTCAAGTCTTTAGTCTTTTTCTCCGCTTTCTCCTTGTCCTCCTTATCCCATTTCTCATAATATTGAGCAGTAGCCAATATCTGAGCAGTGGAAGAGACAGCCCAAGAACTCTCTGATTGTTTTAATTTATTCGATAATTCTGGAAGTAAATTAAAAACTAATTTGTCTACGAACAATCGTTGTCCACCTTCAGTACTCATATCCTGTCCGCTATGGTCGATGAAAGTCTCCTCAAACCGAGTAAAGAAGTCGGAGACACTTTCATCCGTCTTTTGCTTACACGCCGCTAACTTATCCCAATTAACACGCATCGCAGGCATTAAAGTTTTCATCAAATCTATTATTTTTCCAGGCAATTCTGTGATCAGGGCATCCGGTTTGGCCCCACCTACTTGACCTGCATCCGCAGTTGTAATGGCAGCCCAATCACCACCTAGAGCTACCGCATGATCCTGCCTACGAATCTTAGTCCATATTGCTTGTGGGACTACATTCCCCATGAGTAAGTCAATATCTGCCAAATTCATAATACAAGCGTCAACAGTCTGAGACAGCTCTTTATAATATCCCGCAGGATTCTTACGAGGGTCCGGTAAAGACTGTTTGAGTGCCAATACTTCAGATCTTTTCCAAGGATCGTGTATCCATATACGCTGAAAATGAGCAGGAACACCAGGAACATTACCTGCTTGTGGAACAGCATCTCTCCATATCGGAGGAACCTCTCGCATAGGATATTGTGCCGTTTTACGACGAACCGCGGGATCAGGCTCAAGAGAATTTTGAGAGAAAAGTGTAGATCGAAAAGCAACAAGTTTCTGAACAGCATGCTCTACAGCAGGACCCACAATAAGTCCCTTATCAAATTGATCCTGGATGTCGAATAAATCCTGAGGAGGCGAGTCTAAATCTACGTCTCCCCATTCCTTAATCAGAGTATTACACATGACATCAAATACATATCTCTGTGTGGGCGCGTTCCATTGAAGGAAAGTATCTAAAATATCACGTGTATTATACTGTACACGACTCATAATCCAATTATAGGCAAGGGAATCTAATTTAGTCCGTTCTTCCAAATCTGGAAATTGACTGCGAGATTGCCTCCTAGACGAGGCAGGAGAAAAGAAAAGAGGTCCAAGAAAAGGTGACAAGAGGCCTGAGACAGTGTTGACTAAACGCCGTCGAGCTGCAGGGGAATCTGACACTAAAACGGGGGACAAAGTATTCTGTAAGATAGAAGAGGAATCTGTAGCAAAAGAAACGACAGATGGAGAAGGCTGAGGCACAGGAGATTGGGATACCGATATTGCTGGCAGAGGGGGTTGAGGCGGAATCACAGGGACAGGCAACTGTGCAGGAAGTACAGCAGCTGCATTGGCAGCGGGCTGTAATGGCGGTGCATTAGCACCTAACACATAAGGCGGAGGTAATGTCAACAAATGGGACATAAAAGAATCATCATCAGGAGTTTTACTCTTTGATACCGTAGGCAATACAGGATAGCATCTATCTATTGCCATGCGATGTTGTCTTTCTGAAACCTCAACCGCTTGATCAGCTTCGTCATTTTTAAAGTGTTGTGCAGCCTGCAGAATCGACATACTCTGTTCTTTCTTATCTTTCTTCATTTGCTTAATTTCTTTCTGTTTGGCTTCCTTGCGCCATAGGCGAAAGGAGTCAAACATTGCCGGCCGGGCTTTTCTCTTGAATAAAATCGCTTCCAAATTATCTAATATATCTGGCTCAAAGGACCCATTTTGTGGCCATTGCAAAACACCGTCCTTTTTAGTGTAACTGGTCCATATTTCATTAAAAACTATAGGACCCATACCGTGCCTTGAGTAAAGTTCGTAAGTAGGAGTTCCAACTGGAATCCTCCAATCGGGAATCCGCAAAACAACCACAACAACAAAATTTCTTAAACTTACTAAATCCAGGCATTTTGTCCTTACAAACATCAAGGGATTCTTAGACAATAGAGTCACAGCACAAACGTACTTACCCCTTGGCTTCGGTTAGCGCGCTAATCGAATAACAAAATACAAAAACAGAGAGAATGGGCGCTACCCACAAATACTTAACTAAATGCTTTTCTCACGCCAACAGATGTCAGTCTATCGTCTCGAGATACCAATCATCACCAAAGGGCCAAGGCAGGGCGACAGTCAGGGCAGCAGTCGTCATCAGCCGTCGGGAAGGAGTAGCCACGCTTCAAAAGACCTTCGGTCCACTTCGACATGCAGGGGTCGCTCACGTGGTTCGCGAAATCCTCCGGAATTTTCCTGCGAAGCTCCTCACGACTCTCAGGCAAAAACTACTACTGCTGAAGTCGCCCACACGTTGGGCCGCCAATTGGAGAACCCGGCCTTATGGGCCGAGCGGCGCAGGGCACGCCTAAGATCTCCGAGTTCACCTGCCTCGACCGACAGAGACACGGGACACTCTGGTTGGCGTAGAAAAGTAGTTTTATTAGCTGCAGCTAAGCACAGTTATCTAAGAAGTACCACACAGGTAGGTTCTCAAGAGACTGCCACTTCAATCTGTGGCGCACAGTCTATTATACCACACATGTTTACAATGACAACTCCCAATATACACAAAACTGACAAATAGGAATAGTTCAAAAACAAGCTATCAGATGTCTAAAACACACCCTCCTTTCAGACCCCGTGTGCTCTCCTCCCATCAGGTTAATCAACACTAGTGCCCGTAATTCAATTTGCAGGTGGCAAAACATGTGTAGAATGCTTCAAAAGAAGGGCTATATAACAAGAGAACACACGGAGAGAATAGCGAAGGCCAGTTAAATAAGATAAGGTAGAGAAGAATGGTGGGACCCAAACAGTGGAGTAAGTCATGGATTAATCAGTCTAGACATGGCTTTGCAAACTCGGCCGGACCCTGACATCAGTATCGCACACAAGGACAAAGGTTGCTCCTTGACGAGAAAAAAACATCGAACAGCTGAAAGGGGCTGAAAAGACCATTTTTTCCGCGTTAGCCGTGCTGCCTGAGTGAGGCAACATAAAATGGCGACTAAACGCAAAATGGCGGCTGTAGCGAAGCGAGGCTTAAAACTACGTAACCTCAACCACTGAGTGAATACTAGGCACTTAACTTTTATGGACCCAAATATAACGGACATTAGGGTTACCAAGCCTCCCTTTCCCTCCCCAAGCATGAAGCGGTCGCGGGCACAGTAAATGCCTGGTAACCCTCAAGTTCTATACTGTCTAACGACCACGTCTCCTGTAGACAAATTAAGTCAAAATCCCCAATATGGGCCAGCCAAACCTCATCTGTAATTTTACTCCTAATGCCTGCTATGTTCCATGTGATTAGCTTACTGAGTGAATGAAATAGCCCGTGTCCCTACCCACTGCTGCGACTGGTAGTGTTGGTGTATTTACCAGAGGTGTTAGCAACAGGCCCTCCCCTGATTCTCCACTTTCGTGGAGAGTTTTTACAACCATCTTTCAGGGTGTTAAAATACACGTATTATTAACTCTTAAATCATCTACACTCATGTGGAGATCATCAGGTGAATTTAGAGGGCATTGGTCAATTTTATTTATGATCCTCTTTATGGTTCTATTTATCTTGTACTTATTATCGCCACTCATACACCCACTATTTTGTATAGGTGGTCAATCCACCTCATTAAGATCCCTTAGTGCCTCATACCTATTAAGATGGAAAATGGAAGGGTACACTGAAGTATCAGGGAGATGTCTACTTTGCGGAGGCCAATGACCTGGTGTTATCAATTGCTTAGGAAGATAAAAGAAACCCAGGGGCCTTGCCCTAATATGATTAGTATGTGAATCTTTCATATTGTGCAGGGCATGATAGACGCAGTTTGTGTCATTAAGAATTAAAACAACACAGTCCCCGTCAATTATTATTATTATTATTGGGTTTTGTAGAGCGCGTAGTTACCCGTAAGTATCCCAGCGCTAAGATCCTTACAGACCAAAGGGTAACGGGGGAAGTGACAGGAAAGAGGAGGGGAAGGGCTCAGGGGAACAGATGGGTTTTTAACCGTTTCCTGAATCGGAGATAGTCTGGTTCAGTCCGGAGAACGAGAGGAAGGGAATTCCATAGGCGGGCTGTGTTGAGAGATAAGCGCCGTCCACCCATACGGACCTTCTTCACTCTGGGAATAGTGATGAGGTGTTCATGGTCCGATCGGAGGGATCTTGCGGCTTTATAGGGCTTTATGAATTTTTTTAGGATGGAGGGGCCTTTGTCCTGTAGAAGTTTGTGTGCTAAACAGAGAGCTTTAAACTTCACTCGCTCTCTCACTGGGAGCCAATGTAAGTATTTCAGTGCTGGTTTGGCCGAGGATCTCGACGGAGTGTTGGTGAGGATCCGGGCAGCCGCGTTCTGAATCCTTTGGAGTTTGTTAAGAGTTGCTTCGGGAGCATCCAGATAGATGGTGTTACTGTAATCCAGCCTTGATATAATAAGGCCTTGGATTAACAGTTTCTGGGAAACAGGAGGAAGTAGTGGCAAAATCCTCCTGATGGATTTCAGAAGCCCGAAGCAGGTTCCGGCGACTTTATTGGCTTGCGTCTTGAAGGAGAGGTCTTTTTCAAGCCAGATTCCTAGGCTCTTGATCTCAGGCTTGGGGGCCGGAGGATCACCCAAGCAGGGTGGCCAAAGGTTATGCGAGAGGGAAAGCCCTTTCTGGCCAAGGAGGAGGATGTCCGTCTTTGAGCCATTGAGCTTTAATGCCGAATTATTCATCCATCCTTGGATTTCCGTAAGACAATTATAAAGGTCTGAGGGTTTTTGGTTAGGGTGAGATAGAGACACTACTAATTGTGTGTCATCAGCATAGCTGATGATTTTCACTCCGAACGGAATGACAACCTCTTCCAGTGGGGCCATATAGACATTGAATAATGTCGGCTTAAAGATGAGCCCTGTGGCACACCACACTGGAGGAGGGTGTCGGGGGACCGGATGTCATTCTCCCAGACCTGAAAGGAGCGGTGGTCAAGGAAAGATTTAAACCAGGTCAGAGCAGTGCCCTCAACACCGATGTTCCTGAGTCGATTGATTAAGACCCGATGGTTGACGGTGTCGAAGGCCGCACTGAGGTCCAGGAGGATCACTGCCACTGATCCTCCTGCGTCCAAGAGGGCTCTAGCCTCCTCCACAGCTGCGAGAAGGGCGATGTCAGTGCCCTGCCCTGGGCGGAATCCAGTTTGCAAATATCTGAGCAGATTATTGGACTCCAGATAGTGTGATAGTTTTTTATTCACAAGTTTTTCAGCAATTTTACTGGTTCCGGGAAGGCGAGAAATTGGCCTATAATTGGCCAAGTCTGTGGGGTCCAGCGAAGGTTTTTTAAGTAGCGCCTTGACGACCGCCGCCTTCCAACTGGGGGGAACTACTCCCTGGAGCAATGAGGTGTTAATGAGATGGGTTAATGAGGGAGCGATAGTGGGGGCCACTTTCTTGAGAATACGTAAGGGAACTGAGTCCCTAGGAGAGCCGCTTTTGATCGTATCCAGCATGGTTGAGACCTCTTCAACAGTAACTGGTCCAAGAGAGTTTAAACAGGGTGTGGTAGGGTTTGGGTTTGTACAGTCTTCTTCGCTAAAATCAATAGGTGGCAGAGAAGCAAGGATTTTCTGGATCTTGTCCTCAAAGAATTTGGCCAGTTGACAACATTTCTCTGCAGCTATCTTAGGGTCTGGCAGATTCTTTGGAGTGGGATCTGGGGTTTTAAGTAATTCTTTCAGAATGATGTATGTTTCCTTGCTAGAGCAGGAGGAACTTTCTATCCTTTCCTGATAGAAAATGCTTTTCGTGTTGCGAAGAGCCGATTTATAATTTTTTAGAGAAACCCGGTAAGCGTCTTTATTGACTGTAGTTTTCTCTTTCCTCCATGAGCGTTCTGATCTTTTGCATTCCTTACGAAGGAGGTTAAGCTCAGGAGTGTACCATGGAGCAGGGTTCACTCTTTTAGTTCGCCTCAAGATGGAAGTTTTAGGGAGAAGTAAATCTAATGATGTAGTGAGCCAGGAGTTGAACTGATTATCAGCGCTAGCTGGATCCGAAACAGGGGGAGAAAGCGTGGCCCTAAGCTTGGAAGCCCATTCATCTGGCAAGAGTTTGTGCCAGCGTCGGTCAATAGTCCGGGTTTTGGCCTGTTGTACGGGTGGAACATAGAAGTTCCACACTATGGGTATTAGGAAATGGTCTGTCCAAGGAAGGGGAATGGGAATGCCTGTAGTGAGGCCCGTAATTTTTGTGAAGACTGGGTCCAGAAGATGACCTTTATCATGGGTGGGTTCTAAATTAGCTAGTCTGAGGTCGAAGGACGAGAGATCCATAAGAAGTTCTGCTGCATTAAGGTCCTTGGGATCTGATAGGTGAAGATTGAGGTCAATGATTTTCTTGGTTTCACCAATCCAGCTCACACGCCTAGACATAACGATGTGCTTAAGCCAGTTAACGGGAGATGAAATTCGTTTGGAGCATCAGTGGGCCGCTTGTTTATAAGGCTCTGGCAACTTTCTTTTTGATTATGAGGCAATCTTGGTATACCCGCTAATATTAAGGTATATGGAGTGCTTTCTGGGGCAGGTGTAAACAATTTATTAACCCACTCCCCCCTAGAGAGTCAGTCTCATCAGGGTTATGCCTTTTATCCAGAACAGATGTCCTATTCCTTACACTAGGGTAAGATAGACTATGAGGCAGGGCATTGTGACCTACATTATGGCTCTGCATGATATGATTATCATGTAGAGCTCGATTGTCAGTCGACTCAGATAGAATATTAGTATTTCTGGTCAATCTTATGCAATCGGGGTGTGGAGTGATGGTCCTATGTATAACTGGGGCATTGCTGGGGATAGTCCCCTTCCGGTGTACCCACTCCCTGTGTTTCTCTGCCACCTCCAACTAACCCCTTTGCGTGCAGACCTCTTTCACTTTGAGTATGTATTGGGGTTTCATCTACTGGGCCTAAGGCTTTGTAAACGATAGCTAGCTGCACCTCAATGTTAGTTAATCTTACAGATATCGATGCTATAGCCTCCTGTACTAATTTGCTCAATTTCTCAGTAATGATATTTAAATCCGACTGTCCCTCATGCAATAGTCCCCTGGTCAATGGTTTAGTTGGCTTCCCTATATCGGTGCTTTGTGCCTGTTTGGGTCTTTTGGTCTTGGTTGATTGAGTGTTGATCTTTTTACCAGTCCCAACTCTTTCAGTTTGTTTCCTCTTGCCTCCATTCAAGGTCAAATTATCATGCACTGCTACTATAGGGCAAGGACTTACTGCCTTGTTACATAAGCTTTGTGTTTCTCCCTGTATAGATATGGTAGTGCTGGGACTTATTGGTGCTTGGTGAATATCTACTGAAACCAAACGAGTGTCGCTATTTTGGAGCAAGAGGTGAGTGTCCGGCGCTAGTTCTGTCGTCGGTGGCAATGAAAGTCTGCGCTCTGCACGCTATATCTCTTTCCTTAGTTTTTTCCACCGCCTTCTTCAGAAAACCATCAAGAGTTGTGCCGCCTGGTTTTACTGTTTGACAGGCTTCCGTTTTCCCATGATGCATTAGTCTACATTTACTAGGAAAATGTCAGCAGTAAATTTTCAGCGGCAACTATCAAGAATAAAGTCAGGGCCACATTACCTGAAACAGGGTCTTGGAAATAATACCAAGAGGAATGGCCCAGCCCAGCCCTTCCTGGCGATGACAGGCGCAGACGGGCCTGAGCTTGGCCCGGGCATGCCCTGGCCCCCTTAAGAACGTCTCCTGGCGCTCGGAAACATGGCGTGCGGCGTATGCGCCACGGAGGACAGTGTGGGATGTAGTCCTCTGGCCGCCTTGGGCGTCAGCGTGCTCCTTTGGCAATCTTGAGTCCCCCAGGGAAGATTTAGGACATCAGCATGGCCCCCGGGGCAATCCGGATATCCCCCGTAGCAATGGCAAGGATCGTCAGTGGCAGCAAGTGAGAAATCAGGCTCTCAGTATTCACTAGTAACTATCACAAGGGCCACATGAACATCAAAATTGCATTAGCCACCACAGAGAGCCAGGATCGGGAGGCTCCACTCCACTCCAGCTCACTCCGCTCTGCAAGCTTTGTCCACCTGACTCCAAGACTTGGGAAAGGAACACAGGCACATTTTAAGGGACTGTTGCTGGACGCTAGCAGATCCTTTAGGGTGTCACACTCCAGACGGGTACAGGCTGGCACCAACTGGTTAACTGCTGCCGTTGCGCTTCACCTCCTCATCATGGCTTGAAAGACAATGCTTCTGCTGTGAGACGCTAATACCGTTTGAGACCACAGTACTCTCAGCAGCACTCATGGCGCCCACGGCAAGCTACACCCCACCCCCCGCCCACTGCGTGGTGGAAAAAATCGGGAAAATGCGGCGGTGAAACTGGTGCCTACAACCGGCTGGAATAAGCATCCTGGCTCACTTGCTCGCTATCTCCTCGCTATCTCCCTCAATGCAGCCCTGGAAATCAAAGAGATGGTTGGAGCCCGATCTCAGCAGTGGCTGCTTCTCACCACCTTTCACCGCTTCTCAACACGACCGCTGGCTGCCCGGAAAACCAAGCTCCACGGTTGCGTTATTCAACCGGGAACGGGATGCAGCGTTTCCCGCTGCTTTCTCTGTAGATCTCAGCAGCAACCGTTACCGTAGCAGCACCTCTCCACCTCCAATTCCCACTCTCGATATTCCTGTTTCACAAGACTAATATCAGTGTTTTGTTCAAGCACACTCTTAATGGCAAAGCCAAATACATAAGGCATTTTTGAACTTTTCTCATACAGAAAATAATTCACATTTTGCCCATAACTGCTCTTTATGAAATTTGATAAATAAATGAAAGTACGTAATAAATAATTATGTTTGAATGAATGTGCCTTGATGTGCACTCTAACCTTATGCTAGAGACATAAGTGCAGATTTTATGTTTTTCCTTAAAAAAAAGTATCTTCAAAGTTTCTTCTTTTTCAGAATGCCTTCTCGTCATTCCCAATACCTCAAAAGTGTTCTTGTGAATGCATAAGCTGAGTTAACTGTTAAGTGTAATAATGTTTTTTATTGTTGAAATGTGCTTTAAAAGAATGTTATTTTCATCTTTTATTTATTTATTTTGAAAGTTTCATAGAGCGCGAACAAGACCCTTGCGGATATCAGAGCGCTTTACAATCAGTGATGAAAAATTATACAACAAAATAGAAACAGGTAGATCAAGTATACATAACATATGGTGCAAAGTAAAACAAAACAATAAGGTGCAAAACAGGAAAGCAACTGTGAAGCCTCGATTGTCTGTTTGAACCCGTGTCATAAAAGGGCTACTGGTGGAGGTACTAGTGAACTCAAAGTTTCCTTAGATAATGATCATGTGAATTTTTCCATGACAATCGCTTTTACTTCCTTTTTGAAAAATGCCGTAGATGTGATAAGTCTGGTTTCAGGGGGTAGTGCGTTCCAAATCCTAGGAGCCATCCCTGAGAAGAAACGTTTGTACGTTTTCATCTTGTTGAATCCGTGTGGCTTCAATAGTAGGTTTTACGCACTTCTTGTGGATCTGATACCACCAGAGATAGTCAATTTCTGAGTGAGATAGCTGTGTGCATTGTGGTGTATGGCCTTATGAGTCATGCAGGCAATTTTCAGGTGAATTCTTGCTTCAAATGGTAGCCAATTCAAGGATCTTAAGTCAGGGGAGATGTGGGTCCTTCTTTTTGAGTCCGTGATGAATCTCGCTGCAGCATTAATGGAGACTCTGAGTGGTGCTGTTGTTGCTTTGGGGAGGCCACAAAGAGAGACACTTCCATAGTCCACCCTAGGGATAACTAGCGCTTGAACTGCTGTCTTGAAATCATTGATCGGCAAGAAGGGTTTCAGCTTCCTCAATACATTTATCTGGAAATTTGCCCCCTTTGTTGCGTTGCTAATGTGTTTATGCATGTTGAGGTTGCAGTCAAGGGTTATACCCAATGATTTCG
The DNA here is from genome assembly GCF_964261635.1 of Lissotriton helveticus. NCBI lineage: Eukaryota > Metazoa > Chordata > Amphibia > Caudata > Salamandridae > Lissotriton > Lissotriton helveticus. The sequence continues at coordinate 1,016,287,742 of NC_136069.1, read as the reverse complement.
CTGAGTCAACAATGGTTGGTTGAACGTTGAATGCCGTAAGATGTTTGAACCAGTCATGCAAGAAGGGTATTTTGGCAGGTGGAACTATTAGGAGGAATTCAGTTTTTAGTGAGTTTAGCTTGAGATGGTTCTCAGCTAGCCATGACTGGGTGTTCAAAAGCGTTGTGTTAAACAATTTGATGTCTTCTGGTGTGTGTATCTTAAGGTAAAGTTGCGTATCATCTGCGTACATGTGAAATTGTATGTTGGGTGCTTGCAAATGAACAGTAAGTGGTTACATAAATAAATTAAATATTGTCGGGATATTGTGGACCCTTGTGGGGCTCCCAAAATTACTGGCACAGATTGGACAGGGAGTTGTTGACCTTGAATTTTTGAGTCCAGTTTTGAAGAAAGGAGGTAAACCATTTAAGCACTGGCCCTGGTAGGCCCATTCTGTGATTCAGCAGATCTATCAGGTTCTCGTGTTTGACCGTATCAAAGGCTGAGGAGAGGTCTAATAAGATGAGTAGGCATGATCCATTCTGATCAAGTATTTGTAAAGCATCGTCAATTGTGTGTGTCATAGCTGATTCCATGCTGTGCCCTGCTCTGAAGCCTGATTGGTGTTTGTCCAGAAGGTCGAAGTGGTCAATGTGTTTTGTCAATTGGTGGAGTACACATTTTTCCAAAAGTTTGGCCAGGGTAGGGCTGTTGGAAATAGGGCGATAGTTGTTTAGGTCCATGGGGTCGGCTGTGGGTTTCTTGAGGATGGGTGAAACCTGTCCTACTTTGAGGGTGTCCGGGATGTAACCTTGATGGAGACAGCGGTTGATGATTTTGGTCCAGAGCTGCAGAATCAATGGGGTTGAGTCTTTAACAGCGTTAGAAGGGAGAGGATCGGTGGTGTGATTGACTGGCTTCAGGGTGCTGAGAATCTTGCCTATTGCTTCTTTGGTGTAGGAATCAAAGGAAGACCAAGCTGTGTTGTTTTTAGTTCAAGTTTTGAAGTGGTTTGTTGTGACGACGTTGGAAGAATAGGGGGTGTTTTGGTGTGAGCGCTTGACTGAAAGATAAGGTAATTGAGGAGATCTTTCTTGATATTTTAAGTCTTTAGATTAAAGAAGGTAGAGAATTCTTCACAAGTGGGTTGAGTACGAGCAATGTCTTGAAGTCGTTGAGGTTCATCCTTAGAAGTTAGATTGGGTTTTGATTAATTCAAAACGTTTTTGGGGACGGTTTCCTGCTTGGTCTAGTTGGTGGGTGAAAAAGTCTGCTTTAGTGTGCTTGATCTTTCTATAGTAAGCATTTCTCTTTTTTCTAAAAATTTTGAGGTGCTTGGCGGATGGGACTGATCTCCAATTGCATTCGGACATTCTAAGAGAGAATCTATCATCGTTCAGCAGATCGTTGTACCAAGGTTTAGAGTCTTTCGAGGAAACTCTCTTTAGTTGAAGGTGAGCTACCTCATTAATAACCGAGGTCATAGAGTTGAGGTAATGGTTGGAGAGGTCATGTACGTTGGAGAGACCAGCCGGAGGCAGTAGTAGCTTATGGCGGCGGGTAAAGTGTGGGGGTTGAGTTTTTTTCAAGTCTCTTTTCCATATCTTCAGTTTAGTGGATTGGGCTACGTTGAGTTTTACTATTTCCCTGATAAAGAAGGTGATGATATGGTGGTCTGACCAATAACAGGGTAAAATTGACTCAAGCTGAATGGAGTCATTTTTGGAGATTATTAAATCCAAGGTTGAGCCTTTGTTGTGTGTAGGGCTGTTGCAAATTTGGGTGTCGAGCGCGCCGATTAAGTTTTTGAGACTGTTAACCATTGAGTTGTTGTGGTCGTTCCAATGGAGATTGAAGTCGCCAAGGAATATTTGAGTGTTTTGTTATCCGGTGTTCCTTGTGACCATGTCCATGAAGTGTTCAGTGAAGGTGAGGTTGTCACCAGGTGGATGATAGATGTGTGAAATGAGCATATTGGATTGCCATTGCTGTTGATGTCAATGCACATGTATTCGCAAGAGAAGAATATGGGGGATAAGGCTCTGTTTACTGAGATGCTGCTACGTTTTATGAACGCGATTCCTCCCTCAGACTTATCACTCCTATCCAGTCTGATGATGTCATAATTTGGGGGTACAAGAATGTCAAGGAGGGGCGAGGAGGATTCATTTAGCCAGGTTTCTGTTAACACAATTAGGTCAAGCTCATGTGAGATGATGAGGTCAGCAATGTCCACTGCGTGTCTAGAGGCTGATTTGCAGTTCAGAAGTGTGCATCTAGGACGGGTGTGATGAGGGAAGGGGTGGGATCCTGTGTGAGTGTGATTCTTCTAAGATTATTATCAATGATTCCTCTATTATTGTGTGTGGAGGACCTGTGTGGGTAGGGGGGAATAGTCGGAATAGCCGTGTGTGCGGGAGAAATGGAGGTCATGAGAGGGGGTTCATAGGAATGAAGAAGGGAGCGTATATCAATCTCTGAAAATGGGTTGATGCTTCGGATTGGGCGAGTAGGGAGATTGGGGGATGGAATGGAATTCCAAATGGGAAGAGTATGATTGGGGGTGAGTGGAAGGCGAGTTCGGGGCTTGCTTGATCTAGACATTTTTGAAGATCTAATGTGCATTGATTGTCTAGATATTATCTCTTTAACAGTGTGGAGTTCCTCTTTGATTTGGTGGAGTGGTGACATAATCACATCAAGTCTGGTATCTGGTGCGATTATGAGTGGGGTAGGTGGATGTGATAACTCATTCAGCGTGGTATCTGCAGCGGTTGTGTATGGGGAGGGTGGCTGTAATATGAGTGTTGGTGGTTGTGCCGCAGCCTGGATGGGTGTGTGATCTGGTGCAGGTAAACATAGAGTTGTAGACGATGATGTGTATGTGGATTGTGGAGATGTTCATGTGGGTAGCCGAGGTGTTGGAGTGGATTGCTGGTGCGTGGGACTGGTAGGTGTAGATGGGATTGGAGTGTGGACTGGGGGCGGAGCGTTTTTGGGATGGTAGTGGTGGGGAGCCATCATATGTGCCAGCAATTGGTGGTGGTGGGGTGTCTTAACATGTGCTGGCGATTGAGCTGTAAGGGGTTGGCTGGGATGTGTGGGTTCTATGTTAGGGGTGGTGTTGTGAGGTACGGGTGGTGTGGTGGGAGAGAGGATTAAGGGGGAGGAGATGGTGGCAGAGGGGAGCTATGCTCTTGCTTGGAGGGGGTTCAGTTCCTGTTGGGGTTGCGGGTGTAGTCTCAGTCATGCTAAGTGGAGATAACGTGTGGGGGTTAATTAGCATGAGATGGGGGTTGGTGTGAGGCGTAAACTGGGTGGAAGAAGTGTGTGTTATCTCAGTCATGCTAAGTGGAAGAGACGTGAGGGGGTGAGGAGAGGTGGAAGGGGGTGTGTTGGAGGGTGGGTAGTCGGGGAGGAAGGGGCGTATGGATCTGATGCCTGACGAGGACGGGGAGGAGGGTGACAGAGGGGGATGGAGATGTGGGGACGTGTGAGTTGGTGGTGGAGGTGGGTTGGGTAGTAGTGAGGGGATTACATACCTGGTCTTTAATGATGGGGAAGATGTTCTCTAAGAGATTTAGGCTATGATCCGTGGATTGCATGAGGATAGTTCCGTTATTGTAGATGGTAATGGTTGCTGTAGCTTGGAAGAGCTGTGATGGTGCAAAAAAGGATGCTAGGCCATGTGCAGATTTTCTAGTGGAAGAGATCGAGAGTAATGCTAGGAATGCTTTCGCCATTGGGCTCTCCGTTTGGTGTGGAAGATGATGTCAAGTGGTTATGTTCCCATTGTGTATAGAGAAGTAGGGATCAGCGAAGAGGGTTTCAGGGTGTAATTTTATGAAGTTGTACTTGAAGCGCTTGGCGGCTTTTTTTGAGAGGTGTGGGGGATAAATGATATTGTATGTATGTGTGCCTGTGGGTTCCATGATGCGTGTTTGCAGAGTAACAGAGGTGACGAAGGCACCGAGGGTGTGTATGGGGCTAAGGAACTCAGACGGGATGGAAGTGAGGTACGAAGGGTAAAGGAAGGAGGGTGGGAGTGCGCGGATGAAAAAAACTGCGCCAGTGACTAAATTAAACAGGGCTGAGGTATGTGTGTGGGCCTGTGGCTTCAGTGATATGTACAAAAATGTATGGTGGTGAGGGCAGTGAAGTAGAAGGGTGTCATGGGAGATTATCCCGAAGGTGCAGGCTAGGGATGGTGGGTACAGGAGAGGGAGTAAAGACACGGGGTGGAAGGAAAAAGTAGCAGAGGGGATATACTGAGGGAAGTTTGTAAGAAACATCAGGAGTGAGATGATAGAGAGGAGTCGTCTGGAATGGGCCTAAGGTAGGTAAGGCTATAGCACTGTGGTAATGTCAGTCAAAGATGGCCGGAACATTAGCTGAGGTCTTGCTGAACCACTATATAGTCCATTGTTTGTTTCTGTTACCAGGGGGGACCCCATAAGGACCTGAATACTGTCCAACATACTTATGGGGAGAAGAGGGGCGATCATACAGGACCTTTTCGCTGTTCGCTGTATTAACGTCTATGGTCCTCTATCAGTTACAATGCAAATATATGCAAATTGCGATAATGTGGAAACCAACTAAGGAGCGGGCGGAGGGGGGATACAATGAGGAAAGCTTGCAGCAGGGGGAGAGCCCATGCGGTCTTGATTGCAGGTGAGTGCATATTTTTTCACTAAACTGTGTAGTCTGTGGGAGTGTATGTTGTTTCTTAAGTCCGAATCTGCCCCAGAGGAAGTTTCATAGAGGATATGGAGGACGCCTGACATGCATATGGCTCTACTTATTATCTATGGAAATGTAAAGCTCCTGATTGTAAATGGCCACGTACCTCCAATAATGATTGATACATTCAGGATGCCTCTATACAGTGACCAAAATATACATATTATCATGTGTACACCTAGTACACAGTCTAAAGTTAAATATACAAACACCTGCAGATAAGTCATCTGTGTTTGAAAATAAAAAAACTGCATTGAGGGTAATTATCTTATCCACACTACAATATTATGTATCTCTTTAGGATTTCATAAAGGCCCGCCATGCCTTATTCTGGCTTGCCATATAGAAATATCAGGCAGCGTCCCTTACAAGAGATATCATAGGAGATTGTATCAGTTGTGAGAAAGGCCTGGATATTCCATGGCTGACCGGGGTGAACCAGAGCTTATGCAGTGTTAACTTTGGCGGGCTCTTTCTAAAACCAGATATAGCCGAGACTGTACACAAAAATGCCCTTAGGAGGGCACTTTACACACTCTATGGCACAGAAAGACTGGAGGGGGAATCCAAGAAATCGTCTGTTTTTAATTATATGACCCTTGAGCACAATGTGTACCCCTTAGCTAGCTACCTTACCCTGCCCATAAGCTACTAGTAGAGGGGTCTTCTCTTTCGCTTAAGGGCAGGTATTGTAAAGAATTCTGACCTGTTTCCCACTTGGGTATAATGCAAATCTCTATGTTTTACCTTGTCCATGTGATGGACAGAGTGGCCAAACTATTTTACACTTATAATTTTTTTGTAAGTTCTATACAAAGTATGCCAAAATGGCTTTTAATCCTGTTTTTTAAGAAAAACACGCCCATCAGTCTGGTAGATGCACCTACGAGTATACTATCACTGGTAGATGAAGAGTTAGTCTTTCGCGTCTGCACTTTTCTGAGAATTGCTGTGCTGGCCCGCAAAACGATGTGCAACCCTCGATAAGCCTTGTCTTCTTTCTTTATGTATAAGCTCTTACTCAAATTTGCCACCCATGCTTTAAAATATTGTGTATCTATGCCCATGTTATCGAATTTTCATTGTGATTATGTATTTGCGCTTTTAAATTGTTGTTTGATGTGCTTTTATGGATATGGTTCTAGCCGAATAAAGTATTTGAACTGAACTGAACTGTATCTCTTTATAAAAAACGGTTATGCCATGTGAAACGTGTGTGTGTGTGTTTTGAAAAGTAACTATAGATGTTTGATGGAGTCCTGGTTGTTGATTTGCTGCTAAAGTCAATTATAAATTAATAACTGAGTTTAAAACGCATGAATGAATTCAATATCGTATTTTGTGTGTCAGGATTTTCCTTTATTATTCATTATCTCAAATCACAAACTATTACACTTAATGGGTTGAAGCGAATACTGCCGATATAGTTATGAAAACGAAGAAAACACTCGATTAATTGCGGAGATAGAACATCCCAGGAATTAGAATAAGTAAAGATCACAAAGGGGGTGCTTATTTTTTCAATAAGACAGACGGCTGACCTTTGGAAGCTACACAGTTTATTTGAAGTTCTGTTTTTTCTCTAATTGCTGCATACTGATATAATGTCTGCTCTATCAGAAAGAAGAGTTAAATGAAAAATATGGGATATGCAAAATACAAGTAAATGGATGCATCTATTCAGTGTGATTATTGCACCATGAGGCAGAAGGTGTTGCTGTAATGTGAATGAAATTTGAAAAGAGCAGTCGATGAAGAACGCTGAACAAAAGCCCCTCTATGAATATATGTATGTGTGTTTATTTGAAAGCATGAAGTTGCCATGAAAGCCATGTCCATCTCAGGCCAGGCCAAACAATTAGCAGAATAAACCAAAATCATTATTGGTAATGCTGCGACTTAAAAGTATATAGGTATGAGGGCTTAGAGGCCCAGAATCTGGGCCTAACTTGCTGCATCTGCACAATGTATTTAAATATTCAATTATAAGTCACCAGTACATCAGGCACACTGTTAGTACTGATTGTTGTAATACACACTCGTTAGTGCCTATATGAAGATAAGATGTGTGATGCTGAACATTCCATCCATAAACCTGCTCCCAAAATAAAACAACTAATCGTCAGAAGTGTAATTTCACCAAATTACGGGTGAAGCAGAAAATACATCACTTATCTCTTCATCCCAACAACATCACAGGAAGTGACATCACAAGTTCTTCTAATAACATTAAGGGGTTGATTCCGATTTGGGAAAAACCGCTCCGAATAGCCGTTTGGAACGTTTATCCCGTACAAATCGTACCCTGCAACGCCCCGCGTACGTACGACGAAGTACGATTTGTACCAGGAGCCGGACTCCGTACGAATCGTACAGAGACCGTACGACTCGAATCACCGTACGAGTCTCCATCGGAACCCGCTGTACAGGACATCTGTATGGCTCGCGGCTGGTTTATACGACCCAGCAAGTACGATACGTGTCGGGTACGCACCGTATGACCCTTTTTTTACGGGAGCTGAAAACAGCCATAAAAGCAGAGTTTGTGCCGAAACAGGTACGGAACGCCCCCCCCCCCGGGTACGGTGCATATCCCCCATGATCGCAGGGGTACGCCCCGTACACCCAGCGTACATGGGGTATGGTGCATACCCCCCATGATCGCTGGGGTACGCACCGTACCCCATGTACGCTGGGTGTGCGGGGCATACCCCTGCGATCATGGGGGGTACGCACAGTACGGTGTGTATGTGATTTTGCGCATTTCCGTATGAATCGCCCTTACCTGGCGTGGACCGTACGGATCGCGTCCTGATGCCCCGGTCCGGATCGTACTCGTCGGGTCATACAGAGTGTGTACGAGTCGTACGGAGAGGGCTCCGGATACGATTCGTACGGACGTTTTTTTTACTGGATCGGAATCGACCCCTAAATGTTCACTGTAAGCCAGCTTAATCATGCCAAAGAACGGTGATTGATAAAAGATAAAGCCAGCAAATTAATGAAACTACCAAAAGCATATGACATACTGAAGAGGATCAGAATCTTGGGTTAGTGGCAAGATAGATAACAGTTTGGATGTGAGCAGGGACTGGGCTCCTAGAAACCCTAATAAGCTGACCCACATAACTATGCTGGTATTGAGAAGCAGCCCTCAACCTAATTCTGGCAGCAGAACATATCTCTTGGGCAGTCTGTGGTATGGTTACAACTGTTCAAATAGCAACACAATTAATATATTAGTACCTAAAATATTTTAACCAGTTAAGGTGCAAAGAGAAAAGATTAATAAGACAAATCGCATCCCACTCCCAGCAAAATGCATAAATTGTTTGCAATTAAATATTGCAAAGTATGGAAAATAATCTTGAATACTTACTGACAAAAATGATAATGTTGTTTGAATTCAGCTTGAACGAAGTACAAAGGTACAGTATAAGTCATTCACTGGGTGGAACGACGTTGTCTTGCTTACTGACTTGGTGTCAAGTTCTTAGAAAGCTGATTTGAGAGTGCAGGATACAACATTATAATCGTGGCTCAAACAATTTAAGCAGCTGTTTCGAAGTTGTTGGGTCATTTGGTCAGAAATTAATTGGCAAAAGCGATTTTGAGGTTCCTAAGTCTCTGACTCAAAATGTAATGGCTTTAAGTGGTGTCGAAAATAATGTTCAATCGCACATTAAACTTCAAGGAGTTGCTGGTCAAGACAAGGGCTAGCCACTGTGCAGGTGGGCCAAAGACTTGGGTTCCAGGCAGTACTATGCAGAAGTCACTAGCTAGATTTTGGTACCTGTTGTGGCTTTTACTTGATGTCTGTTCGGCAAGAAGACTTGCCTCAAAGGCTGACTTGGCACAGAGGATCTCTGTGACTTAAAAAATGCAATTCTGCAGCCAAAATTATAAAATGATCAGTACAAATTCCATGTTTCACATAGGGTTAGACTTGCAAACTATGTCCTGTTTAACAGTTTCTCTGGGCAGACCACTCCGGTTTAAGCTCCTCTCAGACGCTGATTAGTCAGCTACTTAGGGCCGGTTATTCCCAGACCAGGCAGACTTTTGCATCATGTTAATTCCAGGACTCACACAATTTTTGGAGGACTTTACTGTAGCAGGGAAGTCCTTTCCAAAATATTTGGGAAAATGCCCCTGTGGAGATTAGGGCAAGAAACAGGTACTATCAGTTCTGAAGAAGAGTACCGGAGGTGAATGTACAAGACAGAGCATTAGATCATACTCTACAGTGCTTAGACTGGAAATCAGACGTTCTTGTGTGTAGTGCCACATAAGTCTTATAATATTCTTCAGCTTGTTTATATGCATTGGTCAAACAGAGTATCCTAAAGGGAACAGTGCCAGATTGGCCATAGAAGGCAACAGGCATTTTCCCATGGGCTGCCATGTTGGGGGCAAGTTTTTGACCCCTGGGGGGGCATTTTTATTACCTGGGGCAAGTTTTGAGGCATAGCTGCAATATGGGCCCCCTGTAACAAAAGCTGCAGTGGTGAGACGGGAGTGGTGCATCTAGCACCCACCCATCCAACCCCCATCCCGGGGGCCGACTGAGCTGTTTGCCAGGGCCGGTTTCAGTTCCCTGTCTGGCCTTGAAAGAGAAAACCAAAAATGGCAAATTCCTTTCACCGCTATATAGACCTCTCTCCTGTAATTCACCTGCCCCCTTTTATCTCGCAGGGCATCTCATCCTATGTGAAAACAGTCAATCCAGGTGTCTCATAGTGCATAACGTGGAAGGATTGTGTCTATGAATGGAGAGGAAAATAGGAGGGGATGATGGACGGAGTGTTGAACATTGCAATCACTCACCCCCAGTCAACTGATCCGGGTTTAATCCATCATCATTCTTTAGCTCACTCCCCCACCCCAGTTCAGACAAAGCCATATGCAAATCAGTCTGACCCTGTGCCTCATGGGAACAGTCCAGCCCGAACTGCGAAGCCATGTCTTCCCTGGACGAGAAGCATGCATCCTGGGAATGGTTTCTGGCTAATCAGCCGTCATCAGCCAGGCTAGCTTGAATCCATTGGCAAAGTGAGCAAGGGACCCACGACTGGGCATACTCTGCCAACTTAGGGCGAACAAAGCAAAACCAAAGGGGATGATGAACGAGTGTTGAACATTACAAGTACTCACCCCCAGTCAACTGTTCTGGGTTTAATCCATAAATATTCTTTAGCTCACTCCGCTACCCCAGTTCAGACATGGCCATATGCAAATCAGTCTAGCCCGAACTGCCATGCCATATCTTCCCTAGACCCTTTTGGTTTTTCAATGAATGGAGAGGCACAATAAATTCATCAGGAGCTTTTATGCTGCTGTCCTGGTCATTAGATTGCCAGTCATCTGAAATAGATGTTGGAGTGGAAAATCTATAAATGGACAAAGGGGTGAATGAGACATGCCCAAAGACTGAAATCTGCATGCATTTTGGACTGCATTTTAACTGCGTCGGGCAAAATATTTTCCGTATTCCAAAACTGTTAAATGGGTTCTAAGTAATCAACTTGCCCACTGATATTTTCAGATTAGGTTACCTATGTAGTGGAAAATTGGTGTTAGGGTCCCTTTCCGATCAAAACAATTTGAAGTTTAATTGTATTTTACAAAGTAGGAATATATCCTGCAATAGGAACTGCTGGCAAAAACATTTATTTATTTACAGTGTTTTATAACTGGGTGGGAAAACTGTGTAACTTCGACTATGCATAACTTTATTTTGTACAACTGTGCAAGGACTTTGCAACTAGGTATTTGGTTTACCGGATTAACATTTATACCTTGGAAAAATAAACTGTGTATCTTTTTAAAAAGAACACATTTGCCCAGGCCTGTTTACCATGGAAGCTGCCTCTACAGAGGTCAAAACATCACCTGTCTAGGGCAAAGAAAAAAGGGGGCGATCACATCAAAGGATGAATTTTGTAACACAAGGACTGTCTGTTAGTAGCAGAATCGAAGTCATTACTGCGACCTTAGTTTTATAGAACAAGGGGTCCCCACAATTTTGAGAACCTGAGGCGATACATTTTTGAAAAAAATAGTGATTCACTGAGGCCAATTGGTCTCAAGGGTGCCAAAAACACCAACTCTTAGGCAATGTTTTGAGGACCCAACAATACATAATACATAACAGACAAGTATTTAAGCAGGTCAGTACTTAACTTTGAAATGCAATTAAAATATTCATTAGATATATTTTTGAGACATTGTTTAAAATATGATATGGTCCTCGCAGTTATGTGAAGAAACCATGTAGCGGTGAGTGACTTTATTAAGAACATACAGCAATGCAGAACAAATAAAGGCTTAGACTTCTTTCTACAGTTGTACATATAATAAAAGGGAGTCAAATTGATCTGTGGTTGATGACATTCGGATCTAACCAGATTGAGATCATCATCAGGACAAGGTGTGTGAGCACCGAGTATTGATTTAGGAGCGCAAATTCTACCAAGGAAAATGCGTAGTGAAGAGATCGGTAGGAGATGCCTTGATCAGCTGTGTTGCCGAACTGGCTATTGTGTTGGAGACTTGTAAAAATAGATAAACGTCTAACTCCAGTAATATCAATTAAACACTGAGCTGAAACTCTGGTGCCTCCTGTACCAGTGTGTCATTAATACAAACGGGGCACCTTGGGCGATATTTGGGTGTAAATTCCTGGATAGAGAGTGGGATCCAAGGGTACACCCGGAGGGTTGTTGCCGGTAGGGCTAACGACCCGGTGATTTGAAAAAGGGGGTCAAGTCATTCCTGATTAACGCCGAGTTAGTCAGGAGGAGAGTTTTGGGAAGTCGGGCGATAGCTCCGGTCTTGCAGCTCCAGTGTGTGGCTCGACCCCTTTCTTCAAGTTAGAGGCTTTTTAGCCCTTCCAGCAATGACCCTCTCGGTGGGCCCTTGGATCGCAGTCTATATCCAGGAATTTACACCCAAGCGTGTCCCAAGCAATCCGTTTGGAATAATGACACACTAGTAGGTGAGACACCAGAGTCTCAGGTTGGTGTTTAGTTAACATCACCAGAGTCTGACATTCTTAAATTTTTACAAGTCTCCATCACATTAGCCGGTTTAGCAAACTAGCTGTATAAGGCATCTCGCACCAATATCCTCATTACGCCTTTTTCTTCGTACAATTAGCACTCCTACATCAATACCAATACCAGGTGCTCCCACACTTTGTCCTGATGATGATCTCAATTTGATGAGATCGAAATGCCATCGATGACAGATCAATTTGACTCCCTTTTATTACATAAATACCTGCAGAAATGAGTCTAAGCATCTTGTTGTTTTGTATTGCTGCTTGTTCTTAATAATCTCACTCACCACTGCATGTTTTCTTTACGTACCTGTGAGCACAGTATCCACGTTAAAAACAGTTTCAAAAATAGATGCAATGACTAAACTAACTGCATTACAAAGTTAAGTATTGTCTTGCTTTAATACTCATCTGTTATGTATTGGTATTGCTGGATCCTCAAAAAATTGCCTAAGACCCTTGGTGTTTTTAACATCCTTGAAACCATCTGGCCTACGCAAACCATGGTTTAAAAAATAAAATAATAATAATAACTGCGACCTTAATCTACCCATGAAAGGCAACCATTCTCCTATATTTAGCAGAGTCGTAGAAAATCTAAGAGTGAAATACATTTATGAAAAAAGAACACAAAGGAAGGTCAGATTCACACTTGGATCTGAACTGCCTCGCAGCTTTCCACTTCATGAATCCTCTTCTGAGACATTTTGAGGACCTTGAAATATTTAAAAGCGCAAGGCATTTTACGCATTAGCCTCGTGTGCTGTATGCTCAATACAAGCACACAAGCTAGGATTAGTCTGCTTTTAATTGTAACTGACTGACACTGTTGGAGGTATATTATTGCATGTACATTTTTATGGTGAGTCGAAGGATTGCTTTATATGTCCCTGTTAATTTATGTTGGCTGCTATTCATTATTGTATTACCTATAATTGAAAGGTTCGATTCTAGTTATCTTGTTTTGTCTGCGAAAAAAACAAACAAACCCCCCCCCCCCACAAAAAAAAACAACAACAGGACAGACGTTCTATGAAACACTACAACAGCAGCACTTATTGTGCTTCCATGGTTGCATTCAGCTCCTCCATCATTTCTATGATTTCTAGCTCTGCCAAATGTAGAATCAACAAACACATTCCAAACCCGAGTTCTTTCTTACCTAACAGTGATGGTAATTTATTGAGACATTAATATTGGCAAACATCTAAAACGATGCACAAATGAAGCAATATTAATTGTAATTGAAATGCGCTTTTCCTGGCCTTCTGCAGAGGGAGGGCAGCGTCTCAGAATTCTTAAAGTGAGCTTATTGGGTCTAGGAAGGGAAGCCTAGACCTTGAGCTTCTGCCCAAAATGGGGGATAACTCCCTAGTGGTTCTAGATGCTCCAGGTCAACAGATCCTTCCCCGGAAGGGTCCCTGGATCATGAGGCAAACATTTGTCTAACTCATCAAAATTGTCGCTAACCAACATGTATGTGGTGCTTGGCTCACGACACACACCCCATTTGTGATCTAACTGGAAAAATGTCCTGGTGCTGTACCACTGCAAAAACACCAGAATTAATGTAGGAACGTAAACATAACAAAGGTTAGTTCAGAGAGGGTGTTTTTTAACCAGCCAAAGTCACCCCTCTGCTCATCTACACTTGATGCAGTAGTTTTCTTAGGCAGTCATCATTCTGTCTCAAATGGGGGTACAGATGATTCAAGGCACTGTGTCTGCATCTCTGGAGTCCTCGAGCTGAAACTAAGAACCCACGTTGGCGTGGATCACTGCATCCTGCAGATTGAAATAATACAGCCAATCGAGCTGTGGAACTGTTTTCCTCCTCTGAGAAGCATATAAGAAGACCATCTCCCTAGAGTGCAAGGAACTGACCAGAGACAGCCTTGTAAACAAACAAAAGCAGAAGAAGAATATGGAGGTACGTGGTTAAGTGGACAACATCCATCCCCCATCTTGTAGCAGTTATATTTGCAACATTTGTGAATCTGTAGGGGAAAACTCATGACAGGTGTATTGATGGATTTGCAAAGCATTTTCTATCCTTGCAGTTTCTGTTGATTGTGATAGGTATCACAAAATGTCCTGCTTAATTATTCATACACATCCCAAACACACAAAAAATAGACCCAATCTGCTTCTATACCTATTTTGCACAGGGAGGTGAGCCGGCAGTTATCCTGGGTGCAGTTACTGAGTAACCCATAAGGCTAGAATACAAAGATGTGTGCAGATAGATCATGGGGCACTACCCTCTTGAGACTGCACTAAAAAGAGACTAATTAAGGGTCTTTCCTTTTTAGAGTACACCGAAGGGGCGTTCCTGAGGAGCACCAATTTAAGGGCTGATGAATCCCTCAAGATCAGTGATCCCATACGCTATTCCCAAAAAGCAAAAGCTTGGGGAAGGACAGCTACACATGCCCAGGGGGGCTCATGTTCTTTTCTCACTTTACCAGGTTTGCTACCATTTTTACGCCTAACCTTTGGTAAAAAGTGCTCAACATCCTGTAATGATGTTGGTGCCAAAAACTCTTCACCGTGGAAACCTGACCAAAACAGCAGAAAAAGGAAAACAATCCCTCTCATGCTTAGACACTCCAAAAGCAGGTCCAAAGGATAAGGAACAGGGGCTACTGACATTGTAGCACATCAACAGAGGTTGAAAGCGAATTGGCTGCATATAGACATGGTAATATTTCTGATCACATAGACAAGCACCTGAAACAAAATAATAATTTGTTACAAATGCCTCTGCACAATTTACACTTGACCTACTGCAGCATTGGAGGTATATAAATATGGTTGCTTTTCTCTACCAGAATAGTCACAATAGCAGAGTTCAAGAATCTGATGTATGAGATGAACTGACAAAAATTGTTCATTTGCTGCTGTTTTGATGGCAGAAAAGGGATGGATGTTGCGTTCCACATCACTCTAGCTAGCAGGGGTCGTGATCTGTGTCAATGCAAGATGTATTTCATATACATCACTCCTGCAACATCATGACAGTCCGGAAGCCTGTTGTAGTGAAGTCAGAAAAAATGGCAGACATTCAATTGTTGGTGCTTCATGGGTGAATAGTAGTTTGTATGAATTAAAATATAATTTGCGCCTATCAAAGGGCTTGAGTGCCAGTTCATGTCCAGTTCCTGGCAATTTTCCTACTGTCACAATTATCATGTCCATTTTAACATGCAATGAGAATGATTTGCTATTGTCTAGCTGGCACGATTTACAAAGCTTTTAAGTAGATTGTTGCTTACCCCCCGGAAATTACGGAGCAAGTCAAGTCTACTTCACGTCTACTCATAAGTATTAGTTGAAAATACATAAATATGAAATGTATATAGCATACTTTGCAGTCTTAACAGCCTATTGTCAGTACATGACCATCCAATGGAGTCTGAGTGCCAAATAACGTTTGCTCTAACTCTCTCAAATATTAAATTAAGATGGCATGAGCTGTATCTTGAATGATTGATGAAGGTCAAATCCTAATGCTGGCTGTATCGCTGAAAGCCCCGATAACCTGCTCTGTTGGCACTCTGGCCATGTTAACTTTGTCCACGAGGTTCCTCTTGTTATTTGTACATTTGCAAACAGTTTAATGTGCAACTAACAGCTGTAGATCCCTCAAAGTGTAGATTGGTGCTTCTTAGGGTTAAACTATGAGTGAGCCCAGTGAAGGGAAAGCTGCATTGTTCACCCCAGCATTAGTCCTGAAGTGGAACCCCCCTTTTCTACCTCCAACATAGGCAATGCTGGTCAGAGCTGTTTTATAGGGTTGGTCTGCCGAAGTGCCCCGGACGGAGTTGCCTCTTAACTCACCAGGCAAATTGAAGACCAGAGGCTTGGGTCCGACAAGGCGCTAACATGTTTATTATTATATAAATATAATTTTCTTGAACATTAAGGGCTGTATTATAGAAGTGACCGTGGGCGCAATGGGCGTTTGTGCCTGCTATGCGTGATCCCGTGGCACTTTGGTATTACAGAAGGGGCCGCTGACGATTGTCCATCCCTTTCTGTAATACTGAAAGCGCTGGCACACATACCGCACCAGCACTTCCTCAAGAAGGCATTCCCTCATTTGCATGGGGGTGTGGCCCCATGCAAATGAGGAAATCCCTTTGCCTCTGCCCTTGTGCCGTATCATAGACGCAGGTGCAGAGGCAAATAAGCTCTCAAAAAAGCACCCTCCTGCAAGGGGATCTCTAATCCATTTCAAAAGTGCTGGCACAGTGACTTTAACCCCTCAAGTGCTGCCTTTGGCCATTGGACGTTGCGAGCACTACCTTCGTAGTGCTGCGCATGTCCAACGGCCGAAGCAGCCCCGCCTGTTTTACGGAGTTCCGCACTACCACGAAATCACGGTAGCAGCAAACGGGTTAAAGCAGCCGCTCAGTTGTTTTGTGGATGCCATGCCTGAGGGGCACCCTGGTGGCAGCACATTCACCATAATGTGGCGCATTTTCCTGGATTGTGCATGGCACACCTTTTGAAATGGGCACCCAGCGCAATCCAGGAGAATGTGTCATGATATGGCCCTAAGTGTAGTTTTTTCTAATGTAACCCTTAATAACGTAATCCTCCATAAATATTAGTACAAGAAACAAAGTAAAATAGGTTTGTGAACATTACTGTTATACCCATTGCTGAAGATGGCCATAACTGCTTGGAGGCATACATTTTACTATAAGAATAGTGTTTTCAAGAAGGATTACATGTAGTGCACACAGATGACAGCCCACCTCTTCTTTTATTACCTGCTTTATCCTGTCTAGATTGAATATTTGTGGTCTCCTGCCAGAGGTGTCAGAGAAGGTCCTCCTAATTCCTTGCTTGTAGGCAGAGGTATTTGCTACACCAGACTCCTCTCTGGGACTGGAACCTCTAATACTGCCTGATTAACGAGACATTTGACTTTAAAGAAATGCACTGGTCACTGATTATCAGTGGGGCATCTTCCCAATTGCTCATCTTTAGGAATATATGCTGTTGCGGTTTACGCTATATACTTAGCCATACGATGTAGTGGCGGTAAATATTCAAATAACATGTTGCAGATTGATGGGATCTCTTGATTTAAGGTTTGGACTACTCTCCCACATCTAGTCAGAGAGTCAATGGTGCTTAACTGAGACCCTATTTCTGTTGCAGACTGAGTACTTTGAGTTAAGCATAAGTAATATAATGATTATTTATTTTTATAATCATCTAAATGAAAAGATGCATCAATTAGTTTTTTTTAAAGTTAATGTTTTTAAATTACATTGAATGTATTTGTTTATTAAAAAGATAACTTCTAACAGTTTACGAATAGTAGATGCAAATAAAAGTGACAGTGGTGGTGATTTTCTAAAATATAGTTTAAACATTAGTATCTATAAATTGAATTAACACATTTAAATGTGCCTATTATTTATTCAAATATAATTTGAGGGGTTAACGTGTTGAAAAATAAGTGCTATTACTTCAAGTTACTTAATTCACATCTAAATTATACATTACTATATTTATATATATATATTTTTTTTTTTAATAATCAACTTTATTGAACTTCTTTATACTTTTGGAGAGGGAATTCTCCTTTTCCATGACAGAGGTCTCTATGGTGTATTTGTGCACATGTGTATAATGTCGGCCCCACAAACAGGGGAGGAAACTGCCCTCTCAGCATTGGGAGATTGGGGGCAGAATAGCAGGGCTGCACAGGCTGCTAACATCAAGAGCGATGTTCGCATTGTGTAGAGACTATGCACAGGAAATTATTCCATTCTCCACAACTAAGCCCTTCTCCCACCCTTGTGCAATATGTATTTTCGTGCGGTCGATGGACAGTTGACCATGGATTAAAAAATGTAGTTTTTTTTCGCTAGTCGTTGGAACTGAGAGAGCACTGATTGAGAAGGTTGGTAGCAGAGTAATGTAAGAACAGGAAAAAACAGGCAGGAAAGGAACTATTAAGAATCAAACACAATGCAGTTGTGGACCTGGAACAGGTAATCTAGACAAGAAAATTGGCGTTATTTAAGAGTTGTGTTATAAGATTGAATATTGATGGTAAGCCCCATAGAGGTAAATGAATAGACAATGTAGAGGTTTGGTGTTAAGAGAAGAGATGGGCTCTGATCGCCTCGCACAGGCTGTCGGCCACGCCCACTCACTGGCCACGCCCCCTCCCGCCCTCCCGCCCTTTCAGTCGTCAAAAGCGCTGAGTTCGAGCGCTCTGGTCAGACGATCATCTCCTGAGGCGGAAAGCCGGGAGAAGCTGCTTTTGTGTATTTTTTTAACCTGTGATTGCATATTGTTTTAATCTTTGCTAATTTGCACAAATCAGGGGCCGTGCAGCGGAGTTAGCGCTGTCACGTGACCCACTTCCACTGGGCTCTGATCGCCTCGCACAGGCTGTCGGCCACGCCCACTCACTGGCCACGCCCCCTCCCGCCCTTTCAGTCGTCAAAAGCGCTGAGTTCGAGCGCTCTGGTCAGACGATCATCTCCTGAGGCGGAAAGCCGGGAGAAGCTGCTTTTGTGTATTTTTTTAAACTGTGATTGCATATTGTTTTAATCTTTGCTAATTTGCACAAATCAGGGGCCGTGCAGCGGAGTTAGCGCTGTCACGTGACCCACTTCCACTGGGCTCTGATCGCCTCGCACAGGCTGTCGGCCACGCCCACTCACTGGCCCCGCCCTTTCAGTCGTCAAAAGCGCTGAGTTCGAGCGCTCTGGTCAGACGATCATCTCCTGAGGCGGAAAGCCGGGAGAAGCTGCTTTTGTGTATTTTTTTAACCTGTGATTGCATATTGTTTTAATCTTTGCTAATTTGCACAAATCAGGGGCCGTGCAGCGGAGTTAGCGCTGTCACGTGACCCACTTCCACTGGGCTCTGATCGCCTCGCACAGGCTGTCGGCCACGCCCACTCACTGGCCACGCCCCCTCCCGCCCTCCCAGCTCCCCATATCAATGTGCTACTATAGGACGCGCAGCGGACGAGCGCAGCGGGCGCGCCGTCTGCGTGCCGAAGGCGCGCCAAAGGCAAGCCCGTCCGCGCCCGTCAGCGACAGCTCAGCGCCAAGCGCCATAACCCCTGGCCATTTTTTTCCCAATCACTACCCCAGGAGGATATACAGCCGCAACCATCTTATGAGCTGGAACCATTTGGGAGGAGTAGAATGCAGATGCATATTTCCGGGTAAAAATATGCCTGATACGTCCAAGGTATGTCTAACATGTCAGGCTCGCCTACCTGCTATCTTATGGACACCTATTAAGGATCTAAGTAGCCTCTACCAGATAAATAACGTTAGAGAAGAAAACACAATTAATTGCCTTCTCATCAATGCCAGATCACTGGTTAAACACAGTTCAGAATGTGCTGATCTGATCTTAGAAAGAAATGCTAAAATCGTATTCATCACTGAGACCTGGACTGATGCGGCCTCAGGGCCAGACCTAGTTATTGCCACTCCAACGGGTTACTGCTGTCGGGTCCAGGATAGACCCGGTCATAGGGGAAGTGGGATAGCCATTATCTACCATGCCTCGATCCAAGGCACCTTTCAGACATTGACCTGCAAGTCAACGGAGGTATTAGGATTTAAACTTACCATCTCCAACCACAACACTTTCCAAGGTTGCCTCTTATACAGACCTCCCGGTCCCAAAGCCCTATTTCTTGAAGAAATAGGTACTTACTTGGAAGAAGCCCTTTGCGCCAAATCATTCACTATGCATGGTGATTTTAACTTTCACCTAGAGGAAAATTCAGACCCTCAGACGGCAACTCTGGTAGACACCATGATGACGGCAGGACTAACTCAGAGGGTAAGGGGTACCACACATGTAAAGGGACACACGCTAGATGGGATTTTCACAAATAACCCTGACCTTCATTTTAGCCATGCGGAGCCTTTAGCATGGACAGATCACTCAGTGGTCCTTTTTAAAATTCAACCGTCTGAGTCAGTTAGAGCAAGGAAGGACAGGAAACCTGCCAAGCTCTATATGCCATGGAAGGAATTGGATGGTAAAGCATTGGAGGACCGTCTTGTAGCCTCTACCTTTACCCCATCGGTTGATGTAAACGAGGCTACAGAAAGATACACTACCTGGATAAAAGATGCATGCACATCTCTAGTCAAGCCCAAACTATCTCGCCCGACACGCACAATACCATCAGCTCCTTGGTTCACCTTGGAATTAAGAGATTACAAGGTATCTTGCAAAAAACTCGAACGCCAATGGCGCTCTGAATATTCACAGGCAGACAAACAAAAACTCAAAACAAGCCAAAAGATATATAAAGAAATGATCAAAAAAGCAAAAAGGGTATATTTCTCTGCTAGAATTGAGGGAGCTAAGAACTCCTCCAAAGAACTTTTTCAGACTGTGACCACTCTGTCCACTCCAAATTCTGTCACTATCCCTCCCAGTCCGGAGCTCTGCGAGATCCTCGCCAAGTTCTTTCTAAATAAAGTGGAGCAAATCTTCACAGCCCTCGAACCTCATGTGGGGCTCACTCTTGCCGAGGGATCACATACGACCACACAAACAAATCCACATAATTTGGAACTCAGGGAGTTCCGGCCAGTAACAACAGAAGTAGTAAAAAAGCTACTACTGAGAACCAAATCTGGCTTCCCCCGGGATCCCTGCCCAGTCTCAGTGGCTCATCTGGCAGCCGCCCCCATATCCGCCTTGCTAGCAGAAATGTTCAATGATATGTTCAAAGAGGGAGCATATCCACTATGTTGGAAACAAGTCTCAATAGCTCCTCTGCTCAAAAAATCTAATCTAGACATCTCTGACCCTAGTAGCTATTGACCCATATCTAGACTCCCACTACCGGCTAAGCTTATTGAAAGGATCATGAATGCTCAGCTTTGTGACTTCCTCCGATCCTCTGGTGGTCTGGACCCTACTCAACATGGGTTCAGGGAAGGTCACAGCACCGAGACCGCCCTCATTAAATCCACTGAGGAAATCAGGAAAGTAATGGATGCTGGAGGACGGGCAGTCCTGGTGCTCCTGGACCTATCCGCGGCCTTCGATACGGTCCACCACAACATTCTGTTGGACCGTCTTGAGGGCTGCGGAATCCAAGGAGTCGCATTGACCATGCTGAAATCCTTTCTATCAGACAGGATCCAGGTGGTGGCCATGGGAGATTTTGAATCTAGCCCTTTTACCCTCCCAGGAGGGGTCCCTCAGGGCTCCTCCCTAAGTCCTACCTTATTTAATGTTTATGTTACCTCCCTCGCCCCGGTGATTCGTTCTTTTGGCTTCGAATTAACATCGTATGCAGATGATACCCAAATTGTGGTATCTCTGCTCCCGGGGCGAGAGGAAGGAATTGTGGCCAGATTCCAGGACTGCATGACTGCAGTAAGTTCATGGATGGCTAGGAACTGCCTCAAATTGAACTCAAAAACGGAGGTTCTTCTCTTTGGAAACGTGACCAATCTCTGGACCCCCAACTGGTGGCCTCTTGAAATGGGATCCCCACCCATTCCAGCCACTACAGTAAAAAACCTGGGGGTGATTATTGACTCCCAACTTTCTTTCAAATCACAGGCTAATGCCCTATCATCCTCCATTCACTGGATAATAAAAACCATTAGGAAAATCCTTCCCTTCCTTTCCAGTGATAGCAGGAAAACGGTGGTGACAGCACTTGTGCTGTCCCGCCTTGACTACTGCAACAGCATGTATCTAGAGGCCCAGCAGGGAGTTCTGAATAAAATGCAAACGCTACAAAATGCTGCTGCCCGACTGATTACTGGTCTTCCTAAGTTTGCATCGGTCACGCAGGAACTAAAAAATCTACACTGGCTTCCAATACGGAAACGTATCATGTTTAAAGCTCTTTGTATAGTATTCAAGGCAGTAAATGGATTAGGTCCATCCTTCCTTCAAGAACACCTCCACCTGTACAAACCAGGACGACAACTAAGATCTGCCAACAAAAACCTGGTCATGACTAACCGTATTAGGAAAGCCCGATGGGGAGGACGCAGTTTCTTCCACGGAGCATCCAGCATCTGGAACGAAATGCCCCTCGCCCTAAAACAAAGTAATGACCTCATGACCTTCAGGAAAAATATTAAAACATGGCTCTTTAACCTTTAGTAATTTTCTTTGCCTCTCGGAGATATTGTATCGTTCCAGCGCCAGGACACCGCCCGGTAACAGTGCGCTTAACAAATGGTAAAAATAAATAAATAAATAAAATAAATAAACAGGTAATCTAGACAAGAAAATTGGCGTTATTTAAGAGTTGTGTTATAAGATTGAATATTGATGGTAAGCCCCGTAGAGGTAAATGAATAGACAATGTAGAGGTTTGGTGTTAAGAGAAGAGATGGCGTTATGAGAGGGAGAATTTTAGGTTGAGGGAAGGAAGAATAGTCAATATTAATAGAACTTTGTAGGGTAATTTTGGTGTGTGCGGCTAAGCCAGAGGTCAGCTTGCTCATGAGTAAAATGGCAATTTTTCCACAAAGACAAACGTAGCTACAATGTTACCTACACGAACCTTTTTTACTCTACTTTACAAGAGGTTTCTTTATTCTTTTGTTTTGCTTGGCCTTACACAGTTGTTCTAGAAGTGTTTATACCAACAAGACACACCTCACAATTCACTGACTCACCACAGTTGCTTAAAACACTCCCAACTCTATCAAAACTGAGAGAGGTCAGAATATTTGTTTTGACCATCCTTGAAAATTATGTTGAAAAGCTAGCACATCAGCTTCTACTACCCAATGCAACTTATATACATTAAGCATCTTTAAGGTTCATGATACACAGCGGAAAATGCTGAATGATTGTAGGATAGACAAGGAGGTATGGCCAGACCTGGATGGGAGGCATTTTAGGCCCATTAAAAACCATGGTAATTTGAAGCTGTTAGGATCAAGATAAAAAGAAGCACTGGAAAAGCCCAAAGATCTTGTGTTGGCTCACAGCCCTTTTCTTTGTAAATGCTTATTTTGTTTTACGTTAACGTTCTTAAGGGAACTCTAGCCAATATGAAAAAAATTGAAAACGCAAAAACACTTTTGTCTCTAAAAGCACATACAGCCAGATTCATCATTGACAATTGCGCTCGCTAAGGGCCAGATTCTGAGAATCTGGCCCTTTGCGAGCGCAATTTTTGCTTTTGGGATTCATCATCCCAAATGCAAAAATCGCTATTATAGAATTCGCAATTTTGCGAGGAATTGCATTTAAGGAGTCTCTATTTGAGATTCCTTAAATGCAATTCATGAAACATTAAAAAATTGCGAATTCACAATTCTGGGCCGCTATTTACCGCGAAGTCAAACCTCGTGGTAAATAGCGGAAACGTAGAAAAATGCACTTAAGTGCATTTTTCTAAGTTGTATGTTACACACATACATGTCCTTAGGACATGTGTGTGCGTAACACCAGCGTCCAATATCATTTCAGGGGTGCAACAGGGTGTCCTTTGGACACCCCTGCACCCTTGAAATCGCAGACTCAAAATGCGAATCACATTGATATGTCTTCCCATTCATTCCTATGGGCCCTTAGGCCCATAGGAATGAATGGGGAGTTATTCCTTATTTGCGATTAGCAATTAGCTAATCGCAAATAAGGAAGCTGTAGGAATCGCAAAATAAAGTGCGATTTGTACATGAATCCCGTTTTGCAAGTCTGTAATAGCGATTCCTTATTAATCGCTATTGCAGACTCGCAAAACGGGACTTTGATGAATCTAGGGGATAGTGCCATAGTAGCCCCTAGTACATAGGGGAGTTACTTTGTGTTTCAATGTACCTTTTGTGAAAGAGCAAAACACACAGTGAAGTTAGCTAGGCTAAAGTGGGCTGACCCATTGCACACTGATTTCCCCGGGAGGCTGGAAGGGTGGGAGCCGGTTTTGCAGTGGTGCTTCAGTATGTGTCCCAGTAAAAAAAAGTGCATATTTTCAATAGGTTTATTTTTCCAGTGTTGCCATAAAATTGTATTTTACCAAATCTGTTTTCACCTGTCAATGGAAATGATAATATTTAGACCCCGTGAGTATACTCAATCCTCTAAACATGCAGCCTGGAGTGGCCATTAAACGTGTAGTGCAATTGATTTTACTTGATAGTCTTACAGCACGTGCTACTGGCATCGATCTTAAAGAAATGAGTCTGCTGATCATTGATTTCCTAATTGAACAGCAGCTACTGCAGAGCAAAATCATGTAGCCTGCACCTTGATTGTTTTACAGACCAATAATATGAGCTACGCATGCATGTTTGTTGTGATAGTTATTGTTGCCCTACAATGCAACTCTGACTACACACTTCCAGCACAGACCACCTATTGTTGCATAGGCTGCCAGCACTACGCTGGGAGATATTTACAAACCCCTAACGCCACTGAAGGGTCACTTTTTCTGACGCTTCGGTGGCATTTCTCTCTACCCCATATTTATAAGGTGGCATTAAGCCACTTAATGTGCCATTTACTGCAGTAGTCAGCTGCAGCAAAGGGGCGGGCAATGGGTGATGCTGTGGGCGTTGCCTGGATGGGGCAGTGGCCAAAACTAAGAATAGATAAAACCTGGTCCTAGGATGGCGATATGAGGAGAAATTATTATTTTCTCTTCGTATTTTGCTTGTTCTATGTTTGCTGCATTCTGTAGCACCCATAGTAACAGCAAATTGCTTTAACGTATTGTTTATTTGCAGGAAGGTGTCCATTTCTACACATAAACAATCACCCCTGCCGCTCAGGCACCCTTGCAACATGGCCAAGGGTGCCACTGCTGGCGCTAGGCAGTTTTTTATCGCTAGGGGGAAATGCTGGGGTTTGCCGTATTTTTGTAAATACGGTGCATCCCTGAGTTTAAAAGTAACACTGCGTTCCAACATTTTATTGTAAATATCCTTTGCTGTTCCTTTATTGTATCCAAGTGTGTTTTTCGCATGCCTGAATTACAAGTAAAACCTTCTGCCATTTGTTCAGGGGAAAATGTAATTCTGAATTTTCCAACTAGAGAACGGGAAAACTTGATGCTCCACATTAATTTCTGCAAGACTCGGAATAGTGCGTAACAACTGAACTCAGAAAAAAACACAGCCCATGGTATAAGTATTTTCTGGTTTTCTGTTGGTGTACAGCAAGGTCTGTAATCAGTAGTGGCTGGCACAGAACGGGGTTGACAGGCAGGACAAGGTGGGGTGGTAAAGATAAAAAAAAAAGAAAACTTGCCTCCTCGCATCTCACATCGTCCCTCATTGTTGTCCCTCTGCTCCAGCTGTTCTCCATGCAGGCTGTAATGCAACGTGTGCATGACTGTTTGGCCGGCCCGAGAGAGTCAGTCAAACATGCATGTGCACCTTACAGAGTGCCCACAACTCCTCCCTCAGCTTAGAGAGTAGAACAGACCTGCCCGCAAAGAGGCAGGAACAAATAAAATGATATTAATGTCCACTTATTATAATTTTATTTTTCCTTCATTTCCATTGTTAAAATCAGTGGCAAAATGAGACCCTGAGCCTGAAATTAGAGACGTTTGAAGGCATGGGCAATTGCCCAGGCCCCCCCCCTTCAAGGAACCCCCTGGGAAAGTAAACCTCCTCTCTGACTAACGTTGGTGCATTTTTGTATACCACCCTTCACCTTATAATTTAATGTTGTTGGACAGCAGACGGTATAAATTACCAAACATTCGGTAATAATATTCAAAGTTGCTCAATACATGGCCATCTAAAAATATTTCTTGCCCTGGGCCCCCAAATTCCTTAAAATGGCACAGCCTGAAAAGCTAGATAGTGGTTGTGTTATTTTGCATTCACCCCAATATCTCTTTTGAGAAACAAGGTTTTCTCATATGGTATTATACGTTTACATAGTTCTACACTGCATTATAATTTGGCACCAAATGCTGCCAATGGTGCCCACAGGCCCTTAAGCTTTGTTAAGCAATTTGCAAAATACATGATTGGGCAGCACATTTATGGCTTTGCAACTTTGCACTTTATAGGCTGGTAATCCTTCCAATACACTTAGGGGCTTATTTATGAAACCCCTGCTCCACTGGAGTATCACTGTTTGTGACGCTTAGGCCATGCAGATTACCAAATCATATCTATGAGGCCATCCAAAGCCACTATGCGTGGCTTTGTATGGCCTCATAGATATGGAGTAAGGTAAGGCAACGCAAAGCACTGCTTTGCTTTACTCTGCACTCAGGAGGCATTCCATGGGCATTGCAGTGGGGTTTCACATGCAACACCCATGGATTTTGATCCTGCCCCAGATATACAAGATCATGTAAACCTGAAGAAGGTCCGAATCCCTTCGCCTCTGCAGGTAAAACATAAAAAGGAGAAATGTCTGTATTTCTCATTGTTATTTCCTCTCTTTATGTGTGCTGCAAAAGGAAAAAGCCTCTTCGGATTGCTTTTGTGCAGGAACACAAAATAATCCTGCGGACAACACAGGCACCCTTGCAACATGGTAAAAGGGTTCTTGCATTGGTGCTAGGCTGCTGAAACTGTGCCAGTGCAGTGGGAAAGGACAAGAAAGCAACATATTGCATAAAGACAGTGCATTCCTGCCCTTTCACTTTGGCATAAGGACTTGCTGCGCTGCCCTAAGCCAAATCACTGTAAATAAGGCCCTTATTTACTAATCAAAAAAACACGCACACTCCATGAACAATGTTTTATTCTTGTGCTAACCAGTGCTTTGAATGGGCAGGAGCACTTCTTGGATGCTAATGACAAAGGTAACTCGTCATGAAGTGCCCATTCATTTCAATGGAAATTACATTAAATATCTGGAATTGCCTTAGCACTAAAGGGGTTAATGTGAAGGGAAGAGTATCGGCACTTCTCGGCACCGTTGAAAAACATTTAACAGAAGAGGACTGACACTTTTCGAGAGCCAACAGGTCCTCTTAGTAGCTAGTACCAGCACTTTTATTTTTCTGTTTAAAGAACAGATACCCATACTATCTTTACACTCACTGGAAGAGTTAGTGTGCTCCAATTTCTTGTTTCAGTTGGTTTCACATAATAGATGTATTGTCCACGAGGCTTTTAAAGAGCTTCTTCTGTGTTCTTAACGAGGGCTCGGCGGAGGGGCATAATTGGTTCCTAATTGGATCTGTGGCGAGTGGACCATGACAGGAGACACGTTATGATAGTTCCTTGGCTGGATCAGCTGTTAGAGACACCTGCCTGGCGTGCTCCACATCCATGCCGGTCCAGCTAATGCCTGATGCTAATAGTCTTTGATTGTAGATGCTGACATGTAGAAGAAGGACTCGGAGAGGAGCTTTTCAAAGCATCAGTTAATGTGCTGTTTCTGGTAGGCAACTTGGCCTATCTGCTTATAATAAGTGTGATGCTGTTATTTGTTTTAAGTAGATTGTATTCATCGTTATTGATGTTAAAGACAAAAAGGTAGCGCACTATTCACTGTGTCTGATTGAGGAGAGATAGAAAAAAAAATCAAATATTAACAAGCATCGACAAAAAAGAAAACAACACACTATCTTATTTGGTACTAATACATTGTTGAGTAAGGCTTGTGTTGGAAGTCTCCAAGCAAATGACCTGCTACTCTGACGTAACAGCAATATAAAAGAACTTTTCATTTTCCCAACGCTTACATCATAGGAGTGAAAAACGGTGTTTTGAAATTGGTGTTTTGGTGGGCCACGATTCAACGCTTCCCAAAGCCCCCGAGTGGCGGGTGACATTCTTATTTTTTCATTTTGGGAGCCTGGGGGTGATGAGTGACAAAAGGCATATTTTGAATGGGTTTCCCTTAATCTGAAACCCTGTGCATAGGGGATCAGCTTACAGAGGGGGGTTTGTCGCTGGGAGTGACACATGACACGCCCCTTCCAATCTCAAAAGGGTTACAAAGAAATCCACTATAGAGCACATGTGCCGCAGGACTAAAGTTTTACAGTCACCTATGCAATGAAGTACGGTTCAATGGCCACACATTCAAGTGCCAGCAATAGGCATTCCTACTCAATATGGGCAAATGCTTTCTGTGAATAGGGAAAAGAGAAAGGCGGGACACTCATAGGGTCTTAATACGAAATAGATGAGCTTTTTTGCAAACAAAATGGGACAAATCATTTCGCATGTTGAGAATAATGCATTCTACTGTGTCTCATTTATGACCTTACAAAAACAAACATGACACGAATTAGTATGAAGACCAGAGTTTATTTCACAGACACATGGACATTTTTAGAATTATTAATTTGTCACAATAAATGTATCATAAGTTGTAGAGTGAAAAGTGGTGCAAGGACATGACCATCAATATTTAGAGCAGCAATAGAGAAAAGTTGACCAAATATTGAGATGGTGAAACAATCAAACCTAAAAAAGCATAAAAATAAGGCTACATGAATTGTTTTCCACTGTTAGAAATGGGACTTCTGATTGGCTAGGGTAAGCGCCTAAGCCAGGCAGAAACCACCTCTCTACTCAGGGCAAGGGAGTTACCCACTGAAAATACCCTGGCTCACCCCTATGGTAGCTTGGCACAAGCAGTCAGGCTTATCCCAGAGGCAATATGTAAAGCGTTTGCACAATACACTCACATAGCCGCGACACACTAGGCACACCACAAAAGAAACTCCACACAAGCTTATATAAAATTACCCTTTGTATTACTCATAAAAACACATTAGAATGCAATTACATATATACACTGTGCCACCTGGCACTAGGTATTACTTTACAGGAGAAAATATACAGTACATGGCCAATCGGGCCACTGTCATAACCAATAGGCAGCACAGTTAGCAAAGAAGCCAGTAACTACTGGTAAAACATTGTACTCCCCAGAAACACATTAGGCATACACCATAGACAGCAATGCGTTATTCCCTAACACATCACGCCCCTCTTAAACATAAACCTTATTGCTGTACATTACACTGGCAGACTGCACATAATAGGCATAACCCCTCATCAGCACAAGTAGTAAAAATAAACTAACCAGCAACTACTGGTTTTAGCACTTATGCATAAACCACATTAGACATCCACATTAGGCATGAACACCTTATGCATAAATCATGAGGCATAAATATCCTGAACTAGCCCCAGTACACCACAGTAACAGTAATAAGGTGCACACAAATCATTAGCCCCTCATGGGCATAAATATCACACAATCTGGCATGTTTTAGGCAGCATGTGGGACTCCCCTCGACCACCCAGCAGTCCCGCTCACCCACAGCAGCAACTCCGCATTACTTCTGTCTCTGCCCACAGACAGGCTCAGCCTCTGCCTGGCTTTCGGTCTCCCCGCCGTGGGGAGGGTTGCCAGGCGGGTTTCAACAATAGGC
Source organism: Lissotriton helveticus (assembly GCF_964261635.1). Lineage (NCBI taxonomy): Eukaryota > Metazoa > Chordata > Amphibia > Caudata > Salamandridae > Lissotriton > Lissotriton helveticus. The sequence continues at coordinate 1,016,258,595 of NC_136069.1, read as the reverse complement.
GGCCGCCCTCGAACGGCAGCGCTCGGTGTGCACAATTGCGGGGTAGGGTTCCACCCTCCCTCTGAGGTCACCCTGCATCTAGCCTGGGATTCTTCTTTTTTTTTCTTTTTTGTCCTCATTTCACCTTAAGCATCTTCAAATTCGCAAAGGAAAGTCCACCTTCCAAACTGGGCGCCCTGGGTCTATGCTCTTGCATTCGCTTTTTAGGCCTACCAGGCCAGCTTCATTTGTGCGAGGCTTGGTGTAATCATTGGACCATGTACACTTAGACTAACCTCATTTCAGTACCCCAAGTGATTAATGGCCCCCAGATGTTCCCCTCCCCTTGGTCCAATCTCGCCATGCACAACACTGCTCTTAACCAGGTCTCATATTGCAGTGGCTCAGGATCTTTCCACAGCCTTCAGATCTCTCTACGGGCTACTAATATCAAACACAGAAATAAACCAGTCAAACCTGGATTCTTCAAGGGTTTTGGAGCCTCCAAACTGCCTGATAAACCCAGGAAGCACCCGGTCACTTTACAGAGCAACATCTCCGCCAGTTTTGCAACCTACGGCCCCGCCCACAGTCAGGCAAGACGCCTGACTTCATGTTCAGCGTTGCAGCATTTCTCGCCGGATTTAAAAGCAATAACCCACTTCTCAGGCTCCTCTCACACAAACAAAATGTGCCCATCCATCTTCCTTGCTAGTACCACAGGAGATCAGCCACGCGCTGATCCCTCTGCCACATGCAATGCTCACCATGCACTGCACTCCGTTACCAGTACCAAAGGTGAGCTATAACCACGCGCTTCCCAGCAGATAATACATCGCTCTGGGAGACGAAGGGAGAAGTGTCCTTCCAACTATGGGCAGTGCTCCACATCAGTCATCAGGCAGCAAGGTACTTCGCCCGTGTTTCACCAATTCCTCTAAGAGAGGTCCAGAGACAGGGCACAGAAAGGCCAGCACGCAGGGCCCCTTAGCAGAGGGCAGTCCCTCCAGCCTCCACACAGGCAGCCACTTGAGTCCCACGTGTATTCTCCTGGCAGTCTGGCAACCTGCCGGCCCCAAGCAAGCACGCAACAGCAATTTTTCATGGGGTCACAGCACTAATACTTATATATCCCATAGCTTATTTGTTCTTCCCCTGCCACAGGGCTCTGCGCCCAGTCCAAACAAGTTCTAGGGGCACTCACACCTTTCTCTAAAGGTGCACCACCAACCCCTTTGTCAGTGTAGGCTCTGGCCCCAGATACATCACATGGGGGCGGATCCAGCATTGTGGAAGACAGGCACAGTCCCATTCAGTCCCAGGGGCCACTCCCCCAACCACTCCAAATGCAGATGGGTCTATTCAGTCTAGCGCTGACTCACCCAGCTCCTGTCACTCCAGAGCCAGACATGCAATACAAATTAGGCAGACACAGAGACACATAGCACACAGAAATGCCCACTTTTAGAAGTGGCATCTCTAAAATATTATCTGCGAACACCATTGCGCAGCATTTATTACCACTTTTCCAAACATACCAAACTTGACCACTCTACTCCTCTCAGATCAGGCATTACCCCTGAAGCACATATCAGGGAATCCCCAATATATTCCTATGAGAGGGCAGCCTCACAGTAGTGAGACTCCAAAATGACTGTTTGTCACTACCAGGACATGCTATACAATTAAGGCACTTGTCCTACCTTTTATCTACAATGCACCCTGCCCATAGGGCTAGCTAAGGCCTACCTTAGGGGTGACTGATATGTTGTAAAAGGGGAGTTACAGATGTGGCACCCACTTTATGTGCCACGTCACAGCGGCAGAAAACTGCATGCACAAGCCCTGCAATGATAGCGGCCTGAGACAGGTTTGAAAGGCTACTTTGGTGGGTGGCGCAATCAGCGCTGCAAGCCCACCAGTAGCCTCTAATTTACTGGCCCCCTATATATGAGATACCACATTACTGGGGACTGATAGGTATATTAAATTAGCCAAACAGGTGACGACCAATCTTACCACGTTTTACCATAGAGGGCACATGCACTTTACACTAGACAGCAGTGATAAAGTGCCCAGAGTCCTAAAACTACCAACCCCAGGAGGAAGGCAAAAAGTTCAGGGATGACCCTGCAAAAAGGGGATCTTACTTGTGAGTGCATTTTCGTGGTCTGGCTTGACAGCACAGATGAGAGCAAGGAAGTCATTAATCTACGTGGCTTTTAGTCTGGGTTGATAAGGCAACTGTTACCTGACCTTTTATCCTACATCAATACTATTCCAGTTCTGTGCTTGCACATATATATATATATATATATATATATACACATACATATATATATATATTCACTGAAAAAACCATAGGTTATAGACCATATATAGTTAGGAATTAGCATTTACAAAACCTTGAAAATTCACTGAAAAAACCATAGGTTATACACCATATATAGTTAGGAATTAGCATTTAAAAAACCTTATTTTACTCACACAAAACCAATGAAATTCCATATATAGTTAGTTGTACTAACTATATATCGCGCACCCGCAATCCACTGCTGATCATGTCACATATTACATCATTCATGACATGGTCAGTGACATCACTGATGACATCACTGATGACATCTCAAATGACATCACTGATGACATCACTGATGACATCTCAAATGACATCACTGATGACATCTCATTTGACATTACTGATCACATCACTGATGACATCATTCATGTGATAATACGATGAACCTCTTCAGACTCTAATATAACCTTAGATACACTCAGTGTAAACAGACACTCACAGACTGTCACTCATCCATGGAGTTACTTACACACCTAGTCAGTCATGCAAAGAATCAATCACACCTCCATTTTCACAACTATACAGTTATACACACCTTACTTATTCAAACATATACTAAAACATATTTACTCACTTATACAATCCTGGATACAAGTGCACAATGATCCATACAGCCACTCACACATTCACTGGCTCTTATGCACAGTTATTTATATATGTCAACTCTCACATGTACTGTATTTTACATATGTACTTACTTTGACATGTAGCACTGAGATATCTATTCACTCACCAATACAGTCATGCACACAGTCAACCGCCCATACAGCTGTTTCCACATGCACTTTTGAACCCATACATCTATGCACAGAGTCATACACCTCCCAGCCACCCACACACACACTCAGTCTCCCATACAAATGCTTGGGCAACCAATCAATAACCCATATAGTTACTCATATAGCTACTGATCAACACATGCAGCAGTTTACAGAACAACAGACATAATGATGCACAAATTAAGACAGTTTAGTCACTAACCCATGCACTCAGTGAGACACATTTAACCACTCACTCATACAGTCAGTCATGCACCTACTAAATCCTTCATCCAGACACTTATACATCCACTCATTCTTAAATATGTAAGACATATTTTAACTTTACAGAAAAATACAGTCACTGGATGTTGTCATCAGTGATGTCATCAGTGATGTCATTTGAGATGTCATCAGTGATGTCATCAGTGATGTCATTTGAGATGTCATCAGTGATGTCATCAGTGATGTCACTGACCATGTCATGAATGATGTAATATGTGACATGATCAGCAGTGGATTGCGGGTGCGCGATATATAGTTAGTACAACTAACTATATATGGAATTTCATTGGTTTTGTGTGAGTAAAATAAGGTTTTATAAATGCTAATTCCTAACTATATATGGTGTATAACCTATGGTTTTTTCAGTGAATTTTCAAGGTTTTGTAAATGCTAATTCCTAACTATATATGGTCTATAACCTATGGTTTTTTCAGTGAATTTCATTGGTTTTTTAAAAGCTAATATCTATAGCTGTAAAATGTATTCTTCTTTAAATCCAAAAATATATTTTATATGTTTATTAATAATTTTTTTTAAATATTTTTTTTGTTTCGCTCCCGGTCCGCGAACCGGGAAGCTTTCGTTAGCTCAAATTGATGCCGCGACCCGGTCCGCGAACCGGTAAGAAATCAACATAGTGACGGTATCGCGTTGCCGCGTAATGCGTCTTATGACATACTGCGTTAGCGCACCCGGAAGTGCCCCGGGGCGCGGACCGAGGCGCGAAACGCAGCTCTCCGGAAGCGATCCGCGGCGCGTCGCAAAAGCGCGATGTATCGCGTTGCCGCGTAATGCGTCTTGTGACGTACCGCGTTTGCGCACCCGGAAGTGTCCCGGGGCGCGGACCGAGGCGCGAAGCTCAGCGACCCGGAAGCTAACCGGGGCGCGTTCCGCAGCGCGTAACATGAGCGTGAGAGGTCATGTGACTTGTTAATAAAACTTTTCATTGGTTCATTTCACTTTTGGTTTCATAATGATGTAAGGCTAGGTCAGGTGACCTAAAAATAACACTTTTCATTGGTTGAGAAGTATTGTTTTTCCCAAATGATGAAAACCCCTCCTTCTTTCCTCACTCTGACTTTCATCATTGTGAGAGGAAGACCTTTATTACTATATCAGAAATGGCTTCAGTAGTTGCTTCAGCTGGTGGACCCCCACCACCACCTCCACCTCCTCATGGGAAGAGAGGACCACCTCCCCAGGTGATGACCAACACTGAGGAGGAAGAGGAAGAAATGGATGAAGAGGAGGGAGAAGAACCACAGTTCTTAGAAGAAGTGCCCCGGGTTTCCCATAAGAAAGCCAGTTTCATCTGGCAGTTTCATTCGATCCCTCGTGGCCAAAAAAAAGTGAATGCGAGGTATGTCACCTGCCTCATCTGTAAAGAAAAATTATCCAGAGGGACGGATAAGAAATATAGTTATGGCAACCATACTATGCACAGGCACATGACAAGGAAGCATCCACTCAATTATAGCCGGGCGGAAATACGGGATTTGCAGGAAAATCCAAGATCAACTCCTGTGGCCAGATCAAGAATATCCATTTCATTGACACCAGCAGAGGCACGGGAATCGGTGCCAAACATACAAGAAAATTTTGGCCACATGATCCACACTTGTATGCACTGTCGTGCGTTGTTAGCATGTGGCAATATGAGCATAAATGCTATCAACCTGGCGTATGAACACCATAATTGCCCTAACCGCCCCCAGTAATTTTTTTTTTGCTCCTGTTGAGCCCTTTTCAATGCCTGTTTTTTGTTGTTTCCCCCCCCCCAAAAAAACCAAAAAAAATATAAAATCGTTCAAAAAATACAAAAAAAACAAAAAATGTTCAAAAAATAAAAAAATATATAAAACAACAAAAATATTTAAAAAAAAGTTCTTTTCAGAACTACCTTCCCTTTCAAAAAAAATTGCTAGAATGTTTAGCACTCTGGCAAGCTCTATTTCTTTTGGTTCGCTTCCCGGTTAGCTTCCCGGTACGCGGACCGGGAGCTAACCCCCCAAATTTTTTTTTTTTAAAAAGAGTAAGTATAAGGAAAGTAAACAGAGAGTGATGTTAAAAGAAAGACAGCTATAGGGAGTAAAGAAGAGATACTGTTTAATAGATCTATTTACCGAAGAAAAGACGGAAGAGGGTATAATTGTGAAAAACAAAATAGATAACGAAGTGAAAGAAAAAAAAAGAGAGTATAACATTAACAAAGAAGAGTTTCTTGGAGAATGTGAGTGAATGTTCAAAATAAGATTAAAACATGAGGAATAACAGAGAGAAAAAATAGAAAACAGAAAACAAAAAATAACAGAAAAAGATTAATTGAAATAGCAAAGAAATGTAAGTAACATAGAGCCATATCATCAACATAGGCAATAAAAGTTTTGCAGCTTTTATTGGCAGAAATGTGTCGCTAAAGCTGCTTTTGCGGCAGAAAACTGCAGCTAAAACCACTTTTGCACCAGTTTTCTGCCAATAAAAAGAGCAATAATTTTATTGGCTGTGTTCATAATATGCCCCTTAGTGTGCTTCAACTACACAGAGAAAGCATTATGAACAAATAGTGATAGAGTGATCAGTCAAAGACACTAAGAGTAATAGAGACGGAGTGAGTGAACAAGAGTGAGGAACTATGAGAAGAGAGGGACTGAGAAAAAGAGTGGAAGGAGTTGAGTAAGTAGGTAATAGAGAAAGGTATGAGGGAAGTAGCAAAGGCAGGAAACTGAGGGTTAAAGAAATGAAGCAGTGGAACTAATAGAAGTTAAATGTGATAGAAATGTAACGAAAAGAGTACAAAACATTTACCTTATAATTGTCGTTAAATTACTCACTTTTTGTTTTTATACTTTCAATCTGTGAAAGAGAGAACAAACATTTGAAAAATATTAAAACATGTATTTAAAAATTACAAAAGACAAGGGAATAGATTGAAGGACAAACAGTTTTTCAACAACTTTGACACTTACAGAAGCTTCTGCTTCTCCAGGCCCCCTACACAGTCCTAAAGATATACATTTTAAACTAACAGTATCTTGATGCAGATGAAGTGAGGCCTATCTTAAAACATGGTGCATCTTTTGCATTGCTGTTGTCTCAGAAAAGTGTCGCAAGACACTAACATTTTAAATAATTGCTTCAGGATGCCAATAAGATGTCTCCTATCCAGAGGTTTGTTTGAGGTGAGGCCTACTCAGGGTTGCAGATGAAATTTCGAGTTGTTGAAGAGAATAGAGGACATAATATATGTGAAGGTCTACCAATGAAGTGAGTCATGTCCACTACACTCTTGAACAAAGTCCAAACCTCCTATGTTTCCCTGGACAGACCTAAAATTGATCTACACAATGTGCTTCGTAATGATAGGAAACACAGGTGATGTAAATGAAATACGTGCAATTTATTTTGCTCATTTCACAATTACATCACTTGTGTTTCCTTTGCTTAGGTATCTCATTGTGCAGATGTAGTCTAGCATATGAAAGAATACGCAGAAGCGCAGCACTGCATGCAACAACTTTGACACTTACAGAAGCCTCACCTTCTCCATACCTCCTACACAGTTCTACATATACATCATAAATGCAAACAGTACAGAATTAATTATACATGTTAAATGGTTTATTTTTGCTGTTCTCAGAATGTATCAAAATTCACTAAAAACAGTGACTTGAAGGTATTCATCATATAACAGCGGGGAAAAAAAAACACAATCAAAATGATTGTGTTTAAAAAACCCATACAACATAACAAATCAGAATTCAGAACTCCTTAAAGTTAACTTACTTTCCATGACGTCAAAGGATGTCCTATGAACAGCTTACACTCTGTTGTGCTGTTATTACTTTCAGCCCGCCACTTTCTGAAAGAAAATCTCCATCGTTTTTAAAAACATGTTACATGCAATAAATGACTTCTTGCTCTCTACCACAAGTTTCCACAAGGCCAAATCTTGTCAGAGCCATTTATAACTCTTGGATTTCTTGTAAGCCAATCCCGTCATTTGGCATTTCTGCAACTTTCAGAATTAAAATGTTGAAGATCATTTTCACAATCCAGGAATAGTAATATCTTCCTCTTCTTGCTCAGTCATGTTCTACATTTCCTATGACACTGATACTGCTTACTATGAAGCAGACTTACACTAACTCTATGACTAGTACAATTATTTAATTCTCTACATCACTTTCAATCACAAAGCAATGTAAAACAGTAGACAGCATTGCAGACTTACATTCCCTCTACTCTATGTTTTGATTGGCTGCTTCAATTAGCTTATAAAAAGAAATAGTTTTTCTGAACTCATTCAAAGTGCACTTATTTCTCCATGACGTCCAGTCTTATGGTTAGAAGTTATGTCTCTGAACTACACTTATCCTCAAGGCCAAATTGTGTAGGAGCCATTAGAACTTCTTGAAATTCCACAGAGCACATCCCGAGATTATTTCCCTAAAATTTTGGTTTTAAAAACACCAGGTAAGAGTTTTTAAGGTCATACGGCAATTTTTTTGTGAAAATTAAAACAGAATCGTTGCAGAATGACCAGCCATTTCTAGACTTTAAATAAGCTGTGTAATGTCCTGATGTTATTGAAGGGCCGTCATGATATATAATTGCTGCAGTTACAAAAGTCCTTCCTGATATTGACAACTGCGAAGCTACAAAATTTTTAATTAAAGTTGTCAATTTTGTTCCATCAGGCCTACATCGTTGGAACATTAAAATGACATACTGGCCATATGTTCGTATAAATAATGTGGACATCATTTCAGATTTACATTGGCTACACTCCATGTTGTGATCAGCTGCTTTTACTAGCTTATTAAAGGTGACTGATTCACTGTCTGGCAAAGTTAAATATATAAATCTTTCTGAGTCTACACTAGTAGTACTTGATACCATACAGTTCTCGCAGTCATGCTGCCATTGATAAGAAAGCCCAAACAGCTGATCTACATCTACACCTTCAGCATGCAATACATCAAGCATATACATTAAAAACTCCTGACAATCTTGCTGAATATTTTGAGAGAATTGTGTTTGGCCTGAACATCTGTCTAACAGATTTTGAATTTCAGACACACTTTCTATGTTTGTTCTATCAGTGCTACATTTCTCTAACACAGAATTTAACAAACTGCAAAATCTTTGATCAGAATTGACCACAATCTCTTCTTTTACATTTTCTAGAGAAAACAAAACATTAACCACTACATTAGCATAGCAGTTGACACCAGAACTGTTTTCAAATTGAAAACCAACAACATCTTCAACAGAATCCTTTTTGTTTCTGCTTGTAATTTTAGGTTCATCGACTTTTCGTCTTTTTGCTACAACCTCCCCAGTATTGGTCACATTTCTTCGTTTCCGGCCTACCACACGTTTCTCAAACAAAGGATACTGAGGCAAATGTGGCGCATACTCTCTTCTTAACCTATTGTATTCCTTAACACAATCTAGATCCGCACAAATGTTTGTGACATCACACTCAATCAAGTACAATCCCGATAAAGTTCTAACTCGTGACAATGCCACATATGCCATACCCTCCTTGAACACAGAACTGCCAATATTCACCAATGCACAGTCTACACTTAAACCTTGCGATTTATGGATTGTCACCGCATATGCCAAGCAAACAGGAAACTGCTTACGGCGAACATATAAGTCTTTTACAAGCAAAAATCTAGCAGAGCAACGACCAATTAGCTGTACTTCCTCAATGCCATCAAATTAAATTTTTAAAAATTAAATTCCATCTCTATTTCTGTATTTTACAAAATCAACAACATTACCCATTGATCCATTTACCAGACCTCTTTCAACATGTAAATTCCTTCTTAAAATTATACGGCAGTTCAAGCACACATTCAGAGTCTTTTCAAAACCTGCAGTTTTAGATATACTCTTCTCTAATGAATCCAATTTTGTTTTCAGATTCTCAGACAAAATAATTGTTGATCCCATATGCTCTACTCTGTCAATAGCTTCCAGTTTCACAATCTCTTGCTTTTCTAAATGCAACATTTTGTTGTTGAATTTGGCACATTCTGCAAGAGTTGGCATCAAACATATTCCAGATTTCTTATCAGTAATTTTCTGAAAAATATTCTCAGGCACAACATCTTGTTCTGGATATAAATTTGACAGTAATCGTGCATGTAAAGCTTCTTTCCCATGCTCGGTCACTTTTCCAATTCTAACATCTTGTAGAATAGTCTTGTAAACTTCATCCTTCGCCTGACGCATATTTTCATGCAGTTCAGCATAATTGAAGTTTAACCATATATTGACGTTGCCAATGCTGCCTAGGCACTTCCTGGTATCTTCATGCGTGAGCATTTTGAACACAGGTTGCCCTTTCACTGGTGTCAGCTGCAAAAGATCTCCGAAAACAATGATGTGTTTGCCACCAAATAACACATCATACTCTGTTTTGAGAACTTCTTGCATTCTCAAATGCACAAAGGCAAGCATGACATTGGAAACCATGCTTACTTCGTCAATGATAAGAAGTTTCATTTTCCTCAAGATTCTTGAAACTTCAAAACAAGCATCTCCAGATAGCTTGTGATATTGTAATTTGTTGTCATGCTCCACTGGCAGCATCAGTAAACGATGTAAAGTAATCCCTTTAATGTTATGTGCTGCCAGTCCAGTTGGAGCGGTGACAACACAAGACAGCGATGACTCTGTCCTTTCCTGCAAATAGCATGAAATTGCTTTAATGAGGAAACTTTTTCCAGTTCCCGCTTCTCCACTCACGTACAGTCGGACAGGCTTCAACGACGTACATGAGCACTCTTTCTTGTCATGACTTAATCCATGATCAATTTGCATGGTAACTTCGTCATATATTTTCCTCTGCTCAACGTTGAGTTGTCTTTCCAACTCTTCTAAGTTAACCGCATCCTCCTGAGCATGTGCCATGGCTCTTTCCACTTCATTCATGGCAGTGGCAGCTTCATTTTCGATAACAGGTCCTCCTAGTGGATCCTGACTCAATGAAGCAGAACTCTGACTGTCCTGAGAACTGTCTCTGGCAATCTCGGCTGCAATCGTTGCTTCCTGCTCAATTTCCGCATTCAACATTTCTACATATTTGGGAAAAGCAGGACATTCTATGGTCTCCTTGGCGGCATTGAAAGAGTCTTCGTAACAGAGGAAATCTCCAAGCAGTTCCTCTTCTGCACGCCAAGGCTTGAAAAGTTGCAAAAGTGCTAAATAGAAAAACTCCTTTTTTTCAGGAGATTCGCCACTCAATTTTCGATGGTTTACCAAGTGGCATTTTCTTTGCTTGACCAGACATCCCTCACTTCCTATTACAGCATACACTCCTTTCTCAGTATCTTCTTTGATGTTCCTCTTGAATATGTAATTTTGAAGAACCTCATACAGACAAACATTGTCGGGGTGACTGCTTCTATTTGGATAATATGTATCCAACATGTTGGTCTTCAAAATGTCGGTACTGTTTGGCTCCTTTTCCGCCAAATACTCAATTTCCCGCACAGGTTTCAGAACTCGATTACGCGTTGCAGCAAGACCAAGACTCGCCCAAATGATACTCCTGGACTTGGCATAGAGACTTGTTGAAGACAACCGGTCAGAGCATTCGTAAGCCTCAATTTCTCGATGCGACAACATCTTCAGACTGAAACTGTACAACTTCTTGCTGAGGCTCTTTTCATGGGAAATGTCCTCCCACATATCCTTCAATTCTGTCTTCTCTTTTTTGGTGATGTAAGACGTCACATACCGAGCCACAGCCATACAGTTATCAGCCACAAACTGTATATCCATGTTAGCATTCCACATGGACAAAATCACCGGGTTGTAGTCGTTGATGTACTTGGACTCTTCGTTCCTCTTCAAATTGTATGTGTTTTTAGGTGATTTCTTCATGACATTATGTCGCAGCGAAGAAATCAAACTGTTTACTCTTCCTTTAGAAATCACCGGTCGTGGAAAGCCGAAACGACATTTGGTGTAGAACTTGTCCTTGTTTCGGAATTTACGACGGCAGTACTTTCCACATCGATGGCTTTGGAAACGCAGAACTTTTTCTCTTAGGCTTTTCTTCTCCTTTGCGTTTGGAACAGCACACGTAGAATACTGTTGGATGAAACTCATCACTGAGTCTTCTGGATCCGTTCCAAATTTAGGTGCATCCTTGATCCACAGCAACATATGTATATGAGGAGCACCTCTTGCTTGGTACTCCTTTTTCCAGAAGAAATCCAACACCTCTCCAAGAGGTGGATTCTTCTTATTCATGATGAAAGACATCATAGCTTCAAATCTATGATTGAAGTACCTACATACATTGACTGGATCCAAAGAGCACAGTTCTCCGGGTGTCTTGAATTCGATGTTATCTACGTTAGCATTTGCCTCTCGTAGAAATTCAAGTAAGTCTTCCCAGCCATACTCGGCACAGCTCAGAGTGAGGAACCATATGGGAGTACCTAAGTTCCTCAGCATACATTTTAAATCACCATGACGACGGTACCAGTACTCATTAGTACCACGCTGACACGCCATGAGATTAATCAGGTGAGAATCCAAAATACTGTCTGGGACATTGACTTTATCCATAAAGTCACTTGCCGAGATGTTTTGCATGTGTATACCACTTTTCAAGATGTGGTTCACTGCATATGACAGTCCAGACAGATCGCTTTCAAACAGGAGATGAAACAAATAAGGAATGCATTGTCGAAACCTAGCATCTCCTGCATACAATCGCAAAGTCCGGTATTCAGAAGCAGGAATTTGATGAGGTCGCTCATCATATCTTCCTCCCTGACCTGTTGGAAAAAGCTGTGGGAAACACCGAGCTTCCAAACTTTCCTCCCAAACACTAATGGGACTCCCTTTGGCTTGTTTCATTTGAAACAACTCAATAGCATTCCCCATGACTTCCTTGGAATGCAAAGGATGAACACTATAATGTTCATATATTTCTTCACTAGTAGAGGGTTCTACTTTCTCAATTTGACCAGCACACAAATCGCTATCCTCTTCCTCACTTACTTCCTCTTCTGCAACATATACATTCTTATAGTATTTATTATTTTTTTCAAATACAATGTTGCCTTTTTAACTTTCCTAACATCTACTAAATCTTGCCATATTTTCTTATTCTTTGTCGGAACCCCATTAACTAAGATAACCAGAGGTTCCTCTTCCACTTTTTCTACTCCAATTGTGTTAATGTTTTTCTTCAAATCTAGAGGCAAATAAACAACTCTTCCCTTTAATCCTCTCTGTAAATCTGATGGAGGCAATTTCCCTGTCTTTGGCTCCATTCTTACAATAGCCTGAAAGGGATGGATACTTTGAATCAAAATAGATTCATAAGTATTTAAATCCTTCAATTCAGAAGGAATCTCAACCAATTCCAGATTATTATGAACTGCTCTAGCAGGCATCTGGTTTTGATTTAATTTGCAACAACAATAAGTACACACACGTTGATCCAATCCCAAATCAAAACAATTTTCTACCATCAAGTATGTTGCAAAATCCTTCCATTCACTATTATTTTCCCTTTCACTTTTTGCATATAAATCCACTAACTTAGTCTGATTCTTATAATAAGTGAGTCGACAACACACACAAGTGAAATTTGGCCTCTCACTTGATTTGACCTGAAATGTGACAATTTCCCTCTGGAAATTATCTGTACTGGAAACCTGTACACTATCTTCCACATTACCCGCTTCTTCTTGGTCAATTTCAACATTCTCCTCTTTACTTCCAAAGTAACAAAACTCAATTTCTTCACATATATTCTTCACATCTATTTCAGAACCATGCAAAAGAGCAGCGCATAATTGTTTAATCATAATTGCTGGACTCTTAGCATAATACAACATTCTAACTAATTTCCTCACTTTATTATGATGCACTGCTAGCATTCTGAAATGATGAAAAACACTCTGGCATACTCTCCTGGAAAGACAAGCCAGTGAATGACCATGCAAACCTGTCACTTCTCTCACTCTGCAAGGATCTAATTCTTGCAACAACCTTATTTTCTGCTTCAAACTTTTCTTATTAAATGACCGTACAAAATCACAAAGCAAATTGATGGAATCCTGTCGCACACTACAAATACTACTACACTTCCAGGTGTACACAGGACCCTTAGCACGTCTTCCTAAAACCTCATTACCTAACACCTCTTCTGCCTCTGTTGTCACAAGTTTTTCTTTTTCAACTGGACAACCATCTTTCACTTCATAAGCACGACCACTGGTGTCAACTGCATGCACCAAATCATTATCCTGGAAATAACTCTCCTCATTAAAAAATGCCTCACAGCTTGAACTATGAATCCATTCTCCAGAAAAAACTTCACAAAAATTACTACGATTAACTATTCTCTTCCATCTACTATTTCTTTTGAAATCATAAATTGCCTTGTTTAGCTTCCTAATTCTATTGATTATCAAAATAAATAACTTACGTTTAATTTCAAATGCCTGATCAATAACTTTCTCAACTTTTTTTTTTTCTCTTATAAAAAACCACTTTCTGTTGACCTTTCTTAATATTTTTTAACAAATTGCCAATTATCCTGTTGCGGAACATTCGTTTACGAATGTCCCTAAACTGTTGTTTCCTTCTACTATCATGCACAGAGTTATCTCTTGCTCTAGCAGTAACATTTTTGATTGGCCTTTCCTTTCCATTTGAATTGGTTCTCTTTTTATGGACTGAAACATTTTCTGTAGTAATATTTTTTTTACTACACATATTTCTTATGAATGTTTTTGTACTCTTACCCGGTGCTTTCTTCGTGACTTGACAAATCTTTTTGTTAGATGACTGCTGCTTCTTTTGATTCACCTGCTGTCTTTGACGTTTTGCAGCCTTTCTCTCTCTTTCTTTCGTTGGCATGGTGAAATGTTGAAATGATCTGCAGTTGAATCTGTGGTAAAATATATTAAAAAATGTTATTAACCACTATTACCAAACAGTAAATCAATAACAGTGATCAAAAACTTAACACACTACTTGACATTTTAAATAGAAGATTTTTTAGTCCTTGGCAAATTTACAATACAGAAATAGCAGAAAAGAAATGGAATTTATGTTCATGTTACCTGTGCTATTTTATATGTGAATCTGATCTAATTTTATGAGCATATTTTAATATTTTATTGAAGACACTACACATAACCTGTTTTTGAAGGTGTCTTTATTTTTAAATTAAACGGTTTACACTTTTACTTTTTATTTATTATAAATTTTAAAAATAAATGTTTATAGTTCCATAGGCTCAAGCAGGTCAGCTTCCCACCCTATCTCATATAATTCGGACAAATCTGCATCCTCATCACGCTCTTCTTCATCCTCAGGATTTAAATCATCCAAGGGATCAACATCCACTGATGTTTCAATTACAAGTTCAATGATGAGGTCAAAATCAACTGATTGCAGATTGTCGCTCATGTTGATGTTGTCTTTATCTTTAAAGAAAGATAACAACAATGAGATGTTGCAGAGTAAGAGACAAATCTCAGAGATTATAATAGTAAAATTGTTTAACAAGAGTAACATTTTGCAGCTATTATTTAGCCATGTCCAGCGATGCTGAGCAGGTGAAGCCTATGTCTAATTTTTCAGTGAACATGACTCATCTCTTCTTAACCTTGGATAAGCCTCACCAACTCTGTGTCCCCTGCACATACTTAAATGTAAAGGGGCAGATTTATGTTAAATGGCACATCCCCAGGCATGCACCAGTTAACGTGCACCGCTGCTCTGCCACCCATGGTGTGCCGTATTTACAATCAGATAGGAGAAAGCTGCGTCAAAACCCTGCGCCTGCTTTAAGCAGGCATAGGTCTTGACGCAACATTGTGGAGATGGGGCACCCCTGAGCTAATTGCAAATTACCCATTCATTTCCATGGGCTAGGAGGCTCATAGGAATGAAGGTACAATTTGCGATTAGCAATTAGCTCATCGCAAATTAGGAATTTTTCCAAGGGTGCAGGGGTGTCTCAAGAACACCCTGCTGCACCCCTGAAAAAGATATTTGGGGGCATATGGCGCACATACATGCCCTAAGGGCATGTATTGGCGTCATATAGCACCTTTTGTTTTTTGTAAAAAAATGCTTTTTGAAAAGAATTCGCAAATTACCACAAACTAGAAGTTGGTGGTAGTTTCCAAATCCTTAATGTCATGTTTTACATATTTTTTGTTTGATACATTGCTTTTAAGGAATCGCAAAATTTGCAAATCCTTCAGTGCAATCGCAAAATAAGGAATAGCAAATTTTGATTTAAGGACATTTTAAGTCATTTCCACATGTGCAGTGTTTTCAAATTATGATTTGAAAATCGTTTTTGGGGAAAAGGAATGGTTTGCAAATTTATGACAAGGACATAATGGTGTATGCTTCTCTATAAGGCATTTCACTGTCTCTGATGTAGTTTTTCCCATATTACATTATAAGACCTTTCCCCATGGAGCACATTCCTTGTAAATATGCTCCCACCTGTGCATGGTGAATTTAGATTTTGACTGTTTGAGTCACATAGCCATGTTAAAAGTGACCCAAAAAAATTGCAAACGCTTTAAAAAAACACATTCATGTGTCTTAAGGACATTTTAAGTCATTTCCCCGTGGACAGTGTTTTGTAAGTGGCGCAAAAGAGGCATACACCTATCATAAATGTGTCCCTAGCATTTTAAATGATTAATTCAGGATGACGATAAGGTGTGGCCTATCCAGAGGTTTGTTTAAGGTGAGGCCTACTCAGGATTGCAGATTAAAGTTACGCTTGATGAAGAATACAGAGGACATAATACATGTAAAGCTCTACCAATGAAGTAAGTAATGTCCACTTCATTGCGCCAGTCATCATAAATGTATCCCTAAGCTTCTTATCTTGTTAGACATCAACCGCCATATGTACCATCAAACTATTTTGCATTTCCTAAATAGCGAATTTTAAGGAATAAATAGCGATTCTTTACCATTCCAAATTTGCAATGAGCAAATTGCTAATTGCAAATTACCCATTCATTTCCATGGGCCAGGATGCCCATATGAATGAAGGTGCAATTTGCGATTAGCAATTAGCTCATCGCAAATTAGGAATTTTTCCAAAGGTGCAGGGTTGTCTCAAGAACACCCTGCTGCACCCCTGAAAAAGAAATTTGGGGGCATATGGCGCACATAAATTTTAACAACATTCCTTTACCTCAAAAACGATTTTCAATTCATAATTTGAAAACACTGCCCACAGGGAAATTACTTAAAATGTCCTTAAGACACATGAAAGTGTTTTTTGATTGCCTTTACAGCATGGTTGGGTCACTTTTAACATGGCTATGTAACACAAACATTTAAAATCTAAATTTGCCATGCACAGGTGGGAGCATATTTACAAGCAATTTGCGCCACAGAGAAAGGTCTTACATTAAAATGGGAAAAATAACATCAGGGACAGTCAATTGCCTTATAAAGAAGCATACACCATTATGTCCTTGTCATAAATTTTAAAACAATTCCTTTTCCCCAAAAACGATTTTCAAATCATAATTTCAAAACACTGCAAATGGGAAAATTACTTAAAATGTCCTTAAGACACATAAAAGCGTTTTTTGATTGCCTTTGCAGCATGTTTGTATCACTTTTAACATGGCTATGTAACACAAACATTCAAAATCTAAATTTGCCATGCACAGGTGGGAGCATATTTACAAGCAATTTGCGCCACATAATTCATAATTTTCTCCTTAAAGCACACTATTCTCCATCTAAATTAAAGAAATATTTTCTCACCTTAGCAAATACTTTGAGTTTGAAAACAGTCTCAGAAACACACCAATTTGTCTTCAGCAGAGCAAAAGGTATGCACTCCAGAGTCTGCAGCTATCAAAAGCACAGAAATGCTGTAATTCTTCACACATATCTCTCATGTCACCCAATCAAAACTCTTCCCTCACTTTTTTTCAAATGAAAACCCTTCCCCCCTCTGCCATTTCATGCCTTTTCTGCATGGCAACCACCTCTTGGAAGACTTCTGGTGTTTGCAAGTTCACACAACAATGTTGCAATTGAACTCTGAACTCTCAGTGCACCTGCATATCCAGTGCATTCTTTCATTTAATGATTTTTTATTGACCATTCAAAATACATCTTTCAAATAACTCATCCATGCACCCTAACTTTCTGTTTTCAGCAATCAAAATCCACCAATCACTGTTACTGCTTCATGAACACAGAAACTCCACAGTTTTTTTCATTTTAAACTCTCATTTTTTCAACTGCCATTTCATGGCCACACTTCATCTGACTGCAGGAGAACCTTCTCTCACCATGTTTTCTGTCTGGATTGTTGGACATAGTTATATCCACTGGGCTCACAGGTATGCTGAGAACAGAAAATTACCTTACCTCAATTTACAAGATGTGGAAATTAAGTGGTTTGGCCACAGAGGATTAAAATGTCACCAATTGATACTATTGGTGAAAACCTTTATGCATTTGCCCAAACCTGACCTGTTAATTGTGCACTGTGGAGGTAATGATTTGGGCACTTTGACTGGGGTAGGTCTGGAAATGCTTTTAAAGGACACCTTTGAGCAATTAATGGCACTTTTTCCTCAGACTGCCTTGGTATATTCAAATATATGCCAAAGACAGAAATGGAGGTGGTCAAACCAATTTTGTCCACAAATTGAGAAGTCGAGGAAGCATGTAAACAAAACTGTTTCAGCTTACATGAGAGACCATGGAATGGGCTCCATGTACAACAATAACTTGCGTTACTACATGCAAGATATCTACAGAGGAGATGGAGTTCACTTCTCAGATGAGGGCAACAGAATTTTCACTCTGAATTTAAGACTGTGCATTGGTACCTACTTATAAGTACCTAAATGTACCATAAACCCAAAAGCTCTTCTCAGAGCTACCCTACATCTGATCACTCACAATTATTATTTTACTGTAACATTTTTCACTAATTTTCAACAAAGTACGCTCCCTGGGGTGCTACCCGGTACGCGAACCGGGAGCTAACCTCGCAAATTTTTTTTAAAAAATGGTTTTTTTTCGCACATATAAGCCTCCTCAGCCACCCTCACAAAACCTAGGGGGTCAAGATAAGTCTACCGTGCTTCCTTCTACCCATTCTGAACATTATTTGCCCTCCATTTTGTATCTTAATTCGACCGAAACACAAAATGGTGGACTCCCGTAACGCTTAAGGTTCGCGAACCGGGGCGCTCAACGGTTCGCGTACCGGGTCGCTCCCTGGGAAGCGCACCATCAAAAAAGGTGGGAAAGTAGTTTACAGAAAAGCCACTGGAGACAATTTCACCAAATATAGATTAGCTCATACTACATACCAATCCCTACCATTTTCACAAATTTGATTGGAATTCCATTTAGCCATTTAGCCTGTAGACCTCTCTAAATACCCTGAGGTAAATTACTTCTCAAAACACATCTGAAGTGTTGGAATTGACAACCAATTAAAATGTTACTTTCATTTTCTATTTTTTTTACCTGACATTTGATTGGTTATGTACCTGAATATATATAAAAGAAGAGAATGAAACACAGCCATTTTGACTACTACATCCTGGTGTACATTTCAATTGGATTTTCACTAATCACTTCAACTTCTTTCTAAAGGTAAGTTGTTATTTTAAAAACTGAACTATATTGTGCACTATAAGTTAATATGGTAAACTTTTTCTGATAGTTATATACTATCCCTCTGTAGTAGTTATAGATTTAGATAGACTTCTCTGTTATAGTTATGGATGGAGTTAGGCTTCTCTTTTATAATTATGAATTTACTTACGTTAAATCACATACACTTTTTTATATTCCTACTTCCACTCTGATACTATACACTGCCCAAAGATAAATTCTCTGTTAAAAAATGCCTATCTAAAATTAATCCCAACAGTGCCCTATCTCTACTAATATATATTTTTTTTATCCAAATTTCAGGCAACATGGAAGGCGAACAGAAAGTTTCATTTCAAATTGTCCTGCAACAGAGCAGCCAAGAATTAATTGATCCAAATTATATAGAATTTATGGATGAAACTTGGGACCAAGAACTACTGCAATGTGTGCAAGCAGTGGATGACCTCCTTCAAAATGAGGACATTTTACACCCTCATAGATTACAAGCTATGTTCAATGAAAATGACGACATTTCAGACAGTGAAATGTTAGAAATGTTATTACATTTTGAAACACAATCACAATAATAAATAATTGCTTAAAAAATAAAAAAAAATAAAAAATAATCAACAAAACCAACAATCAATTAACATACAGTATTTGAAAAGTCTATCATTCATTTTTCATTGCAGTACGCTGCCCAGAACGCTTCCCGGTTCGCGGACCGGGCGCTACCCACGCAAAAAAAACAAAAAAAAAATTTTGGTTTTTTTGCCCCGCGGGGCCCTTTTAAAACCTCCACATTAAACCTAGGGGGTCAGGGAGGATCTAGTATGCCCCCTTATGGTTATTTCCCCCTTTGTTTTGGCCTCCTCTTGTCTCTCAATCCTACCGAGAGACAAGATGGCGGCCGCTCCGGACTGTTTAGAATGTTGACAGACACCGGAGAGCCAATCAGCTTCGCTACGCGAAGTTCCGGTACGCTTAAGGTCCGCGGACCGGAGCGCTGCCCAGAGCGCGCTTACAGATATATATCTTTTTTTAAACGTTAATTTCTCAAAATCCACTGGAGCACATATATTGAGACCTACAAAAGGCACATCAGGCTACCAGTCCCTACAATTTTGCCAAGTTTCATGCAAATCCATTCAGCCGTTCGGGCTAAAAGTGAGGCCAACCGCCCTATGGAAAACTCAATGTTAAAAACACGTTTTGGGACCCCCCTTTTTTTCTCAACCCCCCCTGGACGAACCCCCCCCAAATTTCCAGGGGCTGCTCAGAAACAAAATGTTCCATTTTCCAGAAAATTTCAGCCAATTCCGTCCACAAACGCCAAAGTTATTAGACATAGAATTTTCAAAAATCCCATAGGGAAAAAATCCTAACTATATATACCTACTGGCGACCGCCAGTAGGTAATATATATATATATATATATATATATATATATATATATATATATATATATATATATATATATATATATTCACATTACCATACAACATTCCTCTAAACCCAGATGATTGGGATTGCCTGTGCTTGTTTGATAGGTGATGGGTGGGAAAAAAACACATTTCTTGTTTGATTGTTGCCTTCCCTGCTTTCTTGGGACATGGGAAGGAGACAGACCAGATGGGGCTGGCTTTTTATTGCCTTCCTTGCTCAACTAGGAGATGTCTTAATATTCATTAGATGTGACTACCTCCACTTGAATTGTCAATGCATTTTAAACCTGTGTTATAATTTATAAGGTCTCATCAGAATAGGGACTGACTAAGGAAAGATGAAGCCTTTCTCATTCACAGTGACTGAGGCTGCTCTTCAATTGCATCCTCCTGAGATTGCCAGTAATCACTAGAGAAAAGTAGTCTGAGCATGTTAATCAATAATATTTGATTGTGTGCATCTTCTGTGGAAACCTGTGCTTGATTCTTTAAACATCAAGCTGTGGAGATGCTTTTACTGATTGAATCTCCAAGGGCATACATTATCATTTTACTTTAAAGCTACCTTGATTGATCCCTCTGGTCTATAAATGGACCACACAACCCCTTTTGTTATCATTCATTTCTATATAAAGGAAATCACTGTTTTATCATTTCCATAGAAGTAATTGTAATACTCTCCTGGGTATCCGCAATCAGATTGGGGATAACTATACTTAATCTGTGTCTTTGCCAGGGTCTTTATGTCTGTGCTGAATAGGGTTGCTGGGCTCTCAGTGGGACATTGCATCTAATCTTTCACTGCTTTTGGAATCAGGCAGACAGAGGCAATGTGATAATAAGCTTTCCAAAAGTTAATGGACTGCCTCCATGAAAAAAAAAATTTCTATTTAAAATACTTTTATTGGGAAGCCTCTGTGAGACGTTTGCCTGGTATATGCTAATTAAAGTGGGCACCTTGTACCAGTCCAAATGACCCTTATGATGTATGAGGTCAAAGATAACATTTAGAAAGCTATCCTAGTGGTAGCTGTGGACAGCAGCCGCCAGGCAAGCAGGTTATGGTGAGGACCAGCAAGGTCCTGGGGACTCTCTAAGCAATGGAGAGTCAGGGTCCGTCTGAAGCAACTGGGGAAGCCCAATAGAAATCAAGATTACCCTCAAGAGGACCCACAGGTTGAATGACTAGGAGTCACAAGGGGACCTCGGGCAAGACTGCAAAGTACCAGCCCACGGAGCACTCGATCTGAGGAGGCTGGAGTTCTTTGGTGCAAATACTGGTCAGGGTCAGGACTACACAGAGTCCAATGCAGAAGCTTAGGAATTGCCAACAAGCATATGCAAATGTACATGGTTGCAGCGCACAGAGGTTTGGGTTATGCAGTCCCCATGAGGGATACTGGCCTCAAACTTGCTGAGAGGGAAGAACAACCTTAGGGACCTTTTGAAACTCTTTTCCTGTGTTGCTGAGATCTTCGGAGTCTGCAGGAGCTCAGAACCAGCAGACAGGTCAGTTGAGGTGAAGTGCCTGCTGGTGCAGGGGAGTGACTCCTTCACTCCAAGGGAGATTCTTCAGTTGTCCTTAGTGCACCACAGGTCCTGTATGGAGCAAGGGCACAGACAAAGCTTTGGATGGAGAGGGAGACAAAGTCGGGCCCAGTCAAAGTCCAGCGAAGTCCAGAGTGTCCAGACAGTGAAAGGTCAGTGGTTTCTTCTTGTAGAATCTTGTCCATGTAAAATCTAAAGTCTTACAGCCAGGTAAGCCCTTTTGTACCCACTGGAGGGTATTGGACAGATTCAGGGGACCGTTTAGGGGAGGGTCAGGACAGAGGGCTGGTTACACCGATGTCCTTTGTCCAGGTTCGCACCAGAGCAGGAGCCAATTGCTCCCAGAACTGGTTTGAGCTGGACTATGCACAGGGACACCAAATGTGCCCCAAGTTCATACTTTCAGGCACTCTCAGAGTGCACCCACCCAGCCCTGATACAATAAATCCTGCCTGGGAGGTGGCGACACCTCCCTGTGACAGGATGTCTATGGTGCTGCTTTCCTCTGCTTGAGCTTGGCTCAGCAGCAGGAGGGCAGAAATATGTCTCTGGTCAGCAGCATCCATTTTGTGCTGACCTGGGCGAGAAGGCTGGCACCGGATAGAACAGTGACCCCAAGAAGCTTGCTTCATAAGGGTGGAATCATACCTCCCACACAGGTTACTGGTGTGGAGGTATGATTCCAAGGTGTTTGATACCAAACATGATATGTTTCTATGCAGCCGTTTTCTAGATAGCATTTACAGTGAGGCCATAATGCACCTCTACCTATATGTCTGGCTGCATCACCGACAACACGGGAGAATGGTCTCTGAAGACTACAGAGGGGCTCTGCTCATGCAGGTGGACCCTCTCACATAAAACTCAGCACCCTGACTTCAGGAGTGTTAAGGCCAGCTATAGGTGTGACTTATAGGTTTTAAGTGTAGTGACCTATAGATATAGTGAACTTATATCTAGAGTAAGTGGTGCAAGCACCAGCTTACACAGGTTTCAGTAGCAGACCTGTAGTTCCATTTAGCATGGCCTCTCATGAAAGGCATAATACATGCTTCAGCCCATGGGAGCAGTAACTGCAAACACAACAATGATGGACAGAATGTGGATCAATGTCACACATTCACCCCAGTCAAAAGATCTGGGCCCAAATCCATCGTCTTTCCACTCCACACCACCCTGGGTTAGACAATGGCGATATGCAAATCAGCGCTGACCCTGTTGCCCCATGGGAACAGTCCAGTCCGAACTACAAAAGCCATGTCCTTCCCAGAACGGAAACAAGCATCCGAGGACCGGCCCGGTTTCGAGGTAACACCTCTCATCAGCCTGGCTAGCTTGATTCCAGTGGTGTGGAGTGTCTGGGACTCACGTCTGAGCATCCCCAGTACACTTAGAGCGGTAACTGCAAACACAACAATGATGGACAGAATGTGGATCAATGTCACACATTCACCCCAGTCAAAAGATCTGGGCCCAAATCCATCGTTTTTCCACTCCACACCACCCTGGGTTAGACAATGGCGATATGCAAATCAGCGCTGACCCTGTTGCCCCATGGGAACAGTCCAGTCCGAACTACAAAAGCCATGTCCTTCCCAGAACGGAAACAAGCATCCGAGGACCGGCCCGGTTTCGAGGTAACACCTCTCATCAGCCCGGCTAGCTTGATTCCAGTGGTGTGGAGTGTCTGGGACTCACGTCTGAGCATCCCCAGTACACTTAGAGCGGTAACTGCAAACACAACAATGATGGACAGAATGTGGATCAATGTCACACATTCACCCCAGTCAAAAGATCTGGGCCCAAATCCATCGTTTTTCCACTCCACACCACCCTGGGTTAGACAATGGCGATATGCAAATCAGCGCTGACCCTGTTGCCCCATGGGAACAGTCCAGTCCGAACTACAAAAGCCATGTCCTTCCCAGAACGGAAACAAGCATCCGAGGACCGGCCCGGTTTCGAGGTAACACCTCTCATCAGCCCGGCTAGCTTGATTCCAGTGGTGTGGAGTGTCTGGGACTCACGTCTGAGCATCCCCAGTACACTTAGAGCGGTAACTGCAAACACAACAATGATGGACAGAATGTGGATCAATGTCACACATTCACCCCAGTCAAAAGATCTGGGCCCAAATCCATCGTTTTTCCACTCCACACCACCCTGGGTTAGACAATGGCGATATGCAAATCAGCGCTGACCCTGTTGCCCCATGGGAACAGTCCAGTCCGAACTACAAAAGCCATGTCCTTCCCAGAACGGAAACAAGCATCCGAGGACCGGCCCGGTTTCGAGGTAACACCTCTCATCAGCCCGGCTAGCTTGATTCCAGTGGTGTGGAGTGTCTGGGACTCACGTCTGAGCATCCCCAGTACACTTAGAGCGGTAACTGCAAACACAACAATGATAGACAGAATGTGGATCAATGTCACACATTCACCCCAGTCAAAAGATCTGGGCCCAAATCCATCGTTTTTCCACTCCACACCAGCCCATGGGAGGCCTCTGGGGTACCTATGCCCTGGGTACATGTGTACCATATACTAGGGACTGATAAGTGTACTCCAGTATCCAATCTGGAGTGTAACAAAGTACATGTAACAATTTAATGGAGAAAGCAGATAGACTGGGGTCCTGATTAGCAGGATACTAGTCAAAACAGTTCAACATCAAGCAAAAAGTGGGGGTAACTATAAGAAGCAGATCTTACTTTCCTACACAACCCCCCTCAAAAGAAAGGACATGAGACTAACCTTGACCATTTGAGTCTTTATTTTCCAAGTGGAAATATCTGGAGAGTCCATCTACATTGGCATGGTTACTCCCAGGTCTATGTTCCACTGTATAGTCTATCCCCTGTAGGGAAATGGACCACCTCAAAAGTTTAGGGTTTTCACCCTTCATCTGTTTTAGCCATAAAGGGGGCTTATGGCCTGTCTGAAGAATGAAGTGAGTGCCAAACAAGTATGGCCTCAGCTTCTTCAGAGCCCAAACCATAGCAAAGGCTTCCCTCTCAATGGCTGACCAACATTTCTCTCTGGGGGGTCAGCCTTCTGCATATACAAGCTACTGGCTAATCCTGACCCTCTTCATTCAGTTGTGATAACACAGCTCCTACCCCCAACTCAGATGCATCTCTTTGAACAATGAATTGTTTGGAATAGTCAGGACTTTGCAGAATGGGAGCAGTGTACATGGCCTGCTTCAGGTCATCAAATGCCTTTTGACAGCTAACTGTCCACTGAACTTTCTTAGGTGTTTTCTTAGAGGTGAGATCATTCAAGGGGGTCACTATAGATCCATAGCCTTTAACAAACCTCCTGTAATACCCAGTCAGGCCCAAGAAATCTCTGACCTGAGTCTGTGTAGTTGGAACAACCCAGACCATGATGGTCTGGATTTTGCTCTGCAATGGTTGAACCTGGCCTCCACCCACAAGGTGGCCC
Organism: Lissotriton helveticus; assembly: GCF_964261635.1. Lineage (NCBI taxonomy): Eukaryota > Metazoa > Chordata > Amphibia > Caudata > Salamandridae > Lissotriton > Lissotriton helveticus. The sequence continues at coordinate 1,016,233,106 of NC_136069.1, read as the reverse complement.
TGGTACACAACGTTACTCTGTCCTACATGGCACTTAGTGGCCTTGATAGTGAGGCCTCCCTTCTGGAGGGCCTCCAGAACATATCTCAGGTGGACCAAGTGATCCTCCCAGGTGGAACTAGAGACAGCCATAACATCTAGATAAGCTGCACTGTAGTCTTCCAGGCCTGTGAGAACTTTATTCACCAAATTTTGAAATGTGGCAGGTACATTATTCAAGCCAAAGGGCATCACAAAAAATGATAATGCCCACTGGGTGTTGAAAATGCTATTTTGGGTCTGGCATCCTCAGCTAGTCTGATTTACCAATATCCAGCAGTGAGGTCAAATGTGCTCAAGAAGATGGCTGTGGCCAAAGTATCAATGAGCTCATCTGTCCTAGAAATAGGGTGAACATCAGTCCTAGTGACTGCATTGAGCCCCCTGTAGTCCACACAAAACATAATTTCCCTCTTAACACCCTGGGTATGAGGGTTGGGTTCCGGGACCACTGGACTAGATCAAGGGCTATGTGAGGGTTCAATCACACCCAGTTCTGTTATCTTTTAGACCTCAGTCCTAATGCAGTCCCTGGCATGGGCAGGCTGCCTGTAAATCTTATTTTTAACAGGCAGACTTTCACCTGTGTCAACTTCATGGGTACACCAAGTGGTCTGACTAGGAGTCAGGGAAAACTTATGTCTGTACTGATTGAGGACCTTCTTGCAATCAATCTGTTGCTGCTCAGTGAGGCTGCCTGCCAAGGCTACACCATCAACTGAGCCATCATCAGGGTTCTGTGAGAGGAGGTCAGGGAGTGGGTCAATCTCTTCCTACTGTCCCTCATCGTAGCCATGAGCAAGTCCATGTCTGCCCTGTCCACAAATGGCTTGAGCGTATTTACACGGAGCACCCTGTGGGGGCTCCGGGGAGTTCCAGGTAGGTGACCTCTCCCTTCTGCTCAAGAATTTTATGGGGGGCACTCCACTTGTCTTGGAGAGCTGCTGGGGCCACAGGCTCCAACACTCACACCTTGTGTCCTAGCTGGGACACAGTCAGTACAGCCTTTTAGTCATGCCAAGCATTCTTTAATTCTTGGATAGCTTCAAGGTTTTTACTTGCCTTCTTCATAAACTTGTGTAAAACAGACAAGGGACACCCTACTCACAAGGAACCAGGGTACATACTATATAGCAAGAAAAAATGGTTCCTGCAGACAATTGTCGTAGTAAAAATTATCAATCAAAAGCACAATAGCGTAACAGGGGTAGGAGGATGTCAAAGAGAGATATGACACTATATACTGCTGGATGTTTTTAAATTTAAAGTTTATAAGTATTATTTCAATCAAAATTCAAAATTAAGTGCATAGTGTCCCCAGTGAACATGAAACCTACACAATACTTTGTGACATTCTGTGACATACAAGGACGGTTTCTAGATTTACAAAGTTGGCCACAACACAATTTTCAAATGGAAACAGCCTTCTAATGCAATAACAGAGGCTGAAAAATGGTTCACTTTGAGATTGTAAACAACGTTTCGTTCCTGCCAACAATAAAGGGTCTCTTCAAGACCTAGCAATGCAGGGACATCTGAAAGAATGATAGATAGTATCAGTAGGGGCCTGGGAAATAGGGCAGTGGATATGGGCTGACAAAGAATCGGTTGGAGGTACCTGAATGGAGAATCAACTGTCAGGGTGAGGTGAATGCAACTCCAGGATGTGAAAAATTGGAATAAAAGGAGGGTACTCACAGGGAACCAAGCCGGAAACTAGCGAGACAAGAAATAGAAGAAAAAGGATAAGTACAGATGATTACATGGCTAGAAGATCAGGGTTGTAACTGGAATTTGAGGAACTCTTACCCCAGTGAGGGGAAGAGCTGACAGCTATATGCGTACTTAGAATAACTTGCTGCATCAGTCTATGAGCCTGTCAAGGCAAAACACGAGGATAGAGCATTCCACTATAAAGGAAAAACAGATTCAGTGCTTTTATAGCGTGATAATGCTACTGTTAGTAAGAGATCAGTGCCAATTATTCTTACCTGAAGAGTTCAGAGGGTGACTCATCATTTAGTAACTTGAAGCTGCGGGCGTCAGCCTAAAAGCTGTCCGTAAATGATTGGGAGTGCTAAACACAACAGTTGGAGTGGATGAAAATTTCTACAAAATAAAAACAAAATGGGGAGAGAGCACACGTAAGTGCTCGTGTATGCAATATGCCTAACTCAAATCTGGCAATCACTGAGACTGCTGCTTACCCGTGTGATTAATATACAGAAAAAGCCCTCTTGGTCGGCATCAATAGAAAATGGAGACGGCTGCAGCAGAGATCCTTGAATGCAATTGAGGCGTACACCACCAGAAGCGAGAAAAAGTGTCAGACATCACTAGGGATTGCTCCCGGTTACATCACGTACCGATCTGTGATCGGTGTGTGGCCTGTACCAACAATGAATTAGAGAAAACAGTGCAGGATAATGGAAGCACATTCGTGCAGATTATGTTATGTTATGTTATGAAATATTTTATAACGCGCTCTGTTACTCGCGAGTATCCTGGCGCGGAGCGTAGAATGGTGTGAGGTGAGCAGAGAGGGGGACATATGGGTAATTAATCGGTAATATTAAACAGATGGGTTTTTAGACCTTTCTTAAAGTATGAGATGGTCTGGGCTGTCCGCAGGTGGAGAGGGAGTGCATTCCAGGCTCTGGCAACCATCACCGATATAGACTGACCTCCCAGCCTGGTGAACTTAAATCTGGGCACAGCCATCCTGCACTGATTAGCTGATCGAAGGCAGCGATTGGGGACATAAAGAGAAAAGCGTTTTCTCAAGTATAGTGGCCCAAGCTGATGGGTCGCCCGAAAGGAAAGGACCAATGCTTTAAAGGTAATACGCTGTGCCACCGGAAACCAGTGTAGGCTACGTAGGTGAGGGAGAATGCTGGATCTCCTGGGCAGATTAAACAGGAGTCTTGCAACCGCGTTCTGAATCACCTGGAGCCGTTTGATCAGATAGGAGGGTAAGCTGCAGAACAGGGCATTCGCGTAATCCAGCCTGGAAAGAATGAGCGCGCGCCACTGTCTCTTTGGCCTCTCTTAGCAGAAGAGGAAAGAATCTGCGTAAAGCTTTGAGAGTTCCAAAGCAGGCACCAGTAAGTTTTTTAATATGGTCTTCAAACTTCAGATCATTTCCGAACCAGACCCCCAAATTCTTAGCAGGACCGCCCATAGATTTGGGGCAGGGAATGTCAGGAGGCCACAAAAGATTTTTAAAGTTGTCGGAGAAGAAACCATAGAAAAGGACCTCGGACTTGTCTTAGTTGCACTTAAGTTGGGCAAGCGCTAACCACCGGAAGACAGATGAAAGGCAGTGCTGAACAGCAGATGTGTCCAAATTGTCCCCCGGCCAGGTGAACAAAAGTTGGGTATCATCGGCGTAGGCCATAATTTTAGCCCCCAGATGTTTGGCCAGGTAGATCAACTGAGTCAAATATACATTAAAGAGTAGGGGGCTGAGGGTAGACCCCTGCGGGACTCCAGTTGTGAGTTTTCTAGGGCAGGAGGCATACGTTGGCAACCACACTTGTTGCGTCCTGTCATCAAGAAATGACGTCAGCCAATCAAGAGCAGATCCGGTGATGCCAATAGCAGACAACCTGGCAAGGAGGAGCCCGTGGGGCACCGTATTGAAGGCGGCAGAGAGGTCAAGTAAAATCAGAACCGCTCTGCCGCCTCCATCAAGGCACTCCCGAATCGCTTCTGAGATCTCCACCAGGGCAGTCTCGGTGCTGTAGGCTGCCCGAAACCCTGATTGAGCAGGGTGAAGGGCGTGAGATGACTCAACAAAGTCGTCCAGTTGGCGAAAAGCCATTTTTTCGCAGACTTTAGCCAGTGCAGGCAGCAGGGATATCGGCCGGTAACTTGAAGGGGCAGCAGGATACATCGAGGCCTTTTTTAGGAGCGGCAGTATTTTGGCCTGCTTCCAGTCGGTCGGGACCGTCGCAGTAGAGAGGGAGAGGTTCACAATCTGGGTGACCTCTTTACACACTGTATCAGCCACCCCACCGAGCACCCTGGCCGGGCACGGATCCGTGGGTGACCCTGACTTCAGGGACTTAAGGATTGTCAGGATGTCTGTTTTGGCAGAGGGGGAGAAATGCACCATGAAAGGTGAATGGACAATGGATGAAAAAAATATATTGTGTCTATCGCACTCTTTCACCTTCCAGCTATGTTTTTCCATCAGGGAGCAGACTCATTACACAGCATGATGAGTGTGTGTGATGACCACACAGAGTAGTCATGAACATTATAAACATCCTATTTGTTCATTATCTACTTATAATTTTTATTTACTTTTTCCTCTGTTGTTCCACCTATCTGCCTTCTTTTCCAATTCTTTGGGAGAAGTCAGATCAGAGTCAACCCGGTACTGATGCAACAACTGATTTTGGCAAATATTAAGGTTCTGCTCCCTCATAATCAAATTGTACAATCCCTTGAAATCATTCACATTGCTGCTAAGTAACGAGCCTTGCAGAGCCTTAGTAACACAATCTACAACGTCTACCCAGTCCTGAGTCTATGCCTTCTGGGTGTCTCTGAACTTAATCCTGTACTGTTCAGTGGTCAAGCCAAACCCATAAATGAGAGCACTCTTCGGGACTGAATAGTTGTCAGCATCCTCTCCTCTACCTTTGTCAGCAAAGGAGAGCCACAAGATAGCTGCCCACTGCTCTTGAGGGACCACTGTTCTTTTCAGACACTCTCTAAAGCAGTTATCCATTTGTGGATGTCATCCCCACCATTGGAGAGAGGGACTATCTTGCTCAAGTTCCTGTGATCAAAAGTATATTCCTTAATTCTAGGGACACTGTTGCTGCCACCATGCAACTATAGTCCCAATCTTTACCTAGCCTTCTGAAGTTCTATGGATTCCTTCTCTAGGGCCAATTGCTCTTGTCTGAGCCTAAGCTTGACTTTCTCAAGCTCTAGAAATTGGCACTGTCTGTCATAAGAGTTGTCCCTATTATGAGATGTGGAGGTCCCTGCAGACTGTCCTGAATGGTTAGATTCTGCAAAGGGAGATCTAGAACCCCTAGGTAAACTCTGCACTCATCCAGAAGGAGTAAAGAGAAGACCACTGTGGCTTTCTCCACCCTCTTCCTGAGATGTAAGTTGTCCAGTTGCGAATCATCTTGATCCTCCTGGCCAGGGTTTAAGTCTAGGTCATAAAAGGTGTCCCCTCCTGACATATCTTCATTCCCTGCTACACCAACTCTTTCTACCTGATCTGACCCAGGGGCCTTTATAAAGTCATCTAAGAGCAACGCCTCAATGAGACGTTGTGTGTTGGCATTTCTCTCTGTCTTTAGCTTTCTAGAAAAACACATGGCTTTCAATTCCTGAAATGCAAATCCATTGTACCTAGAATGCAGAGAGCCACTGGCTTCTCCTTTAGAAGACATAACTAAGTGTGGTGTGGTGTATGCACCTACCTAACCTAGTGAGAACTAAACTCTCTTAGGTTGGAGAAAGGGTGTGCTAGACCCTTAACTGCCCAACCCTAAGTTGAGTAGAACTTACTTATTATAACCTTAAGTATTATATGTGCCTAATACTTTAGTAGTTTTCCATTTATCAATACAAAGAGATTTAAAACAATGCAGGCTTGAATCCCAACCGCTGCACACCAATGTGAGAAGTTGGCCTGGTATATAATGTCCACTAATTAAAGTGGTCACCTTGCACCAGTCTAAACGACCCAAATGATGTATGAGGTCAAAGATAACGTTTAGAAAGTTATCCTAGTGGTAGCTGTGGAGAGCAGCCTTCAGGCTTGTAAGTTATGAATAGAAGGGTTAGACCCATGTAGTCAGTGGGACCTGGGTAGTTGATTAGGATATATGAAAGGGGTCCCAGACCAAGAACAAAGAAAAATGTTTATCAATCACATAATTATTTAAATAGATTCAAGAAGCAAAAAATGGTGCTGAGTGTTTTTATTATCACTGCACCAAAGGACATTCAATGTTCGAAAAATCATACATATAGTACATACATTGGGGTGCGCCCACAAACAGGGGAGAGGGAGAGGTGTGAGGGAGGGGGTGTATTTCAATTAGTTGTACATCACTATTCAAATATTCATAAAACAAGAAATTCAGCCTTCAAAACATGATTGTCATAGATCCACAAGGAAGAGGTCAAATAACACACAAGTCCAATGAACCAATTTACAAAAGAAAAGAGACTCCCATGATGATTGTTACTATCAAGCTCGGGTTAGGAGTTCTAGATTGTAGAGGATGGTCTACGTTTCGACCCAAAGGTGTAGGACTGTAGATCCTTACTCGCGGGTCTTCATCAGGACGTGGGGGACAGGGGAGTGAGGATAATGTGGGGCTGGTTCCTAGGCACAAATTTGAAAAAACACACTAAGTTACTTGAAACGGTCTCAAAAGAGTCCCGACATGATCATTCATCAAGACACCCAGAAGGTGTGTTTAATTGAGGATTTAAAGGAAGAATAAAAGGGTTTTTTGGGGAGGAGAGGTTAACTTATACTGAGGAAGAGGTATAGAAAAACCAATTTGCATGGTTTGGTTTACCTGACGATGCAGGTAGAAAGACGGCCTGCCCGTAGGGCGCGGTCCGTGGTCAAGCTGTCCCTTGTTCCAGTGTAGGTATCGTCTGGAATGGAGAAACTGACATTGAAATGACAGGTAACCAAGAGATTGAAGCATTTGCTACACGGTAGGGGCGTGAGCAAAGGGCCTACCTTAATTGATAGACACATTGGTAAAGATCACCGGTCTTGCCGTAGTGCCTGGTGTGATTGAAAATTCTCACAAGTCGGTATAGGATCGTGTCATTTCTGAAAAAACGAAATTGTAATTAAGAATATAAAAATTACAAACGGAGTAGTAGTCATATGCGGATGGCGATTTTGACTAGGGGCACAATGTGAGAAAGGGCACTCACCCAAAATAGGAAACTCCAAAGAATTACAGGGAGGGACAGTCGGGCCTCTCCACGCGTCTTCGGATTAAGGATTGCAAAGTCCCCGTGTAAGTGCGCTCAAGAGTTAAACAGGCGCATTCGTCTGTCATCTGTAAGACAACCAAGTCACAGAAGGAATTAGCGTTTCGCCCAAGAAACGATTGGGTGGCGAACGTGGGAAAGGGGCCTCGCTATTAGAAACTCACCCGAGGTGAAACCGGGCCGCACTATGGAGCCGGCGTCTCTCCGCATCTGTCGGCACAGCGAGGGAGTGTTGCCTAGGTAACCGAGTTCGATTAGTAGACTCGTAGAAAAAAGACTCTAGCACGTTGCTAGGAGACCAGGTGGCGTCCATAGGGATGTGCGAGGAGGAAAGACTCCCATGTCAATTAGAGCGTGGGGTGGGCCATATCATAAAGTTAAACAATTACACCAGACACGTCAAGTGCGGACAGGGACTGCCAGCCAACGAGTTCAGAGTGTGCACATTCGATGATATCACGTATCTGGCTATCAGATTAAGAGAGGCCTAAAGAGAGGCCAAAAATGCCGACCATTCCTTCATAGTGGAAAAAAGGAATCAAATGATGACCAACATGCACATTACTATTTACACCATTGACTAAATTGGTGGCTACTCTACAGGATTTTGAAACTACCACTATAAAGAAGAAACTTGAAAAATTAGCCCGCGATGTAAAGTCGTATGACAAAAAAAGAACATATCCCTATCTGCAGGACGAATACTACAGACAAGACAACCAGGGGAGATTTACCAATCGGGGCCGCGGATCCTACCGGGGAAGGCGCAACTTCACCACCTTCTCCGATTCCTCATACAGTTCGGGTGAGGACTCTGATCGAGCCGGTCCCAGTAGCGCGTACGGCTACCAGGATTCCTACGGTCCACCTTACCAACCCCCTTTTTTAGGACAGGGGGGATGGAGACCCCCACGTGGCAGAGGCAACAACTGGGACAGGGGAACTGGCAGAGGCCATTTCAATGCAGGTCAGGAGTGGGACTCCGGGAGAGGAAGAGGCACGAAGCAGGTGAGCTTCCCCCAGGAGGAACACGGAGAAAGATCCACCCGTCGGAAGACCTACAGATGGTAGTGAAGACCTCCCCTGTGATTAATATCTCCAAGTACACTCTCAAGGATGATGAAACAAAAGTGCTAAGTCGTGGTCTGTCTTTTGTTCCCACCTCTACACCGGATACCTTCAACACTGTGGTCGAACTTCATAGATTTTTTAGGAAGATACGGCTCAGATACTTTTTCAAGGACAAGCCTCACCAACCTTCCACGTCCACAACCAACTTAAGGTTACCATCTACATTTGTACCTTCCACGTATGCCATGACCCAACGAATCTTGGCCTACGAAAGTCTAGTCCTACGCGATGTAAAGAAAATCCTGGGAGATCAGAAATTTGTCAAACACAATACCAGCAAAACTGAGAAGCTCGCACTCAAATCTCTAAGTGGCAATACGGATATAATTGTCAAACCCGCCGACAAGGGGGGTGCAATTGTAGTGCAGGACTTGGACAACTACACCGGGGAAATTCTGCGACAATTAAACGACGGGATCAGTTATAAAAAACTGGGAGGTGATCCTTCCAAAGATCTGATGGCTGAAATCCTGAGGGTCACACAAGATGGTCGACAACAAGGTTTCCTTACAGAACATGAATTCCAGTACTTGAACCAGAAGCACCCTCGACTCCCTACCATCTACACGTTACCTAAAGTCCACAAAAACCTTCAACAGCCTCCGGGACGGCCTATCGTCTCTGGATGTGGTTCAGTGCTGGAACCTCTCTGCAGGTACATAGATTTTTTTCTAAAACCACTTGCGGAGGCTACAACAACATATCTGAGAGACACAACCCACACGATCAATCTGATCGATGGACATCCTTTTGAATCTAGCCGACACCTCTTGGCAACATGTGACATTGTGTCACTGTACACCAGCATACCCCAGGAGGAGGCTCTTGTGGCAATGACTAGCGCACTGGACACACGGGAGGCACCAGTCCGGGTACCCACATCATTCATCATCCTATTACTTAAGATAGCTATGATGAGGAACTTCTTTATCTTCCAGAATTGTTTCTATCTTCAGACCAAGGGCGTGGCGATGGGGGCGGCCTTTGCCCCGGACCTGGCCATAATTTTTATGTCCATGTACGAAGATACTTTCATATTCGCCGAGGTAAACCCTTTCAGATCTCAAATACTCATGTGGATGAGATACATAGACGATATCATCTGCGTCTGGTCAGGAACCGAGGATCAAATCACCACCTTCTTCGACTGGCTCAATGAGAGGTCCCCTGATATACAATTCACCATCAAATTTGATAAGAAGGCTATTGACTTTTTGGACCTAACAATTTTTGTGGAAAATGAGACCCTCCAAACAACTCTCTTCAGGAAACCTACGGAGAGAAATTCCTTGCTTTTGTACTCCAGCCATCACCCGAGGGGCCTCCGTGATAACCTGCCATTCGGCCAGTTTCTGCGAATCCGCCGTAACTGCAGCAAGAAGAATGACTACATGGAACAATCAGAAATACTAATGGGTAGACTGTTGGAACGTGGATATCCAAGGCGTTTGGTCAAGAAAGCCATGAAAAGAGCATGGTTCAACCCCAGGGAAACTCTACTACAATCAGGAGAAAAATCCAACAACAAGGAGGAACGCCTTATTTGTGTAACAACCTTCTCCACAAAAAGTAACATGATAAAAAAAACTATCAATAAGTATTGGAATTTGATAGCTGAGGATCTCAACACCGAATACCCGCCCTTGCACGCCTTCAAAAAAGCAAGGAACATCAGAGACCATGTGGTGCGCTCTTTCCTCACGACTCCGGAAGCACCATCAATTGCTACAATGTGGAATCTGCCACCCATTGTAGGACACTACCGATGTGGGTCCTGCAAAGCATGTCCAAATACGATTCAGACTAAGATCTTTACCCACAAACAACACCAAATTCCCCTCAAGTCACACACGAACTGTAATTCCACCAATGTGGTCTATTGTATAATATGCCCCTGTGACTTGATTTATGTGGGACAGACACAACAACGTGCCAAAGTACGCTTCCTGCAGCACTGCAGCCGTGTCAGGTGCAAGGTCACTGGTGCCCCTCTGGTTGACCACTGCAATGCCAACAATCATCCCCCTGAGAGTCTGAAGTGGACAATTTTGGAACAGGTCAAACTAGGCCCAAGGGGTGGTAATATCGAACCGGTCCTTAATGTAAGGGAGATTAAATGGATCCGATTTTTTGACTCTGCCACTCGGGGCCTGAATGAATCTGAGAGCAGTTTTGCGCAAATGGCAACACTTTGAACATTGATAGGTGTCCAACCTAATACCTCATTCCCCTATAATCATTCCATTGTATCTCTTTCTTTCAACCTTTTCTCTGAGTGCCTTTGATGCTCCTTGAACGCAAGACTACCATGCTTGGCAGGTCCGCGATACAAGAGCATCGGCCCCAATGTTTTACCAACCTGGTTTTATTGGTACTCACAGTTTGCCATTATGAATGTACAACTAGTATGATAAATACAGTGTGAGTAAAGAATGTCTATTTCCCCTTTTCTGTGAATACCGAGCGCCTGACCGCCGTGTTTTGGCAGGTCCGTGACTCCTTCCCCCCGCCCCCCTTACTTAGTTTATTTTTCTTGTTGGACATAGGGGCATTTTCTTAAAGTTCGAAACTATGTATGCCTGAACATCATGCATTACAGGCCGTTTTGTGGTATTGTTGTGATTATTGCAATTATTCATGTCTCTTAGTCCCTTTGATGCCCTACGAACGCCAGACTACCATGCTTGGCAGGTCCGCGTCAGTAGAGTATCACCGCCTATGGCTTACAACATGGTGTAAATAGTAATGTGCATGTTGGTCATCATTTGATTCCTTTTTTCCACTATGAAGGAATGGTCGGCATTTTTGGCCTCTCTTTAGGCCTCTCTTAATCTGATAGCCAGATACGTGATATCATCGAATGTGCACACTCTGAACTCGTTGGCTGGCAGTCCCTGTCCGCACTTGACGTGTCTGGTGTAATTGTTTAACTTTATGATATGGCCCACCCCACGCTCTAATTGACATGAGAGTCTTTCCTCCTCGCACATCCCTATGGACGCCACCTGGTCTCCTAGCAACGTGCTAGAGTCTTTTTTCTACGAGTCTACTAATCGAACTCGGTTACCTAGGCAACACTCCCTCGCTGTGCCGACAGATGCGGAGAGACGCCGGCTCCATAGTGCGGCCCGGTTTCACCTCGGGTGAGTTTCTAATAGCGAGGCCCCTTTCCCACGTTCGCCACCCAATCGTTTCTTGGGCGAAACGCTAATTCCTTCTGTGACTTGGTTGTCTTACAGATGACAGACGAATGCGCCTGTTTAACTCTTGAGCGCACTTACACGGGGACTTTGCAATCCTTAATCCGAAGACGCGTGGAGAGGCCCGACTGTCCCTCCCTGTAATTCTTTGGCGTTTCCTATTTTGGGTGAGTGCCCTTTCTCACATTGTGCCCCTAGTCAAAATCGCCATCCGCATATGACTACTACTCCGTTTGTAATTTTTATATTCTTAATTACAATTTCGTTTTTTCAGAAATGACACGATCCTATACCGACTGAGGCACTACGGCAAGACCGGTGATCTTTACCAATGTGTCTATCAATTAAGGTAGGCCCTTTGCTCACGCCCCTACCGTGTAGCAAATGCTTCAATCTCTTGGTTACCTGTCATTTCAATGTCAGTTTCTCCATTCCAGACGATACCTACACTGGAACAAGGGACAGCTTGACCACGGACCGCGCCCTACGGGCAGGCCGTCTTTCTACCTGCATCGTCAGGTAAACCAAACCATGCAAATTGGTTTTTCTATACCTCTTCCTCAGTATAAGTTAACCTCTCCTCCCCAAAAAACCCTTTTATTCTTCCTTTAAATCCTCAATTAAACACACCTTCTGGGTGTCTTGATGAATGATCATGTCGGGACTCTTTTGAGACCGTTTCAAGTAACTTAGTGTGTTTTTTCAAATTTGTGCCTAGGAACCAGCCCCACATTATCCTCACTCCCCTGTCCCCCACGTCCTGATGAAGACCCGCGAGTAAGGATCTACAGTCCTACACCTTTGGGTCGAAACGTAGACCATCCTCTACAATCTAGAACTCCTAACTCGAGCTTGATAGTAACAATCATCATGGGAGTCTCTTTTCTTTTGTAAATTGGTTCATTGGACTTGTGTGTTATTTGACCTCTTCCTTGTGGATCTATGACAATCATGTTTTGAAGGCTGAATTTCTTGTTTTATGAATATTTGAATAGTGATGTACAACTAATTGAAATACACCCCCTCCCTCACACCTCTCCCTCTTTCAGGCTTGTAAAGCAGCTTGTTTTACCAGAATTTCACCTCCTATAATGATTAAATGAGAGGAGACCCACACAGTAGGTATATAAAAATATGTATTTATTAATATGACACTCTCTAGTATCCTCTACATGAGGACAGAACACAAAGCACACAATACGAGATCAATAGAACAGTTGTTAGTAGCACAACATACAGGAGGCGCCAGGGGAGACCAAACCATATACTAAAATATTGGTATAACCACCATGACTCGGGTCAAGACAAGGTCTGGAGCACGTAGAATCATTAGAACCACACAGAACCACATAAAGTGGGTAGATAGGGACCCCATGGAGGACGGGTGCAGTGTGCTAATACGACCACGGGCTCCGTACAATTCTATGGGGAAGTCACAGTTGCAGTTTTACAGTTTAAGGACCCTTCTAGGAGGACTTCAAGGAAACCTTTTGGCACTTAAGAGGTTGGAGGGCCACCCCACCCGTGGATACCGTACTACCCGAGTGCATAGGTCTGGAGTGGTGTCAGAAACCACTGTTGTTCTCAATGGAGAGCTGCGAAGAAGTACTGCTGCAGTGAAGGTGAAAAGGGTCTGGTGGGATCCAAGCCTAGATTATGAGAGGAAGGGACCTGAAAGCAGAGGGGTCAGAGTCTGGGTCACTTCAGTGTGACCAGGGGCTTGGTAGACGAATGCCCACGGATGTCGGGTGCTTCAGGTGTGAAGAAGGGATGCTTGACTCTGTAGCCACGAGGACCAGGAGATATTGACGACAACCAGGAGTCAGACGCACGCTGTCCCATCAAGGATGTTGAGTGCTGAGGGGTCCATGGGCAGCTGGAGCACCAACAAGCCTTGGAAAAAGCAACCAATGCAGGAAGGTCAAGCAGGTTACGGCGAGGACCAGCAAGGTCCTGGGGACTCACCAAGCAATGGAGAGTCAGGGTACATTTGGAACAACCAGGGAATCCCAATACAAATCAAAATGACCCTCAAGAAGACCCACAGGCCAAATTACTAGGAGTCACAAGGGGACCTCTGGCAAGATTGCAAAGTACCATTTCACAGAGCACTCGGTGTGAGAAGGCCTGAGTTCTTTGGTGCAAACACTGTTCAGGTCAGGACCACACGGAATCCAATGCACAAGCTCCGGAATTGCCAGCAAGCATAGTCAACTGTAAATGAACGGGGTGCACAGCGGTTCGGGTTATGCAGTCCCCACAAGAGATACTGGCCGCAAAGTTGCTGAGAGGGCTGATCGACCCCAGGGACCTTCAAAAACCCACCTCCTGTGTTGCTGAGATCTTTGGAGTCCGTAGGAGCTCAGGAGCAGCAGTTGTGGTGAGGTGCCTACTAGTGCAGTGGAGTGACTCCTTCACTCCAAGGGATATTCTTCAATTGTCCTTAGTGCACCACAGGTCCTGCAAGGAGCCTGTATGGAGCAAGGGCACAGACAAAGCTTTGGACGGAGAGGGAGACAAAGTTGGGCCCAGTGGAATTCCAGGGAAGTCTAAAGTGTCCAGCCGGTCGAAGGTCAGTGGTTTCTTCTTGTAAATTCTTGTCTACGTAAAATCTAAAGTCTTACAGCCGTGTAAGCCCTTTTGTACCCACTCAAGGGGGTTGGACAAATTTAGGGGACCCTCCTAGGGGAGGGTCAGGACAGAGGGCCGGTTACACCCATTTACTTTGTCTAGTTTCACGCCTGAGCAGGAGCCAATTGCTCCCAAAACTGGTTTGAGCTGGACTATGCACAGGGACACCAAATGTGCCCCAAGTGCAGACTTTCAGGCACTCTCAGAGTGCACCCACCCAGCCCTAATACACTAAATCCTGTCTGGGAGTTGGCCTCACCTCCCTGTGACAGGATGCTTTTTATGCTGCTTTCCTCTGCTGGAGCTGGCTCAGCAGCAGGAGGGCAGAAATGTGTCTCTGGTCGGCAGCATCCACTTTGTGCTGACCGGGTCGAGAAGGCTGGCACCAGATAGGCCAGTGACCCCATGAAGCTTGCTTCTGAAGGATGGAATCATTCCTCCCACGCCGGTTACCGGTGTAGAGGTATGATTCCAAGGTGTTTGATACCAAACATGATATGTTCCTATGCAGCAGTTTTCGAGATAGCATTTACTGTGAGGTTATAATGCACCTCTACCTATATGGTCTCCAAAGGCACATAACACCCAGCATCGGGATTGTTAAGGCCTGCTAAATGGGTGACTTATATGTTTTAAGTGTTGTGACCTGTGGATATAGTTATCCAATAACTAAAGTAAGTGGTGCAAGCACCAGCTTACACAGGTTGCAGTAGCAGACCTGTTTTTCCATTTTGCAAGGCCTCACATTGGTGGCATAATACATGCTTCCGGCCATGGGAGGCCTTTGGGGTACCTATGCCCTGGGTACATGTGTACCATATACTAGGGACTGATACGTGTACCTCCGTATCCAATCTGGAGTGTACCAAAGTACATCTAACAATTTAAAGGAGAAATCAGATAGAATGGGGTCCTGATTAGCAGTATCCCAGTCAGACTAGTCAAAAACAGTGCAACCTCAAGCAAAATGTTGGGGTAAATATAAGAAGCAGATCCTACTTTCCTAAAGCAATCCCCATCTAGTCCGTTCCCCATAGTTATATCCTTAATTAAAATGCTGATTTTGGTATCTGTGATGCTGCCTACCAAAGACTTCTAAAGTGATGCTGCGTTCCATAGGTTGACATATTTTAGTAGCTGGGAAGGCCAAGGTGAATGATGCTTAAAAGAAGCCAAGGACTGCTTGCTATATATAACTATGGTCAGAGTCATTTAGTGTTTTTAATCCCTTGGCCGCGGTGGTAATCCCGCCGCGGCGCTGGGGGGTAGGGGGGCTGCGCGGCGCCGCCATGCTCGTGACGGAACCACTCCGTCACGAGCCACGGGCACGCTGTGCTTGTGACAGAGTGGTTCCGTCACGGCCCTGCCCGCTCAAAAGAACGCTCAGCGTGGGCGCAGAATTGATGCCGCGCAGGCGCAGCGGCCGGGCCGTGACGGAACCACTCCGTCATAAGCACAGCGCGTCAGTGGTTGGTGACGGAGTGGTTCCGTCACCAGCACGCAAAGGGTTAAAGAATGTTGCAAATTGTTTTGTAATGCCTGATTTCTAATGCATCTCCTGCATTACTGACACTGCTGTTACTGTTTTCATTTTGATTTTTATCATCTGCCTGCTTCCTCACCATACTCAAGAAGAGATAGTAAATAGGTTTTGAAGTGAATTGGGTTTTCCGCCTATGATTTAGCAAGTAGGTCAGTAGCAGTTATTTGGAGGATGCCTTTGCAAAATATCTTCTCATTACTAGTATCTCCTATTCTGACACTGCCTGTTCTTCCATAACTTCCCTCCAAGATAGCAGAAATTCCCTCATCATTTCATCGCATATATATATATTTATATATATATATATATATATACACACACACACACACACACACACACATACACACACACATATATATATATATATATACACACACACACTAAATAAGTATTTGTGCCGCCTGCATCTTGCCTTGGGAATTGCATATTTGTATTGTGCTACCTTAATTTCTGTCCATCTCAGTTTATTTAGCTCAGCTTGTTTTTTCCCGCCTGCTCATTTCCCACCCACTTGCTCTTCCGCCTCCCACCACCCAGTGATCCGCCCACTCCCAGAACCTACTTAGTGGAGGCCACAGTGCGGTTGCACCACTGGTTCACCTGGCTCTCACCCGGTGCCAGGAACCCTGGCTCTTCCACCCAGCACAGCTACACCACTGCACACCTTCAAGCCCTGGATCTCTGGCGCATAGACAACAGCTGCTGCCACATATCCTTATGCACCATCAAAGGACCATTCTCCTGCCAGCACTGCTGCTTCACCTGCAGCATTGCAGCAACCAACAACGCCAAAGAAACTGCAAACACTATTGTGTCCACCTAGTCAACTGAGAATGCACGGCACAACTCCAATGCATTTTACTCAATGTATGATCACTTAGCAAACACTGTATGGTTCAGTGCAGGTGTTGGGCCAGAACTGTGTAGATGTAGTGATGTGAGTTAAAATAGGGTTGGGAGTACCTTGAACGAAGTATTTTTATTCTGGGGGGTCTCCTACCATAAGTAAAAACATCAAACAAGGCACTTGCCTGAGTGTAATGTCTTGCGTTGTAGTGTCCTTTGTTTAGAAAGTGTGGGTCAACATGTTTCCCACTTTTAGTGAATTGTACTAAATTACACCTAGAGTTAGTGGTATTATGATTACTCACAGTAATAGTGTCTACTGATAAAAGTACCTGCTGTAACCTGGATCTACCTGTGATGGGAGAAAAAAAATGTTGGTATCATTTAGGTACACATGGTGTACAACAAACGTAGACATGGTCTTTGTGGTGACTCTGACTTCTGTTCTTTACTCAAGTGAAGTGAAGTGAACGCAATTGCGTTTTGAGGACATCTAAAAACGGTAAAGCTAAAAACAGGTGGTGAGTCCCCACAGTGAGCTATTGTGACCAATTGCCCCTGTGTAAAATCAGTAGTGTGGCAGAAATACACTGGTCTGACTAACCCAATTCATTAAAGTACCCAGGCATCAACAGTACCCGGTGGATCACGCATAAGGCTTTGCTCCTATGTGTGTAAGACTGAACAGGAAGAAAAGAAAAGACAATTGACAATGAAAGCGGGTGGAGCCATTCTTACAAAATATGTTTTAATCGACTGCAACAACACCCAACTCTTGCAAAACGGGCAACATATATAGCGTCCTTTGATTTCAAGCCAGGTTCGTGCATAGAACCTTGGTGTAGTACACTCAAACAGTGTTAGGTAGCTCCGGGTGAGGTAAAAA
The DNA here is from genome assembly GCF_964261635.1 of Lissotriton helveticus. Lineage (NCBI taxonomy): Eukaryota > Metazoa > Chordata > Amphibia > Caudata > Salamandridae > Lissotriton > Lissotriton helveticus. The sequence goes on along the minus strand of NC_136069.1, from coordinate 1,016,215,835 downwards.
TGTGTAAGACAGCCACTATGAGTCGCGTGTTTATCCGGAGTGGTGACTAAGTACTAACCGAGCTATGGAAGGCCAGGGTTTAAGTTATGGAGAGGACCAAGCAGCAGAAATACTAAGGACCCCCTTAATTCTGGGCATCGACAGTGATCGTGCAACAGGAAGTCAATCAGAGGATTGGCAGTCGCTATCAGCTATGAAGAGGGAATGGGTCAAAATCCCCTTACACAGTGCATTAATGACCGAGTACCTCATGGCTAATATCTCACCAAATAGCCCCATAGTAAAGAACTTCCAGAGGATTTTCTGGGAATACGGGCAATTTAAGATAAAATGGTCACAGATCTCATGGAAGTGTACCAGAGATCTCCTGATATTGATTATCAACACGGCCAAAAGACTGACTGATGAACTATTGGCTTGGATCCAAATTGCAGAGAGTACCCTTAAGAACGCAGTCCCAGGTCCCAGCTTCAAATCCAAACTTGCGGAGCTAAAGAATGAGATTGCAGAACACAAAGAGTACCTCATGAAGCAGAAGGTTGTGAAACTCCAGAAAGACATTTAACGCTTTGACAAAGAGAAGGTATACCCATACCTTAAGGCGGACATTGTACCACCAGGAACGGGTTACCTCTCAGATTCCTGCACAAATCCTACCAGAAGGGGTCTTCCAGCAACAGCGACTCCAGTGTAGAAAACTGGAAACCCAATCAACAAAGAAGAGGGGGTAGACAGGGATACAAAACCTATCCACCACCCCAGTACCAGGGACCGGCCTTCTGGCAATACCCAATGTTTCTGCAAGGCCCACCTCAATTTGGACCCCCAGGCATGAGCCAGCCTTTTTTAGGCAGAGGTTAGGGCAGAGGGCACAGACGAAGAAGAGGAAACCAACAGGAGAAAAGAGTACAATGGGAGGAGCCACAACAACGGGTGATGGAGACCAGGAGTCACACCACCAAAAAACAAACCTAGTGGTCAACCTGTCACCAAGACAACTGACCAAAACAGAAGAAGAGTTCCTCCAGAAAGGTTTAGGATTGGTCCCCACACCCAAGGTGGACAATTTTAAACAAACTTGCAAACTACATCAGTTTTGTCGCAAAATACGCCTTAAAGCGTTTTCTGACGGAAAAGCCACCCAATCTGAGGATGACTCAGGCTTACACAAGCGTTCCACCTTTACCCCCAACAGTGGGATGGTGCAGAATGAGGTGCTAACCTATGAACAGGCAGTCCTAAATTATGTAAAAGCCATGACTGGAGTTGAGACAATTCAATAACATCTCTAAAAAAGAGATGCTGGTGTTAGAATCTCTAGCCAACAACCCCACAATCACTGTGAAACAAGCTGACAAAGGCAGGGCAACAACACAGATGGAGCTTCTTGCTACTCCTATCGAACGCACAGTCTCAGTCCTTGACAAAAGGATAACTCAGTTTTTCTGATATTTCACTTCTTTTAATGTCCAGTTAATCCATAACTCAGAACGATTTCAATCCAGTTTTTCACATTCACATGTGTGGCAGTTAATGTATTTAGAACGTTTCAAATGTTGCAGATTGCCCATCCAGGCCTTTCTACTGCAACACGATGAATACACTTAAAAACATCCTCGTATCCAATGCATTTAGGGCATAATCTTCGCCCTTCATCAGGGATTCACTACAAGTTATTAAAAGCACAACGTTAATTTACAAGCTCAGTACCTCGGTTATGACGCTCATTCCAAAATAATTCCCAGTGTTACGCATGTCTTGTTCTATCATCAGGCAGGGCAACAGTCATAATGGCCACTTCTGATTATGACACAGAATGCCTAAGACAATTGAGTAATAGGAAATATTACACACCTATTCCTAGGAGCCCCATTGAACAACTCTCAAAAACCATCACAGGTCTGGTCAACTCTGCTGAGAGTCAAGGGTGGCTAAGTAAGGAGGAGGCTTCCCAGTGTTACGCATGTCTTGTTCTATCATCGCTCATATTTAACGTGTGTCCCTCTAATTTCTTCAACTTTGCATCAAAGCCTAAACTGCAACACACTTTTACGACCCTCTTCACTCTTCCCATTACGACATCACTATGAATTGCTACACATCTTTTCCTCCGGCGGCTTCCCTTAACCAACCACAACTTTCTCACTACTTACTTCAAGCATCTTAACATCGCGCTTCCTGCCTTCTTTACAACGATGTGCAAAACGATATGTGAAACCTTCCACTTATTACCTCCCGCTTTTTTCACAGTGTCTGCCAGCTCTCCACCCCTATCAGCTACCAATTACCTTGATTAGAGTATGTTACACTACCAATCCCAGAATACCTTCCAGACGTTTTTTATTGATGCATGGATGTTTCAAACACGTGATTATTTTATCTAAGTTGAAATAACTCTGATACCCCGCCCACCCTAGAATGTTACTTGACACATTAATAATGGCATTTTAACACATAGAATACTGACAGGCACGCCAATTTACAATATTATTTTCCCGTAGCGCTCATAATCGCTGATTTGAATAGTGAGTAATGATCTACTGTTTCTCTTTAAAACATGACGATCTTAAAAACCAGAGGTCTATGTCTCCCATGTGGGAATTGAAGTACTATCATGATACTATGGTGGGTGCAACATGTCATGCGGGCAAACATATATATAATTACACACATTAGTGACGAAATGCACACCATTATTTATCCGAATGCTTTTGATTTATAATTTGATTTAAACTTTTTTGCGTGCAGTCCAGATATAGTGGTTTTGCCTATTAGACCACTCCAATGATTAATCAACACAGATGGAGCTTCTTGCTGCTCCTATCGAACGCACAGCCTCAGTCCTTGAAAAAAGGATAACTCAGTTTTTCTGATATTTCACTTCTTTTAATGTCCATTTAATCCATAACACGATTTCAATCCAGTTTTTCACATTCACATGTGTGGCAGTTAATGTATTTAGAACGTTTCAAATGTTGCAGATTGCCCATCCAGGCCTTTCTACTGCAACACGACGAATACACTTAAAAACATCCTCGTATCCAATGCATTTCGTGCATAATCTTCTCCCTTCATCAGGGATTCACTACAAGTTATAAAAAGCACAACGTTAATTCACAAGCTCAGTGCCTCGGTTATGACGCTCATTCCAAAATAAATCCCAGTGTTACGCATGTCTTGTTCTATCATCAGGCAGGGCAACAGTCATAATGGCCACTTCTGATTATGACACAGAATGCCTAAGACAATTGAGTAATAGGAAATATTACACACCTATTCCTAGGAGCCCCATTGACCAACTCTCAAAAACCATCACAGGTCTGGTCAACTCTGCTGAGAGTCTTGGGTGGCTAAGTAAGGAAGAGGCTTCCTTCCTCATCAAAAAAGATCCCAAGATCCCCTATTTCTATATACTACCAAAGATCCATAAGGGGGTCACCCCAGTGCCGGGCCGACCAATTGTTTCTGGAATTGACTCCATTCTAGAACCTTTGTCACAATTTTGTGATCATTTTCTACAACCGTTGGTGAAAGCTATACCGTCATACATACAAAACACCATGGATGTATTGCGGTTACTTGACCAATTCCAAGAAACGAATGAAATCGGCTTCCTCATCACTCTAGATGTGGAAGCCCTTTACACCAACATCCCTCAAAGGGCCACCCTAGATGTGATTGAGGAACACCTTAATGCAACTGCCTGGGAGTCACTCACCCCACCCAGTTTCATCATGGAATGCACCACACTGGCCCTGACGGAGAATTTCTTTGAGTTCAGGGGTCAGCTTTACCACCAGACGCAAGGTACTTCCATGGGAAGTACCTTCGCTCTCAGTGTGGCCTGCATCTATATGGCAGCATTTGAGGGACAACACATCTTCCATGACTCTAATCCATATTGTGACAACATCCGATTATGGAAATGTTTCATTGATGATATCCTGATTTTCTGAACAGGGAACTCTGAAACTTATGGCAATTGTTTCAGGTGGATTAACAACCTCAACCCATACCTGAACTTCCCAATTACTGCATCTCCCTCCCGGATAGCATTCCTGAACCTCACCATTAAAATCGAAGGGGGCCAGCTGACAACTACAATGTACAGAAAGAGTACTGACTGCAATAGTCTCCTGCTCTTTAGCAGCCACCACCCTAAATCACTCAAAGAGAACCTGCCATTCGGGCAGTTTTTAAGGGTCGGAAGAAATTGTAGCACAGTGGAGGAATACAAAACAGAATCAGTGATCCTTGCAAAAAACCTGACTGCGAGAGATTATCCTCCAAGAAGAAATGCACTCTCTAGAAAGAGAGCACAGAATAATAACAGAGAAGGCCTCCTAGAAAACAAAGATAAAACTTTGACAGAGACTCTGACCTGTGTAACAACCTTCACACCGGCTTCCAATCAGCTGACTAAAGTGTTAAGAAAACATTGGAACATACTGAACACAGGCACCATGAACCTAGAACAACCATGTTTTGTATTCAAACGCTCCAAAAACATCAAAGACATACTCCTCCACACTAGAACTAGGCCAAAGGCTACAAGCCAACAGGGAACACTTTAGCAACCACCAGCGGTAACAGGGCACTACCCGGGTGGTACTTGCAGTGCTTGTGCCCTTACTTCCAAAAAAAAAAAAACATAACACTGAACAACACCTTCTTACTGGAGATGAGATCTCACACAAATTGCAATACAGCAAATTGCATTTATTTACTCACATGCCCCTGTACTCTCTACTACGTGTGGATGAAAACACACCCCATCAAATTGCGAATTTCAGAACACCGCAGCAACTTTCTTTGCCCCAAAAACAATACCAACATTTGTGCCCACTATCTAGAAAAAAACTCTCTCCAGATTCCTTGAAGTGGGTAATCTTGGAAGCAAACCCCAAAATATCTAAGCCAAGCATCTTTTCAAAGTAACAAAGATGGATACACCGTCTATCCACGCATGACAAGGACCTCAATGAGGACATTCCATGGAGCTCCATCAGAATTTAATACTGTCTTACAGTTCCTCCCTTGCTATGTTGGCTCCAGCTGCAATATTGGGCTAATTACAACTACATTGGTGGGTGAACACCTTTTCTGAGCCGTGGTTCTCAGGATACAACACTATATGGAGTTATTCAACCACTTGGTAATGGCCGACCAAAGAGACACTAACAGAGCAACTCAATACTATGTGTCTAACTTACATCAAAAAGATTTCACAAAACGGCATTATAAATTTCCACTAACCCGTGATAAGAGGGGGCAATACACAAACCTAATCACACAAACGATATTACAGAACTAACAACAACTTCTGGTGTTACTGTAATTCATTCATTACTAACACCGTTTTAAGATGGCCACCAGCCAAGCTTCTCTATTACGAGGGTTGCTGACCCCACCCCCGGTCACGTGACCAATTAGGGGATAAGAGTTTGGCAGCTATTGACCTCACCACCTCCCGGATCTGGTGGAGTGGGCAGGTCGTGGAAGGAGCATAAAGCAGCAAACCGTGAGTAAACTGCCAGGCGCTAGATAGTACTTTTGTAATACCAACTAAGTGAAGACTTGCTTTAACAATGCGAGCGGGACTCCGCCCCTGCAACAAACTATGGAATTCGAGCCAAGTGCACTTTAAATACCCACACTTGCTAATGCGCTTCCAGCAGGACATAACCAAGTACACTGTAAATACCCGTACTTGCCAATGCGCTTCCATCGGGGCACAGCCCTGAAATGCAAATCCTTTCTTTTTTTAAAAATGCGGAGCACATTGTCTGCCCCAGCCAGCAACGAAGGAGTATGAGATATGAAAAAACAGGTGTAGAATTCACCACATAGGGATTATCTATGTCACTTCACTGACCGGCAACAAGCAGTGTAAAATGGGTGCCTAGCACTACAGTATAGCAGTAACACCAGCAACCAATAGCGAAATACCACCCAAGTGTACGGTAAACACCTGCACTTACTAATGCGCTTCCAGCAGGATATTGCCAAGTATACTGTACATGCTCGTACTGGCCAATGAGCTTACAGCAGGGTACAACCCTGGAGTTAGCTAAAAAATGCAATATAAATGAGGCGGAGCATACTGATTACCCGAGCGAGCAACAAGTGTGAATGAGATAGAAACTGGTGGGCGTAGTATCCACCATGGAGGTATTAACCATGTCATTTCACTGACCAGCAACAAACAGTGTAAAATGAGTGCCTAACACTGCAGTATAGCAGAAACACGTTACCAAGACAGGCGTGGGATGTTTAATCCCAGAGACTCACACAAATACCAATAATTTCTTCAGGTTCATTTGGTCTTGGACAAGGTTAGATGTGCAGAAGGACAATCCAAAAAGCGCTCAAGGGGTGGTTACACGCACCCAAAGAAGCGGAAACAGGCACACTCACACGAGATGCACTTCATTAAAAATTCATAGTCATATTATTGCTGCTACTAAGACAGTTGATTAAATACGCCACATAAGTCACCGGGCGGTTATCTGGCCCCACAAACATGAAGACACTAGGGTGCCAACAGAGATACCGCTAATAGTCTATGTCACCACTCCAGATAAACACACGACTCATAGTGGCTGACTTACACATTTTTACCTCACCCGGAGCTCCCTAAGACTGTATGAGTGTACTACACCAAGGTTCTATGAACGAACATCGCTTGAAATCAAAGGACGCTATATATGTTGCCCATTTTGCAAGAGTTGGGTGTTGTTACAGTCGATAAAACGTATTTTGTAAAAATGGTGCCACCCGCTTTCATTGTCAGTTGTCATTTTTTCTTCCTGTTCTATCTTACACACATAGGAGCAAAGCCTTATGCGTGATCCACCGGGTACTGTTGATGCCTGGGTACTTTACTGAAATGGGTGAGTCAAACCAATGTATTTCTGCTACACTACTGATTTTCCATAGGGGCAATTAGCCACACTAGCTCACTGTGGGGACTCACCATCTGTTTTTAGCTTTACCGTTTTTAAATGTCCTCAAAACGCAATTGTGTTCACTTAACTTGAGTAAAGAACAGAAGTCAGTCACCACAAAGACCATGTCTATGTTTGTTGTACACCATGTTTACCTGAAGGATACCAACATTTTTTTGTCTCCCATCACAGGTAGATCCAGGTTACAGCAGCTACTTTTATCAGTAGACACTATTACTGTGAGTAGTGATAATACCACTAACTCTAGGTGTAATTTAGTTCATTTTTTGAGTCCTGAAGAATCGCTAGTACGATTCACTAAAAGCGAGAAACATGTTGACCCACATTTTCTAAACAAAGGACACTCCAACGTGAGACATTACACTCGGGTGAGTGCCTTGTTTGATGTTTTTAATTAGGGTAGGAGACCGCCAGAATAAAAATACTTCATCAAGGTACTCTCAACCCTATTTTAACTCACATCACTACATCTACACAGTTCTGGCCCCACACCCGCACTTCACCATACGGCCATTGGATAAAAGATCTCCGACAAAGTGCCCCTACCTAAGGGAGCCCGTTGAGTATTGCACCGCCGACCGAACGAGGAGGATATGATGAAGCATGACACCTGACAGGGTGTGTGAGGGCCATACAAACCAACAAATGGATTACCAACTGTAAACCCCGATTGGGGCTTAGTTGGCTCCGGTCTTTTATGACTCTGCAACTCTGTCACTAGAGGAACGGAAAAATTCCACTTTTTGAATACTGTCACTGGGGCCCCTCCTTTTTGCTGGACATCCCACTCCTTTGTGAGTGGAAAAAGCCCCACTGTCCCCCTATCTTGTGTACAACACACCATGGAGATCTGGGACACAATTTCATCCCTCACCTTGAATGTCATCTTCCTCACAAAGACCTGGCTGAATGAACTCTGCCTCAGCGCCAGTTATCGGCATCGTATCCTCTGAAGGATGCAAGATAACACACTGAGACTGAACAAATAAACACAGAGGTGGTATTGCCATCATCTACAAGGCCACAATCTGCTGCACAACCCCCTCAGAGGACTTAACCCCGATAATGGAGCATCTCAACTTCACACAGATGGAAAAAAGCACCATCAGAGGCACCCTCACCTTTGAACCAAGCCCAGCTTCTGCAACGGCATCCCTGACCTCATCACCCTCATCGTCATCAACTCCAAGCACTACATCTTCCTTGGGGATCTTAACTTCCACCTCGACGACCAGAGTGACACCAACACAACTGACCTCATGGAATGCATTGAGCAACATAGACCTCACACAACCTGTTATTAATCCTACCCCTATCCAGGACATACTCTCAACCACATTTTCACATTCAGTGACAGAGTCAAGTGCAACCATGGTACGTCTCACTGCTCACCTGGACCAACCACTTTAGCATCCTCTTTACCCTCTCAGGACCTACCAACACTGGCACTGTGCACCCAGTTCCTAGCACAGACACTGGAAAAGAATATCAGAAGATGAGTAAAACAATGCTCTCAACTCCCATCTCCCAGTCACATCATCCAACCCAGAAGAATGCCCTGATAAATTGCTCCAAGTGGATCACTGAATACGCAAACATATTCTCACTCCAAGCCAGCCAAATCAAAAGGACCTGCAAGAAGAGCCAGCTGGTTCACCGCAGCTGAAATCCACCACACGCAACTGCCAGCTACTATAAAGGAAGTGGTGCATAAGCAAAGAGACAGGAGACCACGCCACCTTCAAGACAGCACTCAGCCAGTACCACTGCCTCCTGAAAGAGACAAAGAAGAACACCCTTGCAGACTGCATAGAAGCAAGCACAAACCACAGGAAGGAGCTCTTTGCCAATGTGAAGGAGTTCTCTGACCCCGCAGCCATCAGGATGATATTACCTCTCCCAAGAACTGTGTGACACCCTAATGGACTTTTTACACAACAAGATCTCAGTTTTCTACAAGAACTTGAAACAACAACCCACAGCCACTGACAACTTCAGTCTACTCACACCTATGAACATAAAAACGAGCAGCTGCTTACCCACTGGACCCTCTCACAACTCAAGCCACAATCTCCATCATGAACCCCATGCACTTGGGAGCACCCACAGACCAATGTCCTCACCATATCTTTAACCCCAGGAACAAGACAATTGGTGACGGGCTCAAGAAAGTCCTGAACACCTCTATCACTTTGCCTTCTTCCCTGAGAACTGGAAACACACTGAAGTGAAACCCCTCCTGAAGAAACCACCCTCCAACCCAGCAGAAGTGAAGAACTTCCAGCCCAACTCCCTGCTCTCCATTCCAGTAAAAGTTCTTGAGAAGGCAATAGATGAGCAACTCACCAATTACCTGGACCACTATAACCTCCTATAACCCTCCTAATTTGGATTCTGGGCAAATCACAGCACAGAGACAGCCCTTCTCACAGCCACAAATGACATCAGGGCCCTCCTGGAACACGGTGAAATGGCAGCCCTGATCCTCCTGGACCTGTCAGCCATCTTTAACACTGTCTCCCATCACATTTTGATCAACAGAATCCACTGCTTCAGAATCCAGGGAGATGACCTCAAATGAATCACCTCATTGCTCACCGGAAGCATCCAGAGAATGAGTCACCCACTGTTCACCTCTGAACCCAAGAAGATCATCTAAGGCATCCCCCAAGGGTTGTCCCTCAGCACCACCCTCTTCAACAGGTACATCACGCCCCCAGCCACCTCTATCAGTTTAACTGGAGTCAATATCATCTCCTATGTTGACAACACCCCATTCATACCCTCTCTCAAAAAATTGTAATTCTATACAGATGATGGACTGGTTGTAGTACCCACTCTAGCAGCCATTATATTTCTTTTGAGTAAAAGTCAGGACTACAATCCCAAATGTTCAATTTTCTTAATTGATATTCCTAATAAGAGTAGAATGGTTTCCGTTTAAAACATTTATATCTATTTCAGCACCTCTTGGTATGTGTGATTTTAGGCCAGTTGTTTCATTAAAATTAAATCATACACAGAATTTTTTTTTTCATTATCAGAAAAGTAGAAAAATATACATGAATTCATTATACTTATATTACTTATACATTACAAGAAAAATATATGCAAATGGATTTCTTATAAAGCCCTGTTCATCAAACTCTTTTTAAAGGTTTCCGTGCATGGGAGGTAATTGAGTTTTGAGTTGTCCTCAAATGGCTATAGACTTTTTTCAATTGCCCTTTCACTTTTAGATCATCCTCCCCATTTCAGTTTCTCCTGCCGAGTATTCAAGGAGGGTGGCCAGGTAATCCTCCAGTTATTAACAGACATATAGTCAGGCTTCAAATGCCCACCACTATCCAAGTGGTGCTGTATAAATGTCCATAGTTATTTCCACTGCTACAGTTTTACTAATTTCACAAAAAACATGGAGACAAATGCTCTCCAATGTAGTGCAATGTCAATATATATGAGTCCAAGAACACAAAGTAATCTGACATGTCATACACTGATCTGAATTTCTATTACAAAACGTCTCTGGTATGTAGTATAATCGATACATAGTATACATTTGGACTCATCCCAGATATTCACTAGTACACCATTTTATATTGTTTAACAAAATTGTATAAATCTGAAGGAAGAACGTTTTTTACAGTCTAGAAGAGGATGGGCCAATGTGCCTGATAGTCTGAACTATGTTTGGCTGCCCACCTGCATGGTATGTACAAATAGTATACAGTTTTAAATACCCTATAAAGGCATTCAATTTGTATCAGTTTTTTTCACAATATATGCTATATCACAAATCTCATTTTTAACAAACTACAACAATCTAAAAATTTGAAACGTTAACTTATACATTTTCATTACACTTCTCATTTTTGGTATGATAACCCAAAAATCTTTTATGTTCCAAAATACACCATATTTTAACCAATGTGAGGGTAACAATAATTATTATGGAATTCAGCTACATCAATTTTGTTGACTATATATTTTGTCATATTTGGGACATGTTTCATGCGCAAAGTATATTTAAACAATTCCAAACATTTAAATAAGATACAAATCATCAGATCTTAGTCTTGTAAAATTTACAGATTAAGCAATGTCAAGGAATACTTTAGCACAATTTATGCACTAGAGTTTTGACACAATTAAGTCATCAGAACTTACAATTCACATTATCTCCCAGTTTTATGCACAACTATTCCCTGATCAGTGGAACTCACACAAACAAATAAATGAACAATGCTAGATGTTAACAATAATGTCTGGACTCCAGCTCTATTTAAATCAACATTTAATAACATGCTATACATGGTTGGCTTCTAAAGAGCGATCCATCACACCTTCTGCACCCCTGCAAATGTGTAAAATTATCTGCCTTGTGTGGTTTATCTCTGGCAAGGTGTAAAGATATGAATGCAGATCATGTTGATATTTTTGTCTCCTAATGTATTTTCTTGCTGAGCAAAAGTTACTAAATAGATCAAAAACATTATGACTAAAGAATCGTATTTTGACTCAAGGTAGTCTTGATTAGGTTGAGTCAATCACCTTAGAGGACTGAAAATGATTCAACTATGTATATATTGTGTCATGCAATTGACTTATCAAGATGAATTATGGCTAGGTGGAAATAAATAAACCTCTTACTGACTCGAGGTATGTTAATTCAGAGTTTTACAAAATGAGAAAGGATTAGATGAGAATTGAAGATCTCTGATCTCTTTTCAGCTAATGATTAGTACCTTTTCTGTGTGGCTTATAAGGTGATCTTGGAGATCCTTCTGAATTTCACTTGAACCTCGTTGTAATACATATGGTGCTTTGCAGCTTGGTCTTCAGGACTGATGTTTGTTTGGAAATATTTTCAAACACTTCAATGCAGTCTGGATCAGAGTATTCACTTGTTAACATTCATATGTTCTGTAAGTTTGCATCCTGTCACTGTAATAAATCTATTGTGTTATGAAAAGATTGGTTGCAGTGTAAAAATGTGGTCAAGTATTGCATGAATTAAATGCAAATTAAATGTAGCTTTCAACTTCATTTCTTACTCTTTTACTGCTCCTTTATTCATTTACTTTAGTGGGGAAGTTGTTACCAAGCTAAAATTATGTTGATTTAGTCTTAACTCCATTTACCAGTTAAGGTGTCATGCTCATTCAAAGCAGATGGCCCAGTTAGCCTCAACAAAGTCACAGGATTCAACTGAAAACAAGAGGTTGAAGCCTAAGTTGATGCTACAGCTATTGCCTACCAAGTAGCTTGTTTTTAATAAAGGTATATAAAGACTTCACATACAAAAAATATTGTAAAAAAGGAAACTGGCATTAAGGTCTCTAGATTGCTCTCAGCCAGGCCAGCTTAGGAATAATTGTGTACTGAGGTTTTCTAGTGAAAACTCTTAGTGTTCAGCCGCCCTCTCAGGCCATTTCTGGTGAATCCTGTTTGTGATACTGAATGTTTGCATCCATTCACTTCACTTTCTATTTAAAATATTTCGGAGGTGCTTACTATTAATACTCTTATAAAATGATTTTCGAACATTTGTACTTTGTATTTAACCCATTCAAGGCTAATGCAGATAAGCGTTATTTTGCATTACTCCAATTTGTGTAGTTTTTGGAATATTTGTTCCAATCTATGACTATTTCGATGTTTTTGATCACTTTCACATTTTGCCACAACTTTGAAACATATACCTGTTTTACTTCATTTCTTATTTTCATTTCAAAACAAATTGTATTTTATTTAAACATATTCTGGATGTTGAAAATGTAACCAAATGTTTTAGAAAAAATCTTTTAAAAAACAGACCTCAAACAGACTGTTCAGCTCCAAAAAGTACGTAGATGGCATTTAATGGCCAGATTGTGTTACTTTTAGTTTCAGTAGTCCCCTTCCCTTAGTAAGAGCTTCAAAATATATTCAGAATAATCATCAGTGATGTGAGACTACAGTAAAGGAAGATTCTGTTTCCACTGTCTTATTTTCTAAGTCATATTGTATCTGGTGTGGTGCTGGATAGTTTCTTTTTAAAAGAGAATATTGTATTCTGAATATAAAAGAGACGCTTACCACAGTATTTTGTTTGTTTGGATGCAACAGAAAAAATGCTAGAGACTTTGAAGCTTCAAATAGATTACTGCAACGTGATCTGAAGATTAAAGGGTACCAACATCAATACTTCAGAGGGTAAAGGAATGCTCTTTTTTAGTTTCATGTTATAAAGCAGTTTAAAATTTGGTTTTTAAGAGTTAATATGGCAATATTGTACTGTGTCAATGGATGAAATATTTGAGCAGTTCCAAGGAAGAAACATGAATGAAAAAATATACAAACATATCCTGTTTTGTCTTGTAAGCATTTCTAATGTAAAATTGGCAGTGCATACATGTTCATTAGTAATGTTATATGTTTGTCTACATCAAAATTATAACTTCATCTGGTGCCTGGCTTAAATGAAAATATTTAAACAAAAGTGGGTTATGATTCATTATCAAAACATGTATAAACTGGTAAATGTACACATAGAGGAAAAAGGTGGACTCAATACAATGTTTTCATCTTCAACCACATACTAGTCACCAGTTATTCTGCATTGTCAGCAAATGCACCTTTATAGATATAAATAATAGAGCTGTTTGTATGGAGGGGCTCCAATTGTCATCTTAGGGCCAATTATTGGAGTAATATCATACCGAACCATTATATGGAAACCCAGTTAGATTTACCCAGGTATGAGTTTATCTTGAATATGTTACTCCCCCTTGTGTCCTCTTCCTTCTTCCTGAGATGTTTCCAAGGATCAGCTGTGCTAGAGGAGAGAAAGGTAGTTACTCTAAATAACAATTCTATTAGGAAAAAGCATACTATTCCTGTTCCTGTTTGACTTTTTTCCACCTTCCTAATGTCTCTTTCTTCCCAACCACATATATAATAATCGCTTGCAATGCTCCTCCTATCCACACAGTATACTCCTTTGACTCTTCAAATGTATTTAAGAGATAGCCTGTGCTGCCACCCTCACATCCGCCATAGTTTCTTCATCTTCTTCACTGCTATCCTGTTAATTGCACTCACCTTGCTCATGTTGCATATGGTTCCTTTCACCTGTACTTGAAATTTATTTGGAAAATACCTGGCATCGCTCAAATCTCCTTGAAGTTCCTTGGGTTGTTTGGACAACATATCAAGTTGTAAATACTGGGATTCAAAAATACCAGAAATAAAATATTGTGATGAATAAATATCATGATGCAATGATATATTTCACTAGAATATTGTTTTATTAGGTAAGTAATATTGTTTTATTTTAAATAATATTGATGTTTTTAATATTGTTTTCAGTACTATAGTGGCTGAAAATAGAATAATTAAAAATAGTTGATTATGCTTTACTAATATATTTATTTTAAATACTATTATTGTTTATATAAATGTTTTTTTAATGTAGCATATACGTTTAAGTGATTTATATTTTTTTAATAACTATTAGTAATTTATAGTGTAGTGGGTTGTTTGGTTTGTGGGTGGATGGGGTGGAAAGTTAATGAGGTAATTAATTATGAATTATGCAATAAGTTTGATTTAATTATATGATTGATATTTAATGTTAAAATTATATAATACAGATTTATTTTTGCAATATGTTATGTACGGGGTGGAAGGTTTGAAGGCGCATGGGGTGGGAAGGTAATTAAGTAATAATAATTAATATAATTGGTAATTAATATTTGTTAATTGTTAAATATGTAAAATGTGGAATGCTTACTTATTTTACTTATATTTTAGTTGTGGTAAATTAGGTTTGTAGGGTTAAAGGGTGAAAGATTATTTAACTAATAACTAATTAACAATTAGGTATGTATTGTTAATTAATTATTTGATTGATTTTAAAAATGTAAATTAGGCAATATTCATTTATATTTTTTTAATTCTAATTATGTTACCGGGATGCTACAGTTAGTCTTAGATTTCACTCAAACAAAACCAGTGAAATTCTACAATTATAGTTATCTGAGTTAACTGTATCTCACGCTCCTGCAATGCACTGCTTATGACCCCACTTATTACATCACTAATGACATGGTCAGTGACATCATTGATGACATCTCAAATGGCTTCACTGATGACATCATCCACAGACTGACTCACACATCTACTCACAACCCCATGCAACCTCTCATACACCCACTCACTCACATACCTATTCATAGACTCATATACATATTGAAACACACATTCACTCATACGGCCACTCACACAACTACTCACTTGCCCATACAGCCACTCACAGACCAATACAGCTACTCACACACCCACAAAACCACTCCTAATCCCACTCACCAGCCTATTCAGTCACTCACACAGTCACTCATACAACTACTCACATATCTATTCACTCACTCACACAGCCACTTACTCACACACAGAGCCACTCACTCATGCATACAGCCACTCACTCGGTCATACAGCTACCAACAGAACTACCAACTCACCCATACAGCCACTCACACATCCTTTCACTCATCCCAAAAATCCTTTACATACCCATTCCCACATCAGTACAATCCCTCACGTGACCACTCACTCATCTATGCAACCACTCACATAAATATTTACTGTGCAAGCCACTCACACACCCACCCACTTACCCATACACCCAATCAAACAGCCACTCCCTGACCTACACATCCACTTACACGCCCAGTCACTCACCTATAGGGCCATTCACACAGTCTCTCAGTTACCCATACAGCCACTCAGACACATACTCATCCACAAATAGTGTCGCTCACACAAGCACTTATTCACCCACACCAACACTCACACACCCAACAACCACTCAGACACACACTCCTACACTGATACAATTACAGTGCCACTAAGAAAACATATATTAGAAACAGTATCACTCAGTAGTTCAAACAGAATAGTAATCTAACTTATGCATTAGCTTATCATATATCTTTAACTCTTATAAACCATTATGAAACACTTATACTCACTGGATGATGTCATCAGTGATATCATCTGAGATGTCATCAATGATGACATCACGGATGTCAATGATAATGTCTTGAGTGATAAAATATGTGAGGTCATAAGTAGTGCATTGCACGGGTGTAAGTTATAGTTAGCTCATGTAACTATAACTGCTAAATTTCAATGGTTTTGTAAGAGTGAAATCAGAGCCAAACAATAAAATCCCTGTAAACTTTGGTTAGTTCAGTGAATATATATGTATGTATAGAGATAGATAGATAGATGGATGGATGGATGGATGGATGGACGGATGGATGGATGGATAGATGGATAGATAGTCCATAATTTTTTTTGTATGTATTGTTAACTGTAGAATTAATTGAAATCATTACAGTAAAAGCAATCAACATGTTACAGCTAAAACAGTGAGTAGAAAACATTTAACATTTTTGATAAAAGGAATTTGCCGCCAATTCCCAGTTCCACCACAATCAGCCTTCCCCAGGATTTGTAGGTGCGGAGGTGTGGCTTTATGACAATTCGAAAGCCCACATTGTTCTATAAGGATGGATAACATTGTGCAACTGTGGCAGGTGCCCATTGACCTTGGGTTTGTATTACTGTGAGGCTCTGTCCTAGGGGGGTGCTAGAAGTGTGGCAAAGCCTCAATGCAGATTCGAGCACCTCGTCATCGTTCCTTGGATTTGTAATGCATTGCTCCAGAGTTTTGTTTCGTTCATTTGCCATTTTTAAGGCTATCCTGATGCTGTGGATCATTTTCCCCAGTCTTGCTTGGGTCATTGTGCCAGACTTGGAAAAGCACATAGCTGACGCTTCGCTACAGGATTTTATTCCATAGATGGTACAGATTGGACACAGTAGTCACCTTCGATCGTCACTGAGGTTCGGGCAGCAGCATAGGAGGTGCAGCCACGATTCCTTCTTATATGGGCAGAGTTTGCATTTTGTGGCATCTCCCCGTCAGGAATACAGATGAGAGCCGCTGCACTCACTCTTGTAATTAAATAGTTAATCTGAGTTGTGACGAAATCTAAAAATTAAACTTTTTTGTAGGTGCTTAGGGGGAACACCTCCTGGTCCGTGGGGTGCTGTGAAATTGAAGCAACGAAAGCCTTACTGCGAGCAAGGACAACCACTGAGCACTCTTAGTGCGCCAGAGTGCTTTGCAGTTAATTAATCAGTTTTATTCCAAAATACTGTTAAAAAAAATCCCCTTTAATCAGAGAAAAATTCATTTGAATTATCACTCAATGTTTAAATTATTTTCACAATCCATCATATTTCATCATATGAATATATTTCTTTTAGCATCAGAGTCACCAAAGATCCAAACATGAAAACATTTCAAGAAAGACTCCGTAGTGTAGTTATCCCTTACACTACGGAGTCTTTCTTGAAATGTTTTCATGTTTGAATCTTTGGTGACTCTGATGCTAAAAGAAATATATTCATATGATGAAATATGAAGAATTGTGAAAAAAATGTAAACCTTGAGTGATAATTCAAATGAATTTTTCTCTGATTAAAGAGGGTCTTTTTTTAACAGTATTTTGGAATACAACTGATTAATTAACTGCAAAGCGCTCTGGCGCACTAAGAGTGCTCAGTGGTTGTCCTTGCTCGCAGTAAGGCTTTGGTTGCTTCATCTCCCCGTCGGGCCCATGCCAGATTGCACTCCGCAATTCCTAGAGTGATTAATCTCATGGACAATATTTTACTTTGGGCTGATGGAGTGAGAGCATCACATAAGTAAACCTGGGTTTTGCCTGCCGTATAGGAGCTATTCAGCGCGTCTAGGTGTGGACTTGAACGGAGGGTTTTTACAATCGTGGTCGAATGAAATTTCACCCACTTGTTTATTTATAGCTCTTTTCCAGATGATCATTGGAATTTCCGGCCCTGATATGCTCTCTTCCACTATGTTCAATGCCTTGATTGCTTTATGCAGGGCTGTGTGCCAGAGCGTATGTGGCTCTTCGAAGATAGCTCTCAGTTGGTGTTTTAATGAATTCGCTGGGGCCCTTAAAATCCTGAGATAAAGTTTTATAAAGTCCCCCTGGCACATCAAGTCGGGCCTTGCCACGCCTAGTTCCAGCCTTAGCCTTGCATTCCTTGCTGACCCCTGAATTTGGAGCACAGTTTTATATGCTTTAGATTGTGTTGAGTTTAAGCTAGCGGGCTGTGACCCGAGGAAGGCAAGGTGGCCATAACTGATTTTAGAACTTTCAGTATTAGGCCGGCAGACGGGCTGATCAGGTGGTGGTTTAATTGTTTGAGTAGATGTATCACCATGTTGGCCTTAATACTCTGGTGTTTCAAGTGGGCCTTCGCATTTGCCCATTCTGTCATTCAGACCCCCAGGTAATTGTATGACTCTGCTGTATTGATATGCAAGTTGCCCATTTGCCATTGCGCTTAATTTTTCTGATTGTAGATCCCGAAGATGACGACCTTGGTCTTTTCTTGGTTTACCGTCAGGTTATTGATTCTATTGAAATGATTTAGTGCAGTTAGGGTTCTTTGTAGGCCCACCTTCATATGGTCCATTATGGCTGTGTCGTTGGCGTATTGGAGCACAGGCAACCTCAAGTTACCTAGTCTCGGTGCTACTAGGCAGGCTCCTTTTAGGGCATCCCCCAGATCCGCTGTGTATAGGTTAAACAAAATGGGTGACAGCACGCACCCTTGCTTCAGCCCATTCTTTGTGAATATTTTCGAGGACAATGTGATGGTGCTGGTTTTAACTCTTACCCAGGTGTCCATAATACATAAATATATTTATATATACATTGTATATACATAAATATGTATATACATAGTGATGAATTGAAAATATAAACAAATAAAGTAATGTAAAAAAGATATTTGTATTAATTATGTAACTCTATATTTTAGATACGTATCTATATATACACATTATATAAATATATATATATATATATGTGGCCTCAGTGCAAATGTGAAAACCTGCACCTGACTTTATATATATATATATATATATATATATATATATATATATATATTTATATAAACACATACACATATTTGTGTTTGCATGTTTACATAAGTATATATTTACACAGCAATAAATATTAGTGGAATTTATGACATTTACATTTAAATACAATTTCTATATTAAAATATTTACCATTTATTACTTTAAACTTTATTTATATGTTCTTACATGTATGAGCAAATTTAGTATCAACAATATTTTTTCCGATATTTTAGTACTAACTATCATAAATACAGGAGCACATTATTGTGGCAAACAATATCTTTAACACAATATTTTTGTCAACGATATTTTTTACCATGCTATTGTTTCAGTAAACCCTCCTTGAATCTCCTTCTACCCACTATGATATTATAGAGTAGAGGGTGGTTTGGCAAATACCTACATTTTAGTAGAAGACAAGGAAAACACATTTAAGTGATGTCACAGCAACAACTGTCACTGTTGGTGGCACAGTTCTTCTACATCACATAAATTTACATCTGGTGATCAGTTTTTGCAAGGGTCTCCATTTTACCATTTGAAAGATAGAAAAGGCATATACAAGTGGGGTGGAAGGATACCTGAAACTGATAAATATGTTTCATTCATTTGTGTTTTTGAAATTTGAAATTACAATTTAACTTTAGAATATATATATGTGGGTATGTATGTATATATTGATTACATCACAATAGCAAACGAATGCATAACGATTAAGCAAGCATAAATACCCTCAAATTAAATATTATTTCCAGGGTAACTAATCCTAGATTCAGGTGATTTAAAGAAATGTGTCTTACTCGATTCGCTTCAAAACTAGCTGTTCCTGTGTGAGTCAATACTTAGCCCCAATTATGAAATGTAATACCATACAGGAAATTCTGTACAGTCTTATAGCTCTAAAAATGTATATGCCTTATTATAAGTGGCCTGTTAAATACGATGTGGTAATACTGCACCCGCTATAATCATTACCAGGAGATATTACCACACAATTGAGGGGGCTTTAGAAGCTCAGAATGCGTAATAACATGAAAGATGCTGTAACGCCATAATTTTTTTTACATGATTGTACTGTGTACAGGGTCTTTCAGGGCATATATTCCACCAACTTTTAGCAGGTGTAGTGTCTTGCTGGAAACACATGTAATGCAAACAATGGAAGTGAATTTCTAAATATAATGTATTAATAACTATGTTCCTAGAATAAGTTGTTGTTACACGTTTTTTCAATCTATTTCATTGGAAAGGTATGTCACATAAATGGTCTTGGGGGTCTTAAGTAATATACCAACAAATAAAAAAGAATTAGGACTGCAGTCAGGGATTTGTAGGGATGTTTTTTTAGAAATGGTATGCAAACCAGCGAGCACAGAGGGTAGAATCCTTCAGTTCATTATGACTGGCTGAGACGTGAGGATCATAACTCTCCATTAGCCGGTATATTTTGCATAAATAAAGGTGGCAAATAGGTTATTAAAACGTCCTGCCTTTTGCAATGTGGTTTGAAATTAATTACAGTCTCGCTTTTGTATAAAATTGACAGCACACCATATCTTAATTTACAAACTCAAGATGACACATTAGCCACAGGTCTACGTGCATCTATATGATCCTTGAAAATTGCATGACTAGGAGCCTGGAACAACAAGAGATAAGACTGAAGAACAGGAGATAAATTACAGCTGCTAATCCAACAAAACTGTAATAATTTAAATGCCCTTGTACAAACAGAGTTTTTTTTAGTTGTGTGGCCAACAGTAAGATGATGAATACTTTAGAACCCAAATGGGTGAATGACTCACTCAATAGAGAAAATAACCAAATGACTAATTTATGGTTTGGCTGGTGATCTGCCAACCAGCTGGTGCATTGGGAGTAGACTGCGGGGCAAAGCCACAGTTTCTGCTTGTGTGGAAGCTCACTTCTTCTCAAGGGTACTTTTGGTGTCATGGCAGGGAAACTTTCAGGCAAAACTGGCACTGGAGGTCTGCCCTCCAATGCTTGATGGTATGTCTGACCAGCCGACATTTGATCTTAATTTTCGAAAGTTATACCCCCATCTGTTTGAAATATGAAAAATCGATGTCCTTGACAAGTTAAGAGATTTCTTCTAGTGTTTTGGGAAAATGTTACATGTATTAGATAGTGTAACTGAGCTGTGGGGGGGCAGGCATCATCCAATCTTTAGTGAATGCCCCAGTAGTCCCACCTCTAGAGGAGGCCCCGAATCTCTAAATGCACCCAAGTCTAGGATGGAATGAAGCAGAAGCCACAGTACTTTCAACTTGTTTGTGCAGGGGCAGTATATCACAAAACATATGTCTTTCAAATGGGCAATCAATGCATTTGCAATTGGAAAAAATGGGAGCTTGCCCCATGCCAGTCTCTTCTTTTACCTTGATTAGGTTCAGGCATGCGTATAGATAGGGTACAATGATAAAGGGGAGGGGGGGTCACCAATATGATGATCCCCTCCTTTGTATCAAAATATTTGCAGAACTTTGCAGCCCTGCTTCGGAGGCATTTTCCTCTCATTCTCCAGCAGTGCTGCAGCAGCCATCACTGTCTGCGCTCTGTATCTGTGACCCAACCTCAGGCACATCAACCACAGCTCTGGGTATGTCTTGTTAGGGAGCAAAATCATATTGAGTAAGGTATGTGCCCATGCGGGAAAATATTCAAATCAGATTTCCTTCTTAGCCCATTTCTCAGTTCTAACAAGTCTCACAAAGATTTCACAGCAGTATGAAGGGACACTAAGACTATGGGCCAGATGTAGGTAGGCTTTTACTGGTCGGTAACGGCCGAAATCGGCCGTTACCGACCGGTAAAAGCCTTTTCCTATGTAGGAGGCTATTTTACCGTTTCGGTAAATAACAAATCGGTATTTACCGATTCTGTATTTACCGAATCATCATTTACCGATTTGGTATTTACCGAATCGGTAAATGAGATGTAGGAAGCACTGTAAACAGTGATTCTGGGTTTTAAAAATTAGTTATTTACCGCCAACTATTAGTTGGTGGTAAATAAGGAATTCCTATGTAAATGCATAAATGTGCATTTACACCTGTGCCATGTGACAGACATACATGCCCTTAGGGCATGTATGTATGCCACATGTGCACACCAGCACTAATCAGGGGTACAACAGGGTGTCAAAGTGACACCCTGCCTCCCTTTAATTTTTCCCAATTTTACCAAATCGGTAATTAACGCTTCGGTAATTGACATTCATTCCTATGGGCCTTAACGATTCGGTATTTTTTACCGATTAATTACCTACATAGGATTTACCTATTCTAAAATACCGAATCGGTAAAATTTGGTATTTTAGAATCAGTAAAACCTATTTACCTACATCTAGCCCTAAATTCCTAGAAATAGTTGCCCCAAGAGACTTCCAGCCACATATAAGGCCTGAGGGGATGTGTGATGAAGCATCTCAGAAAGCCCCCATATTACCAGCTGCAAGATTCATCATCGTCACATCGATTTACATTCCCAGACTATTAGCCTTTTCAATCCTGGAGAGATGAAGCCATTGGGAGGAGCTGAAACTGCAGTATCCAAAGTGTCTACTTCTTAAATCCTAACTTTTCTTCCAGTCGGTGAGAACCCATGCTACCAAGTTCCAAAAATCTGCATTCCCTCTACAGCTGCACTCCCCCAGCCTGTCTTTTGAGTTTAGTCGTACTTGTATACTGAGCTCTAAGTGGCTTTCTTTGGACCCCTTGTCACTGACTATCTCTTTGCTCATGTGTCTGTACATCTGTCTGTACATTCATCCGTCCGTCCGCGTGAGTATAGGTCTCTCATCTCTTTATTTCACCAAACAAACATTGTTCTCTGTAAATGTTTTCTCAGTTTTTTCGATTGCGTGCTACCTCTTTATCCCTCAGTCTACAGCATCGCTTTCTTTCTGCAATGTGCTCAGTGCTAAACATTTTTATACACATACATTATTATTTAGATACACTGTTAAGCTGAGCTGGCGCAATTCATTCGCAGCGACATGATTCCGTGACAGCCCTTCGTTAAGGGGAAGAGCGCATTGAGGCTGCTTTCAGCTTCGAATGTCCCGAAGCACACTAGCGGCGGATGTGATTTACTAGGACACCTGCCAAGTGATGGTACATTCAGTCTAGTGACTGATCAAAGCGTACCTTGGAATTGCTTATTTACTGGATGTGTTCGAAGCGAAACACTGAAATGCACAGAAAAAAAAGCCTACGGTGCTGAATATTCTGTCCCTCTAGAATATAGATGGCAGGGCGTCTAGTAATCCTATCCCTTGAGCCATTTGCTTTTTTAAACGAACATTGCCGTAATTGCCAGCACAGCCACCGATGACCACGAGTGCTACTGTGTGCTGCAACAGCCGGGCTCTTCGTTGTCCTCAGACATGGGCAATGTTATTATAAATGTTGAGCAGCAGATATGATTGCCCGAAGCAGACTTGGCCATGCTGTCCTGACTTTTAGCCCACGGAAGCCTGTAGGGTTACAAAAAAAAAAACACGTCATCGAACGCCATCTTGCTCACAGTGACAGAAAAGCCCATAATGCATGGCGTGCTCCTCCACAAGCTGATACATTTAAAATTCAGACCCTGTTTGTTATTTGCGTTTGTTAGCTTTTGGATAGCTTTGTTTGAAAAAGTGCACATATATTAACCAACTAACCTTTCTGCTCTCCTTCCGTAGATCACCTTTCGCAGCTGTAGCAGATTACTCAGTTACAAGAAATAGTGTCATTCAACTTTGCCTGGAACTGACAACGATTGTACAACAGGTAGGAGACTGTCCTTTTGCATTAATTGTAAGGCTTGATTTTTTTTTAACTTGAACGGGCTCTTTGAGATATAATGATTCTAACCTGTCAAGTATTACTGCTGTAAGTCATCAGAACACAGTAATTGCTATGCAGAAATTGAACATATAACAAGGGGATGACTCAATTTACCAGCTAAGAGGCCAGAATCGTACACTAACAAATGTATAAATAAAATACCTCTAACACCATTGATCACACTATTTCTTTTTGGCCTCAGAAGTCCTTTTTATTGACTTAGGGCATCAATTCATTTTAATTATTTACTTCATACACTTGTTTTTTGTCTTTTTTGAGAATTTCATTCATCGGATATATGTACACATTTCCTACACATGAATTTTTTTTATACAAAAACACTTATATATAAAACATATACACAAATGTACCGTTTTAAACACACTCAAAAATAGTTAGGCACAAATATATATACAAGATATTTAACAAGACACACTAGACATTTGTATTTAAGGAGAATTTTTGGTTCACAAACTGAATCGTCATACTACGCAATCTCCGCCGCCCGAAGAACCAACGGTTTGCGAAGACGCCGAAGATTTGAGTTATGCAGACAAGTAAAGGAAATCGCCTTTAAATTAAACATCAGAAGAAAAAAAGAATTCCGTAGTAGAAAAAAGCGCGAATATTGGAAGGCCTGAACCTACAGAAGCCTGGCAGGAAGCCGTCATATCAGCATACTGCAGTACTAACCGAGTGCAAAAGATGTCCTATCAAAAATAGAGTCCTATTAAAAATAGAGTCCAGCCCTGAAGAAGATCTTTATGACACAGAGTGTTCGTTCCCACCTATATAAGGTCAAAACGCGTCGGCACTGACCAGATAGTGGTTCGGAGCAAACTAGGAAAAAGTGAGACTGATCCTTTCTGGCCAGTCCAGTGGTAATCAACGTGTTCCCCCATACTAGTTTGTGGAAATAGTCTCTGACGCTATATAGGACCCCTAAGTCAGGATATTCTGAGGACCTAGATATATTTAGTCCCAGGACACTATGTTTCCAAAAGTATAGGACAATAAAAAAGAAATGACGATTCAGTTTGTGAACCAAAAATTCCCCTGAAATACAAATGTCAAGTGTGTCTTGTTAAATATCTTGTATATATATATTTGTGCCTAACTATTTTTGAGTGTGTTTAAAACAGTACATTTGTGTATATGTTTTATATATAAATGTTTTTGTATAAAAATGATTTCATGTGTCGGAGATGTGTAAATATATCCGATGAAGGAAATTCTCAAAAAAGTAGAACAAGAATTTGCAATGCAATAGGTCTTGCATTAATTAAGTTTGAGTGGTTGTGTGTGTGGTTGTGTGCGTGTGTGATTGTGTGCGTGTGTGGTTGTGGTTGTGTGTGGGTGGGTGTGGTTGTGTGTGTGGGTGGTTGTGTGTGGTTTTGTTTGTGGTTGTGGTTGTGTGTGTGGTTGTGTGTGTGTGGTTGTGTGTGTGGTTGTGTTTGTGGTTGTGTGTGTGGTTGGGTGTGTGGTTGTGGTTGTGTGTGTGTGTGGTTGTGTGTGTGTGTGTGTGGTTGTGTGTGTGTGTGTGTGTGGTTGTGTGTATAAAATATTACAAAATGACACGTGTTCACAGCAGAGAAAAGCTGGTTAGTCCATTTCCCCCTTAATGCTCTAAAAATGTTCTTATTATGATCTTCTTTTCATTCAGCACTCTTTAGGTTAAGTGCGTCATTTACAAAATGAATAGTTTCCTCATTGTATTAAAATCAACAAATTGTGTATGTAGAAATTGTTCTGGAGGTAATCACGAATCAAAGCATGTTTTAAAGTGCATCGATTTGATATAACGGGCCGAAACACGGAGAGAGAGTGGCTAAAGGAGTAAGTGTTCTTTAGATCTCATCGATTCTTGGCTACTCCCAGCCTGACATGAAACTTTATGAGTCATAAAAGTTTGGTTTTTACTTTCTGAGATTGCTTTACTCTCAAACGTTTCCACAAAACGATGCAGCACGTCAAAAGCATTTCCTTCTCGGAACGTCATTGGCACAAGACAGCAGTCCACGTTTAGACACAGCTGAGCTAGCGCTGCATTAAAGCAACAGTAGGCAGCTGCCTGACAACACCACCACAAGGAGGTGCTAGACAGCAGGTAGAGTCAGCAAATATGTCCCTCGTGCTAATGGGAAGAGAGCGCCAAAGCACAAAGCAGTGCTTGAGTTATAAAAATCAAACCAATCCGATTTAAAACAGGAACACGCACCTGTCATTTCTAAATGATGGTCCTCTCTTGCGAAGACAGGAATGTGCATTTTAAGGATCATGTTGAATGTGGGACTTTTCACGCTATTGTATATGTAACATCTTTTGGAGATTTTGTGTTTTTCATGGACAAAGCTGTTAAATTTGCTGTTTGTCATCTTCTAGTGTGCTACAGCTGCACTTGTTGTAAGACATTTTGCTCGGAGTATTAGTAGTAATAGTAATTCCTTATTGTGTTTACAATGGATTACAATTAAAGGCAAATAAAATGAAAAGAATAGTCTGCATACTAAATGAAAATACACCTCTTCTCTATATAAAATAAAAAACACGGAAATCTGATGCTGGAGGGGAAAGAACGACAGATGTAGAGAAGCACGGGGTGAGACGGGGTTGAAGGGAAGACAGGGATCAATAGGAAAGAGGTGTGTAGCAAGAGGAAGGGGAATAGAGGTGGACGAAAATGAGGGAGAAAGAAGGGATCACAATGTGGTGATTGTTAGAGGAGATTCCAACAGCATGGGGTCATTGGCCTGCTCGCCGGACATGACAGGGTGCCCAGAGAGAGGCGCTTAATTACCCATGACAAAGTCAAGGCAGGAAAGGCAGATGGCCGTGCGTACACTCGCACGTGCACTCAAGCTTGGGGAAAGGGGGCAAGTTGGAGCCCGGCACAGCGGCTCATTACTGTAGCTGGAAGAGGCTTTTTGCCGGTGAAGACGTGGGAGGAGCATCAAATGGGCAGGCTGTTTAAGGCAGATGGTGTCTGCGCGCATTCACACGCATATGAACGCAAGCTTTAGGCCACTTGAACGCAAGCTTTAGGCCACATGAACGCAAGCTTTAGGCCAGTGGGTCGCCCTTTGAAAAGCCCCTTTACTATAAGTCAAGCAACAGCGCATGCGCTGTTCTAGCTCGACCTAAAAAAGTGGATGAAGTAAAAAATTAAAATTAATTGATGCCCTAAGTCAATTAAATGGACTTCTGAGGTCAAAAGGAAATAGTGTGATCAATGGTGTTAGAGGTATTTTGTTTATAAATTTGCTAGGCAGTAATTAGCATGCGCTTTTTAGGCTTCATCTGCACAGCACTCGCGCTGTACTTGCAAAATCTCTTGTAAATTAAAAAAAAAAGTCTAGTATAAAAAAAGTCTTTAAAGGGGCTTACAGCCCATCCATTGCTTACCATTTGTTGCCTGCAGCGTCTGTCTTGTTTCACTGCCTCGTATTGGTTAGTGCCACACAAGCACCTCCCAGTTTCACTTTCTGTTGTACATCGATCCATGTTGTGCCACATGGACCAATTACAGCTTCCGGTACTCTGCCAAAGTCCTTCCACTGGCTAGACATTTGTAAAGGTACTTTTTTCAAACTTTTTTCCAAGCACACCATATAAGTGCATGTGTTTTAGTCCATATCCCCTCTCATAGTCGTTGTTTGCCTCATCCTCCAGTGTCTTGCTGACCCCTGCTGTTCATTATCATGTACGTGCTTGACCATTTTTAGCTCCCACACTGCCTGCTGCTTGCCCCACACCAACTAGCACATCCCCTTCTATTATTGCTTGTCTCTCTTCTCACCCTTCACCCTCCCAACATTGTTTTTCCCCACTCTATGTCGCTCTTACGTTGGGGTTTTCAGTGAGGTATGATTACACAGAACTGAGGAATGGGGTTTGAATCTCGGTGTCTGCTCAACATTATGTGATTCAGGGCAAATCAATTAGGGCCTGATTCAGATTTTGGGGGACAGGTTTCTCTGTCACAACGGTGACAGTTGTCCCATTCGCCAAAATATAAATCCCATAATATCCGAAAAGCAAATCAGGCCCTTAATCTGCAAGTGCCTATACAAATAAATGAATGTAACCTTGAGTAATGTATCTGGTGCTCACGTAAAGCACTCCAATACCTTAGAATAGAATGTTCTCCACATAAAACTATAAAAAAAATAAGCATTGGCAAAGCCAATAGCTGTCACCTCTGAAAAATCTGTTGTTTAGTCAATGTTTTTTAGACATGTTACACAGCATCGCTAGCTGCTATACAGCATGTCTTAAAGTTAAAAAAAGCACTATGATGCGCCATGTTGTACAGCAGCAAGTACTGCTGTGCAACATGTCTATGCATTGACTGCATCATACTGCTTTTTCAACTTTAAGATGTGCTGCACAGCAGCTAGAACTGTTGTGTAAAATGGCACAAAAAAAATAAGTGACACAACCAATAGATTAGGCAGCAATGGAGAAAATTCCCAATACATCTCAAGTGCAATGCCAATAAACTGCTAGTGCCATCTTATCGCCTAAAGCCAATATAAATAAAAAACGAAAATTTGTGGCCATAGTGGTTTCTCACATCATTGACCAAAGTGCAGATTGCATTCTATAAAGTGCTAAAATCTGTAAAAGTGCTAGTGCTGCTAAAGTGCAATGAGAAAAAGTGCTAGTGCAAATTATTAAAAAGCTGCAGCATTAATATACCAATCTGGGTGCTTATGATCTCTCTTTAAATTTTTCCAATTCATTAAAAAAATTAAATTGTTTTTTACATTTTTTAGTAGCTCCTACCCTCCTAACATAGGCTTCCTCGATTTACGGGTTCTTTTCATTTTATTGAACCATTTCAGATGAGAAGGTGCTTCCCTGGATTTCCAATTCTGCAGAATTAGGGAGCGAGCCACTATACACGAAATAGATAAAAAGGCTTTTTCGGGTTCGCTCAGTATCTTTCCTTCCCTACTGCTACCAAACAAGGCAGCTTCGGCCTCGAGCAGGATATTCTTACCGATTGCTTGCCCAATATCCGAAAAAACTTTGTCCCAAAAAAGCCTGAGTCCTGAACATGAAAAAAAGTATGGTGCCTCCCCATCTATTTGGCATCGAAAGCACCTATTTTCTGCACCCGGAAACCTTTTATTAAGAGCGTCCAGAGTTAAATAAGAGAGCCATCGCGATAGTAAGGCCATCCTTTTAAAGTTTGCAGCGCGCAAGGATTTAAATTGTTATTATGATTGGTTTCCCTGATTGGCATATTTTATTCACTGGTCAGCCCCTAGTAAAGTGCACTGAGTGTGCCGTGGCTGGTAAATCAAATACTACTAATGGGCCTGCAGCACTGATTGTGCCTCCCACATGAGTATTTCTGAAATGGTAACTCAGACCAGCTACTACAGTGTCTGTGCACAGTTGTTAACTGCCATGTCGACTTGGCAAGTGTACCCACATGCCAGGCCCTAACCTTCCCTTTTCTTACACGTCAGTCACCCTAAGGTAGGTCCAAGGTACCCCTGTGGGCAGGGTGCTGTGTATGTGAAAGGTAGGACATATACTGGTGTGTTTGACATGTCCTGATGGTAAAATGCAGCTAATTTCGTTTTTCACTTTTGAAAGGCTATCTTGCCCCATAGGACAGGAATGGGGAATTCTTTGTAACATTTTACAAGCATATCTTCCCATAGGGATAAGATGGAACATAAAGTTTAGGCTCTCTGAACTTAATAACACATCTTTTACTGAAGATGGTTTTTAAATTGTGTGTTTGAAAATGCTACTTTTAGAAAGTAAGCATTTTCCTGTTTAACCTTTCTGTGTGCCTCTGACTGTCTGGTTTTGGCATGACAGGGGCTGGCCAGGTGAATTCTCTCAGATAGCCACGGGGGATGTGTGTCCTGCCTTTCCTGAATGAGTGGAGCTTGCCCCCTGTTTTGAAGTCTCAGGAACACGGAGACTTCACCCCCAGCTCCCCCGACCTCCCTTGATGGGAGTTCTGACCTGTCAGGAATGCCTGTGATTGTGTGGAGGCTCAGGAGGTTGTTGTTTCTACTGCTGGGAGCTGGAAAGCAACGCAACAAAAAAAGGAAGTTGACGCATCTCTTTTCTGGTGACAGTTTTCCTACCCAACGCCATGGTGCAAGAAGAATCGTACTGCACCGCCTTGTCACTGCTGAAACAGACACAGTGCTTGTTGCCGCTGCAAGAATTGACGCAGCCAGTGATTGCAGCTTCAAAGGTCGACACAGCGCCATTTGCCACATAATTCGCCGACGCATCCTGGATTTCCACGCATCATCCCTGTGCCCCAAGTTTTCCCCGGCGCATCACCCATGGATCAGAGTCGTCTCAAAATCGACGCATCGCTTACCCCTACAGACCGGACCCGAAGCATCGCTCCCCTGTGTACAGCGGAACTGTCACATCGCATCCATGAAGGACTCAGGAACGACACATCTGTATGTTTTTCGACGCTTCTCATTGCTGCGGCTGTTTAGCTTGGTGAATTTTGTCGCAACAACAGTTAATTTACAAGCAATCACACATCCATAGTTTTCTATGGACTCAGTTGCTAAAACCTTCTGAAAAATAATTTTTCTTAATACTTGTGTGTTGGATTTGTGTTATTTTTGTCTTCTTAAATTTAGATAAAGGTACTTTATTTTTTTCTAAACCGGTGTGGTGTTCATTTGTGGTGTTATCACTGTATTACTGTGAGTGTTGGTACAAATACTTTACACATTGCCTTTGGGATAAGCCTGTCTGCTCGTGTCAAGCTACCAAGGGGATGAGCGGGGGTTATCTAGAGTGTGTATCCCCCTTACCCTGACTAGAAGAAAGGGTCCCTATTTGGACAAGGGTACCTACCTCTGCCAACTAGAGACCCCCATTTCTAACAACGTTCATATAAGGATTCATTCCAGGGTGTACGTACCTTAAAGTGATCATACATAGCATACATATCATATAATTCCCAATTAGACTGGATTCATGCCAAGTTTACAGTATGTCTTCATGATATACATTTACCCAGAATAAGCCAAAAACGAAATTAGTTTATTAGTCATTGTTATCCTTAAAATGTACATTAGAGATAGTCTTCATTAGTTTTGCTACTGCGGTTCATGTACAAAAAATGCTTTAAGAACCCGCTTGTCTCTAAACCAGCGATAAAATATATTTAAGGATACGGTTTCAAGAACCTTGAATTGTTGTTGCATTTCTGTGGGTTGACATGTCAGTTTGTTTGGTATTGTTGCAGACATTGATGACATTTCTTAAAACTTTGTTGAAAATTCCAAAAAGTACATGATTTTCATAAATAGTTTTTATAAAAAGAATCCCTTATAGGCTGTGGAGGAAAAAAACATTACTCTGCTGGGAGCTGTGACTGAGCTCCTCAACTTCCAAGAAAGGAGAAATTCTTCAGAGGTAAACAGTTTTCTCTTTAGAATTTCTTAACTCACCCTCGGTAGCAACTGAAGCATCAAGGTAATTCAAAAGAGCAGAGCAACTATAATGGCTTTGCATAATAAATCCCCCAATCTTATTTCAATTAAATCCACAGAAAGTACAAAGTCAATGCCTAGTTAAGAAGAAAAATGGAGAATAAAAGCCCAAAAGATATAAAACAAAAGGAAGAAAATCAGATATAGGAGTAGAAAGAAAACAGATACTGATCCATGGGAAATGTGTAGATAAAGATGCCCAATGGCTTTTGTGAAACAGATGTGAAGTGTTTTCCACACAATTGATCAGGACTAAACTAATTTCTGCACACATTTTTCCCACCTTCCGTACAGATCCGTGGAGTTTTTTTCAGACCAACCGTGCTTGTCGATTGATGGACTTGACATAATCCTGAAATGATTGCAGGGTTTGCACAATTAGAGATAGAGAAGGTTCAGCCAACTTTCCTTTGTTTGATTGCTCCAGCTCCCCCCAGATTCCCAATAGATAGCTTCTCTTTTCCATTTGCATCTTCAGGGGGTAGCAGTTGTGTAGCTGAATAATCACAGCCCAATTCCTCCACAGTCTCAATATCCCCTGGATTATTCTTGTGGACCTTTTTCCCGGATGTGCGTCTGGGTTTCTTAGAGATGGCACCCTTCTCCTGTAAACGACTATTGCTTGAAGGAGAGCCTCTGCCATCGCCATCACTACTAACAAATAGACTGGTGGCACATACCCCTGACTCTTCAGTCAGAGAGAAGAACTTTTCCAAAGAGTCCGGGGACAAGCTACCTGTCTCCATGGTTTTCCTTTGGAGTTCGCTCCCTCTAAACGTACAGTGTCTATTCTTACTTCCCATATCCGGTATTCTAACACCCCTCTCATCATTTGATTTATAGATAGGCACATTGGGGGAGCAATTATAATTAATTGTAGTTTTACCCACCGGACATGTATGTGAAGGTGCTTCCAAAATGGTGTTATTACAGTTTGACAGCCAGGGGGGTCACACATTTAGCTAGAGAATTCTCAGGTTCTTCCCCTTGTGTTCTAGGAGTTGTAATATGGGTTGGATTGCTCGCTAGGATGCTCACTTTCCCATTATCATCACCATTACCATGAGTTTTTTGTCTCTCCAGCCGAGCCTTTTCCTTTTTCCCCATGCCTAGGGGTAAAAACATACTCGATATGGAAGGTTGCGACCTCCCCAACTCTCTGGGTGCCTGCAAGCATCAGGAAATTATCTTTACAGGAGGCTCGATTTATTTACTTTCTGCCTTGTCCCCCTTTCTGGTACGAGGGTATCCTTTCTTGCCCTCCGATTTGGTGTCTGCACTTTCACGTCGTGGTTGGGAGGAGGAGGTAACAGGGACCGCCGTCCGTGATTTCCCCTTTCTGCGGGCAGCCACTGCAACTAACTCTGCCGCCTTCGTTTCGACCTGTGAGGCGTTGCTGTATCCAGGCAACCAAGACGAGCGGAAGTGGCTCCAACAAAGGGGGACACATTTGTCCTGAGGGCCAATGAGAGCCCATGCTGCATTTTCACTTTCACAGCTGCCCAGCAAGTAGTGGGCAGCTGCACCATTTAGGTTCTTCTTTATTTCAGGAGACATGTCTTTTTACTCCAGGAGTGAGATGCAATCTTTTGCCCATCCCTACCTTGGCCTGCACAGCTGCGCAGCACTTAGTGCCAGCTGCAACGTTTAGGCCCTTCATTGAAGATTCCCAGCTGCCCAGCTAGTAGAGGGCAGCTGCCATGTTTAGGTTTACGCCAAGTGCGCCCCCCGAGACCGTCGCTGCATTGGCAGCGCGCCCTGACTTTTTGGACAAAGGGCATTTGAGCCTCTTATAGATGGCCAGATTACACCCCCTATGCTATGGGAATTTTGGGGACCGACTGAAATTAACACCAGGGTCTCAACCTCCCTGCCTGACCTCAAGTTGGCAGTCTCAGTCGGTCTCTCCACAATGCTCTAACGCTCCCGGACAATAGAACTGGTCAGAGTCCTGAGCTTAACCACATCCCTCACCTGACCTTGATCCTGCTCTCATGTACTCAGAACTTTCCCTCGACCGTAGAGATCCTGCTATTTGTCTGATGTCCGGTAGAGCTACCTGTTAGCTGAAGAGGAGATCGGTTGTGGATTCCCCCTCGGCCGTCACCTACCCAGCCGGATTTTGGGCAGACTTTCCTTCGTCTCTCTGGCGTTTCCCCCTCCTACCCTTTCACCCCACCCCCTTCCCCCTCTACGCTCCCTTCTTCTTGCCCTCTTCCCCTTTAAAGGTTTTTCTGTTGAGACCTAGCCATTTGACCGACGCCCGGTGGACCTACCTGATAGCTGAAGAGGAGATGGACCGAGGATTCCCCCTCGGCCATCACCTACCCAGCCGGACCTTGGACAAACTTTCCCTTCATCTCTCCGCTGTATCTATACACTACCCCTTTTGCCCTCACCCTGTTTCGATTCCTCACCCCACCCTAAAAAGTTTTTTCTGGAATCTTTTGTAACTATTTTCCCCTCGTCTCTACATCCTGTCTTCCTCCTACCCCTTTCCTCTATCCCCTCACCCTTCCTGCTCCATTCACCTTGTTCCCCTATGTTCTTTAAATGCTTTTGTTGATACTTATGTAACTTTTAACTGATGTAATTTGCAACATCATTGTCCCTCATGTAAAGCGCTCTAATTCCATCGGGTCTAGCCTGCGCTATATAATAACTCATTAATTAAATTTTTTCCTATTTAGTACTCTTTCTCCCTTTGTCCACCTCCCTAGCTCCTAGCTCCTATCCTCTCTCCCCTGAATCTCTCACCTTGCCTGCTAGTCTGCCTTGCCCCCTGTCCTTTGTGCCTTTTGACTAAGCACTCCTTTTCCCCTTGTTGGGAAAAGATCCAATATTTATACTCTGGAGTCTCAGCGTACCCGCTGAGAGAGTCCACTGCGCCAATTGAGCCACTCACAGCTGAGGTATGGTATGGCACCCCTTGCCAAAACATTCCCTCTCCCCTTTTTGGGGAAGGATCCAGTATGTAGGCCTTGGAGTCTCAGAGACCCCTCTGAGAGAGTCCACTGTGTAAAGGGAGCCTCCCGCAACAGAGATAGGGACGTGATACCACTTCCCCTGGGATCACAGCATACTGGACTTTGGACATTGCTTTGACTCGTCTACTGGTGGGTGTCCCCGTCGCCCTTCCCCTCCTGGAGAAGTGTGGCTCAATGGTGGAGAAGTGTGGCGCAATGGTTAGAGCGGCAGACCCTGATGCAGAGGTCTAGCCCGGGACCAGGGTTCAATTCCCCGCCTCGGCGGGTCTTGGGCTCAAAATTCCACGGACCTGATAATTCTCGCCTCGGTGCCTATTCCAATCACGGAGTCCCACTCTGCAACTCTGGGCAATAGCTTGCTTAATCTCCACAACGGCCCCCATAACGCTAAGGATGTCTGGCCTCCACCTTGGGGGTGCCCAGGAGTGGACACCTCACAGGGAAAGCCAGGATGGGTTCCACAGCGGTATTCGTACAAGCGCCTTGAGACCCTTGCGGGTGAGTAGTGCGCTATACAAGTATCAATTTACAATTTACATTCTCTTCCCTTGCGTTGTCCTTCACCGTCCCCTCCTCTTTCCTGCTTTCATTACCTATCTACTTCCCCAGCTCCTTCCCCCTCCCCTGAATATTTCCCCTTGCTTGCTTTTCTCCTTTCGTATTTGTGCTTATTGTTTACATTGATCTTACAAGTAACTATGTTGCCATGCTCTAATAACTGTATAACCTTTGTAGCGATGTAAACTGTAACTACAATCTGATGCTCATGTAAAGCGCTCTGATACCTCCGGGTCTCGCGAGCACTATATAAAACCTTTAAAATAAAATGAATAAATAAGCCATAGACGTTCCCGGCCCCTGCTGCTGTCATCAGCTGCAACTGCGTTAGGGCCATAGCAGGAGCTCGTCCTTCTCCAACAAGAGCGAGTCCGGCACCCGACTCGTAGTTCTACCGGAGTGAGCCCGTGGAGATACCAGGTCAGACCGCAGCCCCATCTCATGTGTCCACTTCATAATACAGAGAGATTTCCAGTAGGAGAGGAGAGTTGGAGAGGTGGCCTCTCTCAGATGCCATCTTCCACCCCACTTCATAAGACTAAGCCACTTTATGTTTCAAAACCCATAACAGCTATAAATTGCTGACTGGTCTCGCAGAAAGTGTTTACCTCTGTACTTAGAAACAGTTATGAAACAAAAGAACTTCAGTGGGAAAAGCAGTTTGTACCCAAGGACTCCTCGAGGTCAGATAGGCTTCTCCCGTGTCCCCCTATAGCCTCAAATTCAAATACTCCCTCCGGTTAGTCCATATCTACTAAGCTTACACAAGTTAGCTGGGAATTATTTAGAGATCTATCATCACAATACACCAAGGTCTCCTTTAACAGCACAGCCCTATCGGCTTGCAGGGGCAAGATCCCTTTTGGGGCAACAATCTAGGAAAGTAAACCTCAGTATTCGAATACTTCCAGGCATCCATATTTAAAGTTGGAAGCAGAGGCAGGTCTGCATAGTATCCACAATCAGGTGGAGAAGGGTCCTTCCCCTAGAATGGCATCCTGAGGAATATTTTGTCTGGCTCAAAAATAATTCTCATGCTTTCACCACCTACGTTTAAAACAGTATAATGCAGCTAAAGTTGTTTGGGCTTTGGCTTCATATGTTTGAGATTGAGATATCACTAAAGCACTGTTCGAATTTTAGGCAAGGTTTAAATGTTCGTCCCCAGGTCATTCCACTCTCCTGCATGAACAGAACATCACTTGATTGCATAGTTGAGCACACTAAGAAAAATTAGTTATAGTAATACTCCTCTCAGTAGGAAACACATAATTGTGTACTGTAATCTCCATTTATCTTCCAGTGATAGATATCAAACTGCATTTATACACCATCTCTTTGCGGGTGATCCAAACTGTTCCCCTCCAAAATGGATCAAATCACCCAGATACTCCACCATCATCCTTTAAAACTCCCCAAGTGCTAAAATTTACTATACAGATAGTAGATGCAATCTCCCTATATTCTCATTAGCCACTTCAGATAGAGATTTATGGGTGAGCCACAAAAGACTCAAATGTTCTTCACTCAATGTTCCCTAACCTCCTATATTTTCCTTCCATATTCCTATTGCAAAGTGATGATTTGCCTCTATGCTGTCACATACAAGTGGTGATAGAGAAGCATGGTCAAAGTCACTAATTTCATGAAACGATCATCTGTTGTGGAGTTTCAATCTATTCAAAACAGGATTTGTGCAAATATTTGATTCAATAAATGTAACCGACTCCAATAACAAGCTTTTGGATTTAAAGCAGAGCATTGAGCTCTTATTGCCTATTTAGCTCAATTTCCTAAACTAGTAATTGAAACTGAGTGGCTTGAAAGAAATGTGCTTCCCTTTACAATCAAATACTATTTGAAAAAGTATACAATGCAATGACTCAAATACCCAATAGATCAAATGAGGAGTCAGCGCAAAATGATTTACTCCTAAAAAGTTACTATTGAGTAACAGAACATTAAGGTGTGAAGAGACAAAAATTTCATTTAAGAGTGCTGTGGTTTGATAGAGCAAGTTCAGAGGCAATTAGGACCTTTGCAAACAGTTCTGTGATTGAGCCCACGTAAGGTCGTTCTATCTGTGATCCATTAACAAAAGAAAAGAAAGATAACTGAGACAGGGAAATCTATGCCTAAAATATGGTGGGACAGGGCATTTTGTAAAAGACTGTTCAAATAAATCAAAGTCTGCTATGAAGGTAAATGTCAGGCACTATCAGTAGAAATAGTTGCCCTGGTGGGTGTGAATTTAGAAAAAAGTCCAGAGCCTCTTCGACTGGTAAATGCTTCACATGCTTCAGTGCCACATCTGATTCTACACATGAGAATCAAATTCAGTTATGTAAACCTTCCTGGAGTAGCATTGATGATAGATTCTGGAACCACTGGACATGTCTGTGACATTAAAGAAGGATCAAATAAAGAATTAAGGACAATGAGGAAAGTGATAAGGGAGAGCAATCAATGAAGCAAAGTTGTCTAGAACTAGTGAAATTGAAAAGAATGAAATTCCATCAGCAGCTGATTCCATCCAATCTGATTGACACTGTGCACTTTTAACAGGTGTTACCTTTATTCTTTGTGATTCATCCGGTGATAGTTTAGAAAAGAAGAAGAGTTGAAATGAGCTTGCCCTGCTGTTGAGAACATTGCTGGTTTAGTAAGAAACAAGGGAACCCAATAGGTAGTTAAAGACCTTGGGTAGCACTTCGTGTAACAACAGTGGTCCTTAAAAAACTTTATAGAGCATTCCGATAAAATATAACCCACAAGTACTATATTCAATAGCGTCCAGCCAGACACAGAATTTTATCAATTTTTTCAAATTTTTTTTCAAAAAAACAAACACTACAGTGGGATACAATCCTGTATCCAGTACAAGAGAACATAACAAACAAAACAAATAAACAAAAGGTCTTTCAGCCAACAAGGAAAAAGGATGCTTCTGGTCAATGGTACTACACAAACGAGCTATCCAAAATAGTTAACACAGCGATAGAACAAAATGGTTAACTGTGTGTAACTATATAGGTGGTCGAAGGCGTTTCGATCCCTTTGAACGGGTAATGGGATCATCATCAGGACTGCAGGAATGGGATCATCATCAGGACTGCAGGAAGGAGAGGAATCTGATTTAATGTGAACTCCAAAATTTGCATACAATACTACCAAAAACATTTCCATTTGGTATAGTCCCTTTAAGTTGAATTATGGCTAATACCCACATCCGTTTGTAGAGCAAAACAAATTTGCAGTATGTGCAGTAAAAGATTTAGTACAACACCTGGCATTGGTTCGCTACTCGGCTAATAAAAGCAAATGACATGCAGAAAGAAAAGACAAAATTGTGTTTCGTTGTCACCTGCCCATCTCCACTTGAGAGAAAACAAAAAAGGTGTCATTTAATAGAAAGATTCTGAACCCAGTAATAAATCAATTCCAGAAGTCCGTCTTTCAAGATGGGGTACTGTCAAGGAGAGAATGTCTGAAATGAAAAATCTGTGTGGGTTGAAAAAAATGTTGTGCTAAATGTACGTTTCTCATGTGTGATCGGCACGAAAGTGGTCATCAACGACTGCATAAGAATTAGTCTAAAAATTCCTCATTAATCTGCTGAGGTCAGCATGGAGCCTAAGAGCCACAAGAACACCAAAGAATGGCTACCAAACACTAAAAAAAAAGGATTCTACAGACTAGAGGTTCTGCCTCTCTCAGAAGAGATAACTGGTGTGCGATGTTGCTCAACTGCACAATTCAGAAGGTCTTGTCGGATAGACCACTTTTCTGCATTTGCACACACTTATCTCTTCATTAGAATTTCAAATTGTTCCTCATCCAGGCTTAGGTTTTGTTTTACCTTTCATCACACTCCTTCCAAGTCTGCATTTCATGTTGCAGCACTTATCTCGTAACTATAAACAGGGACATTATAAAATATGTTTTATAAGCCCTGGTGAGAGAAAACTGACAATTTAGTTTTCCCCCATGTAGTGAAGGTCCCTAAAGCCTAATATGGTAATATTTTATATTAATATAAATACTGGTTGGAGCAATGTAAAATATGCTTCAAGGTATCAAATTAATAGTTGAGATAAATCCAACAACTTGCCACTGTTAGATTTATAATAACCGTTACAGAAAATACATTATTAAACGTTCTTTCTTTCAAGCCAAAGTCCATCTTTCCAGCGACTCTCTGATTGACTAGCTTGCTCCCAGGCTTTGCAGGTACTGCCTGAAAAGGTGTGAAGTGTCTTGTAAGTGGTCACATTAGGCTTCCTGTGGACAGGGCAGTACAGACTGCAGAGCAGATGGCAGGAAGCAGGTGAGGGGTAGCCAAACTGGTCTTCAACAGGTGAATGTCACTTTAGGACAGCACAGGCCCAGCCCCACATCCTACTTTTTCAGCCATGCAGGAGACTCTCCAATTAGATTAGGGGGAGTGATGGATAGGGAGTGTTTAGGAAAAATAGCCACACAAATAAGTTGGGTTAGCCTGACCCAGCTCCACTGGAGAGAATTCCTCCATGTTGGACTTTGAAAGAATGATGCTTTGTGGAATAGGAATATGCCACACTTTGGAGGAAGGTGTCATACCTTTGGGATGCCCCCTGCTTGACACCCAAAAGTCTTGTAAAAATATGGGAGAGCTGCATAGCTCTTCAGATCTGCTGCTTGAAACTACAATTATAAGAACGATTGACCGGCTGGAATCTGGATCTGCACCCAAAGAATTGCCCTCTGCGGGACCACACCTGCTGGACATTGTGGTACTACAGCCCTAAGGACTTTGTCTTGTTTCATGAAAAATTAAGGTGTGGAATTCCTGCAAGCAACAGGTTAACAGGGCCCACCTGCATCATCTCCACCAAGAATCCCCACCCTGTACTGTGTCCAGCAGACGTTTAAGAATTTGGCCAGATGCATTGTGGGAATTGTAGTACAGACATCCCAAGGACCATCTGGAAGATTATACACTTCTGGATTAGTGTTCAGGACACTTCAAAGCCTCAAGAGGAACTTCAGGAAAAAGTTCCAGACATTTGGAGCATTTTTGGGAAAAGGTCCATTAGGTGACTGATCCAACGTTGAGATTCAAGCCAGCTTCCTTCAACCTTGACCTTGCCTGAATTTCAGATGTATCCCACTGAAAGCTCCGGAGCTCCACACTTTCATGATTTGGCTGGGGCCTCATAGAAAGTCAAGCCAGCAAACCTGCACCAAATCAGGCCTGACGAAGTACCTTGCTCTACGTCAAGGAAATCGCTTCAGAAAATCGACTACGTGTAAAGGTAAATGTTTGACCAAGGCCTCTTGCTTAGTGTATCCAACCAGGGCTCCATGGCAGTTGGCCTCAAACTTTGACTTTGCCCAGGTCAAGCGCGACCATATGTCCCAAAGTGGTGCTAGATATTTTAAAGCACTAGAACGTGTTTATTCTTTAAAAATTCACATCTTTGGTTCCCTACTTTGGATGTTTTAGAATTTTTGAAACCTAAATAATTGTTGCGCTGGTGTCATTATGGTTAGAGAGTACTATCTTTCATGAGAATAAAGCAAATGAATGAGAATAGTGAGCCAACACTCAGTGAAAAGTAGCAGAAGAAAGAACCACACGCAGCCTCCTCTTTCTCCCTCATTTCCCTTCCATCCAACTCTCGCATTCAGTCTGCATATATTATAGGGTGTTTGTGAAAATAAAGGGCATTGGGAACTAGAACACCACCTTACTCCTGTGGCATTGTTTGGCACTGGACCTAAAAATCATTATGTAAAAGTGCAATCACTCTCCTCATGGTGCAGCAATCCGTCAAATGGCTAGGAGTAAATTGACCCTTACTAAGTTAATGAGCATACATTAATCACTCATATTGCACATGCAGCTCACCAAGAGGGGTCTTATGTCGAGTGACAACCAAATCACCATCTTGCAGTGTCAGAATTGTACGAAAATCATGGCAACATGGAAAAGAAGAGTGTGTTTCCAATGGGCAATAGACAGAACCCACTCTCAGTATCCTGCTCTACATAGAAACCGAGCAAGGTTAAATTTAACTGTGCAAGATCACCAAGATTTTTGTGGCACACAAAACAAAGGGTTAACTATTAAACAATTAAAAGGCTCATCTCAAGAGCCATGTTTTCAGAGAGCATCTAAATTGATTAACATTGGTTATGTAATGACGTTCATTGGAGAAAGCGCTCCAGATTATGACAGAGCAGAATTAGAAACTGTGGCTACTTTGCATCATTTAATTAAACTTTGGTCCAATTAACAAGCTTATTATTGCTGTGTGTAGGAATCACAGTAGTATGTATCTTTCAAGTTGACTATTCATGAAGGTATGAGCTGTCCCATATGGGGATCAATGGATGAAACAAAGGATATTAAATTTCACGTGCCCCCTTAGGAGGAGCCAGTAGAGTTGAGAAGGAGGAGGACAGGCATGTGGGAATCTACGGGTTCTCCTCACAATGTTTGCAGTATTATTTTGAATCAGTTGTAACTTCTTAGACCATTAAACTAGAACTCATGTGTGAAAGGCGTTAGCATAATCTAGTCAAGATCCAATAGGAGCTCATACCAGCCAGCCCATCGTTTACGATTATTATTTAGATTTGAAAATAAAGATTTCTCTCCTTTAAAAAACAGGGCCACTTGGAGATGGCTAAGGAGATTAAATCGGCCCTAGACAACTTTGTGTCTAGTTTTACTCCTAAACTCTTTACTGTTGGCACGGTTAAAGGCAGATTACCCATTTCATTAGGCCAATGAGTATCAAGAGAAAAGTTTTGCTTACTGTTAAAAACAAGCACTGCTGTTTTGTCAGCATTTAGCTTCAATTTTTAATGTACAATAGGAAGGCTTCCTCCAGCATTTATGGACCAATATATGTGTACTTGTAAATGAGTATCATCTGCATACATATATAAATGCTAATCCTATTGTTTAAAGACCTTCGCAAAAGGGCTCACATGTAGGCAAAAGAATGGCAAGGCACATCTACCCTTCCTGTCCAACCGGTTTTAATACTGTAGTGGGGAGTGATTTACATATCAAAATTATGTCACAAAAGATTTTCTACTGTGTTTGAATGCAGAAATGTTTGATGGATTCAGCAAAAAAACAGAGGTATAACACACATATATGACTTTGCCGACTGTTTCTTTTTAGTTTTTCAGTTGTTGTGAGGGAGAGGTGATTTTCTTGGAGTATGACAATATCACAGTATTTTTTGGCTTGATAGTTCAATATTTTCTTCCTCACTATAATGTGTAAGAAAATATATATTTAATGACACCAGGAATAAAATGCTGGAAGTGGCCAAGATATGGAGACATTATTTATATCATATAAATTCAGGACTAGCCTTATCATTGTAATGGGTCGACAAGAGGGTAGAGGGAGAATCATAACCTAAGAAAGGATTGGAATATAAGAGGCTAAGGGGACATGGAGGGTATAAACAAGGGATTGAAATACCCAATTCCAACAGCAAATGAGCACCTGAAAGTCACAAATGTCACATATGGGGTCCTCAATGAATTATACCCTACCAACCTAACTTTGAACAAGTGGGCAATCACTCAGATCAAACCACCAATCTCTAACAGGATTGGTAATGGTAATAGGATATCACCACTTGCTGTTACTATATGGCTTGAAATTGCTAGTGTGTGTAAATGATGACTGTATTTAATACATTTACTCTATGGATAAATAGGAGAGTGATGTGTTATGGG
Organism: Lissotriton helveticus; assembly: GCF_964261635.1. NCBI lineage: Eukaryota > Metazoa > Chordata > Amphibia > Caudata > Salamandridae > Lissotriton > Lissotriton helveticus. The sequence goes on along the minus strand of NC_136069.1, from coordinate 1,016,173,220 downwards.
ATGCAACATCATGGTAGTGCAATAGTAGTATCGTAGGACGGTATATATGGGTGGTGATATATAGTCCTCCATTCATCATTGATTCACTGTTGTCCCACCACTTTGATACTGCAACAAAACTTGTTCTTCTGTTGAAATCTGAGATCACTGGTCAGTCACACACTTGTAGATTCTGACCTCCCTTCTGTTTCCATTCATGGGAATCTGGATGGAACTGTAGGTCAGGAGTAAGGTCTACATGTAAGCCATGTCACATGGCAATGTTAGGCAACATGTGAGTAGCTACAATATCCTTGTACACTACTTCTGAGAGTACTGGAGCACCAACTCTGAATGGCAAAGACATCTGAAGCATCACTTGAGGGTATCAAAAAGTGCACTAAATAATGTATTGTATAAGTGTGCAGGCTCTGTTATACTTATGTTGAAACTGTTTGTTTGAATGTTGGAAAGGGATGAGTAAATGGGGAGAGCAGGTATACCCAGCATCTGCAAACATAGAAGTGATATATGTAGGTGTTATGTGTGCACTGAGGAAAGGCATAGTACACATCAGTGAAACAACCCCTTGTATCACAGCTGTAGCCGATGTGTTGACAGTAAATAAAGCCTTGATGTAATATATATTCTCTACCAAATCTAACTATTTACTATTATGTAACTGATATATTTTATTATATATTTTGTAAGAATATTTACATTTTTAACATATAAAAATGTTTTCTCTTAATTTTCCTATTTCTACCTATATGATGTTAATGTTATTCCTTGCCTCTGATGACTTGCAGTGCCAGTGATTGGTTATGTGTGGTCTGTGACTTACTTCAAGTCTTGGTTCGAGAAGATTTGAGCCTATTTAGTCAGTAGTAAAACTGGAGTAGATGTGGGTGAATCCTTGCTGAATATCAACAGGCTTACTATATTGATGTTGTGTTTCAATATGAACATGTCCCTCCCCACACCCATCCTCAATTTAACCATATCGCCACTATTTTGGTAGCGCATATTCCCAATTTCCTTACCATTTACCCCTTGCCCCTCCTAAATGTATTACAAAAATATACACTCTAGAAATTAGAATTGATAATACCAAAACAAACTTCCTTTCATGCAATGGAAGATTATTTTTGGGTGAATATCAATTCTAATTTGATCTGTTGCATCTACGTAGTTTTCTATCTTGAGAGTATTGTTTTGGCATTGGGGTGGCTTCTGTTTAAATATCTGTTAAAATAGTTAGATGATGAAGGTATACAATATGCCACATACTTTGCCTTTATTTGAAACATATGCTTTAGTATTTACCTTTCTTCATAATTTTGTTAACTGCAACAAAATGTGGTCCTTCATTGCCAAATTCTTCCAGTTACTCCAAGCAGTATCCAGTATAACTTTCCTGCACACGTTTGTCATCAATTGGACAGGTATTATAAAATACCTTTTCAGCTTCAAATTTACCTAAAATAACACTGCCAGCTTTCTGTTTTTTGCAAAGATGGCTTTAGTGCTTTTCATTCACTTTCAACATAGCATTTATATAAAGTTGTAAGTGGTTTGACCTGGAAGTTTTAGAACTTACTGATCAAAAAAAGACTGAAGAACTGATTCACAAAGGGTGCCTGTACTCGTGGTGGAGGCCACGCAGTTCTGGGTGAGTCTCTGCACTGTGAGCAAAATCTTCACAATGAGACTTCTCATTTCGGAGATTCAGCCCCGAGTGCGGAGATTCCCCCACGACTGTGGGACCTCTGCCATGAGTGTTGAGGCTCTTTGTGAATCAGGCCCTAACCTTTTTACCCTAAAGCAACATTTGTGGCCCATTTAAAAGATTTGCCGGATATTCTGTGTTTCAATCTCTATCATTAAGTCTGAATACACCTCATGCTCTATTTCAACAAGGCCTCATCAGCTGATAACTTGCTTATATAGATGTATTTCTGAAGACGATCTAGTCTGAGTTTGGCCCTATTGACAAAAACTGGGTGCCAGGATTTGAGAATGTGTCACTCTGCTGATATTTCATAGTGGAATTGTGCCCATGCTCACACTGTATACCCTCTTGTCTTGGTTGCTCGCAGATGCGGTCTCCGGCCAACACATACAGTATGTGATGGCTTTGTGATGGCGTTTTGAATGATTACCAAATGATTTTATATAATTCAATAGGGGACGGAGTCGTTTAATATGATTTTCAGATTTTTAGGCAACAATCTGATCAGTTTTGCTTGAAGACCCTCTTTTCTGATGGTATTAGTAAATCTGCCCTAATTCCTATTTAAAGCCTGCGTACAATAAATGTTATGCTAGGAAACAGTTTTTCATAAATGGGAATATCTAAGAAGAAGGTAGAACCAAAAACATTGTTTACTCGTGAGACTAGCAAGCAAATTAGCTTTTATTTTGGGGGGTTATAAGTGGAAGGTACTAAAATAAGTAATAACAGGATAATGTGTTATTTATTGGCACATCTAATTGCCCAAAACGTGTTCTTTACATAAATTATAGAAGCAGGGCCTTGAGAGTCCAAGGTTCCACACCCTGGAACTGATTGTATCCAGCTAAGTATAACTACCTGGCTGAAGAAAGAAATGTTTCAGCATGCTATCAAGAAATCTATTTTATGATTAGGGCTATGAATAGGGCAGCTAGTGCAGTGGCAATAGGGCCCCAGGGTCCGAGGGACCATCTGCTTCATATGTATGGCTGTATTTCAATACCAAAGCCGAGGGATAAGTCTTCTTTCTGCGCTCGCTTAAGGGCCCATGACTCCCTGCTATGCCGTTGTCCATGATGAAGAATATCAGTAGGGGCCCATGCACCTACTGGACTCTTAACTACTGTTTCCAAATGCACTCTCTGTTACTGAACAGTGAACCCTTTCTACACCATCGCCAGGTAACATGCAAGGCATACCCTAAAATATTTAAAGTCATTATAAAACAGCTATTTTCCAGTTGAAACCTAAGGTCTGTTAACTGGAACATGTTAACAAATGCAATATGGATTCCTGAACTTCAGCTGCAAAACATCATAGTTCCAGATCTAAGTAATCAACCAAATCTGACATTGTTTTAGGAAACAAATTGAAGACTATCTCAGTGCTAATACACTCTGACTACCCCAACCCCCATAAACAACCACTTGCAAGGTCACTACGTCTGGCTTATGAATGAAAGTGCCATTTGTGTCATTGATAGATTTAGACACGCAATAACTCATTATGCATGCACTCTTTGGCACTCATGCATCCATTCATCCATCCACTGTTTCATTCTTGTATTCATTGTTTGACACTGTAATAAAACACACACAAACTCAACAACATATGAAAGAGAAATTAAAGGAATACAAGTTGAAAAAAGAAATTATACTGCAGTCTTAACATAGCGGAATAAGTTTGCAATAACAAAACTAAACATGGCAGCTAGTGTCCGTCTTGCAAAGGAATGATGCATAGTCTATCATTGTCTTAAAGTTCCAGCATGACTGTCACATTTGGAACCAATACGTTGGTCATTTTGCTAAGACAACAATACACTATGGATCACAGTGTTCCATAGTGATCTGCTGATTTAGAGGAAGTGGTCACGTGGTATGCTGCACACTGTAGATAAAATGTGCGGCAAGCAAGTGAACCATTATCACTGTGAGTTGTAGTATCTTTAAAAAAAAAAACAAGATAAGAATCAAAGAAATCAAATATGAACTATAGAAGGAGACAATTGAAAACTAAAGGACTGGTCAACCTCCCTTATACTGAAGAACAATCATTTTCAGTTGGACATGTATATATGATCATAAACAGCTGTCATTCACAGGGCAAGAAAGCCAATGACTGATGGGGACATAACCATTACCCCATGCAGTACACTGTCTTAGATGGAACGAGAGTGTAAATGACAGACAGATCAAATACAGCAGAGACCTAAGCCAACTGTCATCTATGAATCTGTATGGATATATATTCATGTATATGAATGTATGCAATATTTAATGATATTTTTAATTACAATACCCAAGCAAACAGCTAAGCCTGCCAGGTCTTCCAAAGAGATACTAGCAATAATTATTACAGAGTCAATCATCTACCTCTACATCAAAATCCCTCAATACGAAGGTAATCTGTGGCATTTCATTCAACAAAATACCTGCATGGCTTAATACAGAAAAATAAAAATTAACTCTTAACTGCCTATTGACTTAAACATATGCTTTTCAAAATCAATATGTCATGTTTACTGCCTTTATCAGGACTTCTCCTAATAGACAGATCAGGCTTGTGACCTCTCAAATACCTTTTCCTAGTGAAAATACTAGGCATATAGCTGTTATAATTGGCTTGTCACCATAACTTACTCGAGCATCCTTTATTGAGTTTAAGCTCAAGGCACAAGGCACCATCAGGCATAAAGTCCTAAAATCACAAAACTGTGCACAGTTACAGCTGGCAAAGGAAAATACTATATCTCCTAAGAGAGCTTAACAAGTATTCTGCTAATCTTCTTTACACACAATTTTTCAGAGTGGGAACAAAGACAAAAAACCATTCCTGATAAAGTAATCTGTGAGATTCCGTGTGTAAACATACTGATCTGTAGTCTTAAATACCTATTGGCCTACGCATATACTGTTTACAATTCACAATCAATATGTCAAGCCTACTGCCTTTATTGTGACTTTTGTTTAGAAACAATCAGGCTTATTACCTTTATCACTGGCATGTCACCATAACCAACTCAGATCTACTGTGTTAGTCATATTGTTATTTTAAACACAAGGAGATGACAGAGCGCTGAAACTTTTCAGACACTCACCTCCAGTTGCATATCTGGGTTGAATCCATCATTGTTCTTTAGTTCACTTCGTCACCCCAGTTCAGACCCAGCCATATAAAAGAACAGTCTTGACCCTGTCCCTCATGGGCCAGTCGAGCCTGAACTGCCAAGCCAGGTCTTCCCTGGACCGGACACTATCATCCTGGGACCTGGTTCAGAGTACCAACCCTCATCAGCCAGGCTAGCTTGAATCCAGTGGCAAAGTGAGCAAGGGACCCACGTCTGGGCATACCCTGCCAACTTAGGGCAAACAAAGCAAACACAAGGAGATGATGGACTTTAACACATGCTTTTCACAATAAGTAACTATGGCCTACTTACTGTGTCATAACTTTTAATTTTAAACAGATCACACCTAAGGAATCTGTTATGACCTTCCTCAGTGAACCGATAAGGCCTAACGCCTCTACTATTGGCATTGCCACTATATCCACCACAGGCACATAAGCCTGCAACCATCATGCATACAGTTATAAAATTAAACTCATGCACAGAATTATTGGTGGCTAAACAATATACACCCCCTCTCAATGTGGCGTAACAAGAATCATCATAGTGAAAATCTTCTACTTTCAGTGTTTGTCAGAGGGTGGCCAATGCCGACCACCATGCTTACAATGGCAATCAGTCAGATTACAGGTAACAAAATGCTGCATGAAAGCCTGTAACATTGTGGCATAGCAATTCACTGATAGAGGCTTCATGACTTTAACAAATGCTTTACACAACAAATTATCTGACAATCTACCACCCTCCACCACCTTCTGACTACATCTGGGATATCATACACATGCATGGATACATGCATAAAATGTACAGATCATGGCGTTGGCCTAACGGTTCCCTTTGCACCAAACAGGCCTATAGCTGTTTTCACTGGCTTGTTACCATAATAAACTCAGCCTACTGTTTTGAGCAGAAGGTCCTCTCCAAGGCAGCAATCAGGCAGACAGTCATATAATTAGAAAGGTATTTAAAACTATAGATGGCTAAGCAAAATACTGTCTCTACTGAGACAACCTAACAGGTATTCTCACAGAGCAAATGTTCTCTAGCCATGATTTGTCACAGTAGGTAACCAACATCAAAACCTGTGCTTACTCGGGTAATCTATGAGATTCGATGTAAAAAATGACCTAACCATATACTTTAATATAGAGCAATAACAATCCACCATTAAATGACTAATGACTCCAACATATGTGAGGACTATTGCCGTTATCGTATTATTTCTTAATAAACATATCGGGCTTTTAGCCATGATCATTCACTCACCACCACAATCAACTCAGGGCTGCTGTATTGCCACACTACAAAAAGTGCAAAATAATACTCTTTTTAGTGGAAACACATTAATTGGGCCAAATCAAATTCCATATGCAGTCAGACCAAAAGGATCCATGTAGATTAGTGTAGCCCTGGGCACATCATACTGCTCTCAAACAGACAATTGCACTGAAGCCGAAATTTAATGACTGAAGGGGACGGTTCTGTGACTGAAAAACAGCAATACATTGCTCATGACTCCGCTCCTCCATCTGTGCTACTACCTGAGAAAGCAAACACCAGAAATGATCTACTCTTTTTAGATACTTTACCAACATTACAGTGCCAGGTGTGCACTCCCGAAAGTTCAAGGAAGCCATTTTGCTACTAGTTCAAGTAGCATGATAAACAAGTAAAATAATCTCAGCTGCTTGGAGGCGAAACACTTTTTTGTGGAAGCACTCAACGTCTGCCCAAGCAAAACAAATATTCCTGTCATAACTGCAGTACTCCTGAAAGTGGAGAAGTGTGGCTCACTGGTTAGAGGAGGCAGACCTGGAAGCAGAGGTCAGCCCTGGACCAGGGTTCAATTCCCGGCTCGGCGGGTTCTTGAGTCCTAAAATGTCCATGGACTCGACAATTCTCGCTCCGGTGCCTACTCGATTCACGGGTTCACACTCTGCGACTCTGGGCAATAGCTTGCTTAATCTCCACAACGGCCCCTCGCGGCGGGATGCCTGGCTTTCACCTTGCGGATACCCTGCCGGGGTTATCTCACAGGGGAATACCAGGACGGGTTCCCTAAGCAAGCGCTTAGAAACCGCTCGGTGATTTGCGCTATATAAATTCCTGTACATTTACATTTACATTTACAAAGTTCTTTTTTAGACTGATCACATTATGTTTGGCAACAGCTGTTCTATCAATTCATACCTAAAAAGGAACATGACGCCTATTAGTGCAGTATGACTTCCACCAGAAATTAGAGCTGAAAACAACACAAGGAATCCACCACCCACCATTATTGCAGTCACCCTTTCCCTGTTAAGGATTTGCTAAGCTCAAGAACTGCTTTTTTAATAGACTATTTCTACCCTGTGAAGCGTTGATCGGACACAAAATAGTGCATTGCAAAGCAAAAGAAATAAATGTATGTGAAGTGATTTACAAACTCTATTAACAAATAAACAATCCAAATAATAACATAAACACTTAAATTAATACATGGAATAAAGTACCCCCGCCATATATTATAAGGATACTACAAGCACTGAGGAGTTCCATAATCATATAGAGGAACAAGGCCGAAGGCCAAGTCCATTTATAAGGTTTTGGCACCGTGCTGTATCCTTACCATGTATGCCTGGGGGTACTTTATACCATATAATACATGGTCACTTCATCACCTTTCCCACAAGCCACGTAAAACCTTGATTCATAGGTCTTTCATATGAAAAAGCAAGCATGTTTGCAGACATGAAGAATACGAATAAAACTTGTAGTGCAAAATTAACCACATCAAGAACCTGTTAGATATTTGTTGCAAACAGATATTAGAAACAGTTCAATAGGTCATTTATTTTAGCAAATACAAACTGTAGCAGCTCGAAATGTGTAGAAACATGCAGAAAGATTCTAGTTTTTCTCTAACTGTCTAATGAATGCATAAAATAAACCTGTTATCTCTGCTGGTAAGCTAAAAAAAATATCACTGAAGAAAGAAAAGCAATGTTAAGTTTTTGTTGCTTTAAACAGGGGCTTCAATTATTGCTTCGTGACCTGGCCTGCCTTTCACTTTGGCTGCTGCCAGCTAGCTTTGTGTCATCTGGACTTGAAAGTAATCTATACTAATATAATAAAGAGAGAGCCCAAACCTTTGAGGCGGGTAATCTCAGGAACCACAGCACCAATCACAACACCCAATACAGCGTTGGAAAGGGCAGTTGCAGCAGAAGGACATAGGCTACGCAGACGCCCACCATATACATTTAAAAAGTAAAAGAACCGTGCCAGCAAAGTAGTCCCTTGTGGGCCTGTCTGCGTTGTGCTGTGGGCGTGTGCTGGGGGCGTGACAAACGCTGGGGGTGTGACAAACGCTGGGGGGGTGTCGTACGTTCCGCCCTTCATGCCATGTCTCATATAGTGTGCTAATCCCACCCTGCTCCCTTTAAATACCCCTGCACCCCATAATCATAACCCAACCTTACTCCTTAAAATACCCCAACACCCTTAAACACTAACCCATCTTAACCCTATAAATATACCCTGTACCCCTAAACCCTAAAAATACCCCTGTACCCCAAAACCCAAACCTAGCCCATAACCCTATAAATACCCCTGTACCTCAAAACCCAAACCTACCTTTGAACCCTAAAAATACCCGTGCCCCTAAACCCAAACCTAGCCCTGAACCCTAAAATACCACTGTACCCCAAAACCACCCCTGAACCCTAAAATACCCCTGTACCCCAAAACCCAAACCTAGCCCTGAACCCTTAAAATACCCCTGTACCCCAAAACCCAAACCTACCCCTGAACCCTAAAAATACCCCTGTACCACAAAACCCAAACCTAGCCCTGAACCCCTAAAAATAACCCTGTACCCCAAAACCCAAACCTACCCCTGAACCCTAAAATACCCATGTGCCCCAAAACCCAAACCTAGCCCTGAACCCTAAAAAATACCCCTGTACCTCAAAACCCAAACCTAGCCCTGAACCCTTAAAATACCCCTGTACCCCAAAACACAAACCTACCCCTGAACCCTAAAAATACCCCTATACCCCAAAACCCAAACTTAGCCCTGAACCCTAAAAATACCCCTGTACCCTAAAACCCATACCTATCCCTAAACCCTAAAACTACCCCTGTCCCCCATAACCCAAAACTATATCTGAACCCTTAAAATACCCAAACACCCCAAAACATATACCTCAGTACCCCAAAACATATACCCCTATACCCATACTTACCTTATCTAAACATTAAAAAAAACATGCTTTTACCATTCATGCATTTACAACGAATTTCGTTGTAAATGTATGCGTGGTAAAATCATATAAAATGTACTGCCATGCATTATAATGGCATTGCGGAGTCATGGTACTTTCGTAATGAAAGTATGCGGAGTGATGGTATGCGGAAAGAATGTTGCGGAATAATGGGTGTTTACCCTCCCCGGTAAGTACATTGGCGGCACGGCAGCCCACATCTCCAGCAACATACTCACATTTTTTCACCACCCATTTGGAAAATTCACAGGTCTCTGTCATTGATGGCCAGCACCGACATACACTTTTAGACACACCTCCCGCCACAAGTTCTAGAATTGCGAACTTTAGAGCTGGGGAGCTACATTCGAATCTCGGCATTAGCTCAACATCCTGTGATTCCAGGCAAATTGCTTTGTCTCCCCATGCCTACCACAAATGAATGTGTTCTTCTGTAATGTAAATTGTGCTCATGCCAAGTTGTCGCCCTATATAATATTGCAAGGAAAAATAAAGTAGGGAAACTCGAGTTCACACACTACTGAACGCGCACTCTTAAGTGCATCAGCAGTGCACTGTGAATCGGAGCATTTCACAGGCCTGTCACAGATAAGAAATGCTATCAAAACGAAATCCTACAAAACAATATACTACTGGCCATCAGCAATTCATACCCGGACAACGTCGGGACGGGCTGCTAGTAACTTATAATAGTAGATTTCTGGCATCTTTTCTTTATCATCGGCAACTGGGTGAGTCACAAGTCACCGATTATTGAGAAATTAGAGCTAGGCATTTATACAGGGATTACAGAATCCCTGGTGTTATAAGTATGGAATGGAATGAGTTCTTATATAGCGTAATCTGCCACCCTACGGGTATCCTGGCGCTTCGACCAAGAGATTTAGCCGCTCTACAACTTGCTCCAAACATCTTAAAGGAAGATAAATCAGATCCTAGCGAAGAGCCATGTTTTAATGTTCCTCCTGAACTCGAGCAAAGAGTCAATTTGTCTAATGTTCTGGGGGAGCTTGTTCCAGAGAAGAGCAGCGGTCACGTTAAAGGCCCTTCCTCCCATCCTAGATCGTTTAAATCTAGGAGTTACCAGCAAGCTGGCACTTGAAGAGCGAAGTTGTCTCTTGGGATAGTACCAAGAAAATCTGTCTTGCAAGGGAAAAGGGCCCAGATCATGTACCGCTCTGTATACCAGGCATAATGACTTAAAAAGGGCCCTATCCTTGATAGGCAGCCAGTGGAGGTCCTTCAGAGCCTGTGTGGATGAAGAGCTGCGTTGTCTATTAAGTGCCATTTTTGCTGCTGCAGACTGGACTCTCTGCAATCCCTGAAAAATATATAGTGGTGCTCCCAAATATAAGGAATTGCAGTAGTCCAGCCTGCTAAGCACTGTATTTCTCACTACCATTGAGCGCGATTCTTATGGCAGTAGTGGAAGTATCTGACGCAGCACACACAGCACAGAAAAACACACCCTGGCGGTCTGGTTGGCCTGTGACTACATTTGAAGATTGTCGTCAATTAGAACCCCCAAATTACATACTGTGCAAACTGGTATCAGTGGTTCCTCCTACGGAGTTAACATAAACTCAAGAGGGATACGATTAAACAACTTAACGGAAGAGCAATACACACCCTCAGTTTTGCCACTGTTGAACTGTAGAGAGTTTTCTCTGAGCCAGCTGGCGGTACAGCGCATACAATGTTGGAAAGTATCCATAGATACTGTGTGTTTTCCTTCCAAAGAGAAGGTCAGCTGTGTATCGTCAGCATAATTAATGAAATCGACTCCGAATGATTCAATAATGGGAAACAGCTGCTGTAGGTAAATATTAAAGAGTATGGGGCTGATCGCTGAGCCCTGTGGTACCACCATGAACTACTGGGGTTTTATTAGAGGTGAACGGTGCCAAAGACACCATCTGATGTCTCCCAGTTAGATAGGACCGCTGCCACTGCAGAGCCTGCCCTTTCACCCCTATCCTTTCCAGTCTCTTTACTAGGATGGAGTGGTTTACTGTGTCGAAACCTGCCGACATATCGCGAAGCACTAGAACAGAGGCGTTGTCGGCCCGCATACGCAGATTGTCTAACATAGTAACCAAAGCCGTTTCAGTCCCATGCCCTGGGCGGAACCCAAATTTATCCCTGTCCAAGACTTGACTATCCTCCAAAAAATTGGATAGTGTCTTACTTACTGCCTGTAAAGGATACACGAAGATTCTGCAGGAGCGTCAGGAATCCGAAGTTCAATCCACAGCCTTCCCCTGCTGCCTTCCCACTCTATCAAGCACTAGAGCACAGGAGGCAAGCCAGGGGAAAACAGGGAAACAAAACAAGGAAAGGTTGGGGTAACAAGTGGGTGTTGAGGGTCTTCAGACTGGTCGTCTCAACCTTCGTGTGGACTTGGTAATCAGGAGAGACTGCAATGCAAAGAGTTATATTCTTCAATCTGAAGAGGACAATCACATTCCCAAGTATATGACATAACCTTACATACCTAGATGTTTGTATGTTGCTGTCCCTGAATGAATATGGGAAAACCTCTGGAAAGGGATATAACTGGAGCTGCAGTGAAGAAGACAATACCCTTATAAGTCTACGGACCCAATGTATACTTGTGTAGTGAGTGACTAACAATATATCCTGCTCACTCTGCTCTTTTGTCTTAACAGCCTCGAAGCACACCCCAAAGGATACTCTGATTACAAGCATTCGATTGTCAGTATTCTTGATGGTGAGAACAACATCTATAATGATCAAAACAAGGAGTCAAAACCAAAATACAGTATCACTTATAACAATATAATATGCAGCGCGGGAATGCGCTGTTACCGTATTTCTGGAACATGTATCTGTATCCCACTCCTCACTGGTCCACGCAAGAAATCAAGTCCAAAGGAGGTGATAAAACACCAGAACTTAATAACCCCAATGTGAATTAGGTATGAGCAGGGAAAAGGAAAAGACCTAACTAACTAAGTTCAGCTCACCGGTAAACAACCCAGCCGCCAGCGGAGCAAAACCCGGCTGGCAGCGGAGCAACCCGGTGAGGCAAGACAAAGGGAGGGAGAGTGTGTGCCCGGCCCGTCAGCGGAGCCAAACCCGGCTGACAAGCGGAGCGGAACACAAATGAGGCCAAAAGCAGAGGGAGGATGCCCGGCTCGTCAGCGGAGCAAAGCCCGGCTGACAAGCGGAGCTGCAATGAGGCAGAGGGTAAGGAAAGGAAATCTCGCCGGATGGCGGAGTTAAACCCGGCCGCCGGGCGAGACAATAGAATACTGCAAAGCAGCCTAAATGAGAAGCGACACTGGACGTGTCGAATGCACACAAGCGCGGTGGAGAGGCACTGTGCATATGAGAGCGACGGCCGGGACAGGCTCAGAACGAACCAACAGAGCCGAGGAACTCTCACAACGGACAAACACCAAGACGAAGAGAAACCGGAAGTCAGGCACAGGAAGTCAGGCACAGGAACGAACCCAACGGAGCTAGACGCAAGAACGTGAAGCGTCGCTCCCTGGGTTAAGGACACCTATATAGTGCATGTTTAAAGGGCTAGCGCACTAGGAGGGGGCTTGGGGCATGACACTGCCTTCTCCATGATTTTAATCGGGTAGGGCAGAAGAGAGATGGGTCTGAAATTTGCCGGATTCGTTGGAACCAGGGAGGGTTTCTTAATCAGAGGAGTCACCACCGCCTGTTTCCACCTCTCCAGAACTATTCCAGTCTCCAGAGATTGGTTGCAAATTTGTCGCAACCAAGAAAAAGATCCTTGGCCGAATGTTTTCCAGATTTTATGGGGCAGGGGGTCCGTAGGGGAACCCGAAGACACGCTACACGCCAAATTATTAAAGGAGATATCGGTAGGAGTTTGGAAGTTGTCTAAGGTCACTATTTGCTCCTGATTCTTATCCTCCATCTCACTGGAGCTTTTAGCTACGTCATTGCTACCCGTAGGGTGGAAAGTACCAATGATTTTAATGATTTTTTCATTAAAGTAGGAGGAAATTTCGTCGCACAATTTTTGCGAGGCTGCCACTCTGTTACTGAGGAAAGTTGGTGATGAAAGCTCCTTAACTATCTTAAATAGGACTTTCGTCCCATTTGGCGCCTGTATAATGGAATTGGCATAAAAGTCTGCTTTAGACCTAGTGATAAGCTCCTTATATTTCAGTTGTATTACTTTCAGCTCTTTTTTGTCTGAAGACAGATACTTCTTCCTCCATTTCCTCTCTGCTTGCTTGCAGGTCAGGCATAGATGTTTCAGGTCTTCATTATACCAAGGGGCTGAAATTCTCTTCCTCTTCTTTAGTTTCTTTACTGGAATTGGCTGGTCCAGGGTGTTAGTTATGAAGGTGCAGTATGTGTTATAATTTTCCTCAACTGTGGCAATGGGGCTGAAATAGGTTACACCCTAAGGGATTTCAGAAGTCCTAATTTTCTCTAATTTGGACCATTCTCTCCCTCTCCGATAGGTGGCTAGGGGGTTAACTTTGTCCTCAGGACAGAATTGTTTAATATTGAAGAGGATTAAATAGTGATCAGTCCAGTTTTGTGGGATTATGTGAAGTACTTCAGTCTCATCTTGATTGGCAAATAGAAGGTCAAGCATATGGCCTCCCTGGTGGGTAGGATGCTTTATCAACTGTTGATTTTTGAGATTCGCACATATATGTTTCATATCTCTGAGGTGGCTACTGAGCCTCACATCATCTCTCAGATTAAAATCGCCCAGATTTATCATTTTAGAATGTGAGAGCGTTAAATTCGTAATAGTATCGAATAAGGTTTGAAATTGTGTAGTGTCTCCTGCGGGCCTATAGCATACCAATCCTGTCAATGAGCTACCACTTGCTTCTTGCAATGAGAAACCCATAAGTTCTATCCCTTCAATTATATCTACCTTCAGAGCCACAAAATTCAATTCTTCCCGAAATATCATCCCCCGAAATATCATCCCCACCCCACCCCACCCCACCATATTATCAGATTGTAAAATTTGGTTTGATTTATATTTGTAGACCTCACTCAGATTAACAACGGATATACATTCTATGCCCACATTCAGTCTTGGTTGGTAGTTTGTGAAAGAAATAGATGGTTTTACATGTGAATGAGACAATAATGAAATTCACTTTAACAATTCAATATCATAATCCAGTCACATGTAAAGGTAGCAAAAAAACATTTCATGAAGCAAAAGCATTGATGTAGTGACATTTGTACTGAAAATTGATAAATCACTATGGAAAACATTTAACATCTTTCTTAGCCATGAATGCATTATGTGAAGTCTGATGTTTTATAATAGTATTTTAGTTGTCTTGTCAATCAATGTGAAATGATGACCAAAAACAGAAGAGAATTAATAGAACTTTCTCTGACCTTGCTAGATAATGCAGGCTCTGGGGCCTAGGTAGAAGTCTGCCATTGCAGCGGTCTCCTTCATACAACCCAACATCTAAATATGACTGGAGGACCGCCATAGGCTCAGCGGAGTTCATGGGACCGCCACTGCGGCAGACTGGCGGTCGGACCGCCAAGATCCAAATTCAGGCCCTAATGCTGTCAAGTTCACAATGGCAGCCCCAGTCAGGTATAATAATATCTTTTGTCAGATGTTCCCCACATCATAAACATTGAAGAAACAAGCTTGCTCTGTGAATCTTTGAATTGCTTATTTACAGCATTCTCTTCAACTCCACAAGGTAACAAAAGAAACTCACAAACAAGCACACACATGAAACCCAGAGGGAACAAAAGGACTAGTTATTACACATTAAGACTATATTGCTCGAAAATGTCCTGCCATGATTCCATGACCTACTTCCTCCTCTTGTTCTGTTTCTATAATATTTTTCAACTGCACCCTGTTTACAGAGCACAGTTGTATGTGCAGTACCAAAGGTCTGCGATGCTTCATCTCTGAAAGTGCCCTGCAGCTCCTGGATTCACATTATAGCAAATTCCTAACTTAAAACTAAATTAATCTTGAGTGCAAGGATATCAACACTTTGAATTAGATATAAGAAACCACATATGTGTCAGATTTAAACCTGTTACCACTGCGCCATTTCCGCATCATGACCACTTTCAGTAATTGTTTTCTATTACTGCAAGGGCGGTCCATTGTGGGAACATGGGAGAACAGTTGCAAACACTAGCATGTTGATGCCCCTGCTTGACCTGGCAGTCCTGGAGGGCTACTTGATTAAAACAACACCTACTGGAGACATTAGATATAGGGGAATTACTGGCATGCACATCAGTACAGTGGGAATCCCATGGGAGTGAGGGGGGAATGCAGTGGTTTCCAAGTTCCAGGTGTCCCAAGGAACCACATTAATTTCAAGAATAACATTTTATGGGGTGTGCAAGTACTACCTGCCCAACAAATGTAGAATCCCATACCAGTACTTGTGTGATATTGGCATCGGAATCTCCAAGATTTCCCCTTTGTTGGGACCTTGTGCACCCAAGAATAGATAATCCTTGATATTTCCATAGAGGCTTGGGACAAGGGCTGTGATAGTAGCTGCATCACCTACTCTGGTTCAAGGAATCCATGGAAGTACCTCCAGTCTACCACTGTTGAAAGTTCTGAGTTTGAAGGTTGACTCTGCATTCTTCTCCCCATTCAAGCCATAAACAAATTAGTTGGCTAACACTGCCACCTCATTCTTTCCTGAGAATTGACAGGTTGGGTGGCATAGGGGCAGTGACATAGTCAACAATACCACGTCTTTGGCTAGTACTACTTCAAAACTTGTGTTTATTTTAAAAATACAGTTTGTATTTCAACTAATATCTCTTAATCCCTACCAACCCTTAGCCGCATCAGTGCCTCTTAAACTGCTCTCACCCCTCTTTTCACATCATGTTTATAGTTGGATGCATCACGATGATTGTCAATAATTCTCAAGCTTTTCCCCAACTTATTAAACAAGATATGCACATGTTCATTAAGTCGCTGTCTCAAGCTCATATGATTATAGCTCCTTGCTCCATATGACATTATTACATTGCTGAGATATTTTCTAGTCTGTCCTTTGGAAAACATTGACATTACCTAGGCCATCGCATGAAACTGTCAAACTCCTCCGTACGAATCCTCAGGCTGTGTTGATGCTCTAAGGGGGCCCACCTCTGGACAACCCCAAGTCTGGCTCTAGGAAACAACGCAGACTTTTGGAGTAATCGAGCGGGGGAAGAAATGGGTAGGGACTGCTGGGAGGGAGATCTGAGGAGGAGAGAAGAACACAGAGTAAGCACAATGTCTACAGATGACAGTCGACAGATCACACAACAATAAGCAAAGCGGTGTTGACCGTTTCCTACCCCTCACCTGAAGAGTAAAATAAGTTGAGCCTAGGTCATAGAAGAGGGTAGAGGGCAGTGGCAAGATCACCTCAATACACTATGGTTGTCAGAAAAAAGAATAGGAACATCATGTAAAGAAACTATAACATTCATAACACATCATAGAGTACGTTTGCGATAGTTCATATTGCACCTACCACTATGTTTGAAGTGAGGCTTAGGCGCCTAGCCTGCAGTGGCAAAATACCCTCTCTGACCTCTCTCCTATAGCAAAATAAAACAACAAAAGGCAAAAGCTTATGAGGAGTAGTGTCCTGAGCTAAGAACAATAACTTCTTGTCCTTAGTCCATAATCAGTGGTAGAATTACGAAATAATTCACAATGTCACCATTTCCATTATGCCAATACAACATCCAATAGTTAGTATCCTTTAACAGACCCTTTGATGTAAGAAAGGAAAATGAAATGCCAGCAATATCCTTGTTCACTGTAGCAAGCAAAAAGGATTCTGTACATGAGGCTTTGTGCAACAGACCCCTTCCAACAGAGGAGTTTGTCAGAAACAACAGGAGACAACAAACAAGAGCTCCTCTGCATGAGACCTCAAGACGCAGGTCTCTTCCAACAGAGGAGAGCGAGAACAAGGGGGAGCAAACACAATGACTCCTCTGCACAAGACCTAGAACACAGGTCTCTTCCAACAGAGGAGAACGCGGGCAATGAATGAGCAGTATACCTTTGTGGAGACCAGAGAAAACGAGTCTCCGAACACCACAGAACCGAAGCAAGGAACAACTTACAAGTCGCTCCCGTCGGACAAGGCGATCCGAAGGAACAGTGCGTGTGCACTCTTACCGCCTTGCTGGATTGTAGATTCTCCAAGGAAGTATGCTGTAGGCACTAAATCCGGAATTATCGGCGCCACGGCATCCGCGCAGTCACCTCTAAATCCTGCTTCCAGGTTTGCTTGAACGTCACGTGATGCGTGACATGAAAACCCTGCTGGGAAATTTAGTTTTTCCAATACAGATCGTCCCAAACACCGCCACAACGCAACAAACGCAGACAGTGATTACCAGCGGCCGGGAGACCGTGACAGGAAATCCCTCCTCCGAGGTTCACTGACTGCCAGATGGCTTGTCAAGATACATACGATGGAATTTGGCAGCCAGTCTGGGGGCGTGCACAGCAGCAACATGTTCCCAGGAGTCCTCTTCCGGACCGAAAACTTTCCAAGAGACTAAGTACCACCTTAGCGTCCAAAATACCCTTTACCTCATACTCCTGATCCTGTTGGACACATATGGGCTTGGGAGGCTTCCTCACTGGTCGGATAGAGAGTTTCAGGAGGGACACATGGAAAACAGGATGTATCCGGAAGTGTGCAGGTAGCCTCAGTTTAACCGCCACAGGGTTTATGTGTTTAATCACCCTATAGGGGCCTATGTACTTGGGATTAAACACACTGTGCTTCCGGAACCTACTATGCCTGGTGGACAACTATACCCAGTCTCCCTGCCTGAATATTGGACCTGGCCTGCGGTGTTTGTCTGTTTGCGCTTTATACCTCTCTTTGGCGTTTACCAGGTTTTTCCGAGCCTCTAACAGAGTCTTACGCATAAGCATTAATCTCGTGAGCAACTCAGGTAGCTTGGCATTAGTGGAAGGCAAGATTAAGGGAGTAAACCGTGGATGGAACCCATAGGTGCAGAAAAAAGGTGTGTGTTTAGTTGAAGAATGTATGGCGTTATTGTAGGCTATCTCAGCTGCCCATAACCACTCAACCCAAGCATCAGTAGTGGTATCGACAAAACACCTCATGTATTGCTTAAGAGTTTGGTTCAACCTCTCTGTCAGGCCATCTGTTTGAGGATGGAAACTCGTGGAGAGAGAGGAGGTGATGTGCAACATAGCACACCAGGTTTTCCATAACCATGCTATAAACTGGGCCCCCTATCAGACACTATGACTTGAGAAAGACCATGGAGACGGTCTATGTTAGTAAGCAGGAGTTGATCCAGTTGGCTTGCTGTGGGGGCTTGCTTACATGCAATAAAATGACCCATTTTGGACAGGTAGTCTATTACCACTATAACAGCGGTCATTCCCTGGTCTTTAGGCAGTCCTACCACAAAGTCCACTGAGAAGCGTTCCCATGGCATCTCAGGTGTGGGCATGATTTGAAGTAATCCCTGTGCTTGGGGGTGATCGTTTTCATTTGTACACAGGTAGTGGAGTCCCGCTCCCATGAAAGAACATCTGGGCAAATAGCAGGCCACCAAAATTGTTGCAGCATTTTTTCCAGAGTTTTAGCGCCTCCCATATGTCCTGCACAAGGAAGGTCATGACACCAAGTAAACACCAGTCTTCGCAGAGTTGCATTTGGAAGGAGTACTTGTCTACCTTAAATGGGGAGGCCTTGATGTATCCGCCACTCAGGATGGCATTTGAGCCATTTTTGCCACTCAAAGGACTGTATTCCTCTTCAGATTCTTTGCAAGAAATCGCTGGTCTGAACAACACATAGTACTCTACTAGGCTCTATGATGGCTCTTTCAGGGGTCCCTTCTGGTTGAAGGGTATGTTCCTGTCACATGAGAGCATCGGCCTTCTTATTATTGATGCCTGGGCGCAAGGTAACTATGAACTGAAACTCGTCAAAAAACAACATCCACCAAAGTTTTCATGGAGTAAGGTATCGAGCCACTCACATGAAATGAAGGTTGCCGTGGTCTGTAAACACCGTTACTTGATGAGAAGCTCCCATCAGCCAGTGTCTCCATTCCAGGAAGGCATCCCTGATAGCCAAAATCTCCTTTTCGGCTATCGTATAATTCTGCTCAGTGGAGTTCAGCTTCCGGGACATAAATGTGATGGGATGGAGGTATCCTGTCATCTCGTGTCTTTGGGACAGTACTGCTCCAATTGCTACTTCGGAAGCGTCTACCTCAACGATGAATGGCAACTCCGGGTTTGCATGAGTGAGTAAGGGAGCCCTGGTAAAGGCCTCTTTCAAGAGATAAAATGCCCTTTGCACTTCCGTCGTCCATACAAACGGCGTTTTCTTCCTGGTCAATCTGGTCAGAGGTGCCACTAGGTTTGAAAAATGTCCAATGAATCTTCTATAAAAATTTGCAAAGCACAACAGGCTTTGGATGTCCTTGACGCTCTGTGGACGTGGCCAATCCACTATGGCCTTGACCTTCCTTTCCGCCATAACCTGACCCGAGGGGGTGAGTATCACTCCTAGGAACTCCATGGTGGTCACATGGAACTCAAAGTTCGTCAATTTACAAAATAGTCGATTTATCTGTAATGCTTGCAGGACTTGGCACACATGAAAGATATGCTCTTCTTCTGTGGCTGAGTAGATGAGGATGTCGTCAATGTATACGACTACAAAGATATCCAAATATTCCCTCAGAACCTCATTGAGGAAAAGTTGAAACGCCGCAGGGGCATTACATAGCCCAAAGGGCATTGCAAGATACTCAAATAGCCCGTACCGCGTCTTAAAGGCTGTCTTCCATTCGTCACCTTTGCGCATTCGCACAAGGTGCTATGCCCCTCTTAGGTCCAGTTTTGTATAGATGCCTACCACTCCTACTTGTTCCAACAATACTGGGATCAATGGAAGCGGGTATTGGTTTTGCACCCTAATGGCGTTTAACGTCCTGAAGTCGATGAAACACCTCAGTTCCCCAGTGGCTTTTGGTATGAAGAAGAGGGGAGAGGCTGCTGGAGACCGTGAAGGACAAATAAATCCAAGTTCCAGGAGTTTGTCCAAATAAATCCTCAGATGGTGGTTCTCGGGTTGGGTAAGAACGTAAATTCGACCGCAAGGTACCACCGCTCCCGGGACCAAGTTGATGCGGCAATCGTAATCGCGATGTGGCGGGAGTTCTTCCGCTTTGATGTCGCTGAATACTTCAATAGCAGTTCGGCAGAACTCCCTCCTTTTCTGCCGCCGTTGCAATTTGATGTAACGTGGCTAAAACCGTCGAAGGTCGGGTTGGCTACTCGTTCCAATGCTCCTGGCAATAGCTTGACTGTAATTGTAGGGTCTTGTTAGCCCAGTTGATAATAGGCTCATGCTTCCACAGCCATGGAAGTCCTAGGATTACCCCGTAGTGGGGGGCTTGAATGATATTAAAAGAGATAAATTCCCTAGGATATCCCTCATAGGTGAGTTCGTATTCATGGGTGTTATGGCTAATAGGTCCGGATTCCAACTCTTGGCCATCAACCGCATATACCTGTTCCAGTGTGTTCCTGCGGATGAGCAACACCCCTAATCGGATGGCTTCTTCTCTGTCCATAAAACAGCCGGTAGCCCCCGAATCCACCATTGCTCTTATGGGTTTGATCTCTTGGTTTATGCTTATCTTCATAGAGATAAAAAAATGTTCTGAGTCACAAAATTCATCAAGGTTAACTGAAGGGATGGTACTTTCGCTTGAGAGGTTCCCTTCTAATGTACACAAGCGCTGCAGTTTTCCCGCCGCTTTTTCCGCAGTTAAGGTAGCCAATTGACCAGGGCGAAACAGGCCAGATTTTGGTTTAACGGGACATTCCCTAAGGAAATGACATTTCTTTCCGCAGTATAAACATTAGCCCTGCTTGCGTTGATCGTCCCTGAGCGTTAGAGATGCCCTCACTGTTCCAACGTCTATTGGTTTGGATCTAACCTCTGTCTTTTCCGTGAAAAACCCTCAATCACTTATAGGGGCATGCTTCTCCTTCCTTTTGTGATTCCCTTTTCGCTCTCTTAGTTGGTGGTCCAAATGGAGCATTAGATCAATGAGAGCAGCACAAGTATGGGTTGTGGTTCGATCTGTGCGAGGACATCCTTCAACTCATCTGTGAGGCCTTGATAAAAGATGACTGAGTGCTTGGTTTCTTGGCAGTCGGTCTCTGCTACTAGTCGTCAGAAATGATTTAAGTAGCTAACCAAATCCAAAGAATCCTGTTTGAGCTCAAACAAATTTTTGTCAGCTGAAAAAGTCTCTGCCTTACGATCAAAGGTCTTTGCAAACTCGATTCGGGAACTATCCCAATCAAAGTGCATTGGATTGTATCCTCTGACTATGGGAACCGCCCACTGTGCTGCTTCCCCACCCAAATAGGAGATTAGGAAGGCCACCCTAGCCTGGTTAGCTAGAAACAATTTGGGTTTACACGTGAAGTGTAGCAATACCTGGGTCATAATCACGTGGATCTTTTTTCTATCCCCGTGGAACCTCTCTGGTGGGGTCAAAGGTACTTGGGACGGCATCTCCACCACCACTGATGCTGGTTGTGAGGCCCCCGCATTGACCAGGTTTCTCTGTAGCAAATCAACCCTGGTTTGTAAAGCTGCAGTTTCTTGTCGGGAGGCAGCCAGTTCTGTCTGCACTAATACTAAAGCCGCCATCACATCATCCAAGGAGGCCATCCGTAACGTCAACACAACTGGGAGGAATTAGAATTGGTGGGCCGATAATTCTGTCAGACTCCTCCGTACTAATCCTCAGGGCTGTGTTGATGCTCTAAAGGGGCCCACCTCTGGACAACCCCAGGTCTGGCTCTAGGAAACAACGCAGACTTTTGGAGTAATCGAGCTGTGGAAGGAAAGGGTAGGGACTGCTGGGAGGGAGATCTGAGGAGGATAGAAGAACACAGAGTAAGCACAATGTCTACAGATGACAGTCGACAGATCACACAACAATAAGTAAAGCGACGTTGACAGTTTCCTACCCCTCACCTGAAAAGTAAAATAAGTTGAGCCTAGCTCATAGAAGAGGGTAGAGGGCAGTGGCAAGATCACCTCAATACACTATGGTTGTAAGAAAAAAGAATAAGAACATCATGTAAATGAACTATAACATTTATACCACATCATAGAGTATGTTTCCTATAGTTCCTATTGCACCTACCAGTATGTTTGAAGTGAGGATTAAGCTCATAGCCTGCAGTGGCAAAATACCCTCTCTGACATTTCTCCTAGAGCAAAATAAAACAACAAAAGGAAAAAGCTTATGAGGAGTAGTGTCCTGAGCTAAGAACAATAACTTCTTGTCCTTAGTCCATAACCAGTGGTAGAATTACGAAAGAATTCACAATGTCACCATTTCAATTATGCCAATACAACATCCAATAGTTAGTATCCTTTAACGGACCCTTTGATGTAAGAAATGAAAATGAAATGCCAGCAATATCCTTGTTCACCGTAGCAAGCAAGAAGGATTCTCTACATGAGGCTTTGTGCAACAGACCCCTTCCAACAGAGGAGTTTGTCAGAAACAACAGGAGACAACAAACAAGACCTCCTCTAAATGAGACCTCAAGACGCAGGTCTCTTCCAACAGAGGAGAGCGAGACCAAGGGGGAGCAAACACAATGACTCCTCTGCACGAGACCTAGAACACAGGTCTCTTCCAACAGAGGAGAAGGTGGGCAATGAAAGAGCAGTATACCTTTGTGGAGACCGGAGAAAACGAGTCTCCGAACACCACAGAACCGAAGCGAGGAACAACTTACAAGACGCTGTGTCGAACAAGGCGATCCGAAGGAACAGTGCGTGTGCACTCTTATCGCCTTGCTGGATTGTAGATTCTCCAAGGAAGTATGCTGTAGGCACTAGATCCGGAATTATTGGTGACGCGGCATCCCCGCAGTCACCTCTAAATCCTGCTTCCAGGTTTGCTTGAACGTCACGTGATGCGTGACATGCAAACTCTGCTGGGAAATGTAGTTTTTCCAATACAGATCGTCCCGAACACCGCCACACTGCAACAAAGACAGGCAGTGATTACCAGCGGCAGGGAGACCGTGACAGAAACCATGGCATCTTTTTAATACTTGATAAGGGGCAGATACTGTTGATGCCATATTCAAAACATACTAAAGCCTGGAAGAGAATTCCGGCATTATTTTCACTCACAATATTACAGATTCCATCATACTGCAATGCCCTCCAGTTGCAACCTACATAGTTTATCGGAGTAGATATGGTCTGCTCAATAAGTCTGGGTTACCGGCTGCAATACAGTGAGGCTAGTCGCCACATTGTGACATCGATAAAATCATGTATCCGTCTTATTCTCTTATGTGGCAAAATTAAAAGAACCTGTAAATAGGCTACACATTAGTCTTAAGTGCTACGTTTTCCAAAATTACATTTTTATTTTTTTCTCAATTTGCGTAGAATAAATGTAATTCACATGAAACAACATGAGGTGTTTATGGTTGGAAAGGTTTCCATTATTTGCTATGGAGCTATATAAGGGTTAATGACTATGTCTTACTCCATTACTAACAGAGTGCAGTAGATTTTCTGTTAATTTGTCTTAAATCTTAGTTGAACAAAATCCATGAATTTTGCTTTCATTACAGCCATTGTGTTTCTTTTTTGGATTGTGGGTTATTCTTACAATAATGATACTTAAAGCATACTTCAATACATGTCGCAATGCAAATCCTTCCAAACAGCGATTAAATACAATTCAAGACCAAATCTGCAGTTACAATATTGAAAACAATTGTCCAGAGACCAGCAACTTACAATTGGTTCAATTGACTAAACAAAAAAATCATCCGCCTGGTACATCAGATTGTGGTTGGAAATACCAACGGTAGGCAGTAAGTTGTCAGTAATGGAATTAAATTAGTGTATTCATGGGCAACTGTTATAGTAATTAGATTCACTAGACTGGACTTATGCACAAAGTAATGTCCCTGGCCTGTAGAGCAGGTCTTCATAACCCCTTATAGTTGAGTATTGAGAGATGAAGACTCACTTGTCTGGTTTAACAGATATGTATCTGGGGTCTCCATATGTCCTAGGGATGGGAAGAGGAAGGCAGCGATATTGAATATGCGTCCGACTGCTCATTACAGTAAATGAGATTCTTCAGCCAAGTATCACAGGAGGGTACTGTCTCCCCGTTCTCAGCATATAGCAATTCTACAAACCATCATGGTTCTTGATTCTTTTTGAGTTCAAAAGTAAACAGTATCATGATAACACATATAAAGTGTGTAGTACTGCTACTAAAAGTAGTACTTGTGTAGACATGAAAATGTAGCAATAAGTAAGGATGATGATGTGAGCTTAATTGAGTAAATATGTGTGGGTAGCATTTAGTATGTATTTGTAAGTAAGGTTTTAGGTAGAATAATTATGTAAGTGAAATTGATTAGGCATATAAATGCACACGAATGCAGGCAAAAGCAGGTTTATAAATAATGTTGGTATATTGAAGTGCTTTCTGTTAATGTTTATAATCTCAATTGCTGTTACGTTTCTTAAGATTAACTGCAAGAATAACAAATCAATAAACTAACTGAGTTTTGCAACTGCTAAATGTGGTGTCTGTGAAAAAGGTGTGTCTGAATATGTGAACATGCATTCTGTTGGCAATACAAATTTCTACACTACCTTTCACATAAACCCTATCAGACCAGTGTAGGACCTTTACTGGAACAAGGGAGAACACTGCCAATGGAATATCTTTACTAGTGTCATAATCAAATACTTTCAAAGCTACATTTGTATGAGCAGTAGTGTCTCCCTCTAGACAAAACCCAGCTGCTTTATCAAGACCATCTTGTCTAGGTGAAGAGTGAGGTACAAAGACAGGATCTTCCGGTATAATTTGCTGACAGTATTAAGATGCCAGATTGGTTTATACAACATAATTTCTATTTTTCGTTATGCAGCTATTTTTTTCTTAATTTTCCAAATACACAAAAAAGCCACCTTTAAATATCACATTATCTGTAGCTTCAAATCAAGGATCATTGGATTATTCACCTGTCAATTCTTTTAAGAGCAACCTACAAGGGGCCATTCATTCTTCCCTTATTAAATTTGGTACCAACTAACTATTTTTAGGAGTCACCTTTAACAATAAACTGAGCTGGAGTATCTATGTCTCCCATATAGGTTCTAGATTAGATTGCCTAAAGAATCCCCCAGAGTCGATTTCGGAAATCTTTGCTGTCTCCTGGTAATCTAAATCTGTATAAATTGATGTAGCGACGTAGATATAATGGTTTTAATGAAGTGTATTATATAATTATTGCTAGTTTTTTAATATGACTGTCTTTGTATGTTTTAATTGGACCTCATTAGAGATCCAAATTCCTAATAAATATATTGAATTGAATTCTAGATTTCTTACTGTCAATAATGCAATTTAGTGTTGTGTAAGTAAATATGGGATGTGTGCCATCAGCCTGACCTTGACTGCAGACACTGCAAAACTTAATCCTAACCTTGTTGTAATATGTGCTTGCCTTTTCTAAATAGGTTATTATAACTCTAGGCAATATTTTAATCAAATGCCTACGTTGCATTTTTTAATCCAAGATCATATGCACCACATTGTAGGCTACATCTTGAATATGATCTTGTATCTCTGCCTTCTCTTTATACTACACAGTTTGCGAACTATAAGATTAGCTGTTCCAGTACTGAGAAAAAGTTCTTAAAACACATTCCTTATGAAGAAACTTAATTAGATAGTACTCAGTATTCAGGCTATTCTGAACTGTTTAAAAATGATCATTCATGTTCATCAACATCCTACGTTGGTACCATCATCTACTATGGATGTGCCTGATAACGTAAATACATTTTAAAATTAAAATTAAAACTGCTCATCATACCAATGCTTTACATTTATTGCACTGTTATAAAAAATTGAGTTATGTGCATTAGTTTACTAACAAAGGACAGCCATATCTTTATAGTAATCTTGAGGCGAGAATAAAATGTAATGCTCTAAGATTACAATTATTATATATTTTGATTTTTCGCTGGGTAATTCTCAGAGAATTTGCCATCTATGTAACCCAGCTGATGTAACGGTGTCCTTGTTCTGAGTTGCTAGACCTTGGCAGGACTTTTTTATGACCATTATTTCATAAAAAGGATGCAGATCTATACAAGAGCATTAGAAAATGGGTTAATATCCTGAGCATGTTCCTCAAAATACAGTTCATAATGAATGTTGACACCATTAATCTTCTTTTGCCTTCTTTATTTCTTTATGATTCTTCAAAAAAACAGTCCTAGATGCCAACACGTGTTTCGTCTCTATGTGGTGTAAGCCACAGACTTCCTCAGGGCCAATATCTCACAGTAGTCCAAAGTAAATATCAATATTTAAGATTAAAAGAGTAATCAGACGCCGTCCTACAAGAACACACAGGGAGTCCGCTGCTTTTTCATTACGGTATTCAGATGAATTGTGAAAGGCAATAGGAGTTGGATTTACTTCACTACTGTCTCGCGGACCGGGACGCTTATAGTACTTTGAAATGCGACAAATGATTATTATATTGTGATTTGACTTCACTACAACTTTGCGCAATTAATACCCAACCATCTTCATCTTATTCTATACAAGAGCATGTTGCTCAATCTGAAGGGGAATCTGGTAACTTCACTGGTTGCATTGTAAATTTTTTTAGATAACCATACATTTGCCTATAGTCTGCTAATAAATGATCATGAACTTGTCTTACCAAAGTGTGTTTTAAATCTATTAGGAGGATTGAAGAAGATTGATTGTAATGCTTGTTAAATATGATATTTAGCTGTCATTGTATTATAAAACTATTTATTTAAGCCTATTTTCCCTGATTAATTTTAACTCGGAGATATTAAATGTGTACTTTACAGTAAATCATTTTTTGATCTATACAATATGTCTCATACTACTAATATTGGCACACAAAGTCTTACTTCCAAACACATTAAGCTATGGACTCATTATTGTATTGTCCTTTATTGTGATCTTCTGAGCTCTGTCTTGTATGACACAGCACTTGGTTTAAACCAATTCTGTAAGATCAATTTTGGATCGGAAGAGGTCATAGTTCCTCAGTGTCTGCATTATTTCACTGGCTTACTTTGAAATAAGTAGTTGTTTTCAAATTTCTATAACTTTGGCACATAATTTCAATTTGCATCAACTCTTTTGATATCTGAGGTCAGCTGATTTATTGCTACATTAGAACCCTACATTCACTTAACACGTCAGTGATAGGACTTTCTCAGTAACTGCTTAGTAACTGCTGAAGTCAAATAGAATTCACCACTATTTTCCTTCCAAGCAGAACCAAATCTGTGAAATGTTGCAAAAGACTTAAAAACTGGCTTTTCACCTTCTTCTTTGACCTCAGCTTTTTGCACTCAGCCAAGTCTTTACACGAGACCTGTCTGTCAGATGTCATATGCTTTTGGGGTAATGTAGCACTCTACAGAACTCTGTAAAGAAAATAATGAAAAAAGGTTGAAAATAATTCAAGTCTATATCATTTGTCAATGTAGACTTCATTGTGACATTTAACCAAAAGTGATGCTATTTTAGAATTTTCCTCATCTAGCTGGCTGTTAGGATCATATACAGCTGTAATTATTTGTATTCTGATTCCGTCTCCCATAATATTAGAGCTAGTATCTTGCTAAAGAATTGGCTGACTTTTGTGTATTTCCCATGATATATAGAAATCGGTATTTCACAAATAAATATTTACGCTTACCAACTTTAAAAAAAGCTAGAGGTATATTTGACTTCAATAGTGAACAAATAAGGTCAGAATAGGTTATGTATAGCATGCCTAATTCATGAATGCCAAGTAAGACACCACAATGAACACAGAAAAATTCACTTTTATACTGGTATCCAACAATTGCACAGATGATCGGGAGATGAGGCCACTTCAGAAACAAGGCTGCCTTTTTCCAATATTAAAGCCTGCAGTTCAAGCAAAAATGCACATGAAAATTCTACTCTAACCCATAATCATTTACTATCCATCCCTATATAATTTGGGCTGAGAATCTCAGCGAATAAACTGCAGCATTTGAATGCAGATCATTGTGCAAGCCCTCCATGCTGCAAAATTGTATAGATTAAAATGTGCTGTTAATTTGCTGCTATCATCTTAGTATGGAGTGGTTGAGCATAACAGAGGGGATCATATTTATTGGGAATTTGCAACTTTCTTTTTGGTGAACAGGCCACATAAGAGGCTGGTGAAGAAGAAAATATGGACAGGGAAAGGGAGTTGGTGTGGAAGAGTAGGGACCTGAATCCATTGGAAAATTCTGACATATTGGAAGTCTGCTGCTTCTACATTGAATAAACAAATTGAATGATAGAGAATAACAGAACTGTCAAAGATTATACTTCAACTTTTCATGAATATAGCTGGAATATAGCTGGAAGGAACTCCAGACAATTGGAGCATGTGCTGCAAGATATATCCTCTAAACCCTTGGCTGGTGTCCTGGTGCATTTCTCTTGCTGGTGTGAACTTGATGATTCTCTTCTCCAAGCTGATAGGGTCAACATAGTGGTGTAAGACGTGAAGCAGTGTGCACAACATTTGGCAGCCAAATGACGTTATTTAAAGCTGGTTTGTTACAAATATATTTTAGCGTGCACATCAGCCTGGCTACTTTGGTTTGAATACTTTGAAATTCATCAGTTTGATGGACAATTTATGTTATGCTTCAAAAGTCGTCTTGATAGCAATAATGCCTAGAATAATGCAGCATGGAGGTCAGCTAGAAGACAAGAGATGTTGTGGGACTGAGTCATCTAACAGTTCTTGACTGTGAGAGTCATTTGTGTAATGTATTGTGGCTTTTTATTATATTGCTTCATTCCTCTCTATGGGTTGCTGAAGCGCATTTTTGGATTGGTAGCACACTTCACAGTGGAGGAGTGCATATTTATCCAATCATTGTATTTATTGTGCCCCCATGTGGAAAGTGTTTTAGTGTTGTGTGTGACTGACCTGAGAGGTGCACTTATCCTACCCACAGAAACAGCATTTAGCAGAGTGATGGAGAAGGAAGTGTGAGAGATAGGCCCGCAAGCAATAGTAAAAACTAAAAGATACAGGCAGCTACACAGAACCAGCCTGGAAAGAGGGACAGCTGTGCATCTATGCCAAAAATGGGGGAAATCAAAGTAAATAGAGAATGGCAAGTAACAAACACTAGCATACTTCAGAGGCTATAGCTTTAGAGCCCACTCTCTCCCTCTTATAGCCCGAGGCAGAATAGTTATAGGGTAGATTGTTCGGGTCAAGTTTAAGACCGCTAGGGAGATTGTAAGCATTTGGAATCTAATCTTGACTTTTGGCAGGACTTCTTTTTTTCATCCAGAATTTTTTCGGATGGCACAGGCTCCTTATGGTCTAGCTGCGGTAATAATACCTTAGGTGACTTTTATGGCCCCACTGGATTACTTGATTTTACTTCACTTAAATCTCTTTATAAACTGAAAGACGTTATGTACTTTAAATATATGCAAATCAGGGACTTTTTTGTCCGTAAAATGGAAATTAATCAAGTTGCGCATTCTGACATCATAAAATGTCTTTACTCTGATAAGACTAAATCACTCATCAGTGAGGGCTATAAGCACTTAACTCAGATGAAAGCGGATGATTGTAGTAAACTAGCGGCTAAATGGACCATTGGAACGGGTACAAATATAACATCAAATCAGTTTTCTGCTTCTTTCTGTCAAATTAATCAGGTGGTTCAGTCGTCTAGTTTAAGACTTCAACTGTACAGAACTATCTGTCAAATGTATTGTACCCCCAAAAGAATTTCTAGCTGGTTACCAAGCAACCTACCCAATGATCGTTCCAAATGTCCTAAGTGTGATCTTGTGGCAGCTGATTTGGAGCATATGCTTTTTGCTTGTCCTGCATTGTTTGAGTTTTGGAAAGGAATAGAAGGCATTCTTACTCAGAAACAGATCATTTTTCCGTCTCTCTCAATACATTTGATTTTGTTAGACTTACAGGAGGTAAATAGCCCACATAAAGATTTAAATACTATTTTATTTGCATGTGCAAGATTAATTATCGCTAGGGCCTGGATTTCTCCGAAACCCCCACATGTTATGGAGTGGTGGACCCTAGTCAATGACATTTCTACGATGGAACTATCTTAAGCAAAAGTAAGGGGTCCTCGCTCTTTAAGAAAACGGGAGAGAATTTGGGGAATGTTTATATGAATTTTGAGCTCTGACCCCCCCTTTTTTTTCCTTCTCCAAAGTACTATTAAGACCATCGCAATTATATATTCAGGATATATGCCTTATCTGTTTTGGTAATTTAAATTATAATTTATACCTCTGTATTATTCATTTATAGTGAGATGTTTAATGGTATGTCCATAATGAATGACTTTCTGGTTTTTTCTTTATCTGTCTCTCACAATGATAATACAAATATAAAAAAAAAAAAAGATTGTTCTAAACTAAAAAAGGAGAAACAGAAGGACAAACGCTGGAATATTGGAGCAGATTAGCCATAATTAACACTGAGACTTAACATTGTCGCGCAACATTCCAATGTTCTCATAAGGTTATAGAGTCTTTTGTAATTGCTTGCAAACGTTTTATAGAGATGAGTTGAGCCACAAGGAGGCAGACTCAGAGATTCTGAACCTGTCTTAAAAAGCAGTTAGGCGGTTATATAAATACTGTCTTGGTAATCTGTGTTAAAGACGAACAATGATTGCATGTGAAAACAGTCACATATGAAACATTTTTTCCAGAAACCAACATTTCATAATATAACCTTCCACTGATACCTCCAACCAAAAATGCAACCTACAACGAGTTCGACTATCAGCAATGTGTCCCAAAGGTTCTAGACTGGCATAAGAAGAATAAATAAATCAATTCCTAAAACGTGGAAATTGAGATTGGTGGGACTGAGGCATAAATTATTGGTTGAAATATTTATTGGGCTATATTGAATTGAGATTTTGTCAGTCTACATTGAGAGTTGCATGCTTTAGCCAGTTTTTAGGCTGTTTTCATGTAAAATCCCTGAAACAGAATGAGCCGTATGGGAACGGTCAGCTGGCCATTGTCTAGATCTTCTAGGATGCATTTCATTAGGTCAAAAATTGCTGATTGGCTTCTATTTTGTGACCAAAATCCAGATTGATAGGCATCCAAAGAAGGGTTACTTTTATGCTAGCCTTCTCTTTCTTTCTTGGTTTGTCTTTCTCTAATCCTGGTGATGCCAGAAGTTATGGTTGGGCGGGACATTGCATGGTACAGGTTGAGTGAAAGCTCCTACTGCAAAAGTTAAATGTGCCATTTCTCTGCTGAATTTGATCTGTAAAAAATGTGTTCATTAAGAGAGTGACATTACAAATTAACGTCTCTTCTTTTACATTGAACAGAATTGCAGAGAGATGTAAATTGTGAATTTGTTCGGTTTTTGGCGCCATGGAAACGTTTGTGGACATACACCTGATATGTTAGTGCACAGTCATTTTTTGTGGGCTAATTTCTTGGAAGGGGTAGAAGTAATGTTGCCAACGTTGTTCTTATCAAGACAATGTTATTGGAAAAGAAACCCCATCATCCTAGGAGGCTGATTTATCTACTTGCATTTGAGGCATCTACCTATTTTTTTTCGAATCACCACCTCCATTGTTTAATTGATTTTTGGAATCATGGGACATGGATTTTGTATTTCCATCTGAAAATGGTGAAGTGGATTATTATCTGGGTGCCTGTCAAGTTTTGCTACATTGTTTAAATGACCGAAGGAGCAATTTAGTAGATGGAGATATCTAAAAAGGCATCTCGTTTTAATTTACATCAAAACTAAAGAGAGCAGTTTGTCTACTTTTGGGTATTTGGTCAGGATTAATTGAGGATTTAAAATGAAATTACAAAGCCATCTGATGGGAGATACGGACACAATCAGTTGAGTCGTGTCCTGAGGTGAAAATAAAACCTAACAAGTGACGTTT
Source organism: Lissotriton helveticus (assembly GCF_964261635.1). NCBI lineage: Eukaryota > Metazoa > Chordata > Amphibia > Caudata > Salamandridae > Lissotriton > Lissotriton helveticus. The sequence continues at coordinate 1,016,140,997 of NC_136069.1, read as the reverse complement.
AATGTCTGTATGTGCCTATCTGTGCCCGTGAGTGCATGTGCGTGTATTATTGTGTGTTTTCTTGTGCGTGTGCGTGTGTGTGTAAGTATATATGTGTGTGCATGCATGCGTGTTTGGGTGCATGTTTGAGTGTGTATGAGTACTTTTGACATGTTCATTGACTTTAGCAGTTAGCGATTTGCATGTGATTCATGTACCATCTTGTGAAAGACCAACTAAAATGAAAGAGTACTTTCCAAATAAAATCTTAGTAACCTTAGTGAAAGTTGTTATTTTTTGCTTTGTCTGGTCTCACAATCACTGACAGCACAGACATGAGAAGTGGTCCCAGCTGACAACTAGAAGCAGTTGCATTATAGTAGCATGTCATATGTGGCCATAAGCAGCATGGACTATTCTTTCCAAACGTTTGCCACCATTACCAACACCACTATCAAGCTATATGTTCTTTATAATCTGCTGTCGTCTGAATCTGGGTGTCTGTCTACCTACAATCTCTGAACCACATCTATTGGTAAACACCATGGGTTAGGTGTGTACGTGCAATGTATGTGGTAAAATTGGTTGCTAATTTGTGCACCAACATTTACTGAATGAATTGGTATTTCGTGGGCCAACCAATGCACTAATCAGTTTGTTGACAATATTCCAAATCGTAGTGAGTCACAATTAGACCTACCTCATTAATATTAATGAGGCATGTCAGAAAATGGGACCCATTAGGATTCATTTCCATCACAAGCCTGGTGGCATGCTGGGGTCAGCAGAGCACCAAGTCTGTGATTGATTTTGAACAAAGCAATACTTTTTTTAATGCAACTCTTTTTTGTTAAAAATTTACTTTTTCACCATTCACCAAGGGGAAGGGGTCCCTACGGGACTTCCTCCCATTCAGGAATGGGTTACCACCTCCATTGAGTTACTCGTAAAATATTAATTGTTTTCAAGCAGAATTCGGTTGAAAGACATTATTACATATCATAAGGAACTGACATTTGGAAAGGATTCCCTAACGATGCCCTTTACAAATGCAGATTTGGAATGTTTTCCAAAACCTATTTAAAGATTGGCTCTTTATCATTTACACTAATTACTGCACTGTTCTGTAGTCTGGTATTATTTTCTGGCCCTTGATTTTATCTATACTTTTGTTTTCAGGAATGTACGGTGTATGAAACAGAGAACGCAATTCTCCATGTTGTAAGTACTTCTTTTTTAATCCTTCTTCATTATTATTCTTTTACTTATGGTTTTCGGGAGATACGATTGACTATACATTTAAAGAAACTATTTTAGTGCCTAAGAATGAATTGTTATGATAATGTGCACTGCTACCCATGTAAAAACAGTCCAAATGTTGTGAGAGGGCTGATATTTGAGGTCATAACTATGTTTCATTACAACCATTTACGCATTGCTTGGCCAAACAACACATTTATAACAATCTGACATGTTGGTTAATACTGACAGTTGTCTAGTACTTTTTGGTCCAAATGAAGAGAATGCACTGGTATCAATTCTCATTCATTATAAGATAGTACATCTATTAATCAATGAGATTTTCATAAGATTCGTGAAGAATTGTTTTGGATACATATAATGATGAGTTGTACTTTCAGACATCTATAATATAAATGTTGTAGGTGTGCAGTAATAAAACATGTTGAATGGTAGCGCCCTTGCAAATTATCTACACATGTTTAGGAGACATGAATTCATTGTCTCATCAGTTGTATTTCTTGCAATGATATTTATTTGAGAACTGCAATACAGTTGCTTTTTGCTTTCACCAGTAGTTGTACAAAGCAAGTCCAATTCTTTGCCTTTAAATCCGACGCATACAGATACCTTTTTTATGCTACTTCATGTAAAAATGTGCATAACTGAGGAGTTGATTCTTGCAAAACAATCAGTTAACTTACAACAAGTGGTGTATTTTGCGACCTCCAGCTTATCTTTGATATCATAGACAAAAAAAGTCGCTCAACAATTTTAATGTCTCTATCATCTTCATATGAAGAGTTGTATGTCACTTTATCCTTTTCAGAAATACTGACCTAAAGAAATGTTACATACCCAATCAACTAAGAATGTGTCACCAAGATAGTATACAAGTGAAAGTACAGAATTACTAATGTTAAAACCACATCTACTTACACTGATGAAGTAGAGGTAATAGTTTTGTACAGTTGATACCTTTGTAGGTTGAATTTCGTCTATGATGCAATGACCCTATGATATGAACATATGTTGGGTTTGGCACTGCATGAGGCTGAATGCATAAATAAAGAATCAATATTGCACTGGTCCATCTCTTAGTTCAGGGTGCCCCAAACAATACAATGTGAGATGTCTAGAAGATTCACAGTTGGGGAATTTATTTCATGTTTACTTTGATACATTATGTAACTAGAACTGATCTATAAAGACAAAAATGGCTAATAACTGTATAAGTTAACCTACATATTAGGCTATTGGTTACCTATTCTCCAATTACTTTATATTTGTGTTGTGCTTCTGAAAACCTTTAAGTAATGAACAAATAAGCCGGAATCTGTTGTTTGACAGATTAAAATGAGTTTGTTCTCACAGTAAAGAATTGTCCTGTCCTTGGTCTTCATCATTTCGAGTGATAAAAAGCTTTTAAATAATATGATTCATTTTTTATTTTATGTACTCTGTATCAAGGTTTCTATATATAACATTGCAGAAGTAGCTACCTAATGGTAAATTTCTTATTGAATAAGGTTCATTTGATGAAGTCAAAAGTTCTTTCTATCTTAAAGTAAAGTATGTGGCTAAGCTGGCCTTGATAAATCAGTCTAATGAGGAATTGAGTGTGTTACTGATGGCTTGTTTCTTTCAAACAACACTTGGCAAAATACTCTGTGTGATGTTTGCAATGCAGAACAAAATCATTGACTGCTGTGCTTTGACCAGAATAACGAGGGAGATATGAGGTGCGCTGTAAGTGAGCAGATTTTAAGGATATGTCCTTTGGAAAATGAAAGGTGTCGCACATAGAAATCTATCAATAAAGTATTGCCGAGGAAGATGGGGACAATGTTGCCTCTCTGAAAAAATGTCAACTGAATCACTTCACCTGTGGGTGAAATTAGGCAAAGTATAGTAATCTAGTTTTCTAGGAATCTTGATTGGTGAGATATCATGTTTCCATAATTATTTGGACTACTATATTTATAGAATACATAAAGAAATTTGAGGCGTTAAACTTGAAGAATGGTCTGTGGATGGATAGGTTTCAGAGCAAGATTGGAGAAAAAAAACTATACACATTGGAGGTCAAATCTGGGAGAATATCAGAGTCCTAAAGCATGCTCTTCTTAAAAATGTTGTGCAACCTATTGTGGAGAAGTGTGGCTCACCGGTTAGAGGAGGCAGACCCGGATGCAGAGATCAGACCCGGGACCAGGGTTCAATTCCCGACGCGGCAGGGTCTTGAGCTCATAATGTCCACGGGCTTGATAATTCTCGCCTCGGTGCCTACTCGAATCGTGGGTTCACACTCTGCAACTCTGGGCAATAGCTTGCTTAATCTCCACTACGGCCCCACTGCAATGGGATGCCTGGTCTTCACCTTGGGGATGCCCAGTAGGGGTAATCTCACAGGGAAAGACCAGGACGGGTTCCCAAAGCAAGCGCCTTGAGACCTCATGGTGATAAGGCGCTATATAAGAACGTATGATTACGATTACGATTATTGTAGGGAAATCCCTCCTGGCAAATATTTCATGCAAAGAAGCTAGAATACTAATACTAACCTCAGATCACAACTTCCAACATACTTTGCAATTTGGGAAGGGACATCTCTTCATCTCTGCGAAGGGTTGTGTGATATAAATGTGGTTCAGTTCACATTGCATATGCTTGTGTACTGTACATAACATGCAGACACCAGGAAAAGACAGTTTATGCTTGCCACAACTACTCACAAAAATGTTTGTGAATTGAGCACAATGGCTCTTTCTAACAAACATGTTTCACAGACTTTCCTGATGACAACTGTTGACATACTATCTATATATCATGGAATTTTCATTCTTTTTCCTATACTACTTATATTTTTCTATGATGGTCATTTTCTTAAATTAGCTACACGGATAATAGTGTTTCATCTATAAAATGACTCATGTAATTTTCTAAATTTAGGCAAAAGGAAACCAAGGGCTGGATTTAGTTTTTGGTGGATGGGTAACCCATCACAAACTTGGCTGTCCCATTTGTGACAGAGTACCTGTCTGCTAAACTCTAAATGAAGACCTACGTAAAAATGGAAAGTGGATAAAAAGTAATTTATTATATTTGTGATTTCAATTTTCAAAAAGGTACATTTATGTTTAAAGAAGATGTTCATGACCTGAAGGGAGTGTATTTGAAAGTGTTCCACTGGGTTGGAGAGTGATATAAAGGCCACCAACCCTTGTAACTTCTGCAACTTACCAAACATACCCTGGAATGTATGCTTTGTAGGCCTATACATCAACCAATATGGATTATGTTTTCTCAGTTTGTTGTAGTTGTATTTCTTGAGTATCTTTATCCATTTTAATATTTTTAAATATTTTTTTCATTTTTATATTCTACTATGCATTGTACTATTTGCATGGATGTATTTCTGAAGTAGAATATATCTGGCACTAAACCTGTTAAGGTACCTGAAGGTTTCATAGTAATGAGTCAGTTAAATAATAGGCTTTGGAGTCATGAAATATCAGTAAATTAATTTCTCTGAAGCGAATTCACAATTTTGGCTTCCAGTGATAAATTCTATTACTTGACATCTCAGGCACAGCATGGTGGGGGAGTGAGCATCCCACTCACTGTCTTATTACACCACTTATCTTTAAACACAACACATTGATAGAAACTGTACAGCCTTATGCGTTACATTCTTAAGCACCAAAATATGTCAATTTGCTGATTTCTGGAAACAACCCAGTCACTGAATGTTGGACTCTGCAAATGTATGAAATACAAACATTACACTACATGAAAAATCTCATTTCTATGTTCATGGTGTCACTGCATTTAAGCCAAGATTAGGTGACGTAGCTTAACAAGCACATCACTATTACAAAGCAGGTTAAAGCACCACAGATCATTTTGTATTTAAAAGAGGCCTATAAAATGTTCATTTCTTATACAACTGCCTTCGGGTCCTGTTGAGTGAAATGTACATAATTGGTATTGTTGGCTTTTTTACGAGTCTGGCTGATTACCTTTGCTGTCATAGGATAAGAAATTCATCGTGGGATTATACAATTTATAATCCAGTTATAAAAATAGTATAAACACCAATCAATGAAAATTATATTAATTATTTCGCTTGGTGTATCAAATAATTTTTGGGGGGGATTTCGATAAATCATTAAGTGTTTTACACTGTAAATCTGTTCAAAATAAAGCATCACTCCACAACGAATAGACTGTAAAAATATTTATATAAATGCAATGCAAGTATACTACAAATGGTGAGTATATTGTGTTCTCAAGCTTTCAACCTCCCATTTATTTTAGACAACAGGTTTATAATGATAGGGAAATACCACTTCAAAATGGGAAACAATAAGAAGTGCACGAAAAAAAAATAATAGGAGGGTGATCGGTTGAAAGGGGTCATTGGACAGGGAGCAAATACAAATACAAACTAATTTGGAACACACACTGAGCTTCTCAACACCCACCAGGAAGAACAGTGGTCAGGAAGCGAGAAATGTCCTTGAACATCAAGAGAGACTACCACCCGGATAAGTAATCGTCTCCACATACTATTTGTCGAACATCTACATAAACAACACCCACCTGGAAGATCGTTGAAATGAAACAATGGGATGAAAGAGTAACTTTATCAGGTCAATGAGATGAGTCAATGGGGTGAAAGCGTGATTATACCAGGGAAGCCCATAGGATGAAATAGATGCTGGTGGCTGTACAGCCAGGAGTTCTTTGAATTGCATTAACATAGTATTCCATGCTACTGCAATGAGGCGTTTCCGAATTCCATGGGCCTCCTCCTAGTGCAGCACAGTACTCTCAAGTACCTCAGCTGTGCAGAACCCTACCCCACTAGGCAAAACTCAGCACCTGCTGTGCCCACCAATACAGGATCTGTAAACACTTTTCCAAAAGAAGGAGCAATTTCAGAAAGTGTACCCTTACCTTATGACTCTCCCTCCTCGGAAATATGACCAACACTGTAGCTTCCCAAGATGCGCTTGTTGTGAGCTCCGTTATACTAGCCAACACAGTGTGTATGTAGGCTGTCAGTACCCAGATACAATAGTGCAAGACCAAAGCATATTACCATTTCCATTTCTTTTTGTAAAGCGCATGGCTACACAGCTGGGGTGACCCCGTGCTAAGTATTAGAACTCAAGAGAGGAGCAAAAGAGAGTCAGTGTATTGCATGCGCTAAGATACTCAGAACCTAGAACCGGAACTAGATGATCTTATTAGTAGATGATACTTTCACGAGGTTTGTGAGCTCCTGTACATCTTAAATTGTGTGCATGTGAATAGGAAGTTATCATCGAACGGAGATAGCTCAGGCCATTGTTCCACAGAATTCTGTAGCAGTAGCACGTGGCCTAAAAGCCCGTTCTGTCAGTTACCTGTTTGGGACTCTGGACTACAGGTCCCAGCTTTCCTGCTCCCACATCTGCCATCCACGCCACATCACCACGCCTGGAGGTGCTTCATAAGTGGCCGCGGGCTCCGGCAGTGCGGGAAGCCTGTTCTGTCAGTTACCTGTTTGGGACTCCGGACTACAGGTCCCAGCTTTCCTGCTGCCACATCTGCCATCCACGCCACATCACCACGCCTGGAGGCGCTTCATAAGTGGCTGTGGGCTCCGGCAGTGCGGGAAGCCCGTTATGTCAGTTACCTGTTTGGGGCTCTAGGCTACAGGTCCCAGCTTTCCTGCTGCCACATCCGCCGACCATGCCACATCACCGCGCCTGGAGGTGCTTCATAAGCGGCTGCGGGCTCCCGCAGCATGGGACACGCGCTGGTGTCCCCGGGCCAAGGGCAGGCCTGTCTGCTCCAGTCAGTGGCCGGAAGAGGCTGGGCTGGTCCAGGTATCTTGGCTCTCGTTACCGGACCAGACTACCCCCAGGCTTCAGCTCTTGCTTGGAGTGAGTACTTAAGGGAAAGAATAAGGTACATTCGATACTTCCTTTGTATAGGGACCTATGACTGTGTTATTTCCGGTTTACATTTTCAAGCCCTTTTATCCTAACTCAGGAAGTGCCCCCTGTGTTCCCCATCTGACCCTTGAAGAGACTGTTATCTTGTAGCTCTGGTCATATAAGACAACGCATCTCCTGATTGATTAGAGATGGGTAAAAGGAAACTGTCCGTCGGATAAGGGAATTCACTAGGAACCAATGTAGCTGGGCCAATTAGGACCATAGCCTCCTTTTTAACTAAAGCGGCAAACGTCATCACGAAGTAGATCGCCCAAAGTGAAAAAAGGCTCTCCATGGAATCTGAGAAATCATATGTAAGGGATGGAGGCATGATGAAGGCAATGAGGGTCCCGGCAGGAGAAAGGTGCCCCCCCTATGTCTCGACCCCCTCCGGCAGGAGGTCAAATGATGGAGGTCGAAACCTCTGTTTGCACCCCTGCAGCCATTCTGACACTGGGTGAAGACTCGGATTGCCTATCCACTAAAAGAAAGAGAACTGGTGGCAAGAGAGCATTGAGAAAATCACCACAGTCAAAATCAATCCCACCTCCAGCTGACTGTACTTTGGAACTGTTGTTGGACAATCTCGCTGTAAAACTAGAGAGTTGGCCAAAGGTCTGTTAGCATCCATATTTTCAAAACGGGAAGAGATCGAGCTGAAACTTAATTATTTTGTCTCCATGTATAATAACTGTCCCCCAGGGCATGTCATAGCAGTGGGGGGAGGGGGGGACCTTGTCTGGCATCTGATGGTGCAACCCAAGACCACCAGGAGAGCAGTACCCAAGAAGCGGCGGCAGTGTCTTTAACCAGCAAATCTAACACTAATCATACTAAAAACACAACAGGGGAGCTAATCATTGTACCTCAGGTGACCCACATGGAAGGGCAGGAACATTTTAATGAGGGTCCACCATCCATACCCTCTTTCTCCAACCCCAATAGGGCCACAGCCGATAACCATTGTGTACTTGACCTCCCACCAACCAGCACCTCTAGTTGCTGTTTTATTTGGGGTTCTCACACTCACACCAGGCGCCAAGAAAACTTCTTTGGATCTCATTCATAAGACCACTCACTGGTGTAATAACAATGTGATTAACTGTCCTAAAATTTCCTCTGATATCATTATGGCCAGAAGAGTGGGGTGGGTAGGTTATGGGACATGGAAAAATGGCGAAGATGATTGCATAATGTTAATTTCAAGAATCCCATGCAGGCCAAAGCACTGTCAGGTTGCCAATTTAAAGACGGCACCAAGATCAAAATTATAACAGTCCCCTTACAGTCTTTTTATCCTTTTAAACGACCCCTAGCAAATCCCCAATGGCAGTTGCCGTTTAAGCTGGTCAAGTCTATTCAAGACAGAAATGTGAACCCAGTATTATCTCTGACTAATCGTTATCTACCTCTAGCCTGCCCCCGAGCCTCGATAAAAATGATTGACTAACGTCGGCGACAAAAAAACTCAGGGCAAGATGTTGTCATTGAATTCCTCTACTAGGCTGTGTGTATTTGCTCCAGCACTCCCACCTTTGTTGGATAATCCCTCCAATCCTATTTCTACCTCAGCTATTCCTGTTGACCCTCTCATTAAAGTATTGTCCTGGAATATAGATGGTCTCAGGTCAAAGACGGGTCACATATTTTGGGAACAATTTCTTGCTACACACCACGTTATTGCTTTTCAAGAAACATGGGAGATTAACAATTGCTTCTATTTGGATGATTTTATTACATTTTGCAAACATGCAATCCCTTCGAACATGGGGAGAGCTGGGGGGGTCTTCGTTTAATGTTTTCTCTTAAGCTTTCCTACAAAGCCAAACTGATTGATTGTGTTGATCACTCCATGTGCTAGCAGTGCAGGATTTCTTTTAACTAAGGTTGAAGACATTATTACTGATATAGGCAATACTTGTATTACCTCCTGCTCTCTGGTAGTGGAGGACCCACCTGACTTTCAGGGTTCTGCTCTCTCGGTGTTCCCTTCGCTTGAACCACATGATTTAGCTCACTTCGTGGCTAAAGTAAAATCAGGGTCACCTGAGGACCCTTGCCCGCCGAAGGTGCTCAAAACCATCATTCCAGTGATTGAGGCTGAGGTGTTGTCTTTATTAAATCTATCTCTGGTGACAGGAAGGGTACCACAGAAATTTGAGGAAGCCTTGGTGATCCCGTTACTGAAAAAGGCAGGGGCAGACACCAAGATCCTCAAAAACTTTAGACCCATTTCCATACTCCCTTTTCTGGCTAAAGTTCTTGAACAACATGTTCTTTTAGTACTTTCGGCTTTCGTAGAACAACACCAGCTGCTACGCAAGCCAGCTTCAGGGCACACAACAGCAGTGAGTTGGTGATGCTCTCAGTGTTGGATGACCTGCGGCTTGCAGCTGACAAGAAGACTCCCTCAGCCTTAATCCTATTTGACACGGTGAACCACGTACAGTTGTTAGCCCATGTCCCGCTGCTGGGAGTCACTGGGATGGTCCTCCAATGGATCACCTCCTTTCTGGAGGATCGGTCCAAAAGACTCCAAGTGGGAGATTGTACATCTAGGCAGGGAAGCCTACAATGGGGGGTCCCACAGGGCTCGGCGCTGTCTCCTCTACTTTTTAATAATTACCTTCAGCCTTTGATAGACGCACTAGCTAAAACAGACTGTCAGGTGTTTAATTACACTGACAGCACCCAGCTAATCGTGCGTATTGACAATGTTCTTGCCTCTCAGGGTAATATCCTCTGGTTCACTATGAACTAGATGACCTCCAATTCCCTAAAGGTAAATCCAGAAAAAACAGAAGTACTGGCTCTGACCACAGGGGTTTTGCCCTGGTCTAGTCTCTTTTGGCCTCAAGAGCTGGGCACAACTCCAACCATAGTGCCAGCAGTGAAGAGCCTAGGCTTAAAGCTGGACACTGAATTAACCCTAAAGAGCCAGGTATCTGCTGTTGTAGGGAGTTGTATTGGCCTAATGCAGCAACTTCGGAAACTGGTGACCTAGTTGTCTTTCTCCACCAGGCAGACTGTCGTGACAGCACAAATCTTGTCAAGTTAGATGATGGCAACGCAGTCTACACTGGGCTTCCTGTAAACTTCTGGAGAAGCTACAGGTGGTCATGAATGATGCGGCAAGGTTGATCTATAAGTTGCCAAGAAGAGCCCATGCTACCACTCTGTTGCAGCAGTTACACTGGCTTCCCATCAAGCAAAAGGTTAAATTCAATGGGCTGTGCATCGCGCATAAATCCTAGTTTTGAGAGGCACCCAAAAACATCAAAGATTGCCTATGGCCTTATGTGCCGGGTCGCACTCTCCGGTCATAAGATTCTTGTCTGTTAGTCTGTCCACGTTTTAACAGAACGACCCTAGGGGTCCGAGCATTCTCTGTCACTGTTCCCCAGATTTGGAATAAACTACCTGTCGGTATGCGTAAGGATATCAGGCTACTACCATTCAGGAGGAGACTTAAAACCCTTCTGTTTACAGAGGCTTTTGGATAAGCTCACTCCGTTGTGGGTTGTGGTTAGTTGCGTGTAGGGATTCTGGAACTCTGATTTATGTCATAGCACTTAGAAACCTTCCAGTGAGAGGCTCTCTATAAATACAATCTAAAATAACATTACATAACTGTCATGTATAAAACTCCCCACACTGTTAGTGGGTAATTTTTATAACTCCTTCACCAGATCTCACGAGACTGAACAACCATTAGCTTTAGAGGATTATCTGGAAAGTTACGGTGAAGGAAGACAAGCTTATCATGACACATTAATCTTAGTGAATTTTAATATCCATCATTGTTGTATTAACTGTGTTTCCACGTTGGAGGAGGGTGATGGTTTCGATCTGTCTAATCATTTTGAGCACACACAATCGGGCATCCTTTTACAAAGTTTCCTCCAGCCAATAATTTGCAATGCCTACAGCAATCAGACGCTTCTGTGCTGGTCCCCACCTATGCAGGCAGTGGTAGCTCTAGCATAATTGATCACATTCTGTTATCTGCATCATTAGTGCCGGCTGTTAAAAATGTAAGTGTTACCTGGAACTGTGTCAGTGATCATAATCCTCTAATAGTGGATCCCTTGCTCTCGGCCTCCATAAAAGGGGTGCAGCGAGTCAAATCTCTAACACTAACATCAGTACTAAACACCAAGCACGGATACTGATGTGGGAAAGGATCATCCCGGAGAGTTTCTTAGACAATTTGTATTTCACCTGTGCCCCGGAGTTCCAAGTCTGTATGGATCCTGTCCCACATGATGGAGCCATCCTAAACGCTTTTGATAAAATCACTAAGCAGGTAGCATCTGATTTAACCTCTAAAACTAGAGCAAGATGTCCAAAACCCAAAAGGTGGTTTGACAATACCTGTTTGGCTGCCCATAAGAAACTAAAGCAAGCTCTTATGCAAAATCCAAGGGATGCAATATTAACAAGGAGCCGCCGGAAGGCCTATAAACTTGCAGTTCAGGAAAGGAAGAAGCAGATAAGGGAGCAGGCTTGAGAAGGCACTCAGCCAAGCCAGTGACCTGGCTGACAGTACCAGATTCTGGTCGGTGGTCAACAGCCCTTTTTTTCTGACATGCCAAACTCTAGCAGAGACTGTACGATACCTGCTGAGCTCTGAGTCCAGCATTTTGGTAACATCGATAGCGACTTAAATCTATAAGTTCTGTGGGAGATCCAGTTCCCAGCTCACCAAGTATCCCCCTCCATTTCAGCATAGATGTGGTTCATTAAACTATTACCTCAATTTCTGGAGGAAAAGCTCCTGGACCGGATGGGGTACCAGCAAACCTCTATAAGGCTGATCCCAAAGTCTGGGCCAAGAGTTTAACTCATGGTTTTAATGAAGCCTGCTCCAGTGGCTTTCCCTCATCATGGGCAAAGGCGGTTATCATCCCCATTTTTAACAAGCATTTACCATGCAATAGGCCTCGCAGTTGTTAGAGTTTGAGCTATTGGCATTGTAAATGGCAATGTCTTTTATTTATGTGTTGGTTTTTAAAACATAAATAAAAGGCATTGTCATTTACAATGCCAATAGGTTAAACTCTCTCAAATGCGAGACCTATTGCATTGCAAATGCTTGTTTTTGATGTAGTTGTCTGTAAAGTTCCACTTGCAAGTCATGGAGCACGCCCAGGTCAAGCAGAATCTGTGGTGTTTCAAGACAACTGAAACAGCCAATTGTTTTATGGCCATTTCTTGCAGGGGCTTCACAAAAAACAACCACGAGGACTGACAGGGGAGACCCCTCAGCAATCCTGCATATTAATGTTTTAGGAGAAAATATAGTTGTAAACATACTAGGCGTGACCGTCTGGATAAGATTGGACAAAACCAAAGAAAAACAGCAGTCTTTTCCACGTTTGGGGTGTCTTTAAAGCCCTAGCCTAGCAACATTTCATCCACATATAAAGCACCATAAAGAGATCAAGCATAATTGGCATCACAATGTTTGCCTCACCCACTATTTAGGACACATTTTAAAAAACATTCAGCAGAACAATATAAATTTGAGACGTGAGGGTCCAAAACAATCATTTTGGTAAGTGCAACAGCCCAGGAAATTGAACAGAGGCAATCAAGTTGGACTTCAGGGTCTCTTACAAATATTCATCCTTCGAATACTGATAGCCGTTTTAAGTATTACAGAGAGAAGAGGCTTTAATCACAAATGTGTTATTGTTTGTCTTTTCGAATTTATATAGAGAGGAGCCTAGAATGCTAATATCAGAGTTTAAGACCTAAAAATGCAGCAGAGTGAGGAGGATATTGTGCAGCTCTTATTTCCACCTTAAACTGAGTGAGAGGAGGTGACGCAAATGTGACTCCATGGAACACACAGGAATGTATTGAAGGCAGTATAGACTACACCATGCTAAACCTAACACAGTATGTTGTGCCAATCTCAAGAATATGGGAACATGCTGCAACACCGACATATCAAGCACTCTGAATCTGCACTCTGCACTCTGAATCTGCACCCTGAATCTGCACTCTGCACTCTGCATCTGCACTCGAATCAGCACTCACAATCTGCACTCACATTCTGCACTCACAATCTGCACTCTGCAATCACAATCTGCACTCAGAATCTGCACTCTGCACTCTGAATCTGCACTCTGCACTCACAATCTGCACTCTGAATCTGCACTCTGCACTCTGAATCCGCACTCTGCACTCTGCACTCTGAATCTGCACTCTGCACTCTGAATCTGCAATCTGCATTCTGCAACTGCACTCTGAATCTGCACTCTGCAACTGCACTCTGAATCTGCACTATGCACTCTGAATCTGCACTCACAATCTGCACTCACAATCTGCACTCACAATCTGCACTCTGAATCTGCACTCTGAATCTGCACTCTGAATCTGCACTCTGAATCTGCACTCTGCACTCACAATCTGCACTCACAATCTGCACTCTGCACTCACAATCTGCACTCACACTCTGCACTCTGAATCTGCACTCTGAATCTGCACTCTGCACTCTGAGTCTGCACTCTGAATCTGCACTCTGCAACTGCACTCTGAATCTGCACTCTGTACCTGCACTCTGTATCTGCACTCCGAATCTGCACTCTGCACTCTGAATCTGCACTCTGAATCTGGGCCGGTAGGGCTACTTCGTAATGGAGAGGGCGAATCCACCCTGTCCTCTCAACCAGGAAGTGACAGAGAACAGCCCCCTTTCAACATGGTAGTAGGGGAGTTCTGAGTAAGTGACAGAGCAATAAGTTGGGTCTATCCCCAAGTACGCTCTAAGTGACACCCAGTGTAAAAGTGTGGGGCTTTTCTGTTTTAAGTGAGAGGGGTCAGACTATGAACAACTAAAAAGGAGCGTATCGCTGGGGTGCTTTGGGGACACTTCATTGTACTACTGTTAGAGGCCCGTCTCCTAGGACTACTGAAGGATTGAAACCCTGTGTGCTAAAAGATGCCCGGAGGGTGTAACACCATACTTAGGCAAAACGGGCATCGACCAGTCTAAGTATAAACTAAACTCTGGGATGGAGCCCTTTCACTAGATCTGAGGGTTTCATAAGTTTCTCTACAAACAGAACGTATCAAAGCATAACATTGGATTTGCTCAGTTGAGCTCAGCATAAACCCAGTGCGCCTTTCCGTCTATGGAACTGCTCACATTGGGTTTGCTACATTGTGAATTGATAGCCCACCACTTACAACTTTAGAGCTTAGTGTTCAGTCCGCTGCATATCATTTAATTCTTTGGAATTTCATGCTATAAGTACACAAGTAAGGTAAATTCAATGTTGTTAGTTCCCCGTTAACAGTCTTACCAGTTCTGCAATAAAAATTCCATAAAGCAACATGTTACGTAGTTCTGAACAAAGCGGGTGGAATTCGCATTTTTGCATCTAAAGTAAGAAATCCAAGTTAAAACAAAGGGAATAACATTTACTATTGGGCAGCAGTAAAGAATGAGAACCATAATGATACACGACCTCTAATTTCTAGTGGTAGCAAGAAGCTATGCAGGATGCAGATACCCTACGTGGAATACTTATAGCTTACAGCCCATAGAGGAAAGCTGTGCTGAGGTGGCATTCCTTGGTGTGACACCTAGTAAAAGGAAGTGTAGTTCACTTTTAAATGTTTTCTGTAGATCACATTCATATTTGCCCTGTTGTCGTTGCTGTGCAGTGTGTATATTTTTAGTGGACATTAAGTAATCAGAACTCTAGCGATGAACCTACAAGTAAACATGAATTGCAAACTGTACATGAGGAACATAGTTTGATTAAGGGAAATGGGATAATGGAAGAAAAGAGGAAGAAAGAATGTGAAGTCAGATTGGGGCGGGGGAGAGGAGGTGGGGGTGAGCTCTTTGAAATGTGAAGCTCTCGGCGAGGGGGGAGGAGAACTGATGGATCCCTTTGAAGCACGCACGGCCTCGCGGCTGTGAAAGAGGTGTGAACAAGCAACAAATGGCTTTCATGTGGTGATGCGAGGCAGGCGGATAGAAGCGCGTTCACGAGACCACATGCACTTCTGGAAATCCGCTTTTTTCAGAGCTTAGTTTAGCTCTTAGTTTAGCCCCAATAGTCTCGTCCTATTCATTCCTTGCGGAATGGAATAGGACGAGACCTAATAAAAAGGGCCCAGGATGACCACACCTGCTATAGACCATTCTCCCTCCTAGATTCAGGGGCTAAAATTTTGGGGAAAGTAATGTTGGATCGCCTAACAGTTTGACTTCATCAGGTTAACATAATTTCCGATCTGCAGCATGGCTTCAGGCAGGGGAAAGGGACCTTGGACCAATGCCTTACCCTGCATTTAGTGATTGGAAAGTATAACATCGCCAAGAGGGGAATTTTAAATATGGCCTTCATGGACCTAACCTCAGCGTTTGATTATGTTAATAGGTCTGAGTTGTGGTTTGTGTTACGTGATCTGTGGTTAGACATGGAGTTGGTCTCTTCTTTGTACACTGCCCAAGAAAACACCACGGCAGCGGTAAGGTACAATGCAGATGGCAGTCTGACAGGCTCTTGGGAAGTTAAAAGGGGGGTCCGGTAGGGGTGCATTTTTGCCCCTTTGCTGGTTTACGCTATATATTAACAAATTGGGAGACTCCCTAATATCCTGTTGCAAAGACAAACCCAGAGCTAGCTCCAAGATGATCCCTGCACTCTTGTATGTCGATGATGCGGTTTTACTAGCCAGAACCGCAATGGGCCTTCAACATCTTTTACATTGTTTTATAGGTTTTATGGATTCATTAGATTTAACTACACATGTTAAGAAATCACACACTATGACCATAGGTCCCTGAAAGACTGCCATCAGAGTCTTCAATCAGCAGTTTCTGGACAAGCAGCAGGGGCTTAGGGAGGAGAGGGAATTTGCCAAACGGTCTGTGAGAAGGTTTGCCATATTAAACTTGGCTCCACAGATGCAGCCATATTTATCATATGTTAACAAAGCATATCATCGTTTTGTTCTGACCAGATTTCGTTTGAACCTGGTTCCCTGGCTTTTGGCATTTCCCCAAGGTTACTCGAAACCAGGGTCACTAAAACCCTTCCCCTGTGATAATTTTTCAGAGCTGGATACTCTTCATTTTATGTTTTTCTGCGCCCACTCCGATTCTTTGCGCAGAAAACATATTTTACCATTACTTAGAGACCGCCAATTTGTCAAAGTCAGGCCGGCACTGCTCTATCTTCAAATGTTCAAATGTTATCCTCTCCCACGGTCTGCTTTGGGGTAGCAAGCTTTCTAATAGGGGCTATCAGATATAGGAAATATTTGCCACCACAGTAGCCACCTTGTCCCCTCAATTAGTGCAAACACGTTTTTTCAAACTGTTATAATTTTCACTTTATCAGATAATGCTTATAGCCTTTGATCCAATGCCTAGCACTGTTGCACTTTATATGTCGTACTCTTTGTAGGTCTATATGTGATGGATGAAACAGTAAAGCCGGATTCCCTTTTATTGCTCTGTACAGATATTTGTAATATTTTTTTGTGACCTAAGTTTTTATGTATGAAAAGTCTTTCAATGAAATGTGTCTTTTAAAAAAAAATTACTTTTATGGCTCTTGGCTTCCAAATAAAGTACTTTTGACTTTGATCCTCTTCTCCACTGGGAGCCAGTGGAGAGTCGTCAAAGCCTTCTTAATAAATGCTCTTCTAAGGAGGTTTAGGACCAAGCGTGCTGCCACATTTTGAATAATTTGATGCTTGATTAGACCTTTTTCAGTCATTCCCAGATATAGGATGTTGCCGTAATCTATCTGGGTCATCACCAAAGTATGGACAATAGTTTTTCTGGTATTGACTGGTAATAGGTCCAGGAGTTTCCTTAGGACTTTAAGAGTCCCAAAACAGTTCCCTACTACCTTCCTGATTTGGCTCTCAAATGTGAGTTTAGGGTCCAGCCAGACCCCAAGATTTTTGATTTCTGCTTTTGGAACAGGAGTTTGCCCAGAAGCCTCAGGCCACTAGGCAGATGACCATATCTTAGGTGCTGAAAATCTGCAGAATGCGCTTGACATCTGTGGCAAGAGCGGATGGCCATTGTGTACATGTGTACTTGGTAGCCCATTGGCTAGTGACCACTTCATCCCGAAGGGCACTTTCTGGGCATAAATATGGCACCCCTGCCACCCTGAACTTCAGATCACATCTGGACTGGGGACCACAGAAGGGCTGCTCTGTTGACCCCTGGACCCGGGAAGGGAGGCTGCACCAACCGCTGGACTGCACCTGCTGCTCCTTGGACTAGCTAAGAGAGGACTATGCCTGTGGTTCTTGTCTCATGGAAAAGTCACTCAAAAGGCCCAGCCAGAAAAGGTGAACTCCAAGAGTCAGTCTACTGACTCCCTATTCCAGCATAAGGGCCACAAAAGCTAAAGTAGCCCATTCTGGCTTGTAAATAGCCACTTTCATTGTGTTACTGCTAACCATAACATGCATTCAAGAAGACCACTCCTCGGCCCTCAAAAGTTGCACCCAAGTCATCACCAAAGGAAACCTCTGGCGCTTCTGTGACCGGACACCGGTAACTGGAATTGTACTGGCTCAAAGAGGACTTTGAGGGACTCCGACTCCTGCGGCCCAGGTCGCCCTACCTCAACTGTGGACTGAGATATTACGCCAATAAGGCCTCATCGACTGCACAGCACCCAGAGCACCCTCAGCTTCCTGTATCCTCAGCAGCAGGACCATTCAATTGAAGGTTATGGCAGCCCTTGAGAAAAGTGTGGAAATGAAGTTGAGGCTGCTCTGGTGACCAGCTAACTGGTCAAATACTCGTTATTGTATCCCCCCTGCCCCCGCGCTTCTTCCGGTCAGAATTGGTTGCCTAGTCTGGGCTGGAGTAGTCAAAACAAACTCTTTGAAACGTATCAAATGTAACGTTGCCAATGTTTGTTTGTGCTTTAGACTAAGAAGCTGAGATTTATGCTTTACTTACAAATCTATATCTCCAGAACCCTCTGGTGGATTTTGTCTGTTTTGATGGCTAAAAATCTGTACAAATATAATCAATTTGTATAAATTAAAATCTGATTTCTTCATGTTGTGTGACTTTCTTATTTATTGTTTGCTTCGTCTAAATACTTTACACCAGGTCCTTTTTTTCCTGAAGAATTACATTAAAATACCAAAGCATGCTCAGTAATGTCTCTGGTGAACATGCATGCTATGCTTATACTTATTCGAAGACCGCGATGATGGGCAAAGGAGGGCTATAACTAAATAAAGATTTCACAGGTTGGACGCTGTCACCTATGTTGGTTATTGTCAATATGGTGTCATTCTCCAACACTTTCAGGCTAGTCGTAATTTATGATTTAACAATACATTTAGGAGTAGAGTACATTACAATAACAGACTGATCCGATACGTGAAAGATTTTTTTTTCAAATTTTGAAAGTCAGGCTTATTTTACTTATGCTCATATTATATTTTATGATCCTTATTCATGCGGGAGCAGTTTTTCCTCTTGAGAATAGGCCTCATAAAGTTTATTTTTATAGCAATGTGACATACTTACGAAAAGATGAAGATAAATACACCAGTACACAGAAAGGGCGACGATGTTCTTACCTGCATACTTTTTTTAAATAAAAATCTTGTATAATATGGACCTAGTGGCAAATGGTTTTTAAGTTTGCATTTGTATTCTATTGCATCATGATTTGTATTAAACTAAATATTATATCTTTTCATTTCACCTAGCTATTACTGGAAAGTATAAAACATGACAATAAAACAATAGTCAAAATAAAGAAACATTTTCACGCTGCAACGACGATTGGAAAGTGGCAAGCAGGAAGTCACACGATGTGTGGGGTTTGTGAAAGACAGTCGTGATTTGATATCGCCTTTACTGAATACGTAGGATGCTGCTGACGGATGTGTGTATGGGGGAGGTGAGAGTATGTGTGGGCTGGTGTCACCGAGATATGCGCACAAGGATACTCCAGAGAATGTGGTAATTCATGTGAGACTACATTTAATTAGATGACTTTTTTGCAGACCTTTTCCAGGTCACATTTACATCTCTTCTTACTAATGCGCTTATTTCTGTGCAGTGCTTTATTTAGCACATTGATTTTAAAAGCAGTTTAAATACAAGGTGTGGTTTAATTGAGCCACTAAGAGACCAAGTCCAATGATGTACACGATCTTAAAACAGGATGCACGATTAAAACCAAAATATAAATAGACTTCATACAGAATCTGTGAAGGTCACAATAGCGATGTTGCCTAGAAACAGAGTACAAAGTGACATTGTGCCATTCAGAAGTGCACCATTGCACTGCCGTGAGCTGAGCTGTACAAGAATGGATTGTGCTCTTTCATGGAAATAAAAGAACAGAAAGAAGCGTTTGTAAGAATACAGCGCCCTAACCATTATTGGACCACACGTGGCTCCAACACACGTGCAGTGGCTTTCTAGTTTTTCCAATTCTGTGGGGTCTTTTGCAAACAGCTGCTTCTCCACCACTTGTCAAAGGGCGGGAAGGGAGCTCGGATGTGCTCTGTTGGTGCTGTTGTTGCTCTGTTGTAGGCAGGGTTTGACCCTTGTGTGCAGCTCCTTTTTCACATGGCGGTTTCTGTGCAGTGGAGCTAAGCCCACAATGGTATTGTGTTCCGGAGGCACAACGGAAATTGTTGTCTTAAATTATGTTGAGCTGGGTCTTTTATCTCAATATAACAAGAAGTCTGAAGAAATGTGAAGGTGTGACATTGAAATAAGTCTGTCTAAGCCTCTGCCTCACAGCACCACTGCCTTCGTAGAAAACACATAGGGGGATATTCTCAAGAACGGGCGATATTTATCGCCAACCAAGGTTAACGTAATTTTACATCACGCGTCTATCGAGGAAAACTAGTGCCGTGTTAACGGCGTATTCTCAACACGCCTGCAACAGGCGATAGTCTCCTGATAACGCCTCAAATGTGCGGGTTAAAATTACCAGGACGCCAATAAAAAAGGAAACTCGAACGTGAAAAAAGTTGCGATAGGTACAACAGCGATAAAAACATCAGCGATAAGCAGCACCAGGCTTGCAATTTCCACGTCAGGCGTAAAAAATTACCATTAAAGCTGCAAAAAAAAAAAAGAAAATCAAACTGAGAAGCACCATGAAGGAAGCTGGAGCAACTACAGAGGCCAACCAGATCCCCACAATCCCCCGAAGGACCAGCCAGGGACCTCGGGGAAGGAGAAGGGTAAGGAGAAAAACCCGCGATTCAGTCCGCAGGAAAACAAGATCCTGATTATGGAGGTGATAGAACACCACCAACAATTGTTCATCATCTCCACTGTGTCATTGGCAACTAAAAATGCAATATGGCAGTCCATCTTGGCCAAGGTGAATGCAGTCGGAGTGTAGAGAAGGGAAGTAGACGACTGCAAGAAGCGATGGAATGATGTGAAGCAAAACCAAGCTAAAACTTGCTAACAACCGGAAAGCCGCAATGCAGACTGGAGGTGGGAGTCCAGTGCGACAGCAGGTGCCGGATGGGATGGAGGAAATGGTGTCCATAGTCATCAGTGGGGAGACGGTGGCAGGAGTTGGGGGACCAGACACTGCTCAACATGACCTGACCCAACAGCAACAGGGTGGGTAACGGCCAGGGACTAGGCGAACGGCGGGGGGGGGGACGAGCACAATGGGACACATGCACAATTAAGTATAGCATAGTGCTCACCCGCAATGACCCTGGATCATGTACCTGATCTCCTTGGCCTACTGCAACAAACATAGACAATGTGCCCAGAGGGGGCTCTCCCCACACATCACTAATCTCACAACAAACCCATGCATATGTGCTGAACCCAACAAAGCTGCTGGTCCATGAATCACACTGACAATGCAGGTGACACTGCATGACGATTAGCATGGATGCAGTCCAATTATCAAGACATGGTGCACCCCACAACACTGAGGTGGCTGAGTGCGGATCACATCCGTAAAGGAGCAGGTCATACCCTGAAACATCCATGTGCACAAACAACCCCTGACGTCAACAACACATCTGCGGACAAACCATGCCCAAGGGTCCCAACTCCCACCAAGAGCCCAATTTACCCAAGTCTGCAACATCTCAGCACTGTATAAGCACAGAAGTGAAAGGCACACCACCTGAAAGGGATAAAGGCTAGCCAAATAAGAGCTGCAACACTTTCACAACAGAACAGAGGACACAACTGTTGCCGCTTGTCTGTAAAAACTGGCCAATCACATTTGACATAGAAGAAAACCGTCAGATGATAATGTACAAGTACAATCTCACATCCCTGTAGGTGTAGAAATGTCCACTGTCCTGCATCAAATAGGCATCTCCTCCCAAACTGTCACAATGTTCATTGTCATGCAGTCTGTTTCTAAACGTGTCCAATGTGTGAACATACATGGAAAACATTGTTAAACTGCATCTCCCCTATACATTGCAGAGGGAGAATCAACACCTCCTGCAGAGCAGACTGTACATCTATTCACTAATGATGAAGAGGACCTCCACACCATCGACACCGATGCCCTCCAATAGCTCATGGACACCCTCAGCACCCCACCCCCAGGAGCAGGGCAGCCCAGCTGCATCGAGCAGACCCCACGCCCTGCACAGACCACAGAGCAGGAAGCACCCACCACCACAGCTGTCTCCCAGGACCCCCTCTACCAACACATGGCATTCCAATGCTGTGTGTTAGAGGGCCAGAATGAGATGGCTGATCAGGTGCGGGTGCGGTTTGACCTCATGGCAACCAAACTAGATGCCATACGTGGGTATCTAAGTTCCATCAGGGACCTCTTAGAGTCCCTAACGGACACCCACAGTCTGCTCCATGCTCTCCAAAAAGCCATGGCTGACATTGCTGGAGTCATGACTCTGAGACAAGAACAACGTCTAATCAGAGTGGCTCCAGTGATGTCACCCGGGAGTTGGGACACATGTGGAGGATCATGGAGAACATGGAGCAGGTGCAGGCAGAAAGAATGGCTGCCACGGCTGCACACCAGCGAGATGTAGCTGGGATCTTCCATGCCCTGCAGATCCTCATCATGGCATTGCTGCCACAAGGCCTGGCACAGATAAATCCTGCTGCTACTACTCCATCCACAACTCTGCCCCCTGATGTGTCAGTGCCTCACAGTGTGTCAGACATTCCACCTCCGGCCCCTAATGTGTCATTGCCACTCAGTGCTGCAGACAAAACACCACCACCCACATGTGAGGCACATCACACATCAGAGGATGATGATGTGGATGTTTGGTTTGGGAAGAAGAGGGAGTAGAAGTGGAAGTGTGAGATGAGTCTGCTGTTTTTTGGTGAGAGTGATGTGAATGTGCTGGGTGTTTTGGAGGGGTCAGTGAGTGTTGCTGTGGTGTCTGCGGGCATGTTTGTGTCTGGAGGGGTCAATTTGTGTAGGTGTGGTGTCTGCAGGTATAGTTGTGTCTGTAGAGGTGTCAGTGTGCGCTGATGTGGTGTCTGCAGGTATGGATGTGTCTGTGGAGGGGTCAGTGTGGCATCTGTGGGTATGGTTGTGTCTGTGGAGGGGTCAGTGTGTGTTGTCTGTGGTATCTGTGGGTATGGGTGTGCCTCTGGAGGGCTCTGTATGTGTTGTTGTGTTACCTGGGGATATGCTGGTGGTGATATGGTTGGTGAGGGGGTGAGTGGCTGTTGTGAGCGTGCATGTTTGATTTTTTTAGATGTCTTGTGTTTATGTGTGGTACCTGATCTGATGAAGTGTGTGCATGCTTAGGTGTGCATGTGCTTGGGGTAGGAATTGAAATACGGAAATTGGATGGGGAAGGGGCAGATGGAAGGTTGAGATGGGTGGAGGGCTGCCGTGAGGAAGGAGGCCAGAGCCTCAAAAGATCTCTGTAGGCCAGACATGGGAGTCTGAATGCCTTCCATGGATGGCATTCAGGACTTCAGTCTGGCCCATACAGATGCTCCTCAGGGTGTCAATAGCCTCGTCACTCAGTGCTGTGGGGCTAACAGGGGCAGGGGCTGAGCTGCCTAGAGCAAGGGAGACTGCTCCCCTTTTACGAAAGCGGCATCGGACAACTTGTAGAAGGACAACAGGAAGGGTGGCAATGGAACTGCTGGTGGTGGACATGGAAGAAGGTGGAACAAATCCTTTTGGGTCTGCCACCACTTGGCTGTGTCCGCCAGAGGAGGACTCAGATGATGATGAGTTTGAGCTGCTGTCCTCCGGTCAACTCCTCACACCCACCTGTTACTGGGTACCTCAGTGTCTGACATCTCACGTACAGCACCACTCTGACCAGCTGTGTCCTCATCAACATTGGCCCCTTCTCCTCCGCTTGCCAGGGATGTATCTGAAATGATATGTAACATGGATTTATTGGAACAGCGTTTTCACGCCTGACTATTACAAATCACCAGAAAACATTGAATAAGTCCACATATCACACCACCTTCATGGTTCACTCCATAGGCTTCAAATTTAGCATGAGCACATGCATGCATTCTACATAACTTGCAAACAGTTGGATCCACTCATGTCATAACCCCAGACAGGCCCATTTGCATTGATGCAATTGTCTACACAGCATCCTTATCTGCATACTAGGATAGTTGATCACCTTGAATACTTTCGCACTTGTATATCATTGAAAAATATGTAAATAAATAGGATGGACCCAAATCTGAGATTTACACAATGCTCATACAAGGCCCAGTGTCAAACACATCAAACTATTACTAATCACACTTCTTGATGTCATGAAGGTGAAGTTCAACACCAATGCACCATCAATAACTGTTGCTGCAGACATCATGTCACATGCAAATGGTTATTGTACACTGATGATACTTTGGTCTTCAAATCCCATCATATGTTTACTTCCTGAAAAGTCAAATGAAAGCTGGACAAGTTCCCTGTTTTAGGTACCGTCACAATGTCATCTTCAATTGGACATTGCAGAGTTGTGACATTATCTGTATATGATGCTGTTCAGACTTACGAAGTGGACATGGATTGGTCCTGGAATGTCTGTCACAAAGTTTGGATGTACAAAGCTGGTACCAAAACAGCTTGCACAGTAATAGGATGGAAGTTACCTGGCTTCATTTTGACTTGTTCCTTGTAGTGTGTTGGTCCTAATACAATATGTGTGCAAGCATGTGCTCCAACATAATGTTCTGCCCAATAAATGCTATCCTACCTTCACATTGGCTAATTCCTCATTGTGTATAAACTGGATGTAGCTATTGATGTGTCTCCGCATTGTAGGCCAAAGTGCTTGTGTACCACTAACATTTATTTGTGATACTCCACAAGATGCAAGCAAACTGGTTTGGAATGAACCTGTGGTCAGAAACTGTTGTACTGGCATTTGTTTATTTGTTCTTTTTTTTTTAAAACTTGTTTTTATTGATAACACAAGCAGTCAAAAGTTACAGAAAGTCAAATAAACCAATATAAAAAATCAGAAACATATGGTTCAGAAAAGATTTAAATCTGATTTTGTAAGGACATACATGAAATAAAAATAAAAATATAAACAGAAAAACAACAAGAACAAGAGCAAAAAGGAAGACCCAAATAACAAATCACATCACTTCTGGAAACAGAGTTCCCCAGATTTTTTCTACTTTCTTGAGTGAACGAACCCCTCTTGTTCTAGCTAGAGAAAGTTCCATATCATATATTTCATTCACCAAGAACCACCATTCGGTTACATGAGGTGGTTTATCCGATATCCATGCCCTTACAATAGTCAGTCTAGCACATGATAACATAATAAATAGCAAATCTTTAAATGGAGTGGTAGTTGGCTGCATACCTAGAAGTATACTCTCCGCAGATAATGGGGAGAAGATCAGTTGCTTTTGCTTTAGAATATTTTCTATGCTCTCCCAATATACGCGCAGTGTTGGGCATGAAACAATCATATGCTCTAGGTCTGCAGCTAACAGGTCGCATTTCGGGCATTTGGTGCGATCCCTAGAAGCGCTGTTGCCAGACCACTTAAAAATTCGTAACAAAGTATAATATAATTGGCATACAGTCTTATAGGCTTGAAGTTTTAAACTAGATCAATGAACAAGTTTATTAATATTATATAAAAATGTGGAGATATTATTCGAGGATATACCCATCCCCAGTTTGGAAGCCCATTTCTGCGCTAACTTTAGGCAATCATTTGTTTTATATTGGCTGAAGCATTTATAGCCTAGGCTGATTATGGCTTTATTTTTTTTCCCATAAATACATGTCCAAATGTCTGAGTCTGAAATAACTTTAAGTTTCATTTTACCGATAAGAAAATCACGGATCTGTATACATTTGAATCGCATATATTCATGTAATTTATAAAGTAATCTAAGTGTTTCAAACTCTAGAAAGCCCGTTGAGCCATATAAATCCCCCAACTTAGGTATACCTAGATTAGCCCACGTTCTCCCAGCTTGATTGCTAAAAATGCCCGGTAATCCCGGGTTATTCCAAAGTGTTAAGTTAGGGTGAAAGAGCGAAGTCTTGTCAAAAGCCAGTATTATATTCCATATGCGCATCGCATCCTTGGTGGTCTTAAACTTGACTCTCTTAAAGTAATTTGGGTCATTAGCTCTAGCGAGAAATAGTTTATAGAATTAGATCCAAGCATGAATTGGTGGAAATAATACGGGTTGTTAGAGTTAAAAAGGCTATGGATTCGGCTCAAAAAGGAGGCGTAAAAATAAATTTTGA
The DNA here is from genome assembly GCF_964261635.1 of Lissotriton helveticus. NCBI lineage: Eukaryota > Metazoa > Chordata > Amphibia > Caudata > Salamandridae > Lissotriton > Lissotriton helveticus. Next base: position 1,016,115,064 of record NC_136069.1, on the reverse strand, counting down.
AATCTGGGAAATTAAGACCTCCTTTAATAAAAGATAACTTCAAAAAGGAGAGTGCTCTGCAATTTTTTTTATAGCCCCAAATGAAGCTTCCAAGAATACAATCTAACTTTCTAAAAAATAAGTTGTTGATGAACAAAGGGATGGACCTAATCAAACACAAAAATTTTGGTAGAATATTCATTTTAATAAGATGTATTCCTCCAAGCAAATTTAGGGGGCCTTTTGCCATTTTTTAAGGAGAACTGTAGTATCTTTGAGTAAGGTATCGTAATTAAGTGATTTAATATCCCAAATGTTGGATGTAATTTTAATACCTAGATAAGTAGCTGTGTGGCAGAGACCCATGACTGGAACTAGTGGTTTATAGTTCACAACAATTTGCGTTTTATTCAAGTTTAGTTTATATCCGGAAACAGCACCGAAATCATTTGCTTCTTTAGTGATTCCAGCCATTGCTTCTGCCACATCGGTTGTGTATATTGCCAAATCGTCCGCGTAAGTTGTGATTTTAAGCGAATTAATTCCATCAACAAATGGTTTAATACGTTCTTGGGACTGTAACGCGTTAATAAATGGCTCCATAGATAGAGCAAATAAGAGTGGTGATAAGGGGCACCCTTGGCGAGTGCCTCTTAAAATTGAAAAATTAGGGGACAGTAGATTAGCATATCCTATTTTTGCATTCGGACAGTCGTACAGAGCCTGTATTCTCATTAGAAATTGTGTCTTGAAGCCAATTTCCTTAAGAACTGCCCACAGATAATCCCACCCCACTCGTTCAAATGCCTTTTCAGCATCTAATAGCACCATGCCGAGTGGGGAGGGATTAGTAGCTGCAACATCGAACGCTGTGATAGCCATGTTAACATGTGCAGTTATATCTCTGCCTATCACGAAACCATGTTGATGTTGGCTGACTAATTTAGGCATGAGAGTAGCTAGCCGCATGGCTAATAATTTAGCGTATGCCTTAGTGTCCGTATTAATCAAAGAGATGGGCCTATAAGACCCACACTCTAACAGGGTTTTATTCTTTTTTTTAAAAAAGATTATCTTTGCTGTCCAGGAGTTAGGGGCGCTGCCAGATTCGCCTATCTGATTAATAACAGAGCACATAAGAGGGAGCAATTCATTACTGCAGCTTTTATATATTTCAATAGGAAGCGTATCCTCTCCAGCTGCTTTCCCCAAAGGAAGAGAGAAAATAGCAAGTTTTAGTTCAGTAAGAGTAATATATTTTTCCAATTCTTCCATCGATTCTGCTTCCTTTTCTAGTACCCAGTTTTTTTTAATGTACCTCTGCAGCTTATCTTCTGTAGGGCATTGTTCAGGAGTGTAACGTTTACTATAGTACGTAACAAACTGTTGTAGGATCTGTCCTGGCTGATTGTAATTAACTCCACCCGCACCTTTAATACTTTTAATTAAAGAACTAGCTCTGACTTCAGCAACTTTGTAAGCGAGAATTTTGCCGATTCTATCACCGCTCTCATATTGCGATACCTTGTACTTATGTAGCTTGGAGCTAATTTTCTCTCTTAAAATTTTTTTAGTATTGGATCGTAAAGTAATTAGTTTAAGTTCTAATTGAAATCTATTTTGTGAGGTAGATACCCCTGAAGCATCTTGTCTAAGAGTTTCTGCCAGATGTTTCTCCAATAACCGAATATTTGAAGTTATTTCCCAGATCTCATTTTTTCGCTTTGCATTCTGCCTAAGTATAAACTGCTGGGCAAACCCTCTAATACTTGCTTTGCAAGCATCCCAAACATAAATAAGTTGAGCGGAGTTTATATTAAACTCCAGAAACTCTTTGATATGATCTTTCAGCTGGGTAATAAATATTGATTCTGATATCAAATATCAGATATCTGGGAAATGAAAAAAGCCTTGATTCCTGTTTTTTGGATATAATATTGAAGCATAAGAGAATGGGGTTATGGTCCGAAGTTACTCTAGGACAAATCTCCATTTTGCAAACTTCAAGTAGATTATCAGAAGCCCAAGCCATATCAATGCGTGAACACATTTTATGTGGTGCTGAGTAGTATGTATAACCTGCCAGCATAGGATGGAGGTTCCTCCATACATCCTTTAAATTGTGTATGCAAGAAAGTTCTAGAATAGCAGCTCTTGTGTTACGCATTCGTTGAGATGGGCTTTGCTTCGTAGTGTCCTTTGCGTAATTATTAACACAGTTAAAATCGCCCATAAGTATTAACTCCCCCTCCCATTCTAATAATTCTATGTTAAGTTGGTCGAAAACCGAAGCGTCATCAATATTTGAGCCATACAGAGCACATAAAACATATTTGCAGTTTGCTAAATTAAGTTGTGCAATTGCCCAACGTCCGTATTTATCTGAAGCTACTCTGAGAATTTCTACCTTAAATACCTTTTTCTTAAGTATGGCCACACCCCGTTTAGGGTTGTACATGTCACTAGCTCGTATCCCCCTTGTTCCATCAATTTCCAATCCTGAAAGCGAATATGAGTTTCATTTAGGAGTGCAAAATGAGGGCTGTACATTTTAAGTTCCTCAAAAACCAGTTGTCTCTTGCTTTTATTATTAAGGCCTGAAACATTCCAGGCCAAACAATTCATTTGATACATATCTTACTCCAAATATATTCTGATTACCAAACTTAGTCTGAAAAATAATTCTACTCAATATGTACCTTGAACCCTCTGTGCTTGTGTCATCTATTTCCACCATTAACCCCCCACCCCCGTACCGCTTCCCCTAACCCTACCCTCTAACCCCTAGACCCCCCCATAAGTACCTACTAGGGAAGCCTCTCTCTATCTACTGCTGCAGCTGAAAGGGCAGCCATCCAGAGAGGTCTCCACAAGAACCCCCATCCCTCCGTATTAAACTCATACGCCAAATACACAAAAGAAGATGCCCTGTTGGCCGAGAAGGTGAGCAAAGAAGCTTAGCGCTAAACATTTAGGTGTCTGATCCCATCTTAGAGAGAAACTGCTCAGCCTCTTTAACATCATTAAAGAAATAAGTGTGCCCAGATTTCATAACTTTGAGGCGAGCAGGTTCTTGGAGATACACCAGTGCCCCCCGAGATTTAAAAGGGTCAATCAATTGACGCAATCCCCATCGTTTATCCATAGTGACCTTACTAAGGTCGGACCTCACAAAGAAAGTTACATTTTCCGCTGTCACAGGGGTATTTGGCCTAGCCTTAATGGAAACCGTTTGTCTTAATAGATAATTGCCAAAATAAATCAGGATAGGCCGCGTAAATTTACTCTCTTTGTTTCTAGAAAACATTGGTAGTCTGTGTACACATTGGAGTTGTGAGTCCCAGTCCCAATCGGACAGGTCCGGAAACGCCCTCTGAAACAGTTTGACCATGTAGGCCGGGGCATCCGAGCCCTCCGAGCCTTCGGGTATTCTGAAAAGTCTCAGGTTCTGCCGACGTTGTCTGTTTTCCAAATCTTCCACTTTACTCTGTAAGGCCCCGATATCTTTATCGTGTTGGTTAGTTGAGGTCATTGTAGTAGTTAAAGATTCCTCCACCTCGATCACCCTTTGCTGCCGTTCTTCGATCTCTTTTGTAACACCGTTCAGTTTGTTTGTAACTTCTAGCAAACAATTCTGTGTTTTAGTATTATCTTCCCTTAGCTGAAGAAAGTGTTGTTGAGCCTCTTGCCGGTGTTCCATTAGTGTTTTCAAAAATAAATCCAATGAGGATACCGCCGAAGGAGCCGATGGAGAATGAAGAGATGCAGCGGGTGTAGCTTCTTCTCTAGAGGTGGATGAGGATAGGGATTTGTTACTCTCATACAATGTAGTAGGACCAGTAGCCAGTGTAGTATCAGGCCCAGCTCCTATTGAAGGAGCCCCCAAAGGATCTGGGGAGGTAGCATTTCTAAGAGAGGTGTTTTGAGAGTTCTTCAAATTATCTCCCTCTGTGGGACTACTGCCAGATAAACGCATAGCCATATTCTTAACACCGCCTTTGGCTTGCATCCACCTACGCATAGGGCTCTGGTCTCTAATAAACTTCTCTCGAGCGCTTGAAGAGGTCAGTGTGTTAGATAAGGTTGTGAGGTTCGTATTTCTCCCTTTCTTTACTTTATTTTTTGCTTTCCCCTTTCTTTTTCTGAGGCCAGAGAATTTGTTAGTGTCTGCTGAAGTAGAATTGTGGTCTGTTTCTTCTTCATCTAGATCCTCTCCCTCCACCGATTCCTCGTATTCCTCATTGGAGTTTTCTCCTTGTGCTTTGGCACTGTCAGTATCATTAACGCCTGCTGTTTAAGTTGTAAGATCTGATACTTTATGAGCTTGTGAGACTTGCAAAATTTGTGGGGTAGGCGGGGCAGCCACACTGATCTCTGCTGAGGCATTAGTGCTAGGCTTATTTATTTATTTATTTATTTATTGCACTTGTATGGCGCGACAGCTACCCTGAGGGTTTCCCGGCGCCTTGGATCTGTGTTACTGGAAAGTAAGCAGGGGGGCAATTATTGATCGAACAGCCATGATTTCACTCCCTTACGGAAGCGTAGGTAGCAGGGTTCTAACCGTAGTTGGAGAGGGAGTGAGTTCCACAGTACAGGTGTCATGTAGGCAAAAGAACGACCGCCCAGTCGAGCTCTTTTTACCCTGGGAACGATGAATTTCGCCTGGTTCATTGAGCGTAAGTTCAGAGAGGGTAGGTTTTTCTGTGCCATCTTACATAGGTACTCCGGGGCTGCCCCTGAGCTGATCTTCTACATGTAACAGAGTGCCTTGAACTTTACTCTACTTGCCACTCTCAACCAGTGCAGTTTTTTAAGATGTTCTGTCATACTCGTGCGACCTGGGAGATTGAGGAGCATTCTGGCCGCAGAGTTCTGAACGACTTGAAGTCGATTCAGAGTACTATTCGTGATTCCTAAGAATAGGACGTTACCATAGTCTAATCTCGAAGTAATTAAGGCCTATAGGACCATCCTCTGCGCTCCATCTGGCAATTGCCACAATATTTTTCTCAACCATTTGAGGATCAGAAAACATGTGGAGGCAGTTTTGGCTGTGTGCGTGCGCATAGACAGCTTATCGTCAATTATTACCCCTAAGTTGCGTGCGGATTGTACCGCAGTCGGGGTAGCGCCCATTTCAACAGGCCAATGGGTCGGGCCCCAAAGATTCTTTTGGTTGCTGAAAATAAGTAGCTCTGTTTTATCCCCATTCAACTTTAATTTTTTGAATGGAGCCAGTTAGCCATTCTAAGTAGTCCAGAACGAAGGGGAGAGATGTCAGATTTTTCTGTAGATGTGAGGGAGAACACAAGTTGTGTGTCGTCTGCATAGGAATAAATGGTAAAGCCCATATCTTCAGCAATTTTGGCTAGGGGAGTGACATACACATTAAAAAGGAGGGGGCTCAATATAGAGCCCTGGGGCACTCCATAAGGGGAATCATATACTTCCGAGGAATTACTTTTGGTGAAGACCTGATATGTCCGATGCAGAAGAAATTGCTCCAACCATTTCAATGCTTTACCTCTAATTCCAATATCCTTCAGGGACTTGATGAGGGTTGTATGACAGATGGTGTCGAATGCGGCACTCAAATCTAAAAGAATAAGTGCCGCCGTGCCACCGGTATCCAGTTCTTGGCGGATAACCTCAGTGACACCAAGTAGGGTGGACTCAGTGGAATGGCCTTTCCTAAAGCCGGATTGGGAATAGTGCAAAAGATTGTTGTCATTGACAAAGTCTGACAGCTGCCTGTTGACGTGTTTTTCTAAAATCTTAGACAGGATCGGCAGCAGAGATACAGGGCGAAAGTTGGAAAACACCTCTGGGTCGCTGTTAGCCTTTTTTAGCAGGGGAACTACCATGGCGTGCTTCCAGTCATTGGGTATTACAGCTTCCTTCAGGGAGGAATTTAACAGTGCTCTGAGGACTTCTAAAATAGGAAGATCTAATTGTTTGAGAACATGCACAGGTAAAGGGTCTTGGGGTGAACCTGATTTTATGCTACTTAATGCGATACCGAAGGCAAGAGTATCAATCGGTTGCCATGTCCTAATTTCCTGCTTCATGGGAGACTCCTGTTGATCACTAATGATGGGCACAGTGGGGTTGATATCGATAACATCATCGTTAAATGTAAAGTTAGCGTATATATAGTGGCTATTTTCTCGTGAAAGAAGTTCGCAATACAGTTGCATTGGGTGGGTGACAAGATAGGAGGTTCAGGTTGGGCTGCTGCCCAGCTAGATTCTTGAGGATCTTAAAGAGAGTCCCTGAGTGATTTTGAGCTCCTAAGATAGTATTTTTAGTGAAGTTTCCCCTGGCGATTTTACAGGATAAATGATATGCATTAAGTGCTAGCTTGTACTTTTCTTTATTAGCAGAGTTGTAGTCTATTCTCCATTGTCTTTCTAGCTTTTTGCATAGGCTTTTTTCTTCTTTTAGTTTATCCGTAAACCAGGGAGCAGGGGGATTACATGATTTTTGTTTGCTTAAGGTCGGGGGGATGACAGTCAGAGCCACGTCTGATAGCCAGCTATTAATTCTATTATGGTCCTCAGTTGTGATTTTATCAATATCAAAACCTGGACTGGATCTGATTAATTGTTCATCGAGATCCTTTATGTGGAGTATTTGCCATTTTCTGAGCCACAGAGCCACTGAGGCTTAGAGATAACATCTACAGAAGTACTCTGCAAATCGAGATCTTCAACATGGATAATCGTATTCTCTTCGTTGGCACTGGCACCGCTCTCAAATACCAAATTCTTATCTTGTCTCGAGAGTGAGCTCTGTAGCTCATTTGAATCTGTGCAGCAGATCTCCACCAAACCCTCTCTTCTAACTGCAGCGGTCTCCCCTGTCTTATTAGTATCAGCCTCTGACACATTGTTGCTATCCCCCTGGACAGCCGCAATAGTGGTTACTTTATTAACAGGCAAGTCATTGTTTATGCATTTTGCTGAAGTGATATTACCCCCGGGGGCCACAAAAAGAGGGGGACGAATAACCTGCTGCTTACAGCCTTGTCTGTCCATGTTGCCGAGTCTTACAGCTTTCTCGGGAGAGTTTATCCCCGGTAGAGCAATTTTAGCTACCGCCGTCGCCGTTACCGTAATCGGTTTGACAAGGACCACAGCCCCTTCCTCTGCTCCTTCATCTGGGGGGGCGCCTCTCGTCGTTCTATTTGAGCGTGGCACGTTTTGGGGCGCCATCTGTTCCGTGCTTTTCTGTCTCTTTCTGCTTCTGGTTCTCGCCACCGCGATTCTCACAGCCGCTGGCAGCACCAGACCAGACCCAGCCAATCAAGCTTTGATTGTGCGAGCGCCCGTCACTCGCAGCCTCCGGTCTCGCAGCCTTCGGGAATCCAAACCGCCAAACAGTATGTAGAGCTTTTTTTTTGTCAAAATCAGCTCACTGCTCAAAAGCTCGCAGGCTCATAGTTCTGCAAAACAAGCACCTTCTAAAAAAGAAATGTCTATATCGCTGTTTAGTCGGCGAAAATCGCCAGTATCGCGGAGTTCAGGGAGTCCCCGTTAGAGCGTCCTCACTGTGGCGTCTTCAATCCACCATCTTGACTTCAAACCTTGTTTATTTCTTCATTTGATGTAAGATTCCTTTTTTGTGGGTGGCAATATGGCTCCAGATGATGATGTAGAACTAATTTATCGTTGCTGATTGTTTTGGATTTAGTCAGATGTATCCCCTCCTTCAATGTTGTGAAAGTCTGCAACTGATTATGTGATCACTGACACAAAATAACTGAATCATGTCCTATTTGCCAGGTTTCTGACATCATGTCAGCCTATGATTTGAACAATGAAATAAAGATGTCCTGAGACCAGATACTTGCATGTATGTGTTGTTGTGAAATGGTAGTGTTCCTGACATGGACATTGTTTACATACAACATATCCATGATTCCAAAAGTCCCTAATTTTAACATTGCAAAGTTTACATGGTAGTACATTCACATTGTTATATGTGTGAATTACAACAGTAGACCATGATTTGGTGATGTGTGTTGTAAATGAAAGTGAACAAGTATAAGAATAAGAGGAGGAGAGAGAGAGGACATGGCCTAATGGCTAGAGTGGTTGACCTCGCAGCTGGTGAACCAGGCTCAAGTCTTGGCATGGATGCTCAACATCCTGTGATTCTGGGCAAATTATTTAATCCCCCTGTGCCCAACAGAAACAAAAATGAATGTGTCCATATGTAATGCAACTGGTGCTCATGTAAAGGGCTCGCTCTGATACCTTTGAATAGAGTTTGGGCTATATAAGGGTAAAAATAAAAAAATACACAGTGCAAACAAAAAATGAAGTCTTCAGTCATGGTGGATGAAACCATTGTAGTAGAGTACAAATGGTCACAATTCCAAAGTCCAACATACTCCTCTATTATATATGGAAAAGTGGTCAGGAATAGTCCACAAAGTGAATGTTTAGCACACACAGGAGGACATTAGGGGCAAGGTTTTTCCAGGCGGTGGTGGGTGTCTTGCCATACTTAGCTCCTGGATTTTTGGATGGATGTCCCACCTTCTTTTAGACAGAGGGGGATCGGGAGCTGCTGATAAAGGGGAGTGTGCAAGTGTGTTGTCCTCTGACAGGGCCTCCTTTCCTGTGGCTGTGGCAGATGTTGATGCCCTGGATGTCATTTCATTACAAGATGGGATAGATGCAGGTGAAAAGCCCTGCAGAGGGTGCTGTGTATGTCCCGCAGCACCACAACCAGGGAGGTCATGTTAATGTTCATGCTGGCTACCTCGGTGTTGATGCTGGTCACTTTGGTGTGGATGCCGGCAACTTCCTGGTAAGTGAGCCTCTGCAGCTCCTTCATTTCCAAGATTTCAGTCACTACCTGGTCCATGACATTTTGGGAGCCCTGGTAGACTCCCAGGACTTGGGCAATCGCAGTCTGGGTGTCCCTAGTGGGCTCACTCACCAGGCCCGCAGTTACCCTCCCACTTTGCCTACCCCCATAGCCCTATGCTCCTGGCACAGATTGCACTGTTCCACTGGGTCCTTGTTCCTCCGTGACTGGTGTGGTGATAGCTGGCTCAGAATCCAGGACTTGTGGGGTTACCAGATGGGACTGACTGTGCTAGGTGCACAAGTTGGCGGGCAGTGGTTGACTGTGTTGTTGTAGCTGTGGTGGGAGGTGGTGTTGTGGGCGCAGTGAGCTCCACTGCTGCCGTATGCCCAGGCTGACCAGATGGTCCAGGACAGTCATCCACGCCCACCTCTCCAGGAGCATTGTCATCACTGAGGGCTTTGCCCTGGGGTGGAGAGGAACTCTGTTCAGTTTTCAACTTCTGTGCTATATACGCCCCCTGAGCAGGCAGTAAGACAGGAGAGGTATCATTGGCTGTTCAATGCAGTATCTGCTAAAAAGGTATTTTAAAAAAACCAGTAGTGTTTAGAATTTGCGTTTCTATACCTTTAATCCCTATGTTTTTGGGTCTTCCTAGTCACAGGCCTTATGCCCACCCACACAAGTGAGGTATCATTTTACTCACGAGTACAAGGGGAATGCTGGGTGGTAGGGCAGTTGTGCTGGCATGGTGATCCCACTCACAAATGTTTGGAAAAAAGTATTTTTGTCAGCTAAATTTGAGGTTTGCAGGGGATTCTGGATAGGGAAACCTTGGGGGATCCACTCAAGCCATACCTCACTTGACTCCCCAGGGTGTCTAGTTTTTAGAAATGTGTGGGTTTGATAGGTTACCCTAGATGGCCACGAGCCCCAACATTTCCCTACCAAGAATCCCCTGGAAACCTCAAATTTTGATGAAAAAAATCATTATTTCTCAGATTTCTGTGCGGTAAAGTTGTAGGATCACTGGGTTGACACAAATGTCCTACCACCCAGCAATCCCCCAGGTCTCCCGATTAAATATGGTACCTCACTCTTGTGGGTGGATCAAGTACCCACGACAGGCAAGGGCCCAAAACATATTGTGGAGACATCAAATTTACCTATCACAAAATGATCTGCTTTTGCAGGGGGGGGGGGGTAGCATGAGTCTTTGGTCCCGGGCATGGCAACCATCTAGGAAAACCAACAAATTTCTGAAAACCAGAGATCCGGGGGAGTCGAGGGAAGTATGGCTTGAGTGGATCCCCCAACATTTCCCTACCCATAATCCCCTGCATCCTAATATGTTGATGAAAAAATCTAATTGTTCTCAAATTTCTATGTGGGAAAGTTGTAGGATTATCTGGCTGACACAAATTTCCTACCACCCAGTGTTCCCCAGGTGTCTCAATAAAAATGGTACCTCACTCATGTGGGTGGGTCAAGTACCCACAACAGTCAAGGGCCCAAAACCTATGGTGGAGACTTCAAAATTACCTATCATAAAATAACCTGTTTTTTGCAGGGGGGGGGGCACACCTGGGTTTTTGGTCCCAGGCTCACGGCCATCTAGGGAAACCTACCAAACCCACACATTTATGAAAACTAGACGCCCTGGGAGTCAATTGAGGTAAGCCAAAAAAAGGCTTAACACAAGGGGGGAAAAGGCCTAGGAGCGGAGGGGTTAATGATGAAAGTGAGGTATCTCATTCAACGTTGTTGGTGTCAAGGTAAATTGGGACCTAGAATGTAACAAAATAGATAGAGATTAATAGTGTCATCTATTTGCGTGGAGATGAAATTGGTTAATAGACATTCGTAGACATTCAATAGATGTAGTAGATTTCATCAGCTCATTTGATGTGCAGATATGTGGCATTTTGACTTTAGGGATAGACATGACATCTCCAATACTCTGCTACAAATACAGTGCAGTCATAACGGGTATTTGACCATTCCAAGGCCTATTTGTATTTATTACAGGCAAACACTCAGCTTGGTTGAATATTTAGTAGTGTTCATCATGTGAGAAATGCAGAGTCAAGGGTTCACCTGCCACTGTTTATCAGCTGATTTTCTTCAATGGTGCACATATATTAGGGGTAATGGTTGTTATGGTATCAGTCATGCCATCAATAGTTTCAGTTGATGAGACCAGCACACCATCAAGCAAAGTATTTTGATATATAACTGAGTGGAGCACAGTCCATGACTAGTGAAGATCTGTAGTAGAAAAGTGAGAAGGGGCAAACAGAGTCTAGGTTAGAGCTCCAGTCACAGGGCCACATGGTAGCTGTAGTCACTTTAATCCCACTTTAACAACACTTGAGAAATGGTAAACTGCATGAAAAATGAACATCAGTAGTAACATTTCAGACAAGTGAGAAGGGTCAAAAGCAGTCTAGCGTCTTGGTTAGAGTTCTAGCCACAGGGTGCATGGTACTTGTAGTCAGTTAAATATCACTTTATCAACACTTCAAAAATGGGAAACTGCATGATGTGTGAACATCATTAGTAACATGGCAGACAAGTGAGAAGGGGCCAAAGGAGTCCAGCATATTAGTTAGAGTTGCAGTGACAGGGCCACATGATAGCTGTTGTCACTTCAATCTCACTTCAGCAACACTTGAGAAATGGTAAGCTTCATGATGTGTGAACATCAGTAGTAACATGCCAGACAAGAGAGATGGGGCAAAAGGAGTCTAGCCTCTTGGTTAGAGCTCCAGTCACATGTCCTCGTTGTAGTAGTAGTAGCTTTTCTATCTCAACTTACGAATACTTGACAAATGGTAACCTGCATGATGAGTGAAGATCAGTTGTAACATGGCAGAGCAGTGAGAAGGGGCAATGGGGAGTATAGCATCTTGGTTGGAGTTCCAATCAAAGGGCTTCATGGTAGTTGCAGTCACTTCAACCTCACCTTAGCAACACTTGACACATGGTAATCTGCATGATGTGTGAAGATCAGTAGTAACATTGCAGACAAGTGAGAAGGGGCAAAAGGAGTATAGTATCTTGGTTAGAGTTCCAGTCACAGTACTCATGGTAGTAATAGTAGCTTTTCTATCTCAACTTACCAATATTTGACAAATGGTAGCCTGCATGATGACTGTACATCAGTTATACCATGGCATACAACTGAGACAGGGCAAAAGGAGTCTAGCATCTTGTTTAGATTTGCAGTGAGAGGGCCTATTGGTAGTTGTAGTCGCGTCAATCTCACTTGAGCAACACTTGAGAAATGGTAACCTGCATGACTAGTGAAAATCTCTAGTGGCATGGCAGACAAGTGAGAAAGGAGTCTAGCAGCCTGATTCAAGTTCCAGTTACAAGGTCTCATTGTAGTTGTAGTCACTTTAACCTCAACTTACCACTACTTGAAAAACTGTTATTGTACCATAACTGTTGGCAACATGCATTTGGGATGGACCATACTTTTAAATATTGACACATTTCATGGGTCCTGGAATTTTATTTTTAGAGATATCCACTAACAGACATCATTGCAACATGTGGCGTGTCCTGGAGTTGGATGCATGTGGTCTTATATGCAACAATTCACATTGACACAGACAAACCAACCTTTCTGACACTTTGAGTATTGCATGTTAGGAAAGTAGATAACGAGCGCAATAGCAAAAGCAGAGTTGAGAGGAAACAGGACATTGTGATATTGTGCCAGTTATTGAAGTGTGTAATTTACCAGAGTCCACTCCCCCTTCTATTCTTGTCAAGCCCTCAGAATGCAGGACAGCCAAGACCTATTCCACCCTGGGAAATAATTGTATTGGCATGCTGGGAGGGCCACAGCCAGTCCTCTGAGCATCCAGGTGGTGGTGGTTGTACTTGGTGCGCAACCTCAACCTGAGGTCAGTCCACCTTCTCCTAATGTCAGCCTATATGTGCAGGGTGGTACCAACAGCATTTCCTTTTTCCTACTGACAGGAGTATGCTGGACTTGGTAACCAAGAGGTTGGGGCTCTCCTCTAATGATTTCACCCACCATGATTGTCAACTCTTGCTCAGTGAAGCGTGTTTTTTTTAATTGTCAGGCATGATGAAAAAATAAAATGTGAGTGAGTATATGAATGGAAAATAAAAAAGTGATAGAGGCAAAAAGGTGCATAACAAAAATTACAAGTGGTGAAGAGTGCTAAATGGGAAGTTGGAAATGGGTAGCTGAGAAAAAGGCAGTCTGTCTTGCTGTGCTGTAGTTGGAAGCAAAGGATGCCGGTTAGAAATGGGGTGTGTTTTATAATGTGATTTGCAGGTGTGCCCGCTTCCTAGAGCACATAAGCTCTGTAGTTTTTAAATCCATTCAATGGTCACTGCTGTGGTGTGTTTTTTTTTAAGTGGACCACAGCTATCAACCGGCATTGGGTAACCACTGTTAATCCCCGCTGGGAGACCGCAAATACAACTGTGTAGTCATATAAACTTAGCGGGTAGATGGCGGACCTGACGGAGTTGGTGGACACAACACTGACATTGCAGACAGCCGCGGTCCCTGCTGTCTGACCGCCGTGGCCACGGTCTGCGTTTTTAGATGACACAACCTTGGAATACAGCGGGGGTAGATGGCCGGCACAGCAGTGTAACAGAAGGTGTGGATGCGGTGTCCAGACCACCAAACTCATAATCTGGCCCTAAATGTCTTCTCCACCTTCGCTCCCAATAAATGTTACCTTCATCTTACTGGAGTCATCAACAATGAGTAACGTGAAAAAAATCTCTAGTAGAAATAAGGAAAGCATAATATGGACAGGATATACGACAATATCTTCATTCTACAAATCTTTACATCGATCCATTAACGACAATGTGTAGGCCAATACCACATGTTAGTGAGCATGAAATTCATGTTTGTCAACTTTAGCATTGAAGTTGTTATCTGTTAATCTCTTTTATATATCACTACCCAATACTAACCTGGCATGTCTGGCATTTCAGATGCTGGCCCAAGAAATAAATCAGAACTACATCTTAACCCACCTTTAAATCATTCATAACGGCGGCAGAAGGCAGGAATCTGTTGGGCAGAGTTTTGTCACAGAAAACTCAAAATCAGGTCATTTAGCCTATTTTACGAATGAGATGCCTTAAGTCTCTTGATTTACATGGTCTATTGATATCCCCTTCCTGTGCTCCCTGCCTGAAAGGGGGAGGTTTGAAGGGTGTACATGCAACAAAACGAAAGGCAACACTCTCTGTAGACATCTCAGCTCAGCTCCTCCCTTTCGCAGCACCTAAAGCTAGCATCACATTGACCATATGGTTCACAGAGAAAAAGTAAGTTGGGTGCACTTATGCATAAGTTTCCCCTTAATGAAAGTGTTCATTCAGGAACATAAAGAAAAATGTAAAAAAGAAACCAGATGTGTTGCATTCTTCAAATGTACTACTTTGCTTTATGGAAGCAGTTACTCCAAAATAGTAAAGAGAAAGTTCCTGATCATAAGCTGGCAGTTAGCATGATGTTTCATCTTCAAACCTTGTGAGCACAAATTGCCTATGGTATGAATCAATTAATATACAAGGCTACTGCTAGACCCATTGGTTTTTGGCTGGCACGCATCGGAGCTAGTCAGAATCCTTTGCTCTAGAGAGGAAGACTACCCATGGGTAGCTTAGCACTGAGCAGTCAGGATTATCCTCAGGATCTAAGTGTAAAGTGTAAAGTGTTGGCACAAACCACCCTAGTAGCACATTGCGTACCCCACAAAAAGACTTCACACCATATGTTTAAAACACTGGTCTTTGTATTAACACACACTTTGAAACAATGTATACATTGGAATCAAAGCAATCTGCACATTGAATATATATTTTACAGTTATAAGAAACTGTCAAACTTTCCCATTAGCGGCAGAACAGCATAACCAGATATGCCCTATTCAGATGTAATCAACAAACACAACATTCCCAATATTGCATACCCCCACTTTTGCTATAGTTTAAAAAAAAAACATGTCTTTGACTACGCCTCGTGACCCAGCCCCTCAGTCACTCAATTACACCAGCCAACGATACACATTGCCCCTGCTGGCACCTTGTTGACTAGACTAATGGACTCATCTAAAAAGGAGAAAAACAGTTACTACGTATCATCCATCTGGATTAGACCTCCAGGTGCACGGCGGCACCTGCATGAGGGCGGTTCCGATATCCCCCCATGGACAAAACGTTGTGACACAGGAAGGTGGCACGCTTCTAAGTCTGGAGAAGTGTTTCCCCTCAGGCGAGGTGCAAGCTGACGTAGCTCCCGACTGCCAGCTCTGGGTGCCCACAAGGCACAACGAAACCCTTCGGGCTCCATCATGATGTTCTCCACAGCAAAGTATTGTGTGGCAGGGGTTTGGGGTGAGGGAGCCAGCAACCTCAGATGGATGCTGCTGATATCAAGCACTCTCGTCCTCCCGATCTGGAGGTCGAAGACAGTCTCAGCTCCCATCTCTGGTTCCCCACCACCCTGCGGACACCACACGCTCCCGAGTACAAGCTAGAACAGGTCTACTGGTTGCAAGCATGAGTCCCTGATGAAAGGCCAATTATACATGGAACGAGAAAGCGATGGCGGGACCATGTATGTGGAAAATTGATGGAGTAATAAAGAATTTGCCAAAATATATGTGATTGGACTCCTTTACCTGGTGCACTTCCATAGGCTTTTGACGAAGGCACACAAAGCCCCGAGCATCGAAATGCTGACTTTCCCAAAGTGACATTTCCACACATGTAATGCCGGATCAACTCACACTACCAGAGAAGATTCACCATTAGAACTCATTGATATCGAACACTACACTGCTACAATTCTGCATGTAGAAAAATACTGCTCAATAGCCTTTTTCTACATTCCCCCATGCTCATCCAATGCAAGAAGCATGGCCCCGTTGTACCGAACACACCATACGTTGCCATTCATGACCCCTGCATGCAACTCACACGCGTACATGCCTTAACTCTTCCCAACACCACACCCTATCACCAGGGAGAACTCTGAAATATCAAGTGACAATCAGAACCATGGCACATAGCTTTTTAAATGCCAAGCCGAGTAACATTAACCTGCGTGCCCAGGCCCCACCAAGGCAAACCGGTTGCACAATTGAGGAGCTATCTTCATGGATGTCAGGAGTACTGCAGGCCCACGGAGGAGTGGGCCTGCACTCAAAGTACATGACCTGGGAATGTATTTTACCCCTAGACGAGGTACTTACAGCTAATTCGAATCAGCCAATCATGTATACACCAATCAATATAATGTATATGACGAGCACAGTGCTTTGGAGCTGAATGGCTGTGTCTAACGCGCTCAAAGTCCTAAAGCTAGCAACTAGATCAACGGAAAACTGGGAAGGAGAAAAGCAAAATGTCAAGGGGAAGCTCCCTAGAAAGGGCCATTTCCAACAGCTACTTACCAGAAATCATATTCATTCTGGACATTGTGTTTAAAGTCTATCACTGCGTGTTGGCTTGTGTCAGTGCAATTTTATAATTTTTTCCCATTATCATTTCAGCTCTACAGGCATTTTTGTCAAATTAAAATGTGTTATTTGTTACTAAAATTGAAATAAGCTGTGTCATATAAGTGCCCATGAGAACACTAATGAGTCTCATAGTCTTAACTTAGGTGCAAATGCTTAATACCAATAAATTCCTCCAAACAATTAAGATATGTTTCATGTACTTACACCACCCCAAATTTAGTAATGGATTAGCAATGTATTTTGTTTTTGACAGAAATGTTTGGAGGTCTGTAACTGATATTGATCATGTTCGGCTCCCTACCATCAGCTGCGAAGTTTCATCCCTATCTTCTGGTTTCTGATGAAGCTCTCAAATCACTTCCCACCAACAGCCATTGGATGCAGTCTGAAGCTAGCTGACATGCACATTCATTTTTCCTCATACTTGCCATTTTCACTGTCCACTGGAACGCCCATAGGTCATTTTTATAATTTTAACATATATTTTCTGCAATAAAACTTCCAAAGCTTCATATTGTAATTACAGGATGCAGATTTAAGTGGAAGAAAACAATGATCCCATCATTTCCGGTAGATGCCCTGAATATGTACCCCAACATAATGATGGGACACAATATCGATGACAAAATATTGAAAGAATATCGACAGGTAAGTAAGTCTAGAGTTTCGATTCCTAATTCCACAGATATGTACCTATGTGGTACATATATATTAAAGGTACATGATGTGGAGCTAGAAATAGCAAATCTATGCTTTCCTATGTGCAATTACCTTTTGATATTTTGCCCCTCGACATCCAGAATCCATAGTCTTCTACCACAATATGCTGGGAGGAAATATTCAGTCGTACCATCATCATTTCTTTCAAACTTCAAATAGAAAAAGTCCTGTAACCCTCGCACTAACCAATCCAAGTCTATTTTGGTACATTTCCCCTGATATGAAGCAACATATTTGTTCATAAATTTGTTGTAGAAAGAAATTGCTTTTACTCGCTAAGAAAACATTATATATTCAAGGATTTCACTGAGTTACCGTGGAATAAACGAAACATTTCAGAACGTGGAAGGCAATGGAAAGCAAAAAAGCTCAAGCGTATTAAAAAAACATTTCTTGCAATAACAGACGTTAAATTGCATAGGGAGGATAACAACGTTATCTATAATAAAGAAGTTGGATTGTGCAGGGATTAAACAGCAAAGAAAATATGTATCCCTTAAGCCACACAGAATCTGTTTATGTGCCTGCTTTATTTATGAAGTGGATTTTTGGAGTAGATTAAAGTAGAAGGTTGTGCACGATTTTTTTTCTAGTCTGGCTGTAACTTTGTGCATTTCCTTGAATGCATTTTCCTTTACCATTTTCCCTATCCACACTTACTTGGTTTCTCTAAGGAAAGTGCTGGGATCATGGCGTAATCTATATTTCCTTCCCTTTATCTCTAGCTCCTCCTGCTCCAGTGATACTTCACTACATATGTAGTTGTAGGGCAATAGAGTATATTTATGGCGGATATTCACACAGGAAAGTGCTTCACGGCACGGGTGCACTACAAAAATGGTTAAGGCACTGGCAACAGGTAGATAACATTATATCTCTCAATAGATGTTTTAAATGTCATGTACATAGCACAAAGCCCCAGAAGTTGCATATTTTGTTAGACACTGGGGGATGCTGATTTGCCCTGAATCATGGTTGTTGAGCTGAAGCCGGGAGTCAGCCTGGTTACCCAGCTCTAGCCACTTGACCACTTCTCCTCACATTTAGACTTGAAGTTTTAAGTAACATTATAGCGTTTTTTATATGAATATGCATAACTATGTGGCATGTAATCTAATTGTAATTTCCTGGCTCCAGTACTAACACTCTGGAGTGCAGGACCTGTCAAAGTGGGGTTTTCCAGTGGGATCATCATAATTGTTGAGCTCTGATGAAGTGCAGGCCTAAGATTTAGGAGTACAGGTTGCATAGTACTGGATAATAATTATTTCACTGGATGGTAAATGGTTATAGTCAAAACATTTTAGTTGTGGTAATTGCTTCAACTTAGGCACAGTTCTGCCATGCTTATACAATGTTATTTTATTGATTCTTGGCTATGAACTTAACTTTGCTTGACCATTACTCTGGGTCTCACTTTTACTTGATTAGCCAATCATTTTGATTGATTTTATAATTATACTACTGTATTTTTCATGTTCCATGCCCCTGTCCTTCAGTCCAAAATACCTGCACAGAGGATTACCTGCACCTTTCATCCATGGTACGTGTAGTGATTACTCACATTGCCTTGTAAAAATATCAGATCACTCAAAATTCCATCACACCCTTGCACTTAAAATTGACGGAGCTCTATTTGGAGAAATATGTGGGACATTTTGACTTCACTACCTATGATGGTTAGAGACCTCTTAGGTGAATTTCCACTATGTTGCATAGGGTGAATATTCACTGATGCTTGATGGATTAGTATATTTTATGTGTCTGTCTGCAAAGATGTTGAAGATTTGCCATACCTTCATAGAAAGTGGTTCAAAACAGAATTATATTGGTTGAAGGAAAGCATGAGAATTTGAGATATCAACCATTAAGGAAATTACTACAATGATTGGGCTTTTTATTTAATAACATATTTGTGCTCAGTATACTGAGCACAAATATGACAAATATTGCACTTAAACGAAAGTTTAAACACGTATGATTTTTTTCAAACATTTTGGGCCACATATATCAAGCTTTTCTCCAGTCACCAATGGGCCAGTTCTGCAATTCAGCATTTTTGTGACCGCAAAAAAGCATTTTGTTATGCTTCAAATCCAAGTTGTGATTTGGTAGGATGTTATCGAATAGCAATTTTAGTTTGTGACCAAGTTATGATTTGCAAGACCCTGTTAGACTAACTGAATAGAGTGCCTTAAATCCTGGTTGCAGAGTGCTCCGTAGATCTGCAGCCAAAGCGATGCACCAGTTCCAAGGGCTGTGAAAGCAATGACAATCTTTGTGATTGGTTCAATCCACGTAGCAATGCAGTGATTTTGCTTGGGGATGCACCGCTAAGCTGAGGAGATCAATTGGGTGTGCTCTGGAATGCATCACTCAGCAGATAAGATGTGTATATTCCACTGTCAAGCGCCTTAGGCCCACTACCAAGAGTCCAGGACTGTGGTGGCACAACTTGTCATGGTAGAATCACAGACAGAAGAGTCCAGTTGCAGATGGAAAGTTGTTGGAAGCTTTTTATGCCCCTGAGGCTTCAGATCAGGAGCGCAGCCAAGTAGACCATGGAGTCACTCTGGGTTTTGGGTTCAAGAAATTTAGGTCCAGTCCTTCTCACCCAGGCAAGAGGGCAGCAGGTCAGCACAGCTAAGCAGGAGACTAGCGGAGTGCAGTCCAGCAGGGTGGCAGTCCTTTCAGCCGCACAGCAGTCCTTCTTCCTTACAGAGTATCAGCAGGTCCAAAAGTGTACTGAAATGGTGGTGTCTGAGATCCTTCGTTTATAAACAGTTGTGCCTTTGAAGTTGGTGGGAAGCTTCTAGAGGCATGCTTTTGATTTGCACAGATAATCTGTCTTCTCTACCCTGCCTCCAGACTAACTAGAGGGTTATGCAGCCTTTTATGTGGAGATGGGACATAGCCTATTTGGTTGTAAGTGATACTGGGCACAGCTTCTCCCTCCCATCCTGCCAGTAAAGGACCATTCAGTCACACCTAAACTCCCATTATGTGTGGCTGTCTAGGAGGAATACACAAACTGCAGCTGCCAACTGCACCTAGTCATGTGACCAGAAACAGGCTGCATGTACCAAATGACTAAGGCAAGACAATGCCAACTTTCTAAAAGTGAGTAAACTGCAGGGGTTGGGACACTTTAAAGTCAGCAAGGCTAGGTCACTCTATACAGAAACAACAACAAGAATATCCAGTACTGACACAAGCTAAAATACACTTTTTGTTCTACTGATCAAGACTCTTATTCAACAGGATCATATATCATTCTTTTTATTTCTTATAGATATGAATTAGAACAGTTAATTCTATCTCTGTGTGGGCATGTATAAAACATGTAACAACAATCCAGAGAACGTAGAACTCAGATCCAAGACACACAGCTCAGCAGATATTCAATTCATTGAATCCATGTAATCCAAAGTATTTAGTCTTTTATTCAAGCTTTGAAAAAACTTGAACAAAAAGTATGAGTACTTTGGATTACATGGATTAAATGAGTTTAGAGACAGCAAGCCTTTTTGTTTTATTTACAGCGCCTTGCGAAAAGTCCGGGAGCAATATTAGCTATGTGTGCAGTGTCTCATTGAAAATGAATTATTTGGAAAACAAACTACATACGGAGGTGAGGTAACTCAGAGACTATCTAGGTGCATTCTGGTGACTGTAGTACCTATGATACCACATGGTGATTCAGCAGTCTCATGTGGTGCTTCAAAGCAGGATATGCCATCACAGTCACAAGACAAGGATTTTAAACTTACCTTTGATCAAGGCAGAATGGATGCCGAAACGCGTCAGGAATTGAAATGAGCTGTCCTTACTGTTATGCGTAAATAAAGCACCTTGTGTAGGAAGGTCTGGTGTGCAGTGTGCTCCTTTGAAGAGTTTGCAAGTGACTTGTTTTGGGGATTTAAGTGGAGTGCTCTGTCCCCACACACCGAGGCCGCCCTGAAAGAGGTCAATGCTCTCCATACAGAGTTCTGTGAGTATATATATATATATATATATATATATATATATATATATATATATATAACCTACTGGCGGTCGCCAGTAGGTATATATAGTTAGGATTTTTTCCCTATGGGATTTTTGAAAATTCTATGTCTAATAACTTTGGCATTTGTGGACGGAATTGGCTGAAATTTTCAGGAAAATGGAACATTTTGTTTCTGAGCAGCCACTGAAAATTTGGGGGGTGTTTGTCAAGGGGGGGCTGAGAAAAAAGGGGGGTCCCAAAACGCGTTTTTCCCATGTTAATTTCCATAGGGCGGTTGGCCTCACTTTTAGGCCGAACGGCTGAATGGATTTGAACGAAACTTGGCAAAATTGTAGGGACTGTTAGCCCGATGTGCCTTTGCTAGGTCTCAATATATGTGCTCCAGTGGATTTTGAGAAATTAACGTTCAAAAAAAGATATATATCTGTAAGCGCGCTCCGGGCAGCGCTCCGGTTCGCGTACTTGACGCGTAACGGAACTTCGCGTAGCGAAGCTGATTGGCTCTCCGGTGTCTGTCAACATTCTAAACAGTCCGGAGCGGCCGCCATCTTGTCTCTCGGTAGGATCGAGAGACAAGAGGAGGCCAAAACAAAGGGGGAAATGACCATAAGGGGGCATAGTAGATCCTCCCTGACCCCCTAGGTTTGATGTGGAGGCTTTAAAAGGGCCCCGCGGGGCAAAAAAATAATAATTTTTTTTTGTTTTTTTGTGTGGGGAGCGCCCGGTCCGTGGACCGGGAAGCGTTCTGGGGAGCGTACTAAAAGGAAAAAAGAATGATAGACTTTTCTAATATTGTATGTTAATTGATTGATTGTTTTGTTGATTATTTTTTAATTTCTTTATTTTTTAAGCAATTAATTATTATTGTGATTGTGTTTCAAAATTTAATAAAATGTCTAACATTTCACTGTCTGAAATGTCGTTATTTTCATTGAACATAGCTTGTAATGTTTGAGTGTGTAAAATGTCCTCATTTTCAAGGAGGACATCTACTGCTTGCACACATTGCAGTAGTTCTTGGTCCCAAGTTTCATCCATAAATTCTATATAATTTGGATCAATTATTTCTTGGTTGCTCTCTTGCAGGACAATTTGAAATGAAACTTTCTGTTCGCCTTCCATGTTGCCTGAAATTTGGATAAAAAAAATATATTAGTACAGATAGGGCACTGTTGGGATTAATTTTAGATAGGCAGTTTTTATCAGTGAATTTATCTTTCGGCAGTGTATAGTATCAGAGTGGAAGTAGGAATATAAAAAAGTGTATGTGATTTAACGTAAGTAAAATCATAATTATACAAGAGAAACCTAACTCCATCCATAACTATAACAGAGAAGTCTATCTAAATCTATAACTACTACAGAGGGATAGTATATAACTATCAGAAAAAGTTTACCATATTAACTTAAAGTGCACAATATACTTCAGTTTTTAAAATAACAACTTACCTTTACAAAGAAGTTGAAGTTATTAGTGAAAATCCTATTGAAATGTACACCAGGAAGTAGTAGTCAAAATGGCTGTGTTTCCTTCTCTTCCTTTATATATATTCAGGTATATAACCAATCAAATGTCTGGTAAAGAAAATTGAAAATGAAAGTAACATTTTCATTGGTTGTCAATTCCAACACTTCAGATGTGTTTTGTGAAGTAATTTACCTCACGGTATTTAGAGAGGTCTACAGGCTAAATGGCTAAATGGAATTTCAATCAAATTTGTGAAAATGGTAGGGATTGGTATGTAGTATGAGCTAATCTATATTTGGTGAAAGTGTCTCCAGTCGCTTTTCTGTAAATTACTTTCCCACCTTTTTTGATGGTGCGCTTCCCGGGGAGCGCCCCGGTACGCGAACTGGCGAGCGCCCCGGTACGCGAACCTGAAGCGTTATGGGAGTCCACCATTTTGTGTTTCGGTCGAATTAAGATACAAGATGGAGGGCAAATAATGTTCAGAATGGGTAGAAGGGGACACGGTAGACGTATTTTGACCCCCTAGGTTTTCTGAGGATGGCTGAGGAGGCCCATATGTGCGAAAAAAAACATTTCTTTAAACATTTTCGCGCGGTTAGCTTCCGGTTCGCGTACCGGGTAGCGCCCCGGGGAGCGTACTTTGTTGAAAATTAGTGAAAAAAGTTAGAGTAAAATAATCATTGTGAGTGATCACATGTAGGGTAGCTCTGAGAAGAGCTTTTGGGTTTATGGTACATTTAGGTACTTATAAGTAGGTACCAATGCAGAGTCTTAAATTCAGAATGAAAACTCTGTTCCCTTCATCTGAGAAGTGAACTCCATCCCCTCTGTAGATATCTTGCATGTAGTAACGCAAGTTATTGTTGTACATGGAGCCCATTCCATGGTCTCTCATGTAAGCTGAAACAGATTTGTTTACATGCTTCCTCGATTTCTCAATTTGTGGACAAAATTGGTTCGACCACCTCCATTTCTGTCTTTGGCATATATTTGAATATACCAAGGCAGTTTGAGGAAAAAGTGCCATCAATTGCTCAAAGGTGTCCTTTAAAAGCATTTCCAGACCTACACCAGTCAAAGTGCCCAAGTCATTACCTCCACAGTGCAAAATTAACAGGTCAGGTTTAGGCAAATGCATAAAGGTTTTCACCAATGGTATCAATTGGTGACATTTTAATCCTCTGTGGCCAAACCACTTAATTTCCACATCTTGTAAATTGAGGTTAGGTAAATTTCTGTTCTCAGCATACCTTTGAGCCCAGTAGATGTAACTATGTCCAACAATCCAGACAGAAAACATGGCGAGAGAAGGTTCTGCTGCAGTCAGATGAAGTGTGGCAATGAAATGGCAGTTGGAAAATAAGAGTTTAAAATGAAAAAAAATGTGGAGTTTCTGTGTTAAGGAAGCAGTAGCAGTGATTGGTGGATTTTGATTGCTGAAAACAGAAAGTTAGGGTGCATGGATGTGTTCTTTGAAAGATGTAATTTGAATGGTCAAGAAAAAATCATTTAATGAAAGATTGCACTGGATACGCAGGTGCACTGAGAGTTCAGAGTTCAATTGAAACATTGTTGTGTGAACTTGCAAACATCAGAGGTCTTTCAGGAGGTGGTTGCTATGCAAAAAAGGCAGAGAGGGCAGAGGGGGGAAGGGTGTTGATTTGAAAAAAGTGAGGGAAGAGTTTTGATTGGGTGACATGAGAGATATGTGTGATGGGTTACAGCATTTCTGTGCTTTTCATAGCTGCAGACTCTGGAGTGCATACCTTTTGCTCTGCTAAAGACAATTTGGTGTGTTTCTGAGACTGTTTTGAAACTCATAAAGTATTTGCTAAGGTGAGAAAAGATTCATTTAATTTAGATAGAGAATAGTATGGTTTAGGGAGAAAATTATGAAGAAAGTTGTGTATTTAAAATGTTGCTTTGTGTCAAGTGTTTTACAAATAGATTTTGTTTCTTTGAGTTACATAGCCATGTTAAAAGTGACCCTTAAAAAAACGCTTTCATGTGTCTTAGGGCATTGTAAGTCATGTCCCGATGAATGTAGGTATAAAATTGATTTATATGATGTGTTTAAAATCGTTTTTGGAAAAATATTAGGTTTCTTCATATGTACTGCTAGTGCTTCATAGGTTGCTTGGTGCATATTTAAAAGGCATTTGAGTCTCTCTGATGTTATTTTTCCCATTTTAATTTAAGACCTTTCCCCGTGGAGCAAGGTCCTTGTAAATATGCCCCCATCTGTGCTTGGCAAATTTAGATTTTAATTCTTTGACTAACATAGCCATGTTAAAAGTGACCCAGAAATGGTGCAAGGGCCTTAAAAAAACGCTTTCATGTGTCTTAGGGCATTGTAAGTCATGACCCGATGAATGTAGGTATACAATTGATTTTGTTGATGTGTTTAAAATCGTTTTTTGAAAAATATTAGGTTTCTTGATATGTACTGCTAGTGCTTCATAGGTTGCTTGGGGCATATTTATAAGGCATTTGAGTCTCTCTGATGTTATTTTTCCCATTTTAATTTAAGACCTTTCCCCGTGGAGCAAGGTGCTTGTAAATATGCCCCCATCTGTGCTTGGCAAATTTAGATTTTAATTCTTTGACTAACATAGCCATGTTAAAAGTGACCCAGAAATGCGTCACTCAAATGCATATGATGGCCGTGCGCCTCTTTTGCGCCGCTGTGGGTCACTTTTGTGTAAAAGATGCACCATGTTGCAAGATAGGTTTCAGTTCATCTCCAGCAAGATACCATCAGTTTAAAATGTATATAATTAGCAATGTGTAGGGGGCATGCAGAAGCTGAAGCTTTTGTAAGTGTCAAAGTTGTTGCATGCAGTGCTGCACTTCTGGGTACTGTTTCATATGCTGGACTACATCTGCACTATGAGATACCTAAGCAAAGGAAACACAGGTGATGTGATTGTGAAATGAGCAAAAGAAATTGCACGTTTTTCAATTACATCACCTGTGTTTCCTAAGTTTACGAATGACATTGTGCAGATGAAGTTTAGCTCTGTCCACGGACACAAAAGAGGTCTGGCCTTTGTTCAAGAGTGAAGTGGACATGACTTACTTCATTGGTAGGCTTTCACATGTATTATCTCCTTTGTATTCTTCAACAAGCGTAAATTTGAACTGCAACCCTGAGTAGGCCTCACCTTAAACAAACCTCTGGAGAGGCCACACCTTATCGTCATCCTGAATTAATCATTTAAAATGTTAGGGACAGATTTATGATAGGTGTATGCCTCTTTTGCGCCACTGTGCGTCACTTTTGTGACGCAGTGGCGGTGGAAAAGATTTGCTATGAGGCGACAAAATTACAAATTGATGCATCTAGGCAGATGTGTCATGCTGTAAAAAACCCGTGCCACATGAAACCGATGCAGCAGTGATGCAAAAGATGCACCATGTTGCAAGACAGGCCTCACTTCATCTCCAACAAGATAAGAAGCTGAGTCTTCTGTAAATGTCAAAATTGTTGTATACACTGCTCAACTTCTGTGTACTCTTTGATATGCTAGACTCCATCTGCACTATGAGATACCTAAGCAAAGGCAACACAGGTGATGTGATTGTGAAATGAGGAAAAGAAACTCCACATTTTTCAATTACATCACCTGTGTTTCCTAAGTTTACGAATGACATTGTGCAGATGAAGTTTAGGTCTGTCCACGGACACAGAAGAGGTCTGGCCTTTGTTCAAGAGTGAAGTGGACATGACTTAATACATGTGAAGGCCTACCAATGAAGTATCTTCTCTGTATTCTTCAACAAGCGTAAATTTGATCTGCAACCCTGTGTAGGCCTCACCTTAAACAAACCTCTGGAGAGGCCACACCTTATCGTCAGCCTGAATTAATCATTTCAAATGTTAGGGACAGATTTATGATAGGTGTATGACTCTTTTGCGCCACTGTGCGTCACTTTTGTGACGCAGTGGCGGTGGAAAAGATTTGCTATGAGGCGACAAAATTACAAATTGATGCATCTAGGCAGATGTGTCATGCTGTAAAAAACCCGTGCCACATGAAACTGATGCAGCAGTGATGCAAAAGATGCACCATGTTGCAAGATAGGCCTCACTTCATCTGCATCAAGATACTGTTAGTTTAAAATGTATATTTTTAGGACTGTGTAGGGGCATGGAGAAGCAGAGGCTTCTGTAAGTGTCAAAGTTGTTGAAAAACTGTTTGTCCTTCAATCTTTTCCCTTGTCTTTTCTAATTTTTAAAAACATGTTTTAATATTTTTCAAATGTTTGTTCTCTCTTTCACAGATTGAAAGTATAAAAATAACAAGTGACTAACTTAACGACAATTATAAGGTAAATGTTTTGTACTCTTTTCGTTACATTTCTATCACATTTAACTTCTATTAGTTCCACTGCTTCATTTCTTTAACCCTCACTTTCCTGCCTTTGCTACTTCCCTCATTCCTTTCTCTATTACTTAATTACTCTACTCCTTCCACTATTTTTCTCAGTCCTCTCTTCTCATACTTCTTCACTCTTGTTCACTCACTCTGTCTCTATTACTGTCACTGTTTCTGACTGATCAAAATTTTTTTTTAAAAAAAGAACAGTAAGTATAAGGGAAGGAAACAGACAGTTATGTTAAAAGAAAGACAGCTATAGGGAGTAAACTAGGGATACTGTTACCCGCAATCCACTGCTGATGATGTCACTGACCATGTCATGAATGATGTAATATGTGACATCATTAGCAGTGGATTGCGGGTAACAGTATCTCTAGTTTACCGGAGAGCAAACCCGGAAGCGAACTAAGAGAAATAGAGGTTGGCAGAGTTCCAAATATTCTACCAATTTTTTTATAACAGGGAGGTAGTTCTGAAAAGAACTTTTTTTTTTATTGTTTTTGTTGTTTTATATATTTTTTATTTTTTTTATGAACATTTTTTTACTTTTTTTGTATTTTCTGAACGGTTTTATATTTTTTTGGGTTTTTTTTGGGGGGGGAACGAAAACGATTCATTGTAAAGGGCTCAACAGGAGCAACAAAAATAAAAGAATTTATTCTCTGGGGCGTTTCGGACAAACATGATTGTCGATAGCTCTGTTGATCAGAGTGATGCTACTTTCTCTGTAGCAAATCAACTGATTACAACGCACGCACACTTGTTTGATTTCCCCGAACCTCATCTGAATATTTGGGACCGTCTCCCTCGCCTCTGGTCCCGTCACTTCCTGCACAACTGATCTTCTGGCCATAGAAGGGGGATTATCTTGCTCGTCACGTAACTGCGCAGCACTGTAGTTGATAGGATGCCACCTACTCATGTGCCGATGCATTGTGTAGTTGCCGTAACTGTACTTCTTCTCGGTCCCTCTGGACAGTCTATCTTTACATATAAGGCAAGTTACGTACCGTGCATTGACTTTTTTTTGGCCCTGGGGATATTTAAAAAATTGCCAAATATAATTTTCTTTGACATGAGATCTCCTGGGCTCTTCACGCAAAAAATGCCTCTCTTCCTCTTCTTCCTCTTCTTCCTCTTCTTGCTGAATGATAACTTCAGCAGGTGGTCCTCTCTTCTTTGGATGTGGTGGAGGTGGTGGGGAAGAACCAGCTGAAGCTACTAATGAAGCCATTGCTCACTGATCACAAAGGGTCTTTCTCTCACAAAGATGAAAGTCAGAGTGAGGAAAGAAGGAGGGGTTTTCATCATTTGGGAAAAACAATAGTTCTAAACCAATGAAAAGTGTTAATTTTAGATCACATGACCTAGTCTTACATCATTAGGAAACCAAAAGTGAAATGAACCAATGAAAAGTGTTATTAACAAGTCACATGACCTGTTGTGTTTACGTTACGCGCTTTGCGCCGCGTCCCGGTTCGCTTCCGGGAAGCTGCGCTTCGCGCCTCGCTTCGCGTACCGGTTCGCTTCCGGGTACGCTAACGTGGCGCGTCATATGACGTATCACGCGACAACACGATACGTCACGCTGACGCGACGCGTCACGATGTTGTTTTCTAACGCGACAGTTGCGCAAACGGAACGTTTACCGGTTCGCGGACCGGTTCGCGGACCGGGTCGCGGCTCCAAATTGAGCTAACGGGAAGCTAACCGGTTCGCCGACCAGGAGCGAAACAAAAAAATAATAAAAAAAAAAAAATTGTATTAAAAACATGTGAAATATATTTTTCGATTTAAAAAAGAAAACATTTTAAAGGTTTTGATATTTGCTATTAAAAAAACATTGAAATTCACTGAAAAAACCATAGGTTATAGACCATATATAGTTAGGAATTAGCATTTACAAAACCTTGAAAATTCACTGAAAAAACCATAGGTTATAGACCATATATAGTTAGGAATTAGCATTTAAAAAACCTTATTTTACTCACACAAAACCATTGAAATTCCATATATAGTTAGTTGTACTAACTATATATCGCGCACCCGCAATCCACTGCTGATCATGTCACATATTACATCATTCATGACATGGTCAGTGACATCACTGATGACATCACTGATGACATCTCAAATGACATCCCTGAGTTGGGGGGGAGGAACTGTCAGTACATCTGGGCATGTAATATGGATGAAGTTGAAAATGTAAAGATGATAACTGAACTGTGGTAATTGTACTCTTGCAGCGTTTGTATGATTTTTCAGTGGAGGGGTTGATCTTCCAGGTGTGTTTAGCCCTATCCCTGCTGCTTTGAAAGAACTATTTATGTAAATTAATGTTATAGGAGCAATCTAGTTGGCGTTGATGGATGGGATAATAATTTTTTGAATCATGTAACTCTAATACTAAATAGGAGGCTATTTGTATAGGACTGCACGGCAACCGTATTAGGTTGCCATTGCCGATCCACGGCAAGATTAGACGGGCCAATATGGCTGGTAGAAATGGTGGTAAGCACAATGATTTTTGTGGAATATAATATACATATTATGTTTAAAGTGTTTATAACGAACAAAGTAACGTTCCAAGATGGCGCCCACGATTTCAAGGGTCGCGAATAGTCCTGTTTTTGTTTCCATGATTAGGAGTTACAAATGACGCTCCGTTGAATGTGCACGGGTTGACACAGAGGAAGGGAATCACCGAAACGCGTCTGTTTTTGTTGTTAGTGGAATAAAGAACACTGCGCACTGCAAGCATCCCGTGAGTGCTGTCATTTTTCTCCCTGTAATGGGGAAATCTTGAGCAGAGATATTACGCGTATGCACCAACGC
This sequence comes from Lissotriton helveticus, assembly GCF_964261635.1. Taxonomy (NCBI): domain Eukaryota; kingdom Metazoa; phylum Chordata; class Amphibia; order Caudata; family Salamandridae; genus Lissotriton; species Lissotriton helveticus. The sequence goes on along the minus strand of NC_136069.1, from coordinate 1,016,085,313 downwards.
GTGACGGCACCCGACTTGAGAGTGACTCGGCATCTGGTGCTTTGGGAGCAGAAATATATATATATATATATATATATATATATTTGGGGGGGGGACTAAGGGCCTGATTATGAGACTGGCAGTGGGCCAGCAGTGGCAGTCCAACCTCCTCCACATTACGACTTCTAAAGTCGATGGGCGGGTGGACCGTAGGCTGCGCCAGCAGTGAAGCTGGAGTCTCACAACTGGATATGCGGAGACTGATGCAGTCCCACTCAGCATATTACAAGTTCCTGGACCGCCAGCCTTTTCGTGGCGGGGCCCCGCCATGAAAAGGCTGGCGATGCAGGAACAAAGGGGGCCCTACAGGGCCCCAATGTACCCAGGGCCGGACTGGCTACCGGGCAGTTTGGAATCCTGCTGAGCTGGGGGCTGATTTCGTTCATGGAGACCTGCGTGTGCTAAACAAAATTTGTTTTGCTTTAATTATCTCTAAGCACACGCAGGTCTCCGTGAATGAAATCAGACCCCACCACAGTGAAATCAGCCCCCAGCTCGGCAGCATTCCAAACTGCTCGGTAGTCAGTCCGGCCCTGCATGTACCTCCTGCCGTGGGAATACATTCAGGGGGGCACAACATGTGCCCCCCTGTATGTACTCCCACAAAGTTCCAGTACAACATGGAAATCTAGGTCCATGCCGTACTGTAACATTTTTGATGTTCCCATTGCGGTGCTTGTTTACCAGGCACTGCCATGGAAATAAAAAAGAACAGCCGACCAGATTACGAGTTGTGCATTTCCAACTTATAATACGGTTGGCGGTCCTTGGGTGGTTTTGCATGGGTTTTGCGCAGCTGAGGTGGCGTTGAGCCGGCTCCACTGTACCAAGCTCATTATTAGGCCCATAGAGAGTTGGTTATCCCAAATATAAGGTCATGCAGCAGCCCATGTGGGGCTTTATTGGACTATATACATTTATACCAACAATGTCTGCATCTCACTGTGACTGACATTTGAAGCCCATTGTGGAAGAACTGTTGATTGCGCCAGTATTTGACATAGTGGATTTCCAGAGCGGTTGCGATGTCAGGACGGCATGTTTGCCGATAGAAAACCAGAACAAGGATTGCAGTCCTCCCATTGGTTATCAAGGTTCCAATGAGGATAGCTATCACATTATTCAAAACCAACCAAGTGCTGTGTCCTATATGTTTAACACTTTGAACATGGAAAAAGGCAATTATGCTGAAACGCTTCTGCTGCTGCTAATAAATATATTGCAAACCCTCTGGGTGCTCCCTACCTCTTTCTGAAGCAGTTGTTGTGTAACAAATGAAACCCTACCCTCATTACAACAGATGCACTTGCCCTCGGTTCTGCGATTGCAGGTGGAACTTAAAAAAAATTTAAACACACACACACATACACAGACATATATATATATATTCTTGTCACTTTTCCAATTTCCACGCTCACAGGAAACACAGACCCAGCATCCCAGAACCGTATTTTTCGCAGGGTCTGTGTTTCCTGAGAGCATGCAGTTTGGGAAAGTGACAACTATCAATTGTGAAAGCTGGACTACTCCGCCGGTGTGTACGCCACTCTCCGTGGGTCCCTTGAAGTCTAGCAGGAGTGTTTTTCGTTGGTGATATATAAATATATATATATATATATATATATATATAATCTCACAAAGTTTGCCACAATGGAGGAAACCACAGGTAGGTAATATCCGCAATATTTATTTGAAAGCTGCAACAGGTTGCAATGCACAGTTCTCTTTGATCCTACTGCCAGATGCGTTTCGGATGTTAGCCCTTCTTCAATGGCAGTCGAGTCATCGGGGGTTATCGCGCATTTGAAAGCATGATAGTGCAACTGGTTTTCGTTGGATGGACTGTGTCTCACCCCACTGTGGTGTTATTTTTTAGTATGGATTGCACCTTGAGACCGACTCACTGGAGCAATTATGAATGCAACTACGACTACCAGAATGCCAAGGGAATATGGACCACGCCCTTTGGGGCAGGACCAGGCGAATTGAAAAGAAAACGAGCTGCATTATCCAGTCTCAGGTACAACTCGACTGCCATTGAAGAAGGACTAACACCCGAAACGCGTCTGGTATTTGGATCAAAGAGAACTGTGCATTGCAACCTGTTGCAGCTTTCAAATAAATGTTGCAGATATTACCTACCTGTGGTTTCCTCCATTGTGGCAAACTTTGTGAGATGATGTTTAGCGGCTTGCCAAGCCGTGGAGGAGACCCGACGCGAGAATGCGGACCCGTGGAGACGCCATGCAGCGTCACCTGTGATCGGGGGTTAGTGCGCATTTGAAAGCATGATAGTGCAACTGGTTTGTTGGATGGACTGTGTCTCACCCCGCTGTGGTGTTATTTTTTAATATTGAGTGCACCTTGAGACCGACTAACTTGAGCAATTATCAATGAAACTACGGCTACCAGAATGCCAAGAGAAGATGGACCACGCCCTTTGGGGCAGGACCAGGCGAATTAAAAAGAAAACGAGCTGCAGTATCCAGTCTCAGGTACAACTCGACTGCCATTGAGGAAGGACTAACATCCGAAACGCGTCTGGCAGTAGGATCAAAGAAAACTGTGCATTGCAACCTGTTGCAGCTTTCAAATAAATATTGCGGATATTACCTACCTGTGGTTTCCTCCATTGTGACAAACTTTGTGAGATGATGTTTAGCGGGTTGCCAAGCCACGGCGGAGACCCGCCGTGAGAATGCGGACCCGTGGAGACGCCATGCAGCGCCACCTGTGATCGGGGGTTAGCGCGCATTTGAAAGCATGATAGTGCAACTGGTTTGTTGGAAGGACTGTGTCTCACCCCACTGTGGTGTTATTTTCTAATATTGAGTGCACCTTGAGACAGACTCACTGGAGCAATTATCAATGCCTGTGGTTTCCTCCATTGTGGCAAATTTTGTGAGATTATATATATATGTGTGTGTGGCTCACTGGTTAGAAGCGGCAGACCTTGAAGCAGAGGTCAGGCCCGGGACCAGGGTGCAATTCCCGACGCGGCACGGTCTTAGGCTCAATGTCCGCCGACTCGATAATTCTCCCCCCGGTGCCTACTCTAATCATGGGTCCCACTCTGCAACTCTGGGCAATAGCTTGCTTAATCTCCACAGTGGCCCCAACAGCGCTGGGATGCCTGGCTTCACCTTGGGGCGCCCTGGAGGGGGCATCTCACAGGGAAAGCCAGGATGGGTTCCACAGCGGTATACAGCACCAGAATGCCCCGAGATGGGGCGGCAGTGCGCTTTACAAGTATACCCACATATATATATATATATATATATATCCTACTGGCGGTTGCCTGTAGGTAGTTATAGTTAGGACCTATTTTCCACAGAATAACTTTGGTGCCGGTTGATGAATCTTCGTGAAATATTCAAAACTTACAGTCAGCTCCGGTCTGCTCCTTTCCTGAAAGTTTCAGGGTGATTCGTGAAGCAGGGGCTTAGAAAAAAGGGGGTCCCAAAACGTGTTTTCCCCATGCAATTTCCCATAGGACCTTTAGCCACAGCAACAGCCCGAACTGCTGAAAAGAATTACGCCAAATTTGGCAAAGATGTAGTCCTCGGTTCAGACTTGTGCCTTTTGCTTAAATGGTGTCAATCTGTTCAGTAGTTCCTGAGAAAAGTACAGTGAAAAGCATTTATATATCTATGGGGGTGGTCGATCTGCGGACCCTGAGCACACAATGAGCGCACCATTTGCGCACCCTTCCGATCACATGCTGAATGCCAATTTGCTGTTAAGTGGTTGTCAACATTCGAAACCTGGAACTCCTGGCAGCCATTCTGTGCCTCGGTAGAAGCAAGGCTGAAGAAGTCAGTGGAATATGAGTGCAAAACGTAGAAAGGGGGCAGGGTAGAAATACTTTTACACTCTAGACCTGCTTATGGGGTCCCAGAAGGACTAAATTGAATTTTATTTTTAAAAAGGACCCGGCACGTGCGTGTAGGGTGCACGGACTCTGGTGTAAAAAAATAAATAAAATAAAACAGAGCTTTTTTTTATAATTAGCCCCCGGGGAGGCCTAATACAGGGGGCAAAAGTATTAAATGTTATGATGGGCCCAGAGGGGCCCCCCAGCCCCGGGGATTGTCACTTCCCCTGGGGCTGAAAAAAATATGATGGGGGGAGGGGTCCAAGGTCCCTAAAGTCACGGGGACCACCATCCCCCAGGGCTTTATGCATTGTGGGAGGGGGACTGCGTGGCCCCCCGCCTGGAGCACTGGAGGGCCCAGTCACCCCCGAGGCTACAATAAAATAATTTTGTGGGGGCTGCAAGGTCCCCAAAGCCCCGGGGACCACCACTACCCGGGTCTTTCTGTATTGTGGGAGGGCCGGTTCCTGCAGTGTCCCAGGGTGTCCATCCCACCTTCCCATAGCAAGGAAATCTGTTCTCTCTTTCAAAATCTAAATCAGATTGCTTTTTCACATGGAGAGCTGCATGTTAGTAGCTCCCCATGTGGAAAAGCAATGCCGGCTCCCAAACGCTTAGAAGTTGTGCACCAAAGGTGCTGCAGTCGTGCACCCTACAGATTATGAGTCGTGCACTTAGCGCGTGCACACCAGGGGGCTGCACTGAGCGCTGCACTGGGTGCGCGACTTCTAATATTACCGTAACAAAATAGCCCCTATCAGTAATTTCTAATATCCCGGGGACCCCATCCCCCGGGGCTTACATGAAATGCTGGGGACCCTGGGGGAGCCAAAATGCCCCCTCGGTCCCAGCCGGCTTCCCGCGTCCTTCGGGAGCCGGCATTGCTTTTCCACATGGGGAGATGCTAACTTGCATGTGGAAAAGCAAACTGGTTTGGATTTTGAAAACAGATTTCACTGCTCTGTCTTTCAAAATGCAAACCATGGGAGGGCGGGAGCCGCAAGACTGTTGAATGGCTGTAAACTGTTGAAAGTATAAGTGTTGTCAGCAATTTTTTCCTTCTTCGCAGAGTATTAGGGACATTTCATTGGGCAACATGTTCCAAGCGGGAACTTACGAAGCTTAATGTTCATTGGCTACGAAGCATTAAAAGTAGAAGTTTTGGCAGTCATTCCTTCCTCCTCTGTGGAACAACATGGACATTTTATTGGCTAAAGTGTTTCGAGCACAAGTTTGCTCCTTATTGGGTGGGAGCGGTTCACTGTTGTCAGTGATTTTGTGACGCACTTCCAAAAGGAATACTGGAAAAGAAAGTAGTAGAGGGGAGGTTAGGAACACTATTAACTCTGTACAGTGGTCACAAGGTGGTGGAAAGGGATAATGAAGGTAAAAATTGTTTTTATATGTTTTAAGGGCCATTTATATAATTGCCGTGTGGTGTACAAATCACGGTGGAAAAATGACAGTGGAAAAATGACAGTGTCTTCCTGTGTTTTTTTTTATCAAGTTTGCGGGTGGGATACTTCCCAGGAGCACTATTTACTTATAATGTGGTGTTTAGTTTTCTGATGGGGAGGTGTGAATGTGCAGCAAACATTTCAGACTAGGTTGGAAACTGTTTTTATTTAGCAATTATAAATAAACTTTCTTCAGAAACTGATGCTGTATATATGAAAGGGGTGACAATTAAAAATGCAATTTCATAAAATATCAGTTAAGCGTGGCCATACCCTCCTTTTTTCTGCTATAGTTTGTAAAAGTCTTGCTCCATACTTTTGATAATGTAAGAGGGCATCAGTTACTTTTAGATAAAGTAGAATAGAAGTGCTACAACAAACACTTCCGCACTACATTATCTGAGGTCAGGAGAACAAGTAAAAAACTGTTAAATACAAATGACTTCATATTACATAGAAATGTATGCATTATTATTTTTCAAATTTGTATTCTGTAGAATTCAGGAACGTTCTGTCGTAGTGCTTAGAGGTCGCACACTGTTCTGATAACAAATCACATACTCACTTAAGAATATATAGGATGGTAATAATATAATATACAGAACTGGTCTTATATATTCTTTAGGGAGAAGGTGAATAGGAACTGCAAATGAGAAGAATAGAAATTATAAAATAACATTCAGAAATGTAGGGTTTATCAAATATTTAAAGCACCAAAGTATGTATGAAAGCTATATTTTTTAATCTGCAATTTCATAAAATATGCTCCCTGAAATAAATATCTGATCAAGTACATTCTAACGTTTCCTAAGCTGTATTACAGATGGCGCCGAAAAATCTCCTATTCCTCTTCTGTAACAATAGGACAATCTATTACAATATAACAATTGATACCATTGTTACAGTAAAAATAAAAGGAAAATAAAGTTATCTATTTAACAGAACATCCATAACGAAATACTTTGAAGCGGTAATTATTATCTGAGCGTCTTTTCTCCGGGAGGTCAAAAAGTTTGATCTTCATGGCGATGGGTCATAGACTCCTCTGAGATCATGAATGTGAAAATTAATATATATATATATATATGCACAGTATATGATCAAAAGAGGGGAACAGACTAAAAACCAGAAGCTGGTGGCGTTGCTTATATATCTTTACTCGTTGTGATGACGGGTCATGAACTCCACTGAGATTAGCATAACTGTTAATATTATAATATACATATGAACAGTATATAACCCCTAGGGGAAAACACACTAACAACTGGAAGGTGGTGACGTTGATTGTAAATGTTTAGGGTTTGCGCCGACGGGTCACCAACACCTCTGAATCGAAGTACAGTGTCAATATTATAATATAGAAAGTCACAATATATAAACTGAAAGGAGACAGAAAAGGAGCAATGTTTGTTGTAATCTATTTGTTTCTGAAAACAAGATGCTGGCGTTACAGAGAAAGGCAAAAACAAACAATTACACTTTTTTTCTAAATATAGATGTTTAAATATTGACAAATAGTTACGTATTATAAATATCTACTATGCCATAACCAAACAACTTACAACTCCGGAATATGTTTTGTTGCCGCAAAACAAGAATCCGACACTAGAAAATGGAACCTTCATCACAGAATGGACACGGGTAAATAACTCGCGAAAACAATACTAATCAAACAACGGGTGTGGTTTATATACTTTTTAGATATTGAGTAGTCTATGGAAGGGAGATGCGGCTACGCGCATTTAGATGTCACTTTTTACAGTTTACACATGCTCACGTTTTAACTGTTTAACTTGTGCACGTGTTGGGAAAAGTTATAAAATGTGAAGCTGTAAATGTTTTGATTTTGACCGTAACTCGTATAAGGTCCTTAATATGTACATACGTTGCAGAGCTTAAAAACTGTTACTCGGCAAACTGTGTCATTTCCATTCTCATGACTAAAAACATCTAAATAGAAGACATTAAAAAAATATCATACACAATAGATGAAAAACAAATACTTGCTAATATCTGTCATCACTATGCTGTTGAATTTAAAAAATGCCAGCATTTGTAAAGCGTACAGCTACCCCCGGAAAGGGGCAGGTGCTCGGGGGCATCAGGAAGATTAAGCAAGGTGTTGCCCACAGTGACATAGTGGTGGGCTAACATGCAGCTGGAGCCGGGAATCAAACTGTGAACGCTATTTTTCATAGGTGCTGCATCAAACTTTTTCTACACCTATATGTTAATTACTGCTAATTAAGTTATAAACATTGCTAAATTATAAGTAGGGCTCCCTGTTTTTCGTTTTTACAGATTTTTACGGATAAATACAGACAGAAAACTATTTATTTTCCAGTCTGTATTTATTTTAAAATGAGATGAAAACAGAAATTGGGTTATTTTTGAGCGATTCTAAATGCTGTCAATCATGAGTACCAGGCCAATAGCTCTGTCATTCTAAAAGTAAGAGGGTGAAAACAATAAAATAATTTTAGTAAAGAGCCTTAAACAGCAATATATATGCTTGTATAAGAAAACATGCACATTTTATTAACAAGGTTATGCATATTTACATGACTGAAAAAGGTCAGTCCTTCAGGCATGAGTGCATATTTATCAGAGAAATAAATGTGGAAATATACTTATTACAGATACCTTTTTTCACAAAACCCAAAATACATATGGTTAAATACAGATACAATCATTTAAAAAAATATGGATAAATACAGACAAAAATGCCCAAAAAATAAATACCCTAAAACCGGGAGCCATAATTATAAGTTCTAAAAGACTACAGTTACAGTTAGTTTTTCACTACAAAAAGTATACACGTCTTTTTAAAATTTACTTAAAAAACATTATAGGTTTTAGGGACATTGTAGTTAGAAATTAGCATTTAAAAAACCTTTGAAATTCACTGAAAATACCATTGGTTTTACAGATGGTATAGTTAGAAATTTGCATTTAAAAGACCTTACAAATTCACTGAAAAACATCAAAGGTTTCAGGGGTGTTATAGTTAGTTGGACATTTCACTAGTACAAAACCATAGAAATTCCACCGTTATAGTTAGTTCAGCTAACTATAACTCGCGCCCCCGCAATGCACTGCTTATGACATCACATATTACATCCTTCATGGCATGGTCAGTGACATCACTGATGACATCTCAAATTACATCACTGATGCGATCATCCATGTAATAATACGATGCACCTCCTTACACCCTAATATAACCTTTGATACACCCAGTCTAAAATTCAGACTACCATTTTTGAAACCATAGCCAAAGCAATACCAGTTACTACATACCCACTCACTGATTCTTAGTTCTTAGGGGAGCTCGTTTTGATTTTCCCGCCACCGCCAAGAGTCACCAGCCGTTCCTAACTTTCTGGGGGCATTGCAGAGAAAGTCCACAAACTAGCAGCCACCGCCTGGAGTCATTGGGGGCTATCTTAGTGCAGGTAGACGCCGGAGGGGAGGCAAACTACACCTCCCAGCGTCCCCTGCGCCGCGCACGCTGCGCACGCCGCTGACAGCCCAGCGTGCCAGGAGGGGCTTAAAGGGACGCTTGGGCTCCGGCGGTGCGGGACGCGCGCGGGCGTGCCCGGGCAAAGCCCGGGCCAAGGGGGGGCCCGTCCGCGCCCGTCGTAGCCCGGAGGAGGCTGGGCTGGGCCACCCCTCGAACAATTTCAGAACTGTAAGAAATTACTTTATCTTTCTTGTGGATTTCTGCATTGAGACTGTTTGGTAATTCTATTGTTGGAGTGCGTAGACCTGTAGGTTCTTTAATAATGGCGGCACTTGTAGGGAAGGGGAGGAGGGCTGCTGTGGGGGGAACTATAAATGGGACACTAGACCAATTCATTACTAGGGCAGCATCTGTACTTGAGCATGAAATAGCCCTGAGCGTCGCCTTTCCCTTGAACCAATGTACGCAAGGCGATCCTCTCTAGGGCCTTTAATGTTGGCTATCTCCCCAAACCAGTTAGATGAGCAAGTAAATAATAATGCACTCACTAATGAGGGAGATGACACTGAATATGTGGAAGAAAGCTCAGCAGATATCTCAGCGTCAAATGAGGTTAGCCCTCCAGCACCATCAAATTCCCCGCTATAGAGGAAGTATCTAATAATGTTAAATCACGTTCCTCTATAAGGTCCTGTGTGAAAAGTAGTTCAAAAACCCAAATACTAAAGCAAATCACAGGACAACCCACTTCGGTTAAAAGGAAGCTGGGAGGGGGGCCCACAAGGGGAGATGCCCTAAGATAACAAAAACCTCTAAAGTGCCAAATATAGCAGAAGAGCTTGTGACTGCTCAAGCTACTATTCTTCCCCCACAAGCACTGCCAACTACCCCTTTCTTACCACGCCCTATCCCTAAGGTGGTTGACCTAACTTTACCATGGCAAGAATCTTTTGATGGTTTTATGGCCCACATAGAACAATTGACCAAGTCGTTAATTTTACCTCTTGTAGAGAGGTCAAGGATAATTAGTGAAAGGCTTGAGAGACTAGAGCAGATTGTTCTAGGGAATTCAGGCACGTTAAAGGACTTGGTCAATCGTATGCCAAGTGACAATACGGGGAAGTAACTTCGTCGAAAGCACCCGTAGTTGGAGCTATTTCATCGCCCATTCAGACTCCAGCTAATATAACCCCTGGGGCTCCCATTAGTAGTGAACAGATGGCTACAGCCCCTGAAAGCATGGCACGTGATCTAGAGAGAAGTTCCCGAGGGGCGATGGAGGAGAAGGTGAGAAATGAGCAAGGTCCTGTGAGGCAGAACAGGGATATTCCAGTGGCAAGTAAGGAAATCTCCAACAATTCTAAAAATAAACCAGCCCTAGCCCGTATTGATCTGCCACCGGATTCTTTCTCATATCTCGTGGTACTCACTGGTGTCCCTGAGCTAAAGAATGACAAAATAGAAACCTACCCAGAGCTGAAAAAAAAGGTAACCTTTTGGTTAAACAAGAATAGACCCCTACCAAGCAATATTGATGGGGAAATCTTGTATGCCCGTAGGTAAGCTGGGTGGGGCAAAGACCAAAGGATATAGCTGGGGACTCCATCATTGTTAATTTTAGGGATAGGCGGGTAGTGGGCTGTATTTGTGATCAATTCCACCCAAATGATACTGGCATATACACTTGTGACCTGAGCTACTTTTATCGTCCTACTCCCGGGGCATTAGCAAATTATAATTCCTTTGGAAGACAACGAGCAAGGACTATGGGTGGATTTAAAAACTACTTCACCATCCCTACTACTAATCGTTTCGAGGAGCTGAATGGGCTGGAAGAAGTAGATTGACTGAGTGACAAAGGATTAAGTGGGCCAGCAGCACTTGACCAGGGGGATGAAAAAATAGTGGGTGTTTGCAATAAAATGACTATTGAAAAATTCCCCAGGAGACAAGCAAGGCAATCATCAAATAATTTGTACCCTATATCCCCTTTAAATAGTGTGGGAGAGGGCCTAGATCTGGGTACTAATATTAATTATGAGGCGACAACTGCTGAATTAACTAATGAAAGAATTAGTGAGAGTAGTTATATGCACGGAGTAGCACAGATGAGTCTATATCCTCCCCTTTTGGAGTATGAAAACTCGGGTGACACAATAGAAGGCGACCCCCTAAATAGTAGTGCCCAGTATGATAGCGTTGAGGCTACACAAGCAGTACAAGATACTAATACAAGCTTGACCATTAACATAACCGACACAGGTGCCGAACCGAGTATTAAAGTAAGGTCCTGGAATATAGCAGGTATAATAAAAAAACTTGAGTGACCCAACTTGGCAGGAATATATTGACACCTGCGAAATTATATTATTCCAAGAAACTTGGGCAGTTGAAAACCATCAAAAAGTTGGATATAGATCATTTAGTGTACCTGCAACTACTGTAAACAAAGGAAGACCATCGGGAGGCTTGGCAATATGGAGTAAAATGACGCTGGGAATCAATTTTGAGCAGATCGATTCTAACAGCCCAGATATCCAAGGAGTGAGGTTCACAGGGCCCGACAAAAGAAAAGTCTGTATTTTAAATGTTTACAGTAGACCTCTGGCAGCCAATAAAGAGTCAAAAGTCATCGAGCTATTAGGTAACATTATCTCTAAGCTCGACCAGAAAACTTTGATAATTATTGGGAGGGACTTTAATCGCAAATTCGAACCGATAACAGGCCTGGAAAATATTTTTGAACCAGAGGACAATGCCAATAACATCCCAGGAATTGAGACCAGCCCTCCAGTGCCATGCTCAACGGCGGCAACAGAAAAGGTTTGGGTCCTGTCTCTGACTAGCTTGGAGCACTCCAATATTCCAAACAAAGAGATAGCTAGTCAGGTTTTACTTGTTTTGTTATTTATTTTAACACACCCAGCCTGAACGTACTGAGCGGTCAGTATTTTCTTTCAAATTTATTTTCTTTAATTTCGAAAAGTTTTTTTAAACATTTCTTTTTTGTATGTCATGAAAACGGACAGTCATCAAACAATAAAGAGTGCATTCAGAAAACAATGTGCGCAATATATACAAGTGGTCAATATATACATTATCAATACAAAAGTTTCAAACACACCAAAAATTACATAGCAATAAACAAATTAAATGAATGTGATGCCTAGATAAAATTTTTCAAGAAATAGGCACCAGTCCTTCAGATTTTATAACAGAAGACAAGCGGACAACACATTTCATGGAAACTGCCTGCCAGTCTTACTGAGCCAGTGATTAGATATTGTTATGGTTACACAACTAGGGACAGAGAGTGTGGTTTAATTTAAGTCTCTAGTGGCACCCTTCTTCTTTATCCCTGGCTCGGGGTCAAACCCCGAGCAAGGGATAAAGAAGAAGGGTGCCACTAGAAACTTAAATTAAACCACACTCTCTGTCCGTAGTTGTGGACTGGTGCCTATTTCTTGAAAAATGTTCTGAATGCACTCTTTATTGTTTGATGACTGTCCGTTTTCATGACATACAAAAAAGAAATGTTTAAAAAAACTTTTTGAAATTAAAGAAAATAAATTTGAAAGAAAATACTGACCGCTCAGTACGTTCAGTAGTTTTTAAAATAATAATGGAAAAAGAAATATATATCTGGGCGGAGCCTAACCACACATATCATTGTGAGATCTGATTGGCTGTCAGCACTTCATCCAAGAAGTGTTGGCAGCCTTCTTGGGACCAATATACATGATAGCACCTAATTAAAAAGCATTGCCGTTAATAGAAGGTTTTAAGACTTCAGTTACATTATAAGTCATTTGTTGATGGTACCATACTCATTTTAGGAATTGTGGTGTATTCTAAGGTGATTTTACCATGTGAAAAGCCTTCTGCTGGGATATCATGAATCATGTTTGAAAGAAAACAATTTTCTCATGCTTTTCCCACAGAGGTTTGGAAGGTGATCTATACGCTACACTAGGAGCATATTTTCTGTAAATTCACATTATCTTTCTCAGTCATGTGAGAATGAAGTCTCACATTCTCACTAAAACATGTACATCTAACAAGGGCAGAGACTGTCAGTTGATTCCTTTGTGTTCTACTGCAGCTTCCCAGAGTGTTCTAAAGAACAACTAGAGCGCTAACAGTCCTACTTATGACCTACATATTGCACACCTCAAGCCATCTTGATTGGAATATAGTGGTAACTCTTAAAACATTTAATTTAAATAGGAACATTAGGGGGTTCATTTTGCCATAGAAAATATGATTAGTGCTGCAGAAAGAAAAAATAGGGCACATTTTGAGTGACTTCCCAAATCCTCTTCTATTTCATTATACCATTCTGACATGCAGGCTGAAAATGCACTTTCAATACCAGCAGCAGACTTCCCTGGTGAGCAGTAGCTGTACTACAGTGATCTAATAAGAAACTAGAGTGCTAACAATCTGAATTTATAGCAAATGTGTGACACATCTGAATGCCTTCTAGCTGGAATCAAAGTAAAAAACTGAAAGTATTTCCTACTGAGGAGACTGTAGTAAATGAGGAAATTAGGAAACTTCATAACAAATAAGTCTCCCAAGATGGCCACCAGAGACAAAAGATCCCAAATGTAGCACAAATATCACCCAGACGTAGCCCAAGTATAGCCCAATGACAGAATGTCCCAGAGTGTTCTAAAGAACAACTAGAGCGCTAACAGTCTTACTTATGACAAAGTATGGCACACTTGAAGCCATCTTGATTGTAATAAAGTGGTAGCACTTACAACATTTAATTTGCAAAGGAACAAAACGAGGGGGTTCATTTTGCTATAGAAATTATGATTAGAGCTGCAGAAAGAAAAATTAGGGCACATTTTGACTTATCAAATCCTCTTCTATTTAATTAAATAATTCTGACATGCAGACTGAAACACGCACTTTCAATACCAGCAGCAGACTTCCCTGTTGAGCAGTAGCTTTACTACACTGATCTAATTAGCAACTAGAGTGCTAACATTCAGAATTTATGTCAAATGTGTGACACATCAGAATGACTTCTTGATGGAACCAAAGTAAAAAACTAAAAGTATTTCCTACTGAGGAGACTGCAGTAAATGAGGAAATTAGGAAACTTCATAACAAATGAGTCTCCCAAGATGACTACCAGAGACAAAATAGCCCAAATGTAGCACAAATATCATCCAGATATAGCCCACGTATAGCTCAATGACAGAATGTCCCAGAGTGTTCTAAAGAACAACTAGAGCGCTTACTGTCTTACTTCTGACAAAAGTATGGCACATTTGAAGCCATCTTGATTGGAATAAACTGGTAACACTTAAAACATTTAATTTAAAAAGGAAGACAATTAGGGGGTTCATTTTGCCATTGAAATTATGATAAGTGCTGAAAAAAAATTAGGGCACATTTTGAGTGACTTCTCAAATCCTCTTCTATTTGATTAAAAAACCTCTGACATGCAGACTGAAACATGCACTTGTCATACCAGCAGCAGACTTGAGCACAGCACAACAATCTATAGAAAGCAATAGGGAGGGGACAGGACCATGCACATGGACAACAAAGAATAGAGGGGAAAGAGGCACTGGTAGCTAGCTGACCATAATGGACAGACTGGAGAGAAAGCTGCAGCATAACAGACCATAAAGGGCAGGAGGGATGGATCAGGGGCATTACAATGGAACAGAAAAGCCAGGAGGGAGGGAATAGGGGGCTGCACATGGTAACAGAGGGCTGGGGGCAAGGGGGCAGGACAAGAGCAGCTAGATGACCATGGAGGTCAGGCATGATGGGCACTAGAAGCAAGACACACCATGAAGACAGTGAGACTATAATGGCATACACAGAGACCATGGAGGAAAGGTGGGAGGAGGTCAGGTTCAGCTAGCTGACCACACAGGGAAGGTAGGAGGGCAGTGGCAGCACAGAAGACCATGCATGGCAAGCATGAGAGTTAGTGACAGCACAATGGCTATGATGGGCATGAAGGAGGGTGCAGGGGCATGCACAAAGGACCATGGAGGATAGAAGGGAGGGTCAGGACCTGGGCACAGACAAGAGAGTTCAGGGGAAGGGGCCTCCCAAAAGGCCATGCGGGACAGGAAGGCGGGAGGAGCAGTTGCAGCACAACAGACCATGGAGGACAGAAGGGTGTGGCAGTAAAATGGACCATGGTGGACATGAGGAAGGGGATAGGGGCATGGAATGTGGACAGGAAGGGTGGAGGTGGCAGGGACAGGTTACAGCCATCTGACAATGCTAGGCAGGTGGGAGGGGAGTTGCAGCACAACAGAACACTCAGAGTAGATAGGAGTGGCAGGTCCATGGAACATGGTGGGCAAAAAGGATGGAGCAGGGGCATGCACACAGACATCAGAGGGCACGGGGCAGGAGAATAGGGGCAGCAAGCTAGGCACATATGCTAAGCAGGAGGTCAACGATGGGGCATAGAATTGGGCAATGGAGGGCAGGAGGAGTGGACTGGTACATCATGCTGAATGGAGGGCAGTGGCAGCACATCAGACCATGCATTGCAGGAGGGAGGAGGCTTGTCCATGGATTCAGACAACAGAGGATAGGGAGGAGGTGGATGGGGCATCAAGCTAATTATTCAGAGAAGGCGGGAAGGCCAGTGGCAGAACAACAGGCACACAGGGTTGTAATAAGGGAGTAGGGACATGGACTTGGACAAAGGATGGCTAGGAGGAGGGAAGGCAGGAACAGCGAGCTTGGGTGGGGGCAGCACAATTCCAGGCCCTGATTCCAACCCCCCACCATCCATTGTGATATGCATCTTACTTAACGTAAAAAACTAGAAATTTGTTGAAAAAAACAAAGATTACAGGGGCGGTATAGTTAGACTCAGATTTCCCTCATACAAAACCAGTGAAATTCAGCAGTTATAGTTACTTGAGCTAACTATAACTAATGTACTGCTAATTACCTCAGACATTACATCATTCATGACATGGTCAGTTATATCACTCATGACATCTCAAATGATCTGTGAATGGAATGTAATTATAATCGCTAGAATTTTATTTAGGGATAGTGTGTGTATATTAATACCCCTTTACCATTATAATATGCAACATGCCCAGATTAATATGGCCGATAGCCTTTCACTTTAAAGTAATGTCTAGTCCATTGTTTATGTTGATGTTTGCAATCCTAAGTATGTTGATTATGAATAAGTCACGCTGACGAACATATAGGTATGCGGTCACGGGGCAAGATATGCTGAAATGACATTGTGTACATATTAACACTTGTTTTCTTTTCTTTATTGTATCAATTCCTGAATTTTCACATTGTGACCAGGCCAATATGGCCGCCAACTTTTTGGATTAAAGTGATATGTACTCTTTTGTTAATGTTGGCAACTTCAGGCATTTCTACATTTAAATAAGGATGCTACAATGACGTCTTGCATCGTTATCAAGGTTTGGACGAGCCGAAACGCGTGGATCACGTCCTTTGCAAATTAAATATTTCCAAACTACAACCTGAGTGCTGATTCCTTCCTTGTAAGAGTGAGAGGAGATTAAATACATAGATATCAAATTCACTGAAAAAAAACACAAGTTTTAGGGAGATTATAGTTAGAAATTAGCATTTAAAAAAACCTCAGAAATTCACTGAAAAAAACACAGGTTTTATGGATGTCATAGTTAGTTAGATATTTCACTCATACAAAACAAAAGAAATCCGGCTGTTATAGTTAGTTATGCTAACTACAATTCGCGCCCCCGCAATGCACTGCTGATAACGTCATATATTACATCAGTCATGAAATGACATCTCAAATAACATCACTGATGACATTATCCACGTGATCATCTGTTGCACCTCCTCACACCCTAAAATACAGACTACCATTCTCGAACCCATAGACACACCAATACTAGTACAGCTACAATATTCTGTGCATTATCCATGCATACCTCTAACCAGCAACATACTATTGATACACTCTTCTAAATACCCAGTTAGTACCTATGCAGTCTAGGAATCTTTCTGTCTGTCCCATGCACTTCTCCATTCACTATCTACGTATCCTATCACTCCACCAATACCGAAGCACTTATAAATTCAGCACACACTTTCTTTGCAACACTGAAGTTATTCCAGTTATTAGTCGTATACTTAAGGAATGGCGTAGTCACTAACACAACTGCAGGTACAATATTTTGTACACTATGCATGCACACTTCTAACCAGCTACAAACTATTGATACGCTCTTCTACATACCCACTTAGTACCTATACAGTGTAGGAATCCTCCTGTCTGTCCCATGCATTTCTCCAATCACCCATCCAGCACTATCTACTTACCCTATTACTCCACCAATACCTAAGCACTTATAAATTCACTATACACTCTGTTTGTAATACTGTAATTATTCTAGTTACTAGTCATGAACTTATGGAATGGCATAACTACTAACACAAGTAGAGCTATAATATTTTTTGCACTATCCAAGCAGATCTCTAGCTAGCTACATACTAATGATACACACTTCTAAATACCAAGTTAGTACTCATGGAGTGTGGGAATCGACCAGTCTGTCCCATGTAGTTCTTTAATCACGTATCTACCACTATCTACTTATCCTATCACCCCACCAATACGTAAGCACTTATAAATTAAGTGTTCACTCTGTTTGCAGCACTGTCATCATTCCAGTTACTAGTGGTATTCTTATGAAATGACCTAGGCACCAACACAAGTACACATAAAATATTCTGTGCATAATCCCTACAAATCTCTAAGCAGATACATACTATTGGTCCACTCCATTAAATACTGAAGTTGTACCCATGCAGCGTAGGATACCTCCTGTCAGTCTCAGGCAATTCTTCAATCACCCATCCAGCACTATGTTCTTATTGTATCAGTATGCCAATACCTAAGCACTTATGGGGCAGATTTATAAGCACCCTGCGCCACCAGTACGTCACTTTTTGTAATGTAGTGATGGCGCCAGGCCCTCCTTCATATTTACAAGGAGAGGAAAAGCCACCCTGCATGGTTTTTCCTCTCCTTGTAAATACGACCCCTTCATACACAGAACTTTGCATTGAAGGGGCGTTCCATAGGTGTTGCTGGGGGTGTTCCCAAGCAAAACTCATAGAACAAGACACATCTCCAGATTTTTGAGAAATCGTAAATCTGGAGATGTGTGTGAATGCTGCACCATCCTAGAGTTGGTGTAGCAAGTCGCAATAAGGAGAATTGTTTTCATTTTTCCTCATTCTTTCCTCTTTCAATGCATGCTGCATTCCACAGCATACATTGAAAGAGGAAAATGCCTTTACTAGATTGTTTTTGTGCATGAAGGTGTCCCCTCCTGCACAAAAACAATCTCCGCATGACACAGACATCCTTTCACCATGGTGCAAGGGTGCCTGTGTCCCCGCATGGCTGGAGTTTGTACAGCAGTTGCAACATATTCATGTATATATGTCACATCCCTGTGCTTCGGAAGTGCCACAGTGCAGGCAGCTAAAGAGCTTGCAGTGTCACGCTGCAGTACTTCCTCATAATTGTTCACCTATAAATTCAGCATACACTACTAATGCATTCTTTCAGTCAATCATGCTGTATACATATATTCAATCAAACTTTCACACATTACCTTGCAATTATAGTTCTTTCTTTAACCAGATAAGGTAGTTCTGATAAGAACTTTTTTTTCTTCTTTTTTCTTTTGTGTTTCTTTTTATATTTTTGAACAATTTTGTATTTTTTTGGTGTTTTATCCAAAAATGAACAAAAAAAAGAACGAATAGAACAGGAAACTTTTGGAATTACTGATCATTCCAAAAACAAAAACAAAACAAATTAACAATGATGGTTGCGTTGCGCAGTACAAACAGCATCCATTGACTGCTCACCGAAGCATATAAGTTTCTTACACTTAACGCAGTGTTACTCGAGAAAGGCGAATTCTGGCCTAATGTCCATGGCAGGTGTTCCTAAGGACGCTCCAGACGTACTTGCCACAGCAGGTGAGGGGTTTAAAGCAGCATGCCTCATTTCCTCCTGAGCAAGATTAAGAGGATGTGTGGTCCGGAGATGCTTGTACATTTCACTGCCTCTTGACAGGACTCGGTCACAAATTTTGCACATCACCTTTCTCGCATTTAGGTTCTAATTTCCAGGTGGAAAAGTGACGAATTTCCACATGACAGATTCCGGCCTCTGTGGACGTGGTGCCTCCTGCAAGAATTCTTCTTCAGAAGATACTTCCTCCTGCTGCTGCTGCTGTCCAGATATCATTTTGTTTATATATTTTTTTTTTTAAAACACCAAAAAAATACAAGCAAAAATGGTTCTTGTAGGAAAAGAGATGTCTCTCTAAAGATGCTCCAACAAGAATGATTAAAATGGGTGGGGTCCTTCAATAGTTACAGTGGGAAATGTTCTGAACCAATGAAATCTTTTTTTTTGAGGTCACATGGGATCTGCGCACTCTGCGCTCATGAAGCACCAACCCGACGTGACTTTGCGAAAATATATTTAAAAATAATATAAGTTTACTATAAGTACAAATTTTTCATGAATATCTTACATAATCTCTTGCCCTAATATGTATAATAAAGACACATACATAGCATTAAAAAAAATGCGGGAGTCGCGCACCCCAGCAGGTATATGATGTCACGTGGGACCCGCCACAGCGCACACGTCATGTACCATAATGCTCATGTGCCACGAATGCGCTGGAGCAGGAGTCGCGGACTGGTCGCATACCAATCGCACACATCACATAATATTAAATGTATTTGATGTAACTGAAAAACACGCAGCCGTCGCACACCGTACGCGGATCCTCACGACTTTTCTAAAATGGCGGCTAGAATCCACTCAACCACCGTGATGTGTACGCTTTGGGTGCGCGACTCCCCAAAAAATTGGGGAAAAAGAGAAAATAATATAAATATATTAAAATAAAAAAATATTAACAAAAGAATTAAACAATATTTCAGTTTGAATTTTGTTTTAATTTTTTTACTCAATTTTCAGAAACATATCTAATGTTATTTAATGAATAAAATATGTATAAATCAACAGTTAAAAAACTGTAGAAAATCAGTACAAAAAAATAGGTATAACTACTATTACATTTAAAAATTTGCATTTAAAAAACCTTTGCAATTAACTGAAAAAACCATAGGTTTCAGAGACGTTATAGTTGGAAATTAGCATTTAAAAAACCTTAAAAATCCACAGAAAAAAACATAGGTTTCAGGAGTGTTATAGTTAGCTGAACATTTCACTTGTACAAAACCATACAAATTCCTCCGTTATAGTTAGTTCTGCTAACTATAACTCGAACACCCGCAATGCACTGCCAATGATGTCACATATTACATCATTCATGACATGGTCAGAGACATCACTGATGACATCACTGATGGCATCTCAATTTTCAATTCCGCAGCCCTAATGATCATACTGCCCCTAATTCCCACCCCCTAGGCAGTATAGAAAATGGCACAAACTTACACCTGACCAGTTCCAGGATGTATTCCCTGTATCTTGGAATCACAACTTCAATTGTGTGGAGAATCACCTGGTCCACTTCAACTCTGTAATAAGAACCACAGTGAATCAATTCGCTCCTTTGAAGAAGTATACCCACTCTACTAGGTGCCCCTAAACCACCTGGTACTCCCCTAGACTACGGACAGAAAAAAGCCATTGCAAAAGACTTGAAAGACAATGGCACATTTCGCATGACCCTCAGAATAAGGAAAGTTATAAAACAGCGCTGACTCAATCCCATAAAAAAGTTTTGAATTCTCGCAAACTCCACATTATGCAACAACTTGAACAAGCAGGGAACTCTTCCAGAATCCTGTACCAGATCCTAAAATCTGTCTCAGACCCCAAGGCATGTAACAATGAAGATGCCCCATCCCAAATCTTGTGTCATAACACAGCGAACCACTTCACCCTGAAAATTGACATGATTTATAATAATATCACAAAGGCCAGTGGCTCGCAGAAAGGTGCTAAGAAAGAATCTCCAGTGCCTATTCCAAGCCTTTCCAAATTGGAGAACTTTCCATTACTTATGCCTGAAGAAGCAGAATCACTTCAAAAGAAAGTCAAATCTGGGTCCCCTTCAGATGCTATCCCTGCAAGGACTATCTCCCTGCTCTCCAAGCAGCTCGCCGCCCCTATTTGTATCATTCTTAGCATCTATGAAAGATGGCAGGCTCACTCTTGAATGGAAAGCAGCACAGGTCATTCCCATTCGGAAAAATAATAAAGTTCCCATGGACGTTGTTTCCAACTATCGCCCCATCTCTCGGCTCCCCCTCCAAAGCAAGCTCTTGGAAAAGCACATTAACAAATACCTCTCCGAATTTGTGGAAGCCTCGAATTGTCTTGATGTCTCTAAATCGGGCTTTTGGGCCAGATTCAGTACAGAATCTGCCTTGGTAGCAGTAACGGATAACATCAGAATGTCTCTGGACAATGGTCAAGCGGTACATTTTTGGTGTTGCTTGACCTATCCGCGGCATTCAACACCATTTCTCACTGGATCCTTATCGGAACACTTTGTGACATCGGACTCTGAGAGAATGCACTGAAATGGTTGTCAAACTTTGTATCAGACAGAACCCAGACAATTAATCTGGGACATTTCCGTTCTAAGACTACTAACGTGACCAACGGAGTTCCTCAGGGCTCATGCTTGAGCCCAACATTATTTAACATTTACATCACCCACTTGAAGGGATTACTGAGGAATCTAGGTTTCACTCCAATCTCCTATGCTGATGACACTCAGCTTCTTCTCTCTTTTGATAAAAATAACCCCAATACTCAGACCACCTTTTCTGAGGGCATGAAAGCAATTGCGGATTGGATGGGTGACAACATTCTCCAGTTTAACGCTGGAAAAACTGAGATTATGCTGTTCGGGGAAGCAATGTTAAGTTGGACACCTAGCTGGTGGCCTGAGGAATTGGGTCCAACTACTACTCCAGAAAAGGTGGTCAAAAACTTGGGTGTCCGCATAGATCAGAATCTAACATTGGGAGAGCATGTCACCTCTCTGCAGGGTCATGTTTTCACACTCTTAGTCTACTACCAAGAGCCTTCCCCTTTTTACCCTCTTGAACACGGAAAGTCCTGATTCAGGCATTGATGCTAAGCCACCTGGACTACTGCAATGCTGTTTTGATTTCAGCCAATGAAGCTTCCTTCAAGAAACTGCAGGTAGTCCAGAACACCGTGGCCCGTCTAGTTTACAATGCCCCAACCCAGAACGGCCTCTATACCCCTTCTACAACAGCTGCACTGGCTGCCGGTGAGAAAACGGATTAACTTCATGATCCGCTGTATGGTTCACAAATCTCTACATGACATGGGTCCTAGCTATCTCTCAGATAAACTCAAGGTACCTGCCCTCCAGGTCCCTTCGGTCAGGGTCAAAATCACGTCTTTGCACTCCTGCGATTTCACAAAGCACGTTTGGGCAGAAGAGCAATTTTTCACCTTGCCCCCTATATTGGAACCAACTTCCAACTAACTTATGTCAATGCCCAACTACCTGAAATTTAGAAAATTGCTAAAAACCTCTCTGTTCTGAGTCTTCTTGGTTAATGACAGCAGTCACAGCACGAGGATAGTCCTGACGGGGTGATTCGAGCACTTTACACGCTAATAAATATAAAAAATGCCAGTCACTTCATCTGCTGTCTGGAAAGATTCGGGGTGATTCATCAAGCAGGGGACGAGAAAAATGGGGCTCCCAAAAAGCATTTTCTCCATGCAATTTTCCATAGAGATTTTAGACACAACTACAGCTCGAACCGCTGACATAATTACACCAGATTTGGCAGAACGCTAGAACTTGGTCCAGAAAGACTGCTTTTTTAAAATATGGTGTAAATCTGTTCAGTAGTTTTGGGGTCACACACACACTCAGAGACCCAGAGAACCACTCACACACCCACTCATGGACCCACACAGGCACTCACTCACACACCTGTACAGCCACATACACAACCACTCAGAGACCCACAAACCACTCACACACCCACACATCCAGTCACAAACACATTCACACACTGACTTGCACACTCACACACCCACTTACACACCCACACAAACACTCACACACCCACTCAGACATCCATACAGCCACCACACCCAACTCAGAGACCCATAAATCCATTCACACATCCATTTACATACTCATACAGCCACTCACACACCTACTCTGAGACCCAGAGAACAACTCACACACCTACTAACAGACCCACAGAGGCACTCATATACCCACCCATTCACACACACACATGCCTGCATACACACCCATACAGCCACTAAAACACCCACTCACAGGCCCAGACAGTCGGTTGCACATGCACTGACACATCCACCACACACCCACACAACATCTCAAATACCCACTTATACACCAAGGTTACAGGGATGTTTTAGTTAGTAAATAGCATTAAAAAACATAGAATTTGACTGAAGAACAAAGGTTACATGGATATTATAGTTAGGAAATAGCACTAAAACCTGTAGAAATTCACTGAAAAAACAAAGTATACTGGGACATTTTAGTTAGATTCATTTATTTTGCATGCACAAAATCATACAAATTCAGCAGTTATGGCTTCAGTATCTCAAGTTACTAGAACTCGTGACCTAAGGTAACTATATCTTGTGCCCTTCGCCATGCACAGCTAATTACCACACATATTTTATCACTCATAACATCTTCTAAGCTATCAATGATGATATCAGTGCAACATTTAGATTCAAATAGATTGAGGGTAGAGGCTACAGAAGTCCACACCTGAAAGATGTAGTATGTCTCAGTATATCCGGATAGTGCAAAGAACCAAGGAGCACTCCCCTCTATTATTATTATTAATATTTAATTTTTATAAAGCGCGTAGTCACCCGTAGGTATCCCAGCGCTAGGATCCGTACGACTGGGGGATCAGCAGGGGCGGTGAGGGGCAGTTTAAAGAAAGAGGTGGGTTTTCAGTTGCCTCCTGAACCTTAAGTAGTTGGGTTCAGTTCTCAGGTAGTGAGGTAGGGCATTCCAAAGGCGTGCGGTGTGGACCGAGAAGCGCCTCCCTCCTGTTCGGGCCTTCTTGACTCTAGGAGTGACGATGAGAGTTCCTCTATGCTCCCTACTTAAGAAAAAAATCCTATATCAACATTAAACACAAAAAGGTTGTTTTTTTTCCATTCCTGAAACTGATGAGCATACGCGCTGCTGGTCACCGAGCCAACTCGTGGTAATGCTGACTGTATAAAGGTCTCCTCAACATGGACATTATGACAATCTGTGGGAACGTACAACGTCCCTGAATACATTTCTGTGTGACTTAAAAAACCCTGAAGAAGTCTTGTTGTGAGACAAACTGCGCCGGCAATGGTCCTTTGATTTTGATTTTTAACAAATAAATTCAATGAAGAACAATCCATTTTAAGAAACCAACATCTGGGATCTGGATATCTTTTTGTGTGCTCACTGTTTTGGACATTGTTTGTTGTAACTGTTGAAAGTGCTGAGCCTCTTTGTGTTCAGTGCAACATTTGCAGTGAAATTAGCGATAAAAAAAACTGCATGGTGGAGGTGCTAGTAATAGTTACCTTCTAGGGCATGAGTAATAGTTACTTAAGATAACTATAACTATAACTGTTGAATGTCTATGGTTTTGTGTAAGTAATATCTTAATCTAACTATAAAGTCCTTGTAACCCACCCAACTACACTAATCTGGGCATATAAACAGCTTGAATAGCCTGGCATACCATGGTTCTTCCATACTTTAAAGAGGCTTTGAGATACTGGACCCAGAGATGTACAATCTGGCTGCGCAATGTCTTTTTGCCAAATTCTGGTACAACCAAAATGCCCACATACAATCTCTTATTATGCAGCACAATCACACTGAAGGCATTCTCCTGGCCACCATACTACCATTGGCAATGCCAAGACCCCAACAAGAGATCAAAACGGCCTCCACCACCTGTTGGGCATGGAAGAATTTGCATTGCAATGTCGGTGGGAAGTTATTATATTTACCAGTACTTAAACTGGCACAGAATCTGCTACAGCCTCTGAAGAAATAATGCACAGCACAAACCACCATATCCAAGATGGTTCTATCTGAGTTGGTACATTTTTATCCTATGGGGAAGTTCCTTTCCCAAGACCAGTTTATCACTAGAGGGGATACCACCTGGTTAGACAACTTTATATATACACATGACTATGTAACACCATTAAAGATAAGATCCTAGGGTATCTTGATGAGCCGCTTGACCTCCCACCACTGACAGAACTCATTGTCCCACCTGATAGTATGAGATGGGTTTCCAGGTTATACACTAGCATAATATAATGCCGTATTGCTGGCACTGTGAAGGCCAGGTTGACCTGGAATCCAGATCTCAGGGAGACCCTGCTAGATGCCCACTGGATGTTTTGTTGTACCCAAATGGAAGCTATCTCCATTAACTGCAGACTTAAAGTCTTCCACTACATATTTATACATATAGCATATATAACACCTTACTGGCAACACAAAAAAGACCCCACAGACACCTTTACCAATAAGCTCCTTGTGGACAAGACTATGCTGGCATCTTACCCTTAGCGTGGAAGTGCACATACTTACTGTTTGGATGTTCTGCAGATTGTTGGTGACATGAAGGCACACCTTATGGAAACTGATGCCTGTATCACCCTTCTGGGATGTATATGCCACTGTCTGTAAGGCTCCTGACCACACTGTCCCTCTTGCTGGTGAAATAGAGAGTGGCCTTCAACTGGTGGCAAATCATAGTACCTACAAGTGCGAAGTAGCTGAAAGGTATGGTGATGTGCAATGATTGAATTTAAAACCTCTGCCCTGATAGAACCACTCACATCAGGGCCTAAAGGTATATGGGGCCCTTTCATAACATACATAGTAAGGATTTAGACAGAGGATATGGATATGGCAGAGTTTGAGTTACTCCTTCTTACCCTCATGCCAGGCCACTCACTTTGCCTGCCCAACAGCAACACTGATCTGGATGTCACCTGGGCCATTGGGTAGCTATGACTAAACGAGACCAGAACAACATCAATATGAAAGGCCTGATACTTAATGTAGTCACTAGAAACTGGACAATGTGGTCAATTATACATATATGTGATATTGACTAACCTTGCTATTGCAACTTTGTTTTCATGTTAGTTCTTATTCATCACTGCTTATCAATGTGCTACCTTATGCTGTATGATTGTTTAAAGATCTTGCACATATCATAAGTTGCACGTCTTTACACTCAACAAACTCTAGTACAATCAATGCTTTCAACTGTTCTCAACTGGAGACCCTCATATACCTATGTTACATGGGTAAATTAGAGTGAGGAAGCCTACTATCAACTTTAGAGAGTGTGGCACTTTAGCACATATATTTCTAGAATCTGTCCTAATGTCAGTCTCTCTTTATGAGCCATATGTTTTTGTGATTATTCTGATCCTCTTTTAATGAAATATCGTTGTATAACAATGCTGATTTCAATGTAGTATTAGACTCGAGAGAAAATAGACTAAATTAACCACCACATCCTCACTGCAGTGTATCAATATGATATATAATTTAACGTCTCATATTTCAATTCCGTGCTATAATACAGTATATCACAGTTAAAAATACATTGCACTACTATATTCCATCACACCACTTCTTCTCTCTCAACACCACGCCATTCCAAACTACTTCATTCCACAAGATACAGAAAGACTCTAGAGAGATAAAGGCTATACCAACATGACAACCATAATGGACATAGTGCACAAAGAAGCTGTGTACCCAAAAAATAGCAAGCATGGGAAGGAAGGTGATAAATGAAATCTAAATAGACTCTTATTACATTTTCAGGTTAGAGGATGTATTATGACCACCAAATGGGACCCTCGTCAATATCAAACCATATAAACACCCTCTGGGCACAGGCTTATATACGTTCTGCTCTCCGATATTTACCATTATTATTTTGCACTTTGAGCTCTCAATAAACTTAGACAGACCACAGACCTGAAACCCATGCTTTTCATTGACCTGAATAACTTGGAAGGTCAATAGGTTAGATGTAATGGACTTTTAATCTTGGGGAGCGGCTAATAATTACATGGTAATCTACTTTGCACAGATGTACAATTTCTGCACCCACTCACATTGACAACCAATTACTGATGGCCCACACCACATCTTCAACTGATAGTGGAAAAGTCACAATTCCAAACCCTCTTAAGAATCATCTTCTTTGAAAACTTATATTCAGACAGACGAGCAGCAATAACGATATGACCAGAAATTCTCCCTGGTGCTCTCTAAAGTCGTTAGGCTACCAAAATAAAAAATAAGACATTGGAATGTGTTTCCTAGTAAGGGAGAGAGAGCAAAGGGGTGAACACATCAATTTGATGGAATATTGTCAAGACTAGGTGCCGCTCGTGTTCCAGAACTCGTTTGCCTTTGAGACACTGTGCTGCAGAGCCCTGCCTGAGGCTACTTGGAGGCGGAGAAGCTGATTTTTACCTGACTCGTCGTGGGAGCATTTCCTGGTGCCTGGTGACCGCAGTGGAGAGAGAGGCGCCGGCCCCGGGACTGCGAGGACCAGCAATCACCACCTCTCAGCTGGTCCTCTTCCCGCGTGAGCCGCGCCCCCTCCCAGAGTCACACCCCCAGCAACACAGATAACTTCTCGCGGCCCCCGCTTCGCGGGCGCCGCTCGTGTTCCAGAACTCGTTTGCCTTTGAGATACTGTGCTGCAGAGCCCTGCCTGAGGCTACTTGGAGGCGGAGAAGCTGATTTTTACCTGACTCGTCGTGGGAGCATTTCCTGGTGCCTGGTGACCGCAGTGGAGAGAGAGGCGCCGGCCCCGGGACTGCGAGGACCAGCAATCACCACCTCTCAGCTGGTCCTCTTCCCGCGTGAGCCGCGCCCCCTCCCAGAGTCACACCCCCATTCCAACCAATAGGGTGTCACATCATTATTACAAAAGGAAGCCCAATTACGCGCTAAGCGGGACGCGCGCGGGGCAAAGCTCGGGGCTAAGCCCGGGCAAAGGGCGGGCCGTCTGTGGCCGTCCGTGGACGACTGAGAGGACGGGACGGGCCACCCCACTTGCGGTCATCACTTCAGGTATCTGTTATTTACACAGTCTTCACCGAAACGTCACAATCAGTGGAAAATATTTTCCTCTGTCCATTGTTAGTATATTGGGTTAAATAAGATTTTCCAAAAATATCAAATTCTCCAAAGATATCAGTAACGTTATAAGAGATTCATTATCCCTGACGATATTTGGAGCACAAATGGGTTTTAAGAAACTGAGATCTCGGACAGTCTATATGAAAAGAATGGGAACGGAAAATGCAGTGCGAAACACCACTGACAAAGCTATAAAACAAGGTCGTTTAGCCCATACTCCTGCCATCACTGCATATTTCTCCGCATTTTCGCCCAAACAAAGTCAAGATATACTATCGCTAAGCAAGGAAGTTAATCTCAACGTAACAGACTCAGCTGGGGAGACTAATAATCCTCCATCAAAATCTACCCCTATGAATCTTAGCTTACAACTTAAGGAGGAATGTTTGGAATTAGACTTAAGCAACAAATTATCTAGTACTCCAAAAGACTTTCTTCTGTCATATCATGAAACATTCAAGCTGAAAACGGTAACACCTATTAAAAGCCGAGGGAGCGTAACCCTTTTCGATGACATAAATAACAGTAAACAAATTATTGCGATAGAGCAAAAGGATCTAGGAACAACTAACAGTATCCAGTTAAAAACTTCTTCACCTATCGCTTTGTGTGATCCCTCAATGGACCCCTTCAACCTTAAAAATTACAATAACACGGCTGATAACGTTCCTCCAATATCAAAAGCTCTATTTTCTCTGCAAGAGATATTGGAATCTGTTCTTTCATTTCTTGAAAATATTCTTGAAAATTCTGATCAGACATTGGACGTCCAAATAGGCATCTTAAAGTATTTGGTAGAAGAAAAAAAGAAAAAAACTTCTCATGAAGTAGATAAAATCAATACGTTATATAAAACCAATTTTGACCAACAAAGCATACCAAAAGATCACAAAAATAATCAGGAGGAAAAAATGCGTGACTTTGGTACACAAACTGTGGACATTCAGATACAAGAAAAACAGAAAATTGATAATTTGAATGATTCAATGACATATTCTCTGAAAAGTTTATTTAGAGAGAAACATCAACAGAAAATAAAACACTTTCCAGTATTTTCAAAAACTCATGGAAAGAAAAACCCTACCAATGCTAACGTCCCCGAAATACAGGAATCAATAATTAATATCAGTAATGCATTGAGCGAAGGAAAGGAAGACACGTTAACTAATAAGAACAAGGAAAGGATCACTGCAACCGGGAAAGGAAGGAGAAGAAAGCCAGCGAGAAGGATACAAAAACGGAAAAATCGTAAACTAAAATTCCAAAAATCTGTAATCTCTTATAATTCTGAAGAAAAACAATGTGATATTAAAATAGAGTCTCAAAATGTTAAAAAAGGCACTTCCAGTAATAACGTCGAAAATATGGTGCCTCAACTAGACCCGACAGTAAAAGAATATATTCCCACCAAACACCCTAAGCAACTAGATCAAAATAAAAACATCTTTATAGAAGGAAACAGTTGCTGCTATAAAAAGGTGGAAGGGCCTCCTTCCAAAACTCTTCAAATTGAGGAACTTTTTCCTATTGATTCAGCACCACTCAATAGAGGAAGGATTATAAATTTATTACGACATATAAGGCCATTAGACACTATAACCAGTAGCGAAATTGATCTTGTGTCCTTTCCCAAAAAAGAGAACAAAAAATTGACAGTGGTAACCTTTTGGTCAACAGTCCTCCCAGGCATAATATTAAAGGAGAAAGAAACATTACACAAGCACGGATATGATGTACTGGAAATAGAAGATCCAAAGGACCATAATACTCCCAACGGGTACAATGCTCAAATACAGGCAATTACCAATTCTCAAGTCAGTAAATACCAGCGGAAAAATGGCGTCACTGAAGATCGAGACAACACAAACCTAAAAATTCTGGTGAATAAAGGCCATAGGGCAGTTTGGTATAAAGTTGACATGGAACCTGAAGAGCATAATACTACTGATTCCTGGGCTTGGGTCTCTGAGACTCTGAACAGTAACAAAATCAATAACTTCAGACAAAATTCTGTTTAGCACGGGATTAAGGATTGCATCTTGGAATATCGCTGGCAGAACTAAAAACAAACTGTCCATGGTTATGAGAAATCTCCCCGATATACTGCTTTTACAAGAAACATGGGATACCGCATCTTTCATTCTTAAAGGGTACTTTATATATGAAAAATTAGCACTACCCACCAATCGAGGTCATGCTAAAGGAGGGTTAGCCATATTGTTAAGAGAAGACTACCTATGGGAACAGGAAATAATAGACACAAAATCTCACAACTTGCAGTGCATCCAAATATTTGTAAAAAAACATAGCACTGCTTCTCCACAGGCAGTCTTACTTTTCAATGTCTATGCTCCCCCTGGGAAAGAAAATGACAATACATTTTTGGACATAATTGAAATGATTACGCATATTACGGAGACCCATACACATTCGTCTTTCTTAATTGCGGGGGATTTCAATAGCAAAATCTCCAATTCTGAAATTAACAGGTGGGCAAATTTATATGCAGAAGAAGGTCAGGAAATTATAATTCCACAATTCCCCGAGGGTATTCTAACCAATAAAAGAGGCGGATTGCTATTATCAGCAATAACAAACCTTAATGGACTAACGTTGAATGGAGCTGTTGAAGGTGACATTCCAGCAAAGTATACCAGGCGAGGCAATGGGTCTTCATCCATCATAGATTATATCATAAGTAGTATGGATTTGTTTGATACTGCTCTGCTATTATCTAATCAATTTTGTCTGGAGAGCGATCATGCGATTATGCAACTAACAGCAGATTTGTTACCCAAAACATCCCAACCTAGACATATTATTTACATTGATAGTACTGTTCTAATAGAAAGTGAACGGAGACGTATTTACTGGAATTCCTTGACCCTTGAGAAAATCATGACGAAGATTGATCATTCAAAGTTCCTGGAGCAGAGATTCTCCAAAAATCCTACAGAAAACTTTGAATATATAATTAAGGATTTCAAAAAACTCATCCTAAGTAAGACATCATCGGGTGCAAGAGGTAATATTAAAAAGAAGGAAGGTAAAAATGTATGTTCCCACAAGCATTCAGAAGTTAAGAAACAATTAAATAAACTTTTACGTGCTCAATACATGAACTTTTCATCAAGTGTAAAGAAGGAAATAAATAGATTGAAGAACCAACTGAGGCGGGAGAACCAAAAGGAAAAAAGAGCCAAAGAAGATCGAAATTGGGTCGACATTCAGATTGCTGCAAGTAATTGCAATCAACGTAAATATTGGTCCTTAATAGCGAAATTAACTGGCACAAAGAAAAATCTACAAACCATCCCGGTTCCCCCGAATGACTGGAAACTATACCTCTCAGATCTTTACAAAGTAAATCCAGCAAATCCTATAAAAACCAAAGTAAGTAGTACAGATTTGAATTATGATAAAGATGAGAGTTCTCGAATACAAACTACAGCCATTTCGGTGGAACATAGTATACGCAAAGCAAGAACCACAGGTGCCTCTGGACCAGATGAAATCCCGATTAAGGCATTACAAGTAGCACCAAAAGAATGGAGCAAGCTATTATGCCCTCTCTTCAATTACATCTTTGAGAGTGGTCATGTTCCAAAATCTTGGCAGGGAAGCATAATTATCCCTATCCATAAAAAGGGAAGTAAAACCCAAGCTGGAAATTATCGTCAGATCGCACTCATGGATGCAGCAGGTAAAGTGTTTGCGGCAGAGGTATTAGATCGCCTGAAAGAATGGGCCTTTTCGTTAGGTCTGATTCCCATGTGTCAAGCAGGCTTTAGGCCTAGGCACTCGGTCACAGATAACATAGCAGTAATTCAGGTTATCTTTGATAAGTACATTACTCTAAAAGCCCAGGTAGTTTATGCCGCATTCATCGATTATTCAACGGCGTTTGATCGGGTTGATCGATCTACCCTATGGAAAAAACTTAGGAGCCTTGGAATCCAAGAACAATTGCTGCAAGCAATCATAAGCCTCCACACCAACACCTGGTGCCAAGTCCAGATGGGGGGAGAAAAAGGACTTACAAAAAGAATCGAAACAGAGAATGGGCTGAAACAAGGGTGCCTTTTAGCCCCGCTCCTCTTTTCCCTCTATCTAAGTGACCTGCCTTACCAATTGCAATCTGGTTCTAATCTACCGCCGAAGATTGCTCAGCAAAATATATTCTCCTTACTCTACGCTGATGATATTGTATTATTAGATCTAACCCCTTTCGGACTGCAAGCATCACTGGACATTTTGCATCAATATTCGAAGGAAAACTATCTAATACCAAATATAAAGAAAACTAAAGTGATAGCTTTTTCAGGAAGAAAACAAAGCGCCAAGTACTCCTGGAAGATCGGCGAAGAAAAAATAGAAGAGGTAGACAACTATCCTTATCTCGGAAGGATTCTCTCCAAAAATCTAACAAACTCAGCACAGGTATCAAACCTACAAAGGAAAGCCGATATACATGTCTCTGCTCTCCTGAAACTTTACAGCGCAACCGGGAATAGACATTTCTCTGCACTGTTAGGCACATACAGAGTAAAAATCCCACCTGTATTATCATATGCGATGGAATACATCCCCATAAAACAATGGGTTTTCATGGACCAAAAAGAAGGGAAAATACTAAGAAGGATCATGAAAGTTTCAGATGCTGTACCTGTACAGGCATTGAGATTAGAACTGTCAATCGTAAGCTCATATGCTATAGCTATCGCTAATGTAATAAGGTGGGCCTACAACCTGATCCATGCGAAGAAGAATACTTTAAGGTCAGTGTTGAAAAAAGAGTCTTTTGGGGCAGTGCCTAATAAGCAAGTCTTTTTGGAAAACTTGGCTGTTGCATTTCGGTTGGCAAACATTAAAATGGAAATGTTGAGTACCTGGTCTCCGGCACATTTAAAATTGTTCTTAAAAACTTTTACCCCTAAATTGAGCTATGAATTGGACTGTCTGCACTGCAATAAATTAACTATCTATAAGCCATTTGTAGAAAAACTCGAATTCAAGCAAACTCGACCGTACATTGGGTTTACCCTGACACATGGCGTAAGAAGAGCGATCACTATGTACCGGTTGGGTATTTTACCACTGTTAGCATTTACCTCCAGATGGCTTCCAGGAGGATCTCCTATATGTACTTTGTGCACAGGGGGTGACCAAACTATCGAACATTTATTACTTGTGTGTCCCAATCAAAAAGTAATCTTAGCTCGTACAAGATACCTTAATCCTATATTTCGCTCCTGTAGAATAATTAAGGGGAGTGAACTTTTAGATATGTGTAGTCTACCCTTGAATGAATTTATTTGTTATAATCTGTACAAATTTTTAAAACAATTTTTATCTCTGTATTAATATTGTTGCATTTTTTGTAATATGTTGATTTCTTTTGTGGTCCTCTGTCGAGTACCATCACAAATAAATTTTTGACTTTGACTTGACTTGTCAAGACTAGACCTTTAATTGAACAACCCTTTTCTGTTACAAATCCCCATATTCATACTGCACTAAAAGCCAATGTGAATGGCTAATGGTGAGCTTTACACAAATATAACATAACAAATCACGACAAAATGTAACATAACATAAAATAGCATAAAACGTAATGTATTATAACATAAGACATAAATATATGTTTGCTCACCATCCTCCACTCCGCAATTTTCCAAAGGACGCTGAATAGAGATTGTAAAGATTCTAACAATAACAGAGTATATTAATGATTAAATCTCTCTTACATATAAATCATTTGACAAGCTTCCTTCTTATCTTAAAGAGGCTCCATTTAAAGGCAGCCCTAAACACGGACTTCTTCTGCCATTCCATTGCTCCCGGAAACACTAGTGTGCTTCAAAGTTGCTCACAATCTGGCTCACCAGTGGCCCTTGTCCAGCCTCCAGTACTCTCCTGGTTGGAGTATGTTTCTGGTTTATACCTCCTTTTATCAGATATGCATTCCAGAGGACAACTTCAGGGAGGATGGGCCTTTTCGCCCCTATTCCCATCCCTGTAGAATGTTCTTCCCATCGCTATCTTTTGTCCATTTGTTTGGCTGTTTGTCTTGTCGACCTTAGGTTGGTCTTCTCAAACCTTTTTGCCTTCACCTTCCTGTTTTGCTGAATGTGTTTTTGTTGGACTCAGGAATCTGTTCTCATGTGCTTGTGCTCACTCACTAAAACATGGTACAATTGGCTTACACCTAATTGCCATTCTCAACTTATGTATAAATCCCTAGTAAAGTGGTATACCATATATCCAGGGCCTGTAAATTCAATGCTACCAGCGAGCCTGAAGTACTTATTGTGCCACTCAATTAAGTAGCCCCTTAAAGCATGTACTAGGTCTGTCAGTGCAGCTTGAATGCAGTTCTAAACTTCCAATTGGACTTGGCAAAATAACCTCATTGCCAAAACAGAAACTGCCCTTTGGTTACAAATAAGTCATCACTAAGGTCGGGCCTACGTAGGTCGGGCCTACGTAGCCCATTGGGCAGGGTGTGTTGTAATCAAAATATTGGACATGAACTTTTAAGTTTTATATGTCATGGTAGTGAAAAACTCCTTAAGTAGTTTTACACTACTGTGAGGCCTACCTTTGCAATAGGATAATATTGGGGTTGCCTTATTACATTTAATAAGTGCTAACATTTGATTGGTAACAGCTGAAGGTTTCATGTCTGGTGTCTAAGGATATGTAATTGAACATCCTTTTTAATGGTAAAGTTGGATTACACGTTACAATTTCGAAGATGGCACTTTTAGAAAGTTGGAATTTTCCTGCCCTATCTGGTGTCTGTAGTCTGTTCCTGGGTCAGATGACTGGGTGTAGTTGGCAGCTGGACTTTATGTATTATCTCTGACAGCAACATAATAGAGGGATTAGGTGTTCCTGGGTGGGCCATCACTTGCAGGACGGGTAGGGCGGAGCTGGGCATTGCCCTGCTTGCAACAGAATAGCCTGTGCCCTGCCTTCACACAAAAGACTTGTCACCACTGCATTGTTCGTGGGAGCCAGGGCAGGGTAGGCAGGAAAAATCAAGCACTTCAAAAGGGAATTGTTTAGAAACTTCTCCTACTTCAAAGAAATCAGCAGGTATACAAATAGGAACCTCAGACCCACCCTTTGCTGCCTGAAGTCTGCTTTGAACCATCATGCTGTTTGAGCCATGTTCCACTTCATGAACCTAGGACTCCCAGAGGCCCCAACGGCTAATTGACTCGCCTCCTGATCAGAGGCTCAGAGACAGTAAAGGCTCCAACCACCTTCAGCCCTCACCTGGACCCACCCTGAGAGAATCATGACCTCCCAGGGGGTGCCCCTTCAGTTCTGGACCCTTGGTGGTGGTGTTAAAGCTGGCCAGATATCCAAAACCCAACACTTGGGACGTAGAAAATGTTTGGTCAAAAATTGCTTTGAGTACCAAGAGGAGGCTGGGACCAATCTGCTTGTTTATCTGGCCAAGGGGCATTGCTTGTTGGGCTGACTCTGGCTGCATGGAACTCTCATCAGCTACAGCCTCCAGCTTCGTCCCTCTCAAGAATTTTGACTTTCAAAAAAGAGACTAAGTCTGAACATGAAATCTTCACCAAATCTTCATCCAGAAGCTTCCAGACAATGACACGACATTCTCGGACATCACCTGCAGCCTTGCCTCACTGAATTTCTACATTCCTAGAGAGTTTTTCACTGAAATTTCTTCTAATGATGAAGGCAAGCGCAAACCGAGCCTAATCCACTATTTGTAAATTCTCACTCCATTGCAGTCAGTCATATTTTTCGACTTTGACCCATCTCACAAGACTATATGTTTGCAGTTGGAGCTTTGATATTTTAGGGACTCGTTTTTACCTATTAGTTTAAAAATGCAACCTCTGGTTCTACTAATTGAATTATTTTCATTTTGTGTCAAACAGTTAATTAAGATTTACTCCAGTTTTCTAAATTGGTGTGGGATTTATTTTGTGTTGTGATTTCACTTTATTACAGATTGTGCACAGCATACTTTATACATTGCCTCCAAGTTAAGTTAAGGTTAATTCAGTGACTTTTGTGGTTCACACTCACAGGTATTGTGATTGTTGATTGAGCAGGGTTAACAACATACTCAACCAAAACCCCCATTTCTCACATTGGCTTTTAGAAAAATATTAAATCTTTGCTTCTAACAACATATGGTTACTAAGTTCCTGGTAAGTCTTTGATTTCATTTAACAGCAACAAATCTTCAGTTGCAAATCAACTTTATAGATTTTTAGATTCCCAATTCAATACAATACCAAACATTACCTGTTAAAGCAACACCAGGGAATGAATCGCTGAGTGGGTCTTGCCAGGATTGCAAAGTGTAACGTGCAGCTTATACACTCAACAGGGTAAATACATACTTGAAAATATGCTCTAGAGCAGAATCCTTTTTTTGAGCAGCAGTCATCTGAGATAGGCTGCGTGGAATGTGTACTTAATGACTTCTATCTACAAACTACAATATCACATATTTATATATAGTTTGTAATCATTCCACGTTTCAGAAATGGCATCCTCAAATGACTGTCTTTTGAGGCATTATTAGAGACACCTGGAAACCATTATCCATATAATTGCTGTCAATTATTAGTTTAGTGCTGGAGGGTTCATATCCTGTGAAGTTAGTGCCATTTTGGAAAAGGAGATTGTCAAGCCAGCATCAGACACAGTATTTAGAATGATACCACTACTGGAAACCTTACAGCAACCGCTGAGTCAAGGAGGCAAATTGCACTGAACTGGCAGAAAATTTGGAGCCTGTTAATTCAGCAATTTGTATTCTGATTATTTTTTATGCTGAGATTGAGAGGAATATTTATGTTCGGTGGACAAACTATTAAGAAAATGATTGATTCCATTGGGGTTGGTAGTCACACATTTTTATTGTTACAACATTTGTTTAGAGGATTTATTTGATTGCTGTGTAAGGACTTTAATTACTTGGTAATCTATAATTTCCTTCTCTTCGTGTGATTGTTGTGCTTCAGTAGATTTTTTATTTATAAGTAGTGCTTAATTTGAGTCTGTGATTTACGGTGCTCGGCACCAGCACTCAATTGTCAACTCCGGCTGTTTTGACAGTCCGCCACAAGGTGGCGCTGTCTGGCTAATTTAGAGAAGACCGCAGCAACAGTTAATTATTAATCCCATATACAATAAAAATGACTATTACATGCCACCCAAGCCAATCATATAGCTTTGGGAGCCTGAAATAGTCTAATCACACTTGTAGGAGTGTGATGGTTAGTAGTTGTGTTGGTACTATCATTGGCAGAATGGCAAGGGCAATGTGTGGTGCAAGCTGCAGTGGCCTCCTGACGAAAGATCTGGCACTTATTTTTTTACAAGCTACGCACTGTTTATAAACCTAAGAAAAAATGATATTTTAATACATTTTTACAATTTCTCTAGTTTGATATATTATGGCATTTCACAGAATGTTATACAGACTGGATACGTCTACAGATAAAAGCACGTGGATTGTTTGGTGTGTAAACATTTTGATTGGCTGCTGTGAGAATGAAATCATTTGTAAAGTGACTGCAACTATCAGAAGAGCTTAAGAAAGCTGAAAAATAATATTTCACAGATGACTTAGTGTGAGAGGTATTTTTCTCAGTTAGTTAACTCAACCTGTAACACCCTGCAAAGCTGCTCCTCAGAGGAAGGATACAAGACGGCAGATTTATTATTTTTTGTGCAGTGCAGCTTAGCAACCAAAGTTGCTGTATTCATCAAGGCAAAGCAAGTAGTGCAGAGCTATATTCACTAAAGGTTATATGCTGCTGCTATTTTCACCTGCGTTGGTGCACAAACAGGCTGCCTGGCACCAATCACATACCTTAGCACCACAGTGCAAATGTGTATGCTAGATATCTAGCATTGTTTTGCACTGGAAATATGCCCTTCTAGTATCAAATCCTGCTGCCTACACAATTTTTAAAACATTTCACACTTTGGATGTATATTGTACAGTGCAGCACACATGTAATGTGTGAAATGTTTGAAGAGATACATATATTTATCCAAAATTGTACCTGCCTCCAGAACACATTATTTTTTTATGCAAAGCCCAGTCTGACAATTTTAGTAGATAGTGCTTTGTGTCAAGAAACATGGGTGCTTACCCTGGAACGCTCAAGTACTACCCATTTACATCCCCATTGAGGCAAAGTGGAGCGAGGCAAAGTGGAGAAAAGCAGTGTGAAGTGTTTTTTGTGCTGAAAAAAGTAACTTTTTAGGTGCAAGAAAAGTTTTGCACTGGAAATTAAATAACCTTTTCATACTTTGCACCACCTTGCATGAATTTGTGGTGTACACGGCCTTGATAAATCCACTTTGTAGAATCCTGATGTAGGTCAATGACTGGTGGATTATGCATCGCTATAGCCAACCATCACAGAAGTCTTATAATTCATTCTGTTAAGTATCTTTCAACTAGTAGATATTTTTTACTCTTCAATAAAGCAAGAGAGGAGGAGTTTGTGCAAATCTCTGGCGGCAGTGAGTTCCACGTCCTAGACACACTGCCAGTGAAGGAGCCAGAGCAGGTGCTCTCTTTTTTAATCTTGGTGTTTATATGAGTAGAGAGTTTGAGCTTCTCATTGTGAAGCTTCCACAGTTCCAGGTGAGTTTCTTGCGAGGTATTTTGTGTTTCTATTGTGTAGTAGTTTATGTATCATACATGCTATCTTAAGGATGCAACGCTCTTTGATAGGTAGCCTCTTTTAGTGTGATAAGAGGAGAAAGGATGTGTTTGTAGTGGTTTGCTTCGATTACTAGCTTTGCAGCTCCGTGGAACTTAGCTCTTAATGGGATTGGTTGAGATTTAGTTGTACCGATAAGCACCAGATTACTGTAATCTAGTCCGAAAGTTACAAGAATTTTTACCACATTAAAAAGGCGGGTAGGTGAAAGAAAGGCTTTGTTTTTTAAAGAAGCCTGAGTTGGTATAGTGCACCTTTGGTGGTGGAGTTAAAGTGGGCAGTCAGCTTTAGGTGTTTGTCAAGGGAGATTCTGCTAGATTGTGTGCAGTCAATGGTTCTCAGAGTGCAGACTCAGATGGTGGAGCAAGTTGTGTATTGGGGCTGGGTTATAGCAGGGTAGAGTTGAGAAGGAAGCCATTCCCTCAGTGGGTTTAGTTTTGGTGGTTAAATGAAATCCAGGCTTATATTTGTATTAGGATTGTGTTGTGATAAGTGATATCCTCTGTGGATCTGATTTTGAAGTTGAGTTGAGTACCATCTATGTAAAGATGTACGATATTTTGACCTGTGGAAAAATCAAGATTAGGGGTTTTATGTGGAAAAAGTCAGAGGTAGTATATAGCCCTGAGGAACTACTTGGTTGACATGGGTTGGGATTGATGTGCTTTAGTTGAAGGTATTTAGTTTGCTTTGTTGGAGGTGATTGCTGAGATAAGAAAAGACCCATTTGAGGACTGTCCCGCTAATGCCCATTTGTGATTTTAGGGTGTTTAGTAGAAAGTTGTGGTTAACAGTGCCAAAGCCCCAGGAGAAATCAATCAGCATAAGCAGGAAGGATTCTCCTTTGTACAATGTTGCGAGGGCATCACCCTTGATGTCGAGGATGGTCATCTCTCTGCTTCAGCCTGCTCTGAAGCCCAATTGGCAGGTAGCAAACATAATTAAGAGACAAAAGGATGGAGCTCCGGGTCCAAACGGTATCCCGTTTGCCCTATATAAAGAGGACCCCCTATTATGGGCTACCTATCTGACAAAGGTTTTCAATGAAATTATCCATACAGGGAAAATACCACAATCTTGGAGAGGATCACTTATATCGCCCGTGTTCAAGAAGGGTAATTGGCAATTACCGGAGAATTACCGTTTGATCACCCTGCAAGATACGGACGCCAAGCTATTCGCAGGTCTCTTATTACCAATTCTAACAGATTGGGTTAAGGAAAAGTCAATACTACCCCCTAACCAAACCGACTTCATTAAGGGCTTAGGCACCACAACCAACTTGTTAATTTTATCAGTTTTAATGGATAAGACACTTTTTTTTAAACAGTCACTTTATTTTTGCTTTGTCGATTTCAGATCGGCCTTCGATTTAGTAAATAGGTCCCTCCTATGGAAAAAACTCGAGGGCTACGGAATCCCAGGCTCACTTCTAACTCTCATTAAGCTATTATACTCTGATAATTGGGTCAAGGTGAGGATAGGTTATGGCCGGGCTTTGACCAATAAAATACCGGTGACTCGTGGCCTTAAGCAGGGATACGTGCTTGCACCTTTACTCTTCAATTTATTTGTGGCCGATCTTACCAACTCATTAAACGAGGTAAACTCACATCCACCTAGGATAGCCGGAAAACAAATGTCTAACTTGCTATATGTAGACGATGTGGTGTTGCTGAGCCACACAAAAGTGGGACTGCAAAGACTGATCGATTGTACACTTAAATATTCAAAGGATAACCAAATGACAATAAATGAGACAAAAACAAAAATAATGGTTGCGACAGGAAAAAAAAGACAAAAGATGAAATGGTTGCTGGGACAAACACATCTAGAGCAAGTGGAGAGTTATCGATATCTCGGAGTCCTTTTCAACGAGACCGGAAGCTTTGTACCACAAAGGGATGATATTGCAAGGAAGGCAAATAGTTTGATTGCAGCATTTAGAACCCTACAAAAGAATCTATCTGCACTGTCACACGGGCCACTGTTAAAAATCATTGCTGCCAAACTACTACCATCCTTAACTTATGGTGCAGAAGTGCTAAATGGGAAGGATGCTGTGCTCATCAACAATGCTGTTGCAAAAACCTATAAAATATTATTTAGCCTACCATTTAATGCCTCACAAGCACAAATAAGGATGGAATTTGGTATGAACAATCAACTATATGCCCGGCAAGGCCAAATATTAAAAGTTTGAAATAGAGTAAAAAATGATCAGGAAAAACAATTGTCTATAGCTTTGTGGAGAGAGGTTAAAGACAACCAGAAACTGCAAGCGTGGAAATACCTAAACAACGCAAAAGAAGAATTTGGAATATCAGCAATCTGGGAAAACACTATAACGCAGGAAAGCTTTAAAAAAACAATCAATACGCTGGTAACTCACCTATCGCTGTTTAAAGACAAAGCTTTGTTAGTAAAACGTAAGCATTCATGGCCAATCATAAATGGCTACAAAAAAAAACAAGTTCAAGCCTACCTCCATACGGCATGGTCAGCCCAAAGTAAGCGAACATTTATAGGAGCACGCTTTGGTGTATGGCCAGGTTTGTGTCATCTCCCACCCTGGAAATTAAACGAGGGCAATATGTTATGCAGACTTTGCAAGGGGGGGGAAAAGAAGACATTGTGCACTTGGTATGTTTGTGCCCTGCTATAGCCCCAGAAAGGAGACTACTCCTCAGGAGGTTGTTCAATGCACGAGATATAAGATCCTGTAGACAAGCAATAATGGCCTGTCTAAATCCGAATGACCTACCGATGAATGTTGCTTTTGTAAACATTTTAAGTGTGATTGCCAAAGGTCATAAGAAAAGTTTTATTTAGTTTTATTAATTTTTATTTCCTTTTGTTTTCTTTTAATTATTTTTACGGACATTTATTATTTGATGTATAAATGTGTATTGACGCTGATACTCTCTCTAAGGTCACATTTTTGTAAGATTTTAATTAATCAAACAAATAAATAAACTTGAAACTTGAATTGGCAGTTGTCAGTAGGTTTTAATCCAAGACATGTGCAGGTTTAGTTGTGATAGAATACATTTTTAAGGACTTTGGCTAGGAAAGGGAGGTTGATTATGTGGCAAAACATTTTCAAATGATCTGAGTCAGCTCCAGGTTTCTTGAAAAGGGGTATGATTTGTCCCATTTTCAGGCAGTCTGGAGTTACACCATTGATAGTAATATACATTGATTACTGAGGTTTTGATAGGGTGTGGTGAGATGTCTAAAGCTCTGGATTAAGGCTACGGGTAGGGAGTAAGTGATGTGTGTGGTGGGGTTCATCTTGGCTACGATTCTAATGAATTTGTTCTCATTTACAGCTCTGAATGAGGCATTGTCTTTGGGCTCAGGCAGTGTCTGCATTGTGTCTGGTGGGTTGATAATACCATCAGGGGTGGCGTTCAGGTATGCAGGTTGAGTCCGGCTGATTATCTTGATGTATGTTAGGCAGTGATAGTTCTAGGTTCTTGATTTTGTCCATGAACAAATTAGTGAATTCCAAATCTTTCTGTTAAGTAGCCAAGCTGGGAGAAGATTGTTGCTAAATGATTTTGACATTTGTTAGGACGCTTTATTGCTGCTTCTAGATGGAATTTGATGGCAATGGCTTTTGCTTTGAAGATACATTTATTGTGGTATCTGTTTCTTTCTGATCTTAGTAGAGACAGATTTGGTACAGACGGGTCATGTTCTTCCTGACAGTTGTCTTCTCTCTTTCTTTAGGTCTTTTTCATACCAAGGCAGGAGAATTTTTTTTCCCTTTTTGAGCTTTAAAGGTGCTACTGCCTGGATTATGTGTGAAATAGTTGTTTTGTAGTGTGAGATTAGGTCTTCAGCACTGTGAATATATATAAGTGGGCGTAGATTTTGCTGAGAGCTCAAACAAGTTCATCTGTTTAGTGTCTGTAGTACAGTATTTTGAGTTGTATGTTTGACATATGACTGTTAGTTTTTCAGAGTTGATAGGGCAAGTGATCATGCTATAGCGAGACCAGTTGATCAGAAATAGTAGAGTCAATGGTTAACAGCTCTTTGTTGCCTACAAGAAGATCTAGGGTGGCACCCTTGATGTGTTTTGGACCAGTGCAGAACTTTGTCAGATCATTATTTCTCAGAAATTCTTTGAGATGGTCAGCTTTGGCATTGCTGCTGTCATTCCAGTAAAAGTTGAAATCTCCTAGGAAAATGTTGTTGGAGGGTAGAAGCGATTGCTGGATGATGAGGTTGAATATATGTTTGGTGAAAAGTTGGTTTTCACCTGGTGCATTGTATTTCAGGTGCACATTAGTTATCTTCCCATTGGACATGGGGAATTCCCTCCCTGGATATTCAACCTTGGAGCATTCTTCAAAATTGAAACATTTGAAACTGCAACACCATCTCCTGGTTTCCTATATCTATCCCGCAATGTTGATTGAATAGTTGGGTGTGAAAAATAGGTCAATCATTTGATAGGATAGGTTTTCTGAGCCAGGTTTCCTTGAGGAATATAATGCCAGTCGCCAGTAGTAGTATAGAGTCTTCCATTTTCTTGGAGTGTTTATTGGTAGATCTGCACTTTAGTAGCATACTTGTATGTTTGATTTTTAGGATATTGTGGTGTGATTGGACATGGTGAGTATGTTGAAGTTGTAGTTATGGGGTCTGTTCACATAGTGTAGTTGCTTGAAATTAGTTGGCCTCATAATCATCCATATGTTGTATGATTTCTGGAGGGAGAGTTTAGTGCAGTCCGGCTTCTAAACAATGAGTAGAGAGTCTATATCAGGCTGTGTGAGTTTATTGATGGCCCTTTGGGGTATAGTGCAACAATTGAATAGTGGTGCTGTGCCATCAAGTGATGTAGGGGTGCTTTTGATTTGGTGGGGTTTGGAGTGAGTGATCTGCGTGTTGTGACATGTGGAAGTATGAATTCAGTTTATTGGTTATAGATTTAATTTCCTTTTACAGTCAGTCAATTTTGTTTGATATTTTAGGTGGAAGGGAGTAGAAGTTGTAATGAACTCGGGACTGTTGAGAGGAATGATGCACTACTCCTCATTTAAGAAGATGGTATGGGGAGCAGGACTGTGATTTGATGACTACATACAGGTGTCCCTCTTGTGGGTACATGTTCTTCGCATGACTTGGTGTGACATCTATCAAAGTTGGTGAGGGTGGGCAGACTTGGTGGCGTGTTGTATGACATTGCACAGTAGGTGTAGTGTGTTGGCCTAGGCTGTCTAGTGGGGTTCTTCAGATTAGGCATGTTTGACTTGGTCCTTTTTGCAGGGTCATCCCTGAACTTTTTGCCTTCCTACTGGTATTTTTTCTGACCTGGTGTTGGTGGTTTTAGGACTCTGGGCACTTTATCACTGCTGTCCAGTGTAAAGTGCATGTGCCCTCCATGGTGAACGTGGTAAGATTGGTCTACACCTGTAATTTACCTATCAGTCCCCCGTAATGTGGTATCTCATTTACCCGGTGCCAGTAAATTAAATGCTACTGGTGGGCTTGCAGCCCTGGTTGCTCCACCCACCAAACTAGCCTTTGAAACCTGTCTCAGGCCTCTGTCATTGCAGGGCCTGTGCGTCAGTTTACTGCTGCTGTGACATAAAGTGGGTGCCACGTCTGTGACTCCCCTTTTACTTCATATCAGTCCCCCCTAAGGTAGGCCCTATCTAGCCCTATGGGCAGGTTGCACTGTAGGTAAAAGGTAGGACAAGTGCCTTAACTGTGTGGCATGTCCTGGTGGTGATAAATAGCCATTTTGGTTTCTCACTACTGTGATGCTGCCCTCCTAAAGGAATGCATTGGGGATTCCCTGATACG
The DNA here is from genome assembly GCF_964261635.1 of Lissotriton helveticus. Taxonomy (NCBI): domain Eukaryota; kingdom Metazoa; phylum Chordata; class Amphibia; order Caudata; family Salamandridae; genus Lissotriton; species Lissotriton helveticus. The sequence goes on along the minus strand of NC_136069.1, from coordinate 1,016,040,653 downwards.
TGTTTCAGTGATAATTCCTGACATGAGAGGAGTAGCATGGTTATGTTTGGTATGTTTTGAATAGTGGTAACAAATGCTGCATAATGGTGTTCGCAGATTTATTATCGCTATTCTAGAAATGCCACTTTTAGAAGTTGGCTTTTCTGTGTGCAATGTGTCTTTGTGCCTGCCTGATATGTATTGCATACTGGCTCTGGAGTGACAGAGACTGGGGAGGTGCAGTGGTTCCAGAGGGCTGGGTGAGTCAGCGCTAGGCTGCATAGGCCTAATCTGCATTTGGAGTAGTGGGCGGAGTAGCCCCTGACCCCGAATAGGTCTGTGCCTGCCATACACAATGCTGGCTCTGCCCCCTGTGGTTGTCTGAGGCCAGAGCCTGCACTAAAAAAGGAGGGTCTTTGTGCACTAAAAAGATGTTTTTAAGTGCCCCTCAGATCTGGTTTGGAGCAGTAACTGAGCCCTGTGCTAGGGGGAGAACAAAGACTTGTACTGGGGTAAGTATTGGGGCAGTGACCACATGAAAGTTGTTGTGCCACTTGGTGCTTACTTAGGGCCGGCAGGCTGCCGGAATGCCAGGAGGAACCACCACCGGGGCACTGACTTGCTGCCCTGGTTGGCAGCAAAAGGATCTGCTGTCTGCCCAGGAGACCAGGTGTGCTGCCTGCCTGTACACTTCTTGGATAGAAGTGCTACCTGCTGGTGTCTGCAGGTGTGAGACCGGCTGAGCGCTGGGTGTTTTGTTCATTGCTCTGGACTAGGGCTTGAGCAAGCCAGGAGACCCAGGTGTTGAGCCCCTGATGTGGGCTCATCTGTATCAGCACGTGGTGGGCACTGTGCGTGTCATCACTCAGAGCCCGAGACGTGGGCTCTTTCATGGTCCAATAGGAAAGCCTTCTGCAAACCAAAAGTCAGGCAGCTGTTGCCTGACTGTGGGTGGGGCATTGCACCCCAGAGGAGTCCTGGACAGGGATTCAGTCTGTGGCACTGAAGGCAGAGAAAATTGAAGGAGAGTGAGCACCTTGGGAGTGCTGCATGCTGCTATCCCCTGAGCCTGTGGTGTGGGCTCTCTATGCCAAGAAGAAGAAGGGGTTGCAGATTGTTGCCTGGGCTACTGGGAGTCAGGTGTGATGGTGCCTGGTTGTGGATAGGGCCAGCCAGAGGAAGCCAAGAGAAGGCAGGATGTCAGGTGTGCTGGTGCCTCACAGTGTGCTGGGCTCACCGTGTGGGGGGTGAGAGCCCCATGTGCCTGAACCTAAAGATGGAGCCTTGCAGGCTCACCAGACCCCAGAGAAGAGGGCCAGAGCCTTGAGGGCTTCCCCTGTGACCGCATCATTCCTGGTGTCCATTTGGCGTGAGAAGAGAAGCTCCGGTGAGTGGGGCTTGCGAGGCACACTGTGAACGCTGAAGGGTTTACCCAGCTGCGCTGCCAGATCGCAGGCAGCTGTAATGTCGGGGGGATTTCTTTGCTCCTATTTTGGTTATACAGCTGCACCGCCAGGTCGTAGGCAGCTGCATTGTGGGGAATGCATGGTAGGGGAGGACAAGGGGGAGGTGCACCCCCTCCCCATGTGAGGTTTGTGCCCATAATGGAGTACTGCATCGGCAGCCAGGAACGCCCTGACTTTGGGACAGAGGGAATTGTGGGGGAGCCCATGACAGGCCCCTGAGGTCACGGCCAGATGGCCTGGAGATTGCCTCCATGTTTTGGTGGGGCATAAGGCCAGAGGTGATGTGTGTACCTAATAAGTAATTACTGTGCACTGTCCATTAGGTACACGCCTAATAGGGGCCTAAGGTGAATATTATGTCAGGCGTAATATGTGGTCCTAGGTGATGAAAGGATGTTGATGCCTAATGTGTGGTGCTAAGATCATCTTTACCAGTAGTTACTGGATGTGTTTATTTCTTACTACTTGTGTGTGCTAATAGTTATGACAGTGGCCCGATTGCCCTGTAATGTATATAATCTCCTGCAAAGTAATACCTAGTGCCAGGTGGCACAGTGTGTATATATAGTGATTAAGCTCTGATATGGATAATACAAAGGCTATTTTTATATAACCTTGTGGGGAGTTTCTTTTGTGGTGTGCCTAGTGTGTCGCTGCTGTGTGTGTTGTGCAAACGCTTTACACATTGCCTATGGGATAGGCCTGACTGCTCGTGCCAAGCTACCAAGGGGTTATCTTCAGTGTGTAACCCTCTTGACCTGACTAGAGTGGTGGTTCCTGCCTGGCTTAGGTGCATGCCCTAGCCATATTACATCAACAGGGGTACAGGGGGAAGGTATTTGGTACGTCTGCCCCCCACTCAGACCAAGATTAAACAACAGTTGCCCCACCAAATCAAAGTCATCCGTATATCAGACCAGTTCAAATGGTATAGTATCCTAATTTAATACATATACCTAGGGTGTGTAAAATAGCACTACTCCAATGGTCAGGATGTATAAGTGACTTGACACAACAAAAACAACAACACAGGCCACCACATTCATAGACTAGTAAGAATGTGAAAAATATGTGAAGAATAGAGTGAGTGCCTCACGGTAGTAACTCCCGAGGGGGTTCCCGGCTAGCAATCACCGGTATACCCACTTCTCATCATTGGTCACCCACTCTATTAAAGAAAACAGAAGTGCACATAGACACAATACATAGTGCACAAGAGAGAATAGTAACAAAGACAAGCCAGTGTATACACATAAACACTACTGAACACAAACGTGCAGCCATAGACCCCCACATAAACAAATATAAAACCGGGCAGAGTTTTGCTAGCTATTTGTCCTTTATTCTGGTGCTGCAAAAACCTCCCGTTTAAAAATGGTTAATTAAATACCATACAGATTCTTCCTCAAGCCGACATGTTTCATTGCTCTTACTTTAAGCAATTTCTTCAGGGCATATGAGGGTTTTCCTATTCTCAGACTTCACATTTGCAATGTATCATCGGACCTTGTGGTGAACCAATCAGTGTGTACCGGTCACCACCTGCTGGACTCCGTGTCAATAGATCACCCGTCCGCCAATGGCTCCTCAATGATGCGAGCCACTCCTGCCGAGTCCCTCCGGCGCTTCCGACGATCCTTCCTGGATAATACAAAGGCTATTTTTATATAACCTTGTGGGGAGTTTCTTTTGTGGTGTGCCTAGTGTGTCGCTGCTGTGTGTGTTGTGCAAACGCTTTACACATTGCCTATGGGATAGGCCTGACTGCTCGTGCCAAGCTACCAAGGGGTTATCTTCAGTGTGTAAACCCCTTGACCTGACTAGAGTGGTGGTTCCTGCCTGGCTTAGGTGCATGCCCTAGCCAACCAGAAATCCCATTTCTAACAAGGCAGATGCCTTAAATGAAATCAGCTAAAGGGTTCTTAATTACAAGATCAATTAATTCCTTCTACTAAATCAGCTTCGATTACAATCAATAAAAATCATCATGCTTTAATTAATCTTAGCCTTGTTGGGCCAATTTTGATATGTCTATGGTTGGTCATTGATGGTAATGATGCAGTGAGTGAAAAAAAGCAAGTTATTAGAATGGAGTCCAGTGTAATCATCAAAGGTTACGTTTAATTTAAGAATTCCATCTAGCTCTTTTCGTTTTTCCTATATTTTTAAGGTAATTTCAACTATAATTAAAACTAGCACTAAGAAATTTTAGGAAGAGTGTAAGCTGGCAAGTCTTCTATTCTTGTGTCCTTCCTTATTTCTCAGTACTGCTGTATCCCACTCTGTAGCTATATGAACATTCACAAGTTGAGGTCTGCCAGCTTCCAGTCACCCCTCTCAATCCTGATCGAGCAAGAAAAGCCATTAGCTAGCACAGTTATTAGAAAAACGCAGTTTGAATCCACTTTCTGTCACAGCCATCAAGATTAAATGCATATTTTATTGCACAGTGGGTCGGTTTATTATCTTTAATCGAACAAGACATCACTTAACGCTCACCGTGCAGCAGTTCAAAGACTAGCAGAAGTGGGCAGACGTGCTTCCCTTGTCTAACATGCATAATTTTTTGTGAAACATGATTGTTTTTAAACTTATTGTTGAAAAGTTTAATGAATTTGCAGGATGATGTGAAATATTTTCTTAATGAGTTAGACATCCAAGGAGCATGTAATACGATGGGGCTGGGGCTGGTGCTGGTGACCAGGCTTCCCGGTCTTACCAGAATTGGAAGATCCACCGAAACAACCCATCTGGTGTCTCACCGAGAGACTTTACTTGCTGAAAGGAGACAGAAAAATTTGAATTAACCAGGAGAATCAGTGCGGAATTGCCAATTCTCCCAGTAATTCCTCATTTCTGAGGGGACCTTCAGCGTTCCACTAATAATAAAAGGCAGCTCTTCCCCCATTGATGCCCATCCCCATGTTACCGGTAACTTCGGGACTAACAGGATAACGTTTCCAGGCCAAACTTAAGGACATTTGGAAAGAGGCCTTTCTGTTACTAATATGGGATTGTCCACGATCCTGAGCATTAAAGCATCTTATTGGGTTTGTTGCAGGAACATGTTTTAAAAGTGTCGGAAGTCATGCTGCAAGATGGATGGTTGAAACCACAGGGCACCTTCGAGGCCTGCATAGACTCCAGTTCAGATCATTGACAGAGGTGCTATAAGATGTTTCAAGACCATGGATATTTATTAGTGTAGTGCTTGGCTACTGTTTTTTTTAAGGGTGACTACTCCTGTAAGATGTGTATTCAACAAGAGGGAGAGGGGAGGAGGGGTGATTTCCACTCGCTTGGAGTGGGAGGTCCAGCAACAGCGTGTGCCCCAGAGCATCAAGACAAGAGGTGCTGAGCTGTTCCTCAGGAAGAGAAATGTATGAGTCACACTAGTGTTGTAGTGCCATTGGTCTCAGTGAGGTCACAGTTGGGCATCCATTTTGTTGGATGTAATGCCCTTACACACCTTTGCAGGTGTCATGCTTCATCATCTGGGCTGCTTGTCATCGGGTCGGCGCTGCAATACCCAACGGGCTCACCTCTAGAAGGGGCACTTTATCAGAGATCTTTTATCCAACAGCCGTTTTGTGAAGTGCGGGTGTGGGGCCAGGGTTGTCAAAGTCAAAGTATGCTGTATTCGAGATTTCACTCATAAAAGCAAGACATACAGTAATTAAAAAATTCAATTAAATGTACCCTTCATTGTTACGAATACTAAGCATACTATTTACAGATTTTGACTCAGATAAGAACCAGTGCGATATTCAATACATATCAAATAAAATTAATTTAAAAAATACAAAAAGATAAAATATCATAGATTAAAACAGTTCATGATAAAACCGTTAATAAGAGATAAAAATGCAGAGAAACATCCCAGACAGAGAATAGTCAAATGACTAGCAGTCTCTGTCTGATCGACCATGCCCATCCTAAGTATTTAGCAGTGGCTATTACTATCCATGTTAAAGTGCTTGTGCAAATTACACGTAGAGCAATGATTGCCCCCAAATTCCTACACATCGGTACTAGCCACACACGTCTAGGGTCAGAGTAAGCCAGGCAAGTGAATAGAAGATGGCCCGTTGTTTCTTTAGCCAGACCGCACGCAGGGCATATATCACTCAGTCCATCATCCCATCTGGCTGTCAAGGATCTGAGAGGAAGTGATCCTACTCTCAATTGAAACAAGAGCTTTCTATCACCAGGCCTGGTTATGAGATCCCAATAAGGTTCCAAGGAAGGATACAATTTGACTTCTAGAAAACTCTTACTCATTGATCCTAGACCAGAGTTACCCCAAGCCCGGGATGCTATATTTTCCCAAAAAGTTTCTTTTAGCACCTTTTTTGTTGGAAAAGTGGCCCCTGCTGGGTCATCCCAGAGTGCGCTCATACCAAGCTCAGCCAAAACTGTCTTTAGTGTTTTGAGCCACTCATTTTTGTGGAATGTGTCTAATTTATTGATATCTAAGAACCCTATGGCGTAGTGAGAGAGCTCCGGTGTAGTCCAGAGCCTACGCTAATACAGTAATGGACGAAGCCTGGCCAGATCTGTGACAGCTTTTCTGCCTAGCTCATACCTAAGAGGCAACAAGGGAGTGCTCTTAGGAAGACCAGTAATAGCCCGTAGAAAATTGTTTTCCGATGTTTGGAGCAAAGATAATTTCGTGGACCCCCAAAGCTGAGCACCATAGAGTGCAGATCCGAGGGCCTTTGCTTCATACACCTGGAGAGCGGGCTTTACAGGTTTCGTTAAAGATTTTCTATGTTCAGAGCTAATAGCACCTGACAGCTGCCTATGCCTTAGTGTAGCAATGTCTATATGCTTTCCCCAACCATTCTTGTTTGAAATCTGTATACCGAGGTAGGTAAAGGTATTCACCACCTCTAGAGGACGGTTATTCATAATGATTTTTGATTTGAAACTTCGGTGGGGGTTAAAGATCATCAGTTTAGTCTTTGCGACATTAACCTCGAGCCCATACTCTTTACAGTATAAATCAAAAATGGACAGAGCACACTGCAAACCACTTGGAGTTTTTGATAAGATGAGCGTGTCATCTGCAAACATTAAAATAGGCATTTTTAAGCCAGATAATGAAGGGGCATCTACCTCTGCAGATTGCATACCCGCTACCACACCATTAATATATAATGTAAAAAGGGTAGGTGCCATTGCACAGCCTTGCCGGACTCCCCTCTCCACCGGGAAATCCTCTGTCACCATCCCCTGGCCTCCCCACTGTATTTTGGCATAAGTTGCTGTGTGGAGCCTCATTACCAATGTCAGTAATTCAGTTGGTACACCCAAGTCCTTTAGAACAGACCACAGCTTGGACCGCGGGACTAGATCGAAGGCAGCCCGCAAGTCGACAAAAGCCGCGTACAGGCTGCCCCCTCCCAGTACCACGGTCCTCCACTGCAACAAACTAAAACGGAAGACCTGGTCCACCGTGCTTGTGGACCTACGAAATCCCGCCTGAAAGGGAGACAAAGCATTATTTTCCTCCGCCCAATCTAGTAACCTATTCACGATCACACGCCCTAATATCTTTTGGGAAGTATCGATAAGGCTTATTGGCCTGTAATTGCCAGGCTGGGATCGATCGCCTTTCTTAAAAACAGGTATTATTACCGCACCCTTCCAGGATATCGGTACCTCGGCACCCCTAGAAATAGCATTTATAATTAGACAGATGTATTTGCACCAACGTTCCTTATCATTGATAAAGACGTCGGCAGGTACACCGTCCAATCCAGGGGCGCGCCCACTGGCCACAGCATTCAGAGCGGCCAAAATCTCTTTTGGACAGAAATAATTTTCTTTGAAATGGGTTGGAGTAATGATTTCTGCAGTAGAGACTTGGTTTGTTTCAGCATACTGCATTTGGAAAAATTTTACCCATTCCCCTTCCGGCACATTGTTGGTTGGAGGATCAGGAAAACCCTCACCTCCCCACTTCACAATATTCCAGAATAATCTGGAATCTCTTCTGTCACTAGCTCTTTTCAGTTCAGACCAGTGGTGCTCATCCCAAGCTTTTTTTGCCTTTATTATAGTATTTTTATATTCCCTTCTAGCATTTTGTATGGCAGTGGCCTGTCTCTCTTTCATAGCAACACCCAGGGCAAGTCGTGCATCATGACAACAGTGATTATACCATCCTGGATGTTTGGGAGCTCTTGGTCCATTGTTCTTTACAGGTTTAAGAAAATGGTTCTTTATTAAAGAAAAAAGAGTTTCGTGGATTTCATCCACACTACCTAAACCTGAGCAAGAAGACGTGTTATTTTCCCGGGCTAATATTGCTTTGTCAGCCTCGACATTAATATTCTCCATGGCCTGCAAGTTAGACACTACATTAGTCCATCTCAGCCTTCGTGTATCATTCGTGGGGACAGTCAGAGGTAAGATAGAAGAAATGGTACCTAAGGACCCGTTAGAAGATGCCCACCATTTATGATCTATACACAGTGGATTATGATCACTTTCGCACCTTCCCACAACCTCCATATCACATACTAACGGCCATAGTTCCAGGCTACAAAGTACATAATCAATTCGACTTCTATGCCGCCCATTGTCAAAAGTCATTGCCCCATGCTTATCACTGGGAGTCCTCCCATTTAGTGCTCTTAGACCATTTTCAAGACAAATAGCGCTTAATCCATTCACATCCTCTGTCCATCTGACAACTGATTTCAGCTGTAATTTGGGAACTCCCCATTGTCAATCCACATCATCGCCAAGGAAGTTCTCACCAGTGGCTAGGGGTTCAAATGTTCAATTGAAATCACCTGCAATGATAATGTTTTTGTCTTGGGAGTAAGTCTCAAGTAGGGAACCCAAGGCCGCTAAAACCTCTAGCCTCCCATTCCTGGAACTCCTAGCATACACATTGTAGACGTCAATCAAGCCCAAATTATCCGAGGTCATTCTAATTAGTTGGATGTCGTTATGGCTGGTGTCGATTACTTTAATGTTCAATTTCAATGACTGGCGAACCCAGATGGTAAGACCACCCATAGGTCTCCCCTTGGGGCCCTTTAATGCAGGCACAGAGTAGTTCAGAAATCCTTGAGCAAAAAAAGGATCAAAACACCAGGTTTCCTGAAATATACACAAATCAAAAGAATTGATAAAAGAAACCCAATCTCCAGAGTCAAGTTTTGAGGCAAGACCAGCAATGTTCCATGAGAAAAATGTCCCCCCCATGCCCTTATTGCCATCCAATCCATTTCCAGCTGGTGCCCTTTCCTTCATACTAACATCTGGCTGGGGGAGTGATGGTTGTCAATCGATCTCATTTAGGCCAGATTCAGTCATCCCTCTCATACGTTCCAAGGTAACAGGGATGGGCATTACAGTATGGGGGCATGTTTTCCTCAACTGTATCTGGGTTTGTGATGAACCACTACATCTAAATTCCAGGGTAAAAAGATTTTCTGCCAAGAAAGGGGATTTCAATGTTAACTCTATAGAGTCACTGACTAGGTCAGGGCGGCTCAATCTTCTCGCCTCTATGATGTCTTCCCTAATCACCGAACGGCATCCTCTGACATGGCGCAGCCAATGAATGGCTTTGTTGGTCAGAGAATCCGGGTGCTCTCTGTTTCCATATATTGGACTTATTAATTTTGGGACATTAGTCAAATATATAATATTTTTGTTTTTATTAGGGTCAATTTTATAATGACGGTTCGTTTTAATTCCTGCCCCTTGAATCAGTGAAACATCAGTCATATTGGGCGAGTTTAATTGGGGCGCAACTGGCCTCTTGACAGTTTGACTAGTTAATAGACCCTTCCCCAAGTTTTTAGAGCTTCGGGGAGGTAAGCCAGTGTCCCTCACTTTCTGGGCAGAATTTCCGGTATTTAAATCTGTTATTTTCCCCATTGGCTTGGGGATATATTTATTTTCCCATCTACCTTGGGGAACTTTACTTACATCACTAGTTTTCTTTGTAATTGGGTTGCATATTGGCTGCCCCTCCTTGAGTTTTAAATTTAGAGTAGCCATGTTTTTTTCCGAAAACTGGGTGGTTAGATTAACAATTAATGTCCTCAGTGCCTCTATTTCATCTTTTAGTAAAATCACCAAGTTGGACAAAGTGCCAATATCCATGGGCGATGAGTTGCCACTGTCACAGATGTTATTGGCAGGAGGGAGAGGCTCATTATGAACCTCTGCTAAAACTGCAAACCTGTTACCTAGAGGGATGTGAGGGGCTATTACAGTTTGTTCAATCTCATACTCCGAAACACCAAGGCTAGGCCCTGTTGCAGGAATAGGAGATTCGTTCAGCTCATTAGGGCATACCTCTAGAGGAATATCTATACTCTCCTGACTTTTCCGCTTCCGTTTGGCTTTAAACATGGCCGGTATTTTTGGTTGCTCATTAGAGAGATTATTTAAGGCCGGGTTGTCCCCACCCTTGTCCAGCTCAGGATACACCGTTTGATTAGTGTCGAGGATTTCCCTACATTCCACCACAAGTATGTCAATACGATCAATTACATCACTAGTGGCAGAGTGATTGGCCTTTTTACCTATTCTTTTCTTCTTACGGAGTTTTTGGACATTGTCTAACCCATTTCCCCCCTCCATTAATTTTCGTTTCCCCATATAACCTGTGGAGATGGAATAGGTGGCAGTACTTTTATAATATTATGCTGTCCAGATGTAAACCAGTGTTAATAAGAAGAAACAAGTGTCTTACAGTTAGTTAGATGTTAGCGATGTGGTCCGTCCCGTCCCAGGCCGTTCCCGGACGGCCACAGACGGCCCGCCCTCTGCCCGGGCTCAGCCCGGCGTTGCCCGCACGCGTCCCGCGATGCGGGAGGAGCGCCGCTCTCTTATGCGCCTCCGGGCGCGGCAGAGTGATGCGGCGGTCAGCGTCCAGGAAGCAGGGGACGCTGGGAGTTGTGGTTCAAGTTGGCCCCCAAGGCTCTCCTCACTCGGCGGCCGCGATTTTCCCAGCGGCGGCGGAGGATTGCAAGGGTGCAAGCGGGACCGGGAGACTGCCTCAGGAGTTGAGGGTGAGTGGCAGTTTCTGTTGCTGGAACCCCCGGCCAAAGTTTGTTCCCCCGCTCAGCCGCAGGAGCGCCGCTCTCTTATGCGCCTCCGGGCGCGGCAGAGTGATGCGGCGGTCAGCGTCCAGGAAGCAGGGGACGCTGGGAGTTGTGGTTCAAGTTGGCCCCCAAGGCTCTCCTCACTCGGCGGCCGCGATTTTCCCAGCAGCGGTGGAGGATTGCAAGGGTGCAAGCGGGACCGGGAGACTGCCTCAGGAGTTGAGGGTGAGTGGCAGTTGCTGTTGCTGGAACCCCCGGCCAAAGTTTGTGAAAGTGAGTTTAAAATAAGGCTGGGAGTACCTATGGGAAACTTTTATAGTAGGGGGTCTCCTGTCTTAGTTAAAAAGTGTAATGACAAGCACTGGATGGAGTGCAATGCTCCTATTTTAGTGCCGGTCAGTGTGTGTTTGTACTGGTCAACATGTTTCACACGTTAACGTTAATTTAACTCGCGATTCTTCAGGACCTTGAGTAATGATGTGTCTACACTATAGGACCTAGTCAGTATCCAATAGGCTAGTCTAAGTTTCACAAGAAGGAGGTACTTCTTGTGTCCATGAATCTCTGAAGCTCTAGATCTACCTATAATGATGAGAAAAAAAGGCATAAAACAGATGTAGGATTCCAGGCCGTTATAGTAGTGACGTAATACGTTTCTCCAGAACACGCTAAATATGTGCAGCTAGCGCATTCAGTAATTAAAAGGTGGTTAAAAACATTAAGACAACATATCTACAGTGAGCAAGTCGTGTACTGCATGCCCCTGTGGATATTGAAGCAGAGCGAATGGTGGTCAAAATACATATAGGACTCACCTATTTTGTAAAGAACCCAGGCATCATCAGTACCCGGCGGTCTGCACAATAGTTTATAAGGCTTCCATGTAGTTATGGCTGTGTGTAGAGGGAGAGAATGCAGTATGTTCTACCATCTCAAGTAAATGTTCAGTTGTCTATGACATTTAACAAAGCTATCAAATAATGGATAACTAGAGGTTCCTCCTGTGCCTGGCGTGCTGTGGTGTCAAATCTAGGCAGCCTATTGAAGGGCCGTGTTGTTCTTGGTCTAAGTTACTTGTTGCAGTATAGAGTTCAGTTAGAGCTCAGCGTTAAGTGTGGTCTTAACGTGAATGTCGCGTTGGCTTAGTAATCAGAGTTAGCACTTGGTAGTTTCCTTATTGTAGGGGTGGTCGAGCTTCTGGTGTTATTCATTTTCGGAGGCATCCCTAAAGTAATGCCCCGTGGATATGGTTACGTGTATTAGGCTGTTTGTAAAAAAGTCGCTTTCTGATTGTTTTCAATCGCCCTTTTGTTAGGGGAGAGGTGGCTAGATTATCGAGGCTAACCCCCCCCCCCACCATATGCAGTGTGTATACTGGCAGAAACATTTTGCACCATTTGTAGTGTTTGAAGGGATTTTTTCCAGATGCCAATGAAAAGTGCATTACCATAATCTATTTTTGCTAGAACTAAAGTGGAAACCACTGTTTTTGAAGATCTTGAGGAATATAGGTGCAGATGTTTCTGATTATTTTCAAAGTAAAAAACACAGATGAAGAAAGAGTATTAGCTTGATCTTCAAAGTTAAGTCTGTCATCAAAGACTATTCCTCAATTCCTTTCCTTCCCTACTGGTGTAGGTAAAGGCCCCAAGTCCTGTGGCGACCAATCTGGTGACCAAAAGGATTTATCTTTTCCAAAAAGAAAAACCTCTGTTGTTCCTGCATGAAGCTTTAGACAATTTTCTCTCATCCATTGTTCTATCTATCTGAATTGACCCTTTAATCTCTCTGGTTAGAAACCCCAAGCGCTTGGATTCCTCCTTCTGATTGTATAGCTAATAATACATTAGAGTAGCATAAATTACTTGCTCATCACTGGCTGCTAGAATCATGAAAGTCAATCGAAGCTTTGAAAGGGTAAACGTGTTTAACTGAAAACGTGTTTTAAGTATATTGGGTGTTTTCTGAGCATTCCCAATCTTTAGAGTGTGAGTTTGCAAGTGGACACAAGGGCATCAAAATCTGCATTGCATACCGTGTTTCACAGGTTTTATGTATAGTTAGTTATATTTCCTCTAACAACAGTGTGGTTTTAAAAAACACAGTGCCTACTGTTAATTAATATTCCACTTTTGAGGCGAACAAGAAACCCGTCTATTCTCATAATAGTACTGTGCAATGGGTTACCTTGTTTTATAAACCCGAGAAATTGAACTTTGTGACTTAATTTCCCAATTAATAATTTAGAAGTGTTCTTCAGAGATAAACCAAGCCATAGTCCTGCAAAAACAACTAGCAAGAGAAATGCTGAAACATTTTAAACTCTTCCGAACCTATTACAAGTTTATCATGTGCAGAAAAAGATGCTCATATTTTCTAACTGCTGTAGCTTGGTTATGCAGAGGACATTCAGGAAGTGCTGAAAAATGTGCAGCACTGACCTTGGATTCAATCAAAACCCTCGGGGGTTTTCTGAAAATCTCCTTTTTAAACCCTGACGGTTGTAAGAATGATGTTGTTTTGTAAGTGAAAAATCAAGGCTTGTTGCTCGAGATCCGAATACAAGGGTGGCTTTCTGTGGATACATTGTTTATGGCTTTAATGTGCCTTTTTTTCATTGTATTGGCCGCGGAACGCAATTCCCGAATGTTAATTAGCGCTGGCATAGATGCATATCTAACACAGTTTTAGCCTAAAATGGGACTTTTTCATTTGAATTTTGTAAACAAAACTTGCACCGTGGAACTTATGTGTATTTATTCTCTGAATTAAACACTAAAAAATAAGGTATTTATCTAGCCCTTGGGGGTCGGGCCACTAGTCACTGAGTCGACAAAGGCCCTAGCCTCCAGGGGAGGACCACCCTTCCCCATTGAGCTGGGATCTCTGTGACAAAAGAACTTCTGCTTGTCTGTCAGATGCACTTTCATCACTGTTGAATGCACAGTAAGTAACTGCCTTGTTGATGTGGCCAGTTTAGTTTTATGAAAAGCAAAGAAAGAAAAAAATGTCCATCCTGCAAGCCAGGGATGGGCACATTTGCTAAATATAGAGGGACAGCCAATGTTGGGAGACAGTGGTAAATTGTGTGCCAAGCTTTGACTCTAGTATGAATTACACAGTAAAATGTCATAATCGTATAATAAGAGGCGCGTATGAAATGCATTTAGGGATTAATATGCCAAAACTAATTACGATTGGCAAATTATGTGCCATGCTAAAACACAATTTCTGTACAAATTAGTGCAGAGATGATTACTTCGTCCATGTTATTCAGCACAAATGCTCTCTAAAAGCGTACAATTGTAGTCTGTTGATGTCAAACGCTTCAGCATGCGAGACTTTTTCACATTTTTGCAGAAAACTGATTGAAAAATATCGACATACTGTTTGACTGCATGATTTCATCGGCAAAATATTTTTTATGAAACTACTACACACATTCCAGAAAATTATATTCAAACAACATATTTTATTTTCTGTTATAATACGACAACTGTTATTCTTAGAATCTGTGGTAAGCACCTTGGGCCAGATGTACGACCATTGTGATTTGCGAGTCGCAATTTGTGAGTCGCAAATCACAATGTACAACAGTGTCTCAGACACTGTTTGCAATTCCCAATAGGGTCGCAAATTGCATGCCTCATGAATAATAATGAAGCACTCGCAATTTGTTACCTCATTGGGAATGGCTGGCCCTTCCAGGTATGGTGGCATGCTGGGTTCAGCAGACCTCCATGTCTCGGACTGCTTTTAAATAAAGCAGTTTTTTTAATGCAGCCCGTTTCCCTTAAAGGAAAACGGGATACATTTAAAGAAAGAAACGCTTTCGTTTAAATTTTTAACGGGTGGTAGTGGTCCCTAGGACTACTGCCTGGCCCCAAAAAAATGTTGGGGAGCTAGTCGCAAAGGGGAAAGTTTTCCTGAGAAAGTGTGCCGGTAATTCTAGTTGTGAATTGAAAGTTTCGGGGTGATCTGTCAAGCGGGAGATGTGAAAAATTTGGTCAATAAGAGTGCATTTCCCATGTTACTGCCCATAAAGTCTTTAGAGACGCCTTCACCCCGAACCGCTGGATGGAATAACACAAACTTTGACAGAAAGGTAGATTCCTTTCAGCAGAGCACGCTATTTGGTGCACATCTATTCAGTAGTTGTCAAAAAATTTAAGGGAATCTAAATTTGGACATCTAGGGTCATCAAGCCTTCACAATAATAACAAGCTCTTGCAGTGGTCGACTGAGCTCTGGTTGGTTGCCATCAGTTCCACCAGGAAGTGTTGGCAGCCGTTTTGGGGCTCATCACCCCAAAACCTTTTTTTTTAAAGAAAGAGGGGGTGTACGAATACCCTAACCATTTGGCCTTGGTCTAGGGGGTCCTCCTGGGACCCCACCCTTGCAAAAAAGCATTTTTCTAAATTTACAGTGATTTTCATAAATATTTACAAATTCCACCTTCACTTGTTATAATTGTAACCCCCAGGTGGGCCAGGTCCAGGGAGAATGCTGTTTTAATTTGTAAAAGCAGACACTCCACTTCCAAAGAGCGGAAGCTGTCAAACTGCTACCGCTTGCTGAAAACAGAATTTTCATCTCTTTCCCCGCCTGCAGACATGCCGGTAGGGAAAGAAATGAAAGATTGCTGATGCATGCAAGGAGCTGCATTTCCAGCAGCTCCCAGTGTGCAACAGCAATACTGATTCCCACAGGAAGCCAGCTAGGACAGCAGGGTCCTTAAGGCTTCCTCAATTGACCCCACCAAACTAAACTGGGTGCCCTGGGTTGGCTGTAGGGCATCAAGGGATTCATGGGTGGGCCCCGGGGAAGGGTTACCTGAGGCCGTAATCGGCCCGATGGAGGGGGCCACATGGCCAAACTCAACCATTGAATAATAGCCAGGCCCTTCTGCCCCCATTGAATAATGTCTGGGCCTTGGGTTCTGAGGGCCCGGGGGCTGAAATCAGCCTAGGGAGGGTGGTCGCATGGTCTCCCTCCCCCATTAAATTTCATCCAGGCCCGAGGGATAGGATCCCCTGGGCTGAAATCGGCTCATTAAGTCATGCATGGGTCCTGGGTTCTGGCCCTGATGCTCATTTCAAAGAACTTACTCACATACTCTCACAGCCACTCACAGACCCATTCAGACACTTATGCACCCACTCACAGACCCACTGAGAGACATAAGCTCTCACTCACTGACCTAATCAGACACTCATGCATCCACTCACAGACTGAGTCACACTCTCATGGAGGCTCTCACAAACCCATTCAGACACACTCAGACATGTACGCACACACTCAGACATCCACACAGACACTCACACACCAACTCACAGACCCACAAAGTCACACACACGCCCAATCACAAACCCTAAAAGACACTTATGCAGCCACTCCAGACTCAATCACACACACTGAAAATACCACTCAGACACTCTCACACTCCCTCAGAGTCCCACTTGTGCACTCACTCTCAATCTAACTCTCTAAGGTTAAAAGTTACAGTTAGGAAATACAGTTTAAAAAATACCTTTAGTAATTTGTTTAAATAACCAAAGATTACAGGGATGTTAAAGTTAGAAAATAACAGTAAAAACCTGCAGAAATTCACTGAAAAAAAGAAAGGTTACATGTTGCTAT
The DNA here is from genome assembly GCF_964261635.1 of Lissotriton helveticus. Taxonomy (NCBI): domain Eukaryota; kingdom Metazoa; phylum Chordata; class Amphibia; order Caudata; family Salamandridae; genus Lissotriton; species Lissotriton helveticus. The sequence goes on along the minus strand of NC_136069.1, from coordinate 1,016,024,491 downwards.
AATTAGGAAATAGAATTAAAAAAACCTTAGGAATTCACTGAATAAACTAAAGATACCCGGACGTAAAAGTAAGGAAACTGAATAAAATAACTTGGAAATTCACTGGAAAAAAACAAAGGCTACACGGACGTTACACTTAGGCTCACATTTTATTCATACAAAATCATGAAAAAAACATGGGGGCTGATCTGACACTTTTGAAGGCATTATGGAACCACCACCATCTGTGTTAAAGTCACTGCATCATCAGTAACATGGCTGTGGAGAGAAAGATGTCTCTGGAGGTGGAGCGTTCCCATCAAGGCAACTCACCATAGGGAGTTTCAACCTGGGAAGTCACAGCAGTATCTCCTACTTTTTGTCAGATCGATAGTTGTCAACTTTTGTAACTCAGGGCACAAGCTCCTTTTCCCGGAGGACAAGCCTTGTGCCTTTTTTTAAGGCGTTGTTTGATATATGCTACATTATAATATATGTTCCTCCACATTTTGAAAATATATTGAACTGATCTTCAAAATAGTGCCAGTCTTCTTACTGCATTTCTTCAATTTTTAATACATTACAACCAAGCCCATGTACTCATGTTTCTCAACGCGAGCGGTAGTGACCTGCCGCGCCCGATCACGTTCAGAAATCTCACCAGGAGGTGGTTCAGCTTATGATTTCTTACGCTCCCCAAGTGAACATTGGTGAGACACACAAGAGAAAAACTCCAACAGGGATCAAATCATGAATGACCATATGAGATTTCTTTTTTTCAGCAGTTTAATAGGCTTACCAGCCAAGAACAGAAAGTTTATGAGCCTATCCAATGATGTTTTAAGACATGACTTCCTGTTTCCATTTCACTAGGCAATATTGTTATGTTAGAAAGAAGTCTGACTTTAAAACAGTTTCAGAGTGTAATCTACACTGACCCAAGAATCATCTAAACCTTAAGACTAATTAATATTACACACATTTGCAAAATTTTACATTTCTTTTTTCTATGGCATACGTTTGCAGATCTGGAAGTGGGAGCCAACAGTCTCAAAACAGGGCATCCTGTTATATTGATGATGTAATAAGATGGCACTTAATTTTTGGAGCTTGAAGAATAATCGACAGTGGATGCCAAACCTCGGCTGCCTATGTCCTTTGGATGTGCACTGTAGAAGGTGGGTATAGGCCTGGCCTTTGGCCAGGTTCTATTCCATTCCGCCACATGTACCCAAACCTTGCTATGCATTGCCTTTAGCCATGCTTATCAGGGTGGTTAAGACAGTGCACAATGAGGATTGTATGAATGACCTGACTTTCAGCCAGGCCATACACAGTACTCCACCAACCCCCTTATAGAGTTTAACAATGTACAGCATAGATTGAATGCAGAACTTGCCTTTATCCGGTCCTACAGAAAGCCTAAGCTTTTTATTTATTTTAAAGGTTTTATATAGTGGTGGCTAGACCTGGAGGTATCAGAGCACTTTACATGAGCATCAGATCATAGTTACAGCTTACATCGTTACAAAGGTTACACAGTTCTTAGAGCATGGCAACATAGTTACTTGTAAGGTCGAGATAAACAATAAGCACAAATACGTAAGGGGCAAAGCAGGCAAGGGGATAGATATTGGGGAGGGGGTAGGAGCTGGGGAAGTAGACAGATAATGAAGGCGGGACAGAGGAGGGGAGGGTGAGAGACACAGCATGGGAAGAGGAGGGGAAGGGTGACCGGGACACAAACCGGTAGACGAGTCAAAGCAACGTCCAAAGTCCAGTGAGCTGTGATCCCAGGGGAAGTGGTATCACTTCCCTATCTCTGTTGCGAGAGGCTCCCTTTACGCAGTGGACTCTCTCAGAGGGGCCTCTGACACTCCAAGGCCTACATACTGGATCCTTCCCCAAAAAGGGGAGAGGGAGTGCTTTGGCAAGGGGTGCCATACTATACCTCAAGTGTGAGTGGCTCCCTTGGCGCAGTGGACTCTCTCAGCGGGTTCGCCATGCACTGTGAACTGAAATATCTTTGAGAATTCATAAGTACAATTAACTGCAATCCCAATTTAAAATACATCATATTTGCTCTTCCTTCATGATAATTGGATACAGTCCAATGCCCACTCTATCAACTCATTCTCAAACAGCTACACCTGATCACTCTGTTTAAAACAAATGTGATTCCTCACTCTCACCCTTAATGCTTTCTTCATATGAAGAGACCATCTGCATACATTTTGTAGTTTGTGTTGAATCAAGGTCACATAAACGTCCTTTGTAGCTTCCACACATGGATTACCCATTTTATATCTAAAACATAGAACAGCCACATTAGTTTGATCTTGCAGTGACAATTTGAAGCTATGCTAAGTCCAAGCCTTGATGAAATGTATTCCTAGATAGACATAGTAACTTGGATGGGCCAGATTTACTATTCCCACTTCAATCTAAACTACGACTTTTGAAGATTTAAATTTACTATTCTCACTCCAACATAAGCAACAGTAGTGGAAGTGTTGGACTTTGAAGGGGTCAGATTTACAATTCCCACTCAAGCCTAAGCAACAGTAGGGAACGCATTGGATTTTGCAGGGGAAAGATTTACAAATCCCATTCTGATGTAAGCAACAGTAAGGAAAGTGTTGGACAATGGAGGAGTCAGATTGACCATTCTCATTCCAAGTTCAGTAAAAGTAGGAAAAGTGTTGTACTTTGGACATTTCATATTTATTATTCCCACTCCAGCCTGAGCACCTGTAGGGAAAACGTGGGCCTTTGCGGGGTTCAGATTTACCATTACCAGTCTTAAATTTGTATTTTACCAAATGTAGCAATAAATATAAAAATATTTTACAAATTGTATAAAAATAAACAATTACAAATTAAAAAATGATGATTATTAATAAAATAATTTAAAACATATTTTGCAATTAAAACATTACTATATTTAAAACCTTTCCCACACTTCTACTCCGAAACTCAACATCCCACACAATGTAAAAATAAGACTAGAGATAATAAAAGTACACAATAATTTAAAATATATCACTAAATATACTTACATACAAATAAGAAAACTTGGTACATTTAATGAATTTTTAACATTATTAAAACAATGAAATATGTTGCATAAATAATTTAATTAACTACCTAATAATTAAAACATTTATTAGCATTCTATTTAGAAACAATGTTAAATAATATACAAATTAAAAGAGTAGTTAATTATTCAAGTTAACATCTTAAAATGTATTAAACAAACTATTTATAAACAACTATAAAAATATAATATAAATAATTCACTCTGTACTCTCTAGAAACCCAAGACCCACAAAACCTTAACCAAAATATTACTGGAAAACAATTAATATTACACAATACAATTAATTACGTAAGAAATTATTTACAGTAAATTACATAGCTTAATCAATAAAACTACTCACAAATGTACATAATTCATAATCTAATTGACCAAGTATACTGTATCGCATGAATAAATGATTTAAAAACAATTACAAAATATATTACACAACAATTCCCAACCTGAATCCCTACAAACCACAACAACCCGCAAATAAATAAATAAACCTAAAAGAAAATCAAACCTTGAATGAATATATTACCTAAACAAAAATACTAATTAATATTAGTATAATAATAACATATGGCACAAAAAGATATAAAACACGTAAAATAAATAACAATTACACTATTTGAAACTACATTAAATAAAACAATATCAAACACTGGAAAAAATGATATTGTTACCTTGGATATTCTTTCCCATAAAATTCCTGGCATTATAATTCTTTGAAACAATATTTATTTCCAACTATTTTTTTGCAATGGTAATAAGGTAATGCACCATTTTTCCTCATCACAAATTCTTCAAACTAGATTAATAGCCTCTGTGGTGTATTCCATGAATTAGCTATCAGGACTGTGTCATCTGCTTATTACAATAGGAATCTATTTTACCTACCCATGGCATGTTGTCCTCCTCTGGAATGGGGAAGGGGAATAAGGTAATATGTCTCAAGGTTTTCACCTGTAAATTTCTGCCACAGAAGGGATATCCTCAAAAGCGATATATCATTACTTCCAAAAGAACCTTCCTGTAGCAGATATGCATTGTGTTTGTAGTTTATTCTAAAGTCCACAATACCCAGAGCCAGCAATTGAGCCATGGTTCACAATGTTTTCTTCACTGCATACCAAACATGCATCAACAATCTAATGACTAGAAATTGAGGGTGAATGAAAATATATATATTTCAAGTTTTCCCAAGAATATGAGTTTAGCACTAGATGTCATTCATGCCTACCCAAATTCAGGATTACATCTAATGTCAGATGGATCTAGGTAGGTATTGAAAAAGTATTTTTTTGTGGATATGTATTTGTAACAGGAAACCAAAAATAAAGAGGAATTCAATAGATATTAGCAAACGTTCTACTATCCATCCTTCCCACACTTCTTCCCATTAAACCATTAGCCCACTACTGTATTGCCCAGGACATATGCTGACGACACACAGCTGGCGGTGACACTTAGTGGAGACCCCGAGGTGGAGGCTCCCAGATTCCGAGAGGGTCTGGTGGCAGTAGCAAGCTGGCTCCGGACCAACTGCCTTCAGTTGAATGCCACCAAAACTGAGGTGTTGGTATTAGGGAAGCATGCGGAGCTATGGGGAAATCAGTGGTGGCCACCAGAGCTGGGTGTCATTCCGATTCCTGCCTCTGGCGTCAGAAATCTAGGCATTTGGCTGGATCCTGCACTCACCTTCATGGATCATACCAAGAAGGTGGCGGCCACATGCTATGGCATCCTGCGGGGTATAAGGCCGGTTTTAAAGTACTTTGACCCCCCCACTAGACAGCTTGTGGTCCAGGCATCAATACTATCCCGGCTGGACTACGGCAGTTCACTGATGCTAGGGATGAATCAAGCAGAGGCCTCTAGACTACAAAGGGTTCAAAATGCCGCGGCACGTGCCATTGTGGGCCTCCCCAGACACTGTTCAGTGGCTGGCACGATCGTGGCCCTACACTGGCTCCCGGTCAGACAGCGAATCAAGTTCAAAGCGCTGTGTCTGGCTTTTAAAATTTTGAAGTTTTCTTCGCCGCCGGCACTTGCCAACTTACTTACTCCCTATTTTCCTTCAAGGTCCTTGAGATCTGAGACGCTCCACCTGGCAGTATGCCCCCGTTTCAAATTGTGCAGAATGGGTGGCCGTTCCTTCCGGGTGCTTGCGGCAGGGTTATGGAACTCACTCCCGGTCCATATTCGAGCTCTTGACGACCTGCTTGCCTTCAGGCAGACGATTAAAACCTTCTTGTTTCCCGTCTCTGAATAGTTGCCCCTTTCTTTTATTGTGTGTTATGTTGTAGTGTCTGTCCAAGCGCCAGGACGCCCCTTTGCTGGGGCAGCTGTGCGCGATAAAAATACAATTAACATAACATAACATAACATAACATAACATGAACGGCTGAATAAGTAAATTGTGGAAAGTGCATGAAGAGAGCTTAGACATAGGTTGATTTTTGAGATGTGGATAGCTGCAGCATTTTATTTTGGGGTTGTCTGGGCCCTAGGAAAACCTACCAAACCCTGACATTTCTAAGCCCAAAACACTGGGAGTAATCCGGGATGTTGTTTCTTGCATGGACCACTTTTTATTACACACACTGCCCTGGTGAAACCTTGGATAAAAATAGAATGTACTCACATTTGTGTGACTGAAAGTGCCATAATTTTGGGAAACAACAAAACTCCCAACATACACTGTGTCAACATTCTTAGTAATAAAAGCAGTACCTCACATGTCTGGGTGGATCTTTGGTAATTGACAGAAACAGTCTAACTCCGTGGCAATGAGAAGTCAATGTGGTATTCACATTATAAAAATGTAGGTCTATTCCTGTCTTGTGAAGCAAGCCCACCCACATATGTGGGTAACAGAAGAAGTATGAGAGCATTGGTTGGCAGAGCTGTTGCCCTATGCCCATCATTTTTAAGACTTTTGTTGAGAAAAGTTAGGAAATATTGATTATTTGAACCATACTTTAACATTGTGTGAGGACTCTGGGTAATACAACATAAAGGGATTCATGAAAACCACATCACCATGGACATGGATTCCCAGTTATCTCTATTATTTGTTAATGTCAGAGGTTGGTAGGTTCTCTGGGTGCAGGCCTACCACAGGCCCAAACAACACAGACATACCCCATGGAATCCCCCATGAAAAAACTTCCCTAGAATATTGTGTGTGAATCTCTGCTCAAACTTATGGAAAACCCAGACATCTTGATAACACCACATTCTGTGAACTGAGGGGACACAGATTTGTGTCAAGACTTTTCAGAGGAAGACTGAAGGAAACTACTATCTTTTGGAGAAAAATAATAAAAACATCTTGGTCAGTGGATAGTCCTGCCTAGCCAATCAGTGACAGTGTGATTTGGCAGTGTCAGAGACAACTATCTTTTGTGTGGTTTTCCCCCAGATGTTTGCCTTCCCAAACTGATGCTCTTTTTGTTGGCCATAGGACCCAACACACTTTACTTCTGCTAACCGGTGGTAAAGTGCTTGGGCTCTCCTTCTTAAACATGGTGGACGTGGCATACATCTAATTAGTGCGGGAAATCCTACGGAGAGTAGGAATAACCTGGAGTACACTTAACGCACGGATGTGCTGTCTATTGTAGTGTGTGGTTGATCCCAAATGATTTTAGTTCAATCCAGTTTGCGTTATATTCAGTTCTTTATTACTTAATCACCATATTCCATTCATATGATTGAATATCATTCTCTTTTCATTATTGTATATCAAACGACGTATTACAGATCCACATAGTTTTGTAATCCCCAATGCATTTCGCACAGTCGTGCGCTTCCTCAGGGGGTCTGTAATTAAGTAGAAATGACAACAGTAGGTACACTAATATTCTTCCAGGTGACGGTTCAGTGCAAATAAATGTACGTCATTTAAAGTGACTAAATCAAGTTTCATAGGAAGTGAGTAGATCGAAAATGTGCAATAGGGAGGTGTACATCAAAGACTAAAAACGGGAATTGTAAGTGTGCCCAAAGAAAGTGTCCTTAGTGCTTCAAAAAATCTAAAAAGAGTAGTGATAAAGGAGGTACGAAAAAAACGGGTGACTAATATACACAATGAAAGTGACAATTATATTATTCAAGGTAGAAACCCATGTGCGTGAAATGTTATCAACACCATGGACTGTATTTCCCCATGCAGTTAAGTTAGACCGTCGACGTCGTATAAGTTCACGAAGTAATGGTGAAACAGACGAATAGTAAAGTAGACCGTAGCTTACCAAGGTAACAAAGTGCAATGGAACAACGTCGGGTAATCCGGTATTTGCGAGGACCCGGCTCCGTGGTTAGAAGGAACCCGGAAGACGCCACGCATGCGCAGTAGCGCATTAAAAACAGCTATCGAAAAGCGGGCATGGAAAAAAGACCTGCGCACCATGCAAGTGTGTTAAAGTAGCGCGTTAGGCTTGTGAAATACGAGTGGCATGCATTAATAAAAGGAAAATATACATTTGCCCTTAATAGAGTAACCCCAGTATGTATGCAAAATAAATATAAAGGGATAAAAAAAAATGAAGACTGAAAAAATGAAAATTCGTAAACAGGGATAACAATACTAATATGTTTCAGACGCAATCAGACATGGTATGTGAAAATGTACTAAACAGAACATAGGAGTGGAACCATAAAGCAAAAAACATCAATAACAATGGCAAAACAATATGTAAGCAAACTAGTGGGTACACCCCCAGTTACCAGAATTGGTTAAATGCGACTATATACAGATAACTATCATTACACAGCTAAATGGAGGACAATATATACAAAGTATTCAATAGATGGTATCAACAATCTCTATTCATAAATGGCATCCAAATTCGAGGCGCTCATTGAGTCCTTTAGGCTGGATCGCCTGTAGTCTATATATCCAGTGCAATTCTCGCTGTAGTAATCGTTTGTTGTTGTCAATATGTGGTTGTTTCTCCACTGTTTCCAAAATCAGGAAACGTATCTGACTCGGGTTGTGTGACTGTTGAATGAAGTGTGCAGCAATATTGGATTTTAGATTTTTTGTGCGGATGTTACTCCGGTGTTCATTTAGCCTGATTTTTATTTTTCGTTCAGTTTTGCCCACATAAGGGAGACCACATGGGCATTTTATCATGTAGACAACATTAGTCGTGTCGCATGTGGCGTTAACATGGAGATTAATAGCAGTTCCTTGAGTGGGATGTGTCATGGTGGATCCAAGAATTATACTATTGCAATGGCTGCAATTGTGGCATGGGATAGTTCCTTTGAAAGTGGTTTGTCTGATGATTGTGGGTTGCTTGATAAGTTGTTGAATAGTCCTGGTGCGTTGGTAAGCAAAAATAGGTGGTGTTTCAAAAATGTGGTTGAATTCAGTTTCTGATTGCAACAATGGCCAGTGTTTGCGAATAACCTCTTTTATTTGTCTAGATCTTGTGGAATATTTGGATACAAAGACATTACGGGTCATTTCCTGTCGACTTTTCAATTTTGGTTTAAGTAACTCTTCTCGGTTCTTAAGTTTTACTCTTTCTTCAGCGGCCGCTGTAACATGCTCAGGATATCCACGTTGGTGGAACTTACGAACAATTTTGAAGCTGTTAGCGTCATATTGATCATCAGTAGAAGCAATGCGCTTAGCTCTCAATAGTTGTGAGTACGGAAGGTGCTTTTTCAAACTTGGTTGGTGAAAACTTTTATGGTGTAGGTAATTGTTACGATCTGTAGTTTTGGTAAAAATGGAAGTGATAAATTGGTTACCACACACTTTGACAAGTACATCCAGAAAAGCAATTTCAGTTTTGCTCAGGGTGTGGGTGAATTGAATCCTATCATTCACCGTGTTGAGGTGGTTGATCGCTGCAAGAAGTTGACTCTCTGTACCTTGCCAAACAAGAAAAATGTCATCAATATATCTGTAGTACGCACACATGTACGGTTGCCACAGTGCATTGTGTAATATATGTTGCTGTTCAAATGCGTACATGAAAAGATTAGCATATGCCGGAGCAGCACAGTTGCCCATTGCTACTCCAGATAATTGCAAATTGAACTGATTGTCACCTGTTTTGAAATAGCTATGATGTAAAATAAATTGCATCAATTCCATTAAGAATACTTGAAGATCCAATGGTTTGTCCGTTTGTACTAGGGCGGTCTCAAGAGCTTCCAAGCCCAAATTGTGGGGGATTGAAGTGTATAGTGCGTTGACATCAATCGTACATAGGACAATTGATCGATCATTTGGAATTACAATCTGCTGCAATTTGTTTAAGAAATCAGTCGTGTCCTGAATGAATGTAGTCATGCCTTTAACACTCGCTTGCAGGTGTTTGTCAATGTAGGCGCCCGTCGGGGCATGTATAGAGTTGGTGGTACTCACTATTGGTCTAAATGGTGGTTGACATAAGTTCTTATGAATTTTAGTGTTTACATATACACACTGGAGTGCAGCGGTTTATATTTGCTTTTGATACATCTAATTAGCACATTTAGTTTACTGATAATTCCTTATGAGTCCCTTGCATATGGTACTATATGTATTTATGGCATGCAGATAAAATGCTGCCACCCACTAAAGTAGCACTGGAAATTTTTCCAGGCCTGCCATTGCAGCCTGATGCACACTTTTAAACTTCCATTTTGACATAACAAAATAAACCTTTTGCCAAGCCTAAACCTTCCTTTCTATTGCCTTTAAGTCATGCCCAAGGTAGGCCCGAAATGTGCCTAGGCTGGTTGCACGGTATTTAAAAAGTAGGACTTGTATATTTAAAGTTTTACATGTCCTGGCAGTGAAAATATCTCCAAATAATTTTTTACTGCAGCAAGACTGACTCACCTATAGAAAAGCACTGTGTTACTTTATAATTCCCTATAATGCATACCACGAGTTTGAAAAATACGTATTCCTCTCATTTTAATTGTATTTTAAAATCCTTTTTAATGGCAATGTCATATTTTAAATTACTATTTTGGAAATGCCACTTTTAAAAAGATTTCATTTTTTATCTATAAGTCAACTGTTCCTTTCTGCCAGTTTCCAGGATCTCCTGACCATTAATGGCTTCCCTACTGGGAAATGTGTGTTGGAAATAGACAGCAGACAAAATACATTTATGTATAGGCGAGCCGGTCTTCCTAACAAAATGGCTGGGGAGGGCCCTTGCCCTGATTGCATTTCAAAGAGTAGAAAGGGAGATGTACCCAGCTCTTTCTGGCTTCAGAAGAAGCCTACCCTGCTACTGGCAGATGCAGCTCATACCTTGGCCTGCCCAACCTTTGTTTCACTAGCCAAACCCAGGGGAAAGGGAGAAACTGACCAGAACTGGGCATAAAAGTGGTCTGCCAGAACCTGAAATTAGAAACCCACTGGAAACCCACTGGAGCTGAGTAGATTAGGCACAAGGATTTCCCTGCTGGCTGAAGAAGGAAGACTGAGCCCATTTGCTTTTAACCCAGGACCCCAGAATTACTCCAAATGTCATTTGGCTGACCTGTTTGAGCTACAGAGACACAGCAGGTTTGTAATGCCTTTCCAATTTTCCAACTGACCAGACCCAAATGGATCTTACCTGGTTCCCGCAGTGGGCCTCAGTGGGAGTGAATTTTGACCCCCAAGTGCTGTCCTAAAGGTCCTTGACATTTGGCTGGAGTCAGAGTGCACTTCTACCTGCCTAACTGATGGTTTCAGTGGTTCCAAAAGAAAGCAAAGCAGAAAGCTTGCATCACACCACCATGACATTTCTGATCAGCAGCTTCACCGGATCCTAATAAGAGAGATGCAAACCCCCTCTGAAGCATGCATCTCCCAACTGAATGTCTCAATGGAGTCAACACATGGTGATGAAGAACAAAGCAAAGCATCAAAGTCAGAAGGTCAAACTTCCAGCAAGATGAACCTGGTCCTGTATCATGCCCACGCGCCATCAAGGTCAGCCTGAATTTGTGACTTTGATGCGTTCCTATGTGACCAGATACTCACAGTTTGCATTTTCAGCTTTTCGTTGCTATTTTTACCTAACATTTTAAAAACTCACAACTTCGGTTCTGCTATTTGGATTTTTTGTAATATTGGTGTCATTTTATTTAATAATGTGTGAACTATTTTCTAAACAGATATGGGGGTTTTCTTGTTTATCTTGTTATTACTTTATAGCCTTTTGAGTGCTGCATAAATACTTTCCACATTGCCTCTAAGTTAAGACTGTTTGTTTTTTGTGCCAAGATAACAGGGGGTTAAGAATAGGTTTGTTTAGTGATTATTAGGTGAGATGGGTCCTCGCCCCACTCAACTAATGGCCATCTTTTACAGGCACCTAGCAAATAGAAATAGTGGGATTGTAGGAAAGACTTTCGAAAATACAATTCTGACTTCCATAACACATTAAAATGACAATCTGCCTTGGACCTTTAAAAATGACACTCAGACATGGAGGCTTCAAAGGCCTTCAATCAGATGCTTTCTCCTGTAATAAATCAAGCTCTCTAAAATGTTAAAACATGTGCAAGTATAATTCATAGTTCGTATGATTTTAATTATAGAATGTGTTTTTTTATTTATTTATTTTTTTGTCCTCATTTGCCTTGCCCTCAATTTGGGAGATACCAACCACCTTGCGTGTCCTTCACTAGGAGCCGGAGCAAATATGAATTTGCCTGTCTCCTGCACCAGAACCCGAGTATGGTATAATGGTGGCAGAGAGGTCCCAGGGGGAAGAGGGGCTCTTGGGAGCTTGCGCTGACTCCATCAAGGTATATTTCAACCTGTAGGACCAATATCGTATTGAGGCTAGACCCGGTCCAGGGAGTGTTAGTGGCATAATCATAGGACCCGGAAAAAAAAAAAAAGCCGGAATACTATCTCCACTGGGTCAACAAATCCCAAAAAGCCAAGTTACGCTTACTGCATGATCTAGTCAAGTCAACCTTCGATGTTTCGTATAGGGACATAAGCCAACCAGAGTGTGATGGGGCAGTTTTCTCTACCCAATGTATACACATTTGCCTTCTGACCAACAAAATGGCATAGAACAAGAAGGACCTAGCCTTACTGGTGATACTGTCCTCCAAGCCAAAGATGATAAGTGGCAAAGTAATTGACAGTGATGTATTTAGGATGGAGTTTAGAGTAGACTTCACTTCCTCCCAGAACCGGCCAAAGTCAGGGCACTCCATGAACATATGAACGTCCGATGCTCCCATAAGGTTGCATTTATTACATTTCTTATCAGGGAGAAATTTGGAAAGTCTCAGCGGTGTAATGTATGCCCGGTGAACTGTGAACAGATGGTTTTGTCTTAACCATGATGGTTTCACAATTTTGTAGAGGAGGGCAAAAGATTTTAACCATACCTCCTCGCACTGAAAGCCAGTCGCCTCCCCCCACAGCTCATCTGTATCATCAGTATCCTCCAACAGCTGCCAATACCATAAGGCAACCTCCTTTCCTCCCCTAGGTCGTTCTACTAACAGCCGCTCCAGGTTACTGTCCTTCCCAAGTTGTACCCCTTTACGACACTGGGCCCTCACCCAGCTGTCCAATTGGATGAACTTAAATCTGTAGAGCCCTGGGCCAATGTGGTCACGTAAATCATCCCAGGCTATTACCGATCCTTCCACCAATAACTCACCCCATCTTATAATCCCGGCCTCCTCCAATGAGGAAGACAGGCTATCCCTTAAGCATAATGGTAGACCCGGGGAGTCCCATATTGGGGCGAAATTAGAATAGTAAGACAGCCCCAATCTTTTTCTGATGGCTAATCAAACATTGGCCCATGACTGTAACAGTTTAAGCTTAATTTTTTTGAAAAATTTCTGGCTCCCAAATTAAAACAAAAACCCATCCGCTGGTAAATTTGCCCCGGTTAACATGACTCTATAGATCGACCCACTGGGAAGGTTAGATGGTGTTTTTAAAAGCATCCTAGAATGTGACAACTGAAAAGCCCATGCATGGTATAGTAAATCAGGCAGGGCAAGACCTCCCTTTTCTCTCCTCCTCCTTAACTTCTTCCAAGTGAGTCTGGTAGATTTATAATTCCATATGAAGGAGTTGATTTCTCGCTGGCACTTGTCTAGCATTTTGGCGTCAAACGCCAGGGGAATGGCATTGGAAATAAACGTAAACTTGGGGAGAATACACATCTTAACCAGATTCACCCTACCCATTATGGAAAGTGGCAGGTGAGTCCATGATTTCAGTAGCCTTTTACACTTTTTAAGTATTCGATCCAGGTTAGTTTGTCCGATGCTACCCACATCTTGCGTTATTCGTATCCTGAGGTAACGCATAGAAGTGGAGATATTTACACCCCCCCGTTTATCAGGTATATTCCATACCATAATTTCAGTTTTGCTTGAATTGATGTTATACCGCAAGATACGTCAAAACTCCTCTGCCCTCTGGATGACAACGGGAAATGACAGTACCTGGTCTGAGGTAAAAACCAAGATGTCATCAGCATAAAGTGCTACGCGCCTTTCCCACTCCTTAAATTTGAAAGATGGAATATTGACCTCCGCCCGCAAAACCTGGGCGAACGGTTCGATATACAAATTAAAAAGGAGGGGAGAAAGCGGGCAGCCCTGTCTCGTACCTCTAGTGATCTTGAAGGCTTCTGTCAGGACCCCATTAATTAACAGCCTGGCCGAAGGAGCCCCATACAGCAGGGCAATGGTTCTACAAAAGCCCTCCCCAAAGTTAAACTTTCTTAATACATCATTCAGATAGGGCCAATTAACCCTATCAAAGGCCTTTGTTGCGTCTAAGGTGAGGATGGCTAGTGGAAGAGAAAAGGCCGAGGCAATATCTATTGCCCCTACCAAGTCGTGTGTTAGGTCTGATAATTGTCGCCCTTTAATAAAACCTTTCTGGTCTTGGTGAACTATGGTACCAATTACACTACCCAATCTTGCCGACATGATAGTAGTGAAGATTTTGTAGTCACTATTCAGCAACGATATCGGTCGATAGGACCGACATTCCGAGGGAGCTTTCCCTGGTTTAGGGATGAGAACAATCGTGGCCTCACCCCATGATTTTGGCGGTGGATCTCCTTCTCTTAGAATACCGTTAAAAAGGGCCGTCAACACTGGGACGATAGCATCCTCCAATGCTCTATAAATCTCTCCAGGAAGACCATCTGGACCTGACGCTTTTCCTTTTTTTATTTGCCCTATTGCTTTCCTCACCTCGACCTCCGTTATTTCCATCTCTAGGCTATTTCTCTGTACTGTTGAGAGGGTTGGAAGCGTGATTCCCTACAACCATCTATCCCTTGCCTCCTGATCATTGGGAAGATCTTCCCTGTAGATCGCCTCAAAGAATTCAAAAAAGGCATTGCCGATCTCTAAATTCGAGGATCATAACGTAGCCTCCCCGTCTGCCTTAATTTCCCTGATGTACTTGAGAGCTTGGTCGGACTTTATTTTCCATGCCAATACCCTCCCTGCAGCCTCCCCAAATTCCAACTGGGAGATCTTGCTCGCCTCCCACCTTTTATTGACCCTCTCTTGCAGGATGTTTTCAAATTGTAGTTTTAACTCAGCCAGTTTCGTCTGCTCCTCTAGTGATCCTAGGGACGGGCCAAGCTTTAGCTCTATTAGTTTTATTTCCTGCTCCAAGCTGGCTGTCATTTCCCTACATTTTTTCCGCCAATAGGAGGCTCTACTAGTGATAAGACCTCTTAAAAAGGCCTTGAATGCCTCCCAGACTACAGCTAGGACAGAGGATTCAAGGTTTAATTCAAAAAATGAGATAGTCTCTGCTACCAGAAAATCAACTTCTTCATCCTCAAGTAAGATTGTCCGGTCAAACGACCAGGATGGATAATTAATCTTGCTGTCGGATCTCAAAGTAAATACAAGAGCTGAATGATCCGACAGATGAGAGGGGAGATAATCTATCGCTGTCAGAGTGTCCTTCAAGCAATAGCTAAAAAGAGCATAATCGATTCTAGATTTATGTTTAAATCGATTATTCGGGAAGGAAACCCCCATTTTATTACCTGCTCTTTCCCTCCATATATCTGCCAACCAAAGCTGGGTTATCATTGCGATAAGAGTTTGCCTAGACTTTGCAGAGCTACAGGCTCTAGAGTTTACTGATTTGTCTAGACTGGGATTAAGCACAATATTAAAATCCCCCATCCAGATCACCGGATCCTGAGATGTTACCAGATGATTTCTAATGGTATCCAAATATGATGGATCATCTGAATTAGGGCCATAATAGCCCACCAAGGTACAAATCCGACCGTCCAACGAGACTCTCAATATCAACCATCTCCAAAATTTGGACTTTTACAGATTTTTTTAAAATAAATAGTACCCCCCTGATGTTAGCATTGTGATCTGTACAGCAAAATTTATCAATTCATTTTGGTTTTTTAGGTACTGCAGTGACCTCTGCTTTGAGATGATGTGACTCTTGGATGACCATGATCTGTGCGGGGGAGTCTCTCAAGTATTGTAGAATACGATCCCGCCTGCTTCTCACGCGCAGACCATTGACATTCCAGGACATGTATTGGACAGAGGTCGTGATGTTGCACCTAGCCACTGCTCCTCCACAACTTTTAGCACCCACTGGCGAGATACTAATCTTAACATTTTAAGGTTCTGATGTTGAACGGACATCAAAAAAAGACATGCTAAGAAATAAAAAAAGGCAGACTTATGAGGAATTTTTACTATTTGTACCCTCCCTCCCTTGACCCTCCCCCCCTGGAAAACCCACCAGAACTTACTCTGGCCCGATGTCTTGCCAGATTTATGCCCTCCAACAGCATTCCACCCTCGACCCCACACTACTGCTATACTCAAACAAATAGGCTACCACTATCTGCCGAAATGGTCGCAGAGGAACATCTTAGTTTATATCCCAGGGGATACCCTTAAAATGTAGTGTATTAATCTCTACTGTATTTTTCCTCCTCAATCACTTATTTATCTATTTTTTTTTAAACCCTTGCTACACCTCTTAGTGATTTTTTTTTCCCCTTTTTTTTCTTTCTTTTTGCACTCGTCTTTCCCTTTTATTTATTTATATCCTTTTTAAAAAAAAAAATTATAGCTTTATTTAATTTTTATGTTAATCTTTACTTTTCCTTTAACCTTTAGGCTTAGTAGTTTTCATTTGATTTTATTAAAAAAATTAAGACATCTTACACGTGGGAATAACTATAGTATACCAACTAGGTTTGGCATAAGTAAAGGGCACCACATGGAGACCTAAGTTAACTTCCACCCTGAGCCTTGGCATGGCCTCTGATGGTCTCTAATAGTTCATCAGCATCCAGTGGAGAACGAGTGTTATGCATTTTGTTATTGTACATAATGCGCAAAAAGGCCGGAAACCTCACCTGGACCGTGGCGCCTAATGACCTAAACTTGTCCATGAGCTGTCCCAGCTCCCACTGTCTATCCAGAGTGGTTTTGGATAGATCTGACCGTACCTCAAAAGAGAAGTCAGGGCCTTGTAATGATCTGGCTTTCAGTACGAGGTTCAAGATCTTATCTTTGAGTGAGTATGTTAGGAAGTTTATTAAAACCTTTCTAGGTTTGTTTCTTGCTGGATTCAGGCGAAAAGGATCCCGGTGTATTCGCTGGATATCCTTATCTAATTCCGCGACCGATTCCTCGAGGTTAAGGGAGTCTTTTAATAACTTAGTTATGAAGCTTTTAAGATTTGCGCCTTCTTTTCCTTCCGGGATCTTCAAGAGTCGAATGTTGTTCCGTCTGGAATAGTTTTCCAATACCTCAATCCGCTCCCGCATACTCTCCCCGTCTCTTTGCAATGATTGAATTTTAGATCTGGCAGTTTCTAGATTAGATGTCAACAGGCCCACAGAGCTTTCCAATATCTCCGTCCTTTCACACAAACCATCCACCTTTTGGTCGAGCACCTCACAGGATGCTCTAATGTCGTTTTGATTGGCCTTAGAGACCGCAAAATCGCATCTAATTTCCTCCCTCATTGCAGTTATTGATTTGACCAGAGCCTCAAGTGTGTTACCTACTCCCAGGTCACCGCGACTACCTCCTGCACCATCGCCCATTGTCTCCTTTTCTAATGATTGTGTCGCTTGCCCCCCTTCACCTGCCTGCCCATCTTGTAAGGTGAGTGCCTCCCCCACAGTAATAGGCTCAGAAAGTGACGGTAATTCAGATGATACATTAGGTAATACAGCAGGTAAAGGAATAACTGTGGGAATGGAAGCCACTAAAGGAACTGAGGGCGCTACCGGCTTAGAAGCCGGGCTGGATGTAGAGACAGAGACAGGGACAAACAAGTCCGCCTGCGAAGCCTCTACCATGGAGGCTGCCATACCTTGTGAAATATCTAGTACTTGGGGCAAAACTTTGAAAAAGGAACGTAGAGATGGTGTTATACCGCCAGAAATCTTCTGGTGTTTATTTTTTGTTCCCCTTTCCTTTGTGTCTTTGCCTTTGCTTTTCTCCTTTGTGATAGCACCCTTAGCCTCACTTAACTCTAATTCTCGATCCTGACCGCCAGCCTCGCATCTACCTGCACTCTGAGCCAACCCTGTGGTGCACCCTGGGACCTGTAGTTTTTTAGCCGACTTGTGCCCTTTGCCTTGCTTCCTAGTTGTACTCCTTGTGCTCCTTAAGGGCAGTTCTTTACCCTTACCGCCCGTACTTATTCCACCCCTGGCCTGCCCAACCACCTTACTTCTGGGAGAAAGGGAGTCCCCCGAGTCCCCTGAGCCAGCCGCCTCTCCGTCCACTCCAGGGGCAGCCTGCATCGACGTAGCACCAAACTCAGGAAGAGTAGATCCAGGCAAAATGTAGCCCCTCGTTCTTGGCCCTCCTCCCCTCCCACTACCCGCAATTGCCCCGAGGAGCCCCCGGGCAGCCGCCGCACGGCCGCGCCTAAGCTCCGCGGCTGCCTGCCTCCAGCACGGCAGAAAGGCTGAGGGGAGGGGCCGGGATGCCGCAGGCAGGCACATCCTCCGAGCACCTCGAGGTTCAATAGGAAGGAAGCAGCAACCGCACAATTCCCCGCTCAGGTCCCGTCTTCGGTGTATAAAAAGAAAAATCGGGGATAAAAGTAAGTAAAAAAACGGCATCCTACGGCATAGTCCCGTCAACAGTAGCGTGAAGTCTCGGAGAGCTGTTCAGAGCGCGGGGACCGCTCTAGCCGACGGCCGCCATGTTTTCCCCAGAATGTGTTTTTTTTAACCTACAATAATTATTAAACATGTGTGCAGTGGTAGTGCATAGTTTGTATTAACTTATTTTTACATGTTTAAATAAAAATTGCACAAGAGCAGTGACAGCTAAATAGAATTAATAGCTTTCAGCTTGCTCAGAAGAATATTCATTTGACCTTGCAGATACAGTAGAAATGTGCTGTGAAATAATGACCTCAGAGCCTTACTGAAATCTTGTTAGTTGCTGGTAGAATGTCATTTTAAACAAGAGCTGTATTCATAAACTGACTTAAAGCCTAATTTATGTACTGTAGGACTGTAATGCACACATTTCAAAATGCATTTCCACAATATGTTCTAATGTTTCTTGTTTAAATAAAAAAAATTCTTGCAGCTGATGTAATATGTTTAGTCAGAATAACACAGTTAGGAAATGCAGTCATTTTAAATAAGTTTCAAATGTGCTATGTGTGGACAGGAAGAAGGGGGAAGATTTGCCTTCCACAGTATTATGGATTTCAATTGGAGAAGACAAGAACAGACTATATGTTTTGCAACACTTTACCATTTATAAATGCATTCCTAGCTAAGGAGTTTCAGAACTAGAGGGGAGAAGAATGCCTTAGATGAGAACAGAACAGATCTAGATGAAAGGAAACAGAGAGGTGAGTGTAGATTGTGATTCAGACCAGACAGAACAGAAAGAACTGGAGAGATTTGTGTGCAGGAGTACAGATGACAGGAATAATTTAGTCAATAGTAGAGAGAGAGGCAGTTAGGCTAAGAGACAGACTGTGTTCCATTTGACTTTTATTAAAACCCTAAGCTTTATGTTTTGGCTAATTATCTTTACCAATGTTTATTCGCTCTCTGCTTTATTTTCTCTTGATGGAAAACTTTGCAATTATTAATTATTGATGTATTAGCTTCTTGCTTATCTTAATCATGCCTTGATTTTTTGAGTCTTTGTGGGTTCCTACTGACATCATTTGTGCCCCAATTCTTAGAATAGGGATTCTTTCCTTAATGGAACACACTCTGTATGTTTATAATAAAATGATCTGCACAAATTATATTTTTGTATGATCAATTCTGTAACCTGATTGATATTTGACTAATCAACAAAGCCTCAGAGAAACCTCTATCTTTAATTATAAAATAAAACCATTTAATTTACTCACAAGCCCTCATCATTGTCTCTGTTTAAAGTATTTAATAGTTGATGATGCAGTCAGTCTTCGAATCTTTATTCGGCCAGTACAGTCCAAAACAGCACGACCATGATGCATAACCTGTGTATTCTATTTTAGTTATTGCTCCATTCAGAAAATGGAGCAAAATGTCCATTGGCTTGAAGCGAAGCTAATAAGATTTCCAAAGGACAAAATATGTAATCTGGGGTTTTTAGTCTTAAGTACTCAGTTGGTCAAAGCCTCTTATACCTTTCCTACAGTAGGATATGTAGGTGGTAAAGTAAATAGCTGTATCCTAATCTAGCATTACTCTGTCAATTGCTTTTGAAATTTCCTGAATGTACAGCAAAAAATGTATTGACTGCGGGCACACTGAACTTATAGAAAATCCATATGTGTCTTTTACCCCCACTCTCAGGAATCTAGAGGATAAAAGTGGGGGTCAGGTTTTGGCAGGGATATGTTCCTGCACAAGAGAATTTGGGGGGTGAGGGGAATTACCATGTTTGGAAAAACGTTAAAAATCTGACATGTTTACTTCAATCTCCGTCTAGCCATTAGGGTGAAGGGTATCTGGCACCCAGCTGTTGAAGCCTTGGGATGTATAAATGTTACAAATGTATTGCTTGGTATCTGTGCTGCAGTCAGAGAAATATGCCATAAATGATCTCGTTATCTAAGACACTTTAATAGCTTTGTAATGGCATATGTATGTCCCTGAAAGTTCAAGGTCAGGCAACAGGATAATTGAACAAAATGATCACAGCTCTGTGGAGGGCAAGTACTTATTTCTGAAAGCACAGAACTGCTGCCCAATCAAAACATGTACTCCTGGCTCCCAACATGTGGGCAGAGCCAAAGCCCTCTCCTAGCGATGCACTCTATAATTGTCTGGGGACAACTGAACTGTCAAGCGGGAACATAAAAAGCAAATTCTTAATTTACTAAGCATTTTCTTGGTATGTGGATAACGTTTACTTACATTCCATATTAGTTATGCAGTTCAGACTTCATCATATTTGCTTTAGTGCACGGCTCTGCAAGACTTGGCTGTAAATAAAAGTGTGAATTTTTCACATTATTATTGAAAAATTCATCTAACAGAAGGATTACTGCCCCCGCAAAGCTGTTCCTCCGATGACAGGAAAAATAGATTTCTAGGTAAACATTATTCATGTTAATTTGCATTGAAGTTTTAACTTTTATTAACTGATATATGATTTAAAAATGTAATTTCTGTATTCTTAAATATTATTGACAATAGGTTATTTTGTGGGGTACATTACAGTACCATTTGAAGTGAGCAGATGTTTTTAAAATAGTATGGCACCATCAATGCTTCAGTGAGGATCCACTTCATGGAAACGTTTATTTTTTTAATGACGTTTATGATAAGATGAGAACTTGTTTATGAAGGTGTGATGGCACTCTTATTCCAACTGGTTTGTTGACTGCACTCACAGAGGGCACTTCATGATGTCCCCCACCACTAAATGCTGTTCTGTAGATTGCCTGCCTGACAAGAAGACTTATACTCAAAAAGGATAGATTTGCAGCACTTATTGAAATGTTATTTCTGTACAGAATTTGGGAGAGCATTCCAGAATGTGTTGGCTGGCTACGTAAAATGGTGTCTGCCGTTCAAAAAGGGAGAACAGTGGTTTTATTGGATAATCTAAGGGCCCAATTCACTAACATACATTTACATATGTAAATCTACTTCTGCACTTAGCTTTAACTTTCCACTTTTTTGCTAGTCACCGTTTCCAAGTGGAGATTTACACATAGGTGTCAACTTAGATGTCTCCATCCCCTCTGGGGACAGAGTGGAGCCTCCTATGAAAGTACAGGTACAAGTAACTTTTCACATATTTGTGGAGCTCTCTGACACAAGGTGGAGAACTCCGAATGGGAACGTTTATAAACTTTACTTAAAATAAAGATTAATATAACTATTACAGTAAAATATAACTGAAACAAAATTGAAAATCAATAATATATACCTGGAACTAGAAGAATTATTTGCAGCATATTAACTCCTCAAATTGAATATGTATAAAATAATGAAATCATTTAAATGTATTATTTTAATTTATAAAAAAATTGTTTTGATGCAATAATTACTAATTTGACTTTCATTTGTTTTGTATTAAATGTGGTTAAAACTTCTCCATTTAATTCCTTTGAATAGATTTTTTTTGATTAAAAGTAAGTTAAAATTAAGTGTATAGGGGCGTGATCTTGCCAGCGATGCTGTGACTCGTGTCTTTGGGGCGCTTCGGCTGACTGCTACTATCATAAGCAATTAAAGCGAAGCTGGGAGCTGTAGCTGCCACCCATGGGGTGGACACTGATCACTGTGACCTGGGGTGCCAGTTGGGGGGCTGCACTTTGTCCGGCAGCGGTCAGCGGTCAGCAGAGCAGAAGACGAAGGAAAATCAGAGGCCCGGTGGAGCTGACCGCCATCTTGTGAGGTTTCTAGCAGCGCCCTCCCTGTGTCCTGGCGATTCCTCAGGGTCCCTGCGAGTCGGGGATCGAACAGAGCGGCGGCAGGGAAGCCTAGTGGCGCTACTTCCCCTGATTGACTAGTGGTGGCTGAAGCAGACGGCCCGGTGACATTTTGAAGATCGGTTCAGCGGAGCCCGCATCGGGGTTGGCAGAGGCGGGAGACATCTGAGCGGCCTGGCGGAACCTGCCTGCAGCACAAACCTGGAGGCTGTGACTGCCACCCCGGGGGTGGACACCGATCGCTGTGACCAGGGAGCCAGTTGAGGGACTGCACATTGTCCGGCAGCAGTCCGCGGCGAGGAAGACGACGGGGAATCGCCAGCCTGGCGGAGCTGACCACCATCTTGTGATGTTTCTGGCAGAGCCCTCCCTGTGACCTGGTGCTTTCTCAGGGTCCCTGCGAGTCGGGGACCGAACAGAGCAGCAGCAGAGAGCCTAGCGACGCTACTGCCCCTGAGGGACCTTTGGCGGCTGAAGCGGACGGGCGGCGACATTTTTTAAGGGTGCTTCGGCGGAGCCCGCATTGGGGTTGGCAGAGGCGGGAGACATCTGAGTGGCCTGGCAGGACCTGCCCTGGAGGCTTTCGGCGGTGCAGATCCTGGCGGGCTGAGTGCTGGCGCTGACTTTCAGGGTTACCAGAGATCAAAGCTGGTACGGCACGTCTGAAGCTGGGGGCTACAGGCAAGAGACATGGCTCGACATAGACACCCTGCCATTTTGTGTCTCCTTCACCGGGTAGCCTTGGGACACTAGGCTGTGCACTGCTTCACCCAGGAAGCTTGCGCGACGCTGGCTGGAGGGGTGCAGAGGGGCACAACGGAAGGTGGCAGCATACCGGCAGTCAGGTGACAAAGGGGGGGATACCTGGCTCAGAGTGGACTTCCCAACATTTTATGACCTCTGAGCGGGACGGCCTTGAGGCACCGGGCAGCGCACCCAATCTATCAGGAGGCCCGAGACCCACAGAGTGCTGGCTAGAAGCGCACAGGGGGAGACCAGGCCAATTGCAACCCGGCAAGCAGGGGGCTGGGGGCACAGCAGAGAGATCCAGTATAACATGAAAACTCTGCCATCTTGTGCCATCAGTGAGAGGCGGCCTAGAAGCACCGGGTCACCCGTCCTTGAACCCGGAAAGCCTGTGACCTTCCCTGGGCTGGCTGGTGGAGTGCATGAGACACGGTGCAAGGAGACAACGTGCCGGCGGTCAGGAGTTGCGCAAGGAGGTCCACAGCGGGGTTGGGGGTGCTGACCCCCCGCATGACAACGGTGCCGCCCCCATTGTGCACGTGAACTGAATGGTACCAGATGCGGTGCACTGGGCCCAGAAAGGGGCAATAAATACCTCCCAGCTGGTCAGAGTGTGTGGCTGGCCCCAAAGGGCTTAAAGTCTGTCTGCCGTAGGAGGGTTGTGCAGTCTATGTGGACTCTCCTGGAATAGCAGGGACCATAGAAGAGGACACTTGAACTCCCTGGCCTGGTACTGCGGCCTCTTCAGCGCCTTGAGTGATCTGCCTGCAAGTACTGTAGTAGAGAGGACGGATAGGCGGCAGACCTAAGCAAGATATGACTCGCGTCTTGGTGGAATAGAGACAGTGTTGAAAGTCCTGCGCATTGGAACCCCCTGTGGCAGTTTTGGACATAGTGAGGCAGGGAAGATTGCGACTCTGTTTGGGAGGTGGACGTATCAGTGCCACAGCGGACTCACACGGACTGCACTACCCGGTTACCTACGGGACGCTTAAGGTCTGGCGATGAGGCGCTCCAGAGGGGGCAAGGAAGTTCCGGCGGCGACACCCAGAGACAACCCAGTGACGGCAATGTGGGGCAAGGTGGAACCGTCTGTTTCCGCTGCGGCGGCACCGCAGGCCACAGGGGACTAGACGCCGGTAACCTAAACATTTTTGGCCTCCTTTATGTCCGAGCTCATGACGGAAAAAGGCTCCCTGTGCACGGAGGTCCAGTCGTGCATTTGAGTACTTAGAAAAGAGGTTGCAGAACTGGGGGAACGAGTGGACAGGTTGGAAAAGACAGTTGATGCCCGCACGGAGGACCAGGAACAACTATGGCAATTCTTGGCTGCACTAGAGGAGCAACACATAGAGCTACAAGTGAAGCAGGAGGATTTGGAGAATCGGAGCCACCGGAACAACCTCTGCATTTGGAGGGTTCCTCTTGGTGTGGAAGGGAAAGACATCATGACCTATGTGGCGCAACTCCTCCACGAGGTCTGGGGGGATGATGACGCTTCCCCGCCGGCTTTGGACCGGGCTCATCGGGTGTCAGGGCCCATAGGGAGGCCAGATATCCTCCCGGATATTTTAACCAGGGTCCATTTTTTTCAGAGAAAGAGGCTATCCTCAGGGCAGCACGTGCCAAACCAGATCTCCGCTACGATGGGCACAAGATCCAGATCTTCCAAGACTTAGCGCCTAACACCCTGCGACGATGCTGTGCTTTTAAGCCTGTAACCGAGAGGCTACGGAGTATAGACATTTCGTATCAGTGGGGACACCCATTTGCCCTCATCTTCCAATGGGAATCCAAGCGCAGAGTGGTACGGTCATACACGGAGGCAGCACAGTTGTTTCAGCTGTCGTCATCGCCGCCGGCCAGTCCCACTCGTCCCCAGCATCTGGAGCGGGTGCCTGCCAATTCATCCTAGTCTACTGTTCACCGTCGTTCACCGCCCATGGATGAGCAATCAGCCTTGCAGGCCAAACAGGACATAATTGCGCATATACGATCCCTTGAGGGGGATAAGGGGAAATCAACCTCGCGCCCATCGACTCCATGACAAACTATGCGTACACCCACATTGACTTATGAAACATGCTCTTGTTGACATACACTCTTCCCACTAGGTTTGCTGGTTGCTGCATCACCTTTAGCAATACCCCAGTTCCTCATCTATAGGGTAGGGGACGCTGAGGCTTCCCCGCTGGAGGAACCTGAGAGAGGCTGCAGACCTACCCCCAACTGATCCTGAGGGAGTGACATCTCTGGGTCCATCCAAACCGTTTGGTGTAGGAGGCCCTGCGAAGGGAATTGAATAATATGGCCCTGTTGGCCAGCGTTGGTTTACTCTTCTTCACTATTGTGCTCTTTTGCTTTTCTGCCCCTCCCCCTCTTCATTATCCAACTTCCTATGTGTGCCGGGCGGGTAACTTTGTGACGATGGCGTGTCCCCCCTGATAGGCCAGAAATGATCCAGCGCGCCCATTCCCCCAACCTGCGCTGCTCCCTTTGGTGGCTTGAAGGACTAACTTATGATAAGAAATGATTATGGGTCTTCCTTGCCCTTTAAAGGTCCTCTCCCTTAATGTTAAGGGGTTTAACTCCCCGAACAAGTGGAGACAGGTGTGGCACTACCTCCTCCAGCACAACCCCAACATTATATTCCTCCAATAAACTCACCTTTTAAAAAGAGATGTTCAGCTCATGGCACATTCTAAATACCCTCTCCAATTCTGGGCCACAGCGACCACTAAAACGGCTGGGGTGGCAATTTTGTGCAAGAATGGTATCAGTCAGGGGGAAGTCAAAGCTTTCTGAAGCCCAGATGGGCGCTTTTATTATGGTGGGTGTTGGAAGTGGGAGACGCATATTTACACTGTGTAATGTCTATGCACCAAACCAGATGCAGGACTCTTACCTCAGAGTACTCTTGAGGGACCATATACCACAGGGCGATCCCTCACTGATCCTGGGGGGTGACTTTAACCTAGTATGGGACCCTAGGGTGAACCTCAGTGGAACATCTTTGAACAGGGCGGGGCCATTTCTTCCACACTTCGTGCACAAATAGCAGACCTAGGCTTGATGGACGCATGGCGATACCACTCGAGGGAGGCGCTGGATTTCTCATACTATTGAATGAATGAATGTTGGATTTATAGAGCACATGGTTACCCTGGAGCGTCCCAGCGCTGTACCACTGGGGAACCCGTCCTGGCTTTCCCTGTGAGATGGTCCCTTTACAGGGCATCCCCAAGGTGAAGCCAGGCATCCCCGGCGGTGGTGGGGCCGAAGTGGAGATTAAGCAAGCTATTGTCCAGAGTTGCAGCATGGGACCCCATGGTGGGACCCCATGGTTAGAGTGGCACTGAGGCGAGATTTATCAGACCCGCTGACATTGGTCCTGCACCCGGCCGCGTCGGGAATTGAACCCTGGTCCCGGGCCGACCTCAGCCTCCGGGTCTGCCCCCTCTAACCGTTGAACCATTGAGCCACACTTCTCATGTGCATCGCTCGTACTCGCACAGTGACTATCTATTTATCTCTCATGCCATGGTGCGGGACATGCTGGCGGCATCTATGTCTGCTTTATCGCTCTCTGATCATGCCCATGTCGAGCTTCTCCTGCAGGACCCGGCCGCTTGCCCCCTGTACTCCACGGTAGCGCCTGCCACCGAGTATCCTACGGGACCCAGCAGATGTGGAAAGCATACGGGTTACCATTGACTCTTACTTCGCGAGAAATTATACCCGTAAGACGCCCTTCCCCGTGGTGTGAGATGCTTTCAAGGCCGCAGTTCGAGGTCACATCACTGCACTCTCGATTGCACGGGTGCTTGAGGCCCGACTTCTGGAGGATAGCCTCTCTGCAGACATTAAGACAGCAGAAAAACAAGACCAGGCCTGCACCTCTCTTGCATCTCGATGGCGGCTTGCGAACCTCCGGTGGCAACTTCGCGTTTTACGCACCAATAAAGCGGAAAGATCCCTGATAGCCCTGAAGAGCAGTATTATGAAGGGGGGGATAAAGTGGACAGTCTATTGGCAAGGCATCTGAGAGCACGGACAGCGAAGGCTCACATAGCTAATATTCAACTTCTAGACGGCGCTCAGGTCACCTCAAAACGGGCCAAATGCGAGGTCTTTAGGGCTTACTATGCTGCACTCTACACGGCAGACATGCCGTCCCCGGATCTCATTGATGATGCATTAAACCAGTGTGCTTGGACCCCGATACATCCCCACCACGCCCAAGCTCTAGAGGGGCTTCTAACTGCAGAGGAGATGGCGGCTCAGAAGGACACCGGGCCCAGACGGCCGGCCACTGGCCTTCTACCGCATGTTTCAGACACAGCTTGTACCCCACCTCTTGCGTTTGTATAATTCTTTCTCAGACGCAGACGGACAGACACCTTCCATGGGCATGGACGAAATAGCACTCATACTCAAACCCAGGAAGGACCCTACGCTATGCGCTTCTTACCGTCCCATAGCGCTGTTAAACACTGACCTTAAAATGTACACCAAAAATCTTGCCAAACGTCTGGATCCCCACATGCCTGGTTTGGTGGAGCCAGACCAAATCAGCCTCATCCGCAATCGTCAAGGGGCAGACAATGTACGTAGACTCGCACACTTGGTAGGGAAAGCGCACACCTGGAACATACCAGCTTGCCTTCTATCGTCTACGTGGAGAAGGCGTTGGACCGGGTGGATTGGGCTTTCCTTCGGGTGGTGCTGCAGTGAGTCGGGCTGGGCCAGAACATGATCTCTAAGATCATGGCGCCATACCTGTGCCCGCAGGCCAGAGTTCAGGTTAATGGGCAACTAACTGAGCCCTTCCTCATTCACAGGGGTACCCAGCAGGTATGTCCTCTGTCATCTCTGCTGTTTGCCCTTGTGGTGGAACCCCAAGCAGATATGGTCAAGCAAAGGGCAGACATACATGGCATCCCTATGGGGGTAGGCAAAACAAGGTGGTGCTCTTCGCGGACAACCTCATCCACACACTCTCACCCTCACACATATCTCATCCGGCCCTACACTCCCTACTACAAATCTTCAAACGGGCCTCGGGCCTCAAAATCATTCATGGCAAATCTTGGGTCTTCAACCTCACAATTCCTAAGGAGGAGATACCTACCTTGGAGAGGCTCGCGCCGTATCAGTGGGTGCCGACCATAGCCAATGCCTAGGTCTTAAGCTTATCCCCTCCTTATATACATGGACTCAAATCAACTGGTGGGAATGTATCATCAGATACAGGGCCTTCAGCTCGACCGTACCAAGTTCATATGGGGTGGGCGTAGACCGAGATTTTCCCAGAAGATCTGTATGCTTCCGCGCGATAGAGGAGGGTTAGCCTGTCCCAACCTTCTAAACTAATATTAGGCCTCCCATCTCCACTTTGCGTCGGAGTGGACAACCACAGAAAGTGAAAAGCTCTGGTTCCATATGGTCAGGATGGTCACTGGGCGCACCATCTGGGACCTCATGTGGCTCCATCGTACAGTGCGCTCTAGAAGCGCCTATATGGCGGTACCCACTAAAATGGTATTGGACATCTGGGACAGGGTGGCGGTGCGCAGGGGTCTTACAACCTTTCTTTCTCCCCACACTCCCATCGCAGGCAATCCGCTATTTCCCCCGGCCTACCGCTCCCAGGCTTTTGATAGATGGATGAAGGGAGGATGCAGAGTGGTCTGTGACCTCTACGAGGGGGAGTACTTAAAACTTTTGCGCAGTGCAGAGAAGAATGTAACCTTCCACTGGAAACTGGACTACAGTATGCGCAGCGAGGGCATTGGGTCACCTCGGGGGAGATGCAACAGGCAGCTACCCGTTCATTCACTCCCTCCGAGAGGCTGGTCCGTTCCTTTGACCAGTCGAAGGGCTTTATTTCTCGCACATATCAGATCTTACAACACCCCCTGCGCTGCATACTCACCAGTACCAGCACAAGTGGCAG
The DNA here is from genome assembly GCF_964261635.1 of Lissotriton helveticus. NCBI lineage: Eukaryota > Metazoa > Chordata > Amphibia > Caudata > Salamandridae > Lissotriton > Lissotriton helveticus. The sequence goes on along the minus strand of NC_136069.1, from coordinate 1,015,995,841 downwards.
CTGACGTCCGGCACGGAAATTACACCCGCACAGTGGAGTTATGGCGCGACATACCCAGGGTCTTCTGCAGTATCCCGCAAAGGGAAAATGCATACAAAATCATGAGCCAATGGTATTACACACCTGATCGTCTGTGCCAAAATTTTTGTGTCTCTTCTGCTGGAGGTGTTCGGCTGCATCTTGCGATTCTATACACATTTGGTGCGCTTGCCCACTTCTGACCTTGTTCTGGAAGGAAGTCTTTAGTCATATCAAACGGGTACTTGGTTTCCCGCTGCCTGAGCCTACAAACACAATCCTATTGGGCATCAAACCGGCCAACTTAAAGGCTATCACCCAAAGCGATTGGATTATAGCATTTCATATGCTTGGAGCAGCCAAGCAACTAATAGCGCTATATTGGAAGAAGGCGGAGGCACCCCCTATCGCCGCTTTGTACGTGCGCCTATGGCATGTCATAACCATGGAGCTCCTTACAGCGTGTCTACAAGCAAATGCTACTCGCTTCACCGCAGTTTGGAAATCACTAGTTAATTATCTTTGTAAGATAGAACATGCACACTATCTACCCGCTAAGTTTAGAGCGCTGCGCCTTTTTGAAGATGCTGTCCTCCCACCAGATCCCGACAGGCTACTCCGGCAACCGGCCCAACCCTGCCCGTAACCTCCTCCTATAAGTAATAGTATCCCCACTGGCTTAGATCATTGGCCCAGCCTCCTTCTCTCCCCCCGCCCGCTCACACAATCTTTTCCTCTACTGCTACCCAAAGGCCTCTGCAGCCATTCACTCTTTATCTGCCTTTCTTCTTCCTGCTCATCTCAGTTCCTTCTCATTTGGGCCTCTTGCCCATGTTTTAGTATTGATGTTTTTTTTAGAGGGCCCTGTGAAGCAACATAACAAATCAGTATTTCCTTCTATGCTATGCCACGCTGCCGGCCAGTCACGGGTTGTAGGCGACATGCTGTGTTTATATTACTATGCTACTATCCCTTTTTAATCGTACAGGAGCTTCTATATTATGGGGCCGGCCCTGAATAGGGTTGTGGGTATGACGCTGTGTATACCTGGCCCTGTGTTCTGTCCTTATTTTGAAAAATAAAACAGATTTGAAACAAAATTAAGTGTATAAATGAATTTAAAATAACATTTACAAGCAATGGAAATGATACATATCTATAACATTATTCACTGAAAAAACCATAGGTTTCAGCCACGTTATAGTTAGGAATTAGCATTTAAAAAACCTTAGAAATTCACTGAAAAAACCATAGGTTTCACACATGTTATAGTTAGCTGGACATTTCACTCATAGAAAACCAGTTAAATTCCCCAGTTACATGTCATGAGTGATGTCATGAGTGATGTCACTGACCATATCAGGAGTTATGTAATATGTGACGTCATCAGCAGTGCATTGCGGGCGCGCGAGTTATAGTTAGCTGACCTAACTATAAAGGGGGACTTTCAATGGTTTTGTATGACTGAAATGTCCAGCTAACTATAACATGTGTGAAACCTATGGGTTTTTTTCAGTTAATGTCTAAGGTTTTTTAAATGCTAATTCCTAACTATAACGGGGCTGAAACCTATGGTTTTTTCAGTAAATTTCAAGGGTTTTGTAAATGATAATTTTTAAATGTATTAATTGTTATATTTTTTATACTGATTTACTACATTGTTTTATTTTTAGATATTTTATTTTTTAAATTACATTCCATATTTTTAATATTAATTGAAAAAAAATGTTAAATGTTGAAATTGTAATATTTATTTGTTTTATTTGAATTTTTTTTCAATTTATATATATTTTATATAGCAGGTAAGTACGGTTAAAATTACTTTTCAGGAACAGTAGTGAGCTGAAAGATGCAGCACTGACGTCTCTCCTGATAACAGGTGAGTAAATCGGAATTCGTAGTTTGACTGATTTTAGAGGAATTTTTTAAAGTTCCAAAATTCCAAACTTAAAAGAATTTCCAAGTGAAACCAGTCAATGTTAGCCTATGGAAGGAAATTCAAGATAATGTGACTATGATTAGAATTACTTTTCAGGATCAGTAGTGGGCTGAAAGATGCAGCACTGACGTCTCTCCTGATAACAGGTGAGTAAATCGGAATTCGTAGTTTGACTGATTTTAGAGGAATTTTTAAAAGTTCCAAAACTCCACACAGAAGAATTTCCAAGTAAAACCAGTCAATGTTAGCCTGTAGGAAATTCAAGTTACTCTAACTACGGTTAGAATTACTTTTCAGGATCAGTAGTGGGCTGAACGATGCAGCACTGAGGTCTCTCCTGATAACAGGTGAGTAAATCGGAATTTGTAGTTTGGCTGATTTTAGAGGAATTTTTAAAAGTTCCAAAACTCCACAGTTAGAAGAATTTCCAAGTGAAACCAGTGAATGTTAGCCTATGTAAGGAAATTCAAGATACTGTGACTATGATTAGAATTACTTTTCAGGATTAGTAGTGGGCTGAAAGTTGCAGCACTGAGGTCTCTCCTGATAACAGGTGAGTAAATCGGAATTCGTAGTTCGGCTGATTTTAGAGGAATATTTGTACGTTTCAAAAATAGACACTTGGAAACTTTTCTGGTGAAAACCACACAATAGATTCCTATGGAAGTAAATACAAGTTACTGGTAAGTACACTTAGATTCCGTACTGGGCTCAAAGATGCAGCACTGACGTCTCTCATGATAACAGGTGAGTAAATCGGAATTCGTAGTTCCACTGATTTTAGAGGAATATTGTGCTCAATAGTGAAGGAAGGGGGCGGGGCCTGAGGCGACATGTGTGCAAACATGCCCTGTGGTGCGTTTTAGGTTGGGGAATTAATTCCTCTTCAATCCTGAGGTCCCCTGTGAGCCAACTAGCTCACCAGGTACCCCAAGTATGCGCCAGGGAGCTGCGTTGCAGAGAGGTGTTCAGAGGGCAAGCCCGCCTTTTACAACACTCTGCAACGCAGCTCCGTGGCACTTACTGGAGGTACCTGTTGGACTAGTTGGCCCCTAGGGGACCTCTGGATTGAAGAGGAATTAATTCCCCAACTTAAAACGCACCACAGGGCATGTTTGCACACATATCACCTCACCCCCCGCCCCCTACCTACACCACTGTGCAAACGCGCCCCGTAGCGCGTTCTAAGTTGGGGGATTACGTCCCCTTGCATACTGGGGGTCCCTGGGGGCCAACTAGCCCACCAGGAATCTCCAGTATGCGCCAGAGGGCCGCGTTGCAGAGAGGTGTAATGAGGCCAGGCCCCTTTTTACACCTCTCTGCAACACAGCCCCCTGGCGCGTTTGCAGAGGGGGAACTAATTCCCCTTGCATACTGGGGGTCCCTGGGGGCCTACTAGCCCACCAGGAACCTCCAGTATGTGCCAGGGGGCTGTGTTGCAGAGAGATGTAATGAGGCCACACCCCTTTTTACACCTCTCTGCAATGCAGCCCCCTGGCACGTTTGCAGAGGGGGAACTAATTCCCCTTGATTACTCTTTACAAGTCTCTGCAACGCAGCCCCCTGCCACATACTGGAGGTTCCTGGTGGGCTAGTCAGCCCCCAGGGACCCCCAGTATTCAAGGGGAATTAGTTCCCCCTCTGCAAACGTGCCAGGGGGTGCGTTTGCAGAGTGGTGCAATCTGTTACCCCGAGTCCCGCCCCCTACCTTCACCACGCTGCAAACGTGCCCCCTGGCACGTTTGCAGAGGGGGAAGGAATTCCCCTTGAATACTGGGGGTCCCTGGGAGCCAACTAGCCCACCAGGAACCTCCAGTATGCACCAGGGGGTGCCTTGCAGAGAGGTGTAAAAAGGGGCGTGGCCTCTTTATAAGTCTTTGCAACGCAACCCCCTTGCACATACTGGAGGTTCCTGGTGGGCTAGTTGGCCCCAGGGACCTCCAGTATTCAAGGGGAATTAGTTCCCTCTCTGCAAACGCGCCAGGGGGCGCGTTTGCAGAGTGGTGCAATCCGTCACCTCAAGCCCCACCCCCTACCTTCACCACTCTGCAAACACGCCCACTGGCACGTTTGCAGAGGGGGAAGTAATTCCACTTGAATACTGGGGGTCCCTGAGGGCCAACTAGCCCACCAGGAACCTCTAGTATGAGCCAGGGGGCTGCATTGCAGAGAGGTGTAAAAAGGGGCATGGCCTCTTTAGACGTCTATTCAAGGCAGCCCCCTGGCGCATTCTGGAGGTTCCTGGTGGGCTACATGGCCCCCAGGGACCCCCAGTATTCAAGGGGAATTATTTCCCCCTCTGCAAACACACAATGTTCAGAAAATGCAGTTTTCTTTTTTATATTTAATTAACCCTTTTGGTGTGTCGGACGGGCCTCTGGCCATCCCACGTCATGGTGGGCATGTGCGGAGGATGGCCAGGGGTCGTCCGAGCCACGCCTACCCATTATTTCACCCGCACCGTGGCAGAATTTGCAATGCGGGCAACGGGTTAAAATTAAAATCTATTAGAGTGCATTTGCCTCTCTATGTTTCTTTAGTATTAGAAGCAGACACTATTGCATGAGGGAAACCCTTCCTAGTCACAGGATCCACACAGCAAAACCTGAAGGAATATACCCAGTTACATAGCACAGTTATTTCCCTAAGGTGCAATACAGCGGTTGTGCACCATCAAACCCATTTTGTTTCAATGGGGAACAGGATTGATTTCTTTTTGCTCCTCTGAACTACAGACATGGCAACAAGCACTTGCATAGCTGCAGTGGGTCTGCATTGACAGATTATTTACCTTTAAACATCTGACTCTGAAAGGACATTTACTCCTTGCAGTGCTTACAAGCTCAAATGGAATTTCAGAATGCCATTCCGGACGTTTTAAAATATGATATCAAATACTTAATATTTCTTAATCCTTTCCCTGGTTTAAAGTATGTTCACAGTCATCTTGTGAGGTGGAAGGGTTCTTTAATTCTTCCCAAAGTACATTATTCTTTTACCAAGTTCAGATGAAAATCAATTGCGTTGACACTTTACCATACTGGTTCCGGAATTATATTCATGAACCAATGGGGTGCTTTAAAATTACAGCCCACTTTGTCCAAGTGTGAGTTTAGGTAATCTTCTTAATCCTGTGTATGTTCTGTAACCCTGGCAGGCAGGAGGCAGGGAATTCTCTACTCTCTTTAATAGTGGTTACCTTTCCTGGGTTGCACCTCACGTACAAATATGTGACAGATAATTTTCCCCAATACAAGCTTTTTGTGTCTTGTAAAAGTAATATGTTAGGCTGTGCCTAGCACTGTATCTGTACTGGTGGTGCATTGTTATACTCAAGATCCACAAACCTTGTCCTCTCACTTAAACATCCATCCTATCTGCTGTCAGTCACCAGTCAAGAACAAGGGCTCTTTGAAACAATGGTGCTTACATGAATCTTGTTAACATAACTTGAATCTTAAGCATCGATGGTTTCTTCTCATCTACTGCAATTCCCTATCCAAAGGACCTACCCTACCAGTCAGGGGAAGGAATCAGGACCTGGATCCCTTGCAATGCTAACAGTGAGATTGATTTAGGATGGCTCATTCAAAATAACTTCTCAGGACCATCAGTCCTGTATTTCTGTTTGGTTGCCTCCTGGTCTCCAATTTCTATCCCCTTCACTGTTGTCTTTCATGTCAGAGAAAACATGTGCAGGCATTCTCAATATTCTACTGTGAAATCATGTGTCCTGGTCTGTGGCACTAGTTCACATGACAAGCTCACTGACAAAGAAGATCGTGCAGATTCATTCACACACTTAAATGAATAAAAGTATGTACAGTGCACACCAGACGTAGTTTATGTAACATAATACATAACTGAAAAGATCCTTGAGTTACAAAAGCTTCAACTCACCATGAGTGGGTTTAGGACATGCTTATGTCTCCTAAGCCTTGGTTAAGGATCCTGATCATATCAGCCTAATGACATCAGTTTACAGATTCTGACTTATCAAGAGAAGAACAGTCTGACTTAATCTGACAAATAATACCCCAAACTGAATTGAAGGCACCCTCTTCTTGGAGAAGACTGTCATCAAAAATGTCATTAAAGTTGCCTCAAAAGTTAATATCCTGTTGAATATGGACATTTACATAGTAGCCTAAACTTTGCATTCAGGGTTGATAAAGGATCAAAGAAAACTGTGATGAGGCAGTAGGGGATTAACAGTTGAATTGATGTTGATTGGATCTAAATATTGATGTGAATTATATGATTTCCTACAGTACTCTCTGCACAGAATTTACTTGGATGAAGTGTGAATGAGATTCATGTCTTTTAAACCATGCATAGACAGTTGTTATTTATAATTGAGGTGTGCTTAAATGTGCAAAGAATAAGAGCTATTTCTCTAAGTTAATTTGTTATTGTTCATTTAATATTTGATGGAAAAGAAGGAACATGTAATAAAAAAAGATTTGATTGAAGAAGAAAATTGTTAAATGATTCCTCTATATGTTAGGGTGTAGATTTTAATATATATAAATAATGAGATGAGGTGACTATTCACCAAAAAGAATAATGTAAATGGTGATATTATGGCGAAGGCTTTAAATGAATGAAGATGCCTCATCAAAAAGAGGTAGCATGATAGGAGATAATATTCTGCATAATAAGAGTGTATAGAACATAGGCTGTCCTCTTTATCAGGCAACCCCTATGGTTGCTGAAAGTATTCTACGTTCAACCTAGGGGGGATCTCATAGAGTGACATATAAGGTCAAATCCAAATTGGCCTACATAGTTCTTACGTAGGAGCTGTCCCCACCATAAGTATGAATCCAACTCCAAAACATGTTTAGATAACTTTATTACTAACTTATGCCTACTGCCCCTCCTTGAGTATAGCCCATCAACCAGGACTCTCCTGCCATCTCAGTCCCAAGCTTTTCTTTCAGTCTGACTCATGTGTAACTCTTCTCCTCACAGTCAGCCTTGAGGCCTCGATGCCAGGTTTTTCTTGGCCTTCCTCTTTTCCTTTTCTGTTGAAGGACTGTCTACTGGTGTGTGATGCAGGTTTGCAGAGGGTGGGACCTACCCACCCCCAGTGTCTTTTCATAATTTATCCTTGAGAAGGAAGCTGTAAATTCAGCTGCCATAGGTCAATGTTGCTCATTGTGTTTGGTCAGCGGATTTGGAGGATTTTTCTCAGACAGGTGCTGATGAAGGTCTGGAATGTGTTGGTGGTGGTCACTGTTGTCCTCCAAGTTTCTGCCCCATACGGAAGGACAGATGTTAGGCTGTTGCCAAAGGTCAGATTTTGGTTAGCAATGTTAGGTCCTTGGAGCTCCAGACCTTCTTTTGCTGAATGAAGGCAGCCCTTGCTTAGCCGATTCTTGCCTTGACATCGGCATCTGTGCCGCCATGGTTGTTTATGATGCTGCCCCTGTAGGTGGCAGAAGACCTGAAGGGTCTCATTTAAAATGTGCTACTACTTTCCCACACCCGCCCCAGTATAGGTAATTCCAGATGGAGCAATTAATCAGATGCATTACCAGGGACACACAAAATGAGGCCCTCAGTGTTCTCTACAAGGGTGTTATGGATTTTAGGGCTGAGTGTCTGTCTCCCCAATGATTGTTATCTTCCAAGTAGAGGCTACCACATTGTCAGCTGATGGTGGTTGCTTTCTCTGTGTTACTTTCTACCCCTCTTACATTTACTGTTACATGCTTGTGCACAAATTAGGAGTTTCCTTTACTATCTAGTTGTTATTTCATTAGGCTATTGTACCGTATGGACTTAAGTGCCATGATAGGTCTCAGCACTTACTCTGTAGTGTATTTTCTCTATTGACATACACCTGTACTATAAGACTTGTAATTGACAGTACTACACAGGCAGGGACAGCTTTAGGGCAGTTCGACAAGTGCGGCCACACTGGGTGCTAGCCTGTGGAGGGGGCTCTGACCTCGGGGGGGGGGGTGCTGGATTTATCAACATTTATGATTGGAGAGATGAGGGGCACTTTTGTCTGGTGAAAGTGAGAGAAATAGGCGAGGCGGACATTGGGTGAGGGGGCATCAAAAATGATTGTCTCACCGGATGCCACCAGCGCTAAAGCCCTGTACTCAAGACGATCTTCAGCCGTAAAGCATATTTTTAGGGTCAGAGTGGCGATGCCCAGCAAGCTATACCCTCTGCCTTGCTGTGTGATCTCCACACCATGTCTCCATGGAATTTATCATCAAAGCTGGTGGATATTTCAGGGGCATGAACTGATGAATGATTTCAAGGTTGTAAGCAAGGCAGACTCATCCTTTCACCTTCCAAGTTTCATAATTGGTTTGAAGCACTAATTAAAAAAAATACAAGTTTTTAATAGTCTTCATTCTTACAGAACCAAAGCCCTGTTACGTAAACATCACATTACCATTGAGTTTTCAGATTGGTTTTGTACTGTGAGTAGTTTGTATTTTAAAAAATACAGCTTCTGTAAAACATCTATAATTTTATGAATCTGAGTAGAAGCTTAATCATGACGTCAGTCAGATGCACCCAAGAGTAGCAGCTGCAAATCCTGGTTTTCCATCTAGTACACCAGTCATTGCACCGATACCCCCTGCTCTCAAGGGTCATGAAAGCAGCAGCAGGAACTGAAAGTAAAAAGAGATATCTGAACTCTTCTGGTTTTCAACAGTTTGCATTTCTCGGCTTTCTTTGGGGCACCCAGCAGTAAATGGAAAGCCCTTTAAGGGTCTATGGTAGGGAAAGGTTTCTATCCTTCGGGAGTCAAATGATTTGTGATGTCACTTCTGTTAAAACCTTTATTTTGTTCACAGGGTCTCCAAGATCGGGCAACAGGAAATATGGCTGAATTAGTGTAGGTGGCACAGCTGATTGTCACGTGTGTTCACATTTAATGGATGCCTCCTAAAATGAAGGCATTTGATTAATGAACAATAGTAAAACACATTAGGGCTGTAGACAATGAATGCTCAAAGCATAAGTTAAAGGATAAATGGCAGAGGAAGGACATTTAAACTTCAGAACGCGCCCTTATAAATCACAGCCTTCTAGGACAGCAGCCAAAAAATAATTTGTCATTTATGATTTTATCTTCTTCCAGCACTTTCTTTGCACAGTGGTTTGGTGGTCATTGGCTCATCAGTAATACATTGTCCTTGCGAAGATTGTAACATGTACTCCTTAAAACGGATCAATGGAAATTGCTGTACAGTGGCTTGTAGCAGGTCGGAGTTCAAATCCATTTCTCTTTCAGAGTCATCAGTGATGTTGTGGTTTGAAATATTAGCTAAAAGTGCTAAACCTTGCAAAGTCCTTGGTAACCAGCTCCACAAATACTGTGTGCAAGCTACAGCTTCACAAAAGTTGTCATAACCCAACAGTTACTAAGGTTTATTATGTCTACCCAATGAGAACTTCTTTATTAAAACCGATATCTTACACAAGGATGCTCGACCACATGCACTTAAAATGATTATGGGCCATATGTATGTAACTTTGGTTTTGCGGTTCTCAAATAGTGACTTTTTGCGAATCGCTATTTGAGAATCGCAAAACGCTATGTATGTAGGATTTGCAAATCATTTTGTGAATCCTAAATATTCCTTAATTGCGAATTGCGATTCGTAATTAAGGAATACCTCCCCATTTATTCCTATGAGCCTAGAGGCCCATAGGAATTAATGGGAATACATTCTCAATTTGCGATTCTCAATTCGAGAATAGCAAATTGAGAATGCAATTTCAAGGGTGCCAGGGTGTCAAAAGGACACCCTGTTGCAACCCTGAAAAGAGCATGGGTGCACATATGGCGCACATACATGCCCTAAGGGCATGAGTGTGCACCACATGCCACTTTGAAAAATGCAAAAATGTGCATTTTTGAAAGAAATCGCAAATTACCACCAACCTGTAGTTGGTGGCAATTTGTGATTCCTTATGCCTTATTCGCACAACTTGGGTGCCTCATACATTCCATTTAAAGAATCACAGTTTACGATTCCTTAAATGCATTCGCAAAATAAGGAATCGCATATTTTGCCATTCCTTATTTTGCGAGGCAGTTTTTCTTTAATACATACCATCATGCCTAATTGCGATCGCAAACGCTGAAATTCGCAATCGCAATTTTGAATGATACATATGGCCCTATGTATCCAAAATATATGTTTTTTTAATTAATTTGTATTGGCGATGCCGCTTTTAAAATGAGAGAGCCCCCTTTACCTGTGTGTATGCTTTCATTATAGAAGGATGAACAGGGACAGGGGCGTAGGATAAATTATATTCTAGGAGGAATCAGGTTAGGGACAGCCTTGAAAGTTAGTATTATTCCATGGTGAAATTTGCATAACACTGATGTAATCTTGCTGTTTTTGGTAATTTTATGCTATGCTTGCTATGCTAAATTTCTAAAACTATACTATTATGTGACATTGCTTAGTTGCGCGCCATTGGCTACAAAAATTTAGAGAGAATGCATAAGAACAATGAGAAAGATCAGAATGTAAGCAGCTGCTGTTTGTGATAGTTGTGCTTTTGTGCTATGTATTTAGCACAAAATGACTATCGCTTCTAAAAAAAATAGTGCATAATGTCATTTTGCATTTTTAGTAAGTACTGGCAGTGGCCCTAGTACCACCACCAGCATGTTTGTAAGTTAGAACGTCATTTTTATTGTAGTCATAATATTTTTTCTTTTGTGTGCTATGTCATTTAAAAATAATAGACTAGGGCCTGTGTTTCACTTAACTTTCTGGTAAGGCAATGGTAAATGGTGCAGCAAATATGTCAATGGCATAGAAGATAAATGCAATAAGTGGGCTGTAGTGTGTATTTACATTGCCCACATATATGACGAAAGTATATGGTTGCCAGGGGCACCACTGTGATCTGTCTGAGATTCAGCTTAAAACAATGCGGTGGAACATTGAAAGAAAACGTGCCTTTGCCATGTTGGAAAACCTATTTTTACAAATTAGCAAGTCTCCACAAAATGTGTCCCTTGTAAGCCAATACGTTTGGGTAATTAATATATAAATAATGATGTACTACATACTGGGAATAGTGCACCCCATAGTAAATACATGTTCAACATCTCTTCTTAATTGTAGGTTTGGTTAGATTTTCCATGGACAGGCCTGGGTGTAAGTAAAATACTTATTTCATATATCTGCAAGGGAAAATACTAGAGTAGTGGGGGTTCAAAGTTATTTTCTGCTGAATTAAAAAGTCGTATTTAATTGTGAAACTTGATTTTTGAAAATATATGGGGAAAAGTAACTTTATAAAAGTGCACTTTGTGTCGCCTGAGCTGGTTTCGAGACATTTGTTACTTAGCCTTTCTCAGTCCACATTGGCATATTCCTGACTGATTGTTAATAACCCTGCATCATGAGTATAATGGCTTGGTCTCTGGGTCTACAAAGGTAGCGGCTGTGTCAATAATTAGACAATTAACAGGAATTAGCCATCTGGGAGGTTGAACAGAACCAAAGATAGCCTTGACACTTCCTTTTTGACTTGGACACACCAAATGAGGCTGGAAGGATCTGCTCTCATTCATTCCTAGTGTTCTCTTACACATTCAGGCTCCAGCCCCAGCAAGACAGGGAATCAATTATGACACTAATGTTAGGGAGATTACCTCATCTAAATAGTGGCTAAGGGACAGCATGTGCCCCTCCAAATGGATGAGGGGTTATATATTTTGCACTCTGGAAATTTTTACTTTAGAGCAAAGAATAGGTGCTGCAGAAGGAGGTGGATAGGAAAATGCCGGCACCTCACTGTCACCTCCTAAGAACATTTCTGGGTCTGTTAAGGCAAAATCTGGAAAGAAGAAGGCTCTGCTGGAAGAAAGAAAGAAAACTCAGTTACTACTGACTCCTCTTGCCACCCAGAGAATGGAACTGCTCTGCATGAGTGGAGTGTTTGATTTACATTGCCTGCCCCAGGGGCACAAATGCAGAAGGATTCCTGAATCCAAGAGAGCTCAGCTGACCAGTGAGGATCCAACCCAGAAGAAGCCCTGCTTGGATAGAGGCTTGGTGTCTAGAAGCCTGTCAGCAGAACCTGAGAACTACAGCAGTGACCAGAAAAGACTTTCCCAGCAGTCATAGAAAAATGGGACTTAGACATTTTGACATTATGTTTGTATTGTATAATTTGCTGTTGAGATTATGCATTTGTAATCCTGTGTTTAGGTGATTTTCCTTTCTTGGGAAATATTGCTATTCTGTGGCATTGTGATTTGGGTTAAATCTTTATCGAATTTGTTGTTTAATTTAGGTTGTACACCCCTACATGGTTTAGAATTATCTTGAATTTTCCCTGGCTGAATTTTCTTCATGTTCTTTCAAAATACTCATGTCTCAATCTATATGTATTAATCTGTTGAATGTCAATAGAACTTCACAGCATGGGCCCTTTCCTTATTCACACAATACGATGTCCCTATACACTCTTTGTAGTACCCACCCGGGGCCAACATAGCAATTCTGATTTTTTTCTACGGCATGCGGTCTATTCTTTCTCCCCAACCGCACATAGTAGGACCACTAGCACAACAGATTCTCCCTTCCTGGCACCACACTCCTGTAAGCGGAATTTGTTTCTTCTCAGGTAGAGCTCTGTCCACTTCTTTTAAATAATCTCTAGTAAATTGATTCCTTTGATATTATTTATTAATTGAACTGTTTACACCTCAGTTGATAAAATTAAATATTGGCGAATGTTAAACCACTAGTAACATTTGTCTGGTTGATTATGTTGCCAACCAAATCGTCTCAGGACGCCTATTTGCCCGATTCTACTATAGGTGCGATTCCTCTGGTTCAATTAATATTATAGGTCCTTGTACAGTGACAGCCAATCGTGAGTGTTACCTTCAGTTCACACCTTCACGGTGTGGTTTGGGCACTATATTTAAAAAAAATATCTATTTGTCTGGTTACATTTCTATTATCTCTTTTTTGTTCCTTTACTGCTTTGCAAATTTCCTGCATTCATAACAAGTACCCCAGATATGGCGATAGGATTTTCCGTTAAATACCTCGTTAAATCATTGTTCGTTTTTTTCCCAGGCAATAATCATTTGTGTTGTTCTCCTTTTGTCCTCATGATGACCTGAAAATGAGGGAGGTCGAAATACCATCAACATACAGCTGAGGATCAATGGATGTTTATTGTGCCTTGATACTTTACTGAGACCTTGGACTTGCTTTATTCATGCACAGTATTTACTAATGTATTCCCTTTAGCCACTCTCTATTCAAATATATGTTTTTCTTTGCAGCGTTCACTTGTTCTTCCTGAGCGCTGTGTTCACTTTGCACCTTCAACACTTTCATGATCAATATGTGATGCTGTTTTAAGTGGTACAACCGAAAATGGATCCAATATTGATAAATAATTCTGTGGCCACATGGTCTTTGGTTTTTCACGACCTACGGGCCCATTAGGATGGTGGACGGATTGCCCCCACCAGGCTGGCGGTAGCCACCACCGGCCTGGCGGGGGCAATCCGCTCGCCATCCGCACAGAAATGACCCCCGTCACATTAGGATGGCTGGGGGGTCTGCGGCGGATGGAAATACCGTCCGCCGCTTTTCCGCCTCGGTCGCCTTGCCACCGGGGCGGATAAGGTCTAATATGGTGGCGTTGTCCATCAGGCACCACCAGCCATATTAGGATGGGCTTTGGGGCATGCCTTTCCGTGGCGACAATGCCGCCACGGAAAGGCATGCGGAGACTCCCTGCGGGGCCCCGTTGCGAGCCCCCTGAGACTCCGGGGGGTTGGGGGGTGCACATGGGGGGTACCTATGGTACCCCCCCGCATTGCAAAGTGCAACATGGCAGGCACCGCGCGGTGCCTGTCATGTTGTGCTTTGAAACGCACAACATGCTTTTTTAGCATTGCGGCAATGTTAAAAATGCGGGATGCACCCGCCACTGTGGCGGGTGCATCCTAATTCCAAGGACGGGACCCCCGCCCCTATGGCGGGCGGTCCCATTGTCCGACAGGATGGTGGGCGGACTTTGTCCCCCCTCCAACCTATCAGACAATGGGATCCTAATAGGCCCCTAAATGAGGTAAACAATACATGGTTTTCCAGTATTGCAATGATACTGATATGAGTTGATTCCTTACTGATGCATATATACTTTACACATTGCCTCTAAGTTAAGCTTGACTGCTTTTTTGCCAAGTTACCCGAGGGTTAAGCACAGGTTAATGTCGTAACTTTTATGGTTCACCCTGATAGGGAATTTGGCTGTTGCTTGAGGTTGATTAACACCCTACTTGACCAACAACTCAATTTCCTACAGCTCCCGTGAAGAAAAAAGAAGTCTGGATTTTGCCCACCCTTTGTTAGCATTTTAAGACCCGCCTTATGGGTAGGTGAAGACTGAAGCAAACCTTTAAATGCTTATGATGTACCCTTTTTTCTTGCCAATGAGCTGCAAATCCTCAGTTGATGTTGTGTGTGCAGTGCGTAGACAGGTGTGCACAGCAAATCCATGTTCCCAGTTTGATAATATAAACTATCTTTATATTAATGTTGGAATGCTTGTACTAAAGCATCATTCCATGGTAATGCATACTTTGATTTCCCTCTCTAATATGTTCAAAAGTAAAATCTTCTTTTTTACAGCATTTTGGTTTTGTTAGGATATATACAAATCTTCATGCAAACTCAACAGCAGGTGGCTGGTTTCCTTTATGTATTCAAGTTTTATAGTATCACATATCAGGTATATATTTTGTATTTTCAAATTGAATATCGTGATTTTCTTACTGCCCTTTTTTGCAATGCTTTTAGGCCAACATGTGTAACAGTGAACTGAAGAGAACTTTTTTTTTTTTTTAAATATATATTTTTTTTTTAGTCCTCTTTTAACAAAGAAAGCTCGTAGGTTTGGAGAATATAGCAGGTTTAATCAAAAGACTGCAAACCACTATACAAAGTGGTAAGGAAGAAAAGATACCCAGTCACTTCTCAAAGAAGGGTGGGTTAGTCTGGCCCCCGGGTATTTATCTACGACAGCAGTTTTTAGTAGAAAAAACCAAGGCTCCTCCTGTATGTAGGCCACTCCCATCTAGCCTTAGCTAGTTTTCTGTCCTTTCAGCCAAACGAGCCACTTTGTAATCATTGGACCGGAGAGAAAAAAAGGCATCCTGCCATTAAAACAAACAATAAAGAATAAAAAGCAACCAAAGACAGTGTAAAGCAGTAAAAAAACAGCTTAAATAGAGGTAAAATATATCAACCAACTATCCCAGAGATCCCAAAACCTTGTTTTTGTACCCCTTTTACTTGCTCGATCAAGAGTTGAGATACGTTGGACTGGGCTTATCCATTCTGATTTAATGGGTGGGATAGGTACAACCCATTTAATGCAGATTTCCCGACGTGCCAAGAGAATTAGGACAAAGAGTAGTGCCCTCTGGTCCCTTGAAAAGACCTGATTTTCCGTCTCTTTTACACATACCCCGATAATCACTGTTGATGTGGTTAGCCCCACCATTCCACCCATAATTTCAGAAATATTATTACTCACATGCTCCCAGAAGAGCTTGATCGAAGGACATTGCCTAAACATGTGTACCTCAGTTACGTTGATGTCACCACACTTCGGGCACTTCCTTGCCGCTCTGTCCCCCATTTTTTAGAGTTTCAAAGGTGTCCAGTAAGCCTTATGGACAGTAAAATGATGGTCTCTTTTCAGAGGGGCAGCTTTCACACATGACCAAAGAGTAGACATGGATACTTGCCCGAGAGTGTCGAGGTCTTCATCCGGCTGGTCCTTCTTCCAGCTTTCTGTATATGGGATCGCTTTGTTATCTCCGGTCTCAATCAAACGCCAATACCATGCTGCCACTTCCTTTCGTGTTGACCTAGTGGCGATTAATTTTATTACCTCCCCATTTCCTTCTAGTTCATTTCTGATTGATCTTGACCAGCCAAGGATTTACACGTACTTAAATCTTGAGAAGGTGTTGTTTGTTAGAGCAGAAAAACACTGCCATGGGATTAAATCTTTTTCCACTTTTAGCTCTCTCCATTTAGCTATCCCGGCTCTACGTATTGTTAGGGTTAAAATGTCTTGCAAAAATGCCGGGGTGCCCGGGGAGTCCCAAATTGGTGATTCTTGATTGTAGTACGGTATATCCAGTAATGTCCTTGCTTGAACCCAGACTTTTAGGGCAGCAGTAAGAATCTTCAGCCTGCCCTTTTTGTAGAATTTGGGGTGGCCAAATTTTAAAAGAAATGAGTCGGCTTGAGGATTATATGGCTTAGTTAAGGCTATAAAAAGAGGAGAATATGTCTGGGAGTTGTTAAGAAGTTTGCGAAAGCTTTTGAGATGGAAAGCACAATAGTAGAGATAAAGATCCGGTGTAGCTATGCCACCAAAGTTTCCTTTGCGAAATTCTAGGGGTCTTCCTTCCCCAAATAAATGAGGAGAAGAGCCCTTGTGCTTTCTTAAACCAAGCTTTGTGGAATTCTAGGGGGATAGTGTCAAAAAGGAAGGTGAACCTAGGTAGGATCGACATTTTTAATAGGTTAGATCTACCTATAATTGACAAAGGAAATTTCTCCCATGCCTGCCTTTGCTGTTCTACACTGTGCAAGGTTTTCTTGAAATTTAATTGAGCAATCTTATCAATATCCTTTGGTATTTGAACCCCAAGATATCTTATTTGTGTTTTTAAAATTGTGCTCTAATAGGGGGAATTCCACAGCATCAGCACTGTTTTCTGCTGATTTATGGAGTAGCCGGATACCTTCCCGAAATGTTTTAACTGTGCCCAGATATCTGGAAGAGCTTGTTCCAAGTATCCTGTCAGGATCATTAAATCATCTGCATAGAGCCCTATCTTCTTCTCCCAACCCATACAGATAAAAAGTGGAATAGCTTGACATGATCTTAATTTACAGGCCAAGTAAAGTAAAGTCCACATTTGTAAAGCGCACAATCACCCGTAAGGGTCTCTAGGCGCTGGGGGCCGTCGGGAAGATTAAGCGAGCTATTGCCCAGAGTCACATGGTGCTGGGCTAACCTGCCGCCGGAGCCGGGGATCGAACCGTGGTCCCAAGAATCCAGCGTCAGTCGCCCTGGCCGCGGCGCCACACCTCTTCCCTATATATATAGAGATTAAAAAGGAGAGGCTAAAGGGGGCAGCCTTGTCTGGTCCCTCTGCAGATTTTGAATTGCTTTGTTAGATTCCCATTAACAAGTATCCTTCCTGAGGGATCTTTATAGAGAGCTTTAACTGCTGCTACAAAGCATCCTCCCAAATTGAAGCGATTAATTACTTCTATTAAAAAGGGACAACGGACCCTATCAAAGGCCTTGGCAGCGTCGAATGTTAAAACTGCTAATGGAGACTGATAAACATTTGCCAAATCTATCACCCCTATTATAAGAGAACTTTTGGTGAACATGTAATGCTGACTCGCCGCAATGTCAAGGAGCCAGTAGACATTTGTGAAGGATTTTTCGAATTTCAGAAACAAAAACCCAAAGCAGGGGTCTGTTTATGAAGTTAAACAAATGAGTGAAGCTGATTCCATTTATGACTTCCAAAACAATGATCTTGATGGTCCCATTGCATACGGGTCGGAAACCAGTCAGATCCTACACTGGAAAAGAGGCGAGGGAACTGCAAGGGAGCAAGATATAGCTTTCAAAGTGGGTGCAAGAGTGATGGTTTGCTCAGCCAATTTCAACTTTTTGTTGACTTTATTCAGTACCGATAACTTCAGTTTAACTGCGGTTATTTGAAGAAATGTCTGTCTTTTTACCATATGTTACTGACCCACGAGTAGAAAAGATAACTTAACTTAAAAAAAAAACTTTAATGGCATACATCATACCCCTTTTTTGCATTTACTCGGCTACACACAGACTTTGGCTGTAGGCAGCAGGTATTGCTCACAATGCATGGTCCGCAGCCACTGTCTGTACCCAACCTCCTGCACAACCGATCCCTGCAGTGCCAGTATGTAGCTGTGCACATCAAGGGGCTTGGCCCGTGGTCAGGCTCAGTGCCATTTTCTGTGCCAACAAATCATATCTGAATTCCTTTTGGCCACGCACTTCGAGCTGTTGATAGAGAGTCTGGGCCATGGCTCGGTTCTGTGAGAGCTTATGGGCCCAAATTGCTCCATGTGCATAGCGGTCGCCTTGTAAAATTGCACTATAAATTGCTTGTTTTTACTTTCTTTTCAAGTTATCAAACTTGAATCCACGTGTCCGATGAAAATAAATACTGCGTCTTTCTATTTTCTTTTAGGGGCAGTATCTGCCCCTCTTGGACTATCCAGGTATTTCTACTTGCCCTTAGTACTGGTAAGGCTTCTCCCGTTGTACTGGCTTTTGATGCAGATATAGGGTTGGGAGTAGATAACAAAATACATTAAGTATCCTCATATCATACGAGATTAAAACACAATTAATTTTAATGTTAAATTGTAGATACATTCTGAGCATCAATGACGAATTTCAGGGTCAAAATAAATCTTTTGTTCTCCTCAGTAATGGAAGTCCATGGTTAGTTAACAGGTAAGCTGTTCTTTGAAAGTACAGTAAACACGTATTTTGCACTATCTGGTCACACAGCCTAAGTCTTTTGGCAGCTAAATGATACATATTTCCCCTTATGGATTCTAGCTTCGCAGCTAGAATCATAATACTGTTGGTGACGCAGCACTATCCAAGAGTGGTCTGGAAAGGTTCTGCTGTGCTTCACCACCTGCCATTCTCTAAGTGTAACTAACAATAGGCATTGATTATTTTCCACTACTATATCCCCTGAAACTGGATTTCTCAATTTCTTATCAAATGCACCCTCTTGTTTTTCCCAAGTTGACCAGTCCAAAAAAGCTGTACCATTATTTTGTGGAAAAATTTCTAAGATAAATGTTCTCATACCAATAAGCCATTGTTGATCTGATAGTATTTATTTATTTTTTCTTTAAAGTGCTGGCGCCTGAGCGTTTCAAAATAGCCTTCAAAAGGACCCCATCCCCTGGGGCCGAAATCTTAAATAAAGAGGAGGAGGGCCAAACCGACCCCCTCCCCAAGCCAAAGAGGCTGAGGGACACCAGCCCCCAAGCCTATCTTTCAAATAAAGGGGAGTGGGGTCGAGTGGCCCTCCTCCCTGAGCCATTCAATGGCCCCAGAAACCCCATCCCCCACTCCCGGGGTCCCAAGGTCCACAATGCCAGCGACACCCTCTATTTCCCTGCCCATGGGTAGGGAAAATGCAAACTTCTCTCAGCAGCTGGGAGCACAAAGCTGCTCCTGCCTGATGGGAGAACAAAACTTTCCCTGCCCACATTCTTAGAAATCCTTTGATTACTCATACCCCACGGGAACAAAATAAAAACTCCTACCGTGGGGTTGGAGCAGTGCCAGCTCCTGCTGCACCTGCAATGGGGGGAAAGCAGGGGAGCCGATGGAGCTGTGGGGACCTGAGCTGTACCCCCCCAGCAACACTAGAAAAAACATAAGTTCCCTGGGTCATTGAAGCAATGACCAAAGGAGAACCTACCATATTTTTCTAAAGCAAATTCCAGGCTGGAGCTTTTGCTCTGTAGCTGGGATTGAAGTGTCACCTAGGGACTGGTTGAATTTATGAGTACCTCTCTCAATATATCCTCTACAACAACTCTCTCACTCATCCCAAATCCCATTCTATTACTACGATCAAGTAACCATTTCTAGACTCTTCCCTCTTCTACCCCTCCTTATATAATCTCATAGCTCTTACTATTCAGATCCCCCCTTTCTAAGCCCTTCCCTCTGACTTTTCCCCACCTCCCCTTTTCCCATCCCAAACCACCTCGTACTGCTATGATTTAAAAAAAATTAATTAAAAAACTCGAAATCCTTCCAATATCTTTTTAATTCAAATAACAGGCTAACATGTCCGTCACCCAAATTAATTTCATATTTCCCTATACTAATTCCCCACTAATCCTGTTTTGGGTTTGGGAGTAGCATGATACTCGCCGAAAAGTGCTTCAACACCTCAACAGGGGTAGCTAGGGCAATATAAATGCATGCCCATCCCTCTTCTATCCCTCCACTATCTCTGTTCAATTCAAATAACAGACTAACATGTCCACCACTCAAATTCATTTCATATTTCCCTATACTAATTCACCACTAATCCTGTTTGGGTTCCAGAGTAAATTGCTACTCTCCAAAAAGCGCTTTGGTACCTCATCAGAGGTAGCAAGCGCTATGTAAATGCAAACACTTTCCTCTTCTATTCCTCCACTGTCCTTTTCAATCCAAATAACAGACTAACATGTCCACCACTCAAATTAATTTCATAATTCCCTATACCATATGATATATAAACTTTATTACAATCTCAGAGATTCAAAAAAGTACATCACAGTATAGGTTCAATTTAAAAAACAATAAAACCATATAATAAAATCATTAAGAAAGGGTTATCAGTGGACATTGCAGCAAATTATTATACAATAAGTATAAATTCATGGATAAAAAGACAATAATCAGAGTAATAACTTCCTCCGGCTGACCCACATAGCATACAGAAAACGGGAGATACCGAAGACTATCAATCTACGGGTATCCGTAGACAGCAGCCTCAGGATTTCAAGATAGTGGCCCGGACCAACAGCTCTAGATAGTGGTATTATCCATTTTTTTCTCAGTAATACGTAATCAGGACAGAAAAAAAGTAAATGAACAATAGATTCTGTCGATGATTTACATGCAGGACATAAATCAACTACAGGAGGATACATGCAACATTTCAAACAGAAAGAGTTAGTTGGTAGGGTCTTGTATCTAAACTTCAAAAAAAGCTTGCGGGCCAATGGAGGAGTAATTTCATCTATTGCCGTTCCAATACATGGAACATGTTTATAAGTTAAATAAGCTTTAGTTAGGCCTGAGGCATATTCTGTTAGTTCCAATTGTACTATTTTTTCCCAGTACATCTTTTTCAGCTTGTCTCTTGAGATACAGCTCATGGTTCCTGGGCTAGACCAAAAGCTGTCCATCCCCAGTTTCCCTAGTAGATCCCGCTAGTAGGAGAACCACCTTATAGATGCAGCCTGAAGAAATCTTAAGAGATCCCTTAGGGCATCCCGATAAGGATCCAGCTCATCTGTTGTCCATAGTCTAAACCAGAATGATATTATTTTGTAATTTATTCTATGCTTTAGTTGTTTATGAGCAATATCAAAGTAAAAAGGGATCAAAGGGGAACTGGCAGGGAGATCTACAAGCGATCTTAAGAATCGATTTTCAGCTGTGGACAAAGTGGCCAAAGAACTAACACCCCAGAGTTTCGCCCCATAAAGTACGCCGCCTAAAACCTTAGTATTGTAAATGTGAAGAGCGGGGGCTATTTGCCTGGATACTGTTCTCCTGTGTATCTTACTTATGTGGACACATTGTTGAATTAGTTGGAGTTTTGCTTTTTCTACCTGTGGGGTCCAGCTAATTGAAGGAGTAACTCGAATCCCCAAGTATTCAAAAGCTTCGACCTTCTCCAGTTTAATGCTACCCGCCCACATTGGTCTGGTCTTTGCTACATTTTTACCTTTGTTGAAGATCATAAATTTGGTCTTAGACTCATTTAGGCTGAGGCCTCTTTCTTTGCAAAACTTTAAAAAATAATTTAAAAGTTGCTGCAATCCTTGGGGTGATTTTGAAATTAAAAGAGTGTCGTCGGCAAATAACAATGCCGGGACTCTACCTAACCCTATTTTTGGGGCGTCACAACCATCTTTATCTAAAAACTCGACTACTCCATTAATAAATAAAGTAAAGAGTGTTGGGGCAAGCACACACCCTTGTCTCACTCCTCGCTTAACTGGGAAAGTTTCAGTGACTTGATTATTTACACCCCATCTAAGCTGTGCAGAATTATCCGAGTGCAACTGATTTAAAATGTTTAAGATATTTTTGGGGACGCCCATCCCTAGTAACCCCTCCCATAGTTTTTTTCATGGAACAAGATCGAAAGCTGTGCGCAAACTCACAAAAGCCACATAAAGCCTTCTGCCTTTTACAACCACTTCCTTCCAATAAATACAAATCCATCGAAACACCTGGTCCAGCATACTGATTTTAGAACGAAAACCTGCCTGAAAATCACTTAAAATCTGACCTTCTCTCATCCAAGTTTGAACCCTACCTAAGACCTGCTTGCAGAAGATTTTTTGAAGGGAGTCAATAAGGCTGATAGGCCTATAATTCAATGGGACAGATCTATCTCCTTTTTTAAAAATTGGCACAATTTCAGCCATCTGCCAGGAAGATGGAATAGGGGCACCAGCCAATATCAGGTTAGATATCAAATTTATATATAAACCCCATGACATTTTATCTTCTTTATATAGATCATTAGGGATTCTATCTGGACCAGGGGCACATGCCAACACACAAGAGGATATTGCTGTTAGTGTTTCCTCTAGTGAGATGATCAAATTTCCTTCTTCATGCCCCCTGGAGAGGTCCATGTCCACCAATGTATTGCTAGCTTTATAAGGATCATCTCCATAGAGAGGGCCAAAATGCGCAACCCACTCCTCCTGTTGTATAGTATACTCCAGTGTGGGTCCTTCCCCTTTTAACCAATATGCCACATGTCTCCAAAATCCTTTGGGGTCGCTTTCCAACGGGGCCACATGTAAAGATTCCCAGAGTGAGTCTTCCCACTCCTTTGTTGCTTTATTATTTTTTGTAACCAGCTCTACTAGTAGAAATTTCTACATGGACCCCTCTTTTAATTGCCCCAATGAGTGTCCCATTAGCCTTCCTACAGTCCTGGTTAAACCAGGAATTCTTGTTATCATGCTTTGGGGTGATACGATGACCCTCATTACTCCTGGTTTTTAATGGTTGGCTCAGTATACTCCTTATCTCGCTGAAAAAGAGGTCATGGGTGGGCCCTAGAGTTATAATAGCATTGTTAGGGCAAAGACAACTCAGATCCTCAATCAGCTGCCTTGCTTTAGTTTTTACTATTTCTAGGGCTTCTGGATGTTTCTCTACCCAGGTCCATTTTAAAGCTTTCTCATTATTTGCCACAGATAGTATAACCACATCAGGGTGTACCCTGGGGGTTGACTGGAAAGTGGCCTCACTTAATAGGGTTAGAGCAAGAGCATGATGGTCACTTTCTATCCTTTTCACCACCTTCATATCTAATAATTGGGGCCATATGTTTGGGGTAATTAGGCAATAGTCAATTCTACTGGTTTTGCCTGGTCTGTTAAAAGTATGTTCCTCTTTTGGGTCAGTTTGTGTCCTGCCGTTTGTGGCTCTGAGCTCGTGTTGTAGAGTTAATGCAAGCACCTGTGCCCCTCTCTTTGACTACCCTACTGTGGGCAAATCTAAAGGGGAAATAGACCATAGGCAATCCCAATCTTCAGTGAGGTCTCGGGAGTGGAAATAAAAGGTTCGAAAGTGCAGTTGAAATCCCCTGCAACTATAGTAGGGGTGCTATCTGAGTATTTGGTTAGGTATCGTCTAACTTGAACATGGTAGCTGTTTTCTCTGTAGCACAATCTACTCTATTATAAACATTAAATATTCTAGCCTTCCAGCCACAGTATAGAGTCAATTCCAGTGCCAGAATATTCTCTGTATCGGCTTTTAACAACCTAATATTAGTCCCCAAAGATGTTTTTACCCAGGTTGCCAGGCCTCTATAAGGTCTACCTTTTTTTTTTTGCCTCAATGGCATATACCGATTAACCACTCCTGTGCGGGGTAGTCAAGCTCCATGTTTCCTGGAAGAGGATAACATCAAAAGGGTCCACAAAGCAACACCAATCGGGGTCTAATTGTGACTTTTGAATCCCAGCAATATTCCACACCAGGATACGTAGCTCGGCTGTAGGAACTATCCCAGCTTCCAAATCTGT
Organism: Lissotriton helveticus; assembly: GCF_964261635.1. NCBI lineage: Eukaryota > Metazoa > Chordata > Amphibia > Caudata > Salamandridae > Lissotriton > Lissotriton helveticus. The sequence continues at coordinate 1,015,971,946 of NC_136069.1, read as the reverse complement.
GCCGCAGACCGAACCACCTACAAGCGGATTTTCTCCGGTAGAGGGAACCATTACCCTTCTGACCATGGAACTAATGCTTTTATCTACGGTGGAAATGTCTGATCCTGCTTGGGTACTTGAGTTATCTACCTTTACATCCCCCTTCTGACTAGTCATTATTATTTTGGAAGGAGGTAGGTTTATCATTTCCCAAATTATTTTCATAATTCCCTACACTAATTCACCACTAATCCATTTTGGGACCTGGAGTAACATGCTACTCACCGAAAAGGCACTTTGGCGCCTTGTCAGAGGTAGAAAGTGCTATATAAATGTAATTACAATATATCAAATATGTTATATGTTAGATATCACATAAAATACAAGCCCTTTAAATGGCTATTTTTACCACTGCATTTTTGGGTTGTAAAATGTGAAAAGGTAGAACTGAGACACATTTGTTTATTTTTTCTTTCTTAAAGAACAAATAATATATCTCTGACTATTTATTTTCATGGGCAGTGATTTAGAATGTCCATCCTGAGTATAAGTGCAATTGCGCACATTCAGGCCTGCAATGGCAGACTGGAGACTTATGTTTAGAAACATCAGCTAAGCACCACTTCCTAACATGTGTAGGAAGGGCATGTGCACTTTTACACTGCATTTACAGTGGGAAAGGGCCCGGAGACCAAATGCTACAAACAGAGAATTATTTTTCTTTCTTAGAGAAAAAATAATATAGCTCTGACTTTTTTTTTTCACAGAGTCACAGACATATAGATCAATAAAACTTTCTTAAATATTTTTTGAGTCAGTAGTAAAATCTAGATTTGATTTAAATTATTGCTAATTTTTGGAGAAAGATGCTTGATCTGCTTAATATATATAAGGTGGATGTTGGGTGTGGAGATGGAGGTTTGGCTGTTTGCGGGGTTGGCCTCAGGCAACCCCCGCTGCACATGGGCAAAGACTGTGTGTGGTGGGAGGTTGACTTTATGTATGAGTTGGAACTGGCACTTTCTGGTTGGATGAAGTGATACCCTAGCCTGGCAGAACCTATCACTCTCATGAGGGATGGGTGATTACACTGGGTAGCGTGGCACTGAGCAGCCATGCTTATACCAGGGGCAATGTGTAAAGCATTGGCGCAGCACTCCCATATAATAAGTGCACTGAGTGCCACAAAAGAAACTTCACACTTGGTGTATATAAATAAAGTTCATATTCAACTCATACATTAATGAACACAACATGAACATCATGTATTTCTGGGCATAAATCACACTTGGAAATATAACTAGCAGTACTAGTCCCAGCCATGTTAAAATGACATCAGTAGTAATTGTTACTTTACCCCAGCACCCTGATGTGGTGCAAAACATTTCAAACCTAGGCCCATCCTGGCCGTGATTATAATTCCATACGACACAGTATAGGGTGCATCCCAGATCACAACAATATAAAAAATATGTGCATACAAAGAATTACTACAATTTTAAGTTTTAAGGAGCACCATGGACCGAGGCATACAGGTGAAACCAATGTCAAACGTAGTATTCTCTTGGCAGTATGCGCCAGGGAGCTACATTGCAGAGAGGTGTTCAGAGGCTATGCCCCTTTTTATACCTCTCTACAATGCAGTTCTGTGGCGCTTACTGGAGGTACCTGGTAGGCTAGTTGGCCCCCAGGGACCCTCAGGACTCAAGGGGATTTAATCCCTCAATTTACAACGCACCAGGGGGCATGTTTGCACAGTGGTGCAGGGAGGGGGCGGGCGGGCCTGACATAGCAAGTGTGCAAACGCACCCCCTGTCACATTGTAAATTGGGGGATTAGATTCCCTTCAATCCTGAGGGTCCCTGGGGGCAAACTAGCCCACCAGGTACCTCTAGTAAGCGCCACAGGCCACAAACCAGAGAAATTGGTCCATTATAGTTAATTCAGCTAACTATAACTCGTGCCCCCGCAATGCACTGCTGATGACATCACATATTACATCATTCATGACTTGGTCAGTGACATCATTGATGACATCTCAAATTACATCACTGATGACATCATCCATGTGATAATCTGATGCACCTCCTCATACTCTAATATAACCTTTGATACACCCACTCTAAAATACAGACTACCATTTTCAAAACCAAAGACACACCAATACCAGTTAGTAAATACCCACTCACTAATTCCTATGTATACACACATCCACTCATTCACCCATACAGTCACTCATACATGCAGTCAACTATCAATACGGCATTATCATATGCACTCACATATCTATACAGACAGTCACGCACAACCACTCATCCATAGAGTTACTTACACACCTAGTCAATCATGCAAATAATTAATCACACTCCCATTTACTCACCTACACAGTTATACACACACCACCTCACTTATTCAAACATATACTAACACATACTTACACTCTTATACGATAGGTAATACACGCCCACACTGATCCATACAGCCACTCTCACAATCCCTCACTCTCACATAGTCATTTATACACTCCAACACTCACATATACTGCCTTTCACATATGCAGTTACTCACACATGTACCACTGAGGTATCCATTCACTCGCCAACACACCAATACACACACTCGCCCACCCATCCAGCTCTTTACAGATGCACTCTTGAACCCATACACCCAGTGAATGAGCCACTCACACATCTATGCACAGAGTCACACCCCCACCCATTCACACAGACACTCAGGCACCCATACAGATACTCAGGCACCCATACAGATACTCAGACAACCAATCAATAACCCATATAGATCCTCATTGAGCTACTCACCAACCCATGCAACTGCTTACACACCAACTGACCAACTAAACTGTGTGAATGTCTGTATCAGTCACTAACCCATGCATTTAGTAAGACACATTTAATCACTCACTTATATAGTCAGTCACACACCTACTCAAATCATCCATCCAAACATTCATACACCCACTCATTCTTCATTAAACATTGACATATATAAAACATATTTAAACTTTATAGAAACACAGTCACCGGATGATGTCATCAGTGAGGTCATTTGAGATTTCGGCAGTGATGTCACTGACCATGTCATGAAGGATGTACTATGTGACATCATCAGCAGTGCATTGCGGTGGCACGAGTTACGTTAGCTGAACTAACTATAACGTCCCCGAAACCTGTGTTTTTTTCAGTGAATTCATGATTACACGCAGATGGAAAAAGACATGTATTACTAAGGTCTTTGTGTGGTGTACTCATTTGCGTGTAGCCCAGCTGGGAAGATGCTACAATTACCACAGCAGAGCACATTTAAACATGAGATAAACACTGTTTACTGCCTCACATATTGCATGTTGCAATGGATTTACACCGAAAACCAACTCTCGGTGGCAAGCCTTTGAATGGAGCTTTGTATTATATCATTTATATTGGCTACAAGCAGCAAATGCATCTTCTGCACCATGGGCCCTATTATGTAAAGGGCGAATTTTCCTGGTTGCGTCTGGCGCACCTTAAAAAAGGTAAGCCAGGCTCAAACAGGGAAAGTGCATCATATTACATGGAATGGACTGCCCCCAGGGCAGCTCTAAACTCACTCTGCCCTGGGGGCAGCGCATTTCAGTGAAAAATGAAGAGGTCGCACTGAAGCCGTTCCGTGTTTTCACAGTGCAGACTGCACTTTTAAAGAGGATTAGAGATACCTTTGCAGGCAGGTGCATTCAGTGACTGCACCCACCTGCAAGGGGATGTCTGGTGGTGCCCCCCTCCAGAGGGCTGCCATCACGTGGCACACCGACAGTACGCCACCTTTTAAACGGCATACTGTCAGTGCACCTCCTGAGAGTGTCTTTTCATCTGTGCCCTCGTCCATAATAAGGTGGGGGTGCAGAGGCAGGGGGCGTTCCATCATTTGCATCAAAAGATAGCACTGGCGCTTTAACTGAGCTGCTGCTATCAGTATTACAGAAGGGGCTGCACAAGCGTCTGCGGCCCCCTCTGTAATACCAAAGAGGCCCAGGGGCACGCAAAGTGTGTGCAAACACCCATTTCACCCTCGAGGTACTTATGTAATACGGCCCCATATGTAAGAATTTCTTGGTTGTGTGGAGGCACCAAATCTGATTTTGATATTTAGCTGCAGTATGTGTGACTGATAACCACAAACACATCACTTTTAAAATTTCTAAAATATGTTAGCACTTATAGAAGGTGAGTAGCAGATCGACGTTCAAAGGATACTTGCGATGCTGATGGTAGACGTTCTTCACAACACTTTTTTCTCTCATGACATATACGTAGTGAACAGTGCCTATTAATGCGAGAGCTCTTCAAACTGTATTACATAGGTAGCTTTCTCCCGTTTTGAAACATTCACCTAGTCAATTGAAATATGTTGCCTTGACCATAAAAATGTTGCATTTTATGAATATATCACAAAATTGCATTATGCAATTTCTACGTCAAAGGAAAATTATTACACGTGATGACGTGTAATACTTTTACTTTATATTTCTCTTTTATGCATAAGTTTTGGTAGAAACAGAGCACTTTAGCTTGGATTAACCATTTCCTACTAGGCAATAAACACTAATATGTTCTTTTTTCTGCTTGCAGTGTAAAACCCTCTCAGGAGTCTGTGACAACGTCATATCTCTCTCGTCAGATCCACTGGTTTCCCAAGCAGCTCACCTTGAAGTTATTCAACTCGCAAACGTCAAACAAAGTGAAGGGCTGGTAAGATAATTATTATTTTCTATTAAAGTAAGAGTTAAAAACCATTGCTGAAAAAGACTAAGTTAAGTGTAATTAAAAAAGAATACTTTTGTTTTTCGTATCTCAATCATTTCACCATAATTGAATACCCTAGCATCATTCCCAATTATTATAAATAGATCTTGCACAGCTTAGAGACATATTTCCTAACATCACTGAGTCGATTTCTCCTTTCATCATGTGTGTTTCCTGAGTGATTATTTATTGTAAATAATTTTCAAGGATAAAGGTCATAGTTAAATGTGTAAGACATCAACATTTGGGCTCTGTAGGAAACTCCTTTTCTGATGGCCATCCAAGAGGCTTCGCTTTTTTATTGACCTTATTTTTACTCATACTCTGACCCTGTGCTCTGTGACATTGCAATTAGGTGACACAGTGTGTGTGCCGTGGACTTAAACTGTGCTGTCAAAATTGGCTGCCTCCAGTTGATCTATATTTCTTTCCTGGAAGACCATGGTGGATGGCGCAGAAAATGCACCAAAGGCACGGAGGTATAATGCCATGTGGGCTGCAGGGACTATTTAAACCACCCCATAGATGATAACAAAAATATATGGGTTTTAGAAAAATGTCTTTGCAATGTAGCAAAACTAATTTTTATATTAATAGGTCACCTCACATTGTGCCTTGTCAGCTCACAGGTTTGAGTAGCATAAAAAAGAATCAGCCTGTATTTTTGGTGAGTGTGTTATTACAGTGAATACATATGCAACAGCTGTTTTGATAGTGTAGGTTAAGACATATTTTCATAAACAGGCCTAGGTGTAAATTTCCTTTAACAGGCCTTGATGTTATTATTAAATTTCCTATTTTCTCCAGGTAAAATACTAAAATAATGATTCAATGTTATTTTCCACTCAGTTCCAAAACTGAATTTAATGGTGAAAGTAGCTTGTGTTAGCTAACTGTAATGAAAAATTAACTTCACAAAAATGACCTCATGTTTGAGTCCATACAAACATACAATGATGTAGTCGAGGCAGATGAGGTAAAGTTGTGAAGTAGGTTTATTCAGCCATATTCAGGATATTAGGAAGTATAACTCTGGAACAAGCAGCCCCACCAGGAGCAGCCTCCTAGCTACTCAGCCCATTCTCAACTGCCAACTCTCATACCAAGCACCCAAGCATTCCATACATGTCAATCACACATACATTCTTACTTGGAACACTCACACTGGCTGAGTAGCTAGATGCAGAGAAGTGCAGTAACATAAACACTAAACCCAGAATACTACAGTTGGCTGAGACAAAACTGGGTCAGAACTGATTTACTACTCAACCCCACTCTAGAGATAAATTGAGAGTCAACACTGGTGTTTTATTTTGCCCTTACATATCTCTGTTCTCTCTTATCCGAGTTTGATTGTTTGGGTGTCTTTTTTGTTGACCAATTTTTCTCTATTTCTCTAAACTGATTTTGGATTGTTATTAGGTTGTCTTCTTCACTTTACAATTGGTGGTAGTGCTTGAACTGAACACATGATTCTCTGGTGCTCACCTGCTGCTTGTGCCAGAGATTATCTAAGAGCCCTGTCTTGGTCTAACCAGATTGTGTTTATTAAATCCATGAGTAACCTCGCAGGCACCAAATTAAAATCCCATTTCCAGAAAGGTACCCTTCAGAACAAAAGATAAAAATGCGATTCCACATGAATTACATCTGTACTAATAATTCTGCCACACAGGTGTGGTGTCTTGGTCTGATTGAGTAAATGTATTAGTCCTTGGATAAGTTAACGTTTTTTGAGCTTCTCAATCAATCATCCTTAAACTGCACTCCATCACTTGAGGTTGAATCTGGCATAAGAAGGAAACAACTACCCAAGATGATTGTGAGATTGGAAATGATTTGCTAAGAGCAGTTTGCCATGAGATGTACGAGGATAGTAGCTGTTGATGCTAACTAGACTATACTAACTGGCGTGGGAGATTGTTTGACAGGATACAGCGAGTAAAGCTTTATTCAGCAAATGCAAATCCTAGAAAGCGCCTTGAGACCCTACGGGTGAGTAGTGCGCTATATAAATGACCTGATTGATTGATTGATTAGAAAGTGCATGTGGCATATTTTTTAAAAATGCATGTAGTAGATTAAGTCACAAAAACAATGCCCTTTCTCTCTTGTGAGAAACAGAAAGAAAATAAATTAAAGAGACAAATATTCATTAGGTAAATGCATTGAACCAAAGTACATTTAACCAGACAAGCTAAAGCCAACTACATATGTTCCACTCCTCAACAGTTGTCACCATGTGAGGCACTATCCAAAATGTTGTAGTCCACACACCTTTTCATTGATCCTGGGTATAAACTTGTTATGTAACTCTAACAACTTGTAACAAGGGACTGTTAGCTAGTGCAGCTCATGGTTTGAGCTATGATCTCTTCATTAGTGAGTCTGTGGATAGCATGCCCTTCTCAAATTCAGCCTCATTGTCTAGGAACCTTTTGGAGTGTGTTAATATAAGGTCCTTACCCACATTGAACACATACAGATGTGAAACGGAATATCAGTAGAATCATTACTTACATCAACAAATCGAAACATCTTATTCCATGTGATACCAGGCTATCTTAGTTTCATTCACTAGGTAGGATTCAGACCTATCAATGTCTAGAAAGTGCAGCCCACTGAGATAGTGCTAAAATGATGCCACTTTTATCTTGTTGCAGATTATTCTTCATAATTGGTATTTAGTGCGAGAGTGAAACCCGACCTGGATCCAAGATAGGTTTTGTACCCACCCAGTGCCTTGATGATGCATACTTTAAGAGAAATAATGACTAATTCTTGTTGTAATGAAGCAAGGTTGGTGTACTGGTCATACCTGAGGCAATAACCCTCCTCAAGAATGTATTAGTGAATTTAAATTTTTTTGAAATAATTGTAAAAGTTTCTTTGTGAACTCTGGGACTTGGGCAGGGTTAAGCTCTAGCCTATTACATTCTTGAATAAGATTTGCAGTTCAGAAGAGCAACATAACAGTGTTGGCCTATAGGGCATTATCAGTGAGGTATGGCTTGATTCATATGACACTGTAAACATGGGACTTACATCTGTTCTTAACCAGAAATTCATAAAGGGCAATTTTAATAATTGATTAGTGGTTATTTTAGGTAAGTGCCATGTGATGTAAATCTTCTCCCTGAGTCCCTTGAAAGCCAGAATTCCACATTGAGAAGGGTTTTGAAATGGTCATTGCTCCCTCTTTTATGCATTCTTCCTTAATGCACACACTGCCATATAGTTCAGCCCAGGCATTCCTCACACCCGTGGGAACTCAAATGGCAAGAGATAGAGTAGCTGTTGGAAAATTGCGCTGTAAGTAAATACTGGACAAAATGCACCCCACTACTATTGTCCTTCACCTCTGGACACTCTTCCAATTAGGCACTAGAAGACAGCATGCCAAGACCATTACCACAGGCTTGTCCATCTGTCCCATCCCTAGAGATTAAATTATTTTCATTGTATCGCACTGGGATGGGATTTTCTTTTCAATACAATATTTGAAAACCATAAAAGATTCACAAAAACACATTAAATGTATGTGTTTCTGGCAATGCCATATATTTGTATGTTTTTTTTATATAAATGACAGCTCTCAAACTCGTGTTACATTTTTGAAATGATATATTCCTTTAAAATCAGTGATTAATTGTATGTGTTTCTGGCAAAATGCCATATATTTGTATGTTTTTTTATATCAATCACAGCTCTCAAACACGTGTTACATTTTTGAAATGATATTTTCCTTTAAAATCGGTGATGCTATAACTGTTGTTTACAACCCTTGGAAATAATGATAATAATAATACATTTTCTTATGGATGCCAGGCTACCAAAAAATAGAGCATAATATTTTAAGTCCAATTAGACATATTTCTGAAGTATTGTATAGCAACACAATACCCCTTTAGTTATTGTGCAAAATTCAGATTGTAAATAGTTAGCTACATATAGTATATATATATATATATATATATATATATATATATATATATATAGTGTTAATACTTATCAATATTAACTTTACAACGCATAGGGATCCTTGAACCTGCTGAGTCATCTGGTGTCAGTTGAGGTTGGTGCTGGGAGACGGAGGAGTTCCTGAGTTTTCTTCTTTTGTTCAGCTCCCTACATTGGAAATAAACTTTGCCTTTGTTTACCTACAGTCTTGGAGGACCATTATTACTACTCAGTCCCATTGCTATGCTCCTATACGGTCTTGCCCCCAATTCCAATTGCTGTTGGTGTTCAGTCTCTGCCGCTGACATCTTGCAAATGGTGTGGGCCTGTCCTAGAATCAACTCTTACTGACAGAAGTCCAAACTAAACTTCAGGCAATAACAACCCCTGATCTGAGCTGAACACCCATGGTGTCACTTATTGGCTATTTTAAAGATATTCCAAAGCCCTCTCGTAAACTTGTCACACTGGCCCTACTACTCGTAGAGAGAAGGGTGGTTATGAACTGGAAATTAAAAGTCCCTCCTAGATATGCCCAATAGCTCTGGGACCTCGGCACCTGTGCTGAACACGCAAACACATACAACATGCTTCTCCCCTTTCCTCCACACCTAAGTACACATGAGCAGGCTCTATGCCTATTTAGTGGAACTACACCAGACCCCTGAATACCCTCACAAACATGCTGCAGTGGACTGAATATGGCTCATGCACTGCAGCGAATTTTAATCTGCCCATAGACAGAACTGGCTGGAGATCCAATGGTATGATGTCAATTGGGAATAACATTAGTTATCATGAGTTCATAAGTCCTGTGTGCATGATATGATTGTAGCCTGAAGTTAATTTACTTTATATGCCTGTATTGTTTGCTTCAAATTAAAAATAAAACAATTAAGAAAGAGGAGTCTGTGGGAGTTAAGCCAAAAAAAGGACATTCACTGAAAAAAGAAAGGTTAAAATGGAGTTTTACATGAACAAGTTAGTAAGCTTTTAGCTCGCATTAAATAAGCCTTAGATATTCACTAATAAGCACTAGGATGTAAGAAAATGATATTTATATAAATAATGATTTCTATATTTTAAAATCAGAATTACAAGGGTCAGCCATGTACTGATCAACATTTCATCCCTGATTGTTTCTGATATGTAAATAAATACAAGGAGCATGTGTGCTATTTTCGTTGATCTGAATGTTTTAGAAACACCATAATATCTAGTTAATATAATAATGAAAGTGCCACAGCCCAGTTGAACCTTGCAATGTAAATATTAATTCAGAAAATATCAAATATCTTAGAAAGATTCTAGACAGAATCATTTTTTGAGAAACATTTATAATGCATAGTCTAGATATGGCAAACAGATAGTGGCTAGGTGTAAGATTGATAAGGAAGGAATGCTGTAGCACAAAGGAGAGCGGTGGAGTAAATGAAGCCTGTCAACTCTGCATCATATCATTCCGCATTAAAAGTAATACATACACTTCTGTAGGAACATGCAATTTTTTGCCTGAATCCTGGTAGATGATTTCTAACTCTTCTTTTCCATATACAAGGAAATTTGTTTCCCTTCTTGAAGTACCATACCAAAAAGCCAAAACCTTGACTAAGCCAGATCTACACAAATTTTTCCTGATTATTGTCACATCTAGTGTAGTGGGGACAGTTTTGGCAGTACAAAGATTTAAGAAGCATCAAAGAAAAATCTGAGCTGTGTAGATAGTTTGTAACCTAATCTTTTAGGAAATGCTTAAAAAATTCTGGAAAATGTCAGGACGATAAAGAATGACTTCTTATTTCCTGACTATACAGAAAAAATCATACTTTTCATATTTTCATATTTAGGTTATTTTATATTATCCAATATAGAAATTGACAACTGAGTAATACCATATTTTACTAACAGCAATGAATTTGCTGATCTAGTGATTGAACCCACAGCAAGTCGATTAGCGCAACATGAGTAGCTTTCTTATAACTAAATATACTTCTTCAAAGAAGCATGTACTCTGTGTAGCAGTTTACCAATAGGAAACTTTCTAGGGCACATCAGGTTTGCACTTGGTGACTTTGACTTCAAATGCATTCAGTAATATCCTTAAAGGATAGTCACCACATCCAATATTAAATACTGGAGTGCATTAAAGTGTTGCAAGGGAAAGACAGTGATATTAGACATACATCATGGATTGGCAATTTGGAGGTGATTTCTCTAAAGCCAGGTGACACACAGTTAAAGTGATTTTTTGTCTCAGTCATTCTACCATTTCATTCTATGAAATAAGACAAACATTTAAGCTAAGTTTCCCTATTTTTCTCATGCACTAGAATCAACAACAGTAGATGCTAAACTGTGTGTTAACGTTTCTCTAATTTTCAATAGAAAGTAGGGTCACTCACTTGGGAGTTTATCTTGACAAGGCTCTCAGGCCTAACAAAATCCTTTGAGAATTGTAAAAAAATGTTGACAATCAGAAAACATAAGTGGGGTCATAAGCTCTAACTCTTTTTTAACCTTGTGTGAGAGGGTGTAGATTAAAGAATTGATTCCCACGCATTCACAATTAAAACAAAACACATTGTGCATTTTGAAAGACAAAAGTCATTCTAGGATAAACTATGCTTACCTAAGTAGGGAAAATGGAGCCTGGACGAGGCCAATATTGGTCTTCCATTTGTCTTGCATCCTTGATAAGATGCAATCTGATGATGAAATGCCAACTTAGTGGGCAAGACTTTGTCTTTTCTTTAAGAAATTAAAAACGTTATAGACGGGCACACAAGAGGTAACCAATTTTCTTTCACCTAGTATTGTCCTTTAGGGGTTTCTGCAGTTATATTGGCACTTTTTGTCAATATTTTGATCATAATATTTGGTAGAAGAGCAATCCGTTACCTAGTTAAAAACTCTCCTCTCACTCCTTTTTTGTGTGTTTATAGAGTAGGGATGAGTAATAAACTCAACTCCTCTGGTGGAGCTTGCAGAGTTTTGGAGTGTGGAGTTTACCGGCACCCAGTCCTAGTTTTATGATCTTCCAGAAATACCCATGCTCCAGGCGCTCCTACTTCTGCGGGCTCTGCTGCAGCTGCTGCTTGGTGGAGAAGAATATCTCCACTTCCTCTTCTTCCTGGCCACAGCTGCCATTGGGCCGTGCAACAGGACGGAAAGATGACGTGAGATCATGACGGCAGTAATACAACAAAAAAAGGACACAAAACACGCATAGTGCTTAGGCTGGCTCTAGTTGGACATATGAAACACTAGACCAAGAACACATCTACGATATGCTGATCTGCTCCTGTTGTCCTCTCTGGACACTTGTAACTGCAGCTGCCACAAGTTGCAGCTGCTGCTGAAGCTGCAGCCTCCGAGTGCATGAGTGCCAAACATTGTAACTGGGTGGGAACCTAGCTCCAGCTTGCTCCTGGACTCTGCGGCAGTGGCACGGTCCTGATGGCACCTTTCTTCTGCAACACCCTCTGCCCCTTCAGAATTTGTCTCCAGAGGCTTGCTGCGAGGGAATTTGGTTTCTTCTCCAACCACTGCTCCAAACTTGCCTCTCTAAGCCAGTGGCAGGTTCCTGCATGGTGTGTGAGGGTGGTGCAGCCTTTTGCTCGCAGGCACAAGGCTGTGACTAAAAGCGTATGTAAATAATCAACAGCCGCATGGCCACCCAGTGTCAGCGGGACACCTGGAGCACATGCGCTCCCAATGTCAGCAGCAGCAACAAGGACAGTAGTGTGCCCTGTGCAACCACAAGCTTTACACATCCACCCATGCAGCACATAATCAGCTTTCTCTGGAGGATTCGGGTAGAGGTGGGAGGATGGCTTGGCTGTCACCTTCTTCATTTTGACGGACATCACTGGTTACTTTTTATTTGATCAGTGCTTGATATTAATATATGAAACATTAGTGTTTTAGCCGTATGCAGTCATTTTTATTAACTATGTAATAGACGTATTCTGAGTTCTGAGACTGTCATCACTGGTGCTGTGTGTCAAGGAGCTCCAGTGCAGCTAAGGAGCACCATCCTCCCCTATTTACTAACGCTGACCTTACACTGTCTGTTAGTTTGGTGAACCTTGGTATTGAATTGCTGCATGGTGTGGGAGATGTTTCTGCCATATGCAACACATATGCACTTAATTCATTTCCACTGCAGATCTTTCAAAAGCAGATGTGGCAGAAAGTCTGGCCACAGCAGGTCAAAGAGCCAAACCGGACTGCTGAATATTATTATTATTATTATGGGATTTTATAAAGCGCCTGGTTACGCGCCCCGGTGTGTCCCCGCGCTGAGAGAGAAGTATGAAGTGGGCAGAACAGTGAGATTACATCAGTACTGAGCGGAAAAGATGTGTTTTAAGAGCTCTGCGGAACTTTGCTTCAGAAGGTTCGAGACGCAGCTCCATCGGAAGCGTATTCCAGCTTTTGGCTGCGAGTAGCCTGAAGGATCTGCCCCCCATTCGGGCTTTATGAATTTTGGGGACTGCTAATAGTCCGGTACCATAGGATCTGGGCCTACGTTCCGGTCTGTAAGGAGTGATAAGGCAGTGTAGAGGGTAGGGCGCCTTGCCCTCGATGATGCGGTGACACATACATAGTGCTTTAAAGATAATCCTTTCCTTGACCGGAAGCCAATGAAGGGATTTCAAAGCAGCTCTGGAGGCCGTTCTCCTTGGGAGCCTCAGCACCAGCCGGGCTGTGGCATTTTGAAGTACCTGGAGACGATTGAGGCTTCTAGCTGTTATTCCCAGATAGAGGAGGTTGGAGTAATCCAACCTTGATGTAACCAAGGCATGCACCAGGGTCTGTCTGGCACCGACAGGAAGTAGGTCCAAGATCTTTCGTAGACTCTTGAGTATACCGAAGCACATCCCTACTACACGATCTATCTGGGGAGCAAATTGCACAACCAACACATTATACAGTTAAACATTACAAGCCAGATTCATGAAGTTTGGCTTTGGAGAAAACTTTGACAAGGCAAGAGATTCCCGCATTCACAAATTGCAAAGAAAATTAAACAATGAATGCACACTTATAGTTTTTAGCTAATTGTTAAACCATTCCATATTCTTCTAGATGAATGTGCATGCAGACTCGGAGACACACACATTTAACAGTAACCCCTGTGTGTGTCAACATGTGAGAACACAACATTGTCAGAACTAATAAGAAGGTGTGCTTACTTTGAAATCATTTTTATTGAACGTCGAAAGAAATTTGACATGGTGTTCATGGCAAACATCTATTTCAATGCACACCACTAACTGTATGTACTCAAGATTGATTTGCCTTTTGGTGATGTGCAGAACATTTTAAAGTCTACAAACAGAAACAAAACATGCTGCTACACGCATTGGGTACTGGATCATGGCAAACTGCGCGGGGATATGCAAAGCGGTGTATCGCGCTAACATGCGTATTTCAGTCTCATTTTAAAAACAGCACGATGACGCACACACCTCTACATTCAAGTATTTCACCCATCGCGGTGATGCGCACACCATATAACATGTTAACATTGTGCATTGTAATTCATTAAAATTCTTCATGAGTCACTAGTTTCTAAAATTATATTTATACCAGGAGATGTACTTTGTGTTGTTCGAGAACCTAGAAAGCATTTTATTTTAGTTTGAATCTTAAGTTGTTGTTCTTGTGAATTCAGAGTACAAGCAGTAGATCCACCACCACCATTTCTGGACACGCCTGGAGAATCTCCCATTCCATGGTGGAAATGGCTAGATACTTTTTAAACACATGTAATAAAGGCATCTAGATTTAGACCTGAAAGAAAGACATTTGTATTGCTTCATTTGTTGGGTTTTGAGGGCACGTTAAAAGCATATTCCTGAACTAGTATTATGGAATGGTGAGGAACTTGACAAATTTCAGGCAACTGTTAAGAAGCCGGCAATTAGATTTGATGTACAGCCAGGTCTACTTGTATTATGGCATACATTTTTGAGAAGGGTCCAGAATTCCAGTGAGGATGTTGATACATACTGCTTTGGGAAAATGTGCCACAGAATGTACATTCCAAAGTTTCAGCGATCAGCTTGTTCATTACTAATTTATTAGTTGCTGAATAGATAAAGGTATGCGTCAGAAATTATTTTCTCTTGGTAATCCTACCTTAGAAGAAAGTATTAGGAAAGCCAAGAGTATAGAAACATCACAAAATTCAGCGAAGGAATTGGATGATAAAGTAGTTGAGTCAGTAAATCCAGTACGGTTAACCACAGATCACAACAAAAGAAAGAAGCAAAGCCAACAAAATAATTTTAAATGAACAGATATATGTTTCAGGTGTGGTAATCCAAGTCACACCAAAGGGGGTAAAACTTGCCCGTCCAAGAATGCAGTTTGTAGATGGAGTAGCAAAAGAGGTAACTGTGCCAAAGTATGTCAAGGGTAAAACACACTAGAACAAAAGTAGGGTGTGTTTTGGACAACAGTGGAAGTGCTTCAAAGACCCTGATTGGTTGACATGCAGGATATAGTGTTGGTTATTAGTGATGAAGATGTGAAAACAGGGGATCCTTCTAAATGTGTGGATCCTTATGTAAATATTTAGTAGAAACAAGATGTTTCATTTGCTGGTGGATTATGGGGCACGTATAACTATGCTCACCCAAAAATTGTTCTGTTGAATTTGAAAATAGACAGCTGTTGCCACCTGATTGCCCACTGGTCTCCCACGAAGGCTGCCAGATAGAATTAATTTGATACTTTGAGGACATATTGGAGTTTAAGGGTAGGCACCTTCAGTGTAAGGTTTATGTTGCAGGTAAAGTACTAAATATTCTTAGGGGTTCCATCAAGATTTGGTTGACATGATGTTGAGCCGAGGTGCAAAGGAACAGGTTCTAGCTATAAGAGATTCTATTTTTGTGGAGGAAATTTTTAACAAGTTTCTTAAACTTTTTTCAGGAGAATCAGGAAAAACTAATTAAGGAGAGTTACTTTTAGTGTCAGGAAAGATTTGGAGAGAGAACTTACATCATAATGTGACTGAGGGATATTTGAGCTGAACATCACAGAAATGTTGGCCGCTCTTGCTAATGCAAGTTTTTTGGCGCAGTTTGATTTGGCTGCCCCTTACTATCAGGTTGAATTGGATCATGAATTCAAACACCTCACTGCATTTGTATTTCCTTCGGCAACATTTCAATACTGTTGTATACCATTTGGCCTGACTTAGGCTGTGTTACTATTTCAATATCTCTTGGTAAATCTACCTAAAGGCATGACGAACGTGGCTATTTTTCAGGATGATGTTTGAATCTATACACATGATAGGCAGAGCCATGATAACATTTTACACAAAGTTTTTTCTATATGCCAGAACCATGGTATGGGTTTAAATTGTGAAAAGTGTGAATTCCTACCACAATAGGTGGTATATCTTGGTCACAAGATTTCCAGTGCTGGTGTTCTACCCAGACCAGGATTAGAAAATGCTACATTACAGGCACCCCCTCCAAATGACAAGGTTGGGAATAAACTTTTCTTGCTTTGAGTGAATTTTATTCTCGATTTATAGCTGATTATGCTACCAGAGTCAGACCAATATCCAACCTTCTTTTTAAGGCAAAGAATTACAATGAGAACAGAGGGTAAGCAGGCATCAATAGAAACACAGCAATTGGGCAGCAAGGGGAACTGGTACAGAGATCTGCTCAATGGGGTCACTCTGTGGTCTCCATTAAGCAATTGCTGGAGAATAGGAAAATAGGGGGGGGAGCGAATGGCTCCACCGGGCATAAGTAACAAAACAAAAAAAACTGGCAAAAAAGCACAGGTCACTAGATACCAGGCACAACCCAGGAATAACAAAGGCAAAATATTAACATGTACAAAGTCAAATTGACACATGCAGAGAACTACAGGCATGGAATACAAAGAGACTGAAGGCAAAGAATAACAATGTGAACAGAAGGCAAGCAGGCATCAATTGAATCAATGCAATTGTGCAGCAAGGGGAGCTGGTACAGGTACCTGCTCACTACATCCTTTGTGTTTTTTCAGTTGCTTTCTGTTGAAAAAAAAATCATTCACCCAAATCCCTTTCTGAGCACAGCCTTCGACTGTGCACAACAGGACCTGCACCCATCACCCCATAGGAGGCCAACCCCAGATATGCACGGCTGAAGGCCAGCTCCCAACCCTGCCGCTGGTGGACAACACATTGCTGTGGGGGGCCATTCCCCCTTCTGAGCACAGCCAGGCCCTGTGGCCAACACAGTATGGGTAACCAGCCCCCCACCTTTGACTGTGCACAAGAAGCTATTGGCCGCTGGCCCTGGCACATGCCTTACCTCTGGAGATGCACATCTGTCTGAGCACACCCAACACATAATTTATTTAATTATTTTTTAAAATTTTCAAGGAGACTGGTGCTCATACTTTGGTATTGCAGTATCATGAGGGCCAAAGTGTGTGTGGCAGTTCTTGTGGGAGTACCACAGTATTCTGCCCCATTATACTACTTTTTTTAAACATAAAGTCAGTCCCCTAGTCCCGTAATGGTGGCTGCAACATTTATCTTTGAATTACATGCCAACTTATCTGTCAGGGACTGTCCGGGACTATGTGGGGAACACAGTCAGGGACTTGGACAAGGACTAGGAACTGGGTAGAAGATGTACACAGAAAGGAGGAGTAGAGTGCTGCCCAGGATCATACAGGGAGTCAGAGGAGAAAAAGGGATCCAAAGGGGAAGCCTATACAAGTGAACAAGATGGGTAAGACTCAGAAAGGAAGGGCACTCACAAGGCAATTTAGCATTCAGACTAACTACACCCAGGACGGACGTGCAAGACATATATATATAATTAGGCTGTGGGGTTTTAGGTTTAAACCTATAATAACTGATAAAACCCCACTGAAACAAAAATAGCCCTCACTGGTGAAAACATATAAACACTGAAAAAACACCTGCACACCCACAAACTAAATGCCATTCCAAGAAAGGAAAAAGAAAGTGAAAGAGTCATTTTGTTTTTACTGAAGGGGGCAATAAAATGTAACTTTGTTATACAAGCTAGCAGTAAGAAAGACTGGCTATCATTATTCTGCTTGAGTTTTGTTCTTTAGGGATGCCACTAAAATATTGGTTCTTCTTCCTTTTACTTTTTTCAGTTTTATGGCCTTTGGTCTAAAGATGCAGGGTTTAGTTTCATGTTGTAGGTTTAGTTTAATTATTTTATAAACTGTAGAGAATCAGGACATATCAAACTCACATTTGATATTTTGGCTGCATTTGATTCTTTCACTGATAGGTAAAATGGCTAGTTTCATAAAAATCTTTCCTAATATGTGTCATCACATTTACCCACAGAGAATGGGTAAAAACCCTTAATACATCAGACCATAGTTTCTAGTGGGTCAGTATTGATAGTAGATGAATTGCCAACACCTCAGGCTTTAAACATTAAATGTAAGGTATAGTGAGAAGTATATATATCACCAAGCATCTGGGATAGTGGTGCAAACATTACACCAGACTTTTGGAAAACATGGAACGCAGTGTCACTTGTTATGCTCTGCAAAAAAGGTTCTTTCCAAGTTCAACAAAGGTTGGAGTGATATTGTTTGTATTTGTAGTGATTCAGCTACGTATATAAAAAATGTGTGTGATGACCTGTCAAAATTGATACCCGAGCTCAAGTGATTCCCTGTAGGAGATCCTTGCCACTTGTTAGATGGTATGCTGAAAGCATCTTTACAATCTTCAGAGTTAATGAGGGATGCTATTGACTTTTTAGTCCATTCTCGTGCACTGTGTCCTTATGCCCAGGAACTAAAACACAAATATTTATCATTTTGTGCTTTATGTGGCATCAAAGAAAGAGTCATCCCAACTGTGTCCCTTAGCTGACGGTTCTCAGCCCAAGGGGCTATGAATGCTGAGAGGGCCTTTTCACAGAAGTTTACATGGGAAGGAAAGCACGAGTGCACATGACCAAAGACTCACTGAAGAAGTATTGTATAGTGTACTACAATAAGATTAATTTGCAAAAATCTCTTTGGGCCACATATACACTATACGTACACTGTCTATATACCATGCTCTTTCAGTGCAGAAAGCAAGCAATGATAAAAGCCAAACGTTCCATAAACCCCGGAAAAACACTTTTTCTGTTGGTTTTAGTGGCGTGAAAATGTGTAACCACTGATAACAACTGTTTTTTAAGATATTTAAAACACTGAAAAAACCCCACCAGAATTTACCAAAAATAGAAACTGAAAACAGGACAGCCTATATATAATACAACATTAACAATAAAGGAGGGTGTGGGGTAAAGCACTCAGGAGCTCCACATGGTAAGACTGAAGCTCAGTACGTTTCTTACCCGCAATTGGTGTTAGGTAGTCAGCTGAGCCCACGGATCCTGGCGATCAAACAGGAACGCGCAAGGCAGTAACAGCAAAGGGGTAGAATTAAACACAAGCACAATAGACAAGGAGCTAGCAAGGAGGAGTGCTTAACAGGAAAGGAAGAAAATGACAGGGCACACTTGGCAGAAAGCAGGTATCAAACATACAAGGTAACAAAAGTAAGACAGCAGAATAGAAAGGCAGCAAACTAGAACTGGAACCAAGGAAATGGGAAGCAAGGCAGGGACTGGAAATGGATATACAGAAGGGGAGGCTACAAGGGTATACTAGAATAGTGCAGGTTAAGGAATCAAGAAAACAGAGTAGCATAGAAGGCAGTGCTGGGGCAGGAACAAGAAGTGAGCTAAGGCTCAGGAGTCAAGGCAGCACTGCAGACAGTGCTGGTTCAGGAACAGGGAACTTCCAAAGCTTCAGGAGTCAAGGTAGCACTGCAGGCAGTGCTAGTTCAGGAACAGGGAAATTACTAGAGCTCAGGATTCAAGGTAGCACTGCAGGCAATACTGGTTCAAGGAAACAGGACATAGCTACAGCTCAGGAAACAAGGAGTCAAGAGACCACTGCAAGCAGTGCAAATCAGGAACAAGAAACAGCTAAGCCCAGGAACAAAGAATAACTATATCTCAGGAACTCAGGAAACAAGGTAGCACTGCAGGCAGTGCTAATTCAGGTACAGGGAATAGCTATAGCTCAGGAACTCAGGAAACAAGGTAGCACTGCAAGCAGTGCTAATTCAGGAGAAGGGTAACTGCTGCAGTTCAGGAACAAGGAATACTAAGGCTATGGGGTCAGGGTATCACTGCAGGCAATGCTAATTCAGGAACAGGAAAAACAGCAGCAGGTCAGGAACAAGGCATAATTAAAGCTCAGGAAACACTGGAAACAAGAATAGCAAAAGCTCAGGGAACTCTGGAAACAAGGATTGGTCTCACCGGTAAACAGCTTCAATGACCAACCTTTGCCTGAAGGGAGCTGGGGCTTAAAAGAGCTCACAGTAATCACATGCAGCTGGTGTGAGCAGGCTAGCAGCAGCCAGCCACAGGTGAGCTGAATTCCTCCACCCATCCTTGGCCTGCAGGGCTGGAGACAAAGCAGTGAGCAGGGAATTCTGGGTAATGGAGTTTCAGGCATGAGTAGGCTGGCTTTAAGTCTAAGCAGGCTGGCTTTCACAAAACCCGGCATGGATTGGGAATGGATGTCAATTCCCAAATAGTGTCCAAATGGCTGGAAGTCAAGATATGCATTCAGGGGAGTGTCAGGAAGCATATTAGAACACTGGAAAGTCCCACAGTTCAGCACCCTGGTGGTGGACACGAGAACACAGGGAGCGAATCGTGACAGTACTCCCCCTTCAAAGACCATCTCTCGGAGTCTGGAACTGGATCTAAAGCCTTTGCTCCTAAAAATTAAGTAAATTCCCATCATAGATTCAGTGCACGCTATCAGAGGACTGAAGGTAAATTGTGATGTTCTGGAGAGTTGGATAATACTCTGTAAATTAACAGCAGTATAGAAGGTAGAACTTGAAGAGTCCAAATCCAGTGAAAAGGGCTTAGAAGCCTGCAATAAATGTGTTTGAAGTCCTGATGATGACAGGCTAGAGTAGCACTCTGAAAACAAAGGCTGATTGACTGTAGGGTCAAAAGCAGATAACGGATTGGCAGGAGGCACAGAGGTCAAAGACAAACTGGCTGAAATGAAAGAGGTGATAGGAAGCAGACCTGAAGTTCTGGCCCCGGAAGAAAACATACTAAAGATACACATGCAGGAGACTTAGGAAGCAGGTATGCAGGAGACCCAGGCCCTGGAAGCTTATATGTTGAGAGTTTTGTCTCTGGTGCTGGAGGTTCAGTCTCTGAATGTATATGTATTGAGACCTATGAAGGCTGGGAAACTAGAAGCACAGGGTCAAAACGTTGGCACAGTAGAGGCTCAAGTCCAGAAGGCCAGGAGCCTGGAAGCACTGGTGCAGAAGGCAGGGAGCCTGGAAGCTCTGGTGCAGAAGGCAGGGGGGCTGGAAGCTCTGGTGCAGAAGGCAGGGGGCCTGGAAGCTCTGGTGCAGGAGGCAGGGGGCCTGGAAGCTCTGGTGCAGGAGGCAGGGAGCCTGGAAGCTCTGGTGCAGAAGGCAGAAGGCCTGCAGGTTCTGTTGCTGGAGGCAGCAGGCCTGCAGGTTCTGGTGCTGGAGGCAGCAGGCCTGCAGGATCTGGCTCTGGAGGCAGCAGGCCGGCTGAGGACTCGGACTCTGGAGGCAGCAGGCCGGCTGAGGACTCGGGCTCTGGAGGCAGCAGGCCGGCTGAGGACTCGGGCTCTGGAGGAAGGTAGTTTGGAGGCCCCGGTACTGATGGCAGGAAGGCTGCAGGTTCCGGCTCAGATAGTAGGTAGGCTGCAGGCTTGGGCTCAGATTCCAAGCAAACTGAGGATTCTGGAGACTCTGAAAGACGACAAGCTGTTGGCATAGGGGCACAAGGATGATAGGCTTTAAATTCTGGAAAGGGTGGTAGCCCTTGAACAGTAGCTTCCTTGTTGTCTGTAGTGAAATCTTCACAGTTACTTTGCACATTAAAACACGCTGAAGTTCTTTCTTCAGGATGGCTCAGAATAGGGCTTGTCTTAGCATCTGTGATGATCAGACTCACTTTACCATTTGGCAGTTCACATGTCTTAGTCAGAGGAAACAAGTAAAAGATCACTTGGTCTTTGGAAATGTTCTCATTTTCTTCTGCGTTAGAAGGTGGTACAGGTGCATCAGAGCATACAGTACTATCATATCCTGACTTTTCAATATGTGGTGTGCTTGAAGGCAAAACAGCAAAGAAGGGGTCAGGATTTTGTTCCTTTTCAGCAAGGAGGTTGACTTCTGTCACAGCCGTTAAATCAAGAGCATGGTCTGAATCACAGGACATTGTCACATCAGGGATTATGTGGGGCACTGGTTCATGCTTTGTCTGTATGTTACTGGCCTGTCTATGGGTTATCTCTGAGATTGAAATGGCCTTACCAGAAAAAGAAAGCAAGGAGATGTGTTGAGTCTTACCTGAAATTTGGGATTCCTAAAAACTGGAGGGACACATCTCAGATGTAGCACCTAGATGTAATTTAGCACTAGAAGACAAAACAGAGGAGTTAGATAATTCAGGATTCAAACAAATACTTTCCTTAACTGCACTTTGAGACATGTTACTGTGGCTGTCCTGTGTGGAATCTGAGTGATTAGCCACAGGATTATTCACACAATTACTAGACCAGCTCTGAGGGGACCGCAAAAGGGCGCGCAAGGTTTTATTCTCCAGTTCTAAGAAGGCTAACATAGAAGCTGAAAAGTAGTCTTGTACCAGGGTTTTAGATTCCCACTTGAACTCTGGGTAATAATTTTTTAACAGAGTCTGAAAATATTTATTCTCCATTTGTAATTCCAAAATCTTCGCTTCAAATATATCCTGTGAAGATTGAAGATCTTTTTCTACAAGGACAGCAGTAGACTTTGAAACTTCACAACAATCAACAGAACTAAACCTTGGAATTTGTTTCAACTTGCTACTACTGGTCTGTGTTTTAATAGGTCTTCTCTCTCTTTTGACAAACTGATTACAGTTTACTTTGAAAGTAGTATTTAACAAGGTTACTCCAGTATTCGGTGTTGTGATCTGTACTGGACTAACAGACTGGGTAACATCATCTGAATGGAAAACAGAGGTTATGAAATGAATCTGCTCTTTCTTTGGCTGCTGTCTGGTTAAACATGCTTTAACTGGGGTCATTGAACTACAAGTTTGGTAAGATGCTGATAAATACGGTGTCTGGAAATTATCTTCAAAGAAAACATTGTCTTGACAGGGGGTCTCTGAGTTACACACATCAGGAAAATGTTCCCTAATAGTACCACTCTCTAAATTACTATTTTGTCTTTTTGCTGCTAACAAGGTTTGCAGAAATTCGTTTTCATCCTGTAGGTCACAGGCTGACATCAGGTGAGGATCAGGGTTACAGATGGAACACAAATCTAACAGACGGATCAGCTGACCACAGGGAATAATATTCAGCACGTAAGAGTCTGTTTTGTTCAATGAATCGATCTCTAGGGTCTAAGGACTTTCTACTAGGTTGTATAGAACTTTGATTTGGTAATGGATGTCTGCCAACCTGTGCATACTTTCTGGATCAGACACTAAACATCTTGGCAAGGACTGACTGGGAGAGCTCTGAGAAAAATAAGGAGGTAGCTAACTGAATGCAAAGAAACCTCAGAAGTGACCCTGGAAATGTGGGTTGGTCATTCTGTCAGGGACTGTCCAGGACTATGTGGGGAACACAGTCAGGGACTTGGACAAGGACTGGGAACTGGGTAGAAGACGTACACAGAAAGGAGGAGTACAGTGCTGCCCAGGATCATACAGGGAGTCAGAGGAGAAAAAGGGATCCAAAGGGGAAGCCTGTACAAGTGAACAAGATGGGTAAGACTCACAAGGCAATTTAGCATTCAGACTAACTACACCCAGGACGGACGTGCAAGACATATATATAATACAACATTAACAATAAAGGAGGGTGTGGGGTAAAGCACTCAGGAGCTCCACATGGTAAGACTGAAGCTCAGTAAGTTTCTTACCCGCAATTGCTGTTACAGATACTGACTGCAAATACCCACATGTAGGATATGCATGCAAAGGCAGGGTCTGTGGAGCTTATACCTGTAGTGATGTTATAAATGTAATTCAAAGACAAAACTCACAGTGAACAAGAAACACCACCTAGGAAGTCAGCTGAGCCCACGGATCCTGGTGATCAAACAGGAACGCGCAAGGCAGTAACAGCAAAGGGGTAGAACTAAACACAAGCACAGTAGACAAGGAGCTAGCAAGGAGGAGTGCTTAACAGGAAAGGAAGGAAATGACAGGGAACACATGGCAGAAAGCAGGTAACAAACATACAAGGTAAGAGAAGTAAGACAGCAGAATAGAAAGGCAGCAAACTAGAATTGGACCCAAGGAAATGGGAAGCAAGGCAAGGACTGGAAATGGATATACAGAAGGGGGGGCTACAAGGGTATACTAGAATAGTGCAGGTTAAGGAATCAATAAAAGAGAGTAGCATAGAAGGCAGTGCTGGGGCAGGAACAAGAAGTGAGCTAAGGTTCAGGAGTCAAGGCAGCACTGCTGACAGTGCTGGTTCAAGAACAGGGAACTTCCAAAGCTTCAGGAGTCAAGGTAGCACTGCAGGCAGTGCTAGTTCAGGAACAGGGAAATTACTAGAGCTCAGGATTCAAGGTAGCACTGCAGGCAATACTGGTTCAAGGAAACAGGACATAGCTACAGCTCAGGAAACAAGGAGTCAAGAGGGCACTGCAAGCACTGCAAATCAGAACCAAGAAATAGCTAAGCCCAGGAACCAAGAATAACTATAGCTCAGGAACTCAGGAAACAAGGTAGCACTGCAGACAGTGCTAATTCAGGTACAGGGAATAGCTACAGCTCAGGAACTCAGGAAACAAGGTAGCACTGCAAGTAGTGCTAATTCAGGAGAAGGCTAACTGCTGCAGTTCAGGAACAAGGAATACTAAGGCTATGGGGTCAGGGTAGCACTGCAGGCAATGCTAATTCAGGAACAGGAAAAACAGCAGCAGGTCAGGAACAAGGCAAAATTAAAGCTCAGGAAACACTGGAAACAAGAATAGCAAAAGCTCAGGGAACTCTGGAAACAAGGATTGGTCTCACCGGTACCCAGCTACAATGACCAACCTTTGCCTGAAGGGAGCTGGGGCTTAAAAGAGCTCACAGTAATCACATGTAGCTGGTGTGAGCAGGCTAGCAGCAGCCAGCCACAGGCGAGCTGAATTACTACACTCATCCTTTGCCTGCAGGGGTGGAGACAAAGCAGTGAGCAGGGAATTCTGGGTAATGGAGTTTCAGGCATGAGTAGGCTGGCTTTAAGTCTAAGCAGGCTGGCTTTCACAAAACCCGGCATGGATTGGGAATGGATGTCAGTTCCCAAATAGTGTCCAAATGGCTGGAAGTCAAGATATGCATGCAGGAGAGAGTCAGGAAGCATATTAGAAAACTGGATAGTCCCACAGTTCAGCCCCCTGGTGGTGAACACGAGAACACAGGGAGCGAATCGTGACACTATCAGATCACTCAGTACTGCTAAGTTGGGACCAGTCCATGGTACAAAAATGGCAATTTGGAAAAAACGCTCCTCCAGCCAATGGATGTGACTATTTTTAAACTTACAGTACCTCAAGACTCTGGCAGGAGTCGCGCAGGACCAACCATCAAGATATACTACATCACCACCCAAGAACCACTTTTAAACACACATTTCTTCAAAATAGCTTATGGCTTTACACCAGATACTAAAAAGCACTCTTTCTGAGTAAAGTTCCAATTCCCTGCCAAATTTGGTGTTTTCCATTCAGCCAATCTTTCTGTAGCATACAGCAACGTTTCTTATTGCATTTAACATAGGAAATCAAAGCTTTCGGACCCCCTTTTTCTTGGCCCCCACTGATGGATCTCCCTGAAACTTCCCAGGAAGGAGCTGAAGTGGGTGAACTTTTTGGGAGGAAAGTGTTTTGCAGATTTTTCAAACAGCGTTAAAGTTATTAGCCAAACAAAAAATAGTCTTCCTATGTAAACTCCATTTGGTTCAGGGGATTTGTCATCCGTGGGGAGTTGGGTACAGGGCCTGGTCGCGTGTTGTTCACTGTGCATGCCCAAAGGCTTGTGGTGGCTATTCAAGGACCACTCCCTTATTGTAAATGGCCACATTCGGCTTGGGTCAATTACTCTGGTGTGGGCCTTTATTGGCAGGTTTAGCCTGCTATGGAGGGTTTACAAGAATGTAAGGACATTGTGTCTGCATAGGTCAGGATGTTCATCTATCTGTATAGTCCACTGTAAAGAGCTATTGTAGCTTACAGAGTCTCAGGGCCCGATTCACAAAAGTAAACTGAAGTCTAAGTTTAGATCTGAAGTCTAAGTGCCCAATTCATAGAGGTAATCTTAAACCTGAAGTCTGAGTTTGCCTTTGTGAATTGGACCCTTAGACTTCGGGTCTTAAATTAGACTTTAAGTCTAAGTTTTCCTCTGTAATTTGGGCCCTTAGTGTCTGGTCAACAAGAAGAACAAGAAAATGATGACAACATGCTTGGGAAGCGAGAAAATGATGGTCGGGAAGTGGTACCTCCACATGCCCCCTGTGAGAAGTGGGTCTGGTATATGCTGTCCACTAATTGAAGTGGGCACCTTGCACCAGTCCAAATGACCCTTATGATGTAAGAGGTCAAAGCTAATCTTTAGAAAGCTATCCTAGAGCAGCCTTCAGGCTTCATTTTGAAGGAATGTAAAGCAGCTTTTTTTATCAGAATATTACCACTTATATTGAGTAAATGAAAGGAGAACCACACACAGTTATATACAAATATGTATTTATTAATATAGCACTCTCTAATATCCTCTACACGAGGCTAGAACACAAAGCACACAATACAAGATCACTAGAACAGTTTTAAGTAGATCAATGCACAGTAGGCTGCGGGGGAGACCAAACCATATACTAAAATAGTGGTATAACAATCACAACTTGAGTCAAGACAAGGTATAGAACACGAATTGCTGGGACCCCAAGGAACCACCTAAGGTGAGTAGATAGGGACCCCACGGAGGACGGGTGCAGTGTGCTAACACAACAGCGGCCTCCGTATAATTCTATGGGAAAATCACGGTTGCAGTTTTAAGGTTTAAGGACCCTTCTAGGATGACTTCGAGCAAACCCTCTGGAACTTAAGAGGTGGGAGAGCCAACCCACCCTTGGATACCGTAGTACCAGAGTTACCTATCCCAGAGGAGCCAGGTGCATAGGTCTAGAGTGGTGTCGGAAAACATTGGAGGGCTGGGTAGAAGTACATCTGCCATGAAGGTGAAAAGGGTCTGTGGGAATCCAAGCCTGGATTCTGGAAGGAAGGAAACTGAAAGCAGAGGGGACAGAATCTGGGTCACTTCTGGATGACCAGGGGCTAGGTAGACGAATGCCCACTGATGTCAGATGCTTCAGGTGCGAAGAAGGGATGCTTGACTCTGCAGCCACGAGGACCAGGAGATGTCAAGAATGACCAGGAGCTGGAGGTGAGCTGTCCCACGAAGGATGTTGTGTGCTGAGGGATTGATGTCCAGCGGGGGCACCCACAAGCCTTGGCAAAAGAAACCCACGCAGGAAGGTCAAGAAGGTTACGGTGTGGACCAGTAAGGTCCAGGAGACTCACCAATAAATGGGGAGTCTGAGCACATCTGGTGCAACCGGAAAAGCCCAACACAAATAAAGATGACTCTCAGAGGGATCCACAGGCCACAGGACCGGTAGTCGCGAGGAGGCCTTGAGCATGATTGCAAAGTACCAGTCCACGGAGCACTCGGTGTGAGGAGGCTGGAGTTCTTTGGTGCAAATACTGCTCATGGTGAGGACTACACGGAGTCCAATGCACAAGTTCAGGAATTGCCAACAAGCATTTGCAACTGTAAATGGATGCAGTGCACAGGGGTTCGGGTTATGCAGTCCACACGAGGCAAACTGGCCCCAAACTTGCTGAGAGGGCAGAGCAACCTCAGATACCTTCGGAAAACCACCTCCTGTGTCACTGAAATCTTCAGAGTCCACAGTAGCTCAAGAGCAGCAGACCTGTCAGTTGCGTTACAGTGCCTGCAGTTGCAGGGGAGTGACTCCTTCACTCCAAGGAAGATGCTTTTGGTTGTCCTTAGTGCAGCACAGGTCCTGCATGGAGCCTGTATGGAGCAAGGACACAGACAAAGCTTTGGATGGAGAGGGAGATGAAGTCGGACCCAGTCGAAGTCGAGCGAAGTCCATAGTGTCCAGACGATCGAAGGTCAATGGTTTCTTCTTGTAGAATCTTGTTCGCGTAAAATGTAAAGATTTACAGCCAGGTAAGCCTTTTTGTACCCATGGGAGAGGGTTGGATAGATTAGAGGGACCCTCCTAGGGGAGTGTTAGGACAGAGGGGTGGTTACACCCATGTCCTTTGTCCTGTTTAGCGCCTGAGCAGGAGTCAATGGCTCCCAGAACTGGTTTCAAGATGGACTATGCATGAGGACACGAAATGCGCCCCAAGTGCAGTCTTTCAGGCACTCTCAGAGTTTACCCACCCAGCCCTAATACACTAAATCCTGCCTGGGAGGTGGTCACACCGCCCTCTGACAGGATGCCTATTGTGCTGCCTTCCTCTGCTTGAGCTTGGCTCAAAAGCAGGAGGGCAGAAATGTTTCTCTGGTTGGCAGTATCCTTTTTGTGCTAACAGGGTCGAGAAGGCTGGCATCGGGTAGACAAGTGACCCCCCAAAGCTTCCTTCTGAAGGGTGGAATCATACCTCCCACACCTGTTACCATGGTAGAGTTATGATTCCAATGTGTGTTATACCAAACACGATATGTTTCTATGCAGCCGTTTTCGAGATAGCATTTACCACACTGTTATAATGCACCTCTACCTATATGTCTGGCTCAGTCACAGACAACCCGGGAGAATGGTCTCCAAGGGCTGCAGAGAGACTCTGCTCATGCAGTGGCACCCTCTCACTAAAAACTAAGCACCCTGCCTTCAGGATTGTTAAGGCCTGCTATGGGGTGACTTATACGTTTTAAGTGTAGTGACCTATAGATACAGTGAAACTATATCTAACGTAAGTGGTTCAAGCACCATCTTACACAGGTTGCAGTAGCAGACCTGTAGTTCCATTTTGCATGGTCTCTCATGGGTGGCATAATACATGCTTCAGCCCAGGGGAGGCCTCTGGGGTACCTATGCCCTGGGTACATGTGTACCATATACTAGGGACTTATAAGGGTACCCCAATATCCAATCTGGAGAGTACCAAAGTACATGCATAACAATTTTAGGGAGAAAGCAGATAGACTGGGGTCCTGATTAGCAGGAACCCAGTCAGACTAGTCAAAAACTGTGAAACATCCAGCAAAAAGTGTAGGTAACCATAAGAAGCAGCTCCTACTTTCCTACACCCCCTTCCCCAAAAAGAATAAATACAGTGTTGCAACAACCCCAGGACCTGGCCCATCTAATGATATTTTCAGGTAAGAACATGAAGTGCCATGGCCTTCATTCTCCTATTAGTCCCCTGGAGGCCCCAAGCAGTAAATAATGATTTCTCTAGCCTCATATGGCTAGTCTTGATAATCCTGAAGATTTTGCTCTTGGTAGACAACCCTATCCATTAGAGCTGTCCTCTGTCTGGTGCTCTTCACCAACTTAGCAATATATCTTGTGCAACCCCTCTGCAATCAACAACCACAACTCCCTTCCTGCTGCACGCTACAGGTCTCACGGCCTGGCTACTTCCAGGGTACCTCTGTCTCAGTTAAGTCAAGGGCCTGTCCATAGAAGTTTCAGGAGAACCATTCAGGCCGCACCAGCAGGTCCATTCCCTCAAAGGGCTCTACAGGGGCACAAAAGGGGCAATGACACTATCCTTGAGAGAGCAATTCAACCCAAACTTCCAAAGCCTACCTCTACAGGAGCATCATGAGGCTTCTCCTTCCAGCTAGGTGTTCTTTCTCTGTTCCCAGTTTCAGAGTCTTCTCATCTGCCTTTCTGTTGTGTAGAGGTTTTTAAGTGGGAGTGTAAAGTTCTAGAGGCAAGGCACCCCTGGCCAAGCTTAGGGGGATGTATCATTACTTCACCCCTTCCCAACCCTCCTGCACAGCATTGTGGAACATTCCAATATGGCAGCTTGAAGTTGACTATGGTAAGAGCTGTCCTGAGAGCATCAGCAACTACTCTAGCTGACACATCAGCCTGATCCCTTCCCTCAAAAACATCAAAGATGAGCCACTTCCGCATTGGGCTCCAGAGGTCTGGCCCCACGCCACTGCCCATTTGCTAATTAACAGATGCTAATTTCCTCCCCACCTCTTTTCCCCCTTCCTTTCACAAGAAGTGGGTCATATGTAATGTGTGATACAGTTTAAGCACCCCAACATTTCAGTAAGAACTAAAGAGGACACTTTGAATGCCCTATCACATTATAAGAGCTACCCCAGCTCGGTATCAATCCTTGAAGGGCCATTTCAGCACCAGGATAGCCTGCACATGTGCACATGCCTGTGCACACATCTGAGCACATGTATGCACATGTAACCAGCAGAGCCTCTTAACCTATCAACACACCAGTACCCTTATATTAAAAGGTGGATATTAGTGTTAACAATTCCATCCCATTTACTATGAATGTACTGTGCAGTAAGAGCCCAAAAACAAGGTTAGTGAGAAGTGAAACATAAAGGGAGAATAAGAGGACAGAATCTACTTTGCAACACCTTCCATGAGCTGTAGACGTTGGTTTGGCATTTGACTGATCAAATGCCCTTGTGGTCTTTCAGAAACATCAGCATGTTATTATATGTCAGACCCAGAATGAACAACCTTTCCAAGGCACCAATATGACATAAAACTAATTTCGAGCTATCAACAACACCCTTGTAGATGTGAAAAGGGTGAAGACTGCTTCTCAGAATGTAAAATCATAAAACAAGGAAAGGCACAATCAGAGGTCGATTGAGAATGTGAGGTTCAATGATTGCCACTACTAGGTCCCCTGGTCAGTTGTCTCAATGGTGGCTCTTTGAGTCAGGATTCTCTTGAGCAATGACTGGTCACAAATGTTTTCACAACAGGCTTAATGTGTTTCACTCCAGAAGAGGCAGGTTTCCTTTAATCTAGATTGCTGCACAAAATGATTTTGAATCAGCTAGATTTTTTCTAACGGGCTTGCTAATACGTCACCAGCCAACTTCCAGCTCCAACTGATTTTCAGGCACGCAGTGAGTGACGAAAGCTCCATGATTTGAGAGGTTTTTCTCTCCTTGTCTCTCAACAAAAGAATGATAGCAGCTTTGATTATCAGTGGGCTTGATTGTGGTGAGGTACTTGCCATTCCCTGTAAATAGCGACTCCAGGGGTGAGGTATTAATTAGGTGGTGTAAATACTTTCTAGTCCTAATTTTCACTTGAAAATGGCTAATTGCATCATTGACCATTCAATATTTATAGCATCAAACTTTCCTTGTATCGGTATTTACTGCACAATTTCACCTGTGGATTCCGAAATATTTTAGCTGATGAAATTTGCAGGAAGTGTGGCAATTACCATAGTGCACGGAATTCTGATTACGTGCTGTACTGCGTCGTTTGTACTTCACCACCTCACTTGTAATCAGAGGCATATCCTCGTCCCCGCTATTGTTAGTGATGGCTACCTTGAACGGGGCGACCTGAACTGGAAACCATTTATCTATAAGTCCTGCATAGAGGGAAGGAAGCTCCTGCCAAACAGGTTCACCCCAAAGAAAGTTCCATTAATGTGTTCACAATTTAATATTTAGCCACTTATTACAAGTAGGATCGATAATCCTGAACCATTACACAAATCCTGATTTACGCAGGTATTGAAATTATGAGTTTTGTTATTACTGGATGCGATAAAATCTGCACCCCAATCCTGCCTATATATTCCATGAAAAAATGCCCAAGAAATACCTTACATGAAGTGAAGTACATGCAAAATAACAGGTTGATAATTAGTGGACCCGATAAACTGATCCCAAGGAAATAGGGTAACGCCTAACCTAAAAAATAGAAAGATTCTTAGCATTTTAAACAAACAAATGGAAATTGACCTTAATTGGTAAGGCTTTCAATTTTTATAACAGAAGAAAGCAAATCCTACATAAAGTTTCATTATGCTGTCCCAAATCTCACTTGCAGACTCATGCAGTAATCTGCGAAACTAAAACGTTCTTGCAATGATCTTTTCAATGCTTACTTATTTCTGCTTGGGAGTATCCATAAACAACAGGATATAAACGAATTGAAGTTTCCCAGTGCTTTCAAAAGCATAACTTTCAGGTGGTAGTTGGAGTGTATAGAAAATATGGCATGTTCATGCCCATGTTTTATCACAATGGGTATGTCACGCTCTTTATCTGGAATATGACTGGATTAAATAGTCCAACATATTGCAGCACATCATTCAGTCCTGTGAAACTTGCAGAGCTTCTTTAACTGTGATGAAAACTAATCCAAACTAAATGAGTTTTCAATAACAAAACATATTATAAAACAGTGATATTCAAACATGTAAACATTAATGGACATGGCTGCTAAACAACATTTCTTATGGATGTCAAAAAGATATTGTCATTGTACGACTGTTTTAACTTGCATCCGCCTTTAGTACTGCTTGAAGCAACAATATACAACCGAAATTATAATCGGAAATAAAGTAGTACATGTAACGTTCACTTCATGACTTCAGCTCATCCTTTCAAAGGACCAATAATATTAATATCAATAGCAACCACTTGCCAGGGGCTACATGTTAGTTTCTGACAAACCAAAGGCATAGAATGTGATGGAAAAATGCTATCATTGTTCTTAATCAATCAATCAAGACATTTGTAGAGCGCGTTACTCACCCATGAGGGTCTCAAGGCTCGCGGGGGGTGCTGCTACTGCTCGAAAAGCCAGGTCTTGAGTAGCCTCCTGAAGGTTAGTAGGTCTTCGGTCTGCCGTACGGAGGATGGGGAGGGTGTTCCAGGACTTGGCGGCGAGGTAGGAGAATGATCTGCCACCGGTGGTCGCTCTTCCGATCTTCGGATGCGGGGGATTTTGGCGAGGGCAAGGTTGGTGGAGCGGAGCTGGCGGTTTGGGGTGTAGAAGGTGAGTCGTCTGTTGAGGTATGTTGGTCCGGTGTTGTGGAGTGCCTTGTGTGCGTGGGTGACGAGCTTGAAGGTGATCCTCTTGTTGACGGGAAGCCAGTGCAGGTCTGTCAGGTGGGGTGTGATGTGGCTGTGGCGAGGGATGTCGAGGATCAGGCATGCAGAGGCGTTCTGTATGCGCTGCAGTCGTTTAAGCAGTTTGGCAGGGGCTCCCGCATAGAGGGCGTTTCCGTAGTCCAGCCTACTGCTGACGAGGGCCTGGGTGACCGTTCTTCTTGTGCCGGTGGGGATCCACCTGTAGATCTTTCGGAGCATGAGGAGGGTGTTGAAACAGGAGGATGAGATGGTGTTGACTTGCTTGGTCATGGAGAGTGTTGAGTCGAGGATGAATCCTAGGTTGCATGCGTGGTCGTTGAGTGTCGGTGCTGCTCCCAGGGCAATGCACACATTATCTGACCACACGTTCAATTCCTAAATTTCTTTCTGGCCATCAAAATCTTGCCCTCACTCGCTCCTTGGTTTTAACAATTCCCAAATTACCCTGGTGAGTCTCATCTGTCAACTTACTTCTAAATGTGATAGGCAGAACCAATTGTGTTCCTCTAAATAACATATCCGTGTCAACCACCAGTTCATTATATACAACCATCCATGGCTTTGTTAACGTTCTCATTTGAACTAGTCCAGACTGTATTTCCTCTTTCCTCTTCCATTACCATTTCTAAAGTAATTTCACATGCATCTATATTTTCCTCCTGTATCTCTTCAAGAAACTCAACACCCTCCTCTCTTGACACTATTCAAGACAGACCATCAGCCGTCAATCTCATCTTCAGGTACATGTTACACTGGCGACAAGCGAGGTACTTAAAGGAAGGAGCACCTCAACATCATGAAGAGAACAGAATGAGGGTCGGCAACCATCTGGAACGACGTTGTGATGTTGCCATAATGAAGAATCTGCAAAGCAGTGCAGTGAAGTGGCCGAGTCCAGGATCAGTTAAATAAGTGGGTGGATTAGAACCGCATTGGTTCTGTGCATTATTTTTAAAATAGTTCAGGGGGATCGGGAAAAGCATGAGTGGCTGGAAGAAGGTAAAGCAGCTGGAGGTGAGAGTGGGGCAAGTAAGGCCTTTCATCGTGGTTACGATGGAGTCGGTGCGTGCAACATCATAGCTTGCTGTAAGCCAGCCATTGCCCCTGCAGCATACATGCGATATGTGGGCGCCATATTTGATTTGGCCCCATACGGTGATACGCAACCTTAAAATAGTGCGTGCAACTGAAAGCAGGGTGAGATGATCGTGTCATGCCATTCTAGTTTATTGTGCTATGGTACATTGAATTTTATAAAGAGAGAAAAATATATATAAACATAAGAACAGAGTACCCATTCTGCTACTGGATTGCTTAGTTTTTGGGAGGTAAAATTAAAGCCTGTTTCCCCACAAGCAGTCATTAGCACATCACATTGGATTGTGTTGCCTGTATTTGTGTGAAAAGCACACCAAAAAGGAAAATTAGTGACTACAACAATGAAAGGCACATCTAAAAATGTTGAGGTGGAGTTAAAATTAAAGCCTGTTCAACATCAGTGGTGATAGTCTCACCTTTGCCTGTTGCAGTGATAGGAACACCTAAGAGGTCAGTGGTGTCTGTTCCAACAACGGTGATAGGCACACCTTAAAATTTATTTGTTTTTAAAGTAGGATGCATCGCATTAGACAGGGTGCTGCAGACATTCAAAAAAAACATATTAAGAGTGGTGGTGTAAATTGGTTTGTGAATATTACAGTTGGTATAAAATAAGGCACAATGCAGAATGTGACACCACCACTGTTTTTCTTAAGATTTCCAAGCGAAAGTAGCATAAAATGGGGCTAATAGAGGAAAATGTTTGGTCATTATGTGAGGGTATGTGAAACCAACTTAAGCACTGGGCGGAAATATTCTCTGCTAATGCACTGTCTTAGAAGAAAGGGCCAGGAAGTTCTAGAGAACCTACCAGAATTAAGTGTGGAAGAACAGAGAGGGTTAAATGAGTTTCAGACTTGTATTTTACAACGTGAGCGTCATTATTTGCCTAGAGTCAGTACCATTATGGAACAGTACCATTTTAGTCTACGAGAGCAGGGTAGAGAAGAAACAGTTGAAGATTATATAACAAGTCTTAGAAAACGTGTGTCCACCTGTACATTTGGGTGATTCAATGAGGAATGTATAAGGCATCAATTTGTGTTAAGATGCAGAGATGATAAAATTAGAGAGGAACTGTGGCTGAAGGATGAGCCACCGTTGGAGGGAGTCATTTTAGTGGCAAAAGGGTTGAGCACATGTTAAAGTGTGTAACTGAGCTGAAAAGTGAGAAAAGTAAAATACATTGAAGCCCAAAAAAAGAGTGAGGAAAATGTGTGCATGATAAAAGTCAATAAGGATACATCCAAAGAAGTAGCAAAAGAGGATCATATAGGGTACATAGTAGGGTTTTCTGATTTTGGAGGAGTGGTCACAGAGCAAATGCAAGAATATGTCCAGCTCTGGGAGTGATCTGTCATGGGTGTGAAAGAATGGCCATTTTCAAAAATGTCGTAGAAGTAAACAAATAGAGGACTAGAATAAGAAGGTAAAAAAGATCAGTCTGGCATTATATTACAAGTTGAGGGAGCGAGACAACAACATCCAACTGGTGTTGAGAAAATGTATGTATCAATCTGAAAAAAAAGTTGATTCACGCTTGCATCTAACTATTATTTCTAAACACAAGTATAGTCAGTGGTTTCAAGGAAAAAACTCATTATGATTCATGGATGTATACCCTGATGGGTATGGAAGACAACCCAAAAGCATGCTATTGTTTGACAAGATTTATATTTCCAAGAAAAGTGATGATATACTTGGGTGGCCACATCAAAGTTTTTTGGGGGTTACTTTAAATCCAAATGCAGAACATCAAGTGCAAGTACAGGAGGTTGAGACAGAGTATATGGCTTTGTGTCTGAATACCCTCCATTGTTCAGAGAGGAGTTAGGGTACTTGAAGGGTTATAAAAATGGTATGCAATTGAAGACATGAGTGATACCAACATTGGCCAAAATTAGGGAAACTCCAGTTGCTTTACAGGAAAAAGTAGAACAGGCTTTGGAGAAACTTATCAGTCAAAAGATTATAACACCAGTGGAAGCTAAAGAATGGTTGTCTCCAATTGTTGTTGTCAAGAAAGCTAGTTGAGATATTAGGTTGTGTGTGGACCTCAGGGCACTCAAGAAGGAGATAATTGGGGACAGGTTTCTGCTTCCAAACATAGATGAGATATTTTCATCTTTAGCAGGGGCGAAATTCTTCACAACATTTGCCCGAACGCAGGCGTATCATTAAATGCGGTTAGTAGAGAATTCATAAGAGCTTACGGCATTTATAATTCCCATGTAAGCATTCAAGTTCAAGACGATGTCATTTAGCCTCTGTTTTTCAGAGAGTGATGGCGTCTTTGCTCAAAGGGGTAAAAGGAAACAAATGCTATCAGGATGATCGGCTGATATTTGGTGGGGCACGTTGTGAGCATTATTCAAGAGTAAAGTTTCTGAATGCAGGTTTGATGTTAAAAAACAAAAACTGCAAATTTGCAGTACAAGAGGTAAGTTATGTAGGACATCTTATCAATGGGAGGGGTGCTGCACTGAAGATAGAGTTTGTAGACACTATTGAAAAGTTAGCCATATCATGTACAAAAGAGGAGGTTTTTCATTTCTGGGTATGGTGGAATACTATGGGAAATATATAAAAAATCTGGCGAGCAAATCCAACAACATGCAGGTGTTGCTTTTGAAAAATAAGGAGTTTAAATTGACAATTGAATGGCAACAGGAATTTGAAGAATTGAAAGAAGAATTGTAAGATGCACCAAATTGGTAGGGGTTCATTCCTGGTCATGAAAGTATAACAGTAACTGATGCCAATTCCAAGAGGTTGGGAGCAATTTCGTAAGAAAAAAGAGATGGTGAGGCTCATCTAAATGCGTGTTCATCTAGCAGTGTGAGAGGGGCAGAGATGAATGAATCAATGATAGAAAGAGAGGTGTTGGTGATTTATTGGGCACTTAATAAGTTTATGATTTTATCAGGGGAAAGCTAACTTAATGATCATAAACTACTGAAGGAACTTTTTCAAAAGAAAGGGCTGGATTTCATTTCTCCCAGAATAATGCAATGGGTCATTGCTTTGCAAGATTTTAATTTCGTAGTAAAACATTTACCAGGAGTTGCCATCAGTACCTGTTGGATGAGGTATTACAATAAAGAAACTCTTACCTGAAACGTATAACTTGTAGTAAAGTACTTGAGGTACACGTTACAGTACCCAATCTTCCCATGCTTCCCTTGCTGACAATGACATAACATTGATATAATCTGTATTTATAACAGAAACACACCACATGACAGTTCTCTTTAATCTGTGAATACAGCTCTTTGTAAATGGATTTTATTGCCACTGGATTAACAGATTTGTTTGCAGGTTCCTTGTTGAATCATATGCCAGACTTCCTAGTAATGAACTCCTGATATTGTATTTCCCTTGTCAGCTATCCTCTATATAGAACTGAATTAGTCCCGGCCACAAAACTAGGACCTGAATATCGGCCCTAATTATCATGTGACATATATATATGTAATCTTGCCTTCACCACACTTACATCTATATTTCCCCGTTGTTTTGGCCTCACCCCCTCACAGACCTTCCTATCCATTGCGAGCCTGCTCCCCATTCCCAGAGAATGCTGGCCTAGTGGTACTTTTATTTTATACTTATATTGCTCTTACTGCTGCTCCAGTAACATACACTACTTAACTATGATATTGTAATATCGTAGTCAAAATATCACTTGACATAAATATTGTGTACTAAACATTGTTTACCTAAACATCTCCCCATTGGAGTTAGTAACAGAAAATCTGCAGGCTAATCACATCCACAATATTTTGACAGGCAAATCCATCAATAATACTGATATAATTACTGCCACTGGTATTGGTGTTCCTCCTCCTTTTTCCCCTTTTCCTCTTATTGAAGCTCCTATTATTTAAGAGGCAAGGAAAGGGCTAATAAGAACACCAACATCTGTATTATTTTCAGCCTGCAGTCCCATATCATTCTCAAACTTTTATTGATACCTGAAGACCTTTTGACCTTGATCGAATATATTTGTATCATTATATAAGGTGCATTCAATACATCAAAAACTTCCAGACAAAATGAAAGGCAAGATAAGTAAAGTATGACTCCTGTGGTGACTCCTGTTTGGCATGTTATGCGAAAAAGCCGCAATTGGGGCCATGTGCTGATTCATCATTTTACTTTGGTTAGGATTTGTAAAGCATTAGCCAGAATCACTTACATCAGTTCACTATACAAAGTAGATGTTGTTGCTGTTTGGTGTTTCAATCCTGTGTGGCCTGATTTCAGATCAGCCGTGGTGAAACTTGCCATTGCTTTGATTGCTATGGATAACAATGGAAGGGGTTTCTCCAAATGGCTACTTTTATATGCCAGCCAATCTGAAACATATATGTCTTTCAATTAGCCTATTCGGTGCCAAAGCACTTGTCTTTTAGCTTCTGGTCACTAGTTTATAAAAATGTATCTGTTTATTGCTCTGCTATCCAAAAATCTGTAGTATAAAGGACGCAAAAAATGATCATCAAAGGTTAATGATGTGTTTTTCCAATTGAATTGCCTTACAGCAGTCTTTCCCTGCATGGCTTTATTCCCCAGTGGTATTACCTTTTGTGAGAAATTGGGTTGTTGGTTGACTGGTGTGTGAACCCTGGACAAGCTGCAATCACAATCCTTTGCAGGTTGAACCACAAAAAGTCACAAAAACTTAGAGGCAATGTGTAAAGTATTTATGTAGCACACAAACAGTAATAAAGTGAAAACACAAGCCAAGAAAAATTCCCCACCAATTTAAGAAAAATAGAGTACAATTTAATGAATTATTTGACCCCAAGATTACAAATATCCAATCATTAGAACTGGAGTTATGAATTTCTAAAGATTTGAGTGAAATCTGGCTCCTAAAAGATCAAAGCACCAACGCAGACATCTAGTCATACGAGACCGGGTCAAAGTTTAAAGATATGGCCGACCGCAATGGAGCATAATTCGGATGCACAAAGTTAATTGGGCCAGTCAGTGCTTACCTTTGAACTTAGAAGAAATGTTGAGGAAAACGTTCTGAGAAGGTAAAGTTCAGCGGGGCATGGTTGCAGGAAGTATCGGATGTGGGAGTGTTGTCATAGCCTTAGATCAAAGCCGCAGGGAAGATTTCTACGTTCAGGCTTAGCAGCTGATTACGATCTTGGTTGTAAAGCCTACGACCTTAGGTTGTAGGCTTTCTGATCGAGATAGTCGGTTTCACTTCCGACAGCCTAATTACAATTTCATTTTCTCTCTACAGCTCAAGAAGTTAAGCAAGCTAATTCTTTTGTTTCTTCTTGTTACTGGCGATACTGTATATGTGAATCCCAGTTATTGACTGAAGTACTCTCTTTTTTGAAAAAGGGGTCAATTCAATTCAATTCAATTCAAATAAGCTTTATTCGGTTTTTAAGTTTAAACCCATAAAAGCAACAAAGAGAAATACATACGTACATAAATAACTCGACAATTCATTACAAAGTTAAAAGAAAACCATCTATTTAAAACAAACTAAAAACGAGTCAACTAATCAGAGTAATAACGCAAAGTGCACACAGTCCCCTTTCACCAGGTATTATAATTCAGTGGTTGGGGGCTAGGATAAAAGTCATGCAAATCCCAAATACAGATGGGACCATCTCCAATTTGGGGCTGAGCAGATCGTAAATAAGGGGCAATGTTCCTGTGTTTGAATTTAATTAATATCAAATCCCCCGGAATATCTTTAGGCAACATGCCTAGCCACCCCACCCTCCTCACGCTCAAAATTCCGCCATCTAGAGTAAGTGGTAACGGTCTATTATTTTGGAGCCAAAAGATGGCTTTGTTCAGCAGGTCCTGGTGTGTTTCCAATTTGCCCCGTTTAAGTGCAGGGACCCCAGAGAGAACCGTCACGTATGGGGCGGCTTCAGGTGGTAGATTAATTTGATGCCTTCTTTCTTGAATAATTCTGGGAGTTGTGTGAGGGACATATACAGGATTAGAAGTAACATTGCGGCCACTTGGAGTGGGTGTGGTACGAGGGGAATCAATAGTTTGAGTTTTCCTGCTTGCAACGGGCTTAGCCTTTTCGAGGTTGGTAGAGAAAGTAGGACATATAGGTAAAGCAGTGTTTTCAGGTACTGGATAAATCCTTTTTACTGTTTTTTCGATACTGGACAACCTGTCCCCCAGGTCGTTGATTTTAGTGGCCAGAGGTGATAATGCAGAGTTTAACAATCGTTCGATTAGAGCCAATAGGGTCAATTGGAGAGGCGACACAGAGTCATTGGTTGTAGTCTCAGCCTTATCCGTCATTAATAACGTAGGATTGGAGGGGGAAAATGAGGGGCTACAGCACATTTGATCGATAATAGCCTCATCATGTTTCCTTTTACTGGTTGAACCCCGGGACAGTATGTTGGCCTGAAGAAGGATTTTTTCGGGGGATAAAGGTACATCCTGGGAAGTGCAATTTATTCGCTCAGTGTCTCTTCCCACTATGGGGGGGTTGATACCTCCGGTGAATAGTTTGTGCCACACAGGGCATTCAACTCCTCCCAGATGGACATAATTATTAAATAGCGGAAATCCGAAAACAATATTGGCAATTCAAAGCGGAAAAAATAAAAAGATTTAAAGTCTCTGTACCTCCTCCTTCGATGGGGCCAAATGGGGTGGCCCGTCCCGTCCTCCTCAGTCCTCTGAGGGCCACAGAGGGCCCGCCCTTTGCCCGGGCTTAGCCCGGCTAGTCCCGCGCGCGGTCCCGCGTCGTGGGGGTTATCCTCGGATTAAATGCGCCTCCATGCGCGGAAGTGTCCTTGGCGGTTTCCGCCGCTGTGCCGCCGTGCAGCCTGGGGTATGTAGTCCCCACCTCCGCACTGCGGCCGCTATGGCTGTGTCTGCGGCGGTGGGAGGGGGGGGAGAACACCAGCAAGCCCACCGGGATACTGCGATGCCGCCTGCACCAGGGCGCAAGCAGGGAGAAGTGCAGCAAACCCCCGTCGTTTTACAAGGTCCGCCCGCTCTGCCGGGGTTATCCTCGGATTAAATGCGCCTCTGTGTGCGGAAGTGTCCTTGGCGGTTTCCGCCGCCGTGCCGCTGAGCAGCCTGGGGTATGTAGTCCCCACCTCCGCACTGCGGCCGCTATGGCTGTGTCTGCGGCGGCGGGAGGGGGGGGAGAGAACACCAGCAAGCCCACCGGGATACCGCGATGCCGCCTGCACCAGGGCGCAGGCAGGGAGAAGTGCAGCAAACCCCCGTCGTTTTACAAGGTCCGCCCGCTCTGCCGGGGTTATCCTCGGATTAAATGCGCCTCCGTGCGCGGAAGTGTCCTTGGCGGTTTCCGCCGCTGTGCCGCTGAGCAGCCTGGGGTATGTAGTCCCCACCTCCGCACTGCGGCCGCTATGGCTGTGTCTGCGGCGGCGGGAGGGGGGGGGAGAGAACACCAGCAAGCCCACCGGGGTACCGCGATGCCGCCTGCACCAGGGCGCAGGCAGGGAGAAGTGCAGCAAACCCCCGTCGTTTTACAAGGGGAAAAAGGGGTCAATAAACCTACATAAGAATCAAATTTGTCCTTGGCTCTTGTGCAATGCATAGTGCTGTTCACTCTGATAGTCAACAATGCTTGAACTGCCAAAGCTATATTGTAGTGCAAGCTGCATTTTCCACCCATTGGTGGAATTCTACAGAATCTTGCAGAGTTTTCTGTAACTCTGCAGAATTCAGCTGAGTGAAACTTCACGAGTTCCACCCATGCCTAATAATTATAAGTCGATGATTTAATTGCACTGTTTTCAACCTCAAAGTGCATGATATATATAGAGCAGAAATTAAATTATAACATTTATTATAAAACATCCATTGAACGTGCTACCACTGGCTGGCTGTTTCTCTCCCTGATATGCACAATGTTGAATATTAACATGGTGTAGTCCTGGGCATATATGTTAACTGTAAAACAGGTTTTTTAATATGTAGAAAAAGAGATATGAATAAGGAAATGTTTGTGTTCCATGTATACTTAAGTAAAGTATGCCATTAGTTGACTAAGGAATAACAGAGGCATGTAGGATGATGCAATTTCAAATCAACAAGACAAATGTCAAGAAAGAAAATAGTGGAGATAGAAAAAATGATTGAGTTTAAGTGTGAACCATTCCGTATGCAGTGGTCACATTAATTGAGCAACGTATATCTACTTATCCCACATCAATATACAGAAAGGCAAATCATCCCCACATGTCTTTAAATTGCAGAGATAAATAGAACAAATTGCACTTGTATTTTCTGCTACTAACCCAGTGAGTAAGTATGAAAATAATGCAAAGGAAAGAACATAATCATGACTTACCACATTATAAAGGCCTGATTGGGTAAAATAATTCCCAGAACAGTTGTCAATATTCAGTCAAATATTATAATTACAAAGTGTACATTCACTTGCTTAATATTCAACAAAAATAGTCCATAAATGCCCTCAAGTGGCAAAGCATGGCACTTATCCACTAAACAACAAAAAATGTAGTACTCGATGCTCAACACACACATACGCACACTCAGAATAAATGGAGAGAAAGAGGTGTAATTGTTCACTGTATGTCACTTTGTTCACATCTCACATACACTGCACCACTAAATTTCCTTCACTGAGGAGCACCTTTTAAAAATGCTTGAATATGTGATAAAGTTGTTATGCATGTCTTCCATAGAAAGACACTATCATTTACACCAAATTCTAAACCCAGTGGTTCACTCCAGTGATGCAGCAACAGTTGATAACAAAACTCATTACCCACTGTTGCTATATCATAAAGACCTTCTACACCAGGCTGACAGGAATATTTGAGAACGTTTCAGCACAGCGCTGCCTGTCAGCTTTGAGTAAAACCATATAACATAGCTGCAGGAGGGGTAAGCAAGGCAAAGAAGACAGTGCGGATCGGTTAAGGATGCCAGGTAATATTATGGACAATCTTCATTGAAAAAGACTAATGATTCCAGAGACACCATGTTTTACTTTAAGCAGGGGGTATGCTGGCATTTTCCTATGGTAAGCAGCATACATAGACAGACAAATCTATTGACCACATAGAATATTATATCAGAGCTGGTTGGGCTTTAGATATTTTTATTGTTACACTGTTATAAACTTGTCATTGAAGGCCGATCTCATAGGTATACAGCTGCAATGACCAATCTTGGCCTGAAGGGAGCTGGGGCTTAAAAGAGCTCACAGTAATCACATGCATCAGGTAAGAGCAGGATAGCAGCAGCCAGCCACAGGTGAGCTGAATTCCTCCACCCATCCTTGGCCTGCAGGGGTGGAGACAAAGCAGTGAGCAGGAAATTCTAGGTAATGGAGTTTCCGGCATGAGCAGGCTGGCTTCCACAAAACCTGGCATGGTATGAAAATGGATGGCCATTTCCAAGTAGAGTCCAAATGGCTAAAAGTCAGTATGTGCATGAAGGGGAAGGTATGGAAGCTTATTAGAACACTGGAGAGTCCCATAGTTCAGCCCCCTGGTGGGGCACCTGAGAACACAGGAGCAAGTTGTGACAGTAGGTCATATGCATATCCAGCCGTTTGGCTAATA
This sequence comes from Lissotriton helveticus, assembly GCF_964261635.1. NCBI lineage: Eukaryota > Metazoa > Chordata > Amphibia > Caudata > Salamandridae > Lissotriton > Lissotriton helveticus. Next base: position 1,015,928,290 of record NC_136069.1, on the reverse strand, counting down.
TTTTGCAGACGATTTTGACATCAGTATTTATCATTGTAAGTGGCTGGTATGCTGCGGGATCCTTCTCATCCCCACCTGGCTTTAGGAGCATACAGATGTCTCCTTCACGCATGGCTGGAGGTAATAGTGAGCCAGACTATTAAAATTGTTTAATGGACTCTACTGACTTTTTTTAGATTACACTCACGCTCACTATTGCACTTTTTTAGGCCCCTCACACTCACACACCCGTTGGCTTGGAATAAAAGAACTCCGCCAAAGTGCAGCCCCCTGTTCTGCCCGACGGGCATTGCACCGCCAGCCTGCCGTAGGAGCAGGATACCAATGATGACGCTGGACGGCCATCGGATGGGATGACAGTAGTCGTCCAACCGGTAACCTGTGTGAGGTATCCTTAAATTCCGAAAAGGGTTCACATCATGCACTTCCCTTGTCATACCTAGTGAGAGAAAGGTTAGCTTGAGCCAATCAGTTGGCTCTCTCTGGGGAACTCTGTACAACCACTTTGCTTACTACTGGAGGTAATATACCCCTCTCGCAGGCTTCACTGAGAGTCTGAAGGAGAGGTTGCACCAGCTTCATCTCATAAGTATGATAACATTCAATTGGGAATCCATCCCCCGGGCCTTAGCTTTGGTTATCTCTGCTAATGCCTCTAGTATATCCTCTGTTGTTAATTGCTTCTCTACTTCTGTCTCAGCTTCCCCATTTGGAGCTCCTCAAGGAATGGTGTATAACATTCTGGTCTAACAGCTGGATCAGCTGTGTACACCTTCTGCAGATGTTGGCAGAATTGTTCCAATATGTCAGGTCTAGCATACACCAAGTCTCCCACCACAGCTCGTAAGCATGCAACAATAGTGGGGGCTTGTTCCCTATACAGTATCCATGCCAATAGGCAGCCAGACTTGTTGTGAGATGCAAGGAAGGATGTAGGCTGAGATGAAGTTGTATCCAAAAAGATAGATTTATTCTTCAGTTCAATCAGGACAGGAACATTAGATGATAAGATGGTTGTAGCAGTATCAATAGTATCAGGCCCACCGGAAGCAGCATCTCTGCTGTTCAGCCCACATACAGCAACTGACTGTTAATTCAACCATACACACACGAAGACTCTGTGACATCACTCACACAATGGCTGAGCAGCAGAGAACAGAACACAGAGAAAGGTCTATATAGCAAAGAAATATTTCCCTCATGGCCTGAATACTCTTTTATCTTATGACATAGTTCATCTACTTTGCAAATGGTCCTTCAAAACATAGCATAAGATACTTTCTGTATTTGTATTCTCAGTTATTTATTGATTTTTTATATTGTATCAAAAAGTTATTTTTTTCTTTATATATTTTTTCTTTTTAAATTCATTAAACTCTTTTGGTTATTTCATATAAACCTTAAAATACACAACATCAAGTACATATTATTCCCAAATTATATATACATATCAAAAGAAATCCTTCATGCCACACATCTCTATATACTCACATACTACTCATACTACTACTCATACATACACTTGCATACACTCCACTTTTCATCAAGAACAATCTCTTTTTTCTGTGACTGAGGTGACACCGATTGTAATATGAATTTCCACGCCAGGTCGACGCGCGTTTCGGTGGACTTGTACCACCTTCCTCAGGACCGACAGAGAAAAGTTTGTTTCCTTATTGTGTGGACACAGGGTATCTGAAATTACAAAGATAACTTCATGTATCTATGCCATTTAATTACATATGAAGGACAAACAATTCCATTTAATCTAGTACAACCTCACATAGTTTCTTATTTGCACTAGAGTATATGCGCACCAACGTGTCAACATACAATGGGAAATGAGGTCTCTATAAAAAGGCGCAAAGTCATCTGTTATTAGCTATGAGATTTGTTTGGATGGTGAACACCTAAATCTAAAGAGCCACATTGTATAGGGGCAATTCATATGTCTGCTAGTGATGTAGCAGGAAAATGTCTATACCACATATCTACATAACAACAGGTTTAGTATAGAGTTAAAAAATGGAAAAGTATAGGAACGTTTTTGAAAAAAAGCCAGAGAGAAAGAGGAAAGTACTCTCTCACGATATCTCTTACAGTGCCCACTATTAATTAAATGCAATCTTACCCTTTTAAGATTCTGGCGATGTATAAATGATTTACAGTGGTAGCACAGCTCCTTTATTCACTTATTCTCCCTATGGTGATAAAAGACATGAATCATTCTCAAAGTTTAGCTATGATAATACTCCTTTAGGGCCCAATAAATGGGGGCTTTTCTTACCTATTCACAAGGTAGATATAGAATGCTTGAAGGGCGATGTTTCCTATCTCTTGCTTAGGACATTCATCAATACAATATATATTCAAAATTTCTGCAGAAAGAATGCATATAATCAGACTCAGTATAATGCATTAAATAATCAGCATCACCAGAAGGTCGGAAGGCATCTGCCAATAACGGGGTCCCTGCTCTCTGATATTCCACTGTATTGCGCAGCTGACCGGCGCATTAGTCCAACAAGAATTAAGCCAAGTAGGCTATCTCAGCTGCCAGAAAAGCGGATGACTCAGTCATTAGGATTCTATCCAATCTACTGTAGGTATTATGTGTAGGTGTAAGGCATGTGAATACTCTTTGTGTTAGGTGCTGCATTCGCCATACGTCGCGTAAGCCCAGGTTTACCATCACAGTCTGCATTGCTTAGTCATGTGTGGCTTAGTGCCCATTCTAGGGGGGGAGCCACTCCAAATCAGGGTCAATAACACAATTAAAATCTCCCAGCCATACGAGGGGGATAGGGGGATAGCCAGCTCCGTCATGATCAAATCCTGCAATGTTGAGTAAAAGGCTGGGTCATCTGTATTCGGTTCATACATGTTTAAAACAGCTATGTCCCTGCCCCCAAGCTTTCCTCTCAATAGGACGTATCAGCCTCCATATATTGTAGTGTAAATGGGGTACCAGGGGCCACCCATATCAAGGTCCCTCTGGCATATGCGGAATACGATTAATGAAATACCTGCCCTGTCCACTTTTTCGCTACTTGCTCAGCCCATGCATCATCTAAATGCATTTCTTGCAGACATGCAACAGTTATTTTATGCCTTTTAATGAAGGAGAGGTCTCTATGACATTTAGTAAATGTACCTAGCCCTCTGAAATTCCAGCTAAGAAACTGTACCTTCCTTGCCATTAAGTCTGTTTAACTTTCTTTGCTCATGTGTGCCACTGTAGCCACTGGTCTAGTGTCCTATCTCACCCACTGAATTAACATAACCTAAAACAGCCCATAAGCAAGGACCTAAACAGAACCTCTTCTACCCATGGGCAATACTCGTCAGACATCTCAGTCGTTACTACCCACCACTTGCTCGTGCCAGGACATGCACAGCATCTCATTTGGCCCGACCGGGGAAACACACAATGTTACATCCACAACCCGAACCCCCAAATTGTTTCAGCTATCAAATGTTTAATTCCATGACACTGCAGATATGCAGTATCCCCTGTAGTAATGCCCCTTCACTCCCCGCGGAGATTCCATACATACTTGTGTATCACTGCAGTCTGGCCATACCCCTCTTCAACATGCATACCAAACATTTTGTCATTACCTCATTTTGCTTAACATTAACAATGTATGCTAATGCAATTTACTATTGCAGCGGCTAGATTCTCTAATCCCCACATTGTTCAGAGGTTTCTTCCTTCAAGGTTTCAGGGACAGTATCCATCATCAGGCTCAGTGCCTGTGTCCTTGGGTCTGACTCAGCAGGACCATCCAGCTGTGGAGTATCCCCATCACCAGGGGGCCCAGTGCCATCTAGCTGCAACAAACCATCATCCCCACTACAATCCTGTGTTCAGACTGTTCAGCTGATTCCTGCGTTCTCACTTTCTCTGTTTGCTGATGAGGATTTTTGCTCAGGTGTGATCCCCAACCCCGCTTCTGCCCTTGCAGCTCTCTAGGTGGGAGGCCTCCTCCTGCATCTCCAACCACTCCCATACCTCCTGTGGTGAGTCAAAAATGCGCTCTTCCCCTGGATAAAACCTTTTGGCTGGGTACGGTGACCTGCACTGTAACTTTAACTCCTGTAACTTGTGCTTGACTTCCAGATAGGGTTTCAGATTCAGATTAGCTTTATTCGATTTTTAGTTAAAAACCATAAAAGCAACAACAATACATACATGCATAGATATCTCAACATTTCATTGCAAAGTTTAAGATCAACTATTAAAACAGGATTAAATAAATGTAACGTATCAACTAATCAAATGTTCGTATATATTCAGGACTAATTAGAGGCTGGAGGGTTAATAGCACAGGGTACAAGGGATCCCCTTCTCCAAGAATTAGAAGTCATAGTTGTTGTCATTTGTCTTGGTATTGGGATATGTTGGGAGCCGGGATAAAAATCATACAAGTCCCAAATGCAAATGGGGCCATCTCCTTCTTTGGGCTGGCAAAATCGTAGTTTGGGGACAATGTTCCTATTCTTAAATTTGATTAACATCAAGTCCCCCAACGTACCTAGCCACCCCACCCTCCTAACACTCAGGATTCCGCCGTCTAGGTCTGGTGGCAACGGTCTGTTGTGTTCTAGCCAAAAAATTACTTTATTTAGCAGGTCCTGGTGTGTTTCAAGCTTGCCCCGGCTAAGTGCAGGGACCCCAGAGAGGACAGTCACGTATGGGGCAGCTTCGGGAGGTAAGTTAATGCGATGCCTTCTTTCTAGAGCGACCCTGGAAGCTCTATGAGGTACGACTGCGGGGTTAAAAGTAATATTAGGGCCAGTAGGTGTGGGAAGAGGGGATTCAAGTGTTAGAGCTTTTCCGCATTCAAAGGACTTGGGTTTTTCGTGGTTGATGGGAGGATTAGGGCAAATAGGTAAAACAGTTTTTTCGGTTGGTAGACAGTTCTTTTTAAGTGTTTTTTCAATGCTGGTCAGCCTGTCCCCCAAATCATTAATTTTTGTGACCAGAGGTGATATAGCAGATATTAACATATGCTCAAACTGGGCCAGTAAGGACGATAGATGGGGTGATACAGGGTCGTCCTTGTCTGGCATAATTGTAGTTGGGTTAGAGGGGGTTGAAGAAGGGCTGGTGCACTATTTCTTAGCGTTAGATTGGATCTCATTGTCATTATCATGCTTCCTTTTACAGTTTAAACCCCGGGACAGTGTGTTGGCTTGAGATTGGACTTTGTTGGGAGAAAGAGGTACATCCCGTGGGGTGCCGTTTAGTTGGTCAACGTCTCTACCCATTATAGGGGGGGTTGATACGTCCGGGACGTACTTAGTGCCACACAGGGCATTCAGCCCCTCCCAGATGGACATGATTGATGGAAGAAAGAAGCCCAAAATCGACAATAGGCAGTACAATGGGAGATGGATAATGAATTAAAAGCGTCTCTATGCCTACTCCTTGGAAAGAGTCAAGTGGGGTGGCCCGTCCCGTCCTTATCCGGCCTTATCCAGCCGTAGAGGGCCCGCCCTTTGCCCGGGGTCCCGCGAAGTGAAGCAGAGCGCTGTTTGTAGGCGCCTCCTGTCGCTTTCGGTGCGTGGGAATGCAGCGCCGCCGCTGAGGCAGCTGGGAGTTGCAGTTCCGGGGCGGTGGCGCTGTCTCAGCGGTGAATTGACTCCTGGCGGTGGCGGCGGCTGAAGAGGACTCCCCTCGTCCCCCAGCACCGGTAGGTATGGCTCCCCCCTGCTCCGCCAGGCAGAGCGCTGTTTGTAGGCCAGATAGGGTTTACGAGGTTCCTGTACCTGTCTTGGATCGTCCAGATACACAGAGACTTTGTTCTTTTCATATTGCAAGTTCTGGTGCTCTCTTATCGCCCGTAAAATGCAGTCTCTATCTCGATTATTCCGTACCATAGCTATCAGAGCTCGCGGAGGCAGGGGTGGGACCACGCCCTATAAGCCCTCTCTATCGTGAACAGGGGTGACAATCCAGTGGGCCGGAGCTGCATACGGATCCATTGTTCTAAGAATTGTTCAGCCGCTCCTTGTTCTGCTTTCTCTAGAATTCCTAGTACACGGATTTTGCTCCGCCTGGCTCTTCTTCTGCATCCTCAGCGCTCCGCTCCAGTGCCTGTGTGGTCATAGTCATCTGCGCAACCTGCAGTTTGGGTGTCACCCCATCTCCACGCAACTCTACTATATCAGCTTCCCCAGTCGTTACCTGATCCACAACTTTCCAGAGATCGGCCCTCAGCAGGATGACATCAATGGAGACAGTCTCAATGCAGTCCTCCAACGCCTTTCTAGACACTTGAATGGCAGCCAGAAGATCGCCTCTGGAAGGCTCGGGTCCCCTTCCTCTTCCTCTGGAACCGCACCCCTGGTTTGCCTAGTCAGTCTCTGCGTGGTGTGCCTCGAGGTTGTGTATTGGATAATTGTATTGGCACCTGCCGCTTTCTGAGCCTTATCTTTCACCATGGTGCCCCCTTCGCCAGCAGTAGCTCACTTGCGGCGTATGTAGCAATGGGTAGTCTCAGCTGTACTCACTCCCTGCCAGCCGATAGCCCAGTACAAATCTAGGATCAAGGTTCCCCCCTGTCGCAGCGAAGGGAACTGCCCTACCATATCTCCTCACGAAAATCAAAAGACCCAGAACATTCAGCTAATCCACCAATAATCACCATCCAGGGAGGTTCAGCAGGATGTTTAGCCTCACTTTTGGGGGTACCACACCACTGCCGCTGCAGGGGCCCACACCATCCCACACTCCCCGGGGGCCCCAGGGAAAGGCTAGTGCGTCTTTCCAGTGGCTTAAGGGGGGGTGACTGAACGTCTCAGCAGGATTCCAGATGTGTCCCCCCTCCAATGAGAGAAGTCTGTCGTGGTATCCCTCAATGTGACTGGGCCAGTTCATTGCTTCCGCTGTCCCCAGTCCCCAATAACCACCGCAGGATAAGGTGGATGCTGGGCCGAGCAGCAAGGCTGATCACCACCCATGGCCTGCGCCTCACTTTCAGGCAGTGAGATCAGCTCGCTGGTGCAGGCCGATCTTCCGGGTGTGTTCCAGGCTCTTGCCCGTGCAGGCATAGCCGAGGCCCCTAACGCCAATCTGGCCTCACTGGTAACTGGGATTGTCATGACACCAGACGATCCGCCGCCTGCAACGACACTCCAGCCCCACTGGGATGGCTCGCAGACCCAGGCCACACTCACAGGAATGCTCCAGGCTCCTCCTTTGAAAAGGCCCAGATGAGCAGATGAGGCCTCTGATGCCGGCGCAGAGACGCCAGTCGCAAGGGACACCACAGCACCGATGACCCCCACCACAGGCTCCCAGGAGGCTCCGCCGCGATTTTGAGACGCCATGAAGGTAAGAGCTGCATGATAATTAAGGATTATAATGCGGGCAGGTCGGGAGCTGTGGGGTTACATCCTGTCGGCCATGTTGCTTGGCCATACCCCAAACTGATACATAATTAAGGGCCTCATTATAATGTCAGGCAGAAAGCTATCCAACAGCTCATCAGAATGTTTCAGCCTGACATCAGAGTTTTCCGTCTGGCTGCCGTATTATGATACTAGGTGTCAGAGAGAAACCTGCAGGGGGATTCTGATCTGCTTTCCACGGGCTCATAGAGCATCGGTCAGACAGATAATCCCCAAATGGTGGCGTCAGGATTATGAACAACATGGAACAACATGGAAAGGCTGTCAGAAAGTAACTTTGGATGTCCCGTCTCCCACCGCCTAAGCTATGAGGCCTAGGAGCACCTGTGATGCTTCCCAAACATCCATGCCCTGTGTGGCAGGCACCGCATGGTACCTGTCACTCGGAGCATGGATGTTTTAAAAGTGTATTTTTTTTATTGCCATGGAGGTGGTTGCATCATGATATGGTAACCGGGAACACCAACTCCTTGTCGGATGGTCCTGTTTGCTCTACAATGTCGGTTGGACGCTTGTCCAACCGACATCATACTCTGCCCCTAAATAAATACATGAAAGGAAAACTTCTTTTAGATCTACATTTTAAGGATCAACAAGGACTATCGTTGTTTCTCCCTTTGCCCAGTGAGAGTATAAAAGTGAAATAAAGACCTTTGTATTGTATTATTTATAAATGTTCCTTACTTTTCTGTGTGACCTCTGACCATTTCCTATTTGAAGGTTGTGAATGCAGTATATTAAGTGCAATTGCCAACCAAGATATTTCTACAATTGTTTAATTCTCTCTCACCCGCCATGTAACCAGCTAGGTAACACATAAATGTTTTTAAGACAATATGTCCCAGAACCCATATCAGGCATATTTCTTAGATTGCTTTGTACTTTGTAAGGAAATAAACATTGAGGAAGCTCTGTGCACGCTGTTCTCTGAAAAGAAAATATGTAATGCACATTAGCATTATACAATTAGCCCCATACAGTGTTTGAAACTTGGACAAAGAAGACATTAGCACTTCCTTTGAACTCTAAGTTTTATAAACATTATTAGATGTAGATATTATCATACATCTTTGCTTACATTTTTATGGAACTACCGCCAACATGCCGAGTCACATCGCAACTGAAGTGCAAACAAGTAATTTTGATTTGCAAAGTTTCTCAATGTATACATTTCAGTTATATTTGTATTCGGTTTTTTAATTGGATGTACTTTGTTGATTCTTAATTACAGCACATTTATTGTGGCCTAAATCGTCTTTTCAAATTCAATTGCAGGGCATGTATATTAAATCAACATATGATGGCCTTCATGTAATCACAGGAACAACAGAAAATGTGAGTATAATATAGAATTGAGTAGAGCACTATTAGTTTGAAAGAATCCGTGAGTCTGGCAAGGTGTTTGTGGTGGATCAATCTTTCTACTAACCTAATTGATAAGAATCTTACAGCATCCTTGTAATAAAAAATATTGATGCTCTTGAGCAACCAATATCCTTTCTCCATCACCAGAAAATATATAGGGACATATTTACAATAGAATGGCAGAGCACGGCGTTAAGCTAAAATTGCTAATGCCGCCCACCGCCATTCTGAAAACGCAGTGACGCGCCGATTTTACAATGTTGCAGCACACCCCTTCGTTTTCCCTCGCACTGGCTCTAAATTCGGCTGCCCAGTGCTTATGCAGGCAACCTTGCACTATAGTACAGGGGTGCCTGCTTTGAGGGAAAGATTATTTATGTGCAGGAAGGTCACTCTTCCTGCACATAAACAATCACTAATGGTGATTTGCAACTTCTATGCGTGCTGCATAGTGCAGCACACATAGGAGTTGCAAATCATCATTTTTTTTAATGATTGTTTATGCGCAGGAAGGGACATCTATTCGCGCATAAACCATCATTCATGGCGATTTGCTGTTTCTACGTGTGCTCCACAATGCAGTACACATAGAAACACCAAAGACAGGGGAATTCATCATTTCTTCTTGTTTTACCATATTAAGACCCGGTTATTTTTGGTCTTAATCGTGTAAATAGGGGGCAACATCAAAATCAATGGGTGTTGTGGTAGGACGCCCACCCCAGCACCCATTACCCGCCCCTTTCATGCTAAGTGCGTCGTGAAAGGGAGCCTTTTTTACAAGGCGTTGTTAAGTGGCTTAACACTAGCTTGTAAATAAGGCAGTTGGTGCATCACCACAGGAAAGTTACAAAAAGATACGTTCCTGTGGCGATAAGCCCATGTAAATATGCCCCATATTTTTTAAAAACTCCATTATCTAAGAAAACACACAATGCCCTAGTCTAAAGGTATGTTTTGAAGTGTAAATCTCCTCGTCTCCGTTTTTTCACATGTAAAAAGCAACCTATCCTATGAAAATGTATTGTAAAAGTACAACAATGTAAAGGAATATGTTGTATTCCTTGCATTGTAAAAGTATGCATTGTAAAGCATGATATTCCTTTTCTCCGGGCTCACTACTATAATGGACATTAGACAATTGAAAAAGAATATTAACCTTTACAATGACAAATGCATTGTGAAGGTACGACGATGTAAAACAATGCATTCTATTACACACATTGTAAAGGCCTGCATTGCAGAGTCTGATATTTCTTTTCTCTAGGCACTGTGGTATGGCGAACATTGGACTAGTTTAAAAAATATTAATCTGTCATTCAATCTTTTAATTATTAAACTAACCTTTATTACTGACCATCTAAACTTCTGATAAGGATCCTTGCGCATGTAAGCATTTGTACCTGAAGAAGACACTTTTTATGATACCTTGTGGAGCGGGCATATCCTCGCAGGGATAAATATCATGTTGGCTATTCTTGCTACAGTCCACACCTATGACTGTTTCAGCATTGCTGTCATCCACCAGCATGAGCAACCCCTAACAGATGGGAATTTCTTTTATATTGTGGAAAAAAATGTATTGCATTATAGACATTCTATAATGTGCATTACAAGGGTGTATTTACAGTGTCTATTGCACTTTGCCCAAAACAAAAGACTGTTTTTATGTGTAAAAGATAGTCATTCCATTATGGCAATCATACCTTAAATATAAGAACTATATTCTGCAATTTCAAAAGATAGCCTAGCTATTATGTACTGTGTGCAAAGGTGGATGACCTTGGAAGTGATGAGAGAAAGTTTCAGCACCAAGGACCTGATGTTGTTTAGCTCTGCAGGAGCTTTCCTTCTTGAGCTGGGTATCCTGTTTTGTTCCACATTGCCCTGCTGGGATCTGACCTCTCCTCCAGGCCATTAAGTAAAATAATAATAGAAAAGCCTGCTGAACTTAGTGTGCCGAACATTGGAATAGATCGATGCTCTTCTGAGCTCCATAATTGCCAAAATATTCTGCCAAACGTCGAGTAATGAAAGAGTTTGTGCCTGAGATCTCTATGTGTACTGCTCTTAATGAAAGGATTGACAATGTAATTTGTGTGCATGAATGATTGTACTTAAACTGTGATGGATAATAACCCTTTGACAGGCTAAGGGAGAAACACCGCAGTCTTGCACTGAGCTGTTTTTTGAAGGCCCTCATTGCCCAATGTGTGAGCACACGAAGAATTGTTCACACTTGTGTTTACTTGATACACGTTTTTCTCTGAGATGTGTGCTTGTTTATTTTTGGATATGGTAGATGTGTGAGAGAATGTGGGAGTAAAGAGGGATGTGCATGAGTGTGTTTTGCAGGGTGTCGTATGTTATATATAGTGCCTCATTTAAATGTTAATTTACAGTATGAATAAGGGTGTTTGTGTAATAAAATACAAGACAAAGAGAATGAAATTGAGCAAGAGAGAGAAGAAAGAGACAGAAAATGGCTGTATGCATGTATCCTTGGTGATATGTGGATATGGATGGATATAGTTGGCATGGGGAGTGTGTTTGTGGGAGACTGTTTAAAATGCTACCTTATACCAGTGTGTTATTTTTAAGAGTGCTTAGGCTCTGTGCACTTGTGATTAGTCTGCATGGTGCTGATATGCACGAGTTAGTATCTGTATATCTGGGGTACAAGTGTGAAACTGTAACTGTGTGTACTTGATTGCCTGTGTAAAATCAGTGCCCAAGAATTTCCACCCAGTCAGCTGTATAGTTCTAAGCACTTTTTTTTCTAGCAAGGCATTATCTTTTAGGACTTGTGCATTTACAAGACCTCTTTCACTAGTACGCGAGTCCACTTTATAAAATTGCGCATTCATATAATATTCACAATTTTAAATATGCCAGTCTTCTACATTTTTAATAGACTAGGAGTTCAAAACATTTCTCAGAGATCTCATAAACAAACAAGAAAATGCTAATGACATATCCTTCTAGCATAGAAATGCAGTGGAACCAGTGTCATATGGATTACCTGAGACTGACTGACTTAATTGGAGTAGGCAGTCATTCATACAGGGCCCATATTAATGACTGCGAAGTACCCAATGCAATTTTCTATTTTTTACACTGTAATGGTCCTTTGGTATGACAAAGGACACAACCAGTAAATCCTGAAATCTGTGGTTACCCTTGGCATCTATAGAAAATTTGATATTGGTTTTAATCACAATGGTCAATTATAATTCTAGTGCATGGTCTTTATTTCTGATACAGTCCGCTGCGGATCGATGTAAGAAAATTCACGCTGGGGATGAAGTGATACAAGTAAATCATCAAACTGTGGTATGTATTGCCAAATTAATTTCAAAATATTTTTTTTAATTACATTAAGAAATTTCCTTCAAACATATCTTGGTCTTAGCAAAGTTCACAATAACATCATGCCACATTTGGCAAATCAAAACAATATTATAAATGTAGAGTGGCGAATAGATGCACAGACACCATTGATAAATGGTGGATGTCGGCCTACATACAAACAAACAGCATTTGTAAAGCGCAACACTGCCACCACTAAGGGCATCTGGGCGCTGTGTCTCTGTCAAGGAGCCAGATCTTGAGTCTCTTTCTGAAGTCTAACAGCGAAGGGGCTGTGCGGAGCTGGAGGGAAAGGTAGTCCCAGGACTTGGCAGCGGTGTAAGAGAAGAAGTGGCCACCACTGTGGCTGATGTGGGGTGCGTGCGAGGGCAAGTGAAGAGGAGCGCAGGTGTCTAGCGGTTGGTGGAAGTTCAATCAGTGGTTGAGGTAGGTAGATCCTAGGTCTCAGGGCACTTTGTATGCCTGCATGAGGATTTTGAACTGGCATCTTTTCTGGATGGTGAGCCAGAGGAGGTCTCTCAGATAGGGGCGATGTGGGTTCATTTGGGGGAGGTCCCGAATGAGTTTAGCTGCAGCGTTTTGCACGGATTGAAGACTTCTGAAGAGTTGTAATGGAGATGCCAGCATTGAGGGCGTTGCTGTAGTCAAGGCAGCTGGTGATGAGTGCCTCAGTGATGGTCTTTCTGGTGTTGGTTGGGATCCATCTGGGGATTCTGTGGAGCATGCAAAATGTGTGAATGCAGGAGGAAGCAACTGCATTAACTTGTTTCATGGTCACTTGGCTGTCAAGGATGATGCAGAGGTTACATTTGTGGTCGGATGTGGGTCTGAGTTCTGCAGGCCACCAGCTGTGGTCTCATGCAGAGAAGTTTTTCCTGTAGCTCAGTACTTCATTTTTGTTGGAGTTGAGTTGGAGGCAGATGTCTTGCATCAATTTGGCTACGCTGGTCATGGCATTGTAAAAGCTAGTCTTGGCGTGGGAGGGGTCCTCAGTGCGCAAGAGGATCAGTTGAGTATCATCGGTGTAGGAGATTATGTTGAATCCGAGGGATCTGATGACAGATCATGTAGGGTCATGTATATGTAGAACAAGGTGGGGCTGAGAGATCCTTGTGGTATTCCCCATATGATGTTTTTGGGTGCAGATGTAAAGGAAGGTAGTCGGATGCTCTGTGTGTGTCCTGCAAGGAAGGAGGAGATCCACCTGAGGGCATCTTGCTGTATGTCTATGTTGTTTAGTCTGTTGAAGATGGTGTTGTGGGAGACTGTGTCAAAAACTGCAAAGAGGTCAAGGAGGATCAGGGCCACAGTATCTCCACAGTCAAGAAGTGTTCTGATGTCATCTGTGGCAGCAATCAGCATGTTTTCAGTGCTGTGGTTGGTAAGGAATCCTGATTGAGAGGTGTCCAGTAGGTTGTTTTGTGCCAGGAATTTGGAGAGCTACTGGATGTTGGCTTTTTTGAGAACTTTGGCCGGGTAGAGGAGCAGGGGGAGCGGACGATAATTTTTAGATCGTTGGGGTCAGCAGGGGCTTTCTTTAGGAGGGGTCTGACGTCTGCATCATTCCATCGGTCCGGGAAGGTTGCTGTGGAGATGGAGGTGTTGAGGATGCTGGTGAGTTCCGTGTTGAATGGGTTCATTGGCCCGTTGTAAGAGTAGTGGGGGCTCCGGAGTGGATGGAAGACATGATAGCTGAAGTGGTCAGGGCAGTGAGTGGTGACCAAGTGGTAATAGTTTGGCTGGTGTTCGCTGGTTGGTTGAGGTCATTGGGGATGAGAGTGGCTGGATGAATGTTGAAATTGATGTTGACGTTGGTGATCTTGCAGTGGAAGTAGTCTGAGAGATTGTCGCAGAGTTCCTGGGAAGGGTGGATGATGTTCTCTATGGCTGTGGGGTGAGGGAACTCTTTAACTATTTTGAAGAGTTCCTTTTGTCTGGTTGGCTGCAAAGTCCATGCAGGTGGTGATGGCTGCTTTTCTGACTTGATGTGCTGGTGATAGTTACTGGGGGTGTTTTGTGAGCTGCTCTGTCGGCGGGGTTCTTGGTGGTACACCATCATTCTCCAGTTGGTGGTGGTGCACTTGGTGGTCCTGAGTCCTGGGGTGTACCAGCTGGCATGTTTTTGGCTCTTGTTGGATTTTGTAGGTTACAGTTGGCGACTCTGTCAGCATTGTCCATGATCATGGAAGCAAAGTACTGGACAGCCTCATTGAGGTCTGTTGAGGCCTCAGGTTGGGAGGTGGTAAAGGCCTGTGACAACTGAGTGTCGGTGAGCTTGCTCGAGCTGCGGTGGGAGGAGATCTGATGCCTGGTGATGGTGTGATGGGTGTCAGTGATGGTAAAGTGATGACGGTGTGGTTAGTCCAAGTGTGTTCTGTGGTGTGGCTGAATTTGAATATGGCACTTGAGCTGAAAATGGGGTCAAGTGTGTGTCTGGCTTTGTGCATGGGTTCCCTGACCAGTTGGGTAAGGACAATGTTGTTCAGGTTCTCCATGATAGTGATGGCATTGGCGTTGTTGGGGTTGTAGATGTGGAAGTTGGGGTTGCTCACTAGGATGTAGTGATGAGAATCGAGTGCTAGGGGAGGTCAATAAGATTGTCGATCACACTGCATAATTTTGCATGGAGTCCCGGGTTCTGTTGTCGAGGTTGCCTCTTATTGTGTTCTACGCATGTGTTTCTAGTAGGAAGTTAAGGTATTCTATTAGAGTTCTAGGGTCGTCTTTTGTGATTGTGAATCTGATGGTTTCCTTGAGGATGATGGCAATGCTTTCACCTTGTTTGTTGGCATGGTCACAGTGTATCATCTTGTATTCTTTGGGAATGGCAGGGGTGATGTTGGGGTTCGGTGATGAAGGCAACATCCATGGAGAGGGTTGTGATGGTGCTCCAGATTTCCATGGCATGCTTGCATACTGAGCAGGCGGCGTTGAGCAGGATACAATGGAGAGGTTGTGGGTGGTCTTGGTCTTGTGGGCAGGAATGGTGTAGGATCATTCGTGGGTAGTGTCACAGAAGTGGCATTGTCTGCAGGTGAAGGGTCATTTGGTGGATCATGGGGCAGAGGAGATGCAACTGTTTTGACATTCGGGGTCCAGAGTAGTTCCTTGGCAGTGTACGGTCGGGCGGCTAGAGGGTCAGGGATCCTGGCGCTGGGAAATGTCCAACTGGCAGTGCATTGGCAGCTTGCCCACTGTGCGTGTCCACTGCGTGGTCGTACGGAGGCCTCTATTTGTGGTCCTGGTAGGTGGTCCTAGCGCAGGCAGCGCAGGGACATAAGGCAGGGCAGGGGCAGCAGATAGGGCAAGGGCAGCAGATAGCGCAGGAACAGCAGGCAGCACAGGGGCAAGCAGGCAGTGCAGGGACAGCAGGTGGCGCAGGGACAGAAGGCAGTGCAGGGACAGGGGTAGCAGGTAGTACAGCAACAGTTGCAGTAGGCAGAGGAGGGACAGCAGGTGGTGCTGGGGCAGCAGGCAGCACAGGGACAGCAGGTGGTGCTGGGGCAGCAGGCAGCACAGGGACAGCAGGTAGTGCCGAGACAGCAGGCAGCGCATTACAGGAGGCAGCACAGGGACAGGAAGCAGCGCAGTAGCAGTAGGTATCGTAGGGACAGGGGCAGCAGGCAGCGCAGCCGCAGCTGGCAGCCTAGGGATAGCAGACAGCACAGTGGCAGCACATGGACAGCAGGCAGTGCAGAGGCAGTGCATGGACAGCAGGCAGCGCAAGGAAAGGGACCTTAGGCAGCGCAGACAATGCAGCTAGTGCAGGGGCGGCAGGCAGCGCAAGGACAGCAGCTAGTGCAGGGACAGGGGCAGCAGGAAGTGCAGTGGCAGCAGGCAGCACAAGGACAGCAGCTAGTGCAGGGACAGGGGCAGCAGGAAGTGCAGTGGCAGCAGGCAGCACAAGGACAGGTACAGCAGGCAGTGCAGGAGCAAGGGTAGGGAGGTTACAGTATCTTAAGCTAGGGTCAGGCAAAAAGGAGTGGCCCAGCTCAGCATTCTCCTGACTCTGACGGTCACGGACAGGCCCACCCTTGACTACCAGCTGGCCCAGACTCTTGGGCAGCTGGGAAATGCATTCCAGTCTGGTCAGGCTCTTCGTAGTCGGGTGTTGGGAGGGGACTTGAGGCACTCTCTAGCACTGGGGCAGGCAGGCTGGAAACATGAGAGGAGAACCTCCTGCAATGAAGGGTGGAAGGCGGCTTCCGCTACTTTCCTTGCTCATGCTTGGCACAGCAGACCCCAATTAATCTTTGGTGTTGCCTTTGCTGATGGACTACTATAGCTATTCTAAGGATTTCCTGTCAGGGGGTGCAGTTTTCACTTTTGTAATTGGAGTTGGTGTCAACACTTCCCAATATGAGAATAATGTGTTAGTGATATTCTTAAGCCTCCTTGGTGAGTCCCCTACCTTGCCTCAATTATGAAATCATAAATCTCTGTTCTGCCATTATAATTATATTTAAAGAAATGTTGATGTTTCCTTCATTTGCCACTCTAGATACATTATATACCTGTTTTTAAAACTGTGCGCGTACACTGCGTTATTGCTCTTAAAAACTGAGCTATACCCACCATTTTAGATGCTGCATGTGAGTGAGGATAGACTTCACTGATTTGTTTAGTAGGGAACATGTGAACAGGTTAGAATACAATCCATTCATGCAATACTTTACTCATGCATCCGGAATATTGGGTTCTTTGTAGCAACTCTGTGTAAACAGTACTTAAACATTTACTGGAGCTCATGCTGGGTGGAGTAGAACATTAATTCTGGTAACATTGACGAAACTTGGAAGTGGCAATTGTATTGTCATGATAGTGGCATTTCTTCAAACGTTCAACTGTAGATTGTGGCAATAGGTACATTGGCAAAAATAGTCCATTACAACCACACCACTGGGTAACAAATTAGTCACCTGGCCTGATTTGTAATTGTAATAACTGACTTACTGTGAGTTATCAAACATATATGCTGATAACGAATTTAAGGGCGAGCATTGAATCATGAAACAGTTCTGACCCTATTGCAATACCATGCTGAGCAAGCGCATTATTTTGACTTTTAGTTGTACATATGAATTAAAAAGAACTTTCAAAGCAATGTTAAATTTGTGCACACTAAGTAAAATAAATGTTAAGCAATATGTGATGCATATCAGTGAGTATGGCAGCACATTTTGATTTTGTAGCAGTGAAAAGTAACAGCAACTTTCTGAAAGCATTTGTCTAGTGATTAATGAAAGTTGTCAAGATGTTTGTAAGCTTCTTCTTTCTTTACTGTACTACTCAAGTTGGATTACAGTTGGCTCTGTCCTTGTAAAACTCTATTTCAGTGATTCTAAACACTGAGCCAAAAGGTGATAGTAGCCTTCTCAACAACAACAGAAACAGGTGATGTGGCCAGCATCCATGGTATAAATATATTTGTTTGTTGGACTATAGTGATGTAAACTAAGAATAGATAGATTAACAAATACCAATGATTCAGTATCACCTTACACTTCACTATGTGTTGGAGTTCACTGGTTAAAATTGGGTTTGTCTTTTTAGGTGTGGCTCAACAGTTTTATAAATGCTTCACAGAGAGTGGGCTTTGGATCATCCTTTCTGCAACTGATTGCAATGGGTCACCCCCTTCAGCCACTGCTTTAAAGCATGGTTAATCAAACCTTAGATGAGGATAGGGAAGCTTTTCTTCCTTACCGCCAATTGATTGACTATTAGATGAATTATTCCACCTGTGGTAGTGTCTATTTAGTGAACATAGAGGCCATCTTGAAAAAAAGGCCTTCCGCCACTGTATGCAAGCAAAACCTTATTAAGGTATGATGTACTGTGTATCTGTATCATAATATTCATTAGCTATTATTTCACAAAAAATATTTTTTGGGTGTGAAAAATGCTACATAAAAAATAGAAAGACTAACTCAGGAACTGTCCAGTCGAAGGGTACTCTGTGGGCGGCATGTAAGGCCACTGTTTGAGGATATGCCAACAGTCTTTTACTGGGATAGGAGCGGGCACAGCATCATCATATGTCACAGCATGAGACACGGGCTCTTTAGTTGGAAGGACTGACATGCGATAACCCTCGCGAGTCCGTTGTCAGAGAGCTGATCTTGATTCACAAAGAGATCAGAACTCACAAACTCGAGGTGGCAGAGTAAATCTGGTGGGCCTTTACCACCCATATCTATGAATTGGGGGGCAAGAATAGCAAACTATTGCATTGGTTGGCATCTCGGACCCATACAGGACAGATTATTCCTGTGGTGGAGGACCACTAAGAAAAAGTTCATTGTTCCTCCCTGGTCATTGCCCAAGTCTTTGCTGACAATTACACCACACTCTATGCGGCTTGCCCAAGTCCCAACGCCTAAAAACAGCCCCCCTCATTGATTAAATACCCTATGCTAAACATGCACAGCTATGGGATAAATTCCTTGGGGCTTTGGGTGTGGACACCGGATCAGATTAAGACTGTAACAATTATTGTGCCTTTTCCTTTCATTTATACTAGGTTGAATAATTTGATGGCTGCGATGCTTAATGTAAATGTCACGAAATGGAGTGTTTTATGGACTCATTATGTGACTTCTTGTTGCTTTCAGAAAACAATAAAAACTTGTTTATCAAAAAAATAGAAAACACACAATTCAAGTAAGAAATTTGTATTTAAATACAGCTTTTGTTGCTTTAACTTGCGAAAGCTGGCTTAGAAATATGATTTTCCTGAACCATGTCATGCTTCAAAGAGAATGTGCTGATTTGAAAAAGCCATCATGCAGCATAGGGGTCAGGCGTTTTGAAATGTTAAAAAGCCTTTCAGTGAACATCCATTCAATTTGCATGAAACGACATTCCATTATAATTTTTTTAATATAGATTATTTCATCATAGTTACTTTTTAAGTACGTCTACCACTCTCCAGAGTTTCAGGGATAATCCCTGCTTTCGGTACATATTTTTAATTTAGTGTGCCAGCTCTTTCACCAACTATCCTGTGCACCATTCTCACATTTTATATTTTGGGATTTAACTAACCTTGTTCCACGTTACCTGGCCTCATTCTGTTGCCTGTATTGTTTCTCTGTATCACACTTTTTGTCTTGAAATTTTGTTCGGTAATGCAAATGTCATCCACTGTTCTCTTCCCTGTTCCTCCCACACCTGTCTTCTGTCCTTGTGTTTCTGATATGTGCAAAGGCGTACACGTCAAACATAGGGCATAGACTGTGTTGCCATCAGCAAATTTACAAAGCATGCGCATAGTAAATTTGTTTACTTTATGAAATTATAAAATCATCATGGCTCATCTGTGCAACTCTTATGTAACTACAGTCATCATGGCTCATCTGTGCAACTCTTATGTAACTACAGTAGATTTTTCATGTTATTAAACGTGATGCGTGCTGTATTACTCGGATACAATGTAATGTTAAGATTACATTTAATTGTTGAGCAGATTTAACAGTTTTGTATGTGCAGCAATTTGTGTCGACCATGTCACCTTATTTCTGTTGCTGTTACCTTTTGTTCAACCATGGTGTATGCAGTATATAATTTTCCATGCACTCCGGAGTCTTCATAATACAGAAGGTAGCAATTTTCTCATATTACATATGAGGTTGTTTGTGAGTCATAAAATACTGAGAACAGTTAGTGTAAAAACTGTGGTGAATAGCCACATGGAGTCATGGTTATTTCTGTCGTTGACTAATGGGGTGCAAACATTCTACAGGGTTCAAAATGAGGTCAGTGAGCATTGATTCTCACTATTTGTCACGTAGATCCAGAACATAAAGAACTAAGGGCATATTATCAAGAAGGGCATTAAAATTACCGTTGAGAATTCCCATAGAAGCCCATGTTCACACCAGAACATGGGCTTTTATGGGAATTCACAAGGGCATATTATCAAGGTCATTATCGCCGCTCTAGCGGCAGTTTCCTGCCGCTAAAGCGACTACAATTGTAATGCCGTTCCTTGATAATATGCCCCCAAGGGGCTTATATGCAAGCCCCTTGTGCCGCCGGTGCGTCACTATTATTATGAGAAAAAGTGACGTAACAGAGGCACAAGGGACTTGTAAATACGCCCCTAATTTTCTTTTTTTAGCCAAATAAATGCATTCTCATTTCAGCACTAACCAGAAGAACATTCGTGCAGACATTTATAAAGATAGCCGTTCAAAGTGTTACTGTATGGCACTTCCTTATTTATTAGTTATCTTGTAGCACTTCAACAAAATAACTAACATTTATGATGTCTGCATAAAAACATTTAAAAGTAAAACCCATGTAAAGAAAGTATTTTCTTTCTGCTCTTTTCTCCTTCAGAAAGCTGATACAATTTCGTGCACATTTCTCAGTGAATAGAAAGATATCTGTATTTCCCATAAACTTTAATAACAGCAAGTTTAATCTTATAAATTCGAATGAACTGATCACCACGAAGCGGCTAGCAACTCCAGCGCCTCGGGACCCTCATGGGTGGTTAGCTACGCTACATAAATCCCTGATTGATTGATAAATTAGGGTGAACAGTCAAAATATCGACTACAAAATATCTACTGGACACAATATCGAGTTTTAAATATCGAATGGACAAAATATCGACTGGACAGAATATAGACATCAAAAATATCGTTTTTAAGGTAAGTAATGTCATATCGAATGTTAAAAATATAGACAGTTAAAATATCGAAGTATATAATATAGGTTAATAAAATTATCGAATTTTTGATAATATTGAATTTTTTATAGTGTTTTTATGTTATTATATGTGTGAAAAGTGTGTATTTATGTTATAAATAATTTTAATTAATGAAATTTTAATTGTTTAATTTTTGCGTAATTTAATTCTGTAGCGGGTTGTGGGTTTATAGGGGACTAGGGTGGGAAGTAATTTAATTATAATTAATTAAATATGTAAATGTATTTATTGTGATTCATTTTTAATTATTTGTTAATTAATTTATATTTGGTAATTAATTAACTTTTAATTGGCAATTAATTTAAATTAATTGATTAATTGCTAAATATGTTAATTTTACTAATTTATTTTCTGTAGCGGGTTGTGGGTTTATAGGGGAATAGGGTGGGAAGTAATTTAATTATAACTAATTAAATATGTAAACGTATTTGTTGTTATTCATTTTTAATTATTTGTTAATTAATTCATATTTGGTAATTAATTAACTTTTAATTGGCAATTAATTTAAATTACTTGATTAATTGCTAATTATGTTAATTTAATAATTTATTTTCTGTTGTGGGTTTGTAGGGGAACAGGATGGGAAGTAATTTATTTATAATTAATTAAATAAAACAATTTATTTAATTGTATTTAATTTGAATTTATTGTAAATTAATTTTTAAATGTTAAATTATTAATTGTTAATTTGTAATTAATTTGTATTAATAGTTAAATAATTGTAATAAATACATTTAATTGGTAATTTTACTTGATTAATTATTATATTATATTAAATTCGTAATTACTTTTGATTAATTTTTGATAGATATTAATTTATATTTATTGAAATAATATATGAAGTATTTAATTTCCCTACTGTTGCACTCTCTGGAGTGGGAATAGTAATGTTTACCTCTACGCTATCCAACGCTTTCCCTACTGTTACACTCACTGGAGTGGGAATAGTAATTTTTACCCCTACGCTATCCAACGCTTTCCTCACTGCTGCACCCACTGGAGTGGGAATAGTAATTTTTACTGCTACGCTATCCAACGCTTTCCCTACTGTTGCACTCTTTGGAGTTTGAATAGTAATTTTTACCCGTACGCTATCCAACACTTTCCCTACTGTTGCACCTACTGGAGTGGGAATAGTAATTTTTACCCCTACGCTATCCAACGCTTTCCCTACTGTTGCACTCACTGGAGTGGGAATAGTAGTTTATACCCCTACCCTATCCAACACTTTCCCTACTGTTACACTCTTTGGAGTGGGAATAGTAATTTTAACCCCTACGCTATCCAACGCTTTCCCTACTGTTGCACCCACTGGAGTGGGAACAGTAATTTTTACCTCTACGCTATTCAACGCTTTCCCTACTGTTGCACTCTTTGGAGTGGGAATAGTAATTTAAACCCCTACGCTATCCAACGCTTTCCCTACTGTTGCACTCTTTGGAGTGGGAATAGTAATTTTTACCCCTACGCTATCCAACGCTTTCCCTACTGTTGCACTCTTTGGGGTGGGAATAGTAATTTTAACCCTTACGCTATCCAACGCTTTCCCTACTGTTGCACTATTTGGAGTGGGAATAGTAATTTTTACCCCTACGCTATCCAACGCTTTCCCTACTGTTGCACCCACTGGAGTGGGAATAGTAATTTTTACCTCTATGCTATCCAACGCTTTCCCTACTGTTGCACTCTTTGGAGTGGGAATAGTATTTTTTACCCCTACGCTATCCAACACTTTCCCTACTGTTGCACCCACTGGAGTGGGAATAGTAATTTTTACCCCTACGCTATCCAACACTTTCCCTACTGTTGCACTCACTGGAGTGGGAATAGTAATTTTAACCCCTACGCTATCCAACGCTTTCCCTACTGTTGCACCCACTTGAGTGGGAATAGTAATTTTTACCCCTACGCTATCCAACGCTTTCCTCACTGTTGCACCCACTGGAGTGGGAATAGTAATTTTTACCCCTACGCTATCCAACGCTTTCCCTACAGTTGCACTCTGTGGAGTGGGAATAGTATTTTTTACACTTCTGCTATCGTACGGTAATAATATTGGATATTATTTAATTATATTATGTTAATATATATATATGTTTTAACAAATATGATTGTAATTTTTTTTATAACTTTCATTAATTATTTAATTATTATAAGTTAATTTAAGTATTTTTAAGTATATTTTAGTAATTAATTTTTTATTTTCATTTAACTTAACACTGTTTTTAATAAAGTCGATATTTTTTAAAACTATATTTTTGTAAACAATATTTTGTACTCGATATTTTTGTACTTACCTGTTTGTAGATACAAACTCGATAGATATTTTGCCTGTAGATATTTTTTCCTCGATATTTTTGCTAGTCGATATTCTGTCAGTCGATATTATGTCAGTGATCCATAAATTAGATGTCATACATCAAGTAGTCATCAATCAAATCAGGAAGTGTATCTAAACCACCGATTTGTGAGAATTTCAATCACTTCACTTCAGTTCAGTTCAAAATGTAAGTTTATTTGGACCATTGTCCCTAAACAGATAAAACATCATAAAAACAATTTAAAAAAAAAAAAAATTTTCATAAAAACTTCAAAACAGTATAGGACTTATATCTCACTAAAATAGAACACACGCGACTTAGACTAATCACAATTCAAATTTTGTTTAACTTTTTGCATAAATCTCCCCAAAGCACAAGCAATATCTAAATTCATAATTTCTGTTAGGAGGACACTTGCAGATAGTCTGTTATGTATAGTGTATTTTTTTTAAAATGGGGCGTAAAATCTCTTTCCGTGGTTCTAAAAACTTTGAACAGTTACTTCACTTGATGGAGTCTACCTAATTAACTTTATGTTACAAATAAAAATCTTATTGTTTCAAAGCTATTGCTTCAACAGGTGAAGGCACAACTATCCAAATCATGAAGCCATTCCTGTTAAACCTGGTTTAAGGAATCCTATTCAGCACACCCAATGTCTTTACTATTCCCAATTTACAGAGATTGGTGCATGAGTAAGTGGGACATATTCGTATTACTGAGGGCATATTCATGAATTTCAGGACTACTGGCTCACGTCTGGATTACAAGAGTATTACAAGATTAAGTCACAACTCTTGGAAAAACTCTAGATATCATTAAGTACATTTTCATAATTTGTATTACAAATATTGGGCAACACCACTGATATCTAGAGAACCAGAATGAATGTGAACAAACCAGGAAGGTGAACAGCTAACTACAAAGCAGTACATAAAGAAACGGCTCTTACTTATGTTCTTCTGTCCATTTGTCCTTCCGGTAACATTTCTAGGCAGAGCTGAATTGTAGTGGACTATGAATTTTAGGAGTTGTATCCTCATAATTTACAGGTATAGATGCAAGTCACTTACAGTTAATGAAGAGGTAGAAGGGAGGAAGACAATTTTCAATTCAGATTAGAATCTCTACATGCAATCTGATTTTGAAATTATGTCCTGGTGGATGCATGTCGAATATTCGTATTTGCTTTACACAGAATGTGAACCTAATAAGGATGCTCTTCATGTGGAAGATATTCGTGATGCAAATGGAAAAATACATATTTTAAAACGATATAGGAAGGAATCCTTAATTAAAATAGTGGTGTCTTTAATGTAGCAAAGCAACAATTATGATAATTTATAGCAAAGCATTGTATGGAGAGAGTATTTTGTAGTAGCACGTATAGTAAGGGGCAATGATTGCAGAAGTACCTGATAATATATTTTGGTAGTTTATGGTTCAATGTTGGGTAGTTGACAGTATCACTTACTCAGCCCTTATTTTGGCAGGTACTAAAGAGCAGAATTATAAAGAGTTATGAATGTAGCTAGCCATAGGCAATATTGCATTATTTGAGTTTAGTTAAAACCTGATGAATCTCGACAGTACAAAATGATACGAAGTGAGATTATGTGATTCACTTCCAAAGGTTACAAATGCTTCCCTACCTGAGTTCTGTTAACTTTCTAAGAATCTAGCTGATAGGATCCAGGAGTAACGGTTGTTGCTGCATTTTTCCATGAGCAAAGCCATCTCTTACTGTAGTATTGAATTTTCAAATGTCATTTGAATGATACCGGACAAGAAGTATTTATGTTATTAAAGGGAATACTGCAACTCCAAAGAGATAGACAGAACACAAAGAGCCTGATTCACAAAGGTAACTTACACTTTTGAGTCACTTATGCTTTGTAGTAAGTTTACCACCTTTCAGTACTCTCAAAATCTGAGAGTAAATTTACAACAAAGGTGATAGTTACATGACTCCACCCCCTGTGTAAATAAAGATTCTAACTCTTGCGTGGATGGGTGACGTCCCTCTCTAAACCCCTCTTTGTTCTTTCCTAACCACCTCTTATTCTTCACTAATCCCTTTTGTAGTAAATCTGACCCTTTTTCCACCCACTCCCTAAAGTACCTCCCATATTTACTACTAAAATGTATACTTATGTGTGCTGAGACTCTGCAGTCAGGGCAGAAAACTCCACACACATCAGTACAGGTAAACTCTACATGTAGTTTGTGAAAAACACTTTGTATTACATGTTGTAAGGCTACAAAACATACCACAAAGTGCAGTTTGTGAATTAGGCTCAAAAGTTCAGATTCACAAAACGTATTTACGAATAAGCCTTACTAACTCTTAAAGTACAGTACAGTACTCTTGGTTTACCCGTGAAAATTCAGGATTAATTCTGGAGTATCCCTGTCTAAAGCCAAGTTGACTCCTGGAATGCAGAAGTTCTACACGAGTAAGCCACATTAAAATCCTCATCAATTGGGTCCAATCTGTACTTTCTAAAGACAAGAGAGTAAACATATTTCCCTCTCTGGATGACAAAGGAAGGAAAATTAGTATCAAGAGGATGGCTGTGGAGGTAAAAAAAAAGGCAGAAATAACTAGGTAAACCTGTATAAAACATCCACGTGTGATAATTCAGGTAAATTAAAAATCTCACCCCAATGAACAGTTTTAGAGACAGTTATTCGGGCATTCAGAAGACAAGGGCAGGTCTTTTGAGTAGTTATGAGGATAATAGCAGAGAAAAAGCCCCCAAAATAATTTCCTTTTAAAGCATAGCCCAAATCCCATTGAGTGAAAAAGTTCATTGAGAGTAATTATGTATTGGTTAGCAATCAGGGAAAGAAGGAAGAAAAGAGCTCACCAGCCCTCAAGCTCTTTATCTCCAAGCCCTTTGTCATGCATGCTTGCACATCTTCCACCTCAATTGGCAGGCATCAGACTTGAAGGGAAGAATGCAGTGCAAGACTGTAAATGTGCTGGAAGGAAGGGAGCAAGATAATCCATCTCTCTTAAGTCTGATGTACTGACAGTCCTGCCCTTTCTTCCCCCTTCTGTCACAGTGGGCCATCAGTAGATCAGAAGGAAGGGAATTGGACTGGTAGTGTGAATATAGTAGAACCATCCAAAACTCTATCCCTACAGATGTATTGACTAATATATGAATCCTACTTTTCCCTGTTCTAATTTGCAACTGTATGAAGAAGTGAAGCATGCTGAACGATTAGAATAGTGATATTGGACTGAAAATACTCACTGGGTGCAGGAGCTGGCTTGGCTAGTAATGTCCCCTTCCTATTAGCTATAAGGCAGTCATACTCTGCCTCTTCCATTTCCTCCAATTTGGTCACCAATGGTACCTAAAATTGGGGGGTGGACTATGAGTTGCCTGGAAGGAGTGGGGTAAGTGTCCCTTAATAGTTTGGTCTTTTCTCACTCATCCTGTCACATGTGGACAAAAGTGGGCCAGGAGGGCGGAAGTACCAGAGACTGGGAGTGCTTTCTGAGTGAGAGGGTATAGGACTGCAAGTCAATACCTCTCTCCCTCCCAGCTTATGGACAGTCTTGACTTATCGCTCTCCCTGTCAGCAAAGATGGCACACACCAAACATTTATGGACACACAGAAATCGCTTTATAAAATCAGTAGTCAAACCAGCATTGCTTTCAGTTAAATCTGTACTTGTCAACATTTCTCAGCAATCCTAATGGTTGAGTGTTGCAAACACAACATTAGGCAATGGGACAGAATGAGATTTTATCACTAAAGCAACATAATTTAACACGATAAAGACGTGGTCTTGGAAGAACTGAGATACCAAGTTGCTTATTAAGGTTTAAGTATAGGTTTAAATATACTAGGCATGATAGAAGACCTAGTTTAGTTGCTGCATTAAATATTTTACTGAAGTTTTTAAATTCAATGTGTTAATTTACATTGCGAGACACATCCTGAATCATTGGTGACAATGTCACCACAATGTGTACTCTCTTTATGTGAGAGGTCCCCTTCCCCTATGTTGTCTCAAAAGGGACACAAATTGAAGTTTAATAAGGTTGTGGAACAGAAATAGCTGACACAGATGGGTAAATTATTCATCTTTTCTACAGACCAAGTCAGTATCCAACAAGTTTAAAGGAACCATTAAAGTATGTCAATTAACAAAAGAAAACTAGAAACTAAAGGCCTGATTTAAATTTCTGTGGATGGGTTACTCCATCACAATGGGGACGGATTTCCCGTCCACTGAAATATAAATTCTATAATATCCTATGGGATTTAGATTTCGGTGGATGGGATATCCATCACCATTGTTCGAATCACGTCCTATGTTGTGAATGCTTAGATATATATTTTTGGGAATATTTTATCAATACATCATTCATGATTCACATCAGCTTTTTGAGAAGTGCATGTATCAAGAATGCAGAGAATCTCTTGAATTCTTGATATGGAAACCAGCAAGACAAAATGAACAGTTTTTTGGTTAGACCATTCTGTGGCTAAACGTCTATTTTTGGCCACAACATTAATATTTGTCTTAGATCAATGATTATGCCTATGGTTGTGACTTTTAGTTCCCATGCCACGGTTCAAACAAGTAATGACTTTTCCAATGTACTGAAGATAATCATGAACTTTGTGGTCTTCCAAAGCTACAAATTGTCTGAATACAAGCAAATCCCACCAGTGGGAGTGAGCTCTACATCACCCAACTGATCCTGATTCTTCATGAACTATTTAGATTCCGTTTGCTGAAGAATAGGGACAGCTGGCTGCAGAGGTCCTGAGAGGGGTTATGCTGTTGGAGCTTGCTGCCAGAGAGGTGAAGTCTTTCACTCTGATGAAGATTTCCTTGGCGCTGTTGGTGCTGTTCTTGACATGGTCAGTGAGTATACAGTGTTTGGTGGTTCTAATTTTCTGATGGAAGCACCCAATAGAGGATTTGGAGGTGCTTTTCTTGGTATCATTCTAACGCTATCTCCATCTGCATTGAAGGTGCTTACAGTGTTTTTTCTCTGAGTTCCTCTGTGCACCAGCTCGTTTGCAGTTTGGTTTTCAGGGCTTTGTTGGCTTTGAGAGGAGCCAGGCTATCTGCACAGCTGGTGACCCAGGTGTTGTAGTTGGAATAAGATTTGGGAAGGTTGTTGTTGAATCAAATCAGTGTGTAAGTAGTTGGGAAGAACAAGATGCTGCTAAGATCTTGTTAGAGTCGTGCCATGAAGATATGGCCATGATGTTTCTACAGTGATATGGTATAGGTATGCTGAAGTGGATGGCGGTGTAGTTAGCCCATTTGATTAGTGTGGTCTTGTCTATGGTGATGCTGTTGAACCTGGTGAAGATGGGGTCCAGTAGGTGCCTAGTCGCATGTGTTTGAACTTCCATTCACTGCGTGAGTCCGAGATTGGACAGGGCATCAAGGAGGATGCTCGTGTTGAGATCAGTGATGTCCTCCATGTGGTAGTTGAGGTCACCAAGGAGGATGAAGACATTGAAGTTGAACATCACTGGGCGGCGAAGTCTGTGATGGTGTTGCTGAAGTTAACACATGGCAAATAAGGCGGCAGACAAGGGTGCAGCGCAAGGTGTAGTTGAAGGTGATATGTTGGAAGGTCAAGTGTTCCATGCTGCTGGTGGTGCTTTTCAAGGTAGTGGACCTTTTAATGGATACTTTGAAGATGATACCATTTCAACGTTCGGGTCTGTTGGTCTTGTCTTGCATTCCTTTATCAGGAGATTGCTGTGGCAATGATGGAGGTCGGTGAGTGGGTCAGACAGGTTTTGGTCAGGAAGAACAGGTCTTGTGAGTGGTTTGATAGTATATAATTCAGTAGTATAATTTTTTGGGAAAAGTTCTGTAGATAAGATTTGAGTATGTTAGTATATGTATAAATATTTTTTTTATTTTATTAGTGTATGTCTTACACATGGAGGTAATTTAGGTGAACAAGTTCAACATTTTGTGCCGCTAGTATAAGTACTCATCTTGTAACTCCAATCTGCTTCTTCAAAGGATCTCTGCAAATATTTTTAAAAGTAGGGTCACCCCGCATATAAGTAGCAAGGAAGTATTGGATTCACAAATATTTTTGTATTGTACTTTCGAATGTGACGTAAAATAAATGTTATATTAAAACAAACAATTTTAAAAACGTCTGGATTATCGAATCAAAATAAAAATTGTTCTGGTTTGTTTGATTGCACCCATCTTTAAACCTTCTCATTGTGAATAGTAAGTCTGAAATTAGATGCTGAAATGCCATATTCATCAAGGTCTGAAACAGTTACTTTTTAGAGGGTCTTGGTGATCTCATTGCTTTAGAAGAATCGGTATTTGCATTTACAAAAGATGTAGTAGACAAAGCTATATCTGTATTAAGAAAAAACTACAAGAATCTTTGGAAACGTAACCGTGTGGGTTTTATTAACTGCCACTGTTGAATGGTATCCCATGCAGTATGGGCAGGATTTGATTAACAAATTCTGTAGTAATTCATATTATTTCACTGAGAGGCTAAAGAGCACTATGGTACTATGCTCCATCAAGGTTGTAAGCTGAATTTAAAGTAATCAAAAAATAACCAGGGTCTAGCTTCATGGGGGTGTTTGGGGTGCGACATCTTAAACTGATTCTTAACCTGGTGGTTGCGTTTGGGGGCCCTGAGTTGGTTCTGCTAACACTGTGTTGGTTTTTTCATCATTCTGATTTCACAAAGAGATTTTAACTACTTCTTTTTCTTTGCTCAGCAACTTAAATATATATATTGTGATTGGTTTACCAAAAAAGTAGCAAATCTGCACCCATGAGGTACCTATTGAATGGATGCAAATGTACTTCTTTTTAGAATCCACAAAATTGGCAGAAGTGGGGTTGGAATATTGCATCAGTCTCAGCTTTTCAGGCATACTACTGGCTATCAGACACACAAAACATGATGGGATGAATGCTTATAAATAGTCTAACCACTGGCAATGAAACCATTGTTTTTCACCCACTAATCCATTCTCGACAGAGGTCTTGCTTTAGGGTATGGCAGACAGATTAAACCCAGACAGGGTGCCAGAGCACCTTACATCTGCCACCCTGCCTTCACCTCCCCTGACAAACTTAGAGATGCCCACCAGCCCTGCAGAACTTCAATTGTGGTGGCTTCTTTCAAAGTAGGAATATTTTGACAGATGGCTCTGTCAAACATGATGGCTGGTCAACAAACATTCACAAAAATAGTTATTTTTCAAAAACAAATACTCTATTGAAAATTGACAACATCTAATGACCCCCACATTATGGGCGCTTTCTACCTTGGTGTGAGGGTAATTTTTCATTTTTTACTGTCCCTGACCACCATGATATACTTGGGAAGCAGGTAGTTACAGCCCATTGCCAATGAGCAGCACTCCAGTACTGTGGAAGTAATCCTCTCTCCTGAGGGCAAAGATTCATGAGAGGTAGCCACAGAGAGGAAGGAAGGGGACACCCAAGTACGTTACCAGATCAGCTGAATTTAATCTAGCGATCAATGGGGCAATTATAGATGTCCCTCACCTCCTGTACTTGATTGCTGCTGCTGTCTTTGCCATGATACCGCAAATCCGCCACTACTGTTGCCGCACCTGGGCCGGGCGGCAGGCAAACTTCAATTCCCAGCCTGCATTGTGGTAAGAACGCCGCAGACACACCTGACTCATGCCAGGAGGCACATTTAAACTTACCAGGGCTCCCGCAGCGCGGGATGTGTGCGGGAAGTGCGCGGGCCTCGCCACGACAAAACCCGGGCGAAGGGTGGGCTCATCTGCACCCGTCCGCGACTGGACATGGCTGGGCCCACTCCCTTGGCTTTGCTTCCGACATCTGCCTCAACTGCACCTGGTACATCAGGGTTTGGATATAGCGACCACATGCACACTGCAGTCTACGTCCCGCGTTACATCTGCAGAGGTCAAGGCTAAGGTAGGAAGGGAGTTGCCTTATCTGCATTGTAAAGAGTTTGGGATCAAGCACACACCGTGACTCAGCAGGGGTTCTTTTCGATCCTGATTCCGTAAGGATATTGAATGCACATAAGCCATTTTATTTATTTATTTATTTATTTGCAATTTGTATTGCGCAAACTAAACCCGAAGGTGTCAAGGCGCCTATCAAAACAGATCAGAAAGTTTGCAGAGCACCACTACAGGTATGCACGTGTGAAAAGGTGGGTCTTCAGAGCAGATCTAAAAGCTTGTAGAGTGGGGCGGGACCTTACTTCCAAAGGGAGAGCATTCCACCATTGGGGGGCCAGATTAGAAAAGGCCTTGCCTCCCCATCTTGTTTTCCTAACACGCGGCACAGAAAGAAGAAGCTTATGTGTGGAACGGAGATTCCTGCCAGGGTTGTACTGAGAAAGGATCAATCCAATGCCTGTAGGGCTGGTTTTGGCTAAGGCCTTGTACACCATACACATGGATTTAAAAAGGATACGATCCTCAACGGGGAGCCAGTGGAGCTGCTTCCGGGCTTCAGTGGCAGAGGCACGTTTGGGTAAGTCGAGAACAAATCTCGCAGCCGCGTTCTGGACCACCTGCAAGCGCTGTAGCTGACTCTTAATCAGTCCTGCATACAGCGCATTGCAATAGTCCAGACGGGAGCCCAGAAGTGCGACGGCAAGCTGCTTTCTTGCCTGGAGTGACAGATAGTGCCTGATTTTCCTTAGGATGTTGATAGTCCCCCAACAGGTCGATATAGTCCTGTTGACCTGTTGGCACATGCTAAGGTTGGGGTCAATCATAACCCCCAGATTTTTTGCTGAGGAGGTAGGATCGGGGCAGACGCCCAGCGAGTTCGGCCACCACTCATCAGACCAGATCTTTTCCTTTCCTCCAAATACCATCACCTCCGTCTTCTCCCCATTCAGTTTCAGTGAATTGTGGATCATCCACTGGCCGACTGCCTCCATACAAGATCTAAAATTGGCTGCAGTCGACGTGACTGACTGGGAGAGAGAGACTAGGATCTGGGTGTCGTCCGCATAGGAAACTACCTCCATCCCAAAAGATCTAATAAGTCTGGCAAGGGGGGTCACATAGATATTAAAAAGGGTAGGACTAAGCGCTGACCCTTGAGGGACCCCACATTGCACAGACAGGGATGGAGATAGAAACGATCCCAGCATCACCCTTTGCTCTCTATGGTCGAGAAAAGAGGAAAGGAGTCCCAGGGCCGACCCACGAACCCCAATCCCCCTCAGTCGAGATGTTAACACCGAGGGGGATAGGGTATCGAAGGCAGCCGTGAGATCAAGAAGGATCAGGAGGGAGGTCTGTCCCTCATCAACCCTAGTGCGGATGTTGTCAAGCACTATGGTGAGGGCAGACTCGGTGCTATGTTCCCTCCTGAATCCATGCTGGGAAAGATCCAAACAACCCGAGCTCTCCACAAATGCAGCCAGATGTTTATTAAGATGGGCTTCTAACATCTTCGCGGGAGCCGGGAGCAGTGAGATGGGGCGAAAGTTTTTTAATACCCCAGGGTCCAGAGAGGGCTTCTTTAGCAGAGGTTTTACTACAGCATTCTTCCACTGCTGGGGATTCTCTGCACTGCTTAAGGATCTTTAGCGGACAGACATCTAGCGGGGAGCCAGATTTAGTTTTGTTGAGCAGGATCTCAAGATCCTGACAGGAAAGAGGAGGAAAGGATTCCAGATCCTGAGGTCAAGATGATTCAGCATCATCAGGCTCAAAAAGAGCGGGCACCAAAGGCACGGCGGTAGAAGGTCTTTGAGCCTCCAGGGCAATGTAAATGTCCGCGATCTTAGACTGAAAGAAGGCAGCTATCTTGTCGCACAATTCCTGTGAGGCAACCACGGGGTTTGGAGTCTGGAGGGAGGTAAGGGAGTCAACGATCCTAAAAAGCTCTCTGGGAGACGAAAGTGAGGAAGTGAGGGCCATGAAATATTCTTGCTTGGTCTTAATCACTTCCAATTTGTAGTTTTTAAGCAGGACCTTATGAGCTTCTCTATCCTTAGGGACCCAGCTAGAGTGCCATAAGCGTTCCTGCCTCCTTACTTCCTGTCTACGAAGCCTTAGTTGTTCTGAGAACCAGGGAGCTGAGGGTCTTTTCCTGGCTGAGTAGCAAGACCTAGCCAGCTCATCCAGGGCCTCCGAGATGGTATTTTCATATTTAAAGACCGCTAAGGAAGCGTCTGTCTCCTGAGTGGTGGACAGACTAGATGTCCACGGATGGAAAGAATCTTCCCTGATATTTTTAAAGTTCCTTCGCACTTCCATAGTATTTGCGACCCTTCTAACAGAGTCCAGCGTCAAATAGGTCATATTGAAGGGAACCGCCAGATGGTCCGACCAGGAAAGATGGACAGGGTTAGTGACTGTCAGCCTTTGATCATTCGAAAAAATTTCATCGAGCGTGTGCCCCGCTCGATGTGTGGGACCATTCACCAGTTGGGTGAGTCCACAGGCTGACATTACTTCCAATAAGGAAATAGTGTCATGAGCCTCCAGTAACTCTGGGTGAAAATTAAAGTCACCTAGAACCGTGAGATTTTGTCGGCCAAAGTAGGGCTCCAAGATCTGCATTAATTTCAGCCCGAAACCTGCTCTAGGGCCGGGAGGGCGATAAACCAAGATCCCATGAACGCAGGATTGGAAGATTCAGATAGGGAAAAATATAAAACTTGGAACACATCCTTAGGGTCAGAGAGAGGTATAGTATGGCAGTGGAATCTGTCCTGATACAGAATAGCCAGGCCACCACCAACACGGCCTATTCTGTCCTGTCGAGTTAAGCAGTAACCCTCAGGGACCGCTTCTACAAGATCAGGGCCTGAAGAGTCTTTCGCCCAGGTCTCAGTGATAAAAACCCAGGATGGTTTCTTATCTAAAACAAGCTCCTTAAAAACAATATTATTCTTAATGAGCGAGCGAGCATTAAGGAGAAGACAATTTTCGCTCGGCCTTTTAAGTGCCAAAGAAGGGCAAGGCTCCGGGAGAGCAGGAGAGAAAGAGAGATTAGGCTCCTTCGCGTCTATCTGAAAGCAAGCACAGCCAGGACATATAGGAAAGTCTTCAGGTCTGTACCGATGAAAGCACAGGGCAGGTGTGGGCTTAAGCCGCAGTAAAGCCTGTAAAGAATATTTCAGTGCATTAGCGCCTACCTTATTCTGACCAGACGTCCAGCCGCCCAGCCCGTCCTCAGCGCGGACGGGCGCAGACGGGCTGGACTCTGGCGTGACTCCGGCGTGGCTGCGGCGATCACGCTGCGCGCACACGCTGCGCGTCATCGTGTTCAGTTTAAGTAGAGCTCTAGCCAGTCCTCCTGACTGCTAGAGCGCGGGAGTGTCCTGCGTTTCCTGCACCCACCCAAGATGGCGCTCCGCAAATCGTAAGCGTGAGGGACCGGGCCGCCGAAGTAGCGGTGAGGGGACCAATTAATATGCAAGTGTGCGCACGGGGAGTTTAAAAACAAGGTAAAACGCTCCAAATGAAAAATAAAATAACAGACAAAAAGCGGGAGTTTTAAAATCTCAGCACACGAGCATAACAAAGTGAATGCTCGCCAAACAGGAAGAGCCTTCCCCCTACCTACTTTTATGCACTTCCCGGCATCAGTCTCTAGCCAGTCCTCCTGACTGCTAGAGCGCGGGAGTGTCCTGCGTTTCCTGCACCCACCCAAGATGGCGCTCCGCAAATCGTAAGCGTGAGGGACCGGGCCGCCGAAGTAGCGGTGAGGGGACCAATTAATATGCAAGTGTGCGCACGGGGAGTTTAAAAACAAGGTAAAACGCTCCAAATGAAAAATAAAATAACAGACAAAAAGCGGGAGTTTTAAAATCTCAGCATACGAGCATAACAAAGTGAATGTTCGCCAAACAGGAAGAGCCTTCCCCCTACCTACTTTTATGCACTTCCCGGCATCAGTCTCTAGCCAGTCCTCCTGACTGCTAGAGCGCGGGAGTGTCCTGCGTTTCCTGCACCCACCCAAGATGGCGCTCCGCAAATCGTAAGCGCGAGGGACCGGGCCGCCGAAGTAGCGGTGAGGGGACCAATTAATATGCAAGTGTGCGCACGGGGAGTTTAAAAACAAGGTAAAACGCTCCAAATGAAAAATAAAATAACAGACAAAAAGCGGGAGTTTTAAAATCTCAGCACACGAGCATAACAAAGTGAATGCTCGCCAAACAGGAAGAGCCTTCCCCCTACCTACTTTTATGCACTTCCCGGCATCAGTCTCTAGCCAGTCCTCCTGACTGCTAGAGCGCGGGAGTGTCCTGCGTTTCCTGCACCCACCCAAGATGGCGCTCCACAAATCGTAAGCGCGAGGGACCGGGCCGCCGAAGTAGCGGTGAGGGGACCAATTAATATGCAAGTGTGCGCACGGGGAGTTTAAAAACAAGGTAAAACGCTCCAAATGAAAAATAAAATAACAGACAAAAAGCGGGAGTTTTAAAATCTCAGCACACGAGCATAACAAAGTGAATGCTCGCCAAACAGGAAGAGCCTTCCCCCTACCTACTTTTATGCACTTCCCGGCATCAGTCTCTAGCCAGTCCTCCTGACTGCTAGAGCGCGGGAGTGTCCTGCGTTTCCTGCACCCACCCAAGATGGCGCTCCGCAAATCGTAAGCACGAGGGACCGGGCCGCCGAAGTAGCGGTGAGGGGACCAATTAATATGCAAGTGTGCGCACGGGGAGTTTAAAAACAAGGTAAAACGCTCCAAATGAAAAATAAAATAACAGACAAAAAGCGGGAGTTTTAAAATCTCAGCACACGAGCATAACAAAGTGAATGCTCGCCAAACAGGAAGAGCCTTCCCCCTACCTACTTTTATGCACTTCCCGGCATCAGTCTCTAGCCAGTCCTCCTGACTGCTAGAGCGCGGGAGTGTCCTGCGTTTCCTGCACCCACCCAAGATGGCGCTCCGCAAATCGTAAGCGCGAGGGACCGGGCCGCCGAAGTAGCGGTGAGGGGACCAATTAATATGCAAGTGTGCGCACGGGGAGTTTAAAAACAAGGTAAAACGCTCCAAATGAAAAATAAAATAACAGACAAAAAGCGGGAGTTTTAAAATCTCA
The DNA here is from genome assembly GCF_964261635.1 of Lissotriton helveticus. Taxonomy (NCBI): domain Eukaryota; kingdom Metazoa; phylum Chordata; class Amphibia; order Caudata; family Salamandridae; genus Lissotriton; species Lissotriton helveticus. The sequence continues at coordinate 1,015,892,020 of NC_136069.1, read as the reverse complement.
GCACACGAGCATAACAAAGTGAATGCTCGCCAAACAGCCAACTAACAGTAGCTTCAAACTGCTTACGGGCATGTTCTGAGCCCGGTTACTAGGCATTTTAAATTTCAACTTAACATGGTGAGGCGCAAGGCAACCCTAGCCCTTGGGCGGACCCTGGCTTGCACCACAGCCCCAGCGGCAACCATGGACTTATTCCTCCAACGAGCCGCAGCCGTGTTAGATAAGGAGATTGAACTGGTAAATCAACGTCTTTCTAGGTCCACCGTCATCTCTTCATCCTTCTTGCCTGAGGATTTTCTTTCGTCTCGGGTGAGAGCCGATGGGGATTTATCAGTCAACTCGAGGCTGCAAGAGTCTATGCAGGACCTTACTGGGACAAATAACCATCCTCTAGTCCAACAGCCACCTCTCTCCCTGGCTATTAGAATTAACAATCACGGAGACAATAATGTACCCTCTAATCAAGGGCACTGGACTGCTACTATTAGTAAACACCCAGCTATGTTAAAACCGGCTGACCTTACATCACAAGAGTGCCCAATAATGGCTGAGCAAGGCAGCTCAGGGACAGGTTTAAAAAGTAAAAACCAATCCACAGGGGGGAAGGCCAAAAGATCAAGACCCAACTTAAAACCTTCTGAGGCATCATCCACACAAACATAAACTAAGGCTTACCTGAGAGACGCCAAATTGGGTCCACTAATCCAACACTTGAACTCGATTGAAAAAGGTTTACTCAATCTTAATCATTGTGTATCAACAAGAGGAGCAGCTGCCATCTTAGAATAAGGCCCCCGGGTCCACAAGTGGCCCCTTTAAGCTTGGAGAGATCCTCTCTGATAGATCCACCCATACATACCAGGGGACATTCACAGCTGCCAGAAGGAGAAGGATGCGAAAGACCCTCAGTGCCTGGTCAGGGGTTAACCATGGCAACACGGACAGCCCGGCCACACGGGATCGGACAGCCACTGAGAATCATCAAGTAGGGAGCCACTTACAGGAGGGAGGGCATGCTCCTGTGCAGAACTTACTGGTCATTCATGTGCCTGTTGAATCTACTCCCCACGGTGTAATATTGGGGAATGTGCCAATTCTCCCCCTAAGAACAAAGGAGGTTTTTTCAAATTAAAGAACAAAGTCCTACATTGGCTGTCGACTAACACTACTGTAGGATCGAGGGTGGAGAAAAACATCATCATGGTGAGAAGGGTCAACTAGATTGGTAGCTCACTTAAATATTGTGCTGGGGACAGTGTTATTATAAACTTCAACAGACCCCACATTGCGGAAAAGATTCTATTTTCAGACCTATACATTCTCCTTCTGGTCATAAATCATCCATCATGGCTTTACCGCTTGGCTTCTTTTATAAACCAGAGCCAATGGTGCGAACCTTTATGATCTCTTCTAATAATTCTACCACAGTTCCTCCTAATAGTCTGTTGCGGTCAGATCGACCCAACTGGAACACTCACTTTAACTTGCCTTCCTCCCTAGCACACCTGGCCCAGATGCCTTTAAGACGACAGGATTTTGGTCCACTCCCTCTGGAATTGTTAAATCGATTTACCCCCTTGGACGCAATCAACGCCTGTGATTGACTTTTTGGCTCTTCTGTATTGGATATTGGGAACTCTAATGTTCAGCGGCTTTTCCCACAGCACATTCACGGGTGTTCATGTGAACATGTTAACAATTTTATATCCTGGAACATTGCAGGTTTAGCAAATACGTTTATGGATCCATTGTGGGTCGCATTTGTCAAGCAATTCTGTGTAATTTGTCTGCAGGAAACATGTTTTTTTTATTTTTACAGCATCACACTCCTTGGTATCACACTCCTTGGTAGGCAGACCAAAGGGTGGTCTTGCAATCTGCATCTCTTTAGCCGTGGAGTGCAAGATATAGGTCCTGCTCACATTGAGCTTGTGCTGACAGTCCATGGTACTTAGTAAGGGGTCGATAAAACTGGGTCTTAATAGCTTTTGCAATTCACCATCATGTTCTAAGGGTGGGTGTAACATCACCACGCTAGGCTCTTTTATTGGGCAACACCATAATGCCGCTCTTCAAATTGTATGATTGCTGGGATTTTAATATTCACACATGTGGAGATTATAGGGTAGCAACATTAGCCGATCTAGACTGTCCCCGGGTGAGGGGAACCCATTTTGAACACTCCACTCAGCATATCCTTAACAAATTTGACTTAATGTCGCTTTTGTTTCTATGTGATCCCCCAGGCAAGGTTGTTGTCCTTTCATTTAAAGGGAGAGGTGGTGGCTCACTTATAGACTTTATACTAATCTCATTATCTTTACAAGAAATATTTTCAAGATCCAAGCAAGCGCCTATAGTGACCATAACCTTCTATGTGTAGAACTTTTTGGTCCCCTATTGTTGCACAAAAAAGGGTGCTAGGCCGAATGGGTCACTACAAGCCACAGATGGCAGAAGAAGGCTGAAGTGGTGTCAGATGTCCCCAGACATATTCTACAAGTCTATGAAAGACGCATGTGCTAGGGAGTTAACCCTGTGCACTTTACCGAGCACAACTCTGGGGGAGGTCATCACTGCTTTCAATATCATCTCTGGCATAGTAGGTGATCTTTTAGGTATCCCGGCCCGCCACCCAGCAACCCAGACCCCTAGATGGTTTGATTCCTCCTGTTCCTTGGCAGCAAGGAGGTTGAGGGTAGCATTGATTAGCAGCCCTAGAAATAAGACGCTGGCTAAATCATGCTGGAGAGACTATAAAATGGCATTGGCTAAACGTAAGGCCGCTCTGAAGGAAGTAGCATGGAGGGGGCTAATGGATGCCAGTACACTGAGGAATAGCTCTAGGTTTTGGAGTATTATTAACAGCCCCGTTATAAACCAGGATGAAGGAAGCACTATAGGTATAAATATCATGGAGGATGAGTGTGTGCACCATTTCAAACGATGTTTGAGAGTCCTGTTGAGTTTAGCAGCCTGTCAAGTCAGGAGGCAGCTCCTTTGGACCTGGTTTTTAAGATAGAAGAGACTGAGGAGGATATGGTCTGGCTGACAAGCAATAAAGCCCCTGGACCTGATGGCATTCCCCCAGATCTTTTTAAATCAGACACAACCTTCTGGGCTCCAGTCCTTGCTGCATTAGCAAACGCTGCGGCCACATCAGGTTGCCCTGCATCCTGGTCTACCTCAACAATATTGCCAGCATTTAAAAAGGGTGACCGTGATTGCTCAGAGTGCTATAGGCCAATCTTGCTGTTGAACTCAGTGGTTAAGGTGGTGGGCCGAGTGCTCCTGCATAGGTTGAATAGTTGGGCAGTGGCACATTCCTTTTTATCGGACGTTCAGTACGGGGTTCGCCCAGACCGATATAAGCTGGCCCAGTGCGTTAATTTAACCATGATTCTCAACAAATATACGGTTTGGCACCATTTTACTAGCATTCATGGATCTGTCTTCCACATTGGACCGCATGAATAGGATCAAGTTATGGCAGACCATGATAGATATGGGGTAGACAGGAATATTGTTTCTTTTTTAGAAGATCTCCATAGTGCTACGAAGGCTCATTTCACAGGATCTAAGAGTAATTTCGACATAAAACGAGGTGTGCACTAGGGGTGAATTTTAGCACCCTTTTTGTTCAATTTATACAACAATGATTTAGATAAAGCCCTACAGGGTAGATTTTCCGCTTGGTCTCCCAGTCCTTCTATATGCGGATGACGTGGTCCTTATCTCAAGAACCAGTAGAGGACTACAAACCTTGCTTAACACATTCTCAGCCTTTATGTCGGACCGGGATCTTTCCATTAATGACTCCAAATCCTATGTCATGCAGATGGGCATTCGACCCAAAGAATCCTTTCAATTTAGGGTAGGCCCTGCTAAAGTCCCCAGCACTGACGCTTTCTCATATTTAGGGGTCGTAGTGGACGAGCAGTTGAAATGGGGCCCTTCAAAACAAAGTAAGAGGGGAAACCTGGTGCGGGTAAATACAGCTATTTTTAATTTTGCCTCGAAGTTAGGAAAGAGACCTATTGCGGCGCTCTTAAAGATTTACCAGGCTAGGAGTGTTGCGACTGCTTCTTACCGCAGTGCAATATGGGGGTATGTTACCATCAAACTGCAGAGAACGCATTTTTGAACGCTTATTGGGTGTTCCCCGGGGCATGTCCAACACAGTGGTACATGAAGAACTAGGGGTACCTTACCTAAGTGATATATTGGCCCTCCACCCCCTAATATTTTGAATGAAAATCTGGTTGAGTGTGAGAGCCCCGCTAAGTCAACTGATTTTAAAAGAGTGTATGTTGCTTGACTGTGCCCTTCACATACCATGGCTCAGATATATCAAGACCAGCTTTGAAAGGTTGGGTACAGCTGACTTGTACTCCAACCCTGGGTCTGCAACCCGAAAGGATGTGAGACTAAAAGTGCAGTCCTTCAGTTGCTTAAGGAAAATTGAGAGGGAAGAGCTGGAGTTGAGGAAACCTACCCTCCTTAAATTCTTAATGTTGAAAATGACCCCATCAGCTGAGCCTTATCTCCTGGGGTCTTTAAGCATTTACAAATGGTTTTTATTAACCAGGTTTCGCCTTGTCCTCTTCCATTTTTTATTGGTTAAACCAAGGAGTTGTAGGAGAGGGCAGTTGTTAGCATCCTGTGGCTGTGACGGGGAGTCTCCGCCGGATCTGCTACTTGTTATATTGTTTTGTACATTTTACGAAGTCCCATGAAAAACTTTTATTGTCCCGATTTTAAAGAGGAGGAATTTTACTCCGGCTCGCCCGCCCTTATTTACTTACAAATGTTGCATGAAGTATGTATCTTCTTTGTTCTTAGCTATCTGAAATCTGCTGTGAAGTCCAGGGTTTGCTTAGATTAAATGTTAGCAATGGTCCGGGTCCATGTTTATACTTATAATATATATATTCTAGAGAAGGGGTGATGTATCTAATCTTGTTTTTTTGTCTCTGAATTAATTTGTACTAATACAGATTGTAACTTGTTTGTGATGAATTGTGTTACAAGTTTTATGACTTTTTTACGTTTTGTATAACTTTTATCGTTTTATATGCTGAAACCGAATAAAGTTGACTTATTGATTGATTGATTGATAAACTTGGCAGAGGTAGACAGTCATGGTACACCTAGCAGTGATGGGCAATAAAAAAAGTAATCAGCAGTCCACCCTGAGTAGGGCGAATGGTCGGATGGCTTACCTCCGATGGCGCCTACTCCATCAGGGCCATTGGAGGAAGTTTTACATTGTCAGCATAAAACTTGAGGCCTTAAGACTTGAAAATCAGGTGGACAGACCTAAGGTTTAGCAGAAAAAGTGTGCTGTCACAGTTGAGATGGAGTACCTGTCCAACAAACTGTAAATCAACCGCAGAGGCCCACCTAATGCAAATCAGTACTGACCACGTCCTCAGGGAGATAGTATACCCAAACCTTGGTCATCTCACCCATTCACCTTGCAAAATACTGCTTTCTTAACGATGAAATTTGAGATTCATACCCGCCAAATATAACTGACTAAGCTACGCCCCTGAAAATCACATATGATCAGTGCAGCCGGCATGCATTTTGTGCAAATAGATACTTTCCATGCAAGCAACTCACATTCATTAATATAATTTGGAAGTACTGTTCTTTGATTCACAATGTAGATCTAAAGCACTTTCCATGCAGGAAATAGTAAACATATTGCAAGTGATAGCAGGTCATCATGTTGAATCAAATACATTTAATTTGAGTTGTATTGGATACATTTTCAAGATGCATTTTAGATGAAAAACACAACGGGCCCATTCAGAGAGATTTTGTTGTAAATTATTATAGTAGTACTTCTGACTTACTCCAGGATCCCAGGGGTAATCTAGCAGTATGTCTGGTTTCTTTTAGTAATTTAGCAATAATAAACGTATATCACAACAAAATATTTGTGACTCTAGCCTATTATCTATTGAAAATACATTTTGGTTCACAAAGAGCAAGGGGAAACAATATGCAGATAGCCATTCCTGTCATAATTGCATAGTTAGGGAATATATAGGTAATGGCTTGATATTGTATTATATTATTCCTGAGTAAATCATTTAAATTAATCAAGAATCTTGACATTTGGGATCAATATTGTTTCATAGATCACCAATCTTTAATTTTGCGATACATTTTTCTTCTTATCTATGCAAATACTCAGTTCTATCACTGCCTCATCACAAAGGTTAAACCAGTTCAATTCCAAATCTAAACAATATATAATTCTATCATGTCCTGTGCATGAACTCCAAATGTTTTGCTACTGGGTGTATCACTTCAATATTTATATTACTCCTTTGTGTTATTTTATATGCTCTTTATACAGATAAATAGTGTGCCCTCCATGCATTGTGTGGCATTGGCATGCTAAAATGTTATCTGAAGCTCCGATTTGCAATCTGGCTGTCCAACTGCCGGAATGTTGTTCAGGTGGTTGGGAGAATGCCACCAAGGCTGCAGCATCCCAACCGCCACATAAAAATTTTACCACCAGGCTGGCTGTTTGGGTCGGTGGTGTCTTGGCGATGGCATCTTTTGGATCATAGAGAGCACATGCTGCCACTTGCATGTCAGTGCCCTATGTACCAGGAACCATGTCATGCATGGCACACAGTGCACGTGCAACAGTGCAAGCAGAGGGGGGGCAGAAAATGTGCCCCCATGCAAAGACAAAATTACCCTGAGGCCCTGTTTGGGGCCCCTTCCCTGCCTTTCGCCGACCTTTTCATGGCAGGGTCCCTGAGATAAAATGGTTGGTGGAAATGCAGGTCGCGATCAACACAGCAGTGCCGGTATCGGCACCACTGCCATTGATCACTGCTTTCTCCACCGCCACCACCACGGGATCCAAGATTCTGGTGGTGGCAGTAGTTGTGCAGGGTGTGACTGCCATGCTCGTGATTGAGAGATCAGACCACCAAGGAGTTCGCTGTCGGCTCACCGCCGTGGGTACAGTGGTCTTGGGACCACTGTACTCGCAATCAGGCACAAAGCCATGTGTATACTGAAACTGGATCTTCTTTGGCCTTTTTTACGTGACATGTTATTTAGGGTCAGTGTGTGACTTAAAGTGATGTGAGGCCACATCCCCATCAAAGTATATCATGCTTGCGTACAATCCGATCCAAAGTAATTGGTATACAACAAGGATCTAGCACAAAATATTCACATCATACAGAAAGTATGCTTGCAAATGTTTTATTTCTTTGAGTCTCACTTCTTGGAGAAAATCAATCCAATCCTGTCTCTTTCTTGACCTGAATCCACAAGATGTATGGTGTTTGTGAGTTGTGACCAAATACCATGGACATTATTTGGGGGTAGTAGGGCGTCGCAGCTGTGAACTCTAGCTTGCTCCCTGCTACCACTGGGACTTCTGTTGCGATCCCTGGCCTCAGAAGAGGCAAAATGTTTGACCCTTTTGAGGCCAAGGATCATAAAGAAAGTGCCAGGAGCAGCACGGAGTGAGCTAGAGGTCACAGCTGCGACCCCTGACTACCTCCAAATGACGTCCATGCCAAATACCTTATCATATAGTGGTGCTAATGGTGATTCTAATGATAATGATGATGACATTGATCATTTGATTTTCATAGCTAGCTTATATATCTCTGCTGTGGTACAATGAGGCTTAGAAATGACTCAATATATATATATCCTAACAGATTTAAATCCAGAGGATATAACGAACGAACATTAAACAAATGTAAAGAAAGAGTAGATTTAAAAACAAGAGAAGATACACTAATTGAGAAACCTATAATCATCCAAGAAAAGGATCCACCAAGATTAATAACCCCCTACAGCAAGGAAAGTGGATTAATGGCAAGTAAAATGAGGAAATATTGGCACCTAATATCTGGGGATCCAGATGTTGGCGAAATTGTGGGCAAATCACCAACAATAACATACCGAAAAAATGTCTCCCTTAAGGATCTATTGGTAAATAGTAATTTTCAAAGTAAACAACAAACAAACTGGTTAACTAATCAACGAAAAGGTTTCAAACCATGTAACTCATGCAAAGCATGCAAGATAGGTCGCAGCATGACTGAAATCATGGAACCAAGTGGAAAAATGATGCAAATCGATCAAACCATCACTTGTAGCTCCAAATTTGTTATCTATGTAATAGAATGTAAATTTGGCATGAGATACATAGGGAGCACAACATGCATGCTGAAGAAGCAAATATTGGAGCACATACGGGCAGTAAAAAATTCAAATATTTTGTATGCAACAGCTAAACACTTAAGCACCAGCCAAAACGGAGATTGGAGAGCAATGTGCTTCTACGGAATCAAAATGGTACCAATAGGAGTTCGATGAGGAGACCGGGTGAAAAATCTATGACAAATGGAGTCACGCCTGATTATAAGATTCAGGACTAAATTCCCTGGCGGGACAAATAACGACGAAGAACTTTATGTACGTCTTTAATATCAACCTTCAGACTGTGTGTTAGAGTTTAAACAGTAAACTAGACAAAAAAAAGGGATACTAGACCCTTATACTATGTTCACAGACTGGCACCAAGAACTTAATCAAAGGTGGTACTAAACCAAACAAACAGCCTGATGATGTGAAACACACATGTAGTACACAAGCCGTTTATAAACACATTGCGTATTAGACATAATAATAATGAATTGTAATGACATGAAGTGCTAATGTCTTTCTGTTGTGTGTAAAGTTCTGTTGAATATAATTGTCAAACTACAAATCCCATAATGCCACTTGACGGCAGAAATGGGATAAATAGTGAAAGTAAAGAAAGACTTACTGACCGTGAAAAAAGCTGGCTGAAACGCGTTGGTGGGGTGATAACGCTTGAATAAAGAAGCTTAAAATCCATCCAAGAGTGCCGCATCCTTTGCATTATAATAATTTTTTGGCCTGGATCCGGCCAACATCGCAGAGCACCCGCCGCTGAGCGTTCTCGGAGCAAGAAGGATCACTTTGTGGGAAAATATCTATATCTTAATAGGCTCTCCTCTTCTCTATCATTCTCATGGGACTTTCATTTCTAATATGCCAAAAGGGAAGGTATAACATATATACATATATAATGTGGCGGGATAGTGCGATTGGATTGTCGAAAGGTGATTGATGCCGGTGTTATGTGGCTCAGCTGCCAGTATGCTTACCAGTGAGCGTGTGAGTCGGAATCCTGGATCTCCCACACTAGAACTGTGTTAAAAGGACACATGTGGATAAGATTAACCTGTGGCTATTAACTGTTTGAATTAAGCGACACTTGATAGCAGCTATATGTTAACTGACTATGTTCTAGTCCCGACCAGCTTTGAATGAAGTAAGATTTTCAGTGCAGTATCAGAATTACAGAGAGCTGACATAGAACTTTGATATTGATCAAATAACTCTAAGATGGTGGAACAGAGAGCACAGTGGGAGAGAGCTTCCTGGATGTATTTAGTGGAGCCACAACTACAGTGGGAACACAACAGTAAAGAACGGGAGCTGTAAGAACACCTCAGGTGGTGATTGGAGAACTAGAGAAAGCACACATTGCAGAATCCAAAATAATGGTGGGAGATGACATCACTGAGGATATGCATTGAGTGCAAAGGATATCTCATGGGTTGCACATTTTTGTGATGCTCATGTTTGAAGATATGGATCTGTTTGAGCTATGGAAATCAAACACAGAAGGCTGCTCTTTCAAACTAATGGAAACACTAATTACATATGCGAGGTGTCGCATGGAGGAACAAACGGCAATCATTGTTCCACTCCTGAGGGAAGTTTAGATCATTAAAGAGCAGGAAGAAGTGAAAACACTTCTTAAGAAGATGGCAGAATGTACCGAGACACATGAAGAGGAGACACAGATGCGTAAGGCTCACAAGTTCAATAAAGATAGATTGCACTCCCAATAGGGGAGGATCTACACATTTGCTAAAAAGTAGGAGCCCTCTAGAACCAAGGAAATATTAAATGCGATGGGACGTACAATGATCAATGTAAGTGATACAGAAAGAAGTTCTGAACTGGGGTCCCCTGCAGATGAAGGACCCAAGGAAAAACGGGATTTTCAAGACGAGATGCAGTTGGGGAGAATGGTGATGTTCCAAAGAGGCAGGGAGCAGATCCACGGATGAGGGCAAAACAAGGAAGGGCAAAGGGAAAAGGAAAGGAGAGAGCTGTGAAAGAATTGCAGGACTAACATCTTTTAGAGAAATGGAAGGGGGCCAAGATGACACTGTGATCAACATCTCAGGTGTCCTGTTGACATCAGGCCAATTGAAGATCTTGAATTATGACTAAACATTTGCCATTCAATAGGACTGTACTTCGTAAATCTAAGGATAGAGGCCTACACATGTGTTAGAAAGTTAAAACTAGTAAGGATTTTGCCACGAAAATTCCAAGAAAAACAACTAGCATTAGTCTTTCAGAATCAAACTCTAATATATTTCTCAATTGGTGATATACTTACCATATTAGAAATTAACAGCTTGGACATGTCAGGAAAAACAGGTGGCCTGATATCAGCGCAAGATGAAATCAACTTCCCTCAACTGAACCAAATAGTGTTCGCAATGGACCATACCATAGATAGTGAATTAGAACCAGGGTCTGAATTAATACCTCAATTGCCAACTGGGAACCCGTTTGATGTGTTTCATGAACTATTAAATGATGCATCAATAAACTAAGGATCGCTAAGCCTTGGACAATCCATAACAATTTTACTGTGCAGGATTGACGGGAGTTAAATGCACTGAGGAATAACAGATCAATTATTCTCAAATCCTCAGAGAAAGGCGTCAAAGTTGTTGCTATGAACACCAGCCAATATACCAGAGAAGTAAACAGGCAGGTGAGGGTGAGAGAGCACTATTTGGAATTGAAGAGAAACCTCATTATCGGTCACCAAAGGGAGTATCAAACTATGTTCAAGGAATGGGTCGATCTGAGGCAACTGTCTACTGAGGAGCACCTGTATCTAAAGATCGATCATTCCAAGACACTGGTTTCTATTGTCTCCCGAAGGTTTCACAAGGATCATCAAGGCCCTCCTGGGAGCCTGATTGTCAGTATGATGGGTTCTCTATTAGGGAACAGGTCTAGCTTTTTGACCTGTTTTTATGTCACTACGTAGCAAGCTTGGCATCGTACATAAAGAATACAAAGATTTTTTTATGCACGATCAGCAACATCCCATGGCGTAGTAGGTACATAATGGTGACAATGGATGTTTGTACTCTCTATACATCCATCTCTCATAACTATGGTGTAGAAGCTTGCTGCTACTTTTTAAGGTCCAGATTCCTGGCACTTGTGCAAAATACCACGATGCTCTTCATGAGGCTCTCTTTTTGCCTAACACACAATGTCTTTCTCTTTGACAAAAAATATATCTCCAGAAGCAAGGCACAGTGATGGGGCAGCATTTGCCCCATGTATGCTAACATCTACATGGGGTGGTGAGAGAAAGAAATTGCATGAGTGGAAAATGCACTGCACTAGTAAGATCGTGATGTGGGTACGCTTTACTGATGATCTGTTCAATCTATGGGATGGAGATGAGGCATCGTTGAGTGAGTTTGTTGATAATTTTAACATCAACCGTTTTTAACATACAGTTGACTGTTAAATTGAGAGCGTGTAAGATCGACTTATTGGGTGTAAATTTACAACAAGTGGGGACTCCATCTAAACTAATGATTTTCAGAAAAAAAACTGCATGTAATTAAATTCTACATGGAACTAGTGATCATCTGCTCTCCGTGAAATGGAGTATACCTTACAGTCAGCTATTGAGGGCATGCAGGATCTGTTCAACTGATGACATATTCGAAACAGAAGCCAGAATGAGGATTATCGGTTTTCTGGGAGGGGATATCGGGCACAGGTTCTCAGAGAAGCTAAACAGAGGGTCCTGACCATGAACAGGGAACAATTGTCATTTTCAAACACTCTGGTCAAATCCACAGCCACTCCAGGGGACACATGTACACAGGATACACTTTTTCATAGGTTACAACACGGAATATGGGTCCATTAGTTTCCTGATCAAGCGCAATTATCACATTCTGCAACATGATGAGCATCTGAATGACTTTATAGGCTAACATCCCAGGATCACATATCACAAAGCACCATCATTGGGTGATATGTTGACAAGACCCATGTTCTATCAGGAGCCGTATTAGCATTTGGATAATGTGAGGCACCTTTGTGGGAGTGGTGGGGACAGTGTGGCTCCACAGTGTGTAGCTCCATGCACCCGCCTTCCAAGCTGGCTGCCGAAGTGCACCAGACCGAGAGGACATGTTGGATTCCAATACCAGCAAAACACTTTAAATAATACATATGTATGCAAAAAAGAAGCATGGAACTTTGGGTAGCACCCAAGTTTAGGGGGAGAGCAGCTCCTGTGTAGATCACCCTCCAACACCAGTGACACTCTGAAACTGCTCACCTCAAACGTCTGTTTTTCTTACAAAGTCTTTAAGCATAGGATTAGCACAATGCCAGCCATGCTGAGCTGTAAACTGTCAAAAATATTTTACCACTCCAGGCACAGGGTGACAGCTTTGAATTGGTAATATACCATCCAAGCCAACCTGGAATATATAAAAACAACTCCTGACACATGTTTCACTATGATAACAGCTCTTAAGCGAGGTATAGCTTTGCCCAGACACAAGGGAGCACCCAGTATAAGACAAAACAATTCCCTTTCAGGGTTACAGTGCTGCATAAATTAAGCAAAAAAGAAGCAAAGAACTCTGGGTAGTTCCCAAATTTAGGTGGAGAGCAACTCCTATATTGAGCACCCTACAACACCAGCGACACTCTGAATCTGCTCACTAAAATGTCTGTTTTTCTAGCAAAGATTTTATGCATAGGATTAGCACAGTGCTATTGACGCCAAGTGAGAAAGGGACAAAGTCCTTTGCCATTTCTACAGCAAAGTCGTTAAGCATAGGATTAGCACAGTGCCATCTATGTTGAGCTATAAAATGGCAAAATCCTTTTACCACTCCAGGCACAGTATTACAGGTATGTATTGGTAAATACCATCCAAGCCGAACTGCAATGTACAAAAGAAAACCCTGATGAGTGTTTAACAATCATCACAGCTCTGCAGAGAGGTTTAGCTTTGTCCAAACACAAGGGCGCACCCAGTATAAGTCAAACAATATACTCTCAGGGTTAGTGTGCCGCATAAATTATGCAAAACTCTGGGTAGTTCCCAAGTTTATGTGGAGAGCAGTTCCTGTGTAGAACACCCTACAAAACCAGCAATGCTCTGAATCTGCTCAACTCAAATGTTTTTTTTTCTAACAATGTTTTTAAGCATAGGATTAGCACAGGCAATCCGTGCAAACCTAAGAAGGGGACAAAGTCCTTTGCCATTTCTACAGCAAATTCTTTAAGCACAGTGCCAGCCACGCCAAGCTGTAAAATGGCGAAAACCGTTATCCACTGCAGGGACAGTATTACAGCTTTGGATTGGTAAAATACCATCAAAGCCAACCTGGAATGCATAAAAGCAACTCCTGACACGTGTTTTGCTATGATAATAGCTCTTCAGCTAGGTTTAGCTTTGTCCATACTCATGATAGAACTCAGTATAAGTCAATACAATACCCTTTCAAGGTTAGTGTACCGCACAAATTATGTAAAAAAGAAGCAGAGAACTCTGGGTAGTTCCCAAGTTCAGGTGAAGAGCAGCTCCTGTGTAGAGCACCCTACAACACTAGCAACACTCTAAATCTGCTCATCTCAAATGTCTTCTTTTCTAAAAAAAACTTTTTAGGCATAGAATTAGCACAGTGCTGTCAATGCTAAGCTAGAAAAGAACATTAGGCCTGATTTCAATCTTGGTGGGACTAAAGTCATTCGGCTGTAGCAGCAATTCGAAGTACTCCATTGAGTTAAGGGTAGTTCTCCTGCTGTATTTAGATGTGACATCAACAGACTGTTTTTTCCAGCAACGATGATCCAGTCTGCTGGCTACAACCTCACTATAAGGTCAAACAAAGAGAAATTGTTACCATCCAAGGCACCACTCCTAAACTGCAATGCTCACAAAAAATACCCGGATGGTTTTAGCAATTTACCCAAATCGAAAGTTGAGCAAAAAGAAGGGAAGAGAAATGCAAAAAAATCCTGAATAAAAAGGACAATTATTGTCTTAAAGACGAGAACCCTCATTCACCTTCAGGTGACATGCTTCATCATTGGGTTCCCTCTTGCACACTGTGGCCGCAAGGTACACAGTGTGGGCTACGACTCTCCGTCCGGAGAGGAGCGTGAGGTGTTTTTGTTACATCCAATGTTACAATGAGTGAGGGGCGGAGTGCAAAAAATTAAACAATGGTGAATTGAAACTATCTCTGCAAAGGACCTAAAACTTTAATAGCTGTCCTACGCAGCTAGAAATAAAAGCAGTGTGAAAAATAGGGGTATGGATGATCCCTATATGTCAGGTCAACATGTTTCTGCCTTGATGACTAAAAGTTCGAGGCATTCGTCAGGACCACATATTGTCACTCCGCTACAACGTAACAAGGCACCAGCTGCAGTCTGGTCCAGTTTCTGTGAATAAAAAACATTCACCATCAACACTGCTCAATATCCACAATATCCACAAACCCATACACCCAGTGTTAATAAGAACCAGTGCGATAACCATATCACTGCACACGTGTGTGATGGAAATATATCACCTCACCACTTTCTAAAATATCATCTACTTCTTCCTTCTAAGGTCTAAAGGCAAGTGTCACAGGAATCTAGAATGTAGTGATCAAAGCATTGTTTAAAATAAAACAATAAAACACAAATTCCATGGCACTTCAGTGATACACATCAGCATATTCCATAATATACGTGTCATGTTTAATTCACTTCATTGAACATTCCTAATCGGCAGACCTAAATTCGAGGTCACCCAAATGTATTGTTTATCTTTGTGGGGGACTCGAAGACTTGACTGCCAACCAAATCATTATTGTAAGGTATCGTGCCCACCTGCCTGCCGAATGCGAGCCTCACTGTATTTACGAATGACACTCAAACCCATAGCGCTAGGTTAACAATGCTCCATTAGGAATATGTATAGGGCTAAAAAAGACGGCCATACGCGTTTATTTAAGAAATCGTTAAAACTACATTGTGGGTCTTACCGACTTTCCCGGAGCCTACAGCACTGCATCCAGGCCAAAAGGGGACCCGCCAGACTAATGACACATTTAAATATCCTGTCGTGCCAGTATCTCGCGTCCCGTGTCCCTGAAGAATCCCAAATCATATCCGGTTCACACGGGACCACATCATTACGGCAATAACTTGTTGTACCACCCATTCATAGGCCATACAATTTACATGAATCGGCGACCTGACCGCAAATTGTACATGCAATATATATCAATAAAGAATGGTATTAAAGAAGCCTTTTATTACGCAATAATAATTATTTTCGAGTTCCTTCTTGCGATCAGACTACAAAAGTATTGAGAATTGTAGTTCTAAATAAAGATTGGTCATTAGAACTACCATCATGCTGGGAAATGTAGTTTAAAGCACATCAAACCACATCCCTAAGTAGCGTTTTGAAAATCAAAAGAACAATGGACAAAACTAAACTGAAACTTATCACTTTTACATGCACTCATTGTGTGACTCTCTGTAATATACATGGATGTACAACACACATTAATAATAAAGTAGACACGCCCATGTCAATTCTTTTGCCAATCATGATATATAGTCGCAACACCGTGTAATATGCCAAACTCGTAGTAGTGTAGTCAAAATCTATAATGACCCCCACGGTATATTCTCATTCAGTCCTATCTTAGGACTTTTTGTGCCGAAAACCCATCTCTGTTAACGCCTAAACAATACCTTATCAAGGGGCCCCATGTTGGCATAATATCTAGGTTTGTCCACAATGACCCATGACAAATCATTTTCGGAATGGCCCATCTCTATGTAGTGTCTAGTCATGCGTTTGTTCGATTTCTTGCATCTAAAAGCACTACGATGTTCAACCATTCTATGCTTAAACTTACGCTTAGTCATCCCAATATATATTAATGAGCAAGGGCAAGTAATCATATAAATGACCCCGCTCGTATTACAATTGGTATGTATCCTGAGTTGCCAAGGTGTTTTCAGACCCATATCCAATTGCTTCATATGTTTGTTAAGAGGGCACCCGAAACAACATCCACATGGTAAATGCCCTATAACTGGTGAGGCACCCCATAAAGTATTCTGTACCGCCACTTGTCATGGTAGTCTCGGTCTAGTATGAACTAGTAGATCTCGTAGATTTCTACTCCTTTTCAGGGCAAATAAAGTTTTTTCTAAAGTTAGGGAACCTGTATTCAAAATAAGCCGGGATTTTATAATGGCCCTTTTGATACTGTCCGTCAAGTCGCTGTAAGTAGTCACACAAACCATTCTCTTATTTTCTGGTTTATCATAAGATTCAAGCAACGCTACACAGTGGTTATTAGGTGCTCTTTTCTCTGCTATGTGCACCAAATGAGTGGGTTAATTTCTAGCAAGTAGTTCTTCACTCAAATTCTTGGCATGTTCTTTATATCTAGCAACCTCACTACAATTCCTACGTAGTCTTAAAAACTGGCCTATAGGAAGGTTCGTCAATAAGGCATGTGGATGGAAGCTATGATAGATAAGCAATGAATTCCTAGCCATAGGCTATTGATATAATTCTGTGTGGATTTTGCCATTTTTGGGGTATAACCTAAGGTCTAGGTAAGATACTGTCATAGTACCGGACTCACCAGTGAATTTCAGATTCACATCACAGTCATTCAACCAATTGGAAAACGTATCAAGAGATCCCTGGTCACCTTCCGAGATGACCAGGGTATCATCTATATACCGCTTCCACAATTTGAGTTGTGGTTGAAACGGTTTAGTACTGGAGTATATAAATTTGGTTTCAAAGCCATACATGTAAAGATTAGCCATACTAGGGGCACAAGTGCTGCCCATAGATGTGCCCATAGTTTGCCAATATAATTTATCTTCAAAACTGAAGTAATTTTCTTTTAAGGCTAAACTCGCACATCGCATCACAAAGGCATTAGGGGTTTGGTCCTCACGTGGATGGCACTCAAGTAATTGTACCCTGGGAGTGCACCGCTCCATTGTTTTCACAGTTCTGTTTCCCGGCCTGGCGGGTTGCATCCTTCAACGGCGGGTGCAGGAACTGATTGTGCACACTGCTCAAACAATTGATACTCAGATCAAACTTTGGGGAATACACTGAGGCTAGTGCGGCATCTGGAGTCCGCCGTTGTGTGGTAAATAAATAAATAATACCCTATTTTTGAATGCATAAATGAATAACAGATAGCTCAATAAATAAGAGTCAAGATTCGAGGTAGTAGGAGTTTGCAGGTTTATTACAGCATAAAGGACAGGAACAGGATGGTAAGGCCCAGCAGCGCTGCTGGTGTCAGGATCGGGACAAGGGAAAGGTAACCTTTTAATAACAGTGCATGAGCATATATACATAACGCAAACGCATAGCATTACATTGCAATAGGCGTAGCAGTGGGTGGAGCAAAAGGCGTGGCGCGTAGCAGTCGCGAAAGATAAGGGTGAAAAGAGGTGTAACAGGGCGTATACATAGACATGTGATGCAAACGTAACAGAATATGTCATGAATGGGGCGGAAACCATGGAGGGGGCTACCTGAGGAGCCGGGACCTCTAACCTGATGGTGCGCGCAAACTAGCAATGACGTGTTACTAGGAGAAACTGGGGGCTATGAACTCTGTGCTAGGAGCAGAGACTGAAGTCTGGAGAGTCAGGGCGACATGTACCTAAACAGTATCTAGTATCTGATGTTTAGAGAACATGTTGATATAAACTAGAAGTCAGGAGGGGAAAGGCTAACTTGATTCTAAGACTGGACCATGCATTATTCTACTTGTAGTGCGTGATGAAGAATATTAAATGACCATTAAATGCAGTGTTTCTCTAACGTGGAGACGTGAAGGCTAGACAATGACGGAAACTATCGATGCGATTCAGTAGCTTTAGGAATGCAGAGAAGGAGGACTGAACTGATAACTGGAATCATAACATATTCTTGGCAGACTCAGAGGCAGAGCCAGGGTGAGCCGGGCACTGCGAGGCAGGAAGTAAGTGAAGGGTCGAGGATACAGGTGGGGGCTGTATCGCTCCTCAGCGAGGCTTCAGGAGACAGGAGCTGAATCTTGTGTCCAGGCCCTTTTGAGGCCTAGAAACGGGGACTTTTCAATAGAATAACGTGCACACTGAGAAACGTGGCAACGTAGCTTTACATAGGCCTGATATTCGTAGTATTCACGAGAACTGGAAACTGGCATACTAGAGGTGGACACAACTGTAATTGCGTCATTAATCGAACATAAGGAATGCATATGCATATTTAATCATGCACACATAACATATGATGGATGACACGTAGGGACACAGAACATGGCAAAATGTACTTTTCCACATTCCCTCCTTGTCACTACGTTTCCATCAGGAAACATCAATATTCATGATACCATCTATTATTTCATACAGTATCATTTGCTCGTCTCGAATTATCCTGGAACGGGATTTAGAACGGGGCTTGGGACTAGGAATACAAGAGGTAGCACAAATGCCGCAAATCGCAGGGCCACATTGTATACAGAGGCAGCAGCTGAATATGATCGCTACTGCAATACCTAGAAAGGACAATACTTTCCATCCCCAGGCGGAAATTATATTCCAGAACCAACCGGACCATGTCCAGGTGCCTGGATCTTGGTGTAACAGATGGGCAATTTTATGGAGTCTGGTTATAGCTGAATAAACAGACGGCGCGTTATTTGGAATGAAAATGCAGCAACTAGATCCGATGACTCTACAGGCCCCGCCCCTATCGGCCAGTATGACGTCAAGGACGAGACGATTCTGTAAAACGACAAATCTCATAGCAGATTGCTCTTCGGTTAAATTACCTAGAGCAGAGGCAGTCTCATTTACTACAGCTTCGAGGGTTCTGGTTAACCTACGGATTAGCTTA
The DNA here is from genome assembly GCF_964261635.1 of Lissotriton helveticus. NCBI lineage: Eukaryota > Metazoa > Chordata > Amphibia > Caudata > Salamandridae > Lissotriton > Lissotriton helveticus. Next base: position 1,015,872,912 of record NC_136069.1, on the reverse strand, counting down.
CTATTCTGGATAGGTCCTATAAAGAAAAAGAAACCTCTATTGAAATCTGTATACTGTTCTAGAGCAGTTTCAGTATAATCGACAATTGGGGACTCCCTTCTATGTCTAATGTGTACTAGATGTGTGTTTCTATGATAATCAGGTGGGGCTAGGAAAACTGGTGGCAGTAGGAAGGCAATGTAACAGGTTCCCTCCCAATCGAGGGGCAGACGAACATATGCAGTTTGACCACAAATAAAATAAGAATGACGTGAAGCTTTGAAAATGGATTTCCCACTGTCACTATACTTGACAATAGTAGTACAATCACTATGTCCTACGTGTACAGAACCATTATTTCGGACACATAATCGCCTTTAACTGGTAATACTGAAATAGCAGGTAAGTCTGGAGTAGTATCAGACTGAACATTCAGGACCATGAAATTCGAAGAATAGTTACCTAAATTATACACTTCATGTTCTAGATCTAACCCGGTTCTGTGGGGGAGACCTTGCTTATCTGGGAAACATGTACTGTTAAGAAAAGACATATCTGTTGAGGATGACGTTAACGTGGACCATGCTCCACACGAACCATTATGTGAAAAAGGATAAGGAAAAAGTGGCAGAACTCCCTTCGGTATCTGGAAAGGGGGGAGTCGACCACACACCCAACAATTAGTGGCATTGCTGGTCTGATGTGAGTAATGTAACATGCGGATGAAAGAATTATTTTTCATAGCGAGGCGGTAAGAGAGTTCATGAGGAGGCAGATCACTAAACGTGTGCTCTGCTGTAGCATTAGCAGACTTATTTACATGAAGAACTGGGAAATACAAGAAAAATGCATAACTGGTGCAGGAAATCATAATGCTGAGAAACAATATGAAACATAGAAAAACGATACATCGAATTGAGTTTTGACTAACTCTCTCACTATGGGGGTCTATTTTATACATGTCAGAAACAGTCTAACCGTTTCACCTAGGGGAGGACTTAGACAATCAAACTGGCTGACTTATTTTACTAGACCGGAGTTTCAACTTATACTCCTGTTGCGGAGTTTTCTCTAACAGGGGAGGGTTTGTAGCAATGTCTTTTGCGGGACAGTCCTTGAGAACAATATTTTGGCAATCCTTCAAATCCTGGGAAATGTTCTTTGAGACGGGTTTCAGTCCATAAAACTTTTTTATATGTGAAAGGTGCACCCAGCCTTTGCGACCCTCCAACTTCACGGCTGTACGGGTGGCGAGGAGGACCTGTCGGGGCTCCTTCCAGCATGGCTCCAGCGGACTTGAGCGGTCAAAATTACGGACAAGGACCATGGATCCTGGAACGATTTCATGCGGTGCCACCTCGGTATTGTCTGGAAATGCGGCGGCAACCTGTGAACGACAAGAGTTGAGGGCAGACATCAAGGAAGCTAGGTAATCTGTCAGCATATTACTTGAAACATCGGTAATACTTCGGGGTCTAGGAGTACCCCACATGTTAGGGGGGCGGCCGAAAACGACCTCATACGGGGACAGACCTGATCTGGAATGTGCGACCATGCGCATATAAAATAAAGCGACTGGCAGAGCTACTAGCCAGTCCACACCTTTCTCTTTACACACTTTTGCAATACGGATTTTCAGAGTCTGGTTATGTCTCTCTACGAGACCGGCTGCTTCAGGATGGCGTACACAATGAAACTTCCACTGGTACCCTAACAAAAGGGAAACATGCTTCATCAACTCAGATGAGAATGGCTGGCCGTTGTCAGAATATACGACTCTAGGGAGTCCATAACGGGGGAAGAACTCACGAACCAACTGCTTGGCAGTGGTCGCGGCTGTGTAATCTGGGACTGGATATGCTTCTGTCCACCTGGACAAAGCGCATACAACTACAAGGACATACTTGAAACCTCGACATCGTTCCATCTGAATATAATCCATCTGGAGGACTTCGAAAGGGTGGTCAGGGGGCTGGAATCCACCTTGTTCCACCGGGACACTTTTACCTGGATTAAACTGACAACATATCATACAGGTACGGACTTTCTGCTTGGCTGCAGCTCGTAAATGCTTGTTGAACCAGATGTTCTGGATACTGTCTAACATAGCTTTTTCTCCTAAATGTGCTGGACTATGTGCGGTATTGATAATGACTTGAACCATAGAGTCGGGGAGAAACCATGTGGCTCTACCCTTCGTTAACCATCCTTGATCTGTCTGGACCCCTCCTTGTTCGGACCATTTCTTGATTTCTTCGGGAGTAGCATGTAACTGTATGTCTATGACATCTTGTGTAGGGTCTTTAACTGTCATGCATGTAATCGGATCTGGAGTGTGTGTCATGTTAACTGGAATGTCTAGAGTCTGTGCTGTAAGCTTGGCTGTGCGATCTGCTAGATCGTTACCTTGAGAAATAATGTCAGTAACTTTCGTATGTGCTTTGCACTTCATGATAGCGATAGATGTCGGTAAATGTATGGCATCTAACAGAGCTTGAATAAGGAGACCATGCTGAATCTTGGTTCCATGAGAAGTCATGAAACCTCTCTCCTGCCAGAGCACTCCGAAGTCGTGTACAACTCCAAATGCGTAACGTGAATCTGTGTAAACATTAACTTTCAAGTTCTTGGCGTGTATGCAGGCTTGTGTCAGAGCAACTAGCTCTGCTGCTTGAGCGGACAGGGTGTCGATACGGTGTGTTTCAATAACTTCAGTGTCAGTAGTCACTGCATACGCGGCAACTAGTTCTCCTGTACTTGTTCTCATACATGAACCATCCACATAAAGTGTCAGGTCGGGGTCTGGTAACGGAACATCTGTCAGATCTTGTCTTGGCTTTGTCATAATGTTAACTACTTCCACACAGTCATGTGCGGCAGAATTCGGAGTAACTGATGGTAACAGTGTAGCAGGGTTCAGGATGTTGCAGCGTCTGATTTCTATGTGTGGCTGGAACAGTGTCAATTCATAACCTGTTAAACGTGCAATTGTCAAGTGCTGAGTTTGTGTTCGGTTTAAAAGAACTTCCACGGAATGTGGAACTTGTACTGTCAAGGAGTGTCCTAAGACTATGGAATCACTTTGTCTGATAGCTAGGGCTGCGGCTGCAACTGACTTGAGGCACGCAGGCAGAGCCTGGGCTACAGGATCTAATGTGCTCGAAAAATAAGCACAGGGCTTGTATTGTCCTGCTTGATCTTGTGTGAGAACAGATAATGCTGTACCTTCGCGTTCAGTGACGAAAAGTGTAAAAGGCTTACTGTAGTTCGGTGTCGCTAGAACTGGAGCTTGGCATAGGGCTTTCTTTAACTCATTGAAACTAAGTGTATGTTCAGATGTCCAAGGGAGGACAGTCGATACGGCTGCCTCCTGTGTCGTTAACTGTATCAGTGGCTTGGCTAGAAATGCATACTGAGGAATCCATTGTCTGCAGTAAGAAGTAAGGCCGATAAAAGCACGTACCTCCTTCTGGGTCTTGGGCTGAGGAAGACTCGCTATTAACTGGATACGGTCTGGTGTCAACTGCCTACCCCTCTTGGACAGTAAGTGTCCTAAGTAGACCACTTGCTGGACACAGAATTGAAGCTTAGAAGGGGACACCTTGTGCCCCATCTCGGCTAGGAAATACAAGACTGTAAGGGATGCTCGCTCGCAAGCACGTTCAGAACGGGCTGTGATCAGGAGATCATTGACATACTGGAGCAGGGCAGTGTCAGTTGGCATGTGAATGTTGTCTAGTTGTCTCTTAAGTGCTTGACTGTAAATGCTAGGGCTTTCTGTGAAACCTTGAGAAGCGCGTGTGAACATATAGCTCCTTCCATTTAAACAAAATCCGAAAAGGAACTGGCTGTCTGGATGAATAGGGACACTGAAAAACGCGTTCTTGAGGTCGATTACAGTAAAGAACGTGGCTTCGGAATCAATGGCTGTCAATAGGGAAGAGATATCTGGAACGACTGGGTACTGAGGAATAATACATTTATTAAGCTCTCGTAGGTCAATCACTAATCGATATACTGGGGGTGCATTTGGATCAGTACGTTTCATGACTGGAATGATCGGAGAATTGCATACGTTGGAGTCAGTTTCTACAACCACTCCTTGAGCCATGAGCTCGTCAATAATTTTGGATAAGGCTGCTACAGCCTCAGGTGGCAATCTGTACTGTCTGATTCGTGGTAACACTACACCTGGCTTGAGAGTCACACGATAGGGTGTGATTTGCATATAACCAACATCAGTTGGACCTTGCGCCCATAGATGCTGCGGGACATTAGACAATCTGGGATCAAAATCTCGTAATACATAGTGACCCTTAAAGTCACGTAGGAACAATCGTATTCCCTCTGGGGAACAGCATATAACTGCACCTAACTCTTTCAGTGTCTTAATGCCTAATAGGTTTTCTGGACATGACTTAGTAAGTAACAGATCAGTAGTGCGGGACAATGGACCTACTTCTAGAGTAACTGGCTTTGATATTTCATTTACAATGGGTTTTCCTGAAAATCCAAGGGAAACATTTCTTGAGCCTGAGAGCGGAGCCCCTGGAACTTCGGCGTGACTAATTGTGGTCCTACTTGCCCCTGTATCAATCAAAAACTTTCTGTCTTTCCCTAATACTTGACTGTGAACATAGGGACCTTCTTGATCTACAGGTATCTCGATGAGAGGCAAGCCTACCTCCCTCTCTAGGCTGTTTCATGAATACTGCTGGTACTCTGGATACTCAGACTGTGCATACTGGTACATCTGCTGTGTAACGTGCTGTGTTGCAGCAATAGGCTGCGGTGCGGTAACTGTCTGTGGTACATTCTGTGGCTGAGGAGTCTGTGAAACTTGTTCTTGTCTAGGCGGACGTGGTCTTTCTTTAGTCTTACCAGTAGCTATGTTGTGTTTCAGAACTGCACACTCGTTTATAAAATGACCTGGCTGTTTACAATAATTGCAGTTCCCTTTAACGGGAGCTGCAGGATGACTGGCTTGATTCGGACCCCTCTTCTGACTGTCTTGAGGAACAGATTGTGCAACTAGTACTTTCATTTTCGTGTCTTTCATACGTTTTCTCTCGTGTTCTTGTTCTTCCCTGATCCTATTCTGGTGGTATTGGAGCATCTGCAACATCTGGGACGGGGTATTAGCTTGCCAGGTACTTTCGACTTTCAAAACTCGATTTTTAATTTGTGGGCTGGAATTCTCGACTAATTTAGTAACAAAAAGGTGAGGGTATGACTCACTACTTGTCTTGAGGCCACTGTTGATGCTAAAACATTTCTCAAATCTAGAATAAAAATCACTAATGTCTTCGTCTTGTTTCTGTTTACAGGCTGAGATTGCATCCCAGTCTTCTTTTCTAGTTGTCAATAATCTAGGTAAAACTTGTATTAATAATTCTGGTAATTCTTTACATTTCGCTCCAAGACCGGTACCTGGTACTCGTGCCTTGTCTTCAGCTTCTAGAACTGCCCAATCGATCTTTTTCTCTCCCACCTCCCATTCTTTTTCCTTCAGCTTTTCATACACCCCTGCGGGCAGCAGAACCTTTAACATTTTAATTATATCTGGATACGTGTATTCTCCCATACGGAGCATGTCTTTTAATTCTCTATGGAACCCTGCTGGATCTTTATCATGACAGGGAATTAATTTCTTCATCTCTAGGAGTTCCATCTTTGTAATCGGAGTGTAAACAAACACTCGTTCTATTTCGCCACCCGTTCCTCTAACTGGGTGGACTTCTCGTAACGGATTCTGTCTCTCCATATAAAATGGTTTACTTTCGGGGGTGAGACATGAACAAAATGCGGATTCAAAAACGTTCTATATTTGTGACGCTGTTCTAGAATGACACTAATTAAATCGGTACCTAAACCTTTCCATCTATACTGGAGTAACTCGTTCAGGATATCATGTAACGGGCCTGGATCAGAGTGCTGACCCTCATACAATGTAATGAGGTGCTGAATCATATACATACCCGCCAGTCGTTGCTCGGCTGGGGGCATTTTCAGAAACATTTGTGCCACTATTTCGTCTGGAAAAGTGGTAGAATCAGTAATCCATCGGACTGCTGATCGGGCTAGTTCTTGTTCATGCATGGTACTCAACTCACTGTAACCGATTCGTGATTTCAGAATGTGATCGGTGGCTTGAAACACTTGTTCTAGAGAACCTTGTTCTGGTGCTGGATGATGGAAAATAGACTTGTGTTCTAGGCGTAAATGGCGATCTGGAAATCTAGATTTTCCTACATACGCTATTCTGTCAGGATTCTCGTCGTCTAACTCTTCAGGATCAGAGTTACTTTCTTTCTCGCTTACTTGTGCTGCTTTACGCTGTTCGTGTAACTTTATTATTTCTTTACGGATTTTCTTGTACATACTCTCCATAGCACCGACGGTCTTGTGCTTACCCTCGGCTATATTATCACTCCACCTTGTCAGGGTTTTCATTTCAGCCGGATCTTTAGACGGGTAATCTTGTTCTCTTATTAGACAATTGATCAGAAACTTTAATATCATGAGCTGGGTCTCAGCTTTCCTTTGAGACATGGCCTCGCCAATGCTTTCTGGATCATCCCCTGTACGGATGAAGCGATATATTCTGTCTAGATCTTCTTTCATATTCGGTAAGGTGACTAGATACTCGGCCACCTTTCTTACACGGAATGAATATAAAACCATATTATCCTCGCCTGGGACTGGATCATAGCCGCATTCGGCAAGGGATTTTCTTATTTCTGCTACAGTCTGATGTCTGGGCGTACGCTGTGATGCTTGTATATGTAATTCGGCTGTCGTTAAACGCTTGTGTGGCGGCGGGGTTTGAGGAGTACCTCCCCCTGCGGCCCCTAAACTAGAGTCGTCTACTGAGGCTCTTCGTCCTGGCAGAGTGGGAAATGGAAATGTAGGCTGGACTTGTATGGCGGGCTGGACCGGGGGTACCGTAACAGGTACTCCGGTGTCTGGAGGAGCGGGAAGTGCCTGATTTACAGGGACTGGCGGAGCGCGAACAGGATTTGCATATTCTGGGACTGTGTCGTCCAAATAGGACGAAATAAAAATATCAGCTGCGGTCGGTTTGTGACGCAGCTTGGTCGGAACTAATGGTGGCGGGAAATTACTGGATGCCTCTGGGGTCGCTTTTGGCAAGCCCTCGGCAAGGAGAGGATACATACCCCTAATAAGGGCATGCCTCTGTCTGTCTGACTGTTCGGCTTTGACTCGTTCACCTATCTCGATTAGTTCTTTTTCATGGGCTCGTTCCAAGGATTCTCTACTTAATTCTGACTTTCTGATTTCTTTTTCGGTTCTTTTATGAGCTTCTTTGCGCCATAACTCGATGGCATCTTTCTGTGACTGTCTGGCTTTCTTTTTCCATAATGCTTCTTCTACTCGCATGATGCACTCGGCATCCCATGTACCCGATACGGGCCATCTATACTTTTCCTCTAACTGTTTGGTATAATCTACCCATAAGTCTAGATACAATATGGCGCTTATGCCATGCTTCTGATACATAAAATGACCTGGACTGTCCCTAGGCGGGACAGGAACTGCTGCTTCCAGCAGACCCTTTCTAGTTTTTAACTGGCGTAACTTAGAAAACAAGGGCATGACTGGACTGTAATCTAGACACAATACAATACACAATAAACACGATACTTATTCCCCATTCATACCACGACATTAAAATACATGGAGAACATTTAAAAATAACAGTTCGAACAGAATACTACCTGGAATACGGAACACAGAATACATGAATTTTCTCGAGAACAGAACTGACTAGAACAGGAACTAGATGCACTGCTGAAACAGTACGAAACTTACCGGTCTCATAAAGAGACACGTCAGGACCCGCATCCACCGAAGTGGACACTTCGTTTGTGGGTCTGTGTACCACCAACCCACGGACCAGAGTCAATTAAATTGACCCTGTCTAGATACTACCCCAGTAATGGTACTCACCGGGCAGCAAGAACGGAAGGCCTCAGACTGGACTGGACTGCTTGGACGCCGGACGGACGAACTTCGGACTTCTGTTACAGGTGGGCCTCCGGATACCTCGGACCTTGGACTCTCGGCTTGGGCTCTGGTCGGGACTCGCCGCGTTCCTCCACCGTCTCGTCTGGATGCTGGACCGCCTCCTCCGTCTCCTCCGTGGGCCTGAGGGATACTTGAAGCAGAAATATCTGCCGGTGCGCAGAAGAGTTCCGTCACGACTGCAGAGGGTCAGGGGGTCGGCGTGGCTTCACCGACGCGTGGGGAAAGGGCAAGTCCCTGTTCGGGCGCCATTATGTGGTAAATAAATAAATAATACCCTATTTTTGAATGCATAAATGAATAACAGATAGCTCAATAAATAAGAGTCAAGATTCGAGGTAGTAGGAGTTTGCAGGTTTATTACAGCATAAAGGACAGGAACAGGATGGTAAGGCCCAGCAGCGCTGCTGGTGTCAGGATCGGGACAAGGGAAAGGTAACCTTTTAATAACAGTGCATGAGCATATATACATAACGCAAACGCATAGCATTACATTGCAATAGGCGTAGCAGTGGGTGGAGCAAAAGGCGTGGCGCGTAGCAGTCGCGAAAGATAAGGGTGAAAAGAGGTGTAACAGGGCGTATACATAGACATGTGATGCAAACGTAACAGAATATGTCATGAATGGGGAGGAAACCATGGAGGGGGCTACCTGAGGAGCCGGGACCTCTAACCTGATGGTGCGCGCAAACTAGCAATGACGTGTTACTAGGAGAAACTGGGGGCTATGAACTCTGTGCTAGGAGCAGAGACTGAAGTCTGGAGAGTCAGGGCGACATGTACCTAAACAGTATCTAGTATCTGATGTTTAGAGAACATGTTGATATAAACTAGAAGTCAGGAGGGGAAAGGCTAACTTGATTCTAAGACTGGACCATGCATTATTCTACTTGTAGTGCGTGATGAAGAATATTAAATGACCATTAAATGCAGTGTTTCTCTAACGTGGAGACGTGAAGGCTAGACAATGACGGAAACTATCGATGCGATTCAGTAGCTTTAGGAATGCAGAGAAGGAGGACTGAACTGATAACTGGAATCATAACATATTCTTGGCAGACTCAGAGGCAGAGCCAGGGTGAGCCGGGCACTGCGAGGCAGGAAGTAAGTGAAGGGTCGAGGATACAGGTGGGGGCTGTATCGCTCCTCAGCGAGGCTTCAGGAGACAGGAGCTGAATCTTGTGTCCAGGCCCTTTTGAGGCCTAGAAACGGGGACTTTTCAATAGAATAACGTGCACACTGAGAAACGTGGCAACGTAGCTTTACATAGGCCTGATATTCGTAGTATTCACGAGAACTGGAAACTGGCATACTAGAGGTGGACACAACTGTAATTGCGTCATTAATCGAACATAAGGAATGCATATGCATATTTAATCATGCACACATAACATATGATGGATGACACGTAGGGACACAGAACATGGCAAAATTTACTTTTCCACAGTTGATTCTCTGTTTTTACCTATTTTATGTGACTTCAGCATAAAAAGTGAATTTATTGACTCAAAATTTCTCAAAATAGGCCTTTATTTGCAGACAGTATATGTCAGAACTCCAGCAGAATTCTGGGAAAGCTTGAATCATAGTGGACATGACAGGGATCCTGCTTTGCTGGGGGCAAGGCAGGGTAAAGACGAAGGGGGGATCCTTGTTGTCCGCCGGGGCAAGGGGTTTACCAGAGCACCTGAAGGATGAGCAGGAAAGAAGGTTGAAAACGGCCGAGATTATGGAACTGGAGAGTCTGCAAGGGAACTATGAAGGTAACACAAGTACAAAAAACAGGAAGGTACAATCAAAGAAAGAATATACACACTATTGTAAATGATGATGTGTCTGTTCCTCGGAAGTGATCTTTCAATGAGGTGAAAAAGATCTTACAAGAAGATTAGGAGCAGATTAGTCTCACAGAGTTGGGGTCGGGACACACAGTAGCTCCTATAGAAAAAAGAGCAAAAGGTGGATTTCTGTGCCAGAGGCAAAAGGCCTTAGAAACGCATTGGCACCATTGGAAACAATGATACTCATGATTACTATGCAAACACAAGAAAGGACAATAGAGAACAGATCAAGGGACACCTAAACAGAAACTGGGCTAATGAAAAAGCAGAATTGGAATCAAGGTCGGGAACAGGACTAGTATTCACAAAATTCTGAATTCAGAAATATAAAGAAAAGAGTCTGCATATAACTGCACAGATGAGGAAGAGTGCAGACAAGACTAGGAACAATGTCTATCACAGGAATAGAGAGGCATGATAACATGACATAAACAGATGCTACTACGAAGCCAACAACAGAAAAGTTGGTTTGGGAAAATATGGGTATCTGAATCTCAAGCACGATTTCAAATACAACTCCAAGAACATGATAGAGCATAATGAGACTCGGTAGGCAAGTCAGTTGTGAAGTGCTGCACTATGAGGGCACCAGGATGAAATATTGGGAGGGTCAAGGGTGGAGCACAGTTGAAAGGAGAGGGTCAAGTGCAAGAAATTGATCAGGTGCAAAGAATCAGGAACCACCAATGAAGGTAAAGCTGAACTGGTTCTATTAAAATGAAAAACCAGGAGGCACAAGACAGGAAACAAGGAACGACTGGAACAGAGTACAGATCAGAGACAAGAGAGAGAGAGAGAGAATTCCAGAATTCATATGTAAAGGGTTAATTAAGCTGTAGGATCCAAGAATCAAGAAAAAAGAGCCACCACCAGGACGTGGTAGAAAAAAGGTAGTATATGTACAGGAACTCACGCTTCCCTGCAGTAAGGCAGCGATGCGTCAAATGTTCTTGTACTTTGGTACCACAGTTCTAGATGGCTTGGATGCATCGTATTCACAATATGGTGCACCATGGCATAAGGTCCCAGTCTGCGTAAAAAAAAAGCCTCATCCCTGGGAGGGATGTCATAGAGAAAACTGACGCATGTGCAGCACAAGTGACGCTAGCCTGCTTTGCAGTATGTAAAGCAACAGAAATGAGCTTTTCATCCCATTTGAGTGCATAACGCATCAGAAGTTCAAACAAAATTGACGCATTTGAAAAAAAAACATTTCCCCATACATCCAAAGGGAGAGATGGAGCAGCAGCCAGGGCAACAACCCCAGCATCAGGATGTCCAGACACCCCCAGGGAAAGAGGAAGAGACATTTTAGTGATGAGGGGAATCAAATACTTCTAAGAGAGATGACAAAGTATGAACATCAACTCTTTGTCACCTTAAAATTTCCATTAAGGAACAAAGAGGCCATTTGACAGTCCCGAGTGGACAAGATAAGCAGTGTAGGGCTAGTTAAAAGGACAGTGCTACAATGCAAGAAGTGTTGGCATGATTACAAGCGCAGGACCAAGGAGAAACTGGCCAACAACCTGAGGGCAGGCATGCAGCCCGGAGGAGGAGGACCTGAGGTCTGGAAGGAGCTGACGTCCTTAAAGAAGCAGGTGTCAGGCAGTCCTCCCAGCAGAGTTGGTGGCAGGAGTGGAAGGACTCGCCAGTTCAGCCTATGAAGATCTAAAGGGTAAGTTGCAACAAGGGACAATATCACCTAATATGTCATGCTTTGCAGCACAACATGCTACGTTCCTGCGCTGAACTGTATTGAGTGTAAGGGAAAGGGATGGAATTGGTCACATGTCCAGTCATACATCATTGAAATGTAAGTCAAAATGACCAGTCACATGCTGAACAGCACAGTCCAGCTCTGTCAAATTTGTCCTGTCATGTGTGATATGCAACACCAGTCCAGGTTCACATTTGTACACTGTCAGTTGTTGTGCAATGTATAGCATTAGTGACCAGGACTAATAGCCCCACAATACTAAGTAAAACATCTGGACTGAAACACCACAACATGCCAGGACACTGGAACCCTGCCCACCCTGACTTGGATAATGCATGCCCCCTTGCACTATGAGGGTAGTGTGTTTGTCTTTGGGCCATGTAGCCAAATCTGGTCTGCAAAGCTATGGAATGGAATGGGGTTGTCAGAGCAAAACTCTTCACCTGAGAGGGGGGGTCAGGTATTGGGCATATGAAGTACCATCACAAAGGAACATTTGATGAGCCATGTCTAGTGTGAAAGTACACTATAAGCAGATTTCCTGATGTGCATGATGACAGAATACATGTGTAGCCTGCCATAGTAGACACCTCCCTAACACCTGTTATGTACAAATTCTTAGGCGGGGTGCAAGTAATGCACACCAGAGGGACATATGTGTTTGTTGAAACAATAGATGGTGTGTGAGCCTGGTGGGTTCCTGGTAGTGCTGTTCTATATAGATGTGGCTGAGCACATTGAACTGGCACTGTGTCTAAATGGGGGCATATTGCATCTCAAGGAGAAGATAAGTGATGTGTGCATTGTAAGGTAGCGTGAGCAAGATGCATGCACTGCTGTGTCTGATAGTAGTAGTAGTAGTATTCTTTTAAATGAAAACCATGAAAGCACATATATAAACATTAATCTATACAATCAGTTCATCAACATTATGAATATAAATAATTTTAACAAAAAGATTAACATTAATTTTACACAAATGACATAGAAAAAGAAAATACATTTGCAGAATGAAGGGAGCTTAATCACCTTAAAGATTGTCGCAACTAAATCCATTAAAACAATTAAACAAGTAGTCAACAAATTTTAGAAAATTGGATCTCAGAGATGAAAATGGTTGTCCATACATTGCCACCCATTGCAAGAAACAGGACTACTTCTTGAAATATAATTCAAATATCATTCAAAAAGCAAAATCATTCTGTTACAGAGAGTGGCATGTTATTGCATTTAAGACTCTATGCATGTAGCATATATCTGGACAGAGCAAACATTAACCATGCAGTGGTACCACTTCTGACAATTCTGATTGTAGCCCTCATTTGTTTTACCGACATAATCCGACAAATTGGATTTAAGTAGGTTCTCCTGTATGCAGAATATCTGGGGCACAAAAATAAAAAGCGCTCTCCCCTGTTTTAGGGCTAACATGGCAAGATGGACAAATAGAAGAAGTGTTGTGTTCTTTTCATCAGCAGCAAAAAACATTAATTGGCAAAATGCCAAATCTAAATTGCACACATATGGATTTTGCTTCGGGGGGTGCAATTTGGTTAATAAACTCCTCACAATACAGATTATCTTTGAAATCCCAAAGTATTTCCGTTAGCTCTTCCGTACTACAATGGTTCAAACTAAGGTCGCAAAGATGAAGACAATAACTCTTCTTAAGGTACACCAAGGTAGTTTTCAGTATGCAAAGAGTTTTGGGCCAAAGTTTACTCATACTGAATCTGTAAAACCATGTTGACACTTATTAGCCATGATATGCTCCCTTTAATGTTGAGTGCAAGCACTTCAAGAAATGACTGTCTCATAGGGGACGGTGAGTTATTATGCCAGACTTGGATCCAATGGGCTGGGGGGTCTAAATGCTGCAGCATGTGCTATATTTTTAAGTCCAAGATCCAAGCGTATAGTGTCACACTTCTGTGGCAACTGGGAAGGATGACTTAGAAGGTGTACTACATCCTACATGTGATGTTGACCTGGTTGAAGATGTAACACATGTCAGAAGGAAGTCGGGAGAAGAAATCTATTACCAGGCCCTATATGCCAAAGAAGGAGGATGTCAAGCTGGGAATTTTGAAGTGACAGGATGAGCTAGGTTATGGGTCTTGTTTTTTTGACAAACCAGTGTAGGTACATTTCAATTATCAAAACTACTAGCATGTGTGGGGGGGGGTACAGCTTGACACATAGCATGCAGCCCTGTTGGGCAATTGGAAGTGAGGACTCATATTATAGACCATGCCACCACATGAGAGTCAATGTATGGCAGCAATGTGTGACAGTAAATGGAGTCAGTGGGCCAAAATGAGGATTACCAGAGGAGTCACGTACATGTACAAGTGAGTGGGGCTGAGTCAAACGATGAGTGATACTGTGCTGATAACCCACTCTTGGACTCATGAAATGAGGGTGAGCATCAGTTTTAGCAATCTACATAGTTTCACTGGGCTTATCCCCTCAGAGTTAGCAAACACAGGCAACATTTTACAACTATGGATTAAACTGTGTGTTTAATAAAAATCCTGGGAGTAAACATAGACAGGACACTCATGGTAAGGATATACCCTTAAACATTCCCGCAATATAGCAAGGTTGCGCCAAAAGGCAGACTGCTGTGGTATACAATAAAAGGTATACCACAGGCCCCAATTAAATACATTATCAAACCCACTTCACTTTCACAGAAGTTGTGGCCTGAGTAGTGGCTAGAGGGAATGCATGTCATCCAAGTGATGTGGTGCAATGTGTCCAGTAGTACTGTCAATACCTGAAAACACATCCAGTATAGCTATTACGATGAAGAAAGCTAGTCTACAAGGCAGATTTGAACCTTACCTCAACCATCTCACACTGGCAGGTCAGGCCAGCAAGCTCTACAACTGTGTTGCAATGTGCAGTATGACACAAACAATCACCTTTGTCACACAGTGGTGTGTGAACAATGCACAGAGACTGCCTTCTGAAAGGCAACGGCAGTGCTGCATTGCCTCCATACATATAAGTCACATAGGTACTACACACAAATATTGAAATAAAAGTGAATACGAATAAATACTGTATGTCAGCCAGATCACTCATGTCAACATCTAGCATAGCTCACCATTGACTTATCTTCATATTATTGCAGCTGGAGAAACCCCTCATCCTGACCAGCTGCCTGTCCTGGATGACCAACCTGTTGACAATATTATCATGCCCCCAGGGAGGAGGGCATTTTTCAGCAAATACTGCACTATATTGTATCACCTTTTCTGGTTGCGCGGGTGCTGGCAGCGTTGATGGGTCTCCAGAGGAACCGCCTACAACAGGATCTACCCCATCTGCCAGCTTAAGACCAGCCCTGGATTCCGAGGACCCTCAAGTTGTCTTTCAAAAGCAGGCCATAGGAGTCCTGCATCAGCTGGTAGATGAGGTGTGGGCGGGGATGGGGAAGGTCACAGGCTCCCTAGAGGAAATACATTGGTGCCTCAGTCGCAATAAGGAAACCTCTGAGGCAATAAGAGCCTACCCTCTAATCCAGAGATTGGAACAGTCCCTGGCAGACATTGCTGGTGTCATGAGGCAGAGGTAAGAACAAAAGCCCTGCTGATGTGATACCAGTGAGGTTGCCACCCAGCTAGGGGCTATACGCACCATTCTTGAATCAATGGAGAGGACGAAGGACTCCTATATTGATACAATGGGTGCCTTTCACAGCAACATTGTTGCTGTGCTGACAAACCAGCAGGCTTTTCTCAGCGCTGTTTTATTCTTTGCTGGCACAGGCAAATGCTGCTGGAGGCATGGGAGCCACATCTACAGTCCTTGATTTGTGTGTGCCTCAGATGCCTCCTGCACAAACACCAACACCCTAAGGGGAGTCACAACACACATCAGAGGAGGAAGATGTAGACTTTACCAATTTCCATCATAAAACTAGTCAGTAACATTTGTCTGAGTTTGTCTTTGTGACTTTCACATTGCTGTATTCATATGTTTTTAAATTGGGCAACATACTACTCAGAACAGGTGACCCATCACATTTGTTACATCAGTCAATGAGGCTGTCTACCTACGTGTTTGTGTATACATACACTGTCGTTATTGCCAAGCCATATGTGTGTTTTGTACTGTTGATGTCACAATGTCATACAGGATTGACATTTACACGTATAGGCCCTACACTGACATGGCATACCACATATGAGCTTTACACATTCTTCTTCCTGTGTTTCTCATTAAACTTCGATCAACATACATATATACTGCCATGTGTAACACACTTTACACAGTACTTTTTAACACACCACTGAGCTTGTTGTCCTATGACTGACACCAAGAGTTGTTACGCAAGTGAGGGCACACTAACCTCAGATTTTTGTCTGGGGTTACCTTGGTGCTCATATATGTATTGTCTGTCATGCCACATGATTTGATTCATTATGCAGTGCAGTTGATGTGGTTCCATCCATCCACACAGAGTGAAATGATGCATTGATACACACTGATGGTCAACCACTCTTGCCATTGACAGATTGGCATGTGCATGTCAATGTGGCTCATCATCGTCTACAGATTGCTGTGCATTGATCCCACTATGTGCACAGGACAAAGTTGCCCGGAATTTTGGGTAAGAGGCACGGTGCAGTGCTGTACGTCATTTGTCTGTTAGGCATGGCAGCTCAGAGAAAGGACAGAAATAGACACTATTCCTGTTATACATCACATCCCTGACCTCTCCCCCTGTACTGGCACACAATGGAGAATGTTTCTGAAAAGCTTGCCCTTATCATAGCATCAATTTTGTTTTTGGATCAAGCAGCACAAGCCTCTTAAACATATCTACGAGGCCAAGAAAAGCCTCTTTGCATGTCTTTACATGGGCTCACAAATATGGAGTAAGACAAAGGATTGCACATTGCTGCGTTGCCTTACTCTGAACCAAGGAGGTATCCCATTGGCGTTGCAGTGGGTGTTCACAAACAACACACATGGATGTTTAACCATGCCCAGATTTATTTAAACACATAAACCTGGATCAGTGCCAAACTTTCCAGCTCACCTCAGCAGCCATAACAAGAAGTTTTGCTTCCTTTTTTTCTACATTTTTCACCTTTCCATGTGTGCAGAATTTTGCACCACACACAGCACAAGGAATATGCTACAGGGAATTTTATTTGTGCAGGAAGGTATCCCTTCATGCACAAAAACAATCCTCTTGCAATGCTGGCACCTTTTCACCATACTGCAAGTGTGCCTGCATTAGCACCAGGCAACCAAATGTGTACCAGTACAGGGGAAAAGGGGAATAATGTGCCATAGTTCTAAAATGTGATTGATTCCTGCCCTTTCCAATTTGTGTATGACAGCGCACCAAGAAGTCTTGCTGCACTGCCCTATGCCAAGTCCCCTTACATATGGAACAATGTGCTGCCTAGCACAGACACACTTGCACCACAGTACTTGGGTGCCTTTATTGTATGCAGCTCTGTCTTTGTATGGGAGGCAACTTCCTTCACAAGCCGTACCCTCAGAGCCATGATCATCTATGTATGCTTGCCACTGGCTGCAGCATGCATAGGAAATGTTAGTGACTTGGCTAACTTCAGTTCAGTTTCCATGTTACACATCACCTGAGGGACCCTATTGATTTGTCCCATTCCAAAGTTAACCTGGTTTGAGATACAAGACATGCCTCATGAATCATGGGAGTTGTATGGAAACACCCCCAGAACAGCCATGCAAGCCCTCCCACGCACACAGTGATGTTACACTGTATTTTGGGCTGTGTTGCATTGCTCTGTATCTTCAAAGGCATGGCAAGTGGCTTTGCATGTCTTCACCTGTGTGACTTGTGGGTTTGCATTAAACATGTACATGGATGCATGGTGCATGTTGAGGCACACTAGTCAAACAGATGGCCATATGTTTGTGAACAGACACAGAGATGGCTATTATGACATACATTTTTTGCTGTTTGTTGAAACTGTAATTCATTTCAGCTTTGCTTACCAACAAGTAGGCCATTCCCATAT
The DNA here is from genome assembly GCF_964261635.1 of Lissotriton helveticus. NCBI lineage: Eukaryota > Metazoa > Chordata > Amphibia > Caudata > Salamandridae > Lissotriton > Lissotriton helveticus. The sequence goes on along the minus strand of NC_136069.1, from coordinate 1,015,855,300 downwards.
TGCCCATTCTGGAAGTGGTAATTTATAATGGCGTGCCTGAAGATGTATGCATCATGTGCACTCCCTGGTGATCTAGCCAGCACATTTTTGAAGAATCCCCAATGGTCCACAATCTCCTGCACATTAAGTATGTGTGTTTCTGGTTCCTGTACAGATGTGAAGTTGAAGCAGGGGGAACCAGCTGAACATGTGTGCAGTCCAAAGCACCCAAGACATGGAAACCCAGCAATGGCATGTAAGTCTTGCTTAGTGTCCAACTGTTGTTGCTGTGTCTTGAGGTAACTGGAGGTACCTGGGTGTGAGGCTGATAATTGCATCCAGGACAGTGGGTAGGAATGCAGAGAAATATGGCTGTGATATTCCAGCCACTTCGGCTGTTGTGGTTGGGAATGCACCAAATACCAGCATGTGGCAGACTGCCATCAGCTTGACCTGTGGAGGGATGTTGGTGGACCTGTCAGCTGTTGGCTGCTGCGCTGGTGCACTCTGTTTCAACAGGTGTATGATGTACTCCCTCCTGAGGCAATAGGTGATAACCTCCTCCTCCCTGAGGTCGATGAGAGCAATCTCTGGCGGTTGGCATGCTGCCTTCTCCTGGGCTGCCTACATGGTTGTGTTGGGGGGGTTTGGGAGGGGTGGTTGTGATGGTTTCCTCACTACTCCAAGCAGAAGATTTAGCACCTCCGTGGCATAGTTGAGCTTGCCAAAGTGCTTTGTTGCCATTGCATAAAAATGTTGACACATTTCATGGTCTACATGTCGCTTGGCAATGATGCATCACTTTAAAAAAACCTCATAGATATCACTGCATCAGTTTTACGTTAGTATTTACACTGAAAAGCCTACCTTTAATATTTTAAAATGTATGTTGAGCAGCCGGTTGAGGAACAGTCATTTGCCGATGCAGGCCTACAAAAAATGATGCATTAGCCTATATAAGTCGCGTTGTAAGTATCGAGTACTTACTGCACTGCCTGTGCATCAAAAATATTGATGCAATGTCGGTGCAGGCCCCTTGTAAATATGCCCGAAGATTCAGTGACAGTAAGTACTGCTAGAACCATGATACATCAGGACAGTGGAAAGACGAATAGGACAGGAATGTACAGTAGATCTAAAATTCAAGTAGTAGTAGAGAGTTCTGTGGTGTATTGTTGTAACAGCTAGACCCCAGAGGGCCCTCCTGAATCCCATCTATTGGATGGATGGTTGAATCCTTACAGCACATCTCAGAAACAGAAAAAGATAAACCTTGCTCACTGTGGAGCTGTCCTATCTGACAAAAAAGCACTAAGTCCAATATTGGATTCAATTAATTTACATTATGCAGTGCAGGGACATCGAACATGCACTCAGCTCTGTGTTGCACCTATAAAGCTGTTAGAAAGTGAGTTTCTGGTTGGCAGAGGAATGCACCCTATCCAAGAAGGAACCACAATCCTAGTCATGGTACATCAGATGCACACCAGAAATCAACCTGTGTCACCCTCTGCTAGCTTGGCACAGAGCACGTAGGCTTAGCTTAAGATGGAATGTGTAAAGTATTTGTGCACAGCTTTCAACAGTAGCACAGTGAAAACACCACAAACAAAATAAAACTAGACCAAAATGACAACAAACCAATAAGTAGAAATCAAATATGAATTATTAAAGATAAAAAGTGAAAAATAGCACGTAGGAGCAATAAGCACCTATGGGTTTATCTGGTCACACTGGACTGGGGCAAGGTCAAGAGTTTAGGCTGACCGCAATCGAGTGTGGGCCGAATACCAGAGCCACACAAGGCTCACTGAACAAAAGTACCTTGATCCTGGTCGCAACAGTGAGATGCAGGGTGCAGCTGAGCGATGAGTCGGTGTTGATCCCGCAGTTGACGTAGTGGGTCAATTTTCTCCAAACAATGATGGTGATGCGCCGGTTCCAAAGACAAAGTTCTGGTTCCGAGATGCATGGGTTCCGAGTGCAATGTGCTGGATTTCTCCATGCAGTCGAGGGGAAGGGTTGATTGTCTCCCACTGCAGTGGTAGCGATGGGGTAGTTCCAATGCATTGATTCTGAAGGCGATGTGCTGGTTCCAAGTATGATGGACCAGCTCTGTTTCCGCAACAGCGGCATGCTTTGATTCTGTTTGAATCAGCAGTGGATGTCTCAGTTCGCTGGAGCAAGGACCTGGATCTCCTTTCTATGGACCAGGCACAGGGAGTAAGACTTTAATATCCCTTACAAAATGAGGCAAGCACGCATACTTTTAATGACCACTCGTGGTTCATGTCAAAGAGTCCAGTTCTTCCACAGTAGGGCAGAACGTAGCAGGCAGTAGGGCAACACTGCAGAAAAGCAGTTCTTCCAGAGCAGCAGTCCAGCAGAGTGGTAGACCTTGTAGCAGCACAGCAGTCCTTCCTTCTGGCAGGGTTTCTTCACAGGTTTAGTAATGCAGGAACGCACCAAGAATGTCTTGTCCAAACATGGAACAAAACATCACTTCTGATCTTCTTCTATTTGTTTAGTAGCCCCTTAGTTCCTCCACCAGTACCTCTCCAAACCTACACAATGTTGCCTCCACACCAGGAGGCAAGGGACCAGAGAAGGACCTGTTCTGCAAAATCTGCCTTAGATAGCATGTTGAAAAGAGTGACTATTTGAAGTGTTTTTGACAAGCTGGCTCACTGGCTGACATGACTGTCATTTCCCAGAGGGTGGCACGGGACCATCACCAAGAAACCCACTGCGAGCACTGGATTGTGTCAGGGAACGAGAAGCACACCGTGAAATAGAGAATTGTGAAGCAATATTCATTTTTAACTGAACCCTGAGCTAGCCCTTTGAAACTACGAACAGGTAGAAAGAGGCAAATTCGCTAAATATGAAATGTCACCCCCGCAGTTTTGCGAAAATGAAATACTTATCTATTTCTATTTTTATTCTTCACTATTGACTTAAACAACTTTGTAAATAATGCAATTTACCTGGAATTTGAACAGGTAGAGGTCACAAGCAGCTGCCCCACTTCCTACCCCCCCCCCCCAAACACTGCACACACACTCAGTAAGTATTAAATTATATTTATTACCTACTGGCGGTCGCCAGTAGGTAGTTATAGTTAGGACCTTATTTCTATTCAAAAAGCAATTTTTCTATTGCAAATATCTTTGGTACCGTTTTCACAAAAAGGTTCACTCAAGTCAGCTCCTGTCATGAAAGTTTCCGGGTGATTCGTCAAGCGGGGGCTGAGAAAAAAAGGGGGGCTCGCAAAATGCGTTTTCCCCATGTTCATTTCCATAGGAAATTTTATTACAGGCGACAGCCGAACTGCTGAACGGAATTACACCAAATTTGGCAAAAGGGTAGGTCTTGGCCCAGAAGGTGAAATTTATTTTAAATGGTGTAAATCCATTCAGTAGTTCCTGAGAAATTAGAAAAAGATAAGTTTCGATATCTGAGCACCGAGGAAGGTTCACACACCCTCCCAGGTACGAGCTTCACTCTGATTGGCTACCATCACTCCAAACTAGGAAGTGTTGGCAGCCATCTTGTGACTCAATAGTCACAAGAAAAGAGTAAATAAAAAGTTGAAAAACAAAAAAGGGGGCAGGGTACAAACACCCCGACCCTCTAGGCCTGCTCAGGGCCAAAAAAATCTTGTAAAAAACAAAACAAAATGGGCGAATTTGCGCTGGCGTCGCGAATTGGGCCAAGCACAGAATCCTGCGCTTCGTTATTCTTTAGCCCCCAGGTGGGCCAGGTCGCAGGGGCAATGCTTATTTAATAAGTGGGGGCTGCCACCTCCCAGGGGCTTTGTTTTAAAAAAGCGTGACGGGCCCCTGCCCCCCCAAGCCCCAGGGACCACCACCTCCCCGGGGCTTTATTTATGAATGGGAGGCAATGAGGTCCTCTTGTGTCCTGAGGACCTCAGGACACAAGTGGACTTCATCCTCCGAGCAACAGTGCGCCAGAAGGCGCGTTTGCAGAGTGGTGTGAAAAGGGGCGTGAACTCAAAACACCTCTCTGCAATGCAGCTCTGTGGTGCTTACTGGAGGTACTTGGTGGGCTAGTAGGCCCCCAGGAACCCTCAGGATTCAAGGGGACTTAATTCCTCAAGTTACAACGCACCTGGGGGCGCATTTGCACAGTGGTGCAGGGAGGGGACGGGGCCCGATATAGCACATGTGCAAACAAGCCCCCCGGTGCTTTATAAATTGGGGTATTAAGTCCCCTTCAAACCTGAGGGTTGCTGGGAGCCAACTAGCCCACCAAGTACCTCCAGTAGGCGCCACAGAGCTGTGTTGCAGAGAGGTGGTCTGAGGCCACGCCCCTTTTTACACCATTCCGTAAACGAGGCTTCTGGTGCACTGCTGGTGGGACGATGAGGTCCTCCTGTGTACTGAGGACTGCAATACAGCTGTGTGGCACTTACTGGAGCTACCTGGTGGGCTTGTTGGCCCCCAGGGACCCTCAGTATTCAAGGGGAATTAATTCTCCAACTAACAATGCGCCAGGGACCGCGTTTGCGGAGTGATGGAGAAAGGGGCGTGGTCTTTCTCCAACTCTCACGAATCCCACTGTGTGGGACTTACTGGAGGTAAGAGGTAGGCCTGTTGACCCTGAAAGGACCCCCAGCAGCAAAAGTGACTCGAATCCCCATCCAAGAGTGCGCCAGGGAGCGTGTTTGGAGAGTGGTGGGAAAAGGGGGTGTAGCCTGCTATGAGTACTTACCAATGCTGCTGTGAGGGACTTAATCAAGGTAATAGGAGGGGTAGTTGGCCCCAAGGATGTCCTTGGGGGACAACTACCCATCTTGTTACCTCAAGTAAGTCCTAGTCTTCGGATGCCATGCCCCCCGTTGTCCACCACTCTGCAAATGCACCTTGTGGCAGACTACTGGATGGGAGATAAAGTCCAATTTACTCCTGAGTGAGTTTGGAGTCCAAAAAGCTGTCCTGGTACCGCTTGTAAGCCTTAAATAGCGGAATTCCTGAGCGCTGGTCGGAAGCCCAGCACCCTTTCTTCACCACTCTGCAACATGACTACTACTCAAAGAAGCATCTTTCTGCACCTCTGACTTAGAGGTAGTTTTAACCCCCCTGCCCTATTATGTACTAGGGCCTTACAGTGCAGGTCATGCCAATCACAGGGGTACCCCAACGCATAATGTTCCCTAGTGTATGTCGGTGTTTTCACTGTGTTCTAAGGGTCTTGTAGCATACCACTGGCTCTAGACCAGGTTAGTCAGAGTCAGCAACCACCAGAACCCGTCAGCATAAAGTTGGGGGCACAGGATGGCTTTGCAACAAGGCCTCTTTCTGCTTCTCTTTTGGTTCTTTCTGCACATCTCTTGCTATTTCCTGTACTTTTCTTCGTCTTTCTGGACTTCTGTTGCCTCTTTCTGCATTTCTTGTGCTTCTTTCGGTGCCTTTGTTCGTCTTTCTTCACATGTCCTACCTCTGTAGACATGGTTAGAAATTAGCATTTAAAGAACCTTTGAAATTCACTGAAAAAACCATAGGTTTCAGGCACGTTATAGTTAGAAATGAGCATTTAAAAAACCTTAGAAATTCACTGAAAAAAACGCAGGATTCAGGGACGTTGTAGTTAGTTGGACATTTCACTCGTACAAAACCATTGGAATTTGGCTGCTATAGTTAGTTCAGCTAACTATAACTCGTGCCCCCGCAATGCACTGTTGATGACATCACATACTACATCATTCATGACATGGTCAGTGACATCACTGATGACATCACTGATACTATACCGGCCAAATTTCACTAGTTTTGTTTGAGTGAAATGTCCAACTAACTATAACATCCCTGAAACCTGTGTTTTTTCAGTGAATATATATATAAATAGATATTTCTGTGCGTTGCTCCAGTATGTGGAAACCTTGTACAAAAGGTGAGGATCACTTTCAGCCAGGTCCATGCGCCCACGCACCTCTTGTGAAGCCAAAGAATTATGCTTTTTAAGTTATCATTTTGTAAGCAATCTGCCTAATATATTTAGTCTAATTAATATTGTTATACCAAAGTCACCAGAATGGCCCTGTGTTCAACTCTAACAAACAGCATACTATTTGTTAAAAGGTACTGTTCTTCTTATATAACATATATTGTTTGTAGTAGGGGTTCGTCCTGCACCCAGTGCATCCTTCCTTACGTTCATTCTCTTAGGTAGTTTTAGGGGGTGGCAAATTGTGCGGCAATCCTCCTAACACCAAAAGCCTTGAAATCAAGTAATTTTTTTAACGCCCATTGTGGCAGCCCAAGTGATACAACTGATGTGGCATTTGTAGAGTGAGATAATTTATGAAACAGTATCGTGAAATGGGTTCTCCACATGTCTGTTGTCTGTCGTCGGTGAATGTAGAGCCAGGAAGTATGTATTTTATTCTCAAACTCACTTCTTGACCAGATGTGTGATCTTCAGCAAATTAATTTTTTCTCCTCAGAAGAACATTTTTAATTAAGTGCTCAAATCATGTGTGTTTCGAAACATCCTTAAGCACGTACTAGACAGAAATATTTAAAGGATTTTTTAGAAGCTCCTTGCGCCACCTGTGCATCACAAAAAGTGATGCACTGGCGGTGCATTTTACGCCCCCATATTTACAAGGCCAGGAAAAGCCACATTGCGTGACTTTTCCTGCCCTTGTAAATAGGGCCCCTTTACACTCAGCACTTTGCATTAAAGGGGCGTTCCATGGGTCTTGCTGTGGGTGTGCCCATGCAACACCAATGGAACCTTACACATTTCCAGATTTACGAGAAATTGTAAACCTGGAAATGCATCTGAATGCTGTGCCTCCCCAGGGGAGGTGTAGGGAGGCACAATAAGAGGAAATGTAATAATTTCTTCTTGTTTCTTTTCCTCTTTCTATGCGTGCTGCATTCTGCAGCACACATATAATGAGGAAATCACCTGTGCTGATTGTTTATATACAGGATGGTTTCCCTTCCTGCACATAAACCAACATAAAAAAAATGATGTTTGGAAGTTCTATGTGTGCTAATGTAGCACACATAGAAGTTGAAAAATGCCATTTCAGATTGTTTATGCACATAAACAATCATCCCCGTGATGCAGGCATTCTTGCACCATGCTGCAAGGGTGCCTGCGTGGGTGCATGGCAGCCCACTGGACACCAGCGCAGGGGAGAGTACAGGAATGCAACATATTATTGTGAATATGTTACATCCCTGTGCTTTGAATGTGCTGTATCGTGGCGTAGCCAAAGAACGTGAGATGCCGCAATGCAGCACTTTCTTGTAAATGAGGCCTTTCATTTCTACCTGATCAATTCACGCACTAATACAGATCCTAGGTTGCATTTCTTAGAGGAACAATGGATTATTTATGAAGTGTGACCCAGTGCCACCGACGTTGAGTCAGCAGACGAGTTTAGGGTCTTGTCAGTCAAGGAGAGCAGTATGCATTGATGTGTACATGTATGCATATCTACCAATATGTGTGTGTTGGTTTTTAACTGAATATATATTCACCTTAAATCCAAAGGTTACAGGCATGTTATAGTTCGGAAACAACATTAAAAAAACTTAGAAATTCACTGATAAAAACCAAAGCTTACAGAAACTTTAAAGTTAGGCTCGCATTTCACTTGTGCAAAACCAGAGAAATTCAGCAGTTATAGTTACGTGAGCAAACTATAACTTACGCCCCTGCTAGACACATTACATGATCAGTGACATCACTGATGACATCTCAAATGACATCTCTGATGACATCATCCATAGAACCACTCATACACCCACTCACAAACCCATAGAACCTCTCAGGCAGCCGCTGCGGCTCCCACATGACCACTCACATATCCATTCACAGACCTATACAAATACTAATACACCCACTCACTGATCCATAAAGTGACTCACACAGCCACTCACACATGTAGCCACTCACTTTATGGTAAGGGTACTTTTAGGGTGGTTTTTTTGGGTGGTAAAATAATTTTTACAGTACAGGTGGGGATGGGTTTTTTCGGTGATACAGGAATTTTTAGGGTTTAGGGTGCGCATGGGCTTTTCGGTGGCAAGGGGATTTTTCGGGTTTAAGGTGGGTATGGGTTTTTGGGTGGTAAGGGAATTTTTAGGGTTTAGGGTGGGAATGGGTTTTTGGATGAGAAGGGGATTTTTTAAATTTAGGGTGGGTATGGTTTGTATAGGAATATTTAGGATTTAGGGCGGGTTCGGGGTTTTGGGTGGTAGAGGAATTTTTAGGGTTTAGAGCAGGTATGGGTTTTTAGGTGGTAAAGGAATTTCTAGGGTTTAGGATGGGGAAGGGATTTTGGGTGACATGTTTTTTAGGGATTAGGGTGGTTATGGGTTTTTGAATGGCAAGTGTATTTTAGGGCTTAGGGTGGGTATAGGTTTTTGGGTGGCAAGGGTATTTTTAGAGTTTAGGGTGGGTATGGGTCTTTGGGTGGCTAAAAAACTAGTAGGATTTAGGGTGGATATTGATTTTGGGTGACAATGGTATTTTTAGGGTTTACGTGGGCATGGGGTTTTAGATGGCAACAGTGTTTTAGGGTATGGGGTGGTGTGGGATTTTGGGTGGTAAGGTAAGTTTTTAAGGTAAGTATAGCTTTTTAGGTGACAGGAATTGTTAGGATTTAGGGTGGGCATGGATATTTGGCTGGTTGGTGTGGGTTTTTGGGTAACAATGGAATTGTTAGGATTTTAAGTGGGTATGGGATTTTGGGTAGTAGGGAAATTATCAGGGTTTATGGTGGGTATGGGGTTTTGGGTGATAAGGGAATTTTTTGAGTTGAGTGTGGGTATAGGTTTTTAGGGTGGTACAGGAATACGTCGGGTTTAGGGTGGGTATAGGATTTTAGTAGGTAGGGGAATATTTAGGGTAGGTATTTGTCTTTGGTTGGCAAGGGAATTAATGGGTGGGTTTAGGGTTACACATATATATATATATATATATATATATATATATATATATATATATATTATACCCACCAACAAGCTTACCGATTCCTGTAAGCATGAACCACACCAATACAAGTCTGTCAAAAGGTATTTTATTGTTCTAAGGCAAAAAGACAACCAACAAGCTTACCGGCCAAACACACATCCATTTTTAGTCTCCGACAAACACCTTTCTGACACTTTTCTACTCTGAAGACAGTCCAGGGTATGCCTGTAGCAAGTTCCTCTCCAGAGCAGGATAGAGGCATCACCACCCACAATTAAGTGGAATTATAGGGGACCATAAATCACAAAAAGGATTAAAAGGGAAAGTCACATCATGTTCCCAGGAGTACACCTGTAAACTGTGACAGGTTTAGTTATTATGGCATGCTTTTGGAAACCTTTGTGAATGAGAAAAAGTCATAAAATGGTCACGGTTCTTGGCACAACACATATTTGGCATTTTTGTTTTCAATTGTTAGCGGTCTATGGTATACATATTTTCATTTTACATTTTTGGGCATTCCCGGTAATTTTAGGTCAGCAGATAATTGGCAACTTGCTCTGAAGGTGCTTCAGCATTGTGCCATTTTTTTCAAATAGTTTCAACAGCCCACTCTACCAGAAACATTATTTTGGTACCTGATGAAAACGAATTCTTGTTAAACCAGGAGTGTCCAAAATCGAGCAACTTGGGCAAGATGAATGCTATATTTTCAGAATACCAATTCAGGCCCGATTTACGGTTTGACAAATGTACTTTGTCCTTCAGGGAGCCACTGGAAATTACTTCTGACATTCTGACGTACTGCAGTTGATCAAAATTAGAGCTGAACATCAGCCCAATGGCCATCTCTGTATCTTGAAGGGAACTGCTGAGAAGGCAGTTCCTTCAAGGAGCAAAAAAATCTGGTGGGTGGCCGCTCTCAGTGTTATCAGTAGTCTATGAAAATTGTTCAAAAAACAAAACACCAATGACCCTCACATCCTACAGGTTCCTTCCAGGGTGTGGATGTTTTGTTCTTTTTTTCTGGATCCTCTTCAACAGGTTTTTTCTGGCAGTAATGTGCAGAAGAAAAATGATGTTACACAACTCATCCTAAATGGGACATGCAGTGGAATGTGCTTCCTCTGACAGCTGCATACTCCGTGGGGCCATCAGAGTAAGCTTTTCCATGACCGAGCCCACAAAGTCTGTGTTGATGGAAAAAGTAGGGTCCGCCCTGTCACACTGAGAGTTTGTCAGACTGGGTACTTCATTGCATTTGTGATAGAATGCCCTGTTGACCAAACTCCAAATCAGGCCCTTCTTATGAAATGATTCCCAATCATATTAATTGGGCCCTACTCACAATACCATTTTTGCTTGTAAATCTGCATTCCAGAGGGAGAATGTGACCTTACATTCATAAATCCATGTACTTCTATGCCACATTAAACAAAGAACACAATGCATTAGGCTGAAGTAAATCCCACACAAATGGTAAGGAATGGGCCTTTCAAACCTTTGGTTAGCCTTGAGGGGTTGTGAATGGCCAAAAACACATCCATTTTTAGTCTCCAACAAACACCTTTCTGACACTTCTCTACTCTGAAGACAGTCCAGGCAATGCCTGGGGCAAGTTCCTCTCCAGAGCAGGATGGGGGCATCACCACCCACAATTTAGTGGAATTATAGGGGACCATGATAGATATTAATACATATTTTCCAATCTGAGAACAGGAAAGAAATGGTCAAATATGCCATAACACAGCTGTGCTCACTTTCCGCCTTTGGGAAATTACAAAAATGAATAAAAGGGGAAGTCACATCATGTTCCCATGAATACACCTGTAAACTGTGACAGGTTTAGTTATTATGGCAAAAAGTCATAAAACTGTTCACCTTTGTGGAAATGTAATTCTGTGAATTATAATTTTGTGAATCAGACCCATTGTATATAGGTGTACTCCATGTGGCTATCCAAATAATCTACTATGCTGATGGCTCATGATTTCAAATGCTCATGAAATCAACGTTTTTGGCTTGACTAAAGTATTCCTGTTGTTGAAAGATCTATCCACAGACGTATTAATGATGGCAGCCGTTTGCACAAATCATTAGCAAGCTTGTGCTATATAGAAATATGAGTTTGCCCTCATTGAAATCTTCATGCTTTAATATAATACATAAAGCAGGACTCATGCTGTCTCATATGAGAATACAATTTAAAATGATGGGTAAAGCAAAGCAAATAAGAAATAACCAGTGGCCCTTCATTATTAATCAACTTGAATTTAACTTAAATTCAATTAAATGATTTCATTCTCAAGTATTTCCTCTTAAATTTGCTTTCTTCCTAGATATTTACTGATCTTGGAATGAAATTGCTCCACACTTGAACTGCATTTATGAATCAGTCAATGAAACAACTGGCAGATTAGTTGTGAAACCAACATATAGCTTCCTCCTCTAACTAGAGTAATGGAGTGATGGATCCTATTTCATTAATGTAGTTCAGAGTTCTTCACTATAATTCAATATTTCGTAAGCTAAACTCATGTGATCATAGTCGTAGTTTATGTGCATGTAGAACACAGAATATATCGACATGAAATAACACACTTGTCTCCAGTTGGTCCTCTTGCCATATTTTCAACTGCAGATTAGTTCCAACATGCCAACATTCAATCTTTGATAGGATATCAGTTTCTGTGACCTTCCTCATGACAGGTAACTGCAAAATTGCTGTATCTTGTCTAATGCTAAATACATTGAAAAGCAGTGGTAAATGGTAAAATAAGTTAATGACTGCATGTCAAAAATATCTTAAGGACATTCTGTTTGACCTCAGTAGATGATATTTTACCACCACTCTTATTAAATGTAGTTTTAGCATTGACCTTAATAGTAAGTTGTCTATCACCTTGTGCTTCCTACCATTGATTTTCTGTGTGTTTAGTATCATACTCTGCCCACCATTAATACACTTTTCATTTTTTTGTATATCTTAGTGCAACATTAGTGCAATTTCCAAAGGTGGGCTGTCTTCCAACAATGTTATGAATTTGTTGGGTATTCAGGTTTTTGAGGGATAGGTGCTGTAAAGAATACTGCCAAGCCCTCTTTGTGTTCTCAACATTAACCATTTGTCTGTCCTGTTTGTGGGCCTGGAGTTAAGGGCAATAAACAGATTCAGAGAGAATGTAAGGGTTATTTAATGGCTGCACTGAATTACCTGTAATTTAATTTGGTACCAGAATATCCACATTTAGACATAGTACTACAAGAATATTATATCTATATCACACACATATAGATACTGGAATGGCATGGAGGTAAAAGTACATGGGCAAGTACATGTTTATTATACTTAACTCCATGTATATGTACCTTGTAACACACACACACACACATATATATATATATATATATATATATATATATATATATATATATATATATATATTTATTCAAGGTAAATGAATATGAAGTTAAGAATAGTAAAACTACACTTGCCTTTATGTTTTGCTTCAGTATTCTAGCAGCACAATATTGTTTTAGTCTACATTTTGACATAGAACCCTCATTAGGATGCCTTATATGGGCAGGGCTGGACCAGATGTAGAGAAAGCCTTTCTGGACACTGTGAAAAGACAGCATGCATACAGTGATGCAGCTGAATTACAAGAAATCAAGTCTAAGATCATTGATTGGCTAAGAGACCAGGCCTAACTTTTAGCTTGCCTTTCTTCTACATGGGTCATGTAATATATTTAATAGTTGTGATGGGTAGATTAATGGAAATAGTGGTCGGCCAAATGAGTCCCAATTTGGATGACCATCTTTCTTAAGAGTATTGGTCATAGGTTATTTGTGGCTTAACTTTGCTTGAGTTTTAAAGGTGATGTTCTGGTAAAAGAAGCAAAATATGGAAAAGCAAAGATTTGAGAAGTTCTGCTGCCCTACTTCTACAAAGCTTGTCTAAGAGCCATAAGTCATAAAAAGGATATCATTATGAAACTCTTCAATTCACCACATACAGTCTAAAGTTCTAATCCTGAAACAAAACAAATATTAAATTAGAACACGTGTCCTATAATGTTACGCATAAACTTTAATCTATAAATTGTTAAAAGGGGAGGGGCATTTAAACTTTGCATACTATGCCTCAATTTTATTGTAATAATTTTGCTGGTTACCAGGTGGGGTGGCAGTTGAAAAATTTGGTGAATGCACTACGAGACGACCCGAGTGGTGTTATCTTAACTTTGAAAAAGCGACCTCAGAGCATGCTTACCTCAGCGCCAGCCTTACTGAAAAATATGAGATGGAAACCTCTTGCTCTGCAGGTAACAATGCTTAATCATAAGTCATACACCATCATTCTAGCCATAGATTATCTCTGCGATGCTTGTCTGTGCTTCATCTCAGCAGCATATGAATTTCCGTGTTATGCTTTTAAAAAATTGTCATTTAAGTAACCTCTGCACTCTTGAACAGCTTACCTTACAAAGTTCCATTTTCACCAGATTTGATGGTCTGATCAGCTGAATTGCATGACATGCAGCAATTATGCCATGAAATGTATCTTGTCTTTTGTTGGCTTGACTGCAGATAGCAGCATTGAGAGATATAGCCATGACTAATACCAGTTGTTAGTGGGTATATTTCTGAGCTGCTCGTGATCATTAGTAACATCCCTAAGTTATACCAAAAGCCCTAACTCCTACTTGTTACTAATACCAAGGGATGAATTTAAGATAAATTCAATCTCACTAATTGATTTAAAACTATTAATTATGTTGTGCTTTTAACATCTATATTGCACTTCCCTTCTTGTTTGGAAACCTGCATGTCAAACCTATAGTACCAGAAGTTTGAATCACCATATATTTTTCAATTGCTCTAGTTCTTTTCTGTACTCATCAGACAAACTAGAGCTGAGGGCCAAGGAAAAACTAGACATATAGAGTTGGGTGTTAATGAAAAACACACTTACTGTAAATTCATCAAATGTGTGCAAAACGATCACAATAGGGAAAAATAAATCATTTAAAGGTGATAAATATAACAAATAATGTTGTAGTTTAATGAAGTATCGCTCATTGTGTATTGAAAAAAACAAGGAAAGCGAAGAACACGTGGCTGCCAATGAATTACATTTGGATAATATCATTAGTAGTTTATATTTCAATATTAGACATAGTTTAAGACTAAGCCATAAAATGGTGACATGCAGTCCAACACCTATTTACAAAACATTGACATTTTAACCCCAGCCATAATTCTAATGCGATCTTTTCAGGGCAATATGGTAGAGAAAATTGTTGAATCATTTCCAAATATCATAGCCTTTTATGAACTGTTTTAGGTTTCTGGCAGTTAAGTCTCAAGAACTGGAACATTACTCAAAGAGCTAGATATCTTCATAGGAAAGCTAAAACTATAATTAGTTAAATATACCACCTTCATGTTAAAAAGTAGCACTGATCGACTGGAGCTTACAAATGACATTTTAATGCGTCATTCTCTTTAATAGTCTGCAGAACCTTAGCCCCTCTGGTATATTTATTTCCAGAAAACATGCATTTCAAATGTTTTAGAAATAAGTTTGAAAATATAGTCTTGTCTGCACTCTTCTTAGCAACTCTTCATTATAGCCTGGAAAAATAACTTTTGAGCTTTAGAAAGAATCATAACTACTGGTTCAACTCCTTTGTCATTAAATATGCAAAGGCAACTAAAATGCCAACATAGAGCCAAAACCTGTGTGTAATTTCTAATACCAATTAAATCCAATAATGACACAATGAGCTACCTTTAACCTTTTGAGTTCCAAAACAATCCTATCCTACTAAAACACCACACTCAGTCTTGCTACCTTCTTAAGCTATGTCAAAGACATTTTGAAGAATTATTAAATCACAGGTTTAATATACATTATATGGCGATCCACAAATAGACTCTTTTTTGTCTAGCCCAAATATCAAATAGTAAATCATGTTGCAGTAGATTATACATTCTATTTCTAGATACTCTGCAATCCTTTCCTTGATTTCAACTCTCCAGTGAGTTTGTAATAAGAACAATCGGTATCAAAGGAGTTAGTCACTAGGCCTCTCTTAATTCTGTGATGTAGCTTAAAGATGTGTCTCCAGCCTTCATGAATATCTCCAGTTTCTAATGTGTGGTTGTGCAGAGTTGCTAGAGGAGAGACAAATTATTTCTCTTTCAATCTTGTGTGTTACATGAATAGTTTGCCAGAGGCACATTGAATGATAAGGATAGCAAACAATGAATGACAGGACTTGACCTGTGACATGATGATAGTTTTGAGGTAGTCTCAGTTAAATACCTAACTTTGACTGCCTTCTACACTTGTCCTAACTGCCTTAAAGGAATGCTAGCCTTTCAGGCATTCTCCTATTTCTGTATTGGCCAACAACCTTTTGACTTTGATTTCTTAGAGGAACTGGTGATTATCACCATTTCTGTTTCATCTGCTACTACTTTAAGTAGACCTACCACTGTAGTTGTTCGGAATATTACACACAAGGCTTCATATGGTGATTCAGCTTTTTTCGTCTGCCTCCATACACTCTTCCCCATCCCCTCTTTCTGACTTTTGCATCACTGCGTTTTGCTCTACTACTTATTTTTTTAAAGGATTATTTATCTTCTTGTCTGATGCTCCATTTGGGGTTTGCTTTTTGAATGTCTTTCCTGCATCAAATGTCTTTCCTGCATCTCCTGCGATGTTTTTACAATTACCCATCCCTATTTTAACTATGTTGCAATTAATGGCATGGTGCCTTCTAAACATAAACCTGTTTTCATCTATTGACCTTTAACCAATGAGAATTCCTTGTCAGAAATAGATTATCTATAAATGTGGTTCCAAGACATTTTATTACCTTCGTCAGAAACATGTGCCAAATAGAGATGTGTTTTTGTAACCTTTATATACCTATTCACATGCAACTGTATTTTGAAGCTGAAACATGCTCTGAATGACTGTGAAAGGGCATGGGAACTGTATCGTAATTATGTTTCTATTTTATTATGCTAAAGTAAGTGCATCTGTTATGAAGGGCTCAATGAGGACCTAAGTCGATTATTTTGTTTTTTAACATAACAAAGTTTGATATCTATCTGTTGTATTTTTCCACATTGGGTGACATTTTGTGCATGCAAAGATTATGCTTAATTCCTGAGTCAAGACATAATAGCAAAAGGTTTCACAGTGTAGTCAGTGGGTATGTGGCTGAGTTAATGAGTGAGTGAGAATATGAGTTTTTACAGTTTCATTTCTGCCACTAACTGCTATGTTCTCTATCCATAGTTTAATAGAAATTTTGGGGCTTCACCCAACTCCAAAGTATATTTTGATTAAACACTATCCACCTGCAGTAGAAAATAGAAACCACTATACACATAGCCACTTAATCGCCCCAATCAACATGGATTTTTGTTTTTCTCCATGACTCTTCTATTTTTAAATACAAGTATGATACATCTCATATATTTTATAAAGAAATTAATAATGGAACACAGGCTGCTCAATGGACAGGAGCCAATAGTAGCAGCCTATATACCTGTGGCATAAAGATATATCTGGAATAGTAAGGACATCTACTCTATCCTGCAGCAAGAATAGACAACTACACTGGTTGTTAAACAAGATATGTGTTCGAAAGTCCCAAGATTGCTAACATCAAAGAATAAAGACTACAATGACAATGAGCACTGTAAAATACTTATGTCTATGGTTCATATCGTTTCTCTACCGGTGAAGGTGTTAGCAGAGTAAAATTGAGTTTTCTTTAGTCTATTACTATTTTGGTGCTGATGTATACTCACAGCTTATTACTAGTATTTCCTCAGCAGAAAAGGGGGAGAAGGGCAGGACACTAAGAAATGCCCAAGAGGAACAACTTAAGAACGTTATAAATTGTTTACTTCAAGTACTTTCATATTCATAGTAAAATGGTTTTTAATTTAAAAACATGCTTCTACACACAAAGCCAATTTTGTTCCCTTCAGAGAAAAATCACAGTTCAAAAATCATAACTTCTTAAATTAAAAAATTGTATTAAATAAAATGGATATCTTTAAAAATTATTGACTATTGCCATTATATTTAAGGCGCTTTACCCATTGCAAAAGAGGCAATTTGTCAAACTTGTCTCCACTTGGTAAAGCATTTTACCCATCCACAATAGAGGCAATATATTTTTCAAAGTTTATATATGCACAGTAACACAATATATAATTACAACTATTCTGCTATTTTTCTGTTTGAAAGCTCCGTATCCATATTTCCTGGACTGCTGTTTTTTGTATTCTGCTTAAAATTGATAAAACTACAATTAGCATGTTAAATTGAATAGCACTGTCCCGAAAGCTAAAAGTAACAAATGACACCTCAATGTAATTACAAGAAATAATCGCTTCAAAGCTTTTGCCGTATCTTAATAAAATGGTTTTGTACTATGTTATTGTTGTATATGCACTTTTATTTTATTTGTTTGGTAGGGAAATGTAGGAGCATTGATGGATGAGGGTACAAAGAGTACACAGAGATAACGGACAACAATTTACCCAAACAAATGGCTGCATAGCTGAATCTGAAATATGATATGAAGGACTTTAAAATGACATGGCATCTGCAACTTGTAATTATGTTTGCATGTTATCAGGCAAATCTAAATAAAAAGGAGGGAATGAAGAAATGTAGGAAGGAAAGGAAGAAGGAAGGGGAACATGGAGGGAAATTAAGAAAAGGAAGAACATTCTCCCATAATTATTGTTATTCTTAATTCCATTTAACCAGTTGTTCCACTCTTGCTCCGGAAAGAGACATGCACATACCCTATACATCAAATACATAGAACTGTGTACATGCACCTAGTTCCTAAAATAAGAATTTTTCAAGATAGGCGTAGAAATTCTGATTGTGAACAACCCACCTTGTACATTCTCAATACTAGACCATATATTTCAGTCATTGTCATGCATGTGTTTTGCATTTTACTAGATAAATATTAGAGTAAGTGCATTTTATAATAGTTACCTTTATAAAGCACAACATAAACAGTGTTTTCTCTAGCTGTTTATCCATGTATTATAATTACAAAGAAATGGAACTTAATTCATTTCTTTTGAAGAGGACAGGCGTCTGATCAAGCCATTTAGAGTTCAAAACTGTAAACTATAAGTTATCAAATGATACTGTAATGGTCAATTGAGCTGTTTTAACAGTGTTTTGTTTTGTTGAGTGCTAATGGTCCAGCTGGTCTGTGGGACCTTTCATGCTTTAGAACTTTTTAAGTGTCATTTTACATACCAGCTCAACTTTACATATCATTTGTGTTGTCGTGAAGTGTACGTAGAATTAGGCAAATGAGCTAGGACTATCCTGTTTACTACAAATCTATTTCTACTACCACAATACCAAGCCGAAGTGAGGCAAACACTTCCCATTATATACTTCTGTTCTTGTTATAATGCAATAGCTAATATTTCCTACTTAGTTTAAGCAATGTACATGTAGTTCCGGATGATAATTATTTTCATTTAAACATATTAAAAGTTTAATCAAGTTTTTTTTACCATGTGCCAGGCAAATGTACTTTCCTTTTTTTTTTTACAAGTAAGACATTATACAAAAAAGTTTGAGCCCTAACTCTGTGTGTCTTAACTACCCAATTCTATTTAGAATATATGCTTTCATTTATGAGTTTCACATTCTTCCTGGATTCACTCTGGGCAGTTTGAAATTCGAGTTTGTACAATGTCTCTAGAGGTATCACTGATGCATACCACCTTACAGTGCCCTGTTATTCTAATAAATAAGCCTAACTCCTCACTTTAAAAACCAGAAACCAACAACAGCTTGCCACTCAAAGTGCGTACACACATATAAAGATAGTTTACCCCGATACATAAATGACAGTACTCTCCGTACCATCAAACAACTTTAAAAGGATGTAGATTTGTTTCTTGGGTGTGGATATGAGATTTAATGATGGTTAAAAAAAACGGTTAGAGAAAATCAGCAAGGTTTTAAATACAATATAAATCAGTAGAAATTATTATGCTGGCTTGTGATATATTCAACCAGATGAAACTGAGTGGTAAGCTGCTTCATGAAGTCTTAAAGACATCAACACTTAAGAAACAACAATATTTTCTGAAGCATTTGTTGCATCTTGCATAGAGTAAATTGAAGGTGTGTATAGATTCATATGTGGGTAAGCGCAAATGTGTTGGGCAAGGCAGTACAGATGTTTTAAACTGACTTCAGCTTTAGAAGGTATGGCTTAAGAGTGGACAAATATCTGGGTGAAGTATTTTGACATGATGTTAAGGTAAGCACAATATATTTTAATGTTATGATAGAGGTAGTTCTGGAACATATTTGACTTTTTGTTAATGCAATGAACATAATAAGAATCCAGCTAAGTTGGGATTCAATAGACAATAATCCATCTGAAGCAGCAGTGGTGGGAATGTTTTCCAACCATGAGTTCATGGATCAGAAATAAAGCCTCCTAAGAATAAATAGAAACAGTTTTATGATTATTCAAAGCACATTTCAAATGGATATCGTATGGATTTCTGTTATGCATGATTCACATGCATTTGCATTAATGAGGATAACAACAAAGAAAGTGTAACTATATATTGACCAAATTATAAAATGCTAAAAAAAAATTTGATCCAGATGGAGTGAAGAAAATCAGTGTGCCAGTCCAGCATCGCATACTCTACCAATAGTCTTGTCTCTTTACTAAGATTTAAAACATTGCACACAATGCTGCTACCTAACCTCAATCAACTGTCCATAGTTCAGACCAGTCACCAAAGTGAGAGAACATGCTTTAATCAAACTAATGAAAAGCTTCAAAGCATCGTTAGCTCCCACACCATTCTGAACAGTGGGCAACTTTACAAACCCGATTATCACCCTTGCACTGGCAATAAGGACCCTCATAAGCTCATCACTACAGAATGGATCATGCCCAATGCACTTTCGTTAGACTAAAATGATTTGACCAGCAGGTATACAAGACACTTTAAATAGTTAATACAACAGATAAAATACAATAGCATAAGATTGCAAAACAACATGACATAGTATATATTTTCTCAGTTAAGCATAACATAATGGCAATAAACCTGCTTTACTAAACCCTAAAACTGAATAACTCTTATATGATTATTAAGACCCTTCATCAAAAGTTCACCACTAAAAGAAGTATACAAACCTAATGCTCATTAATATCACTAAAATGACCACAAACCACTTTCTAAATAACTTAACATAACAAAACACAACATAACATAACATGTCCTTCATCCTGCTTTAAAGAATCCTTATACCAACAGTACTCCATTATACCATCAATAACATCCCCAGTGTTCACTCTTATCACATGTATGGCCCCACCAGTGGCAGAAATAGAGTTTGTATAGGGTTTAAACTAACATAACATAGCGATGTATAAACTTGCGGAACAAAATACAACCATGCATATCAAAGCAGACATAAATAACCAAACATAAAGTACATTTATAGAGTACAAATACCCTTAAAATGCATGCACATAACAACAGTTAAACATCCCACCTATATCATAACATAGTAGCTGCCCGTAACATCATACTCTCACAAAACATAATGCGTAAGTGCAGCACCACCCGTTGCATCGTGTTTGGAGCATGCCTTCTGACCTTACTGACCTCAATCAGCATCTCCCACATATGCCATACAGCAACAAACAACATTGCCACCACATACTACTGAAACAGTGCCCTGGAGTTATTGAGAATCAGATGCCTTTGCAACTTTGTAAGAGATATGAAGTACTATACAAATGCTTCAATTCAACATGATACACACATTTAGCATGGCAAAACATAAGTTTAGCAAAATAACTAAAACATAAAATGAAAGGAATGCATAACATAACAGAGCTCATTGGTTAGCAAATGCAACATCCAAATTAAGAGTACTTCTTACTAGTCCATCTTGCTCTATCTCTATGTTTTTGACCCATAGATTCCTTCTCAGACTCTAATAGCCTCATTACGATGTTGAGCGTAAAGTTTCCGCCTGACACCATCTCGGATTCGAGAACTGACTGACTCTCAGTCAGCGGTGCCGCCTAACCGGTTACAGTGCAACCGAACACTGTTCGGTAGGAGTCTTATTGTTTTCTAAGGTAGCCAGTGTTCTGACCGACAATACAGGCTTCTATGAGGAAATTCACCCCAAGGTTCCAGTCACACAATGCAGGGTTTTACAGGCAGTCCCTTAGTTACCCCCTCGGCCCCCAACAAGATGAAGAGGGCTCTGCTAGGGGCCCCAAAGTCACTTTCCAACAGCCTTTATGTGTCGGACAGGCTAACTCGGAAAGGCTGTTGGAAATAGACATCGTAATCGGTTGATCAGAAACATTGTCCATAGAGCTGCATGATGCGGCTCTGACCGACACAACTTCTCTGAGAGCCAGTCGGATCCGATTCAAAAGGACCACGAGGTTTACATTCCGACCACGAACATCGTAATCAGTCAGGCAGATTGTAAACCGACCGAGTCAGTCGGAAGGGTTCTGACACAGTCTAGGACATTCCGACTGTTGGGCCGAAGCTTTCCTACTCGACATCGTAATGAGGCCGTAAATTGTGTAGGTATCCTGCAGCAAGATCAAACATCAATGCAATCTCTCTATTTCAGACATCATCGTCCTCATTTATGAAAACTGTTGCATTGCTGCGTGAAAACAGTGATACAACAGTTTCACTGGGCCCTCCTCGTGACACGATGGATGCACCATATTTAATGTACAGTGCTCCACGTCGCAAGGAGTTACAGATACGTCATTATTTCTGACATATCTATAGGCGCAGTAATGACACATTGCTGGAGTGTTTGGCAAAAGTGACACAACTCCAGCAATGCATCATTACACATTGCCAAGTCCCATGTTAAATGTGCCTGCATCATTGTGGCGTCCTAGAAGTGGCACAGTGAAAACTGATAGATTTCCCTATGCTACTTCTACAAGGCTTTTTACGGGGGACGCCCACCCTGCATACATTATACCTGACACGTAATCAATGCTACTCTTTCTTCAAACCATGGCTCTCAAAACTGAGCTGAAGCTGGGTTACTTCTGACAGATCACTCTGCCTCTGCTCTACCAACACCTTCCTTGGGAAGTTGTTGATGAATACAATGAATGGTGTTTCCATCACACACCCTATGAGAGGAACATCGATTAAATTAAAAACTACAGCGACATGTGATTCAACCAATGTGATCTATTTACTAAAATGTCCATGTTGACTAGTATTCGTGGGCAAAACAACCAGGAAAATCAAGATTCGTGTATCAGAGCACAAAAGCAACATAAGAATTAAGAATATTAAGTCCACCGTTGCAGTGCATTTCAATGAAAGATCTCATAACATCTCTCAACTCAAATTTACTGTGCTGGAAGTGATAGAGAAACTACCTGGCAGAGACATCAATAGACTCTTATCACAAAGTGAAAACCTTTGGATTTATTTTTTAAATTCAATGAAACCTAACAGACTCAATGACCGCCTGGAATTCGCTTGTTATCTGTAAACAGAGTTATACATACTAGACTTTAAAAAATAAGGCCCCCGGGCCGGATGGAGTCCCAGCTGACTTTTTTAAAACGGACACAAAGCTTTGGTCGAGGGTGTTGTGTGGTGTTTTTAATGCTATAACAAGAAACAGTATTCCAGTATCCTGGAAGGAGTCCGTAATTATTCCCGTCTTTAAGAAGGGAAGTAGGGTAGACCCAGCATGTTATCGCCCGATATCTTTAATTGACTCGTCAGTAAAAAATTATGGGCAGGGACATCCTACTTAGACTTTAGGCATGGTTGGACGATAGAGGGGTCCTATCCAATCTGCAGTACGGTTTTAGAACTAAACGGGGTACTATGGACCAGTGCCTCAATCTGCAGATGTTAGTAGACAAATACACTAGGGCTAAAGATGGGTCTTTATATTTAGGGTTCATGGACCTATCTTCGGCCTTTGACCTTGTGAATCGCACCAAACTGTGGCACATCCTTGCCGATTTGGGCCTTGATCATGCGCTTGTTAATCTTTTAGCCGATCTCCACTCAGACCTTCAGGCCTCTGTTAGGGTTGACTCAGGTGGGCGACGTACTAGTCGTTTCAAGTCCAAAAGAGGGGTGAGACAGGGGTGCATTTTGGCACCCCTGCTTTTCACAGTTTATATCAACGCCCTCGAATCCGAGCTGAAGACTGCAACGCCGGACATACCGCGCATAGGGGAGACAAGTGTTCCTGTCCTCCTGTACGCGGATGACGCGGTGCTTTTGTCCAGCACAGGCTTGGGTCTTCAGCGGTTATTGGATGCTTTTGGCCGTTTCATGACTTCTTTAGACCTAAAGATAAATGCCAAAAAGTCACAAGTTATGATGGTGGGTAAAGGCTCACGCTGCAAGAAAGCTAAAACTTTCTATTGCAGCAAGGCAGAAATGCATAGAGTATCGACATTCCCGTATCTAGGAGTTACGTTTGAAGATAAAGGGAGCTGGGGCCCTCAAATAAGAAACAGAAACAGTGCCCTAGTAAGAACATCCTCTGCCATCTTGAGTTTCAGCAGAAGGCTGGGGGCTAGGCCAGTCCCAGCCCTCATGACCATCTATAACGCCAAGTGCGTGTCTGTTGCAACTTATGGTTGTTCTTTATGGGGATATGGGTCGATAGACTGCCTTCAGGCTTCTGAAAATAAATTTCTTAGATCAGTCCTGTCTGTACCCCAGTCAACACCTTCTTATTCTGTTCATTCTGAACTAGGGGCTGATTTCATAACAGATAAAATTCGAGTGGCCCCTCTAATCATGTGGCTTAAAATTTGGCTTAATAACGAACTATCTTTAAATCAGGCCATTTTGAGGGACTGTCTCCTACTTGATAATGCCCACAAAATTAAGTGGTTAACTTACGTCAAAAATGGTTTTAGCGCTCTGGGACGATCTAACCTTTTTTCCTCGCCGGAGCTTATTTCCCGGGCTGATATTGCTAGAACTAAAAGTGACATGCTCTTGAGGCTGTCGCTAATAAGAGAGGAAAAGGAACTATCAAAACCCTTGGTTAGAGCACACCTTTTGGTTGCAAATCCTCCAGGTCCTGAATTCTACCTCACTCTGGTCAACCGTCCCTTTCATAGGTTTTTATTAACTCGTTTCCGCCTGAACATGATTCACCTGATATTAGGTCAGTACACAACCTGGTGTAAACCCGATGAATTTCTTCCCTGTTCTTGTGATAGCTTTTCTATCCAAGATACTATGCATTTTACCATGTTTTGTGGGCATTTTATTGCGGAAAGGAGGAAGTATCTTGTGCCAATCTTAAAAAATGCAGGGTTCCTGCAAGTTAGACCAGCACTTCTTTACTTGCAGCTGTTAAATGAGCCTAGTACTGTCTTTCATGTAGCCAAATATTTGGTGTGTGCGATGCGCACCAAGAAAGGACTCATGGTAAAGAGAGATTGGAAACATTGTTATGAAGTACTGTACCTTGCACTTTAGTGGTCAAATATTATATCATTTCTATTATATATCAGGTTTATGGGGATGGCGGCATGATGTTTTTAACCTTTTTATGACAAAGTGATTTTAAAAACTTTTGAATTGTTGTTTTTAACTAAATTATGATATGTGGATTTTAATTCTATAGTTGTATATTTTTAATATTGTGTAATGTGTGTTTCTTTCTTATGATTGTATGTTTCTTTTTGTACCGTGCCTTTTTTTGATATTCATTTATCGAATTAAAGATTTTTGACTGACTGACTGACATACTACCTTATACTAATGGACCATTTTGTGCCACATTATCTATTGATGTTTTAGTGACTATCTTGACATTTATTTTATTTTACAGATCTGTATATTGTTTAGTCTATTTTAGGTTATGAGCAGTAGGTTGACTAACTTACCATTAAACCACATATCCCTGACACCAGCCCCCCCATAGAAAGACCTTGAACACACGATTGACACTCATACAAATAGATACATCATATCTCAACGTGACCCATAGAGTATTGCAGCATTTCGCAATATACTCTCTAATACGACACGTTTACAATTTCACCGACACCACTCCAAGATGGCGCCGGTTTAAGGAACCGGAAGAGACTAGTCCTATTTCTAACTCCAAACAACAATGTCCACCCATATGCCAGTGGATTCACAATCCCCATAGGAATGCCACGATTTAACGAGGCATGAGCTATTACACACAGAACGGCAGGTAAGAAGCGTTGTTTTGTATTTATCCTTTTATTCACGTTTACCGCGAATATTCACATATATAATGCCTTTTATATTTTGCACTAGTTATTCATTTTATAGGGATTAGACTCACTGTCACAGTGCGGTATATCCGCCATCACACGACTGAACAATAGTGATCATGCTAAACACCAGCAACACAGTTTTAATTTCTTATCACTATTTAACCGCTCCCATGCTGCTGATGAGCTCAGCTCGTCATCAGCCACGGTGCTCGTGTGCTGATGACGAGCTCAGCTCATAATGGCCATTAGAACGCTCGCACGCTGGGATAATTCCCCTGCTGTGCTGAGCGTTCTATTGAAACGGGTGTGGTCGTGATGAGCTCAGCTCGTCATGAGCACAGGAGCACTGTAGCTCATGACGAGCTCAGCTCATCATGAGCACCGGGGCGCTGTGCGCACCCCCCTGCCCCCCAGCTCAGCAAGAAAATTTCCCCAGCAGCCAAGGGGTTAAAGACTCGTCCACTATCGTCACCATTAATAGTAATACCCCGATAATGTGCCCTATGGTCAGCGCTAGATTTACAGGCAAAATAATCATATAGCGGACACACTTTTACTTGCGTCATCTGATTAATGAATAGCAAATTTCCAGAGATTGTACACTGATTATAAGATATAGACTAAGTTGTGATTATGTTGTTTTCTTATTGAGTCATGAACTGTGAACAATGACTTATGCAGTATCCTCATGAGAGTCATTTAATTTTTGATTTCGATATTCCCCTGAAGAAGTGCACATGGGTGCACGAAATGCATTGGGTATGCCATATGAACTGTATATATAAACATTGGATATGGAAACAAAATTTCTGCGGATTAAGAAAAGATATATGATTTATGTTCAAATAAAATGAACTTCAAGTTGATTTAAAACAAGGGAGTATTTATTTGATTACAAAGAGGACGGTTAATGATTTAATCGCAGATTGGTGACAATTGTTGTGCCCAGAGGGTCATCCTCTAAGTGTAGAGGTTGCTTGATCCAATAAAGCAAAAATATGCCAACTTTCTAAAAGTAAAATAGTAAATAAGAGTGCCCGCAAAGGATTTATTTGCACAAATACATTTATCAGATTAGACAAGTTATGACATCACTAATTAAATTTACAATTATTCAAGTCAGCCCAGAAAAATAATTATTACTTTAAGATTTTATTTTTTTCAGGAGCAGATGTTTAGATTAATATTTAATACTTAAAAGTTTATATTGTATATACAAAGGGGTTCACAAAGGATCAATCTCAGAAACACATTGACAACGGTTACAAATTAATTTCATATATCCGGAGGGACCACAAGTCAATGTGTTGGCCGTCCAATTCCTATACACAATATTTACAAATGTTTAACAAAGCAGAACGAGGTTACAAATAGCACATTTTACAATAGTTTTCTTAAAGGAAATTGGACACTACGTCAACGTTTTGGTCTCTGTAGCTGTAAGTCAATGAGACCATCATCAGGACTGTAGATGTTTAAAGATGATAGCATTAATGGAATCACACCACTATTTAAATACGGTGAAGATACATCGATATACAATTACTACATAAATGGCTTATCCGGGTAGTATTTTACCCATGACTGTCGTAATGAATTAGACTCGGCTGCGGAGGTTGTTTTGACCTCATGTAGTTCGAAATGAATTAGACAATGATTCATTTTTACTTAATTACAGAGGTACCAGACTTTGAGGTCCTATTTCTTCCCAATTGGAAATTACACATACAATGAAATAAGGTAATCCAAATGCTCTCTTATGGGAGAGTTAAGCCTTGCAGTAGTAAAAAATGACTTTTGGAGTTTTTCACTACCAGGACAAGTGAAACATAACACTACATGTCCTGCCTTTTAAATACAGTGCACCCCGCCCTTTGGGTTGTCCATGGCCTACTTAAGGGGTAACTTTCATGCATAAAACAGGAAGGTTTGTGTCTGGTAAAATGTTTGTGGGGAAGACCACCCCAAGGTGGTCAGGTCTTACAGTTTACAAACACAGCCTTGCCACAAGGTTTAATTATCAATGCAAATGATTCAAAAGTAATTCTAGACTAACCTTGTGCTTTTTTAATTCTTTTTACAGAGAAGCATTTATGCAGTAATATGTTGGGCATTTAATACTTTACAACACGCTTCTTGAAACTATGCATGAAATTATTTGTAGTGAATTACCCAGAGGGTACCTTCTTTGTCACTAGATAGGATCATTTTATGCAATCCTTTGAGAAAAGTAGGTAAAAATGAGAAAAAAACAAAAGGGCACATGCTAAACTAAGTGATAAATAGTACCAAACCTAATGGTATGAGGTCAAATAAAATCAAACAAATGTTGAGGCAAGGACATTACTAACCTCTCTATAAAGGTGGTGGATTACACAAGTACCACATGCCACAACAGAGATCTAATTCTCTCTAGAGATAAGCTTAAAGCAAATAAAATATTCCTGGGTGCTTAGATAAAATGTGTGTGGATAACGGTCCAAGACACACTTCATTTGTTTGTTCATGCGCCTTCAGACCTATGACATGTCATTTGCATAGCAGAATAAAGGCAATTCTTTTTAGAATTCAGGATTTAATTCTCAGTGTTTGTACAGTTGGAGCAAATGAGCTAGCTAACCACAGCTGAAAATAAACTCTATATAAACTCAATATAAATTCTATAGTTCTGAACATGTTTTCATTTTAAATACAATAGTTATCAAGCAATGGCAAAATCACTTAGTCCAGCGTATAACTGAATGTGCTTTTTCATTAATTATTGTATGTGTGTGTGTGTGTGTGTGTGGTATTGCCAACGGGAGAGTAGGCTTTTGAAGAAATGGGTCACTGGGTGAATAAACAGATTCATGAATGCAAAGATGAGTGACTGAGATCATTGATTAATGAGAGTGGGTGTGCATAGATGGCAGAGTGAGCGCATGGAATTAAGCATCCATTAATCTAAATATTAATACATTCTTGCATTCATCCAATTGCCCATTCCCAATACCATACACACACAAACTCACTCACTCTATATAGGCGTTTTATCTTAGCAATAACTAGAAGTAATGTTTGTATAAAGATTCTATATAGAAATATACAGCACATTTATAAGATTATCCTTTGTGCATATATGATGGTGTAATGCCAGTGCTGATATAGGCAGACAGAATTACAGATTTTTTGTTACACACTTAACAGTTCAGGTATGTTAGTCTCACAATACTTCAGTTGCTGTTTTTCAGGTTTTTGGCAGACATCATTACCTCCCATATTCCTGGACTACACTTTCATCCTAATCTTCACACAACGGATGTTTAGAGTGTCAGAGTGCAGCTTGTAATAGTTGTGGCTGGAGAAGGACTATTTCATGTCTTGGTGCTCATGCGTTTCCAATGTAGACTCAGAGATAAAAAAGAAAAATGTTGTCACTCATGACAAACGAAGTTCCAGTCATTGAATGGCTGTACTATGGGCTGATTCCAAATGTGCATGACATTCCTACAAAGTCTGAAGATGCCTCATTCAAAGCTTTTCCCTATGTATTACGTTAATGTCCTTTAAGCCTTTTATACAATAATTTTGTACAAATGAGTGCGGATTAAACTCAGGAAATGATTCAACAAGTGCACTGGGATTTTTGGCATTCACAATTAACAAATACGGCCTATACAATTTGAGATTTTATAAGGAGCCTTTCACTTGACAATGGGTTAATCAGAGTCAGGTGTGTTCTTAGCTGGACCGGAATGAGGAAAATTGAGGGATGGCATGTATTGAATTTACTGAAATGATAATTAAAGCCTCCCAGGAAAAATTTATTTGGGTCTCAGAAAGGTTTTCTGTCATGAGATCACTGAGTCAATTAACAAGCTCAAGTACTTCTCATGGGTAATATAGATAATATGGAACTGGAAAGAGGAGAATAGCTTATTGCTCTGAATCTTACATAGCCCTGAAGTAGGATGCATGAATAACACCCATTGGTAAGTTTGCCTTAGCAATCAAGACAGATTATAAAGTATTCTTGGAGAATAGATAGGTTAACAACATGGTGAGATATTTCCTTTGAGGTCAAGATTATGTGAAGTGATCAGGACTGAGATTTCTATTCTATATTCGATGGCTTACCTGAGGTTGTGTTGGAGACAGCTGAACATTGCTTACACAGTGTCACTCAAAGGAAAAGAAGTAATCAGGATGAGGAATAAATTCCTAATTGTGTACCCCATGAATAAGTATCAGTGTTCTCCTTTTTTGTTGTTTTAAATTAGGAGTATAAATGCAAAGTCTCCATGGGACTGCATGTGTTTGACACATTTTCTGAATTGAATGCGAGAAGTAATAGCTGAATTACTCTCTTAGAGATATGATCAAAGGTTCTGTTTGTTTGATTATATGTGTCACTAAAGGGTAAGGGTCTATAGTTTGTCTTGAGAGGATTTGGAGGGGTTTTGACTTACCTATGAAAAAGTATTCTGCAGTTCTAAATGAGTGTATGTATGTATGCGTGTGTTCTATGAGATGAGCAATCTCACATCTGTGAAAAGAGATTCCTGTGTGGTAGACACAGCATTTAGGATTGAAGGAAGAATG